>NC_082697.1:0-1210400 GCF_949987515.2 Delphinus delphis | reverse complement strand
GCATCACCTGTGCAGGTTGGGGAGCTCAGAGGGCTCTAGACCTGCCCCCACCCCAGGACTTCCAGCCTTAAGTAGGCTGCTTGGCAATTATGTTTTCTGCTCCAATGATTTAGCTGGTACTTAACCCACTTTCCATATTTACCTGACTTCTAGGTGCTTTGAAAAGGAGTTTGCCCAGGGAGGGTGGGGGAGGGCCCGGACTCCTGCGCACATAGGAATCATTTCAGGCAGTCTCTGGGGTTTGCCATGCTTTCCAGAAGGAGTCCATGTGTCTGAACTCACAACTTAGGGTTTGCACCTGTTCCAAACGGCGGAGCCGCTTCTCTGACACAAACTAGCTTGTGTCCACGAGGACAGTCTGGGACACAGCTTTCCTGCTGCCAGAGGGTCAGGAAAGTGGTTCTAATAAAGGTTGCCAGGAGCCCGTGTCTGTCCTCGCAGTCTGAGACCAGCCCGGAAATTTCTCTCTCAAACTGCCCCAGGGCAGAAACCTCCCTAGCTTCCTGGCCTGGTAATTTTCCAGAGCCGAAACTTTCCTCTCAAGGGGCAGGAAGGACGTTCAGCCACTGACAGCTCAACCAGAAACATTTCTGACCCACCAGAAGCCACAGCCTCCCTGAGCGGGAACGGAACGTGACTCAGCAGGACAAGGGGCAGGGCAGGGTGGGTGGCGGAGGCAGCCTGGGGACCGCCATGTTGGGTCGAGGTGGGATGGTCTGGCCGCCCCCCACTTTTCAAATCACGTGCGTCTCTGGCCTCACGTGAGCAGCCTTGACGGGTATAGATCGGTCTGGGGGCGGAGGCTCAGGACGGGGCCGAAGGTGGGAGAGAGGCCACGGAAGTACCTGGCCCCTGTTCCCGTTTGGTGGGAGCATCTGGGGGAGGAGGGAGGGTCCGCAGACTCAGGTTCCTCCCCGTCACAGTGCAGATGGCGGGGCCGGGTGCCTGAGCTCTGCCAGCTCCCCCGAGATGACCCCTGGATTAGACCCAAACGAAAAGGAGTGTCAGGCCACGACTCTGTCCGGAAGTCCTTCTCTGGCCTCAGGGCACGTGGCAGGAGGTCACCTCCCTGCACTGGGGGTGGAGGCCCCCGTGGAAACTGAGGTTCAGGTGGGAGCCCTCAGAACTCAGCAGGTGGGAGCCCTCAGGACTCAGCAGGTGTGAGGCTCACCTGCCCCTCCTCCCCTGACAACCTGGGCCCCTGCACTGGCCCCTCTGGGGCCCCCTGGGACGGAGCCCCTGGACCTTGGGCCTGCTCGTTACGGCGGCAGAACAGGGTCTGCTGACTGCTGCGCCTCTGAACCGGGCTCAGCCCCAGAAGTGCCGCTAACAGAGCCCCCTCTACTAAGCAACTTCTGCAGTTCTCTATTCGGATATCTTTAAGGGGAGTTCTTTATTATTATCTAAATATGGCACTATCAAAAAAAAGGGGGGGAAAAGAAGAGGGAAATGCCCATCCAAACCACACTTCTGCCAGTTTCACCAGAAAGACCAGATAAAACCGGAAATTGCATGAAGGGACAGAGCGAGGCCTTCATCCAGATAGAGGAAGCGGGCATCACATCCTCTTGCTCCCAGAGGGGCCACGCTGTCTCCACCCTCGAGTGCCTGCCAGGGACAAGTGGGGATGACACAGACTGTGTCCCCACGTCCCCATGTCCCCGAGTCCCTGTTGACCACTGACAGTTACAGATTGGTCTGAATAGAATCCCATGGAGTCTACGCAGGTCACTGGAGCCCTGGCACGTGCTTCCAGAATCACCTGTGTGGAGACACCCCACCTTTGCTTTCCTCCCCAGAAATGAGGGCAAAGAAAACTTAAATGCAAATCCCCATTTTATGAGTTTGGTTTTCATTATAAAACGTCTCCCCATTTCCAGGCAACTCCCTGTGAAGTAGAACAGAAGCCGAGAAAGCGCTGTAAGGGCTGGAACCCGCAGCCCCACGCAGCAGGCAGAGCGGGGCATCACCAGGGTGGCGACTGAGAGCCTCGTCTGCGGCAGCAACTGGGCCCCGAGAGCACTTTCCTTGACCGTCACCCTCATGAGAAGTCCGCTCCGCTGCCAAGCACAGTGAAATTCCCACCATTTTCCACCCTTTGGTTTGTAACTTAATGTTGCTCCGACTAAGACAGAACAAAGCAGCTCACGGAAAAGCCCTCCCTGTGGCCGCCTTCCTGCCCCCGCGGCGCCAGGACGACAGCTGCCAGGATCGATTTCCTTGTTGGGCCCATCCTGCCAAGGGTGTGGCCGGCCCGGGAAAGCAGTGCCAAGGGCAGGAAGGGCACAGCCCTGGGCGATCCAGGAAGGAGACCCCAGAAATCAGAAGGCAGACAGGTGGGTCTCTGTGAAATGGGAGCGACCACAGGCCCCAGCGCGACCTCACCTGCAGGAGGTGGGTGGAGCTTTGCGGGCAGGACCCTTGCTGCCCCCAGGCCTGGTCCCCATGCCCCATGCCCCCAGGGCTTTGCACAGTGATGCAGCTGAGCCCAGTCTGGGATGTGCCGAGGTTGGGGGGCTGCTCAGACCTGAGTCCAGGGCAAGGGGCCCAGGGCAAGGAGCCCAGGGGAGGATGGGGTGACAGGTGACTCAGTGAGCAACAGGCTGCCCTCCTCCCTGCAGCCTGGCCTTTGCTGTGTGCTCTCCCCTCCTTGCTCCAGATAACTCGGGGTCCACCGAGACCTCAGACCAGGGAGCAGGGATCTCCGGGGAGAAGGACACCTGGGGAGAGGTCATCAGCCTTCACATGGGCTTCTTGGGTGCTGCTGTCAGGGTCACGGGGGAGGAGCTGATGCCCCCTCCTCCTCTCCATGCCCCTCTCCTCTGTTGGCGCCTCCTTCCCAGGCTCCTCCCTGCCAACCTCCACCCCGGGGGCCCCAAGCCCTACATAAGTACTGCCTAATTTCCGCAGATGAGGTCCCATTTCTTGCATCCAGGCCTGACTGTCCCTGAAACCCAGAGCAGTGTGTCCAGCTGCTGATCCTGGGTGTGCAGCAGGCATCTCTGAGCAGCTGAATTCAGAAACTTTGGTCCAGATCTGCTCTCCCCACCTCCACATCTCATGGGTGATTCTCTCCCTTACCCGTCACATCTGCTCTAAGAGCTAGTCCTGGGCTCTACCTCCAATACATGTCTTGAACCTGCTGCCTTCTCGTCACTCCTCCTGTCCCCCTCACCTCTTGCCTGACTCCTTGTGCTCCTTCTGGTCCCCTGCACCCACTATGGAGTCTGACTCCATACCGTGACATCCCCCAAGAACACACTTAGAATCATGTCCCAAAGCAGTGAAAACATCTCAATGGCTCACCATCATTCTCCAGATAAAGTCCAAGCTCTTTATCATGTGCTAGGAGGAGTGCTGACGTAGGAGGACCTCCATACATCACTGTCATCACCATCACCACCACCATCACCATCATCACCACCACCACCATCACCACCATCACCATCATCACCACCATCACCACCATCATCATCACCATCACCATCATCACCATCACCACCATCATCACCATCATCATCACCACCATCATCATCACCATCACCACCATCATCATCACCATCACCATCATCACCACCACCACCATCATCATCATCACCATCATCATCACCATCACCACCATTGTCATCACCATAGTTTGCCTACAAAGCAAGGGAGAATCTCCCTACAAGTGGAACCCAGGAGGCAAGGACATCCCCAGACAGTGCTTCTGTCACTGTGAGCGAGGCCCGGAAAGAAGGAAATTAACACCCCCAGGCCATGTAGAGACATAATTAATGAAGGTGATGAGGAAAATATTTATTAAACACTCAGGGTTTTTCCACTTCCCTGACCTGAGCCAACCGGCTATGAGTCACTTGTCACTCGCGGTTGAGTTAAGCAGGCTGGGCAGCCCCCACCTCGCTCAGCCAAGCGTGGAGCCTGCCATCTGGAGCCCCACCCAGCACAACTGCCCCCCACGGGCTCCTGAAGCCTGAATTCTATTCCATTGTGCGGACAGGCACGTTTTGTTTATCCTTCACCCATCGACGGGCACTTAGTTCGCTTCCAGCTCTTGGCAGTTGTTAATAACGCTGCTTTGAACATGGGTGTGCAAACATCTTTTCAAGTCCCTGCTTTCAGTTCTCTTGGGGATAATATACCCAGAGGTAGAATTGCAGGATCACACCGTAATTCCGTTTTTAGGGTGTTTTTTTTTTCAGAATTGCCAGACTGTTTTCCACAGCGGCTGCAGCATTTTACATTCCCGTCAGCAATGCATGCAGGCGGACTTTTTGAAAAGCCCCCAGCGAGTAGAGGATGGGGTGGGTGTGCTCTTGAGAAATGCTGACATAAATTCCCTGGAAATTGAGGTCTTAGCTACCCCTGGCCTCCCCCAGTGGCCCCAGCCCACGCAGGAGCCGGGCTCCCGTGTCACTTGCAAACACGGAAAGGATGAGAGCAGGAAACAAAGACTGAATCAGAGCAGCTACAACTCTGAGGAGGTGCAAGGCTGGTGCGGGCGGCAGAGGGGGCTTCCAGGGAAAGAGAATGGCTTGGCCAGGGAGGGGTGGGTCCTCCTCAGGGCTGGGTCCTCAGTGGGGCCAGGCACCCCCAGCCCAGTGCATGGGGAGCAGCCTGGAGAAGGGACCTTCCCCATGAATGGCTGAGCCCAGGAGGGTGTCCAGCCTGGGCCCAGCACACCTGGGGGCAGGCAGCCAGCCTTTCTGGTCTCTGACCCTGAAAGCTGCAGCTCCCAGCCCATCAGCTTGATCTCCTCCCCAAAACCATTCTCTGGGTTACTTGGTCTGGGCTGCCAGGCTGCCGGGGCAGCCCCCTCTCCTGGGAGTTGCACCGCCACCCACCCAAAAGCAGTAAGGGTCCCCCACAGGGGGCAGAGTGGGCTGGGGGCACCTTCTCTGCAGGTTCCAGGCCTGGGATTCTGGAAGGGGATTTAAAGGGGCACAAGTGGAGCCTGGATCGCAGCCGGAGAGACGGCAGAACGCGTACTGGCTGTAGGAGGTGCAGAGGCCGGAACAGGAGCAAGGTAGGGGTGGGAAAGGGGGAAGCAAAGGGGCAAGGTCACACCTGGGGCAGAGCCTAGTGATGTGCTGGACGGTGACACCGCTGGGCGAGGGAGGGAGGAGGGAGGAGGGAGGAGGGGGAGAGGAGCTGCAGGTTTGAGGACCAAGGGCTCGAAGGTGGGAGCCCAGCCCCCTCCCTCGGTGGGTGGTGTGTGGACTGGGAACCGTGCTGAGAGGTGCCCAGCGCCCACCGCTGGACCGGCTCGGGACAGGCGCGAGTGGGAGGTGCTGAGTGGTAACTGCTGGGTGAGGAGGCCACCCAGGAAGCCGGTGCTGCGGTGGGGAAATAGCTCTGGCCTCGAGAATGTGCTGTCCTGGGCCCGGCTCTCCACCACGGTCCCTTCCCTCGCTGCTTCCCATGCACTGGGCTGGGGGTGCCTGGAGCCCACTGAGGAACCAGCCCTGCACCCCCAGTGGACCAGGTTAGGGGTGTCTAGGAAGTCAGCACCCCCGCCCACACCCCCCAGGGTGGACAGTGGGTGCCCTCCCCACCTTTTGCTAAGACAGGTGCCAGGCCGCAGGGGTGCAGCTCCCGGGTACCTCGCTCTGAGGCATCAGCGCAGCACGGATGTCCTCCAGTAGCAAGGACCTTGCTCTCCCATCACGCAGCCTCTGCCCCCTGCCGACGGGCACTGGGCTGTCTGCACGAGCTTGGCGGGGTTACGTGCAGTCTGTGTTTCCGCAGCTCTGCCAGGCCACCCCCCAAAGTGGAGGCGGTAACCACAGCCACCAGTCCTCTCTGGGGTCACCTGTGCCAGCTCCTCAGGGACCTCAGAGACGTTCCCGAGACGAGGAACAAAGAAAAACACAGAGCACAAGCGGCCCCCACGGCGGCCAAGCCGGGAAAGGGCCCCAGCCCCGTGTCCACGCCAGGCCATGGCCATCAGCATGAGGACGGGACCACACTGGTGACAGGGATGGCGCAGTGGGTAAATGTGGACACAGTGTTAGGAGAGGGTATCTCTCAGGCTGTGTGATGCGAAAGTGGCCGTCACCAGCCAGGACTGCAGAGAACGTGGACACAGGAACGCAGCCGCTGTGCACGTGTGGAACCACGAGCGAACGGTTCTCCTTTAAAAATATCCATTAACGTTGTTATAATGTCGATCTTGCAATAAATAAGATGCCTGGGACAAACAGGAGGCAGAGAACGAGACAAACAGAGGGATAGAGACAGAGAGACATGCAGAGAGCCAAGGGGAGAATAAAGCCTGGCGGGGGCGGATCAGCAGGGCCGGGGAGGGAGCAAATGGAAGTAGCCTGATGAGGGCTGTGGGACGTCCTGGCCCAGGGCTCTGGGGTCTCTGGGGAGCCCTGGCAGTTGGACACTGGGGAGGGCAGGGCTGGGACAATGCGTGGGGTGCAGACAGCGGGCAGCAGAGAGGCTGGTCGATGCTCTGGGTGAAATGCAGGGGCCTGTCCGCACTGGTGGCCAGCACAGTCCCTGAGCTGGAATCCCGGACGCAAGCACTGCACAGAGGCACACAGGTCTGGCCAGGGGACCCATGCGGACAGCGGCAAGCAGAGGTGATGGGCCAGGTGCAGAATGGGGAACAGGAAGAGCGAACGAAGCCTGGGTGTGGGCAGGGGGGGCGGGTCCTGGGCCATGACCGCATCTGGGGGACCACTGGAGAGACCCATGTGGACACCTCGCAGGACCACAGGCCTCCACAGGGAGAAGTGGGAGGACACCTGGTGGGAACACGGGTTTGGGGCACATGGACAGAGGAAAGAAGCTGGCCTGAGCCACGGCAGCGCCCGCTCTGAGGCCGAGGGCACAGAGAGGCAGTGACAAAGGACGCCAGGCTGGTGAGGCCTTGGAGGGCGGGGGGATGAGTTCCCAGGCGGTGCCGCTGGAGGGGGGCTTCCAGGGGAAAGCATGGGAGTGGTTTGGGGGTGGCAGATGACGGGCGGGGCCTGTCGGGGGCTTCGGGGCTGGATGGAGCCCAGGGCAGCAGGCGTAGCATGGGGGTGGGGTCTGCACAGGAGGAGGACGTGGGGACCCGGCCACGGTCACCAAAGTGCCCAGGTTCAGAGGTGACCTCAGGGGGGCTGCTGGCCCAGCCAGGGGCGTCTGGAAAGGTCTGTGGGAAGCCTTTCCCACAGAAATGAGAGGTGTGGCTGCAGAGGGCATCCCAGGCCTGGCCCCAGGCCAGGGGAGGGAGGAGCCACGGGGCGGGAAGACGGCCGGGTCGCGGGGGTGCCTGTGCAGGCCGTGCAGAGCCCCAGAGGCGCCTCGCGGGGCCTGCACACACGGGCACCCTCGGGCCCCGCAGAGCCACCAGCCACCCCACTCCCTGTGGTGATCAAGGCATCTGGGACCCGGAAATTGAGCCGGCTCTTCAAATCCCCTCTGGGTCTGCGTGTTCCTGGGGTTTAATAGAACATTCAGGCCTCTCAGTGAGCCAGAAAATCGCGTTTCTCCCCTGGAATGAGAAAGTGAGAGTTCTCCCAAGTGGGAGACGGCCCAGCTCCTCTGCAGGGCGCTGGCCACGGGCCGCACAACCATGGAGAGTTTTGGAAAGATTTCCTCACCACTAAGTGGGTTTAGATGTCGTTCACCCTCCCTGAGAACTCGCTTGAGCCTGCCTCGCCCACTGGCTGGCCTGTTCAGGTCAGAGCAAGCTGGTACAAGCTGGATGGGGTCCGGTGGCCGCCAGGCTTCCCGGGCCCCAAAGACAGCAGACACCTCCCCGGAAGGAATCTCGGGGACCAGGAGGCACCCCTCTTTTATGCCCCTGGGTGCTCTCTCCTGACATCCCCTGTAGCCCTTCCAGTGGCCTTGGCCAGGCCCCGGGGGCTTGGAGAGGGCCAGTCGGGGACCCACACACCTCAGGCAAAGCCCCAGAGTCTCAGCTGGTCCCTAGGAGGGTCAGCCCGGCCCGAGGAGCTTCTCCCGGCCGCAGGCCTGACCAGCCCCATCTCTCGTCCAGACGCAGCGGCTCTGTCTCCTCGCAAACCCCGGGCCCTCCAGGAGTCAGACCACGCCCGACCGGGGCTGGCAGCGCCCCTGCCTGCGGCCACAGCGCCCGCCTGGCTCTCCCGGCCCCACCTGCAGCCTTGCTGCCCCCGCCGGCCTGGAGCCACACTTGGCCCTCCTTTCCAGCTGCCCCAGAGCCATGTCAACACCAGTATCAAGGCCACAACACATGCACTTGTCAGGACCTGGGTGGCAGCGCCCCCAGAGGTGGCATCTCCCTCCCAGCAAACCCCCAGACCCCCACCCCACCCTGGGAACTGCCCCAGGGCAGCAGCAGCTGCAGCCTTGTCGTTGCAGCCCCTGGAGCTCGGCTTCTCAGATGGGAATTTGTCTCTTTTTTTCCAGGGGAGGGGCTCTCAGGCCTGGGCACCTGTCAGCAGGTTGGAGCAGGGCCGACCAGGATATCTGGCCGTGGCTGCCCCTCTGGAGGTCAAAAAGGCCCTGGGTTGGGGAGGAAGGTGGGTCAAGGGCTCAGGCCACTCCGCCCTGGCTCGGCCAGTCCTGGTGACTCAATGAGTGTGGTCGGCAGGAAGGAGCCAGCCCAGGTCACAGTTCTGGGACTCTGATAAAGCCATCCTGAGCAGAGGGGACACTGGGGCCCTCTTTACAGAACTACAGAGCCCAGCAATACATTGGCTTCCAGGGGTGAAGAAGAGGGAAGAGAGGACAAGTGGTTCTGGAGGACTTCCTGGAGGAGGCGGGGTAGAGATTTGCATAGTCAACAAAGGAGGAAGCTTTCAAGAACACTGTAAGTGCCAAGGCACGGGGGTGGGGGACGACCTGCAGGGTACCTTGGCGAGAGGAAGGTCCTGGCTGGAGTGGACATGGCAGGCAGATCACTGGGAAGCTGAGGGTTAGGGTGAGGGTTAGGGGGGCGGTGGGGCAGGCCGGGCAGGGAACCAGGAGCCAGGCAGGGGGGTGTGAGCTCCAGCACCAGGCCAGTGGGGGACATGAACGAGGGAAGGACGGGGCAGGAGGGGCCCAGGGGAGTCCAGAGGCTGAGAGCAGGACGGTCCACCCCGGCTCCACCGGAGAAGCAGAGGCCCCTGACTCTCGGCGGCCTGGGTCTATCCCTCCCTTCCACGGTCTGACGCTCTTTTCTGCTGGTTGTCCTGAGTAGCAGGGCATTTGCTCCTGGGGAGGTAGCAGCTTGTGGGTGAAGAGACCAAGGGCAGGGTCTCAGTAGCACGGTTTGCTGAGATTCCCGCCCAAATAAAACACGAAGGAAGGCCCGAGCAGCGCGGCAAATAGTTGTTGATAATTTGAAGGTCTGCGTTTATTGTCTTTAGCACAAAAACACCCTCGATGCAATACAATCTTCCTAGTCACGTGGCAATTACAGGATTGACGAATAACGTTGTGCATCACAGGCGGGAGGCTTGGCGGGCGTCTCTCTGCCATGATGGGCCCCGCGATGCATACATAGCTGTGTCTGAAGCTACTGTAGCGACTCCCCTGAAGTGGGGTCCTTCCGGAGTGTGAAGTCTCCACCAGGTGGACCTTCTGAGCCCACCTCCACCCTCATACTGGCAGGGCGGGCACTGGGCAGGCCTGGGCAGTTCCCATGCCCTCCACCTGGCAAAGACACTTGCTTCTTTATGGAAGCGGATGCAGAAGGACCGCACAAGTGGGTCCACAATGAAACTCAAATGATTTTTATAGGGAAATGCTGGGCAGCCGAGGCCCTGTGTCTGGACAGTGTTGGGCTCTGCGGGCGCCGGGGGGCCTGGCACGTCCCTGCCCGCAGCTTCAGCAACGCCTGTGCCGTGGAGCCCCCGGCACGGAGGGGGGCTTCTCCTCACTCTGCTGCCTGCCTTTCCTGGAACTTAGGGTGCCCCGGGGTGTCCTCAGATGGTGTCCTTAGGGCTCAGGGCTCTAAGGGAGGGCGGGGAAGTCCAGACTCCATCTTTTTCTACTCAAAACCTAGTCTCTAACTCCAAGCTCTCTGAGCAATTTCCAGTGGCTTCTAGAGAGAACCTGACACCGCCGGCATCTGCCTGTCCAGACGCCTGAGTTATCACCGGCGGAATAAGCCGACCCAAGTAAGTGCTTGTGAATGAGGGTCTCTGTTCTCCTGGCCCAGCGCTCCCATCACCGCCGCCAGAAGGGCAGCCTTTGGACGGTAAACGCATGTTGCTCCGTGTGGCTTATCTGTGAATCTGTAACCCCAGGGAGAGCCTCCCGCGTCCACCAGCGTTTTGGGAGAATGCCCGGGACCTGTGCAGGGGAATCCGATTCCCCAGCAGCTGCCTTCAAAGGCCGCAGATACTCTAAAAAAGACAAAGATGGAATTGAAACTCCGAGTCACCTTGCCGGGGAGACACAAAGAGTGAGGAGCAGGGGGGAGGTTTGTGGCCCCGAGTCGGCCCTTCACAATTTGCCTGGACCAGCCAACAGGTGCTTGCACCGAGCTGGACGGTGTCCCAGCCCCCGAGGCCGACATCTCCGTTCACATCAGAGGTTAGCAAAGCGGTGCTGTTGGAGCACAGAGATCCTGCCACGACGGTGGCAGCTTGAGTGGAGGGCCTGCGCACCCCCAGCACGGCACTGAGCGCTGTGAGAGGTGCCGGAAGCTGATAAAGCGACCCAGGGAAAGGTCAGCAGGCAGCCGTGCAGAGTCCAGAGCCGTCTGCTCTGCTGCAAAGGGGCTCTCCCCGCCTAGGGTGGAATTACAACTTTGAGGACAGAAAACGGTTTGACCATACATAGACTCTTGCTACCAAAGACCCTCCCAGCGGCCCATGCCCTCCTCTCACCTGCCAAGCTTAATCCCCCATGAAGCTCTGCCTTCCAGGAAGTTTGGACGTCTCTGGGCTGAGTCTCTTCCTGGGACCACTCTGACCTCATGATTCTCTTCTTCGGTAAGCCAGCTGTCAGCCCACACCTGGACCGCACTGAATACTCATCCTCACCTGGCCACAGCGTCTGACAGATCACAACAGCTCACACAGCCACTGTCTGTAACCAAGCCTGACCTCCTTAACCTTCAGCAAAATCCTCTTTCTCATGCGAAACAGTGAAATCAGCCTACTTTGTTGCAACATGTTTGCATCATTTCTGAGGTGTGGTGTCAGTTGTCATTAGGCGGAAATGGACATCTTGGGAAGTCAAAAAAGGAAGAACATGGGCAGTTTCAAATGATTCAACTGATACATATGCAAAATTCACCAAAATAGACGTGAACATAGGATTTTAAGTGTTCTTCAAATACAGCACGCTCGCTAAGCTATGTTGTTTTCAGATACCATGTCTGATGGTCCCTTTTCCGGGCCAGACACCAGACTGGGGTGTCAAGTCTCGTGTGGCAGCGGGGGAGCTTCCTGTCTCCAACGACATGGAGAAAGTTTCTGTCTCTCTCTCTCTTCACTTCTCTTCTGATCTCAGGCGGAGACACACTTTCCCCAAAGTGAGATGTCCATAGAGCCAGCTGAAGTCCGTGGAGAGAGGGGGTGTGTCCGCTCCAGCTCCTCCATTTCGGTTCTTGGGCGGAGGGGCTCCAAACGCTGTGCCGGAGGACCGTGATTGACCATAAAAGTGTGAAGCGCCTATTCTGAGCCCCTAGAGCTGCCGGGACAGGCAGCAGAGGGGAGCCAGAGGGACCTGGGTTCGTGCTTTCTTTCCCTTTTAATGACTTCCTCTGCAGACAAAGCCCCACCGGGATAGAACTTAGCGAGTTCAGAATGTTCCAGGACACTTTATCAGGCTACCCTTGTTCTCAAAGGCTGCTGTGCTCTGCGGGTGACCTCTAGGGCCTCCTCCCACGCCTCCTAGCTCCTGCAAGGCGAGGACAGAGTCTCCTGAGCCCACGGTGCTGGTGGCCGGGGGGGTCTGAGCTAGATCTTGGACCCCTTGGCATCCGGGGCTGCACAGCACGTGGTCCCAGGGTGCACAGGTGTTCTCGGGGCCCCTCAAGGTGCCTGAGCTCAGGGTTCGCCTTGAGCACCAGAGATCTGCGTTTTGCATTAACACACCTGAAATGTGTGTCCCCGATTTACCTTTCAAATTGTGCCCGTAGCCGAGTCCTGTGGGAGGATCCCTGGTGCAGACACGGTCCAGCAAGACAGGGCTCCTCGGGGGCCTCGGGGCCAGTGTTTCCCCCCAGGGCGGGTGAGGGCCTGTGTGGCCTGTGGGTAATGGACGCAATGGCCCGAGGGAGCTGGCTCCTTCCACCCTCTCGTTGCTCTGTGCCGGTCACATCCAAGAAAACGTCTTGTTAGTGACAGTCCATCTCCAGCACCTGTCTGACACTCGCCAGTGTCCCTTTACAAACAAGGAACGCGCAGGTCTAAGGCTCGGGGGCCCTTCTCAGGCGGCAGTACTTGGCTAACGTCAGAGCAGGTCTAAGGCTCAGGGGCCCTTCTCAGGCGGCAGTACTTGGCTAACGTCAGAGCAGGTCTAAGGCTCGGGGGCCCTTCTCAGGCGGCAGTACTTGGCTAACGTCAGAGCAGGTCTAAGGCTCGGGGGCCCTTCTCAGGCGGCAGTACTTGGCTAACGTCAAATACCACTTTCTCTTGTGCCCATTTTTTATGGTAATGACACAGATTTACCTTTTTAAAACTAAACTCACTCTTTTAATAAAATACATAAATTGTTCAGAGGAAGAAAAAGTGTAAATAATGGTCTCAAGGAATAAAATCCAAAATGAAGTTTGGAAACCCCAAGTCTGATCCTGCTTCTGCCATTGGAAATGCTTTCACGGCATCACCGTCAGAAGGTGGGCTAGTTCTGCTCACACACCTCCCGTGACAGGGAGCTCACTACCTACAAAAAGCATCTCCATTCGGCTCTCCTGGGAAACGCTGCTCCCAGCAGTTTCCACACTGAGCCCAGGTCTGCAGGGCAGCTCAGTTCCCTGTCCTCATGGGGAAATCTTCATGGAGCGGGCACCCGTCCACTCCCAGCAGCCTCCTCTCCAGGCAGAACGGCCGACTCCCCAGCAGTCCCTCATCCTCTTGGAGGGAACTTCTCCATCCAGGAACAACAGTTGCTGGTTTTTTACTCTTAAAGGGCAGTGCCAGGAGCGGAGACCAGTCTTCTAGGAGTAACTGGACATCGCCCCAGCTTCCAGGAGTGGAGGCGTGGAGGCGGCCGGGAGCCCTGCAGACATCACGAGGGACTCCCAGCACCAGATGTGAGTGGCAAAAGCCCAGCACTGAGGAAGAGCATCTCACAATTAACTGTGAGCGGGACAGTCTCCCATAAGCCCCAGCGCCTCCTTCTCTAGTTCTGACTCCCCACCCCCGCACAGGAAGAGGCCAGCCTCTTGCATCTCCTTTGCGGTTCCACGGGCTTTACCAGGCTAAGGTCACACTGGTCATTGCTCCCTTACCCAACTTATCTCAGGATTCAAATACACACACACACACACACACACACACACACACACACACACACACACACACGGTTGACCTTTGTAGGCTTCTTTTTAAAATAAATTGATTTAAAGGAAACATTGTGGAGTGTGACTGTGATCGGCTATTAATATGTCACTTCCTGGCAACTCTTAGGAGCCCTTACATGGGCCAACCTCTGGCCCTGTTTTATTTCACTCAGTGTTTTCCACAGCCCTTTAAGGAAGCCCCATCGTCACTCCTCTTTCACCGATGAGGAAACTGAGGCTCAGAGGAATTAAGCACTGTGTTCAAGGTCACACAGCAGGAATATTGGGAGGATTCAAACAGGCCCCCCTGTTGAGGGCAGTGTGTCTGGTGCCTCCCCTTCTCCTGACCTCAGCGCTGACGTCAAAAGAGGATCGTTTTACTGAAAAGGCAACAGACGGAAAACAGTGGATTGATTCCCCAGGGGAAGGTGCTGGCCCCGCCGTGCGCCCAGGGCACGTCCCCAGAGCCGCATTCCCAACTCCCACGGGCGCCGGGGGCCCACCACAGGGGCTGCTCCCAGGTGGGCGTCCCAGCCCGGACCTGGGTCTAGACCACTCCTGCGCCTCTGCCCCGGCCCCCACCTGGCCACAGGTGGCCTTGCCGAAGGGGTAGTGCGGGAAACTGCCTCCCTCCCACGTCCTCTCCCAAAGGTCTCGGCCCTACACGCCCTGCTTCAATTCCGAGTCAGTTCGAAACTGAGTAGTCGCGCGGCCTGGGGAACACACTTCACCGCTCGGCTCTCGGTTTCCCAGCCTGTAGCTCGGAGATCGGGGTCTCTTGGGGTTGGGAGGGATTAGTCAGCGAACGCGCGCGCCGGCGCCCGTGCGGCGGCGACCTGGGGGATGGAGGGGCGTCCCAGCCCCCGCCCCTCCTCCATTCGCCCCGTCGGGTCTCGCGCCCCCTCCTCCCTGCTCCAGTCCCGGGCCCCGCCCCTCGCCAGCTCCCTCCCCAGCCGCGCACTCAGGCCTCTGTCACCTCTCAGTGGGCGGGCCCGGGGGGGGCGCGGCCCCAGACCGCTCGGCACAGCCATTGGCCGCAGTAGGTGAGGCCGGGCAGCCTCCTCCCCGCGGCGGGGCGGGCCCGGGAGAGGATGAATGAAGCTGGAGTGAGCGCTGAGCGGCAGCCAGAGCTTGGTTCGCAGCGCGGCGGCTGGGTCCTCTGGACGGTGAGTGCTCGGGGCAGCGTGGGCCGCGGAGGGTCAGGCCACCTTCGTGGGCGCGCCGCCCAGGTGCGCCGGGCCCAGACCTGCTGATGTCAGGAGCGCGGCAGGTGCCCTCAGACGTTGGGCGGGGACCAGGGGATCGGGGAGGCCGCGCGGGGCGGGACTCGGGGCGCCGGCAGTGCGCCCCAAGCCCCTCCGCGGCCGGGAAGGCGGGACCGAGCGCGGACCAGCACCCCACATCCCGCCTGCCTCCAGGGAATCGGCTGCACAATGCGCCCCTTCTAGCTGCCCGCTCCCCAGGCGGGGAGCTTCCGAGGAGGCAGGCCGAGGGGGAGGGAATGGATGGTGGTTGGGGTCAGGCGGGGATGGGGGGAGCGGCCAGGGCTAGCGGCCGGGGCAGGTGGCCGGGCGCGCACGCGGGCGCAGGCCACGAGAGTCGCACCAGGGACAGATGAGCCTCCCGGAGCTGCAGGCTTGCGGCGGGGCCCACACCTGCGGCGGATGCCGCTGCCGCTGAGTCAAGGAGGAAATCGTCTCGAACTGAAGTTTCTCGCGGGCGGCAGGGCTTTGTTCGCGCCAGCCGCGCTCCAGGCACCTCGGGGAGGGGAGCGCGGGCGGAGCCGGCCCCGCGGGCCGAGCTACTGGGTGGGCGCGAGGGACTGGTCCCAGCCTGGGCGATACGGGCCACACCCCTGTCCCCGCCCCACTACGCGAGGTCCCCGCGTCCGGTAGAGAGCCGGCACTGGAAGACCGGGCGCCCCTGGGCCCAGGCGGAGGCTGAGGGAGGATGGAAACGAGGGGCCCACCCTCTGCACCCAGTGGGCACACTTGGCTCTGGACGGGAAAACCTAGGCAGATGCTGAGATTTCCAGCCTGGGCGGTGTGGAAGCCGGTGGGGAGGAGCCCATCAGGCAGTGGGGTCCGGGCCCCATCCCCCATGTGAGTGCCTGGAGGCTCCTGCTGCCAAGGTCAGACTTGGTGATGGGCCTGTTTCTGTCTGGAGCCACCAGGAGCTGCAGTAGTTTTCCACAGTGAAGGAACCAACTTCCTAGTGGCCGCTTTTCGCGGCGCTTTGGGGAACTTGGGTTTCCTCTGTCTAATCAGAAACTGGCTCCCGGGGGCTGGTGGGGCGGTGAGCCGTGAGCATGGCGGTGCCGTGAGGTTTCCTCTGTGCAGCCTGGGGCAGATGGACGTCAGAGGAGAGAAAGCACTTGGTTTTAGCCGGGTTGGAGGGTGACTCTAACACCGGCAGCAATCATAATGACCACAGGCGTCTTTGTTGGTCACTTAGGATGCTCAGGCCCTGTGTTGCGTGCTTTGAGCGTCGTCTCATCGGATCCTTACCACCACCCACGAGGGAGCTACTATCGCTCCCATTCCACAGATGAGTAAACCGAGGCACTTGTCCAAAGTCACACAGGCAGAACGTGGTGGAGAGGTCTGAACCACATTTGTGTGATTCCAGACGTTTTACAGCTCTGTTCCTGGGGGAGAAGGAGGCCCAGGAGGGCCAGGCCTGACACAGAGCAGGGTGTCTTTTGCTGCCACCGAAAGATGGGCGGCACCTAAGGGGACAAGAGCATTTGGCCAGGACAGTCCAGGCCTGTGGGATGCAGGCGGGATGCCTCTGGGCCTCCACAGCCCAGCTTTCCCACGTGCTGCTGGAGGGAGGGAAGGGAGAGCCCTCTTGGTCGGACCCACGCACCCCTGACTGCCCTGAATCAGCAGGACCCGTCCTGCCGGGCAGGGCTGGCAGATATCGTCTGGAAATTCTTCACGGGGCTGCTTCCGTCCCGGGCGGCTATGACCTAATCCATGGTTCCTCGGGTGTAGTCCCTGCAGCAGGTGCTGGGCAGATCCCAGCCACGCCCTTCCCCGCCGCTGTGGTGAGGCGGCTGGGAGCCTGGAGGTCAGGATGAGGGCCATGTGAACGAGGCAGGATGAGGGCCGTATGAACGAGGTCTTGGGCTGGCATCCGGTCCCGTCTGAGTGCCCAATTCCGAGCAACTCGACTTGGAGAGCCAGCAGGTAGTGACTGACGCCAGCATCTCAGCTCTCACAGGTGGAGCTACAGCGAGCCATCCAAGTGGGGGCCCCTGACCTCCTACCATACAGCTGTCGGGGGGGGGGGGGCGCTTGTGAGGCTGTGCGGAGCGGGGTGGGGGTAGGCAACGTGGGGGAGGGGCCGGGAGTTCCTCGGCACAGACGCCTCTGGGCTCAGCTGATGGGCCAGGCCAGCTTGGGAGTCCGAAGAAACCTGTGGTTTCCTTCTAAGATAGCCGTGCACACACACAAAAGTACGCTCACACGTGTGCACACGCGTACACACCCTCACTCACCCAGCTGAAGCCCCGGGTGCAGAGCTGCTGGCCTGAGGCCCCAGGGTACACGTTACCCCCCTGCCAATCAGCCTGCCTAATCCCGCAGGCTCTGACTCTCCCCAGGGGACAGGGGAGGGAGGCCTCCGGCAGTGGGGCATACTCCCACGGTCCCTCCACCTGCTGCCGACCTGCTGCCACCTGGCTGGGGACAGCCCGGGAGGGTGGGACAAGATTCCCCCTTGAGAGGGGGCTCCCTGGGGAGAGCTGCGTGCCTCCTGCGAGGAGGACAGTCCCTTCTCTGTACAAGGAGGGGCTCTCCAAGGCCAGGAGAGCTGTCAAAGGCTTCATCAGAGCTGCTCCCGGCCTCAGACGTCTTTCCATGAGAATGCTGGCAGCAGAACAGCAGGGAGGCCTGCCTGAGGGCTGAGCGGGTGCTCCAGGGCCGCCAGCGCCCTGCTGCCCCAGTTTGGGGGTCACATGGCTGGAGCACCCCGGAGACTTTGTCCTAGGGCGGCGGTCCAGCACGGGGCCCGGGGGAGGGTGCCCGGCTCGGGGGGTGGAAGTCACATCCCTAACGTGGGTGCGCCCGTGGTGGGGGATTTCACGGGTGTGCCGTGCGCAGGAGGGGGCTCAGCTGAGCTGGGCCGTGGGACGGGCGTCGATGTGATGGTGGCGGCGTGCTGTCAGGCGCCCTGCCCTGCAGCCCGGCTCCCCGGCCTTTGTCGGCTCCAGGCTGTGTGTGTCTTGCTGCCACCGGCTCTCCGCAGCCCGTGCTGTTTGGATTTGCAGCCGGGACAGTTTGCCGCTGGCTCGGGACAGCCTTGGGTGTGGCAGCTGTGAGCTCCTGTTGGCAGGACGGTGTCCCGCGGTCCCCAAACCCGCCGCCCGGCACAGGCCTCGCACAAGCAGGTGTTGGCACAGGACTACCTGCTGCATGAGTCAGGGGTCTCCGGAGAAGCCCAGCCAGTAGCAGATAGGTCGCTATAGAAAGAGACTAATTCTAGGAGCTCAGCCCACGTGACTTTGTAAGATACGTGGTCGGCAGGCTGCAGGCCCAGCAGAGGTGATGTCGTGGCTGCCGTCTGAAAGCCGGCAGCCTCAAGACCCAGAGAGAGCAATGATGTTTCCATGTGAGTGAAGGCAGGACAAAGCCGGTCCCAGTTCAAAGGCAGCCCTGCAGGGCAGCTCAGGGCTCAGCCTTTCCGTTCTATTCAGCCCTTCAGCTGATTGGATGAGGCCCACGGGCTCTAAATATACCGGTTCAAATGCTAATTGATTCCAGAACCTTCCAGAACCGCCCTCACAGCCGCACCTGGAATGTTTGCGCAACGTCTGGGCGCCCTGGGACCCACCAGACTGACAGGTAGAAGCTATAATCATTCCGCTCTTGGCTCTGAGATCATGGACCGGGCACCAGACTCTGAGGCGTGGGCTCCGCAGAGGGGAGGGAGGAGAGGCCGGGATTTAGATGGCATCGGGGTCTCTCAGGTGAGGATACCTGTGCACTGGACCTGGGATGCTGGCGGGAGCTGGCCCGTCCTTCCTGGGGTGCAGTCTCCACCCAGCTTGGCTGCAGTCACCAGGGCCCCGCTCAACCACCGGCCAAGCCTGAGAATTCAGGTCCTGGAAGAGGCACCACACCTTGCATCAGGCCTCAGCAGCAGGTGGGAAGCAGATACGCTTTTTTGCTAAAACGATTTCCAAGCGGAGAGAAACCATAGGCCACGTGCACACACTCACAGTGCCCAGAGGGGACCGTAGGCCACGTGCACACTCTCAGTGCCCAGAGGGGGAGTTGGTGGGGAGGCCTGACTTCCACCCCAAGCCCAGCCGTGGTGTCCACTCCTTGGGGGAGCCAGCTGGCACCTAAGTGGTGCTGCCACTGGACTCTGCAGCCCCTGTCACCCTCCCACCAGCTTGACCACAGGGACCTGAGACAGAGGAACAAAAGGCAATGGCCTCGGGACCACCAGCCTGGCCTTAATGGGTGTTGGCCACCTGCAGGGAGTCACCAGCCATGAAGTCACCTTCTCCTGGCTGAGCCCCGCGGGGAGTCAACTCTGGCCCTCTCAGAAGCATGTCCAGGAAAGAAATCACCCCGAGTGGCCTGGGTTGCACCCCCAGGCCCCAGCAGCGTTGTCGTGAGGGTGCTGATGACCAGGAGACCAAGACAGAGCAGCTGGCCGTGCCCACCCACTCCACGTCTGAGTCTGCGTCCTGGACTCGGCCGCGGCGGCTGAGATGCCCTCGTGCCGGAGCTGGCAGCTCCTGCAGGCCCGTTTATGCCGCAGACCTTTGCCGTGAGATTCAGTCCTCGAGCTGCACACACAGCAAAGTGTCCTTTAAGTCCGGGGCAGGCGTCAACATGACTGTCCGTGTCCATTTCTGGAGCCGCCTCCTGACACCGTACACGCCCAGCAAGTGTCGCCCGGGCACAGCCGCATGAGATCTGGGTACAAACTCGGGAATCTCCCCCTGAAGACCCGAGAACGTGTGACCGTCCTCGTGGCTGTGAGATTCCAGGTGTCACACAGCCCGGACCCAGGATCCGGCGCTGCCTGCCGACGGAGGGGACATTCCAGACACACTGGCCCCACGTCGCAGGTGTTTCTGTCCGCCTTCCCCCCCACCCCCACCACACCTCACACCTCAGCGCCTGCGTCATGGGAGGGCCCAGCCTCCTTTCTGATCAAGACGCTGCTGTGAGGGTGAACGCCTTCCGGCTGGAACACAGCAGGTGGAGCAGAATCTGGGCTTAGTGAGAGATTGGGTCGACGCTGTCCTCGCGCTGCCTCGAAGGTGGGCGGGGGCGTGCAGTCCGCACTCAGGCTGCTGTGTCCTGGCCATCACAGCCGCTCTTGATGGACCCAGGGAGGAGAGCCCGGGGCTGCCCACCCGAGCGGCGCCATCTGCTTCTCATCCCGTGCGGGTGGTGACCACGCCGGTCGCCTGGCTGGTGTCTAAGATGGGATTTTCAGTCTGAATCAACAAGCAAGTGATGTGCGGGACTGCAGGTTGACTTTATGTGTTTACGTCAGAGATCAGAGCTCTTAGCTCAGGTAAACTTTACGCTGACGTGGAGCTGTTTGGGCCACACACCAGTGGGACTGGAGTCTTGTTGAGGGTTTTATTTTCAAATAGGAAGGACTCTATTTCTTCATGACCATCCCTAGTTGCGCTAGCTCAGCGATCTGGCCGCCCCCTTAGCCCTGCTGGGGTCCGATCCTTCCCGTCCCGGCCCCTGCATTTCTCCTTGCGGGGGACGGGCGGGATGGTTAAACAAGCCCAGAGCTGGGGGGAGGCGCTTCTGCAGATCCCTCCTAGGAAGGCCCACCCACCAATAACAATTCCCCGGCCCAGCACTGACCATCCATCCCCACAGGCCGCTGGAGCGACCTCTCAGAGCAGCTGCTGCCCCTCGGCCCGCTTGGATGCCTTCCCTTTGGGGCCACCCCAGCTGGGAAGGGGTCCAGGGCCCTGCTGGTTATGTGCATGTGTTCACGTGTTTCCATGTGGAAGGTGTGTGCACAGATGGGTGTGTGTGCGTGCACATGGCGGGGGAATGCATCCCCACAGCACGAACACGCGGCCGCCTCTGGGCGAGGTCGAGCCTTTTCCGCGTTTCTGTTTCGGGAGCCCGTCTGAGCCGCGGGGCTGGTGGGAAGCAGCACTGTGCTGTCTCGGGGCTCGCGCCTGCACCGTCTGCTCTGTTCCACGGCGGCCCAGGTGCCTACAGTGCCTGCTTTGGGAGCAGGCGCGTGGCTTTCTGTCCCTCCTGGAGGCTTGACGGTCCTTCACGCGGCGTGAACTTTGCTCCTTCCGTGGGCACCCTCCTCGTCCGCGTGGCCGAGCCTGGCGCACCAGGGTGCACGGAGGGGGTGGCGGCTCTGCACATACAGCCCTGGGCGTGGCCGCGGGCCCTGGGGAATGACTCAGGCGGGAGGCCTCGACATCTGGCTGCCGATCGCCTGGCAGTGCCAGTTTCCAGAGCAAAGACTTGGCCCCGTGTGTCAATGCCACACAGTTGGTCGTGGTTCTTTGAGTGAAACGTTGGCGAGGACAGCCAACACGCTCGTGGGCTCTGAAGCCGGACCACGTGGTCTCGTCCTAACTGGCCCTGGATGGCTGTGTGGCCTTGGGGAAACTCCTGACTCCTCTGGGCCCACTTCCCTTTCCTGTGCGCTGGGCTGTGCGTGGAGCCCAGACTCCGCCAGGAAGTGGGATGCTGCGTTGTCTTATGGCATTTGTGCCCACGGCCTGGCCCCAGGGAAGGCAGGAGAGGAGGCCGGGCTGAGGCTAAAATTAGCTAAGACGGCGCAGCGGAGGAGAGGCAGAGGTCTGGCAGAAAGACCTGGCGTCCCAGCCTCAACGCACAGGGTGCGAGGGGATCAGGAGAGGCGGAGCTCCCAGACCCCCCCACATGCAAAACTGCCTCCCAGACCTGGGTGTGGTCCCACCACGGCCCACTCCCCTCACCCTGGACCGCTTCCCAGTTGGCAAGGTTAACACAAGGTAAAGCCAATCTTTTGTTTAAAAACAGTCCTAACCTGGAGGCCCAGTGGTTAGGACTCTGAGCTTCCCTTGCAGGGGGCACAGGTTCGATCCTTGGTCGGGAACTAAGATCCCTCATGCCACGTGGCTTGGCCAAACAACAAAAAACAAAACAAAACAAAGCAAGCGAACAAACGAGACCAGCCCACAGCAGCCGAAAGCCTGTCGTCGCAAGGGCTGAAGGACCTGCCCGTGGCCAGCATGGCGGAAAAGTCCTCTCTGCCCTCTGCCAGCTGGGCCCCTGCCAGGTGCACCTCCCCCAGAGGCACCCCATGTCCCCTCCCGCCCCGCCGCCCAGGACTCTCAGTGGTACCGCCCTCTGCACTCACCTCTGGGCTCACGTCCTGTTCTGAGTGTCTGTTAGACTCCACCTCCCTCCAGGCCTGTGGTCTCCTGGAAGCCGGGCCTCCTGGGGGCTGCGTGAGCGTCCTGCAACGAAGGACCAAAAACTGGGGGCTTAAAAGAACAGAACTCTCTTCCCCACCCAGTTCTGGAGGCCAAGAGTCAGAAGTCAGGGTGGGGGCAGGGCTGCCCTCCCTCTGGAGGCTCCGGGGGAGGGTCCTTCCCACCTCTTCCAGCTTCCCCCAGGCGTCCTTGGCTTGTGGCCTCATCACTGTAGTTTCTGCTTCCGCCGTCACGTGGCTTCTCTAATAAGGACACTGTCGCTGGATTTGGGGCCCTCCCCAAGCCAGGAGGACCTCATCTCAAGTCACCGATCACATGTGCAAAGACACTTTTTCCAAATAAGGTCATGCTCAAGGTCGGGAGGATGTATCTTTTCGGGCCGGGGGTGGGGACCACCGTTCTGCCCCTCCACGTCCCCGGCTCGGGGCCCAGCAGAGTGGTGCTCTGTGACTAGCTGCCTGAAGGACTCGGTCCACCAAGCCTAATCTGAGACAAGTCTGGGGGCAGCGGCAGCCCTCTGGGCAGCGGCCTCTCCCGACACCACTGACACCCGTGCGCGGTGGGGGGTCTGGGGCCGCCTCGGGCCCTGAGTGGCCGACAGCGGGTTCTCCCTGTGTGCCTGTCTGGGTCCAGAGTCCTTCCTTTAAAGGACAGTAGCCGCAGTGAACCAGGCCCGCCCCCGTGACCTCATTTTACCTGTCACCTCCTTAGAGGTGCCCCCTCCAAATCACTCCCATTCCAGGGGACACGGTTCAGCCCAGAGCGAGAGGTAACCCGATGGAAGTGTGTTGAGTTCGGCAGAAGACCCTCGCACGGGGCCCCCGGGGCTGTGGGTACAACCAGGGTCAGGTGTTTCCTGTCACAGCGACTGTACCTGTGCCGACCGGCTTACTTCTGTCGGGAAAGTCAGCGTTTTTCCTCTTAAGATGCAGAGTGGTTGTTGCCACCTGGGGGGTCCGGAAAGATCTGTTTACCTGGCAATAGGTCCCGCCTTTTCTCAAAGCTTGGGGGTGTTGGGGGTGTTTGGGAGCCCCGGGAGCCTCGAGATGCAGCCATTTCTCAGGCCCGACTGAGCTCCTTTTGGTCCGTGGGCTGGGAGTCAAAGTGAGGGCCCAGATAGGGCAACGGGAAGAGGCCGGGCTGGGAGTTTGCAGAAAGATGGAGCGCTGGCACAGTGTCCCTTGAACCTGTCTGCGGGGCTGCGACCTGCAGCGGTTTCAGCATCTCGAGAGACCAGCCACGGGCGAGGCCCAGCGCCAGCCCACCCTCCCGCCAGGTGCCGTCCCGGCGGCCCGGGTGGGCCTGCCTGTACCCCCTTCCTCACTTCCCACACTCTCCACACGCTGGACTAAGTTGGATTTCCCTTTCATGCTAAAGAGCACAAGGCCGGCCGGGTGTGAGTTCAGGGAAGATGGAGGCCGGGCGTGGAGTTGAGGGCGGGCGCGGTCAGCTGCCCCTGGCGGAGCGCACAGCTCAGGCCAGCGAGCCAAGACCGTGGGGAAGGTGCGGGTCGGGGTGCACCAGGGGCTCACATGGCGTCTGATTCAGTCCTTCTGTGTCTCAGCTCCACTCTCAGCTCTGTGGCCTCATTCAGGCCGGGGGCTGCCCTCACTAGGCTGGGTAGCGGACAGGCAGAGCCGTCGGTGCCCCCGGGGACAGGCCGGGGGAGGGTTCTCCTGGAGATGGATTCTTCCCGCAGATCGGACCGCCGCTGGAATTCCGCATCCACTCCCGCTGCCGTCGCTGTCACGCCCTCGGAGATGCCGCAGCTGGTCTTCCCCGGCCCCCCGTTGGCCACCAACAGCGAGTGTGACTGCATGCCCCCCAGCAGGCGGGCGTCCCTCGGCTCACCCCTGAGCCAGCCGCTGTGCCAGCCGCAGCCCGAGAAGCACGGGCCCCAGGCGGCCCGGGAGGTGCGCTACGTGGCGACGGGGCGGCCGGACGAGGCCTGCGGCTGGCGGGCCTTCGCGCCCACGTGCCTGCAGGCCTTCAACACACCCCGGGGTTTCCTGCTATTCCTGTGCGCGGCCTCCTTCCTGCAGGGCATGACCGTGAACGGCTTCATCAACACCGTCATCACCTCCATCGAGCGGCGCTACGACCTGCACAGCTACCACAGCGGCCTCATCGCCAGCGCCTACGACGTGGCCGCCTGCCTCTGCCTCACCTTCGTGGGCTACTTCGGGGGCCGCGGCCACAAGCCCCGCTGGCTGGGCTGGGGCGTGCTGGTCATGGGGGCTGGCTCGCTGGTCTTCTCGCTGCCCCACTTCACCACCGGCCCCTATGAGGTGCAGGTGGACGAGGCCGTCGGAACGTGCCGGGCCAACCGCAGCGCAACCTGCGGGGGCCACGCCTCTGGCCTGTCCAGCTACCAGCTGGTCTTCATGCTGGGCCAGTTCCTACACGGCGTGGGCGCCACCCCGCTCTACACGCTGGGCGTCACCTACCTGGACGAGAATGTCAAGTCCAGCTACTCGCCTGTCTACATCGGTGAGTGGTTCGGGTGTGATGGTGGTGACGCCAGCCGGCCATCTACTCAGAGCCCTGCCCCGTCCAAGCCCCCTACATGCGTGTCCCTGTTGGCCACACGCGGCCCCAAATGGCCCCAGGTGCTCCTAGGCGAGGTGACACCTCAGGTGATGGAGGTGGTGCTCGCCAGCCTCGGCCCGACCCCTGGCACATCCCACAGGGTCTGGAGCGCGGACACTCGCAGTCCGGTGGTGAGGGCTCTGCGCTGCCACTGCAGGGGGCCCAGGTTCGATCCCTGGTCAGGGAACTAAGATCCCGCGAGCCGGGCTCGGCTGGTGGCTGCGCTGCAGACCTGGGTGCTGCCACGCCGCCCTCGGGGGTTGGGCTCGAGCCCCGAGCTGCCCCCGAGACCCTCTCGTTTATCTGGGGTGAGATTTCCGCGTTCTCAGCCTCAGGCCAGCCGCTTCTCCAAATCCCTCCTGCGAGGTCAGCTCTCCCAGGGAAGGGGTCGGGGTCAGTGGAGAGCCCGCGGCCGACGCCCCGGCCCGGCCAGATTTGCCCGCTGTTCTGCTCCGTTACGTCCACCTTGGACTCTGCTCATCCGTGTCACGTAGCGGCTGCCGTTCCGGGGGCATTTGGGACCCGGGTGAGCCTGCAGCGCTGCACGGGTGCCGCCCTCATCCTGCAAAATGAGTCTTAGGATCTTTGCTCTTCTGAGGGGGAAAGAGTCCAAATGGTGTCTATAGGGGCTTGAGGGAAATAATTTTAAAACACCTTGAAAGACTGATGCCAGCCGATATCAGACACAGTGGAGGCTGTGCAACGAAGCCCCAGTTTCAAGGAGTTCATGCCTGGGGATGGGGTGGAGGTGCAGAAATGCAAGCGGGGCCGGAGGGGTGGCGCAGAGGGCGCAGCAGGTCCCCGACAGCTCTGCTTCCCTTCCAGCCATCTTCTACACCGCGGCCATCCTTGGCCCCGCAGCCGGCTACCTGGTCGGAGGTGCCCTGCTGAATATTTACACTGAAATAGGCCAGCGGTGAGTGACCTGGGCCCACAGAGAAGACGCCCACTCTTGGGGCAGGAGGACGCGGCCCGGGCGGGGTGGGTCCAGGCCGACCTTGCTCTGGTGGACCTGGGAGTCTGGGCAGCTTGGAGAGCATGGCCTGAGGGAGGGGACTGCACGGATGGACGGCCTCCCGAAGCTGGAAGGGACCAGGCCACCATTGCTCCAATGCCCTTTGCAGAACCAAGAGGGGATTTCCTGCTGCCACCGGGAGGTTCTTTTTTTGGGGGGGAGGGTCTACACCAAACAATTCTCTGGACACCAGCTGGGTGTCCCCAGTTCACCTCAATCTGACACTGACTTCTGGAGTCAGCTCAGACCCCACAGGTAAGCGAGAGCACCCACACTTCAGACGCCAACTGCAGTGGTGGCTCCCAGTTACCCACGCTTCCGTCCAACCTGGCTGCAAAGCGGAGGGTTCTAGGACCCCGCCTTCTAGGAATTTGCTAGAATGGCTCACAGAACTCAGGAAAGCACAGCACTGGCTCAGTCGCCAGTTTCTTCCCCAGAACACAACTCAGGGGCAGCCGGCTGGCCTCTGCCAGCCCCTTGTCTCCTGTCCACCTGGCTGTCCAGCCCAGGGTTCTTTCCCACGTACCTTTGAATTTAAAGGTGCACTTGTGTGCAGGCGGGGGTCGCAGGCAAGCCCCCTGAGCTTCACGAGGCCAGGGCACCAGCCACCCACCCTCTGCCCTGCCCCTCCTGGGCCCCCAGCCCCTATGGCCTCGTCGGGAGGCAGCCTCGCAGGTCCCAGAGGAAGGAGTGGGCCTGGGCAGGGTCCCCTGGTGCATGTCCACCCCGTGTCCGTCCCGATGCCCTCCGTCCACTGCTGGTCCCAGACCGGGGGTGGTGGGGCATCAGGGCGGGGGCCTCACGCAGAGCCCTTGGTCTCCGCCTCTCACCGACCGGCAAGCAGGATGCCCGGCGTGCGTGCCCTAGATGCTGTGAGCACAACGCTGTCCCCACGTGCCTCTTCCCGCAGGACGGAGCTGACCACCGAGAGCCCGCTGTGGGTCGGCGCCTGGTGGGTGGGCTTCCTGGGCACTGGAGTGGCCGCCTTCCTCATCGCTGTGCCCATCCTTGGCTACCCGCGGCAGCTGCCAGGTAGGTGCGTCCCGCAGAGGGACACCCCATGCCCTGCTCCTGCTGCCTGCCAGGAGCGGTGGGGCCGGGATCGTCGTCCTCTGGGTGGGGGCTGCCCTCCGGCAGGGCGGCCCGGCCGGTGTGCTCCCTCCAGCCCTGCGGCCTCTGCCCGCTCGGGGACCACGGGAGAGGCTTGTTTCACCGGGCGATGGGCGCCCCTTTCAATACCTCCCGTCTCCCTCTGGTCCCAGGTTGGGCCCGTTGGCTCTCTCCCACCTCGCCATCCCTGCCACCCGTCACCGTGGTGCATCTGTACGGGCCGTCTGTCTGGGCGCCCTCGTCCACCGGCTGGTCCCACACCCAGGAGGAGGGGCATCGGGGCCTTTGGTCTCTGCCCCTCACAGATGTTCACATCCTTCCAGGCTCCCAGCGCTACATGGTCATGAGAGCATCTGACACACACCAGTTAAAGGACAGCAGCCACAGGGTGACCAGCAACCCCGACTTCGGGAAGACCATTAGAGACCTGCCTCTGTAAGGACCTGGGGGGCCTCTTGTCTGTGTCTGTGTGTCCTGAAGACCCTTTAGGGTCCTACACATGCTAGGTCTTGACCCTAAGCTAGGAGAGTCCTGTGACCCCTCCAGGGCCACATGGGGAGCCCACAGCCCCTAAACCTCCTTCTGACCCAACCGTCTTCAGGGCTTGGCCCCAACACTTGGGCTAAGGGATTAAGGGGGAGCGGACAGAGCCTCCTGGCTTGGGGGAACCGAGGGCCTGGTGCGACGGAAGGCCCGGGGCCTCAGCCTCATGGTGCCCACCCCTCACTTTCCGGGCCTGTGGGGGACCCAGGGACACGCACGCAGGGACCCGTCTGCGCTGCCGCACGGCAGGCTCTGGGGGCTCTTCCTGACGCCTCACGGTCACGGAGTGAATCCCTGACGCTCAGCGAGTTGCCCACAGCCAGCTTGTCCACAGTCCCCAGGAAAGCAACTGACCACCCCCCCCAAGATCATTCCCCAGGAGTCACCCCTGCACCCCGTTCTCTGACCGTTTCACTGGGAGTCACCTGCACGTGCCCACGGGGCTCCAAGGAGGGGACCGTCCGGCTGCCCGTCCTTGCCGCCCTGCGGCCGCCCCTCCTCTCGGGCAGTGGCCTCTCGTTTATCTAGTACGTGACCTGGTCTTACTGTGCTGTCTTCACACACCGTTGGGACAAACAGAGCCTGGGCTGCTGGGGCCTCAGAGGGACAGCGTGCGGCTGGGGCCTCCTGGCCGGCCGGTGCCCCTCATCAGGGCATTCCATGGGGGGCTCTCCTGGCCAGGGGGAGGCGGCCCTCGGAGGGTCCCCTGCCCGAGTCCTCGGCCTCACTGAGCGCCCACCTGCCCCGCAACTTCCTGAGCCCGTGAGTGTCTACGTGGCAGGTGGAGGCTCTTAGTGGCGGGAATGAGCCCCCGCCGTCTGTCTTCAACACGGGGGGGTGACGTGGGGTCAGGGAACCCCCTGGCCACCCGTTGCCTGGTTAGACCCCCCAGGAGAGCCGCCCACTCAGGAGGCTGTCACCAAGGCCGGCAGAGCTGGCCCGGGGCCACGGTGGCCGGGGCGGCGGGGTCGCCCAGGCAAGGCAGGCTCGCCCCGTGCAGCGGGGGCAGGGCCACCTGGGAGCACTGGCACCGACGGCGTCAACAGCTTGGTCCCCAGTGGACCCGGGGGGAAGCCCGAGATAAGGAGGTTTATGCCCAGGCTTGGTTCCCCAGACCGGTTGCTGATAGTGAAATAACTACCGGAACATGGGCCCTCTGTCAAGGTCATGACTAGTTCTCTGAGCAAATTCAACATGGGAGTTGCAGCCAAGCAATCTGCAGGCTGAGATTAAGAAATAAGGAAGTTCACATACTTCTGGGGAGAGTCACCTGCCCCTGAGCCCAGGCGAGCCTCCCCGAAGCCTGGGCAAGTCTGGGCAGGACCGGGAAGGGACTGGCTGCACTTGGGCTTCCCCTCAACACACACACACACACACACACACACGCACGTGCACACACGCACGCGCACACACGTGCACACACGCACGCACTCTGCTCCCAGAGAGCCCCACCAGGATGGCGTTTCCTCCGCATCTTGTTTCCTTCATGGATGTGGGACTTGGGCTGTTGACCAGAAAGAAACCTTTTCAAGTCCTTGAGTTTGAAAGTCAGTTTTGAAGGAATTGGGTCCCTGTTTGAAGCAGGACGGGGAAGGAGGCCACTCTGCAGTTACCCTGAGAAGCCGCAGGGGCCGGGGGTGGGGGGCAACTTCCTTAGCGTCAGTTCCCTCCCAGGGCACGAAGGCTAACTGGCCACCCTGCATGCTCCGTGGCAGGATCCGGTTTACTGCTGGCCTGTGTCCTCAAAACGAAGACCACCGGAGTGTCAGGGTGTCTGTGCTGCTCTGACGCGCACAGGGAGGTGTCGGCATTGACGGCTGGCCGGGTGGGGGTCTCCCTCCCGGTGGAAGATGACCCGTAGGGTCGGTGGGGGCTGGTTCTCTGGGTGGAGGCCGTAGCTGCAGACACGGAGAATGTGAGCGAAGGCAGCCTTGTCGGAGCCGCCGAGATGGACCCAGGGCTCCAGGGGAAATTGTCCCCAGCCCACATCACTCATGAGTCCTGGACCTGCCATCCGGTGGCTGAGAGGGGCCGGGCCCGGGAAAGGCAGGCGGGGTGCAGAGCCGTGTGCACTGGGTTCAAGGGGGAACTCTCAGGCCAGGTCCAAGGCCCAGTTCTCAGGCCCCTGGCATCACTACACCGGCCACTGCCCCCCAGGTGCACACCAAGAGAAGTCGGAGAGACAGCCAAGCCCACACAGGGTCTCCCTGGAGGGGCCTCTCGGCCCAAGCCCTCAGGGATTTCTGTCCCTCCTTTTCACCAGCTGGCGACTGAGAAGTGGTCCCACCCCTCAGGCCCTGTTCCCCTCTCCTGGGGGGCACCCAGTCCTGGACTTGGTGACAGCCGCCTCCCCCGCAGCCTCCGGCTCCTGGCTCAGGCCCCTCTGCTGGTTCTCCCGGCTGCCCCTGGGGCAGATTCAACAGTGTCACAGTCACTCAGGGTCTCTTTCCCCACTGCAGCCGACCTCTGTGACAGCGGCTTTCACAAGAAGCCACAGGCCCTGGATCCTGGTGCCAGCTCTCCCCCTGCCCCAGCCCAGCCCCACACCCACTCTCGGTTTCTCTGGAGTAAATGTGGGGTGCCCCCTGGCTCTCCCACACCCCACTCCACTCCCCTCTCAGAACCAGGCTCTTTGTGCTCAGTTGGGAAGGGCCAGGGCTCTGGCCCACTCTGACCCTCTGTCTCTTCTCTCTGGTCTCCATTCCCCGCCCACATCCAGCTCCATCTGGCTCCTCCTGAAGAACCCCACGTTCATCCTGCTCTGCCTGGCCGGGGCCACAGAGGCCACGCTCATCGCTGGCATGTCCACGTTTGGCCCCAAGTTCCTCGAGTCCCAGTTCAGCCTCAGTGCCTCGGAAGCTGCCACCTTGTTTGGTGAGAATGCTCCCTGAATCTTGTGGTGGTGGGGGTCCTCCGTTTTTTCACTGGTTCTTAGAGACTGAGGGGCCTTTGAAGGTCTCTTCTAGAAAGACGGGGCGCACATCCTGGGCGTGTGGTCCCCCCAGGCAGGGGCCCCGGAGCAGGTGTCTGGGCTCTTACACAACAGCTCTAATCACACTTACAAAGGCTGCCGCCGCAATGGGCAGGACAGTTTGGGAAGTGCTAAACACGGCCTGCTGACCCGTTCTCTCTGCCGCCCCCCTTGCCACCCAGAGCCTGGGCCTTATGCGTCATCCTGGCTTGTGGCGGAGAGGGTTTGGGTGGCAGGTCCCACCACGCTCCCTCGGGCCTGGCGGTCCCCGTGAGCCAGGCAGTGGGTGTCCTGGGGTCTCCCTGAGGCTGGAGCCCTGGGCCTGCCTGACTGGAGGCGTTCAGTGGCCAGAGTGAGAGTCCCCCTCAGACCCCCCCTTCTGGCCCTGTCCACGGGTAGCGCTGGGCGGGGGGGCAGCCACAGCCTCATTGAGAACCTGCCAGGCAGGAGGTGTATGTGGGTCGATGCTGGCCGAGCGCCTCCCCCCAGGGAGGACGGTGTCAGACTGGGGCTCCCCGGTGACTAGTGCCCCAGACTCCCCTCCTTGCTGGCCTCTTGGCCGTGACCCCACCTGCAAGAGCCCCACCCCCGCCAGCTGCTTCCCTGCCCCACAGCGGCCGACAGCCCTCCTGGGACAGCTGTGTCCTCTGGGTCCCCCCCTCTGCCCCCAGAGCCGGTCTCCATCTGGGGAGACGGGCTCACCGCACCCAGGGTCTTTGAGATCTCCTCCGCCCTTGGAGAGCCCCCCCTCCCATCTGCACCCCATCCCAGGGCAGGCCTGGAAGCCACATGCCGATGAAGCCCAACTTGCTACCAAAGGGCGGCCACCAGCTTCTCCAAACACCCCCTTGTGGTCAGACTCCGCAGAGGCCGTGTGGGCCAGGGGAGCGCGATTGTCCTTGGGTCTCGCCAGTGGGAGGGGCAGGGCCCAGGGACCTCTCCTCCTCCGTCTCCTGCTCTGCCCCTGCACCCCTGGGCCTCTGAGCAGCTGGCCGGGTGGCCTCCCCAGGCTCCGAGGCCCCCTGTGAGCACCGGTCCGGGTCCTCACATCGAGAGCAGAGCCCGGTGCCGCCACGCAGATTGGGGCCATGGCTGTGGGCCTCCGTCTCCCATCGCTAAAGCGGAGACCAGGCCCAGGGGGGTGCTGGCCCCACCCCCGTGGCTCCGGGACTCACCGAGCCCCTCCCCCCCCACAGGGTACCTGGTGGTGCCGGCGGGCGGCGGAGGCACGTTCCTGGGCGGCTTCTTTGTGAGCAGGTGCAAGCTCCGAGGCTCGGGCATCATCCGGTTCTGCCTGCTCTGCAGCCTGACCAGCATGCTGGCCTTCCTCGTCTTCTTCATGCACTGCCCCAACGTGCCCATGGCGGGCGTGACCGCCAGCTACAACGGCAGGTAGGGGCCAGGTGGCCCCTGGGCGAGGGGAGACCTCTGCACACCTGTTGGGGGCACCGGTGGTCCCTGGGGAGGACGGGGCGTGTCGGGCACTTGAGGTGAGGTCATCGGAGATGGTCGTAACGGTAAGGATGGTGTCCTCAGCGGGGACCGATGGCCAGTCACTCACACGCGGCACCTGAGCCCCAGTCCTCTGTCTGTAAAACGGGACAGTCCCAGCCCCACCTCCTCTCTACGAGTTGTCTTGGAAAGTGGGGCTCCCGTGCGTCGCTGCGTTGAGAACGTGAGGGGAACAGCCCGCTGGGGGTGATTTGGGAATACCTGACGTAGACGCAGGTGAGCGATTGCTGGCCGGGAATTCCCCGTAGAGACGGCAGTGTGAGTGCCGAGGGCAAGGATGCCATCGTACCGTTACAGCCAAACTAGGCAAGAGTTGGTGCAGGGTGGAGGGCTTGGGACCACGGCAGAGGGAGGAGTCTAGCCCTTGGGCGCCTCCCAGATAGTGCTGAGCGGGAAGGAAGGAGCAGGACGAAACGATGCGTACAGTGTGCTCCATCTGAGCGCAGAGGGAGCGTGCGTGTCTGTGAGGGCGCAGGTGAGCGATCTGTGGAACGTCCACGCCTGCGCTGTAGAGCAGGGACCGGGGCCACGGGGACGCTTTGCACCTGGCACTCAAGCAGTTTTTGCACTTCGAGCCCTGTGAACGCACTGCCTGCCCAGAACCAAGCCAGGTAGGGAGTGCGCCGCGCAGGGCTGGTTTGCTCCGCTCTGAGCACATCCAGCGATTCTAGGAGCCAAGGCGATGCAGGAAGCCCCGGTCCTCGGGTGGAACAAACCCAGCGAGTTTGGAAACCTGCAGACATGGGCCCTCAGGGACCAGACCCCACGCTGGCCTGCGCCCCACTGTCGCTCTCTCCCACCCGCAGCCTCCTGCCCGAAGGCCACCTGGGGCTGACAGATGCCTGCAACGCCGCCTGCGGCTGCCAGCCAGAGCACTACAGCCCCGTGTGTGGCCCCGACGGCCTCATGTACTACTCGCCCTGCCACGCGGGGTGCCCGGAGGCGGCCTCGCCTGGCCCCGGTGGCCAGAAGGTGAGTGTGCGTGGCTGCTGCCCAGGCGGTCGGTGGCGCCCGGACGCGGGGCGGGGCGGCCTCCGCCCCTTCCTCCTGTAATCAGCGCTGTCGTTGCGCTCCCCAGGTGTACCGAGACTGTAGCTGTGTCCCTCAGAATTTTTCCTCTGGTTTTGGCCATGCTACCGCAGGGAAATGCACTTCAACTTGTCAAAGAAAACCCCTCCTTCTGCTTTTCATATTCGTTGTAATTATCTTTACCTTCCTCAGCAGCATCCCTGCACTAACGGCAACGTTACGGTAAGCCCGGGCCTGGGTTCCCTCTGGCCCAGAGCCTTCCCTTTGCAGCTACGGCGGAGCTCTGCAGACCCCTGCGGGGTACGTGCCGGGCCCCCCGGAAAGCTGTGGCAGGAGAGCGCTAACTGCCTCTGTGAGGTGCTTGCCACCTGGGGATGCGGCCCGGGGCTCGGCCAGGACGCGGCCACTGGCGTGGGGTGTGACTTGGCCACGCCTCCCGGGCGTTGACGCGCCGGTTTTCCGTTGCAGGTGTGTCTGTGACCAGCAGCGATCCTTTGCGCTAGGAATCCAGTGGATCGTGGTTAGAACTCTAGGTATTGTGCTGTGGGAGGGAGCCGGGCGTAGCTGTGGTGTGCATTCACCGCACAAGGGCACGCGCCGGGCTGGGGTGCGTCCCCGCACGAGGCTGTGCCCGCCCAGGGGAAGGGCTCCATTCCCTAACCGTCCGCTAGAGGGACCCGTGGCCATGTTTTTGCCCAGAGGGACCCATTTCCTCATTAACACACGGGCTCCACCAGAGTCGAAGACCGTGGGGACTCTCCCGGCGTGGAGGCAAGCCCCCAGAGAAAGGACCATTAAGCCCCCTTTGCACCCGCTGTGAACACCAGTGGCCGAAGCCATGTTCCTTAGAGCCCGCCTGGTCTGGGTCTCTGGACGCCCCCGCGGGCTGTCCGGGTACTGAATGTGCCTCTCTCCGCAGGGGGCATCCCGGGCCCCATCGCCTTCGGCTGGGTGATCGACAAGGCATGCCTGCTCTGGCAGACGCAGTGCGGCCAGCAGGGCTCCTGCTTCGTGTACCAGAACTCGGCCATGAGCCAGTACCTGCTTATCGCAGGGCTGGCGTACAAGGTGAGTGGGCTGGCCTCGCCCCCCGGTGCGCTGGCGGCGGGAGAGAGTCCCAGAGTCTGCTCCAAAGGGCCGAGAGCCTTTTCCAACTAGCTCGGGCACCTGGGCATGCCACTGGGGTCTTCCCACTGGAGCCCTGGGCATCATCCTGCAGCCTGGCTTCCAGAAGTGGGATCCTTCCCCCTTTTGAGCTGTTGTTGTTGGGGATCGTGATGCCGTGATGCCAGTGGCGGGAAAAGTGGGACAGCAGGCCCAGGTCACAGGGGCTCACTCTCCAGACCCCCTGCCCTCCAGGGCCCTCACCATCCCGGCTTGGTGGTTTGCCCCTGGGCTCTGGTCAGCTAAGGCTTTGGAGAAATCAAAACTGCTCCCCCTGCAAGAGCCCGGGCAGGCCTGCTTGCTCTGGGCCGGGTCGCCTGGCTGGGTCCACAAGCAGCGCTTCTCCTTCTCCATCCTTAGTGGGTCTTGAGTTATGTCCTGCTTCTTAGCCTGACCCTCTGCTGTCAAGCTGTTAATGGAAACTTCCTGCTGTGTCTCTTGGCGTGTGCTACGTGGGGTGAAGCACAGTGTTTATATTTTGAGTTTCCCCCGTTGGAGGAAAAGGCACACAACCTCCCAAAGAAAATGAAATCCTAGGGCTGGTATATAAGAATGTCTTGGATTTCTTTGGGTGGAGGGTGGACTCGGGAACGTCCCACTGGCAGAGCCTTTTCGGGAGGGGCCTCAGAGACAGAGGATTCTCAGCCACCCTTGGGTTTATCTCCCCGAAGATTAGCTTAAAAATAGCCAAGTGTGAGAAGGGATTTGCGCGGCTCTGGACAAACGGGTCAGTTCAAATAGACGCACCCCGCGCAGGGAGCCGGCCCTTGCTCTTCTTTTTCCCTGTGTTGTAGGGTCCCTCGGCCAGAGCAGCAGGCTGGACCCCGGGACGGCTGTCTGCCCAGATAGTCCCCCCGCGGCCTCGGCACAGGGGTAGGATTGGCTCCCAGAGTCAGTGCTAATTTTAGCGGGGGTGGGGGCAGCCGGGTGCACCCCCGAAGTGCTATCCCACTCGCTCATGGGGCCACAGAGTGGAAACAGCCTCTCGTTCCTGTGGCTTCAGGCCCATCTGCCTGGGCGGTGCTCCAGGAAACCCAGGGTTCACACGCTGAACGCACACACCCGCGTACAGAGGCTGGCACGCGCGCCCACACTGTCATCTTCCAGGCTGCGCGTGATTCCCAGGGAGCTCAAGGTGGTGGCTGTGGTGGAGGGACCGCCGAAGCTGGCCGCCTCTGACTTAGGTTCTGGGGTGGCCATGACGAAAGACCCCACACCGGGTGGCTCAAACAAATTCCTTTTTGCTCGTTCTTGAAGCCAGACGTCCAAAATCAAGGTGTCTGCAGTGCCCGTCCCCCCTGGGGGCTCTGAGGGGACTCTGTCCCGTGCCCCTCCCGGCTCCTGGCGGCTCCTCCATCCTTGGGGCTCCTGGGCTTGTACACTCCTCACCCTGTCTCTGCCTCTGTCATCACGGGGCTGCTCCCGGTGTGTCACTGTGTTAAACCTTCCTCCCCTTTCTCTGTTTGGACACCCGTCACTGGATCTGGAGTCCACCCTAACCCAGAGTGATCTCAAGACCCCTAACTTAATTACATCTACAAAGACCCTATTTCCAAATCAAGGTCCCATTCACAGGTTCCGGGGGTCAGGACTTGGACACATCTTTTGCGGGGACCCCGTTCAGCCCACGACAAGCACCTCCGCTTCATCCAGTGCCTCTGTATTTAAGTCAAATCATACTTTTCATTCCCCCCTAACAATGTTGGGGTCCAGGCTAGGGACTGGCTATGCAGAACGGGTGGACCCTCTGGCCAGAGTAGGGTTGGTTCCCCAGGACCTCGTGAGAAAGCCGGGGCTGGGCGGGTGGCCCAGGAGAGGCCCAGCGGCTCCCTTCTCCCCAGGTCCTGGGCTTCGTCTTCTTCACCACTGCCTGCTTCCTGTACAAGCCCCTGTCGGGGTCTTCGGACGGCCTGGAGGCTTCTCTGCCCAGCCAGTCCTCAGCCTCCGACAACCCCACGGACCTTCAGGAAGCCCCCTCAGCCCTCCAGATCCAGAGCGACATCTGACAGCCCACCCGCCTGCCCGGGGGCACGGGCCTGCCGTGACACTTCCTAGGAACACTATCTAATTTCTCCCCGGAAGGGGTGACCCCTCCCTGATTGATCCCCGGCACTGAGGACCCTGCAAAACTCTGCCACTGGGTCTGGGGGGACTGAGCCTCAAAGGCACGGAGGAGAACGAACGCAAGACGTCCGAACGGACGCCCCTGCCCCAGCCCCCCAGACCTCGCCAGAGAGAGTGGGGTGACCGGCTCTTGGCTCGGACGGAGCGGCCCACTTCCCGGCCGGATGCAGGGCTGCCTCCCTCTGGTCCGCTCACACTCTGGCCCTCTCCCACGGACTTAGCCAGATAGCATCCCCTGGGGGCTCAGGATCCCTCGGAAACACGAACAGCTGTGCTTCCAAAGCAACGTGTGCGATACCTACGTAACTCCGTCAGTAGTTACGAGAAGTGCGAAACCACCTGTGGACTTCGGGGAGACACTTCTGGCACCCCTTGATCGCTCCTTTGAAGGGCGGATGTGGAGCTGGTGGCTGCCCGGCGGTTTACAAGCTCTCTGCTCTCTGGAGACGTTAGGCCGGTGATGCTGGCGCTGTCGGAGCTGCTCCGTGGAAGGGACAAAGCACCCACCCCCGTGGGTGAGCCAGAGCTGGCGGTGCTTATGCGCAGGTCCACACCATCCTGTGCGCGGCCTGGCCCTGACTTCCTGTGTTTCTCCTGATGCAGAGGAGGCCGGCGGGCTGCCGTCCCCGGGGCACATCCACGTGGACCCCTCTCCTGCGTGCGTTCTGAACCTGCCGTCACCTCCTGTCCTTGGGGCCACAGCGCTGCAGCAGGACGGGAGCGACTTGCATAAGGATGTTTTTATGGACGCGTATTTTGCATAAACACCTATTTATAGAATTTGTTTTTTACCTGACGGTGTGCTAAGCACTTGTGAATTCTACCCGGAGGGTGTCGGGACTTGCGTGGAATGTCTATTGTGGGTGATCTCAGTTAAAACTGTGGGTATGTAAATATATTTTAATATTTAAAGCATATATTCCTGCCCCGTGTGTTTTATTTCTACAAATCTGCAAAGTTCGGCAGTTTTGCAAATCCTCCAAGTGGGCTTTCGTGAGTTTGTTTCGCCGTGGGCTGCCCGGGGTGAGCACTCGCTTGGCTGGGTTCCCCCGGTGGGTGTCCCCCCACCCCTCGAAATGACCCCTCCGCAGCTGTGACCCAAGAGTCTCCTCCCTTCAGGGCCCAGCACCCAGGTTCGTGGGGGGGGCTGGGTCCTCAGCCAGTGTCCCACTTCCTGCCACTGTCATGGCGTGCTGGGATTCGGTCAGGGTGGCCAGCGCTGCGGTCAGCACACATGTGCGTGAACACGTGTACGCACGCAGGTGAGAGCCGGCACTGAGTTACTCTTTCCCTAAATGTCCAAATGTGGCAGCCATGACCAGGCTGGGCCACGACCCTGTCTGCTTCCTCTCCTGAGGGCCAGAGGATAGCGATGGCGGTTCTCAGCGACGCTTCTTGGAAGAAGCAGAAGAGAAGGGATCTGGCTCGTGGCTGCTGTCAGAAGGTGGCTCCCCCGTCTGGGGCTAATCGCACAGGGCGCGTCAGGCACCTCTGCCTCCCACTCTGGGAGGGTCTGTGAAGTCCCCGGAGTCCAGGGGTGTGGACGGAATGGGCTGCTTAATTGGATCTGGGTGGGGGTCCCCCAGCACCAGCTCTGGCTGTGAGCTCTGAGCCGGCCCCCAGCCCCGCACCTCCCAGAGAGCCCAGAGGATCCGCAGTTGTGGCCGCAGGCACCGGGGGCGGCACAGACGCGTCCTAGGCACAGGAATCCAGACCCATGGGCCCACCTGCCCACACGGACCCCAGTCCCTTCCCCAGCCAGCGTCCCCTGCCCCGCAGATGCAGGACAAAACAAAATGGGGGTCTCTCCCTTCCACTCCCCTGGGAGACATTTCTGAGATGTGAGCTGGACACCAATCCTTCCTCAAATCCTGGCCCTCTATTTGCTGGGAACTGGGCAGGACCTGGGTTCAAGCAAGGAACAAACAGGCTCGCGGCCTTACAGACAACACCCGAGCATTAACTGAACATCTGCCCCACGTACCTGCCCCGCCCCAGGCCCGCGAGAGCCCCACCAGCCGGGCCTGGAGCGCACCCCCTCAGGGGGCGGGACCCCGGGCCCCTGGCAGAGCCCACACTCCTGCGTTCCTTTACTCCTGTCTTCGCCCTGGAAGGGGTGTGTCTGTGGTGCGTGCATCTGCTGAGCTGGGTGGGAACTCATTAAAAATGACATTTAAGAAAAAACAGCTTTAGTGAAATATAAATGACATGCGTGTAATTCACCCACTTGAGGTGAACAGCATGGTGGGTAGGTTGGGATGTTTCAAAGAGCATATACGAAACAGCCCCTCCTTGCTGACAGCGCGCATCAATGTTTAAGTGACACAAACAAGCAGAATTTGAAATGAAAGGCAGGGAAACCCCCAAGAATGGGAATCAGATATTATAGCATCAGAGCATCAAACACTCCCGGGGAGCTCTGGGCTGTCACTCGAGTCCCCGTGGTAATTAAGCATCACGTGTCAGGCTGGTGGGCTGGGGAGCAGAGATGAAGGGGGAGATGCAGCCTGGGGGATGGGCGGGGGGGCGGAGATGCAGCCTGGGGGATGGGCGGGGGGGGGAGATGCAGCCTGGGGGTTGGGGGGAGGGGCACAGGCAGACTGGAAGCCAGGCCCTCGGAGCGGCAGAGCCTCTGGGAACAAAGGTTCGGCCCTCCGCGGAGACCTCTCTGAAGGGGAGACACTGCCCGAGGCAGAAGCCCAGCTGGGAGGCTCTCCAAGCCCACCTCCTCCTGCGAGCCAGGGCCGGGAGGAGGAACCGGCGGATTTTCAGGGTGGAAGAGGATCCACATCTCCAGCGCCTCCATCTGGAGCGAAAACCAGTAGCCAGAGGATGCTTTTGCGACAAAGACAGGTCACACACTCCCTCAGAGAGGTCCAGGCCCCGCCCTCCGGCCACACCTGACTCCTCGTCCTTGTCTGACAGGCTCCTCGCAGCTCCACACACGCACCAGGCCCATTGCTGCCCCAGCACCTTTGCACGGGCAGCTCCACCTTCCCAGACATCCCCACGGCTCCCCCTCAGTCTTGGATCAAACGTCTCCTTCGCCATGAGGCCCAACCTGATGGCCTCGGGGAAATGGCAGCCCACACCCCACTCTGGCACCCCTGCTCCCCGACCATAACTGTTTCCAAGGTGCCCGACACCTTCCAACCATGGTGTCATCAGTAGCTGTGCCGTCTGTTGCCGGGATGCGAGTGCCCTGAAGGCGGGGATCTCGTTTGCTCCCCTGCAGCAGTGCCTGCGCACAGCCGGTGCTCAGTAGTGTTTGTGGGACAATGAGTGGGGCCCAGGAGGCGGTGGCTCTCGCTGCCCGATGGCCAGGACTCTGGAGAAGCAGCTGCAGGGGAACGGGCCGGCATCGGTGGCTCTCCCAATGGGGCGGCGGCACCGCACACCCCCACCGGCCGGCCAGCTGGCCTGAGTCCCGCCCATGCAGGAGGTAGATGTGGCGGCTCCCCAGGAGGGACATGGTACAAACATCAGATGGCAGTTCCTGAAATGCCACCAGAGGACGGAGCAAGACCCATTGAAAAGGCAGAGGTCACCCAACGCCCTTCCCCAGGGAGCCGTGGGGGCGTCATCGCTACAACAATTGAACCTACAAGGGACAGGTGTGAATTGACCCAGAAATTAGCCCAGATACAAGTGAGCAAACTGCAGGTTGGGATGTGGCTTCGTCCTGGGGTGGAGCCCCAGGGGAACCAGAAATACCCGGATCCAGTGGCTGGAGCAGGACCCTCCCCTCCCCCTCCCCCTCCCCCTCCCCCTCCCCCAGAGATTCCTCCACCTGAGCAGCCGGGTTAGGCCTGGGGGCGCCTGGGGGGCCACGTCCTCACAGGTTGTGGCCATGTTGCCGGAGCCCTCAGGCAAGGGGACCTTTCACAGGACACCTCCCCTGGGGGTACAGTGGGGTCTTCTGAGATCCAGGTCCCAGCCCATCCTTCCCACAGTTCCCCACCTCCAATTTGGGGAGGACCCCCCTCAGGGGGCTGGTGGGATGCCACATGAGTTTGCAGGACTCTGGGGCATCTGCTGAAATCTAGGGCCTCACCCCATCGAATGACAGTGTGTGGGCACACATGCGGGCGTGTGCAAGCGTGACCACGTACACACACACACTCGCTCACTTCTAAAGTGCTGTCCCATGAAGTGCGTTCCAAACCTGGCCCTGGAGTTGGGTTTGAACCCGGCCTCTGGCACGTACAAGTGGATTGACCTTGGGAGAGTTATGGCGAACCCCGCCTCAGTGTTCTCAGCTGCAGGTGGGACCCGTACGGGGACCCCCTTCATAAGGCGAGGTGAGGATGGCTCAATCCTGTGCAGAGCCCCGAGGACGCTCCTGGACACAGCGCGCTCGACTGCCGTCATCCCGGTCGGTGCAGGACCCTCTGTGTCCCTTGTGGACTGAGGCCGGGGGTCGGTGGTCCCTGAAGGACCAGTGGTGCTGGGGGCACTTTGAGGCCCTTCCTCCCCATGCCAGCTCCCGGGGGCACCGAGACGAGCTGGAGAGCAACTGCTCTGAATGACAGTTTGCACTTAGATTTATTTAATCGTCAGCACGTTAGTCAGGCACATGCAATAGCTGTTTGATGACTGTTATATGTATAATCCATTTTATTCTCAGCTGGCTGCCACGGTAATTACATTCTGTGGTGTTTAATTCAGAACGTGATCATTTATTCCAAGTCATATTGGGTTGGGCCACAGGCTCGAGGAAGGTGCCGCGGGAGGAGCCCGGCCTCCACCCTGGCCCTGCAGGGAAGAGGCGAGGCCTCCAATGTCCCCCTGGCTCTCGTGGAGGCTCCCGGGGGAGGCTTGACTCTGGGCCACGACGGGGCCGGCAGAGAGTGGTGACGATGAACTCAACAATTTCCTACTTAACTGAGTAGCTGCGCGTGACGCGTCCACACCTCACCCCACCTCCACGCCTGTGAGGCGGGGCTGGCAGCGCAGCATGAATTTAACAGGCCTGGGCGGATCTGTGGGTTCAGTTCTGTTGGTCCTGGGAGTTTGACTTGACCTTTCTGTGCCTCGGTTTCCCCACTTCCGAAACGGGGATGAGACCACGGTATCAATTTCACTGGGGCCCACGAGGACTCGAGTTCCCAGATTATGGTAAATGCAGTAAAAGTGTTTTTAAAATAATTACAATAATCATCACCCTTGCTGCTCAGGGAGGGACACTGAGGCAGGGAGAGCGATCCGCCCGCGTTCTCCCGAGAAACAGAGCCCGGAGGTGCGTATAAACACACGGATACGAAGGCATTCCGAGGAGCTGGCTCCCAGCCACAGCGGCCGAGAAGTCCCACGTCTGCCGTCTGCAGGCTGGAGGCCCAGAGCCGGTGGGCAAGTTCAGTCTGAGTCCGAAGGCCTGAGGACCAGGGGAGCTGATGCTGTGAGTCCCAGTCACACCACATGGGTGCCCCGTGGCCCGTCGGGTTGACACAGAACATAAATCGTCACACACACATGCGCCAGGACTCGCTGCCTGTCCTGAGAACTCAGGTATCCCCAGGACATCCGTCCACTGTGCCGGCCTTTCTCGGGCTTCGGGGCCCCACCACCTCCACCAGAACCTTGTGGGAACCTGCTTTTAAAGGCAGAACCCACTGCCCGCACACGCGCTGGTTTAGAATCGGTGGGGAGGGTCTTTGCCCCCAGTGTTTAAGGAGCACCGCAGGCAGCGGGGGCTCATCGTCAAGTTCAGGCCACCCCCCGGCCCCGCCCACACAGTCCCCGAGCACGCAGGCAATCCCGGGGGCCGTACTGTCAGCACCCCCGGGAGTCACTCACTTGCCCGAGAGCAGTGCCGAGCCCTCCACGATTAATCACGGCTACCCAGGCCATCACCACGCCTGGAGCCCCTGATTAGGAGCCTAATTCGTCCCATGGCCTCCGTTTCTCACCCCAAAGGCCCCTTCACGGGTCTGGTTTGCACCTAATGACCGTGTCTTCACGACAAGCACCACAAGAACGGCAATTTCCTCGAGTCTTTATCTCCCACCTTCACCAGGAAAGCTCTGAGGGCAGCATGCGTAAGCCGCCTGCAGCCCTGCATCACCGGCCAGGACAGGGCTAGCAGGTGGTCAGAGCACGGAACACGAGGTCAGGTTTCGGGTGACCACCCTCCTGTCTTAGCAAGGATGGGATGGCTGGAGGAGGGATGAGCTGCTGAGGGGTGAGGAGGAAAGGGAGGAGGGAGGGGAAGGGGGCATGGGGGCTGGGGGAGAGGTGGGAACGGGGGTGCCGTGCAGGTGGGTGGGGGGTGGGGGGATGGGGTGGGGGCCTCCCCGGCCTGGCTCCCCAGGGATGGTCCACGGGGGCCACTTTGCACTCAGCCCTTTCTACTCTGTCTGCGTGGCAGGGCAGGAAGTCTCGCTTTGCCTTAAGGAGGAGTGAACTTGGGAAGCTGCCAGACCCCTCACGGGCCTTACGCATCGCTCGCCTCCAGCTGGGGCTTCACCGAGGCCACCGGGAAAGTCCCATCCACACGCCGACGCCCGGCTTTTCTCTGGAGGGTGAACTGCCTGCTTGCCTTCTCCTTGGGAAGGAAATGCACTGGTTTCCAATATGCCCAGAGACAGAGGCGCAAGATGCAGACAATGACCGTGGAGGAAGCTGGGGTTCTCGTCCCGGGAAACCCCAGGTGCGATGGCTTAAACTGAAGGCTTTACAACGAACTTGTGGATAAGCTGCTGTGTTCTACGGAAGTAACAGAGCTCAAGCTTCCTGAGCAGTCCTGGCAGCTTAGCAGGGGGAGGAGGACTCCTTGCAAGGAGGGCTGCTCCAGGCTTCTTCCTCGGGAAAGCCCCGCCCCCCGTGCCCTTCCCCCTCTTCCCCCTCCCTCCTCCAAGCTGCAGTGGTGGGACCAGTCAATGCAGCAGCTGGGCCTTCTCTTTCCGGCCACCTTTTTTTTTTTTTTTTTTTTCGTCGGTACGCGGGCCTCTCACTGTTGTGGCCTCTCCCGTTGCGGAGCACAGGCTCCGGACGCGCAGGCCCAGCGGCCATGGCTCACGGGCCCAGCCGCTCCGCGGCATGTGGGATCTTCCCGGACCGGGGCACGAAACCATGTCCCCTGCATCGGCAGGCGGACTCTCAACCACTGCGCCACCAGGGAAGCTCTCCCACGGCTCTTAATTTAAAGGCAAAGGAGGGACTTCCCTGATGGCGCAGTGGTTGAGAATCCTCCTGGCAATGCAGGGGACACGGGTTAAAGCCCTGGTCCGGGAAGATCCCACATGCCGCAGAGCAACTAAGCCCGTGCACCACAACTACTGAGCCTACACACCACAACTACTGAAGCCCGCGCTCCTAGAGCCCGTGCTCCACAATGAGAGAAGCCACCGCAATGAAGAATAGCCTCTGGGCTTCCCTGGTGGCGCAGTGGTTGGGAGTCCACCTGCCGATGCAGGGGGCGCGGGTTTGTGCCCCGGTCCGGGAGAATCCCACGTGCTGCAGAGCGGCTGGGCCCATGAGCCATGGTCACTGGGCAAGAGTAGCCTCCGCCTGCCGCAACTAGAGAAAGCCCGTGTGCAGCAACGAAGACCCAACGCAGCCAAATATAAATAAATAAATAAAATAAATTGTTTTTAAAAAGGCAAAGGAGATCTGCAGAGAAGCCGACGGCCCCCTCCCGGTCCCCCTAAACCTGGATGACAAAGCCGGGAGCCCACGGCCGACAAGGCGGGAAGGACGCGGCCTCCAGCTCCTCGGGAAGGTTCAGACTAGGAAGGTGCCAGGTGGAGCTTCTGAAGTATTTTGAAAGAAGTATCCGAGGGCCCTAGAACTATGTTTTCTCAAAACCTTGTTTTTCTTAAGTAGCTGGCTGTGTAGGCAAATCAGCCTGAGACAGCGACATGCTGTCACAAAGCTACTCATTAGCTGTCACGGGAAGGAGCAAATCATCTTCACTCCGCTCCCATCAGACCGAAGCATCCCAGGAACTAACGTCTTCATTACCCAGCCTTGAAATTTCCAGAGAGGACGGGAATCTATTCATGCGTGGCACCGTCATCATTCTCCAACTGATTACAGAAACATGAGGGCTTGGGCTTTCTCTCCACGCCTTGCTGCCATTTCTCCATCCTCACACCTGAACGATTCGGCAGTCACGAGGACCTGGAACAGCCAGCGATGTCTGAAGGGCCCGTGGAGGGCTCGGCGCGTCCATTTCTGCTCAAGCACCCACAGTCATGATGCTTGAGTGCAGGAGATGGAAACGCAAGTCAAACCAGCATGAGAAAAAGCGGGGTGGGCAGGACGAGCTTCAGGTATGGCAGGATCAAGGGTTAGAGCAACGTCATCAGGGCTCTGGGCCTCTTTCCGTCCCCAGCTCTGCTGGAAGCAGCCTAGCAACCGGTGACAGGGGCCTCCCCTTCCCAACAGGCAGAAAGGACTCTGGGCATCCACCTAGTGTCCCTGGGGCAGTGGGAATGGGGACCCTGATTACCAGGTGTGGGGAGGAGAGGACCGGCCCTCACATAAGGCCATGCAGGGTGAACTCTCAGGAACAGAGACCCCTGGGACCCAGCAGGGGGGCCGGCCTGGGGCGGGGGCGCTGTGGGTCTGGACAAGCAAAACCAACAGATGTCCCCTCCTGAGCCAGCACCAGCTGTCACCAGCAAAGCAGCGCCGTTTGGCCTGTTGAGGAGACTAACAAAGGGGCAACAGGTTTCCCGTCCAGCGGACGAGCCTGTTCAACCAAAACGGCATTTGAAGAAAAGATTATAGAAACCAGACTCTGAGATTCAAGGTCTGTGATGGTTGTCGACTGCGAGATTATTCACTTGGCGGCTTCCAGCAGCCTCGGCCCTTTTTAAAAGAAAAATAGAATGACATGTCATCTCTCTTAGCCATCAAAACCATGATATATGGGTGTGTGTTTAATATGCGATCTACGGCTCTGTGTGTGTGTGTGTGGAGGGGGAGGGGAGGGAGGGAGCAGATTCAAGGAGACGGTGCATGTCAAGAACAATGCCGGCAGCAGATCCCAGCTCCGATGACGGCCACGAGGCAGTGTATGTGCACAGGCGAGCACGCGTGTATTTAGGGACCCGACAGAGGGTGTGATTTCAGCAGGTTGCGTGGTTCTGCATGCATAATCTGATTATATTTTAATTGCTCATTTACACTAGAACACATTTCCCTCCAACATGTTAATGCTCTTTTCTCCCCCCATGATATTTTTAAAAACCAGCTTGCAGAGCGGTACTGCCCCGCTGAAAGAGATTTCCGAGGGGAGAACAGGCAGCCCTTCGTGCGCGGGCATCGCGCTCCCCCAGAATTACACACACGGGGGACAGACTGTGTGTCTGCAGAGCCTTCAGCTCTGCCCCAGGAAAGGGCTCTCCCAGGACTGGGCCCCAGAGAAGGTCCGCCCTTGCCCTCGCTGGCTGGGTCGTGCTCCGAGTGCCCACAGGGATGCCCACGGGCAGAGTGACGGTGTATCTCTCCTGCCCCTGGAGAAGGGGGGTTCAGGCACACCCTGCGTTCACCCACGGAGAGATTGCAGTCCCCCAGCCTGTGGTTCTCGGTTACGGCGGCCCTGGACCCTGACGGGGCCCAGAGAGGGACTCCGCAGCCACCCACGATCCGCAGGTCCAGAGGAAGCCCTTCTGAGCCCCCGGGCCGGGTGCTGCCAGCTCTGCCCACCACACCCCTCCGCTGGCGGGTATATCTGGGGGGTGTCTGCACTCCGGTCTATCGCAGCCAAGGGGCCCTTCAAGTCTTCCAGCTCTTCAGAGGTTTTGATTCATTTCAACAGAACAGCATCACCCCCAGCGTCCTATCGTCACCCCGATGTCCAGGGTGCCCCTCGCGTGCCCTGAGCAAGGTAGCCTGGCAATCTCTTAAGGGCTGCTGTCTAAGCTCCAGGCCCAGAAGCAGACCCCGTGCACGCGGGGCCCCCCGATCCCACAGGGAGCCTGGAGAGCTTTCACAGCTCAGAGCGTATCCTGTCTCAAGGGCCACGGCACCAGTGGGTCATGGGATGAAATCTGCCCCGGGGAGTGAAAACCCGAGACGCTTCCGGCTGGTGCTCTGGGCTTGGGGCACCTCCAGGGGCAGAACTTTGAAGGTCTCAGTCGAGATTCTAAAGTTCTCGGCCTGGTCCCCAAGCTGTGAGTTTGTAATGAGACCTGGCAAAGGGGCCTCTGCACATGTGGTTATGGTGGAGAGCTCATCGTGGATTACGGGTGGGCCTGTCCCGTCCTGGGTCCTTGAGAGCTGAGAACTTGTCCGGACGCCGAGGGATGGAAGCACGAGAGGTTTGCAAAGTGCTGCGCTGGCTCAGCGTGGAGGCCTCAGGGGCAGGCAGCCCCGCTGAGAGCCAGCAGGACGGGACCGCCATCTGATAGCCCCAAGGACCGGGGTGAGCCAAAGCGATTCTCTCCAGAGCCCCCATCAGGGGCCCAGCAGGTGACGCCTGGGCCAGCCCACTGCACTCCTGACCCGAGAGCCGAGACAGGACAGCGGCCGCCGGGGGCCACGGGGTGCGGTCCCTTCAGGGAGCCCTCACCACAGCTGCCCCTGCCCAGCCTCTGCTGCTGGGTCAGATGCCCCTGAGAGGAGACCGGGCCCTCCAGGCCTCCTCGTCCCATAGGTGAATAAATGATGGAGGCATCTGGTGAGTTCACAGATGACCCTCTCAGGCCACTTTGGGGGCAAGTGGCCAAGTCTAACCAGCTGGAGGGCACAAAGGGTTCATTGTTCCAAAATGCCTGCAGGAACAGCCGGCGCCGCTCCAGGGCCTCAAGCCACGTCCTCGGGAGCTGCAGGCTCCACTTCACTCCAGAAATGGTGTGACGGAGGCTGGGTTCCCAGGGAGGCGGGGGTCCAGCACCAGTCAGTGGTGCTGGCATCTCTCCCGTAGCTTCTGTCTTGCGGTCCCGCCACCGTGAGCACTGGGCCAGGCAGTGGAAGCCAGAGGAGGACCCAGGCCTGACAGGAGGGGCGCCCCGTCTCCGCACACCTGCTGGCCAGAACTTATTCCCATGACACACCCGCCTGCAGGGTGAAGGGGAGAAGGGGTGCTTGGCCCCGCCCCGCCTCGTCATCCCTCACGAGAGTCCCAAACTTGCCATGGGGACTGCATCCGGAGTGGCGGCCTGCTGCAGGCGCCTCTGTGGGATCCCCTCCTCCCTCCAGGGCTCCCGTCGTGGAGCAGGGGCCGCCCCCCGCCAGCGGGTCACCCGGTCTCAGCCCTTCTAGCACATACTCGTTTCCAAGGGCGGCCCTTGAATGGGCCATCGAAGCTCCACGGCAGGAATGACTAAGGGTGCATGGCTCAGGTTTTATTTCGGAATTATTTATTTTTATTTATTTATTTATTATTTTATTTATTTATAAACATTTATTATTATAAATTTATTATTATTTATTATTATTATAAATATTTATAAATATTTTATTATTTATTTATTTATTATTTATTATTATTATTAATTTATTTATTAGGCTCAGGTTTTATTTCGGAACTTATACGAAGTCATTAGGAAATGGGAAACATGTTTTTCCATTTAAATATTTCTAGGCAACTAGAACTCCTGATTATAGACAAAGGGCACAGGCTTCGGATCTCTGGAGGATGAGCTGGAAGCACCAGAGTCCTGTTTATGCAAATGCCATCCCCCCTCCAGGAGAAGAGAACGTCAAAGGCAGAGGAGAGGGATGCTGACACACAGCTGCCCCTCCCGCCTCAACCACAGACACCGCCTGGCAAAGCCCCCGGAGGAGAGCCAGGGGCACCGGGGCGTGCGGCGGGGTCCCAGCAGCTGCCAGGAGACTCGCATTAGCTGAATGTGACTCTTTCAGCTTCAGTCTCAAGTGTGTTCACAGGCACCTCTGGGAAATTTAACCAGAAATTGGTAAATTTATAAGAGGCATAAACTCTCAGCTTCCCCTGGTGAGAGCTGACAAAATACTGCTTTTCTTTGCAAATCGAACAGATGGAATTGTTGGTCCTTCTGCATTGGATGTGCTGTCGTCTTTTGCCCAAGAGCAAATCTCTAAAAGAAGATGCCTTTCCTGGGCCAGTAATTAGGGACCCTCCTTGCAGCCTGACCTAGGTGTGGAGGGGAAGGGGAATGAGGGGGGAAGGTGGTGGCCTCACGTGGGCGGGATTATTCCATCAGTTTCAAACCTGGTCCCCGGAAGTCAGGGGACTTCAAAGAAAATTCAACTTCAAAGAAAATTCTCAAAAGCATCTTTTGTGCTGATCAGCCTGAAATGAATGCCACGGCAAAGCCTTCCCGACAGCAATCTTTAGGAAACTGGGCTGCATCAAACCACGTTTTGGAGATCGGATTTTCTCTTTTTCCTTAGAAGATGATCTAACATACCCTGTTTCCTCCAAAACATCATCTTTCCCGACATGTCTCTGCTGAAGTCTTCCATGCCCCAGGCGGAGTCCACGGTTGCCAGGCCCCACCGAGCCCTTCTCTGCCGGGAGTACCAGTGGCCGGCGCTCTTACAAGTGCTTCTGCTCCATAAATCCGGAAAAGTGCACCGCGAGATGCTTTAAATTACTTAGGAGAAGGGGCCGTGCTTTGGCGGGAGGGTGAAACGACAATTGGGACAGTGAGGTCCCCGTGGCCTGACTTCCGCCCCCCCCCCCCCACCCCCCGGGCCATCTCCCTGCCTGCTTCAGAGGGTGGCGCCCCAGAGGGACCAGCCCTGACCTGCAGCCTGGAACACAGCCTTCCTCATGCATCCTCCACCCTGCGGAAAAAGAGGGAAGGGGGCAGGGCACAACCCTTAAAAGAATGGCCTAGCCCGAGGACACGACGTAAGCTAATTGCAACCAAATAGGTCCAAGATGACGGAGGAGTCCACCTCCACTAGACCTCAAGCCTCAGCATGCGTTCTTTGTAACAAGTCAGCTAAATGACACACCTGCAGGCGTCTCGACAGTTCCGAGGCTGACCATAAGGGTCAAGAAGTAGGTGGCAGCCCCGTTCCCGGAAATCCCCGCCCCTTCCCCAATTAGCTGGAATATTCCTCCCACTCATTAGCCTATGAAATTACCCGGCCCTATAAAACCTGACAGTCCCAGACCCTGGTGATTTTCTCACCTTCTGAGATGGCCCACACGCTCTCTGTGGAGTGTGTTTCTCTCTAAATAAATCTGCTTCTTACCTATCACTGTGTCTCTCACTGAATTCTTTCTGCAATGAGACATCAAGAACCTGAGCTTCACTAAGTCTTGAAACCAGGTGTGTGATCTCAGTTAAAAGACCAGGGAGGGGCTTCCCTGGTGGCGCAGTGGTTGAGAGTCCGCCTGCCGATGCAGGGGACGCGGGTTCGTGCCCCGGTCCGGGAAGATCCCACATGCCGCGGAGCGGCTGGGCCTGTGAGCCATGGCCGCTGAGCCTGCGCGTCCAGAGCCTGTGCTCCGCAACGGGAGAGGCCACAGCAGTGAGAGGCCCACGTACCACAAAAAAAAAAAAAAGACCATGGGGGATAGGCAGGGTGGGAGGGAGGGAGACGCAAGAGGGAAGAGATATGGGGACATATGTGTATGCATAACTGAGTCACTTTGTTATAAAGCAGAAAGTAACACACCATTGTAAAGCAATTATACTCCAATAAAGATGTAAAAAAAAAAAAAGACCGTGGTGGGTTTTGGCTGGGTTCGAGTCCCCACATGGGGGTTCAAGTCCCAGTCTGAGGTACACGGTCTCACTGCCACTCACGGGAATGAGCCCCCACGCCCACACTCGCTGGGGGGTCCCAGGAGCTGAGCCCCTCCTCTTCCCCGTCCAGCCTCTCCAGCTCCGGACAGGGTGAGCCCACCGGCGATAAAGCCAGAGTTTATAGAGCAGTGACCTCCACGCGGTGTGGAGCTGTGCACCCGTCACATGGTGCTCGTAGCAACCTAGTGACTTGGGGTCCACTGAGGCTTGGTCAGTTTATTTACCAAGGTCAGGGCAGGTGGACCCCGGACTCCCAGCCACCTCCTAGGCAGCCGGACACCCAGGCAGCAGGACGCGCTCCCCGCAGCCACACCCTCCCCCTCTTCTTGCTCTTCCTTGCTAGCGCAGCTCGCTTTTCCAGAAAGCTGGCCAAGGGCCAAGGCGCGAGCAGGGAGCCAGAGGGACGAGGACGTGAGAACCGAGGCTGGAAGGACGTCCACGCCCCGCCCCCCACCGCCCGCTAACGCTTACACACGTGTTGCTCTATTTTTAAAACCCTCCTTGGAAAGCTGTGCATTCTGACATGTGCAATCCCATGCCATGGGTGGGAAATCAACAGCTAAACTCTACAAATTACACATATTACAAATCTTTAGTGTCTCTAAATAAACGCTCACTACTTCCCACCCACCTGTAGCCTCATGGAAATCTAGCAATAATATTCATGACAATAAAACGTGTGCTCGCCACTGAGTCACTGAGCTTGCGGTCCTTTGTTGTGCAGCAGGAGGTAAACAGATAACTGATACAGGTATCACTGCGAACTTGTTTTTTTTTAATTTAGGAAGAAGCCTTCTTGTTAACAAGAGTCGCCCAGCGGTGGAGTGGGGACCAGAGGAAAGAGAGGGACATTGCCTTAAGGACACACTTCCGAGGGGGAGGGGCCCCTTGACACTGGGACTCCAAGGACTAGGTTCTTGTAGCCGGGGAAGCAAAGCCCTCATCTCGCTGTCCATTGTCTTCCCCTTTACGCTAGTTCAGCAGAAGTCCATTGAGCACCCACTGTACACAGCAGCCTCACAGGGGCCTGGGAGAAGTTAGCAAACCAAACAAGCCGGGACCCCCGCCATGGCGGGGGGGGGTCTTCCTAAACAGACTGCTGGGCCCAGGGCAGCCAGGACCCCACCCTGCCTGCAGCATGCTGGGAACCCAGGAATCCAGAGCCACTCAGGTGCCTGCTGCCCCCTCAGGTGACATGCCTACTTCTCCAAGAAACACAGACCCCTCATTTACGGATCTTAGCCCTTGCCGGCACGCAGCGCTTGGAGTGGCAGGGGCAGGGCAGCAGGGCCCCAGGTTCTCCCGCGCAGGGCTCAGGGGGTCAAGGGTGAGATCCGGTCACTGAAGGACACAGCGGACTGGCCCCGCCCTCCCCGAGCACCCCACCGAAGATTTCTCTAAGGGGTCTCAGCAGTTCAAGAAGCTCTCGTGCCTGGGGAAATCGCAGGAGAAAGGGAAAACAGCTTGGAGTCGAAGGTTCCGGCTGCCAGGCCGTCCGGGCTCCCCGGTTCACAGGAGAAGGGTTCAAAGTGGCCGGGGACCCCAGACAAGGGCCTGCCGCCCACACGGTACAGCAAAGCCTTCCAGGTGACATTTCCTGTGTGGTTTCAAGCAAAGGCCTTGTCATAATATTTGTGCTACGTTGCCTTTCATGACTTTTTAAGCTCCTGGCTGGCTGGAAAAGAAAGCTTTGAAAAGAAGTCAGCTTAGCGGAAAGGTCAGGGGTGTGAAAACCAAACACGAGCTTCAGCAGCCCAGCCAGAGCGCAACAGCCCAGCCAGAGCACGCTTCCATTGCGGGCGTCCTGAGCGGCGACAGCTACTGCCTGGCAAAGGACAGGTCCCAGCGGCCACGGGCTGCTGCCTTCCGCTTGGCGGCTCCCGAGAGAGGCAACGGATGGCACCGTCCGTGGTGAGACCCTGGCGTTCCCCTGGGTGCAGGGATGAGCCTCCATGGGCCCGACACAGTCTGACACATCACTCCTGTGACAAGGACACTCAGCTCCCAATCCCAGGACCTGCTCGCTGAACTGGTGGCCTGTCTTCCAGAGAGCAAACCTGGGCTAATTTGGTGGATTGAAAGCAGCTTTTGTTGCCCTGGGCACGTCGCTCTCACCCTCCGAAGTCCCCACACGATCCGCACAAGAGCGTTCACTCCACAGGTGTCCACTGAGCAGGGCTGTTTGCAGGGCTGACGGCATCCAGAACAGCTGGGCCCCCAGGAGCATCCATTCACCTGTGTGCCCATTTCACAGACGACTAAATCGAGGCACAGAGAAGCTAAAACACTTGCCCAAATATTGAGAAGCAGGTTGAAACCACTTCTGTCGCCTCAGAGCTCACTGTGCTGGCCTCCAGCAAAGGGACGTTTGTGTTTCCTGTGAAGGCTACATTTTTAAGCACGTATTTTATGCGCTAAGACTCCGTGGTGAGAACATCAGGGCTCAGAGGAGCAGGCAAGCCCAGAGCCAGTTGGGAACAGAAAAGTAAGTACTGAACCTGAACTTCTCCCTTGGCCATGCCTGGGGTCTGGGCAGGGCTCCCTGGCCTCGCCCCCTTTCCTCAGCACCTCTCTCCCCTCCACCCACTGCAGTTTCTGATCCCCAGCCCACCAGGTGCAGCCAGCCAGGTCCACGGCTGGGCCCTGAGCGTGACATCTGAGGACCACGTCTAGGTGGTGATGACAGTCCTGGACCGTACCCCCTGCACCCACAGTGGCACAAGGTCACCCACAGGGTGCCAGGCGCAGGAGCCCAGCCCGCTCGGGGGACCAGTGCTGCTTTGTTCTCTGCTTTCTGCTCCCCCATTCAGCTCCCCCCCACCCGCCACTTAACTGTGCCAGAGCTCCCCTGGGCACCCAGCTTCTGGCGCCCCGTGGGCACCCCAGGAAGGAGGGGCAGCCCAGCCATCCCAGCAGGAGGCCTCCTCCTTGGGACCCCCACCCCCTCACCTCCTCTCCCCCACCTAGCGAGCTGCAGGCGACCCGGGGCAGTTCCCTTGGGGAGGCGGGGCATAAGAAGCTGGGAAGACCTGGGCCCGGAGGCCGAGCTGCCTGAGGAGGGTGCCTGGAAAGAGCCGACACTCCCTGCGAACCCCGCGGGAATCCCAGGTCCCTGGGGCGCTCCCCACAGCCCGGATGGGCCCTGCGAGGGCGCGGGGGCAACCAGCCAGCCCTGCCCCCTTGAGGGGCGGAGACAGTGGCTGGGGCCGCCTCCTCTCCCCTCCAGCGTCCCCCACGGCTGGGCGCGCCAGTCGCCGCCGGCTCAGGGGAGGCGCGGAGCCCGGGAGGGTGCTGGCGCGGCTGGAGGTACGCGGAGCGGGGTGCGCGGAGAGCACGAGCGAGGAGAGAGCGCTCCGGACAGCCAGGCGTGCGCTCCGCTCGGCACCACAGGCTCGCCCCGCGCAGCCCGAGCCCCAGCCAGCCAGGCGCTCTCAGCTGGAGCCGGCGCTGCCGCCCCGGGGCCGAGGAACCGTGGGGTCTGGTATTCGGAGAAAGCCGGGAAAGCGCGCAGCCCCCGGTGAGTGCAAGCCCCGAGCGCTCTAGGCTGGCACGGACCAGGGGTCGGCGCTTCCCGGCTGGACGGCGCGCCCCCTCTGCCTTTCACGCCCACCCCTCGGGCTCCCTCTGCTCTGTCCCTGCCTGAGACGCGCCCACCCCGCCCGGCGCGCGGGACATGCACCTCAACAGCTCGGCGCCCGGCCCACGGGTCTCCCAGGCTGGCGACCCCTTCTTGCTACCGCCATCGGGGCTGGAGGCGGCGCTCCTGGCCCCGGGCTTCGGCAACAGCTCCCGCAACCTGTCAGAGCCCGTCCCAGCGGCGCCCAGCAGCGACCTGGACGTGAACACGGACATTTACTCCAAGGTGCTGGTGACCATCGTGTACCTGGCGCTCTTTGTGGTGGGCACGGTGGGCAACTCTGTGACGGCGTTCACGCTGGCACGCAAGAAGTCCCTGCAGAACCTGCAGAGCACGGTGCACTACCACCTGGGCAGCCTGGCGCTGTCTGACCTGCTCATCCTCCTACTGGCCATGCCCGTGGAGCTGTACAACTTCATCTGGGTGCACCACCCCTGGGCCTTCGGCGATGCCGTGTGCCGTGGCTACTACTTCCTGCGCGACGCCTGCACCTATGCCACGGCCCTCAACGTGGCCAGCCTGAGTGTGGAACGCTACCTGGCCATCTGCCACCCCTTCAAGGCCAAGACCCTCATGTCCCGCAGCCGCACCAAGAAGTTCATCAGTGCTATCTGGCTGGCCTCTGGCCTGCTGGCCGTGCCCATGCTCTTCACCATGGGCCAGCAGAACCGCAGCGCCGACGGCCAGCACCCCGGTGGCCTGGTGTGCACGCCCATCGTGGGCACCGCCAAGGTCAAGGTCGTCATCCAGGTGAGCGGCCTCTTCAGGGGAGCAGGAGTCGGAGGGCACCAGGCCAGGGTCTCCCCTGGGGGCAAGGGTCCAAGGCACCCCCTCAGGGAAGCCTCAACGCGTCTCTTTCCCTCACCCCAACAGTACTTTCTGGTCTGTGTACCCTCTGGGTACAGGAAGTTGGAGAAGTGTCCCAAAGGAAGTTTACTCCTGGGAAGCTGGGAAGGGGGGGGTGCGGCAGGAGGGGTGGGGCTTGAGAGCGGCCTGACCCCCACTTCTTCCCCCCTTTCGCTCCAGGGCTGCCAGGTCTCAGCCCCCCTTATCTCATCCCCTCCTTCCATCAAAGGGGGCTGGAGCCCTAGATCAGTGACCTCTCCAGGGGAGGGGCGTCCGTGGATGGACCTCAGCTGTCTCCATGTTCCCCGAGATGCAGGGTAACCTTGTGTGTGCTGGTGCCGGCCTCTTTCGGGAGAGAGTCCCTTCCATCAGCTTCCCAAAAGGCCCTGTGGTCCGTCTCCTCTGTAGCAGAACCGCCCCCGCCAGGACTGCTCCCCCTGTGCCTCCTGGCCTGATGCTGTCTTGGGCCAGTTCCTTAATTTAGCCTCAGTTTTCCCATCTGTGAAATGGGGCAATCACAGCCCCCCACCTCTGAAGGTGGAAATTCAAGGGAGAAGGTGTGGGAAGTGCTTGTTTGGCTCCTGGCGTGGAGAAGCTCTCGGAAGCACTCTTACTGGTGGTGGTGGTGTCGACGCTGTTTCTGTTGGAAAATCCTAAGGTACTAGGCGTGGTGGCAGGCGGGGGGCCCATGTAAGGTGGATAACACTGGAGCCGGGTGACCAATGGTCCTCTGAGGGTCTGGGCGAAGTGCGCGGGAACCCAGGGGGCAGCCCTCCCCGGGGAATTGGCTTGGACGAGGCGGCCTGGCCAGGAAGGGGTATTCCGACCCTGGGGAGAGGCTTCTCAGGCGGGGACATTCCAGGCAGGGCCCCGAAATGGAAGGAGGAGGGCGTCCATGGGAGCAGGTCCTGGCAGAGACACCGCTTTCAACGGCATCGTGGCCTGAGAATGTGGGTAGCCGTGAAGGCGGGTGGGGGGGCGTCCTCCATCTCAGGGTGGGATGGGAAAGGAGGAGCTGGGCTGAGTGGGGGTGGGGTGGGCGCTCTGGGCTGTCCCGTCTGGCTGTCGTTTCATGCCTGAGCCATCCGCAGCTTCCCAGCAGAATTGATGTTGTTGCCTCTGAGTATGACGGGTGTGCCAGGGTAGGAGAGCTGGCGTGCTGGGGGGCAAGAGATGCCATCTGCATGTCCATCCCTGGGCTGCGGCTGACCCTCCACAAGCCACCACCAAGATGGACCCGGTGGGCAGAATTAAGCTTCGGGTCCCCCGTCGCCTGTGCTGAAAACGTGTGGCTCCGGGTGTCCCTGCATGGAGTGGCCCCGGCAGCCACGTGCGGCGGGGAGATGAGTCAGAGGCGGCTGCCTCTCTACTGATGCCTCTCCTGTGCCAGAAACAGTGGCAAGCAGGGCGGATGCAGTGAACAGTGGGAATGGCCTCCCGGCTTCCTGTGAGGTCTCGAGGGGCTGTGCCCAGGGTTGGGGGGTTGGGGGACAGCAGCCATGACACCTGCCTATGAAGGTTGGATGTGTCCGGCTCAGGTCAGCAGCTCGGGGTCAGCAGTGCCCACTGCCCTCCAAGGGGATGCTCCCCTCAGACCCCTGCCCGCTCTGGCCCCTGTGGCTCAGCCAGGAGCAGCCGGCATTCGGATCATCCAGAAAAAACAACAAGAGCAGAGGGAGCACGGCCTCCCCCCAAAGCATCCTCACTCTCTCTTGGTCATGGAACCAGACACCTCAGTGACATGGCCTCGCCTCCCAAAGGGCCACTCCCAGGAATCCTTTTGGTCAGAGGCTGTGATGCTGATGTGGGCCGGGGCGTGTCCTGCTCATGCGTCCACTAGACAGGTGTCTGTTGAGCACGCGCTGCGGAAGGACCGCTCTTGTGCCCGCAGCTGTAGCGCTGCCGAGAGTTTACTCAATACTTGCTGGCTTCCTGGCGCCCTCAGAGATCAGAGTTTCCATTTTTTTTAAAAGGCCTTGGCCATGCGCTTGGGAGAGACTGACGGGCCGGTTGTGGAAGGTGCCCTTCCCTCTGATGCTGACGGCTCCCACGAGGCTTCTTGGGCTCCTGCATGCGGGCTGCTTCCTGTGCCTGAAAGAACGTTCCTCGCGGGGGAGCTCAGCCCTGGCGTTGCTCCCCGCTGCGTCTCTTCTGCACCGCCAGCCGCCACCCAGGAGAGGATTCCCCGGGGGATTTTACGTTCCCCACACGGGCTTCTGGGCCACCTGGCAGATCTGGGCCGACGTCCACGGTTTTTAAACCGTGACATCTGTCCAAAGAGGGGCTGGGTGCCCGCCTCCATATGTCTGCCTCTCATGGACCACGTTTGGACGTGGGGCGACGTTGGCCAATCAAATGACCCTACTTTCCAAAACGGGGGCCCCTCCCAGCCCAACTGTATCCCACAAGGCCTGTCAGCCCTCCACACCTGTGAGATTCCGTCCTGGACACTCGCAAACGAAGTCGTGTTTAGAAACGAGGTGGTTCAGTGATTAGATTTCTGAGCCGCTTGGAATTGTCATTGCTGGCCACAGCTGGGCATTTTCTGGGCGTGTAGCCGGGGGCTGGGGGTGGACAGGGGGCCAGAGGAGCTTACGGTGAGGACAGGGCCTTGCAGGCCAGCGAAGGCCCCAGACCCTGGGCCTCAGGTCAATGGGGGAGTCTGGGAGGAGGAGGCCTCAGGGCCTGCCACGTTGCCCGAGGACGGTCCGGCCCCTCCCTGGACCCCAGAGGGAACTGGATTCAATCCTCCTAAACAGACTGCTGGGCCCAGGGCCGACTTCTGGAGTGGAAGACAGCACGTGCCAGGGATTGTGGGGTCTCCCTGTTGGGCAGCGCTGTCCCTGCTCACTCAGGCATCTCCCAGGGCAGGCAGTGGTCCCCACACAGGTGGGCTGACCCTGGTCGTGTCTGGTCCACTGCGTTTCAGGCCTGGCCTCGTGCTCTGACCTCAGCGTGATGAGGTCCTGCCATCACAGGCTCTGTGTCGCAGCTGCGGGTCCGGTGGGGCCCGTGTCCATCCATCCTGTGAGAGTGTACTGGGCGCTGACCGGGCAGCTGGCCGGGAGGGCAGCGACCCGAGGAGGCCTTAGTGGCAGAGGCTCTCCTGTCCCCGTCACTGGCTGTCTCCAGAGCTCAGTTACTAGAAGGGGATCCTTTCCCTCCAAAGTACAGAGTCATCTGTGCCTCTGGGGGGGGGCAGGATCTGGGGGCCACACCTGCAGTGGGTGGGCACGTGAGCTCAGAGTCCAGACCTTGGGCCACAGCCAGAGACGCCCCAGGAATAGGGTCACCTCCAGCCCTCGATGCTGATGGGCACCTGCAGGCAGAGCGCCCAGCGCCCTGGTCCAGGATTTATGCTTCATACTGCCCAGTGGAGCTTAGAGCCCCGTAGTGGTTAGTGCCCAGCGGTGATGAGTGCCCAGTGGTGATGAGTGCCCAGTGGAGCTTAGAGCCCCGTAGTGGTTAGTGCCCAGTGGTGGTTAGTGCCCAGCGGTGATGAGTGCCCAGCGGTAGTTAGTGCCCAGCGGTGATGAGTGCCCAGCGGTGATGAGTGCCAGCGGTGATGAGTGCCCAGCGGTGATGAGTGCCAGCGGTGATGAGTGCCCAGCGGTAGTTGGTGCCCAGCGGTGGTTAGTGCCCAGCGGTGATGAGTGCCCAGCGGTAGTTAGTGCCCAGCGGTGATGAGTGCCCAGCGGTGATGAGTGCCCAGCGGTGGTTAGTGCCCAGCGGTGATGAGTGCCAGCGGTGATGAGTGCACAGTGGTGGTTAGTGCCCAGTGGTGGTTAGTGCCCAGTGGTGATGAGTGCCCAGCGGTGGTTAGTGCCCAGCGGTGATGAGTGCCCAGCGGTGGTGAGTGCCCAGCGGTGGTGAGTGCACAGTGGTGGCCTCGTGCAGTCACCGGCAAGTGTCCTTGGGGCAGCGTGCGTAAACCCAGTCCTCGTGAGGCTCAGCCGGGGGTAGGTGTCCCCCTCCTGGGAGCTCAATGCTCTGCCAGGGCGGGCCGACAGAGGACCTCTAGGAGGCTCCCAGGTCACAGCAGCCCCTCTGCACGTGGCCGCACCCTGGGAAGGGTGAATTAGTGACCACAGGGCATCTGCACACCCCCCCCCAGCGAGGCCACCCTAAGGCAGCCGCGTCGGCGCGGCTGAGCTCTCGGCTGTCACTTCGTGGTCGCCGTCTTCCAGGCCCCGTGGCCCCGGCAGCAGCTGCGCGGGGGGGGGGGGGGGGGCACCCCGGGAGCGCAGCCTCATTGTCTGCCTCCGCGTTCAGTGCCGCCGGCAGCAGTGCTCCTCGCTGGGCTCGGGCCCGGCTGCAGGAGGGGGGCTGGCCCTGGGCGGGGCTCGTGCCGGGGGGGCTCGTGTCTGTGGGCACATGGACCCGGCGGTGTACTGAGCGCCAAGGCCATTAAAGTCTGACGTGATTCCGCGGAGACAGAGGCAGCCGAGACCCGTCTCCACAAAGTGGAAGAAAATTGGTTCCAGTAAAATCAGGGCATCGATCATTTTCTCTGTTTCTGTCCTGTGCCACCAGCTGCGCCCGGTGCCCTCCTCCCCCATCCATCCACCTGTTGGCGCCCCATTCGTGGAGCCGCCGCTGCTTCCCCTGCAGCCGACTCGGCCTCAGTGACGCTGCTACTCATGGCTGAAGTTGGGCGAGTCACAGGCCCCCGAGAGGAACGTTATACTGGGGAAACGGGCAGACGCCAGAGTGAGCGCCCCCAGGACTGGGGCCATCGTGGGCCTCCTGCTGTATACGCACTGAGGACACGGCACCCCTGCCCAGAAACGGACCCTCCACGTATCCCTTTGTCCCCGAAATTGAGGGATGTTCTAAAGGCAGCTGCCCTGTGCTCACAAGGTGCCCAGATCGTGAAAGTCCAAGACAGGCCGGGGGGCTGTTCTGTATTAAAGGGGATTAAAGACACAGCGCCTGAGCACAAGGCATGGTTTCCCATCAGACCCTGGTCCAGAAAGGCTGTTGCTGGGACAGTGGCTGGATGAGGTCCACGGTTCGCGCGTGTGTTGTACTGACGTGGGACGGGACTCCTCGATCTGGCAAAATCCTGCTGCGCTTCTGCACGAGCACAGGGTCTGTCCTGAGGCTCCGCGGCAGTGAGGAGGGCAGGGACCCCCGTGAGCGGCCGCCCCAGGGGACGCCCTCAAGCTTCGGGCCGGCAGCCCGTCCCCCGCGTCTGGAGTCTCAGCCGCAGGGACCGGGGCTCTGGCCAGCACAGGGTGCTCTCCCACGGGCAGCAGCAGGACAGTGAGGCCGGGCCAGGTGGTGCTGGAGGCCTCCGTTCCCTCCAGCAGAGGAGCAGCAAACGTCCCGCCTGGTTATCGAGCGTCTGTTTCGAGGGGAGAGGAATCACCAGCCTTTTGTTCTTTTTTTCTGTTAGAGTGAAAGATACATAACATAAAGCTTTACCACCCATCTCCAGAGCTCTCCCATTGTTCCCCAGGGAGACTGTGTCCCCACTGGACCCCAGCTGCCCCGCCCCTCCCGCCCTGACTGTCCGTCTAGGGTGTGGCTGCACCAGGCCTTCGTCGGACGGGATTTCAAGCCTTTCTTTGGTCTCTAAGATGCAGTGGTCAGGAGTGCACGCCCCGTGCCGGGGGACGGAAGCCAGCCTCAACAGGCCCCGACTGTACGACTCTGATCGCGTGACCTGGGCACAGGCCGGGGGGGGGGTGGTGTCGGCAGTGGGTGGTGAATGTTCTGCGTCTTGCCCGTGCTGCGGGCGCATGTATCAAAACTCACGGAACTTAGATAAAGGAGTGATTTCGGTGAACGTACACCGTGTCTCCATGAGTCAGTCAGAGATGAAAGCTCAGGGTCCAAGGCCTCGTCCTGTGAAGGCTGTTTGGGTGCCGGGTCCTCCCTTGGGGGTGGGGTGCCTTTGGGCAGGAAAGAACCAAAGGGTCCTAGGAACGTTCCTGGGGAGCTGGAAGGCCCCAGGCAGCCGCTCGCCCTGCGCCCGCTGCATCACCGCCAGGAACCGGGCAGGTGCTTGGCACCTGGGGGTGGGGGGAGCGGTGGTGCCCAGCTGTGGCGGCTGCCTGGTCCCCAAGAACCCCGCCCCGACCCGGCAACGCCTGGCATCAGACCTGGCCCCTGCCGTCCCTGGTGAAAGCCTGGCCCCGAGAGGAAGGGGAAACTGAGGCCCAGAGAGGGTGGGGGCATCCCAGCCAGGCCCAGCACCGGCCCCGGGCTGCTGCTCCCGCAAGGGGCCCAGGTGGAGCCACCCACCTGCTGCGATCCCTGCCCCCTTTGGGGACTTCACACACGTGCACCTGTGGGGGCAGCTTCATGCCCCGAGGCTGGTGCGGGAGGGGGAGGGTGGCCAGGCCAGTGCACCCAGGAGCCCGGAAAGGGGCCCTCTGGGGCTTCTCGCCTGTGGCAGCCCAGGACCCGAGGTCAGATCCCAGCTTCTCCGCGGGCAGCTGCAGGGCCTGGGCGAGCGATGTGACCGTCTGTGCCTCAGCTTCCTCACCTGCCGGCTGGTCCAGGAGCCGAGGAAGGGCTCAGGGGCCCACACACAACAAAACGCGGCATCGGGAGAGACGGGCCCTCTGATTCGCCGTTTTAGGGGAACAAGAGCCCGTCTCCTCCCTAGAAAGCTCTGCGTGCCGGAGCTGGGAGCTGATCCTGTGGTCCACGCTCAGTCCCGCCCTGGGGGTCTGCATGCACGCGTCAGGTCCTACAGGAAACCCCTGGGTCTGGCATTGTTCCCATACCTGTAGGCTCAGGGGCCGCCCTCAGCATCCGTCCAGCTCCTCCAAGAAGCATTCGCTGCCCGAGGGCCTGAGCCAGGTCTCTGCAGCACCGTGTGCATGAAGAATCCCCTCCTGTCACTTGTGATGACAGCCGCCTCCCTCACCCCCTTCCACCCCTACTCAACGAGCATCATGTGTGAGGCACCACGGGTCCCGCAGGGAACAAAACCGGCAAAGGTTTCCGCCCCGTGAAGTACACATCCCGGCGGAGAAGACAGACAATTAGCAAAATAAATAAGTACAACATGCGAATGGTAGATAGTAAGGAGGGCAGCAGAGAAAAGGTGAACAGGAGAGGCCTCACGGCGGCAGGTAGGGGCAGGTGTGACAGCATCTGGGGAGGAAGCTTCCAGGAGAGGGAGCAACAGGTACAGGACTGTGGCCGCCGGCACCTGCCACGGCGACGTGGCCAAGCAGGCGAGCCCAGGGCAGGACCAGACGTAACAGGTGATCATGTAGGGCACGCAGTGTCCCTTATCCGGGAAAAATGGGCCCCACGGGAGACTCTGAGCAAGGAGCCATGTGACATACGTTTCAGGGGACCATTCTGTCTGCCTTGTTGAGAACTCAGCGGGGGTCAGAGAGGACGGTTAGGAAGCCGCTGCGGCGTTCTGAGCGCGTGATCAGCGAGAGCCGGCTGGTTACGGGGAAGGTGGAAAAATGATAAGATCCCAGATCCAGGCTTTTCTGTTTTCTTAGGTTTAAGTTTACATCCAGTAACAATCATTTTCCTTTTGTTTACATCTATGCGTTTTGACAAATACATAGAGCCCTGTAACCACCACCACCAAAGAGAGAGCCCGGTCCTGTCGCCCGTGGAGTCTCTGCACACCCCCATCCCCTCACCCACCCCGCCCCACCCCTCCGACGGCCTTGGGCCTGACTCCGACGCCAGGTACGTGGAACCTCTGAGCCTGGCTTCCTTTGATTACGTAATGCCCTAAGATTCATCCACGTTGTCACCTGTATCAATAGCGTGGAGTACGAGTCCGTCGCACAGATGTTCCACCGTTTGTTCACCCATTCGCTGGTCGAAAGACATTTGGGTCGTTTCCAGTTTTGAGCAGTTATGAGTAAAGCCACTGCAAATATTCACGTACAGGACAGCGTGTGAACACATGCTTTCATTTCTCTCGAGTTAACACTTAGGAGGCAGATTTCTGGGTCATACAAGCAGTGTATCTAACTTTATAGGAATTTGCCAGACCTTTCCAAAAGTGGATTTGCCATTTCGAATGTCCCCCAGCAACGTGGAAAGACAGTTCTCTGCATCCCGGCCAGCACCTGGCATCGTCAGTGTCTGGTTTGGTGGTTTTGTTTTCATTTATCCATTCCAGTAGGAGTGTGGTGGTATCTTGTTGAGGGTTTAATTTGCGTTTCCTTAGTGACTCATGACGTTAAGCATCTTTTCAGGTGCTTCCTTGGAATCTGTGTATCTTCTTTGGCAAAGTGTCTGTTCCCATAGTTTGCCTATTTTTAAAATCGGGTTGTTTTCTTATTGTTGACTTTTGAGAGTTTTTAAAGTGTATTCTGCATCTAAGTCCTTTGCCAGATATGTGATTTGCAAATATTTTCTCCCCTTCTGTGGCTCATCTTTGTATTTGCTAACGTTGCATGTCACAGAGCAAAAAGTAGGAATGTTGACGAAACCCAACTTACCAAAACATTTAATGGGTCAAGCTGTTGGTATTGTGCCTAATCCAAGGTCGCTAAGTTTCCTTCTCTCTCCTCTTCTGGAATCTTTGTAGTTCTATGTTTTATACTTAAGTTTATGCTCCAATCTGAGCTAATTTTTCTGTAGGGTGTGAGATATAGGTAGATTTGCAGACATATATCCACGACCAATACCGCTTGTGAAAGATGATCTTTTCTCCTTTGGAGTTTTTTTGCACCTTAATTAAAAAATCACCTGACCTCATGTGTGGGGGTCTATCCAGACTGTCATCTGTTCCTTTAATCTATGTGTCTGTACTGTCCCCAGCCCAACAGTCTTGACCACTGTAGCTTTATAGGAAGTCTTTCAAGGAGCACGAGTCCTCCAACTTTGTTCTTTTCCAAAATTGTTTTGGCTACTCTAGTTCCTTTGCTCTCTACATAAATTTTAGAATCAGATTTTCAGTATCTACAAAAAAGCCTGCGGGGATTTTGATTGGGATTGTGTTAATCTACAGATCATGTGGGGAGACGTGGCATCCTAACATTGAGCCTCTTCCAACGCATGACTACACTACGTCTCTCCATTTATTTAGGTCTTCTTTGATTTTTTCAACAGTAGTAGTTTTCAGCACAGAGATCCTACACATATTTTGTTACATTTGTATCTAAATATTCATGTTTGGGGAATTATTATATATGTACTTAAGATTTTTTTCTATTTCCAAGTTTTCATGGCCGGTATATATAAATGTGATTGATTTTTAGTTACTGACGTTGTAACCGTGATAATAATAATAATAATTAATAATAATAACAACTTATTAATTCTAGAAATTCGTTTGTAGGTTCCCTGGGATTTTCTATGTAGACAGTGTTGCTGTCTGTGAATAGAGAAAGTGTGATTTCATCCCTTCCAATTCTTTAATTTCCTTTTCTTGCCTTACTGGCCTAGCTACAACTTCTAGTATGATATTTAATAGGGGTGGAAGAAAAGACGTCCTCGCCTTGTTACTGAGCCTAGAGAGAAAGTCTTCAGTGTTTACAATTAAGTATGAGGGTTTTAGTTTAAGTTTTTAGTAGATGTTTTTGTTTGTTTTGTTTTTTTGTAATTTATTTTGCGGGACGCGGGCCTCTCACTGTTGCGGCCTCTCCCGTTGTGGAGCACAGGCTCCGGACGCGCAGGCCCAGCGGCCATGGCTCACGGGCCCAGCCGCTCTGCGGCATGTGGTATCTTCCCGGACCGGGGCATGAATCCGCGTCCCCTGCATCGGCAGGCGGACTCCCAACCACTGCGCCACCAGGGAAGCCCTTAGTAGATGTTTTTTATCAGGTGAAGAAAGTTCCCTTCTATGCCTTGTTTGCTAAGAGTTTTTATCATGAATGGACGCTGAATTTTGTCCAATGCTTTTCCTGCATCTGTTGGTATGATCGTGTGGCTTTTCTTCATTAGTCAGCTAATATGGTGAATGATATTAATTTTTTATTGTGGTAACATATACATTACATAAAATTTACCATTTTACCATTTTCCGACGCACAGTTCAGTGACATTAAGTTCATTCACACTGTTGTGCAATCGTCACCGTTATCCATCTCCAGAATTTTCTTCGTCTTCCCAAACAGAAACCCTTTAAACAGCTGCTCCCCATCCACCCATCCTCCAGCCCCTGGAAACTACCACTTCCCTTTCCGTCTCGGTGAATTTGGGTATACTAGGTACCTCATTTCGGTGGAAAACATTGATTACTTTAATGTTGAACCAGTCTCACAGTCCTAGGACAAACTACTTGGTCGTGTATTATCCTTTTCATATGTTGCAGGATTTGACTTGCTAATATTTTATTGAGAATTTTGGGTCTGTGTTCATGAGAGATACTGGTCTATACTCTTCTTTTCTTGTAGCGTCTTTGTCTGGTTTTGGTATCAAGATAATTCTGGCCTCATGAAACGAGTTGGAAAGTATTGGCACCTCTTCTGTTTTCTGAAAGAGAGTGAGTGGAATTGGTATTATTTCTTCTTTAAAGGTTTGGTAGACTACTCCAGTGAAACCATCTGGGCCTGAAGTTTTATGGGAACGTTTCTAATTCAGTTCCTTTAATAGGGATGTTCAGGTTATGTATTTATTCCTGAGTACGTTTTGGCAACTTGTATCTTTCAAGGAATTGGTCCATTTTAACTAAGTTGGCATAGGGTTGTCTGTAGTATTCATTTATCATCCTTATGATGTCTGTGGGGTCTGTGATGATATCTCCTTTTTCATTCCTAGTATTGGTAATCTGTGTCTTCTCTCTTTTGTCCTCGGTCAGAGTATGGCTAGGAGTTTATCCATATTATTGTTCTTTGTAAAGAACAAGCTATTGATTGCATTGATTTTTTAAATTGTCTTTCTGCTCCTAACTGCATTTCATTTCTCTGCTTGCTTTGGGTTTAATTTGTTCTTATTTTCCTAGATTTCTTAAGGTGGAAGCTTAGACAATTAATTCAAGACCTGGGATTTCTTTCAATTCTTTTATAATATAAACATGTAATGCTAAAACCTTTCTCCTAACTACTGCTCTAGTAGCACCTCAAAACCCTTGAAATGCTGTGTTCTAATTCAGCTCAAAATATTTTCTCATTTCTCTTTAGAAAGAGCTTCCTTTTTAGAAGTGTGTTGTTTAACTTCCAAATGTCTGGCGATTTTCCAGCTAACATGTTGTTATTGATTTCTCATTTAATTCCATATGTTCAGAGAACACGCTTGCCCGATATCAGTTCTTTAACGGTGTTACTGTGTGTGCTCTGGTCCCAGATAATGGTCTGTGTTGGCGGGTGATACACACACACGCGCAGAACATGTATTCTGCTGTTGTCGGGTGTATTATTCCGTAAGGGTCAATGTGGTTGATAATGTTGTATTATTTAGTTCTAAAGTTTCCATCGGTCCTTTTAACATGGCTTCTTTTTCTCTTTTAAGAACTTTTATCTTTTCGGTCATTTCAGGAGGGTTGCCTTTACCTCAGGGAGCATGATTGCGATAGCTTCTGTCAAGTCTTTGGTGATCCCATCACCTGAGTCTTCTCGAGGGTGGCGTGTAGGAATTGTCTTTTCCTTGAGAGTTAACCATATTTCTCTGGTTCTTTCAACGTCAAGTGATTTTAGATCACTTCCCAAACATCTTCAATACCGTTGTGGTATTTGGGGTTATGTTAAAATCCTCTGCAGAAGGTTGACGTTTTTCGTTGATTCTTTTCTTTTAGCCATCAGCCCAGTTAGAACTGAAGTTCTGTCTCACTCTCTGTTGGTGGTGATTCCAATGTCAGTTCTGTTTTCAGGTTCTTGACTGTGCTCTTCTGCTCTTCCCCCTATGTGCACCATTCGGGGTGTAGTCTTAGATCTTGGAGGTGGTTTATATCACAGTTCAGGTTTCGGAAGCTCTGCTCTGGTTCTTTGGGTGTGTCCGTGCGTGTGCGGGTCGATGGTAACCCCACGATTGGTGTCAGTTAATGCACAGACCCTTTTCCAGCTCTCACCTGCTGAGATTTCCTCCCCACATGCTCCACTTTCTTAGTCCTCGGGCTGGGAAGCCAGAGTATCCGGTTTAGGTCCTCTACTGACTTTTCTTTTTGCGGTACGTGGGCCTCTCACTGTTGTGGTCTCTCCTGTTGCAGAGCACAAGCTCCGGACGCGTAGGCTCAGCGGCCATGGTTCACGGGCCCAGCCACTTCGCGACATGTAGGATCCTCCCGAACCGGGGCACGAACCCGCGTCCCCTGCATCAGCAGGCGGACTCCCGACCACTGCGCCACCAGGGAAGCCCTCTACTGACTTTTCGAGGTCTACCTCTCTGAATCTGTTCTTGTAATGGCTGCTCTCGGGCTATCAACACGCACCCTTACGTTATCAAAGTTTGGTGAGCGTTCATATCGTACCCCTTCACACCTGACACTTCTCACGCTCACTGTTCACCCGGAGGTCTGTTTTCATGGACCTCCTTTTTTCTTATTAGTGGGTCACGTTGTCTGATTTCTTTGCATACCTAGTAATTTTTTGCTTATGCTGGACATTGTAGATGACACGTTGAAGACTCTGGATTCTACTTTCTTCCCTTGAAGAGTGGTGGCTCTTGTTTTAGTGCCGTTCAGCTGCAGACTGATTATCGTGAACTCGTGGAGGCTGGGCTTACGCCTCACTAGTGCAGCTCTGTGGAAAGCCCAGCCCTCCTGTCCTGGGAGGATTCAAGTCTGGGCTCAGTCTCCACTGGCGATATTGTCCTTTGCTTTTAGGCTTAGTTAGGGTGGGTCTAGACTTGGCCTTCCTCCAGGGCGTGGTCCTTACTACTAAGGTGTGGACTTGCTGGCATCTCAGCAGGATACTCGGTGTGTTAGGGAGGGCACTCCTCTCCCCTCCAGCTCTGCCAGAATGCCAGCCGCCCTCCCATAAGCCCTTCAAGGTTTCAGTCTGTGCACACACGCCAGCCAGCCCAGACCCATAGGAAGGCCCCCCACAGGCTTCCGAGGACCCTACCGCGGGCATGCATGTCCCCCTCTTCAGCAGGTGGAAGCCCCTCCTGCAGCCGCAAGCTCCGGTTTCCACCTCCTCAGCTGGAGTAGCCATGCTCTGCCCAGACCCCAGCTCCTCAAGCCACAGCCAGAAAAGTGTCCCCAGGAAGAGAACTGGGTGACAGTGGGGCCCACCTTGTGATTTCCCTGCTCTCAGGGGCCACAGTCGCGCCCTGTGGCTTGCCCTGTGTCTGAAAACAATCGCCTGGTAAATTGCGTACAACTGTACAGGTTATGACAGGAGAGCTTGTGCAGCACCCCACGTGGAAGTCATCTGTGGATTTTAAACACTGCCTGCTTTCAAAAATATCTGAGGCAGCTTATGATAAAAGACGTGGTTCAAAGGGATTATTAAAATAATGTTGCGAAAGAATACATGAAAAGAAACACAGTTATCCTGGAAACATAACGTTGAAGACAGCCACTGCATCTGAGTAAATCTTGTACTGAGGCTTGTGGAGAAAGTGCAACATTATTTGGACTTAAACATTTTTAGCTCTTTGTCTGTTAAAAGGTGGGTTTATTGTAAATTTCAGTAACTCTCTCTGGACATATTTAAAGGTTAAGAGCATTCTTCAGTGAGTAATCCAAAAAGGATTCCTCTGTTTAAAAAAACACACCACTTCCAACCTCCTGAAGTTCAGAGAATCCTGGGGCTGTTTGGGAATCGTCCCTGTTGAGGAGCTATTAAGTAGTGACTGCTTACAGCAGGCCGTGGGACACTGTGGTCCAGAGCATAACTTCCCAGTTGTTTGGCAGGACCCCAAACCTCCAGGTCCCGAGGGTCAGGAGGGAGTAAAAGTACATCTGGGTCGTGTCACTTCGGAGCCCCGTCTGTAGAGCCATCCAGGACATGCTGGTCCGGAGCCAAAATCAAAGACTCACTCATTTGTGAACCGGTCCCTTTTGGGCTCTGTGCCCGACGGGATGGGCATGGTCAGAAGCACTGTGCAGGGGGCATGGGGGAGAAGCAGTTACATCTGTGCTGACCTGTCTCCCGGGCGCTCCTGATCTGGGCTCACCGGCCGCTCCCATTGCTGCCAGCCCCTCCTGGGGACCCTTCAGAAGAAGGTGCACCGGGTGGGGGCACGGATCTCTCCATCCCAGGGATCCTGTTGGACCCGTAGTCTGGAGACCCCACTCTGGACTGTCCTCAGTGTGGGGAGCCCCGTGACGTCACCCCTTTGTTCTCCCCACCCCAGGGATGGGCCTGGGGAGGCAGGGCCAAGCTGTGACAAAGCACCCTCCGGTGGTCTCCCACTGGTCTGCCCGTCTCCCGGGGACAGCTGGTCAGGAGCACAGGCACCAGCGTCCAGGGCAGGAGGCAGGACGGAGAACCCCACGAGCAAGGGGTCAGGCAGCTGAGTCGTGGCGGGTCCTGTGCCGACGCCTGCGGCGATGCCCACGTGGCTTTTGCAGGAGGCAGGAGGGAGAGCGGCCGGCCCGAAGGCCCCTCTGTCCCCACAGGCTGGCACGACGCCTGGGCACCAGATTCCGCCCAGTGCCAAGGCTCATTCTGCTGAGGTGGACCTGAGCCCCAGCCGGGGACATCTGCTCTGCCGGGGGCTGCACGGGGTTTCAGGAGGAGGGGACATGTGAGGGCAGTGGCCGCACGCAGGCCCGGGGCTTGGGGGGCGCCGAGCTCATGGGGGCCCTGAGGACAGTGGGCTCTTTGCGCGCTCAGAGGCCCAGAAGATGGGAAAAAACAGCAGCCGGCCACGGCGAGCTGGCGGCGAACAGACAGCGAATCCCAGCCAAGGGGGGCTTTCCTAGAACAGCAAGGCGCCTCTGAGGCCCCACCCTGTCAAACACGCCTGCAGACTCTCGAGGTGGATAATTGCAAGGCACTAAGACAGGGTGAACACCAGTTAAACTTCCTGCAATTCATTTTCCTGACAGCTTGTTTTAAGAGATGCCGTCTCATGTACTAAAAATACCTCCTTTAGTGTCGGATCTGGAGGGCAGCTAGAAGACGCTCAGAAAGGTTCCAGTCAAAACCACCAGGGGCGGGTCTTCATGTTTTGAAAAAGCTCTAACCCCAAACACCTTTTGTGCTTCTGTCCGTCACGGAGACCGTGGGAAACTCCTTGGTCTCGGGGGCTGACTGTCCTGGGGCCACAGCAGCAAAGACCAGCAACAGACCAGGCCTCTCGGAACAATAGAAATCTATTCTCGCACAGATCTGGAGGCCAGATTCCAAAATCAGGGCGTGGGCAGGGCCAGGCGCCCTCCGGGGGCCCAGGGGAGGGTCCTTCCTGCCTCTTCCAGCTTCTGGAGGCCCAGGCGGCCCTGGGCTTGCGGCCGCGTCCCCCCCGTCTCTGCCTCAGTCTTCACGTGGCTTCTCCCCTGTGTCTGTGTCTCTCCTCTCTGGCTCTTCCTAAGGACACTTGTCCTTGGATTTAGGGCCCCCCCACTCCAGGATGACCTCATCTTGAGATCTTTAATTGCATCCACAGAGACACTTTTTCCAAACAAGGTCACGTTCACTGGTTCTGGGGGTTAGGACTGGATGTATGTTTTGGGGGCCACCAGTAGCTCCACTAGACCACACTCCAAGGGCAGAGGCAGAACGCGGGACAGGACAGCTCTTGCGGACAGAGGGCTGGCCCCTGTGGGCTGCCTGCCCGCATCATCTCAGCCCCCGGCCAGCACGGGGCCCCTTGGTAAATGCAGGAGCAGGAGAGGGCTGAACACAGACCTCACAGGCTGCCGTTGAGAGAGCCCTGGACAGTCCCAGGACAGCCAAGACGGGGCCTTGGGTGTCTTCAGCAGAGGAGATGCCCTCTGGCCTCCCTGCGCGGACACAGCCCTGGTAGGGCTGGGGTCTGGGGGAGGAAGAGGGGCACAGGCCAGGCAGGCCGAGAACCGCCTTTCATACATGTTCTCATTTGACCCCCATGGTGACCCTGTGAGGCTGGGACTATGGACCCATCTTACCACCCAGATGAAGAGGTGTCTCAGGCAGCATGCCAGCAGCGTCCTCCTGTCCCCTCTCCCAGATCCCTCCACCTTCTCTGTCCCGCCAGGGCCTGGACACACAGGGCCCAGCAGTCCAGCCAGGTGAGGCCCGTGGGAGGTGCAGGAGGAGTAGAGGGAGACGGCAGGTGAGCTCGCGGCCTGTGTTGCCCCATCTCCTCCCTGCTGTGCAGTGGGCGCCATCTCCCACCACGGCCGTGGGTTCCGTCACTGGCCCTCGGGCCTGGGGTGGAAAGGGCTTCCCTTGGGGAGCCTCAGGATCCTGCACTAGGCCTGGCCAGTTGCCCTACCTGCCCAACCTTGTCAGGAGTCCCACCTGTTCACACCTTGTCAGGAGTCCCACCTGTTCACACCTTGTCAGGTAGACCCACCTCTTCACACCTTGTCAGGAGTCCCACCTGTTCACACCTTGTCAGGCAGACCCACCTGTTCACACCTTGTCAGGCAGACCCACCTGTTCACACCTTGTCAGGAGTCCCACCTGTTCACACCTTGTCAGGAGTCCCACCTGTTCACACCTTGTCAGGTACCCCTTGGCTCAAGCTCTTCACGTTGCCTACTGGAGTGCTGGCTGCTCCCTGCCAGGTCCTGTCCGACACCGTGATGAGCCAAACTTGAGCTCCGGTGGACTTGATGAGCACACGGGAGCCTGCTGTGGTGGGACAGGTGCCTCTGACAGCTGAGCGGATCAAATGGGGAGAACCAGCCACGGCAGGAAGGGTGTGGTGAGGTCTGGGGCTCCAGGGTCCATCTTTTCTGCTCCGAGCTTGAAACCTTTAGCAACCCTGTGGGGTCCCTGAGCCTGGGTCAGGGTCTGCAAAGGCATCTCCGAGTGGCCATGTGAAGGCCGAGGGGACGTGTGTGCAGAACAGGCCTGGGCTTCCACCTGGGCCCCAGCAGGTGAGATGGCTCTGCTGTTTGGGGCAGCCTGGGTGCAGGCATGGACACTGGGACCCCGTCAGGAGGCTGCGCTGGCCCAAGGGTGAGCCGAAAAGGGGGCGGCGGCAGTGAGGCCAGGCTGCGGGCAGTTCCCCGGCGCCCCCCAGCCCAGCGCGTGGGCACCCTCCCAACCCACTGGGCTCCCTGGCCTGGGCACAGGGGGGCTCCTGGTGGCTCTGCCTCAAGCCCCCAAATCCCTGCTCCATCCCCTGGGGACCCGGTGGTTCTCAAAAGAGCAAAAGCTCCCCTCCCTGTCCTGCCCCTGACAGGGATTGAAGGGAGCTGCCAGACAGTGACGTGTGGTCTGGGGTCACCGGCAGCCCAAGGGCAGCACCTGGTTGACAGTTATAGCATTTAGAGCTAATTCCAGCCCTTTCTGGGGGGCCTCCTGCTGAGTTTTAACGGACTCCTTCCCTGACCTTTTTAACTAAGTCGCAAAAGAGATGGGACACCCCTGGGTCGACTTCCCCCCACCCTCCCAGAAACTGTGAGCTGGGGTCACGGTGCAGGAACTACAGTCGAAACCCAAGTACCCACGTGCCAGAACTCAGACGGAAACGGATCTCCAGGGAGGCTCTGGTCTCCAGGAGCCGACAGCTCGGGCCACAGCTGCCTGGGAACTCCCACTTCTATTGCCAATAAATTAAATTTGCTTTTGTTTCTCCTGCCCTGGAGAAACGACTGCTGTCAGAGCGTGGAGCCCAGGAGGGAGGGCTCTTGATGAAGGACCCCCCAGAGGGGCTGGGGCTGCACAGGCCCCTTATGACCCCTTTCTCTGCACTCTGTGCCCCCCACCCCCCGGGAGACGGAGCCGGCATCCCTGGCCACCCGCATGCGGGTCCCGGGAGACTCTCACTCTCCCATGCAATGTGGCCCCTGGAACACAGAAACACTTCACAAATGTCAGGGGCTTCGTCAGTTTACAGACTTGGGGGTCAGGTAGTTCCATCTCCACAAATAATGGGGGCGCCCACAGTCCAAGCTGAGATGTCTGCTTGTCCCTTGCTACCAAAGGAGGTGACAGATGCTGAACGATGCTCGTGACCGTCGTGTATCTCTGCCAGTGTTGGGTGTCACACCGTCACCTCCGGGGTTGCTTTGGAAACCAGATGCTGTGTGTGCATCCGACCCTCTAAGTCCAGTCGGGAAACCGGCTCCACTAACGGGGCTGGAGGTTCGGGCGCTGGTGCTTGTTGGGAGTGCCTGGTAGGACGGAGAGCGTTTTGGTGTCACCTGTGTTCACTGCTCCCAAAGGCTACAGCGCTCCTGGAGTTGCCGGAGACACCATCCAGTGCATCGGGAAGCGTTATCTCGTGAAGCCAGGTCAGGTCACATCGAGCCCCCAGCGGGAGCTCGTGCAGCCCCCTCGGCCCAGGGTCAGACACGGGGCCTCTGTGCCCACATGGCCCCACAGACTTGTCACCGCGGGCTCCTCTCTCTGCAGCTGCCTCTGCCGTCTGCCCTCCCAGCACGGCTCCTGAGTCCGTGGGCACAGCCCCTGAATCTCCATGTATCAGGGAGCAGCAAGGGCTGGGAGGGAGTGGGGATCACAGGGAGGTCCCGCCCGGAGTTTACCGTGAACAGGTGGGTCCGAGTGCTGGAGCGCAGCAAGGCGTGAGCCTCTGCCCCTGAAAATAAGCAAAGCCGTCACCACCTCGGACCGTGGCTTCCTTCCCTGTGACAGGGCCCATCAACCAGGCAGGTGTGGAGCCGACTGCTGCGCTCCACAAGGCTGCTGGCATTCAGCACAAGTGGCTCTGGGCGTCCCTGCGGATGGCCGCTGGGCAGTGGCTCTGAGCCCCTGGCTGGCGACAAAGCGACTACAGTAGGCAGCACAGACGGGACAGCTGGGCGTGGATTTCCACAAGGACGTGTGTCCAGGGTGGCTGGAGGAAGCACCTCCAGCCGGAAGAGATGGACCCTGGGCCAGTCGTAATCTCTAGCCGAAAGCTTTTGCGGCAGATGGCCCCTGGACCCCGGGAACCCAGGCGAACATCCAGGGCGGACTTCCGTCTGCAGGAGCTTCCTGGGGCCAGCAGGGACCTGAGGCACTGCCCAGGGCGGGGGCGGGGCTGCCCAAGAAGCTGCCCCGAGTTTCTTCTCAGTGCCACCCGTCCTGCCCGGGAGTCTGAGGGGAGATGTTGTCTCAGACTGGCCAGTCTGGTTCCTGGGCGAGGGCCGGCAAAGCAGACCAGGGGACAGAGCATCTGTATTCTGTGCCCTGGGCCCCCCAGTGCTGTGACCGATGTAGGGCCAGCCCAGCTGCCAGCTCCTGGCGCTGCTCACCCCTTGTCACAGCAGACAGTGCCAGGCCCGGCACGACCGCAGGAGTGCCCAAAGCCCACGGCCTGGCCAAAACAGGGCCAGTCGGCTCTTTGCATCCCTCCTAGGGCTCCCTGTGAGGACAAGGAAGAGTGAGATTGATCTGCGAGCAGTGTCAGGCTTCCTAAAGCAAGGAGGGCTTCCTGGAGGAGGGGCCGAGGGGCTTTCAAGTCTGGGGAAGGGGGTGGTTTGCTGTCCCCAGGTTCCCTGAGCATCTGAGCTTTGGCCGGCAGGACGGAGGCTTGGGCTCCTTGGCACTGATGTTCTCACTTCCCCCCACCTGCTCAGCTGGGCCCCTGGTTGCCCCCTCCAGGAAGCCCTCCATCCCTCCACCCCACAACTCCCGTAGCCATCCTTGGGCTCCACTTCCTCCTTGAGGAACGTGGGCAGAGCAAGCGAGGCAGCTCTGACTCCCCGGCATCTGACTTGGTCGGCAAGCTGCCAGGTTTCGGGGGGGCGGGTGGGAGGGGGCAGACGGACAGCTCAACGCAAGAGCGAGCAAAGCTTCCATTTGACCGAAGCTTTGCTCCTGCGAGTTTTTATGTTTGGTTCTAAGAACTGCAGAGGGCTCGTTTCTCAACATCCCCTCTGCAAAGCTGTTTCTATTTCAGTGAATTGAAGGCGTTTGTGGTTTTAATTGCCGACCGGTCCCTGGGCCCGTTTCCCTCTGGCTGGACCAGGGCTCTGCAGAAGGTAGTGTGTGCACAGTGGAAGTTTATTTCTATGTGCACGTCTTGCTCAAAAAGAGAAAACAAAAAAGGAACATCCGTGAAGGGCGGGCAGGCTGACTGGGAGGCTGGGCTTCTCTGCCGAGCAGATTGCAAGGCAGTCTCTCTGGGGACAAACACCTGCTCCTCGTTCAAAATAGAGGGGCGTCCACCAGGCCCACCTGGACGGGCCAGCAGGTGCTCGGCCGGGCGCTGGCAGCTGTACCACAGCCCCTCTCAGCAGGGCCCTGGGCTCAGGATGGAGACGCCTCTCAGCAGAGAAGGGTCTTGGGTGGATTTTATCCTGAGGGAACCTGCGGTGCCAGTTGGAGAGGGGCCCCCGAGGCACCTGCTGACCCCGCCCCTCCCGACAACGGTCAGAGAGATACTGTCCTACTGTCTGGCCCTCGTCCATCCGTGCCTGGGGGCTCCTGGCTGGCAGGTAATCGATGCTGAGAGTTGTCGGTGCCTAGACGCACACTCGGCCGCCTTTCCCAGCCTGCAGCCCATGGATTCGCCCAGGTCAGCTTCTTTGCTCTGCCTGCAGCCCCCGGGAGGGCCCGGGGAGGGTGGGGAGAGCAGCTGTCTGGGGCAGCAGGGGTGGCAGGTGAGGGGCTCTGGAGAAGTCCAGCCTCAGCTCCTCCCACTGGCGCCCCGGAACGGGAGCTGCCCAGAGGTTGTCCTGCCCGGAGGTGGGGCTGGGCTGTCACCCTCACATCGGGCATGTCTGGGCCAGGAGTGACTCAGGTCACACAGGCCTGTAGCAGGGCCAGCACCTGCAGCCTGTCACAGCGCAGGGGACCTGCGGGACACCGGAAGACCGCCCCGGCCCAGCGGAGGACACGTGCTGTCCACCCGGGGCTTGCACCTCTGTCCAAGGTCCCCGCCCAGGCACAGCCACGAGCAGCAGAGTTCAGCGGGTCTGTGACACATGCCAGCGGCCAGGGTGGAGTTCAGGGTGATGAGTCAGGAGACGGGCGGCCATGCTTCGGCGCGGGTGGGGCAGGAGTGCCTATAGCAGTGAGTCGGGGGTGGGGGCAGCTGTGGTGATGTCCTTGGGGGTACCACGCAGGCACGTTGGCCCCAGAGGACCAGGCACCCCAGCTTGCCCATCCGCGGACCTCGAGCATCCAGCCCTCCATGCCCTGGTCCCACGGATGCAAGGACAAGCATGGCACCTGCGTCCCGGGCTGCCGTGAAAATTCCAGGAGCCTCAGCCCTCGGCCCCGGCGAGCACCCGCGAGGCCTCAGATGTCAGCCCTGGGCCTCAGCTAGGCGGTTGAACTCTCACGCCTCGGTTTCCTTGTCCGTAGGGTGGAGACAGAGCCCACCCCGCCTGGGCCTCCGGCCCCTGGTGCAAGGCAGCGGGACCGACGGCGGGGGAGTTTGTGGGGGAGGAGAGGTCTTCTGAACGACAGGGAAGCGTGCCAGAGCCCGAGGGCTCACCCGGGGCGTCACGCCCGCTGCGGCCGGGGGTGAGGGCAGCTGACTCCACTCAGGGACAGCCCATGACCCCTCTGTGGGACCACGTTCAGCCCAGTTTGGCCGTGCATGGGGGAAGGGCGGCCGCAGGAGCTTAGCCCCTGTAGCCCTGAGAAGGGTGACCAGTCCCCGTGTGCTCGGGACTGAGGGCTTCCTGGGCTGTGGGACTTCCGTGCTGAAGCCAGGAGTCGGGAGCAGGCAAACGAGGACTGGGCCTCCCCCAAGTGCCGGAGGGAAGTGGCCCCTGGTGCCCACCTGAGAGCTTGTTGAGCAGGGCAGAGGCGTGGCCAGGAAGGTTAGGGTTTAGGTCTAGCTGGTGGATGAACACTGTCCCGGACGGGCTTGAGGCTTGGGTGGCGAATGCGGAAACCCCTTGGACTGGCCCAACATCAGGCCCCGCCCTTGGGCTGCAGACAAGGGCTCCCGGCGACGCTGCGCCCAGGTGGGAGGGCACCGCCTGCCCGGACCCCACTGCTCCCCACCCCCAGTGGCCTCTACCGGGTGCTGTGACTCCATCAGAGTGCTGCCCTCCTCCCAGGGACTCAGGGGCCTCTGCTCCCCCAACAGTGGGTATCTTTCCAGGAGGTCCGGGTCCTAAGCTTGGCTGGCCCAGGCAGGCTCCAGGCGGGCACAGGGGGTCAGTCAGTGGGGGCAGCGGCAGGCAGGATGCAGCTGGTGAGGGTGAGGCTCAGGACATGGGGGACAGAACAGCAGGGCCCCCTTGCTCCCTGGCATCCAGCTGGAGGACTTGGGGGCTGCCACCTACAAGGGCAGGAGGGGCTGACCTCTCCCACAGCTCTGTCAGAGGCCGCTGGTCCCCCTCAGGGGCCCCTGGAGCCACCGGCCCAGACACATCTGGTCTTGCACCATCTGCCTCCGGGCTAGGACCTGGAGTCAGGGAAGGAGCCCCTCAGCCAGGGGGACGTCACAGACGGAGGGTCATCAGAGGGACAAAGCGCGGGGGGACATGCGCTAAGGCAGGGTCACCTGTTCACAGACGCAGCTGGTGGCCCCTTGCTAAGTGCTTAATCCTCTAATTTTGTGCCCATTTTATTTATCTATTTTAAATTATTTATTTATTTTTTTAAAAAAAAATAAAGATTTTTTTATTTTTGGCTGCGTTGGGTCTTCGTTGCTGCACGCAGGCTTTCTTTCGTGGCGGCGAGCAGGGGCTACTCCTCGTTGCGGCGCGTGGGCTTCTCATTGCGGGGGCTCCTCTTGTTGCAGAGCACGGGCTCTAGGCGCGTGGGCTTCAGGAGTTGCAGCACGCGGGCTTAGTTGCTCCACGTATCTTTATCAGATACGTGTTTTGAAAATATTTCCTCCCAATCTGTAGCTTGTCATATTCTCTTAACGGTGTCTTTGCAGAGCAGAGTTTTCATTGTAATACATACAACTTAGTTTTTTTCTTTCATGGATCACGCCTTTGTTCTTACATCCAAAACACGTTGCCAAACTCAAGCTCACCTAGATTTTTCTCCTGTGTTACTATCTAGAAATTTTATTGTTTTACATTTTACATTTAGGTCTATGATCCATTCTGAGTTAATTTTTAAGGTTTAAGGCCCATTTTTTAACATATGGTTGTCCAGTTGTTCCAGGACCATTTGTTGAAAAGACTGTCCTTTCTCCATTGAATTGATTTGCTCCTTTGTGAAAGTCAGTTGACTGTATTTGTGAGGATGTAGTTCTGGGCTCTCTGTTCTGTTCCGCTGATCTCTTGTCTGCTTTTTCCCCGGTGCCGTGCTGAATTGATGACGTCATAGTAAGTCCTGAAGCTGGGTAGTCAGTCCTCCCACTTTGTTTTTCTCCTTCAGTGTTGTGTTAGCTGTCCTGGGTCTTTTGTGAAGTTCAGAATGAATTCATCAATGTCCACAAAATAACTTGTTGAGATTCGGACTGGGGTTGGGTTGAATCTATAGATGAAGTTGAAGACAATTGAAATCTTAACAGTATTGAGTCTTCCTATCCATGAACATGGACTCTCTCTCCATTGATTTAGATATTCTTCGATTTTTTCATTAGAGTTCTGTGATTTTCCATCTATACATCCTGTACATACTTTGTTAGATTTATACCTAATGTGTTTCATTTTTTTGGTGCTAGCGGCAAGCGGAAGCCAGGCAGGTGGCCTAGATGCACGTCTCCACCTGCACTTGCTCTCGGGGTGACGGGAACCTCCCTTTGTCTCAGTTTCCCCATCTGGACTGCGGTGAGGACGCAGTGAGCTTTCATCTGTAGGTCACTGAGAGCCGCACCTGGTGGGGAGCCCCTGTGTCAGGATTTGGAAATAAAGGCCACTGGCCCTCTGCTCTTCACGCAGGACATTTCCAAACTTCCTTCAACGACTGGCTTTAGCGGTTAGTTTAAACAGGAAGTCTGCCTTGGGCCCAACCCAAACCCACTTTGCTTTGGTTCAAGAGGAATATCTTTGACGTCTGAGTTCCTGGGCCTTTGACCCACTGGGCGCACATGCGTGTTTTTACCCCACAAGCAGGAGGGGGCACAGGGCCCATCACCAGGTGGGTCAGCCGTGGGCCGGCCGGGCCATGCAGCTGCCACAGAAGGCCAGGCATCTCCCCCGGGGGTGGACCCCAGGCTCCCTCCAACTGTCCAGCTCACAGACTGGCTGCTGCAGCTTTCCTTGGGTGCCCGTGGCCACGGGGAACAGAACCCCGGAGCTCCCCGCCCCGTGTCGGGTGATGGACGGGGAGCCAGGTGTGTGCGTGTCCCGGGGGGCCTGCAGCTTCGTCCCACTCCCACCACCCGGCCAAGGTCAGGGAGCCCTGGGTCTAGACCAGAGCCCCACGTGGCCACCTTTGGTTTAGGAGAAGTAGGTCGATCAACAGGGCGAGAGCAGCCCTACTCCTCCCCGTTCCCCAGTGAGCATCTCTCCTCCTGCGGGTGGGGATCACCGTGGGGCAGCCACGGCCGGCGGACCCTGCTGACATCTGGGTGAAAGGGGCCTCTGGCAGCCTTTTCACGTCCCTGCGAGACGCACGCCTGGGATCCCAGGCAGTCTGTGTCCTGAGAGCCACACGCATGGGTATCACGCATCCATGAATATTCATGAAAGCAATTGACTTGCAAATCCCAAGTAATTTACATGTCATCAACAGTGTGTGGTTGTCTTTTCGGGATAAGAGCTGTCAGAGAAAATGAATCTTGATTACCAGTCATAACAGGGAAGCAGCCTCTGTGTCTGCATCCACGTCTCTGTCTGCATCCTCGCAAGGCCGCCTGGAGACACCTTTGTGCGACCAGACTTCCAAGTCTCAGCTCCAGGGCATAAACATTAGCGAGAATAAGGAGAGAAAGAAGCGGTGGGTTCCAGCGTGAGCTGCGGGCTGACATGCTCGCCCACACTCCTCTCTGCGGGCTGTGAGCACTGTCGCAGGGACGGTGGTGTCCCTCGGTCAGGGACACTCAGGGCTCCATGTGGAGTCAGTCTGTGTCCATTCCAATGTTCCGGACTGGGAGAAGGTCTAGAAATCGTGGCTGCAATTGAGTGGCTTGGGGCCTCTTACCCAGTGATGCGCTGGGTCAGCTCGCGGAGGGCACGGCGCAGTGGTCGGTCTTTGAGAGGGAGGGGCCCCCACCCTCTGGTGGCCGCTGTTGACTTGGGTCTCAGGTGATAAGGAAGGTTCTGAGCTGGGTGAGCAGACCTCACGTGAGGGGTCCATGACGAAGGTGTGATTAATGTTTGGTCCCCATCAAGCCCTGTGACAGCCCTGACGTGGTTGCTCCCGGCATCACTAATGATGGTTTGAGAGCCAACTCTGATCCCCGTGGCCACCCTTGGGGCTCGGGGCTCTCCCGACTGTCCCCGTTTATAGATGAGGAGACTGACACTCAGGTGGGGAAGCCGCTTGCTCTGCCTCTTATCCTGGGACTCGCCGCCCCTCCCAGCGTCCTGTCCTCAGGGCTTAGTTCCTTGACAAAACTCTGGTTCATTTCTGAGGTTTGGTGGGTGACAGGACAAAAGAAGAGGATGCCTTCCCGGGAGCGCGCCCTGTGGCCCCTGCCCACTGGGCAATCTGGGTACATCTGGATCCTTCGTGGGGTACAGAGAAGGCCATTATTGGTTCTGGAAGCTATGGCCCCACACGCAGGCTGCGCTGGGGTCCGTGCTGCTCCTGTAGTGTCTTCCAGGGGGGCTGCTTGCCCACTGTCCCTATAGGGAGGCTTCACTCTTTAGCGCAACTTTGCTCACGGCTCCTTGTGAATGAATGACTCATCCTTGACCTTGTGCAGACGCTGACGCATCCTGTTTTGGGGATGACCAGGGGGTCCGGAGGCTGCACCTCTGTCTCCCCCACTGACCAGAGATGGGACCAGGGGAGTGCAGGCGCCATGGGCTGTGGGGTGGATGCCACCTGGAAACTGTTCTGCGTGGCTTCTCATGAGAACTCCAAGCTGCCCTGTGTGCGGTGCGGCGTCCAGTCTGAATCCCGGGGAGCTTTCGGTGTAAAATACACACCCGTGATTCCAGAGAGCTTGGATGAAGGAAAATTTATAGGATCTCACTAACGCTTTTTATACTGATTGCACGTTGAAATAATATTTTGAATGTATTGAGTTAAATAAAATCTATTAATGAAATTATTTTCACCCGTTTCTACTTTTTTTAATGTAGCCCCTAGAAAACTGTAAATCATTGACGGCTGGCACAAACCGCACTGTTCTATCGGGCTGTACAGCCGCAGACACTGCCTCCCGGGAAAGGAAGCTGCCTGTCCGTGCACACAAAGCTCCCGTGTGTGCTTGGGGCCGTTTGCCAGAGCCTCCCCCAGGTTAGGGGCCCCCCATGTGGAGACAGCTCATCCCTTCCTTTGCCAGCTGTTCTGGACTGAATGTTTGTGTCCCCGCAAATTCATGTTTTGAAACACTACCCCCAAAGTCATGGTATTAAGGGATGGGGCACTTGTGGGGTGATGAGGTCATGAGGGTGCAGCCCCCATGATGAATTAGCGCCCTTATAAGAAGAGGCCAGAGAGCCCCTCGCCCTCTTTCTGCTACATGAGGACACGGAAGGCAGCCTCACCTGAGACCGTCCACTCCGGCACCTGGTCTCAGCCCTCCAGCCTCCAGAGCTGTGAGAAATAGATTCTGCCGTTTATGAGCTGCTCAGTTGGGGGTACTGTGTTAGGGCAGCCTGGGCGGGCGGTCGTTCATTTGTTCGTTCACACAGTCAGTGTGTGGGTGACTGGAGGGCACCAGGCTCTGTCCCCAGGCAGCCACGGGGCGGGGTGGCAGCAACTAAGAGACACACACGCATCATCACAAGTGCCCAGGGGAACCGCTCTCCCTCGGCCTCTCCACCGTCCCCGGCTCTGCCACTGCTCACCTGGCCTGCTGGGGGCGTGAGGACAGCCTGGCGCTCCGAACAGCCCTGGGCCCAGGCCAGCCCCACTCACAGTCATGCAAATTGCCGTAATTGCAGGTGGGAGGTGGGGCCACAGGAGAGGCTGAAAGCCTGTCTGCTCCGCGCACAGGCGCCGGGTTCAGCTGGATCGCACTTCTGCATCAAAAACCTAACGTCAGTGTCTTGACACACGCCCAGTCTAACAGATGAACCGATTGTGCCTTTGGGACAAACACAGCGTTAGGAGGGAGACTGAGTTCCTCGCATGGGTGGGAGAGGACGCAGAGCAGGTGGCCCCTGACAAGACGCTTTCTGCAGGGAGCAGCCCCTACGGGGTGGGCGGCCCCCAGCCTCCTCCACGCGGCTAAGGACAGGTTGGTGGCCACGCCCCAGGTGCCACCCTCCCATCGCTCCCTGGGGGCAGGTAACCCCGGGAGCTGTCTCCATCCACTCAGGCTGCTCCCACGGACCAGGCTGGGGGCTTCTAACAACACGTGTGTTTCTCACAGCCCTGGGGCTGGACAACCAGGATCCAGGCGCTGGTACTGACTGTGTCCTCTCCCTCTCCTCACGTTTTGGGGTGAGCAGGGGCCTCCCTGGGCCTCTGACCCCATTCCGGGGCTCCACCCTCACAACCTCATCACCTCCGGGAGGCCCCACCTCCTAACACATCACCCGAGGGGGTAGGATTCGACAGGTGAATTTTGTAGGACACGCTTTCTGTCCACAGCGGTGTCGCCCCCTCTGTGTAATGTGAGGTGGGAGCGCCAGGGACATAGGCTGTGAGGCTGTGAGGCTGGGAGGCTGGGAGGCTGTGAGGCTGCGAGGCTGGGAGGCTGGGAGGCTGGGAGGCTGGGAGGCTGCGAGGCTGTGAGGCTGTGAGGCTGCGAGGCTGCGAGACTGGGAGGCTGGGAGGCTGGGAGGCTGTGAGTCTGGGAGGCTGCGAGGCTGCGAGGCTGCGAGGCTGGGAGGCTGGGAGGCTGGGAGGCTGGGAGGCTGTGAGGCTGCGAGGCTGCGAGGCTGCGAGGCTGGGAGGCTGGGAGGCTGGGAGGCTGTGAGGCTGTGAGGCTGGGAGGCTGGGAGGCTGCGAGGCTGGGAGGCTGGGAGGCTGCGAGGCTGCGAGGCTGCGAGGCTGGGAGGCTGGGAGGCTGGGCCTGCAGACCCCACTTGGGGGCGGGTGGCAGACGGCAGAGCAGTGGCCGGGAGCCGGGGCTCTGGCCGGCCCCTGTTTCCGGCTGAGAGCGTTCTTCAAAGGCGTGTTGTCTGAACGTCAAATTTGGATTCTGGGTTCAAGCACCCTTTTCGTTAGAGGCTAATTTTCAGAGCCGGGTAATTATCGTCTAAGTCTGCTAATTTTCATCCCTCAACAGAAACCAGTGCGCCGTGGTTATAGTAAGCCTGGGTGTTGGCCGAGGGGAAGTTTGTTCAGAAACACGTCCCCTTGGTAGTGGCATGGACTGGGGGCCGCAGGGTCTGCTCGGAATCAGGGGTGCAGCAGCTGGACAGCATAGAACCTGATGGCCTTCTCAGTGGCGACGTGGAGGGAGCCAAGGCCTCGAGCTGTCATGAGGCGTTTCCCTCGCTGAAGTGACCACCCGGGCTCTGCGTGAGCCAGTGTCACCCAACCACACTCAGGTCCACGCGCCCACGCGCAGTAGAGCCAACCTGCTGACGCTTGGTTGTGATGAAGGATGATGCAGCGTTTATTGTGGGCCCCAAACATGGAGTCCCGGGCAGCTAGCGCTGAAGAAGCCCAAACTCCCCAATGGGTTTCAGGGGAGCACTTTTTTGTTTTGCGGTACGTGGGCCTCCCACTGCCGTGGCCCCTTCCGCCGCGGAGCACAGTCTCCGGACACCCAGGCTCAGCGGCCATGGCTCACGGGCCCAGCCGCTCCGCGGCATGTGGGATCTTCCCAGACTGGGGCACAAACCCGCATCCCCCGCATCGGCAGGTGGAGTCCCAACCACTGTGCCACCAGGGAAGCCCCAGGGGAGCATTTTTAAAGGCCCAGTTGGGTGGCGGGGGACAGTGGGGGGAGTCGCAAGGTGTGTGATCAGCTCGTGCACAATTAATTCTTTGATTGGCTGACAGTGAGGTAACAGGGTGGGCTCACATTATCAATCCTCAGACTCCAGGGGGCCTGGGGGCTACATGGTCATGGTCATCAAGTACTTAACCTCTTCCGTTTGGCGGGGGTTTTAGCATCTGTGAAACAGCTCAGGAAGCACCATCAGATACTGCTATCTGAGAACTTCAGAGAGGAACTACAGCAGAGGACGCGGGGGAGGAGTCTGTCCCTGGAAGGACCCGGAGGCCCTGCTCGGTTACACCAAGAGCAAGACAGGGCCAGACACAGGAGACAAGTGTGCACACACGCAGCTCACACACACGTGCACGCATAGACACAAACACACATGCACAGTAAGTGGGACCAAGGTTTGGGGGCTTGAGGGAAGACCACTCAGACACTGTCAAAGCACAGACCCCTTAAAGGATGCCGGTCCCTCGTCTCAAGCTGGGCTCAGCTGCCCAGGGCCCTCTCATGTTTGATTTCACACTCACTTGAGTTTGATTCAGCAGCCGGCTCTTCTCTTTCAAGCTTTAATTACACGCTGCTGGGTTTTCAAGAAGTCAGACCCACAGGTCAGATTCTCTGATGAGCCTCTCTTCATGGGAAATAAAAGTAAAAGGCACTGCCCCCACCCCCACCATGCTTCTTACCCTACTCTGCAGTGTGGCGAGAGGGGTGGGACATCACAGGTGGTGCCCAGTAACCTTTATAAAACCAGTCCCCACCTGGCCAGCTGTCTGCTGGCAACCTGTCCCTAGAACCAGAGTCTATAAAGAGATAAGAAAAAAAAGTACCCAAATTCTGGGGTCAGACGGCCCAGTCAGCCACACAAATGACCCTGCCCAGCGCTCCCACCGCATCCCCCTGCCTTCACACGACTTGTTGTCAGTGCTTGGGGCAGGGGCTGGGGGGGATGTTATTTTATTTAAGCAAGGTTTCCCTCCAAGGAGAAAATGCAGTGGTGGGGCAGATAAATTAAAAACACAGCACTTTGTAAGGCAGTGTCTCAGCTAACCTCTGCTGCGTAACAAAAGAGCCCCAAACTTATTGGCTTAAAACACTAGCTATTTATTTGCTTGTGATCCGTTGGATGGCAAGTTGAGCTGGCTCAGCCGGTCTCAGCTGGGGCCACTCATGTGGCTTCGGTCATCTTGTGGCTGCACGGGGCCTGGATGGGTCTGAGACAGCCTCGCTCATCTGTCTGGAGGCTGGTGCTGGCTCTCACCTGGGCTCTGTCCCAGGGTGAGAGGCAAATCAGGGTTTCTTCACATGGTGGCCGCCACATTCTGAGAGAGCCAACAAGAGAGTGTGAGGCCTGCCTGGGAAGGCACAGGCCAACACGGCCGCTGCATTTCACTGGTCAGAGCCAGCCCAGTCGAGGGGTGGGCCACAGACCCTACGTCTCTATGTGAGGAGTGGCCAAGTCACATTGCAAGAGGTGGGCGTCCAAGGTGGGAGCCACTCTCGGCCGTCCTAAGGGCCATCTGCCACGGGCCACAGGGTGGCAAGTTCATGGCGCAGTCTGGTCCAGGAGAGCTTGCGAGGAGCTGCCTCACCATCTGGGATGACAAGGGGAGTCTAGGTGCCACCGCACGGCCCCTGGGCGGTCCTGGTGATTGTGAGGCTGCGGGCAGGCACAGTACTGCCCCTGGGCAAGCATGCCACTTGGTGGTGTGGGGGCCTGTGGCGGCCAGTCCAGAGACACCTGGACATACGGGGCTAGAGCCGTGCCTGGGCCTCAGGGGAAAGCAGCCACAGTGACCGGCTGTCTCCCCGCCCAAGGGGTGACCTTGAAGTTGTGTCTCCAATCATAGGACTGCTCAGGCCCGGCGTCGCTTGGGTTTTGCCCTGTAGCTCTGCGTTGGTGAGAATTTGCGGTTAGTCCATGGGGACGACGACAGACTGACCAGAAGAGGCAGAGACCTCACAGCGCTGACCCTTACGCAACCGACCGCATCAGTGCCCTCAAGTGGCGGGATTGCCTACCAGCTCAGCCCGGGCCCAGCCCAGTACAGGGACCAGGCCCATACAGGGAGGGAGGCCAAGGCCCGGGAGTGCCTCGAGTGGCCTCCCTGGCCGGGGAAGGGCCGGTGTTAATTGAAGGGGGGAGGGGCACAAGGTTGCCCTGAACGAGCCCCAGTAAGTGCACCTGGAACAGTTCCAGAGGCTGCAGTTAGCGCCCAGGTCGATGGCGGGAGGCATGGGCCGGCAACGCCAGGAGCAGAGGACAGGGGACCCGGGCCTGTGGGGGCTCGTGCACCCACCTCAAGGGCAAAACGATACCCCGAGCTCCTGCCCCTCCCCCACGTCTCCCCCGTGTCTGCAGGTCGCAGGTACCCAGGCTGGGCTGGGAGTGGGGCTCCAAGATGCCCGCACGCTGCAGTTTACCCTGCGATTCTACCTAGGGGGAAGAACCCCAGTTCACGAACTCAGTGAGTCATTCTGGGGGAGGAGGGGCCCCAGCAGCTCAGGGCGCCTCCCGGAAGATGGACTTGGTGGAAGACTCGGGAAAGCATCTCTGCTCAGGGCACTTCCATGGGAAAGAGACTCAAATTGTTGGAGGAAAAATGTAAGAAGGAACCTCTGACCTGGGAGGTCAGCAGCAGCAAAGACACCTGCTCAGAAGGAGACATGCTCTGCCCTGGAGCCTCCTGCACCGCCAAGCGCACGGCTCCAGGGGCCCTGAGAGGCTGAGGGTGGAGGGGGACCTCCTCTCAGCATCACCCTCGCTGCCCCCATGTCCACCCACCCCGGGGCCTGCCTCAGCCCCCCAGTGCCTCCCAAACTTCCATGTGTCCATCCCCACAGGCACCGCCCTAACACAGACGCATCACCTCCCTCCGGGGCCCGGGCCCCTCCCTGGGCCCTCTGTCCCCAGGCCCTACCCACCCTGCCCGCAGAACTCTCCCGAAATGCAAGCGCAGCTGCGCCCGCAGTCCCCTGCTTCACCCCTCCCCCTCTTCCATGACCAGGAGGAAACGGCCCGCTGTCTGGGATCTGACGCCGCCCGGCCCCCGGGCTCCCGAGATCTCATGTGCTCCCCTCCTTCTCAGGCCCATGGGTGCCCCTCATCCCTCAGGTCTCCGTATGGAGGTCCCTCCTCCAGAAAGTGGCCCTTGTCCCCCCAGGCTCCATGCCACACCTGTCCACCTGTCCTCCACGCTCACCTCAGTCTGTGTGCAGGTGCCTCGCATACAGCAGGTGCCCAATAAGTGCTTGTGACGTTTAGACAAGGGGGGCTTGGGCGCACGGTGCATTCAGAGGATGGAGGACGGAGCGTGAAGCACAGGCTGGTGGGCCTGCGGTGGGGAGGGGAGGGGTGGGGATGCTGCGGGTAAACAGAAGGGAGGGTGCTGGAACATTCCAGAAGAGACGCAGAGCCTGTCCCTGTTCAGGTCCGCGGCTCCTGGGCTGGAGGAAGCCGGCTGCCCTGGGCCTGTCTCCAGGTAATTGCCCGACTCACAGGAGGCCTGAGCGGCACAGCCTCGTTTCCTGAAATTGCATCCGAGGAAAAGAAGGGCTGATGAGCCTTGAGTGGAGCATCAGGAAGGCCTCTTGGCGTCCCTGCAAGCCACTGGCCTGGCTCTCAAGAGAGGGAGGCTTCCCTGGGTGCCAATCAGCGCCCCCTCCGCCCCTCCCCCCCAGCCCTCGAGCTCAGACGTCAACAGTGCTCCAGGCACCCAGGGCCTGCGTCAGGCAGGAGTCCTTCTGCAGGGGTGCAGGCAGGGCAGGAACTGGGCTGGGGCCAGCCTGGGCTGTCCTCAGTCTCCTGGCCTTCAAGCTGGACCAGCCACCCCCATCTTCACAGGCAGGACACAGTCCCAGCGTGAGAAGGGGACGTGCCCGGGGGGCACGGCAAGACCCCAGCCTGGGCTGCTCTGCTCTTCACTCCAGTTCTAGAAACAGAAGTCACCCCACAGGCCCACCTCTCACACGCGTGTGGAGAGCAGTGAGTCTCGTGTGCCCCAGGCCGTTCACACGGTGCAAAGGCCAGGGCTGTTCGCTGTTGCAGAGGGGCCCTGTGCAGCCGTGCAGGAGGACAGCATAGTGGAACACCATGTGGTCACGCAGCCTCGTGGAGGCCTGTGGTCTCTGGGGGACGGAGGAAGAACGGCCTTTAACAGATATGGTCGTCGGGGGAAGGAGCTTTGGAGTGGCGCTGGGCAGCTGGCCGGCACCCACTGGCGTTCCTCTTCCTTTACTGATTGACTTTTGTCCTGGAGAAGAGCACAGCCGGGCCCGCCGGCACTGGTGGGGACCAAGTGGGGGTGGGGCGCAGGACCCCACCATCATTTCTAAGGCGCCCCACTCCTAATCACAGCCATTTGGGGTGGAAGCCCTAGGAGGCCTGGCTGAAGGAGCAAAAGTGTCACTTCCCGGGGCTAAGCCCAGAGCACAAGGTCCCCTCCACGCCCAGGGGCTGGTCAGCTTGAGAGAAAAACTAGATCCAAACGCTGGTCCAGTGGGGCCTGGGGGGACGTGGGTGGCCGCTCCCAGCCCCCTCCCTCACACCGGCCGCTCGGCTCCAGGTCTACCGTAATCAGATTCCCCGCAAGCAGGGACGGAGCGCTAATTCTATTGAAAGGAGCTGAGACACTGGGTACAGGGCCAGATGTCCACGGGGAACGCAGTTAGCACTCTGCCAGTGGACGGTACTTCAAAATCGGGAAGGAACAGGATATTTGCTGAGCTGCCCACACAATCACATGGCAAGAAAACACTGAAAATCGTGGGATTGGAGATTCAGTCCCACAGCTGAATCACAGAATTGGAGATTCAGCTGCCAGCGAACACGCAGTAGGGCCGCTTCCCCGCCCACCCCTAGAGGTGGAGGACAGGCCCCGGGCCTGGAGTACCACTCCTTCCTAAGCGCTTTCTGAAATGCACGTGACACCAGCTTGGACCCGGTCCTGCAGGACCCACTCCCAGGCACAGCTGGGGGATTCGCACGGTTCCCCGGAAATCCACTCCCAACGTCCGCCAGCCCCCAGGGGCTCTTGATTAAGACCAGGGCCCCAGGTCTTCCTGGCGTGGAGCGGAGAACGTTCTTCGATGCTTGACTTCCTTCAAGGGTGCACGCAGAACACTCTGTGCGGAACCGGCCCCGCTTTTACTCCTGAATCAAGGTGGCCCTACACGGCAGAAAGGCACACACAGAAGGCTTGGCAACCGACCCTGGGGGCTCACGTTTGGACCGGGAGCCACGCTGCAAGACAGAATTTGTCACGAGCGAGTACATGGTCATCGTCGTGGTGTGAGGTGCCGGTGGGGGTGAGAGCTGAGCTGCACCTGCGGGGGGCTGTGGTTTCACGGTAGGTGACAGGTGACCGCTAAGGTGCCTCCCTGACCACATTCCGTGAGACACAGAGGCGGGGGCCGGGCCCGGGGTCAGACTTGCACCCCCTGCCCTGCGCCTGTCCTTGTCAAGGATTTTTACAGCCCCGTCGGTTGCTAATTAGCAGATGTCCCACTGATTTGAAGGTTCTCATGGGCTTTTTAGCCAACAGGTATCTGGAAACACGGCAAACAGGACTTCAGTCTACAGATGGTCTCGATGCAGTTTTGAGATGGGATGGCACGACCGGAACGCGACTCACCACCCCGGCTTCCACACCCAGGGTGATTAACGACCCCCCACCAACTCACAGCCAAGGCCAGGCCCCCAGCACCTGCCCTGTGTGCTGCTGAGGGCAGGGTCCCATCCTGTCTCTCCTCGAGGACGGCGACCCTGGTACAGGTGGAGGGACAGACGCAGTGGGAGGGCCATTTCCCTAATCCGATTGAGGGTCTCCTGGCAGCCCGGCTGGTGCCAGCGCTGCAGCACATCCGGGACCAGGCAGGATGTGGCTGCAGGGCGGGGGGGGGGGGGGGGGGCGTCCTCTGTGGCTGCGGCACTCCAGGAGGGCAAAGACTCCCACGTGCAGGGCTGCTGGCTGCGCGGGCAGCGGGGACTCGGTGGGGGCCTCTTGCAGAGGTCACAGGCTGCTCACCTGCCCTTCATCAGTGGACAGGAGGGGTCTGGGGACAGGGTGGAGTGTTCCTGATGATCGCTGCCCCCAGCTGGCTCGGGGGTCCCACTCCCCAGTCCCTCCCCACCCAGTCTTGCCAACCACAGCTGCTCCCAGCCCGGCACGCCTCTCCACCGGGGCAGCCCCTCCGCAGCGATGGGCTCTGTCCATGGTCCTGAACCCTAAGTCTCCCTGGGGCACGAGCATTGTCTCCACTCTAAGTCGCTGGTGACTCTGGTCAGTCGTCTCCCAGAAACTCCAAACCTGAAGAGGAGCACGGGGACCAGCGTGGAGCGGAAGGGAGATCAAAGAAAGGAGAGGGCTTCCCTGGTGGCGCAGTGGTTGGGACTCCGCCTGCTGATGCAGGGGACACGGGTTCATGCCCTGGTCTGGGAAGATCCCACATGCCGCAGAGCGGCTGGGCCCATGAGCCATGGCCGCTGAACCTGCGCGTCCGGAACCTGTGCTCTGCAACAGGAGAGGCCACAACAGTGAGAGGCCCGCATACCACAAAAAAAAAAAAAAAAGAAAGGAGAGAGTAATGGACAGATGTTCAGTCCTGAGAGATCACCATGGAGTTGTGGCCTTTGGACTAGAAGTTGTTGTCAAATTTTTGCAGTTACCCAAAGTGTCCTCTCTGGGAAGCTGGGGGTGGGGCATGCATCCACCGAAGTGAGGTCCCCCGACACTTTCCCACGACCAGGGGGTTCTCCGTTCGTCTGCTCTCTGCTCTCTGCGTGTCACAGGCCCCAGGACATGGAAGCGAGCACTGGGCTGTGGGTCAGACTGTGTCTGGGCTTTTTCTTCTATAAAGTGAGAGCACCAACAGCTTCTATGTGCCTATTCCACAGGGTGACACATGCAAGTCACTGAACATGGGTCTGGCTCATGGAAAGCACTCTGTTAAGAGTTAGCTAAAGGAGGGCTTCCCTGGTGGCGCAGTGGTTGAGTCCGCCTGCCAATGCAGGGGACATGGGTTCAAGCCCTGGACCGGGAAGATCCCACATGCTGCGGAGCAGCTAAGCCCATGCGCCACAACTACTGAGCCTGCGCTCTGGAGCCCGTGAGCCACAACTACTGAGCCCACATGCCACAACTACTGAGCCCACGTGCCACAACTACTGAGCCCACATGCCACAACTAATCCCAAGTGCCACAACTACTGAAGCCCACGCACCCAGAGCCCATGCTCCACAACAAGAGAAGCCACTGCAATGAGAAGCCTGCGCACCACAACTAGAGAAAGCCCACGCACAGCAACAAAGACCCAATGCAGCCAAAAATAAATTTGTTTAAAAAAAAAAAAAGTGTTAGCTAAAGAGTGTGTATCAACCAGAAAGCAGAAGTCCTTTATACTGAGCCAAAATCTGGCACTGCAGCCACCTAACGGCGGGCGGGACCGCACTGTGAGGGGCCGGGACTAGAGGCCCGAGTGGCCAAGCAAGCCCGGAGCTGCACGCAGTCCGTGGAGCCCCTCCCCCACCCGAGGTGGCCTTTCAGGCCCTAAGATGACTCACTTGGGGCCTCAGCAATGCAGGCAGCTCTTGGGGAGGCTCGGGGTCCCTCCCCTAAAGGCACACGCTGGGCTTCTCCTCAGACACTCAGGCCTGCGGTCAGGGCTCTGACCCACAGAGCAGCGGGCCCTCGACGCTCGTCTGTCTTCTTTCCCAGATGCTTGTCTGCCGTGGACCGCGTGTGCCCTCCTGGGTGGGATCCCAGCAGCGTCCGGAGGGTCTGGGTGCTCATGAGATGAGGGATGTTGGAGGGCAGAGTTACTCGGACAATGTCAGCCTGGGAGATTCTGGGCTGTGTCACCTTGAAGGACAGTGTCTGCCCTCCCAGCCCTGGTGTCCCGCCTGTGAAGCAAGGGTGGATGCCCTGAGACCTGGTGCCCTCCACCTCCAACACCCCATCCCAGGGCGGCAAGGTGGGGTGTGTTGTTCTCGTGTCACTGTGGGAGCAGGGGCCCGGGCACCTGTCACAGGACAGACATTCATTCCACTCAGGTGCTTTGAGGTCAAGAGGGCGTGCCCAGAGCCCCCCAGCTCCCTGCCCTTCCCTGAGTCGGCCTGGGTCAGCCTCTGTGAGGCTTCTCTCCAGGGAGCAATCCTGGGCGTCGAGGCGGCTCCTTACTTTACGGAGGCACCAGCTGCTCTGTGTTTGCTCTTCTCACTAAACCATGACCTTGGCCCCCCCGTCGGTCATTCTCAGTGTCTACAGCACCCCGTGGTGTGGACGCGTCATAACTTATCAACCAGCCCGAGTGGGTGGGCATTGAACTTGTTCTGGGTTTTTGCTTTTCGAGCAGGGCTGTGCTGAGTGACAGTGACAAACAGGGACTCTGGAGTGACTTGCATCATTGTCCTGCCCTTGGTGGTGGCCGAGAGGGAGGGGACTTTCAGCATTTGCTGGGTGAGGAGGTTAGGAGGAGGCGGTCCCTGAAGCCTGGGCCTGGCTGGACTGGTCATCTGCTGGGGGTGGCCCCTGCCAGGCCAGCGAGGCCATCTACATTGGAGGGTTTGACAGGAAGCCCCTCCTCTCTGCCTCTCCCCTCAGAAGCCATTGTACAAGCTGCTGAGTTTTGCAAACACCCTGAGAGATATATTTTTTTTTTGGCTGTGGTGGGTCTTAGTTGCTGCACGCAGGCTTTTCTCTAGTTGTGGCGAGTGGGGGGTCTACTCTTTGTTGTGGTGCGCAGGCTTCTCAGTGCGGTGGCTTCTCTGGTTGCGGAGCACGGGCTCTAGGCACGCGGGCTTCAGTAGTTGTGGCACGTGGGCTTCAGTAGTTGTGGCTCGTGGGCTTCAGTAGTTGTGGCACGTGGGCTCAGTAGTTGTGGCTCGTGGGCTCTAGAGCGCAGGCTCAATACTTGTGGCACATGGGCTTAGCTGCTCCGCGGCATGTGGGATCTTCCCGGACCAGGGCTCGAACCTGTGTCCTCTGAATTGGCAGGCGGATTATTAACCACTGCGCCACCAGGGAAGCCCCTGAGCGGTATTTCGCACCTTCCCACTCACCGCAGGCTGGCGTTGAGCCATGAAGCCCCGGAGTCCAGGGGCTGTCTCTTTACCTAAACACAGTGGGATCAGAAACAGGCCGGTACGAGACGAGCTGTTGCCCCTCAGAGGAAGGGTGGACGGGACGACAGCCTCGAAGGAGGAGGCAGAGGCACGAGGACCCCGTGACTGCGGGCCAGGCTATGCGCATTCCATTGGTGCCCCGCACCTGTTTGCAGGCAGGTCGGGGGCAGCCCTTCCTCCCAGACAGACCTGGGTCCTGTTCCACTTTCTTTTTACTGCTTAACCATTTCACTCTCTGTCCCTCACAAAATTACAAATGCTCTCCTTTCACCTGTGAGGGCCCGTTCTTAGGCAGGTCCCCCACACAAGGTGGGAGAACAGAACCAATGGGCACAAAAGCAGTTTCCTGCTCAGCAGGCCCTCCACAAAGGTGGGCTCTCTCTTCTGAACAGCAGGCCTGGGGCTGGTTCTCATAGGACAAACGTGATTGGTGGAGAGGTGAACGTGCGGCCTGTGTGTGTCCAATGAGGGCTCACCCGGGCCTCTTGGATTGTGCCCATTGGCCAGGAATGGAGCGGGGTGGGTGTTTCCAGGGAAGCGGACGGTGGTCCTGGGAAGGGACAGTGGAAGCAGCAGGCCCTGAGCATCCAGCCTCCAGCTCTGCAGCCCGTCACCCGCCTCCTCCCACTGGTTCCGGCGCTGCCTTTACCACAGGCCACGTTGGCCTCATCGGAACCGCTCCTGGCCTCTCTCCTGCTCCCCTGATCTATTCGCGCCAAACTCTTCTCCTACAATCTCTTTTCAGTGCCCTCCCACAGTGGGTGAGGCCTCCCGTCCCCTACTGACCTGTCACCTTCCTTTCCAGAACTTTCCTGGCTACTCTTAGATTATCTTTTTTTCCATTTGAATTTGAGAGGCAGGCTGTCTATCCCCAGGTGCTCTCACATTTTATTGGGACAAATGCATAGACGAGGCGCATCCCTCCACGTCCGCATGTCTCTGTCTGGAAGGGCCCCGGTTGCCCCTCCTTCCCCTCTGTCCTTCCTGTGGCTACACTTGCAGTGGTTCCTGGACATCTTGCACAGGGCTTAGCAGACTCCCTTCTCTTTGCTTGTTGCCGGGAGTGGGCTGCTCCCCTGTTCCCAGAAGTTGGGGTGGAGTGCAGGAAAGGGGTACAGACTGAGCTCCCATCCGTGCTGTGGGCCTCGGCAAGAGAAGGCGACCCCGAGAGCCAGGCCTTGCCCTGGTACCCTACAATCCAGGTTCAGTCTCAGTCTCCAGGCTGGAGGGGCGGGGGAGGCCGAGAGAAGACACGCCCCTCCGGAAGCCCACGCCGGCCCGAACCTCGTCCCCAGGCCTCTGTTGGGGGGCGCCTGCAGTGCCGGGGCCCCTCTCCCCATTCCAGAACCTCAGGATCAGGGCCTGGACTTCTCCCAACTGGGGGATCCGCTGGGGGCCTGGGCCCTGGTCCACCGCTCGCGGCCCCCAGAGGTGGCTGTTTTGCTGTCTGTGCTCATCGAAGTATGGTATTTCAAATGTTTTGACATTTAAAATCTGTGTTGAATACATCTGTTTTGTTTAAATTATGCCCGGCTGTGGTGACTCACGGGAATTGGTGTGTCTCCTGGGCCCAGGCCCGGCATCCCCCTGCACCCCAGCCCAGCCCCCGGCCCAGAGCTGCCCCTCGGCCGCACCAGCCCATCATCGTCCTGCGGGAGGACCTCCAGACGCCACTTGAGCTCAGTGGACGCAGGAGAGAAGGGTGCCCGGGGGAGGCCACTCCCAAGCGCCCAGCGGGTGACTAGTGACGGGCGCAAGGGCTGGCAAGTGTGGAAAGGACGCCTGCCGAGGGCCCACGCGGCCCGTCTGACGTGTTTGTCCTCTAGTTTAGGGGAGTCTTTTTCAAAAGGAGCCAGAGGTGGCCTCAGCCACCATCTCCTGGATGCCTACAGTCCTCCCAAGCGGGACCCGGAGCACCGTGGGGCGGGCAGGACTTGCGGAGGCGTCGGCCAATGCCCCGAAGAGAGGGCCGTGTGGGCTGCCCTGCTCGGGACAGAGGTCTGACATCCAGGAGGCCCAGGAGGCGAACCCGTCGGCGTTCGAGAGCCTCCAGCGCCTCTTGGCCTCCCGCTGGCCGCTGCCGCATTAGGAGGGCAGAGCTGGACGGTCCTTCCCTGCTGAGACAGTCCTCGTCTACCATCGAGGAGACCTCCACGCGGGACCCTCGGCTCTGCTCTCAGGGCTGTGCGCAAACCCGAGCTAGGAGGTGGAGGGGGCAGCCTGGAGCCCGGCACCCCCTGCAGACCCCGGAACCCAGTGGGGCCAGTGCAGGTGTCTCTCCAGGTGCAGCCGTTTGCTCTGTGACTCTGAACTTCACGTGAGCGTTAAGGGCGGCGGCGGTTGGGTAGGGGGCATGGAGAAGAGGCACCGCCCCCTCACAAGGGCTCGCGAGCTCACACTTAGAAGCTCGGGCGTCGGAACTTGGCGTGCGGACCAGCGTGCGCAAAGGCCAGCGGCAAACGCGGCTTTACGCCAGAGGCTGTTACTCCGGGGCCCTGGGAGGTGATGCGGATTCAGGACCAGCTCGGTGGGAGGCCCGTTCCCCATCGCTGCTCAGGGCCACACACGTGCACTGGCGGGTTTGCGTCCCTGTCAGCAACGCCAGTGGCAGCTCAGGGAGGCCACAGCTGCTCGGGCTGAGCAGGTGCCCGTGAAGGCGGGTCTCAGCCTGGTGTCACTGAGGAGCTGGGCTCCAGCTCAAGTCCAGGTCCAGCCGCTCTGAGCTGGTGACTTTGGCAAAGCCCCTCGGCACCCGGAGACTCAGTTTCCCCAGAGGCAGAGAAACGTGGAAGGTGGAGTTGCCAACGAGAAGCGCTTTTCAACGGGCTGAGGGGAAGTGGGGCGGGGGGCGGGTCTTCCCTTCGTGTCCTAACGTGAGCTGTACGTGTGCAGGACGAGGGACGCTGGGTGAGCCATCCTGGAGAGAAGTCAGGAGGGACCGCTTCCTTGTCCAGACCCGGGAACGCAGAGCCCCGGCCCCTCACCGCAGCCGGGGTGCCCCAGGGTTTTACTCCACACTGTGTACAGGCTGAGGGCTCCCCAAGCTGACAGAGAGTCTGCAAACCTCCCCCAGGAAGCCAGGGCTGTGGGAGCAGGCGGAGAGTCAGTCTGGGAACGGACAGACCGAGCGCCGCCCACGCTCCAACCCCTACACCTGGGCCGGTGGGCGGGGTGGGTGCCAGGGCGCGTCCCCTGCCCCAGCCTCACAGGCCGCCCCTCTCCACCTCTCGCAGATCAACACCTTCATGTCTTTCGTGTTCCCCATGGTGGCCATCTCCGTCCTGAACACCATCATTGCCAACAAGCTGACCGTGATGGTCCGCCAGGCGGCCGAGCAGGGCCAGGTGCGCACAGTCGGAGACCAGCATAGCTCGTTCAGCATGTCCATCGAGCCCGGCCGGGTCCAGGCCCTGCGCCACGGCGTCCGGGTCTTACGTACGTAACCGCTGGGCCCTACGAGGGGCGGGCGGCGGGCGGCCACCAGGGGCCAGCAAAGCAGCGAGCTGGGTACCACAAACAGAAGGTTTAGAGACCCTGGGAACGGAGCGCCTCCGGGCCGAGGCTCAGAGTGCCGGCTCCCCCTGGGGTCGGGGCTTCTCTTGACTCCCTCACTCATCCATCCATACATCCACCGATTCAGCAAGCCTCCTGGCACCGGCTGTGTCGGACAGTTTGCTCACAAAGCCAGGGCCGCAGGGTTGGGGTCCCCATGCGTGCTGGGCAGTCGGGTGCCAGCTGGAGAGGCCGGAGGTGCAGTCCCTCTGCACAGATTCTCGCAGGGAATCCTGAAGGCCTGAAGGATCGTGTTGGGTGGACGTGAGGGTCCATCCTCCCTCTGTGTGTCCCCGGGCCTGGCCGAGGAGGGGTCCTCAAAACAACCTGCCCCTCCCTGCTCTCCTGAGGCAGCCCCGGCCCCCCCGGTCCCCCAGAGTGCCTACCCTGTGCTTCCCACCACCCCAGGATCCACGCCCCATCTCCCCCCTGCCCCGGGCTGCCCGCCCCTCACCTTTGCAGGTCTTGGAAGGAAAAGGTCCCCACAGCTCTGTCCAAAAGGAACGTGATGCAGGCCCCAAGTGGGATGTTCAATGGTCCGGTAACCACCTTTTTAAACAGTCAAAAGAGACAGGTAAAATTCACTTGGATCATTTATTGCTCCAGTATTTCCAAAACAGCATGACGTCTGCATCCGTCCACAGCACGTGACTGACGGGAGAGTGACTCGGGAGTGCTTCGCCCCCGGGCCGGCTCAGCCCCCACAGCCGCGGGTCAGGTGACCAGGGCGGCAGCGCTTGCTTCTGCTGTGTGCGGGCGGGCTCTCTGGAGCAGCCCAGTGCCACCAACCCCTGCTGCCAGCAGGCAGTGCCTCCGCTGGGACCTCCCCGGCCCAGGGTCTCCGCAAGCCCCCCAGAGGGCAGCAGCCCTGGAGCGGGGATCCCAAACCCAGGACCTCCCACAGATCCCCCCACGTCCCCAAGAAGACGACGCACCTCTCGGGGAACACCCTTCTCTCTGCCCCGGGACAGCACACTTGGCCCGAAGTTTGCGCAAGTGGTTGGGTGCTTGCTTTTGCATTGTGGTGAAATATACAAGGCATGAAATTCACCATCCTGACCGTTGCTAAGTGCACAGCTGGGCAGCGTGTAGATGCCCACGCGGCCGCGCGGCTGCCACCACCAACCCTCCCACCTTGTAAGACCGAAACTCTTCCCATTAAACACCAAGTCCCCCCCCCGCCCAGCCCCTGACAACCACCTTCTACTTTGTGTCTCTGTGAATTTGACTCCTCCAGGGACCTCCTTTAGGTGGAATCACACAGTATTTGGGTTTTTTGTGACTGGTTTATTCACATGGTGTAATGTCTTCAAGGTTCATCTATGTTGTAGCCTGTGTCAGAATGTCCTTCCTTTTTAGGGCCGAATAATATTCTGTTGTACGGTTGGACCGCATTTGGTTTATCCGTCATGCATGGATTTCAGCTACTCTGAATAGTAGTGCTGCTATGAGCTACCGGTATCTGTTTGAACTCCTGCTTCCAGTTCTTTGGGGGCATAAACCCAGGAGGAGAATTTTAATTTATTGAATTAAAAAATATTTTTAAACAGCCAAACTGCTTTCTAAAGTGGCTGTACCATTGTACATTCCCACCGACCGTGTACACATGTTCCAGTTTCTCCGTATCCTCCCCCAGATTACTCTTTCCTGTGTTTTTCTTTTATAGGAGCTGTCCTATTGGGTATGAGGTGGTATCCTATTGTAGTTTTGATTTGCATTCCCCCAGTGATCAGTGATGTTAAGCATCTTTTCATGTGCTTATCGGCCATTGGTATCTCTTCTTTGGAGAAGTGTCTATTCAGGTCCTCTGCCTGCTTTTGTATTGGGTTGTTTGATTTTTGTTGTTGAGTTTTCTATATGCCCAGGATATTAATCCCTTATCAGATATGTGATGCAAATATTTTCTTCCGTTCTGTAGGTTGCCTTTTCACTCTGTCAATTGTGACCTTTAATACACAGTTATTTATTTTTATATAGTCCAAATTATTTATTTTTTCCCTTGTTGTCTTTTCAAATTCAATGTTGTGAAATTTTTGTCCTATATTTTCTTCAAAGAATTTTATACCTTAGCTTTTATGTTTAGATCTTTGATCCATTTTGAGTTAATTTTTTCAGATGGTGTGAGGTAAGGGGACAGCTTCATTCTTTTGCATGTGGGGATCCAGTTTTCCCAGAACATTTGTTGAAAAAACAGCCCTTTTCCCTTTGATCTTGGCGCCCTGTAGAAAGTCATTTGACTATATATGGGAGGGCTTATTTCTGGGTCCTCTGTTCTAGTCCATGGGTCTATACGTCTGTCCTCATGCCATTACCACTCTGTTTGGATGACTGTAGCTTTGTGGTAGGTTTTGAAGTCAGGAAGGGTGAGTCCTCCAGCTTTGTTCTTCTTTCTCGAGATTGTCTTGTCTGTCCAGCATCCCTTGAGATTCCCAATGAATTCTTCTATTTCTGCAAAAAATGTCATCAGGATTTCCATAGAAATTCCACTGAATCTCTAGGTCACTTTGGGCAGCACTGTCATCTTAACACTATTAGCTGTTTCAGTCCATGAACACGGGACCTCTCCCTCCACCTCCCTGAGGCCCACGTCCCTCCACGTCTCAGGTGCCGTGGTCATCGCCTTCGTGGTCTGCTGGCTGCCCTACCATGTGCGACGCCTCATGTTCTGCTACATTTCGGACGAGCAGTGGACCCCGTGAGTATGGGAGGCTGGGGCCGAAGGGGTGAGGCTTGGGCTGGGGGCATGCTTCCCGAAACAGTTGAGTGTAGGGGTTGGGGGCGCTGAGAGGGGCAGCTCAGGGTGGGCGGGTCAGCGTGCCCCGACAGGCCCTCAGGTGCGGCTGTGATAGGGCAGGGAAGGCAGAGTCCGTAGAGGGACAGACACCCTGGAAGCTGCTTCGTAAAAGGAAAGCAAGTCCTAAAACAGTCAGTACAAGACAGGTTTGGGGGCGTCTGGAGAGCGACAGGAAGGGCTGGTGCTGCTGGCTGTGGGAGGAGTGATGGCGACTGTCAGGGCCCCCAGACCACCCCCAGCCTGGAGGAGTTGGCAGGAGGACCCCTGGGACTCCGAGAGCATCACACCCGCACTGCGACGTATGGACGCCGGCCTCGCCAGCTGGCCTCCCCGCAACGGTAGCCTCAGCCTCGCTGCGTGAGCTCCTCTGCGTAGCGGGGCTGCCAGGTCCCAGGGTTGTGGGCTCTTCCAAGTGTCGGGGAGCCACTAGGGAGGGAAAATCTAGAAAGGATGAAGAGAAGGTACAGGGCATGGAACACAGCCCAAAGTAAAGGGGTTCTGAAACTCAGGGCCGCCTGGTAGTGAAGTGAGCTGCCAGATGAGGGGGTGAGATCCCTGTGCACAGAGGCAAGCAAGTCGAGATGAGGTGCACAGCTGTCTGGGAGGTGCAGAGGGGGTTCCTGGCCTGGCTGTTCCGTTGAGGCCAGGCCCTGGCCACGTCCTGCAGCCCTGAGCAGGGGCTGGGATTCTGCACAAGAAAGGGCAGGCCAGCTGGGCTGCAGGGAGAGGTGGAGACTGCGGCCAAGGGGGACTGCACAGCTGGCCTCGGGTGGGCGGCTGCAGCTCAGCTCGGCAGTTCAGCTGACCGGTGCCAGGCAGGAGTGTGCTCAGAACTTCCAACCTCTCAAGAGAAACCAGAGCCCTGGAATTTATTGTGAAATATCCCCACTTCAAAAGATGTCCGAGTAGAGTCTGCAATGACTGTCCCAGGCCCCCGCGTCAGCCACGGGCTGCCCCGTGCGGGCTGTGTCTGGCCCGCCAGCCTGAGCGTCCTCTCCCACCCCAGGTTCCTGTATGACTTCTACCACTACTTCTACATGCTGACCAACGCCCTCTTCTACGTCAGCTCCACCATCAACCCCGTGCTGTACAACCTCGTCTCCGCCAACTTCCGCCAGATCTTCCTGTCCACGCTGGCCTGCCTGTGTCCCCTGTGGGGGCACAGAAGGAGGAGGCTGGCCTTCTCGAGGAAGGCCAGCAGCGTGTCCGGAAGCCACACCTTCTCCAGCAATGTCACCCGGGAGACGCTGTACTAGGCCCGGGCGGGGCCGGGCGGGGGGCTGGGAGGGGTCACAGAGGGGCTGCCACTCGGCCTCCACGCCTGTCCGCGCAGCGCCTTCGAGCTGGACGGGGGTCGGCCCTGGGCCCGCTCCGTGGCATCCGAGGCCCAGGACCCAGCACCCACACCCAGAGGCTGCACTTCCTTACGGCTTCTCCTCTCTCACCCTCCCCCGTGCCCCTTCTCTTTCAAAGCCAGAAAGAGAGACAGATCCTCTCCCAGATCCAAAACAGCCTTTAATGAGGAGAAATTAGCGTTGGGTGAAAGGCGGTCTTTTTGTTCTCAGACTAATGGATGTTGAGGGAGAGAGACATGAAGGGGTAGGTTGGGGCCGGAGGGTGGTGACCCCGAGAGCTGGCGCTGGGAGGAGCCCAGTTGGCAGGACCACCTCTGTCCCGGCACCGCCAAGAGGGCCTCCGGGCAGCTCAGGACCAGGTCAGCCCCTTGTGCAGCAGGCATCCGACCCACCACCTTTCCAAGGGCGAATCCCAGGAAGCTTTGATGTCACAAGAGGTCCATGAAGGGATCAGCCTGGCATCGCCCAGCCCTGGCAGCCCCCCACCGCCTGTCCTCCCCAGGCCAAGGTGGCAAAGCTCTGCAGGGACACCACAGGGCAGCTAGCCTCGCAGTTCTCCATCCTGGCTCTGTGGACACAAGGCCAGGTCAGTGGGTCCCAGGACAGGCACGTCCTCACACGCTCTCCCTCCCGCTGTCCAGCTCCTGCGGCCTAGCTCCCAGCTGCTTCAGGGTGGACGCCGCAAGGCAGAGGGGAGCCGGCCAGCTCTCCGAAAGAGGCCAGTGCTGAGGTCCGGGCCACCGGTATGGAGGAGGGGCCCTGGGTCCAGGCGGCCCACTGGCTGGCAGCCAGGCGGGGGCCCAGACTCGTTTGTCACGGCCAGCAGGCAGGCCTGGCCCCAGCTCGGGCGCCCAGAAAGGCAGGCGCCTCCTTGGACTCTGGGATCTGGTATCCAGACAGGATGGCCCGGCCCCAGGAAGGTGCCCTGAGCCAGGGGAAGGCGGGTCCCAGGGGAGCTGCCCTGGACCAGCCGGGACCACGAGTGGCCAGGGGCCCAGAAGCGAAGCGCAGGCCTCTTAAAGCAGGTCCTCCCTGGGCCTGGAAGCACATCTGCCCAGAAGGGAAACAGTCAGACAAACAGACAGACAGGCAGACCGCCTGCCTGGGCGGCACCGACTCAGGATCAGGTGACCTGCTCCTGGTCTGGAGTTAGCCGGGACTCGGTCTCCCCACGCTCAGAAACGACGGTCAGATACTGCAGTATCCACGGCCCCTTCAGACCTGGGATCTGCTATGAATCGGGGTATTATACACTTGAGCCCCACAAAATCCTCCCCCAAGCTGTTCACCAAGAACAGGCCTGGGGGCAGGCCCACAGCTAGTCCCCAGGCCAGGCAGCCCTCCTGTGACCCAGTGGCCACCGGTGCAGGGGACACGGGAGTCCAGCAGATGGGCCCAAGGTCAGTGCAGCCCCCAGCCCTGCTCAGCGAGTGGGCATCAGAGTTCAGCAAAGACTGAGTCTGGGCTCCGGTGTCGGCTTCAGAAGGAGGACCTGGACTCTTTGTGACAGGTCCTCAGACCCTCCCTGGGCCCCAGACACACCATGATTCCCCCGAGCCCCGGGTTCCCCATCTGAGAAGTGGGCGTGGTCATCCCACCCTCTCGGCCAGGGCTGGATGTGATGGCCCTGGAGCGGACAGAAGGGACGGTCCCCTGAGGTGGGGGCAGAGTGGACGTGGGATGAGATGCCCACTGCCCAGACCCTGCTGCGGGCAGACGGGCAGGGTCTGCCGCTGAGCCCGAGTCCACTTTACTGTCTGCCCACTCCACGTTGGTGGGGCCCCATGTCCATGCCCTGCCAGACACCCCTCCTGACCGCCCCAGCTCCCGGCCTGTCACCGTGGAGCCCCAGAGGCTAGCTCTGTGTGCCGCGTGTGTCTGCTCTCAGAGCCAAGTGCCCGCGTGGCTGGGCACAGTGATGGTGAAACCCTGTGGTGTGCGCGGACCCCCACCACCCCACATGTCCTGCAGTGACAGGTACATCCTCCGACTCCCTCAATAAGGGAATAAAGGAGGCTGTGGACCCGTGACGCACTCCCACGCGGAAGGGCCGGCGGGCCCGCCTGCAGCTGCTGGCTCACTCGCTCATTCGTGAGAAGGTCACTGACACGGCAGATGGCCCCCGACTGGGCCCTTTTACTGAAAACACATGCGCTTGGTCTCTGAGAGCCCAGAGTCGGGAGACCTGGGTCCACAGTGGCTGTGTGGTGACGCCCTGTCCCTCAGGGTCCTGTTCTGTGGCCTGGGCACAGGTGAGGCCCAACGAAGTGCGGTGTGGGGTCCTGTGACTGTTTGTCCCTGGTCTCCACGGCCCTTCCGACCAGCTCAGGGAACCGAGGGAAAAACCAGCTCCTCCCTGGGGGCCGGCAGGTGGGGAGCCAGGCCAGGGAGGGGCACTCAGCCTGTCTTCAGACACAGCCGCCCTGTCTGGAGCCTCCCGGCAGCAGCGGGACCTTCTGCAGCGGGGGGCCCCCGCCTCCCCTTTCCGCTTCCCCTGCTCTGCCTTTATCTCACCGCAGCAGGATCCCCGGAGGCCCCCAGCCTGGGGGACGAGAAGGAAAGCATCTTTCCAGATTGCAGGCACTCTGTCCTCCCGCCTGAGTCTCCTCGGCGGTCTTCCCCACGCTCCCCTTCATTCATTCATTTACCTGCCAGGTGCCCCTCGAGGCCTGGCTGCCTCAAAGCCACCCCATTCCAATTGGCACAGGGCTGCTCAAGGCCTCTGTGCTTTTGACCCACCCGCCTTATCAGCAGGGAAGTCTCAGAACTCCCACCGCCTCTGAGGGTAAGGGATTCACTGGCAAAAGCTCCAGTAGGGGCAATGACATTTTACAAGAATAGCCAAAGGAATGAAACTCCAACAGTGAAGTTCAGGCCAGTCACGGAGAGAGACACTTGGGGACAATGGCAGGCTGTCCCACACCCTAGCTGCACCTCAATGCCACTGTCCCCTGGGGCCAGAGCTCTGGACGAGCCCCTGCCCACCTCCTGCGGGTTTGCTGAGTTCCAGCGCAGGGACAAGGGAGGAATCCACTCTCCTATAGGAAGACACCTCTGGCCCCGTCGCTGTCGCTAGGCAACAGGAGGAGGGCTTGGGAGAGAATTCCATACATTTTAAAATACATTTGAAGAAAGAAAAAAACCAGCCAGTGGCTGGCTGCAGGGGCCTGAGAACGGGATAGCTGCCCCCCATCCAACTCCTCCCCCCCACCCTCCCCCCACCCCCTCCTGCCTCCCACTTGCCCCCCACTGCTTCCCACAATTAGGATTTGAATTCCAATTTTTATCAGAACACCACAGAAACCCCACCCAGGCTGAAGTGATGAAGGAGAGAATGGGACAAGGGGAAGGCTCAGAGCCAGCTGGGGAAGGAGAGGCAGGACGAGGGGCCACGAGCGGCTGCCCCTCCAACCGGGAGGGTCCCCCCCACGTGCACCCGCACCATGCACACACGTGCTCGCACACATGCCCAGTCTGCACGTCTGCCGTGGGCTGCCTCCCGCCCCCAGGCCTCATTCCTCGGCTCTGAGGGTACCAGTTCTCAGCCTGCGGTCCAGCTTGGTGGTGGGGGTGGCTACTGCCTGGCCGCTGCCCTCCTGACCATCTGGGCCCCCAATCCCACCTCCCCTCCTCCTGCTCTCGGAACCCCCGGGGACCCCAGTGAAGCTATAAGGAAACTTCGAGGGAGTCGCCTGCCACAGCCAGGGACGCCCGGGAGGAAGTGGGCGCGCGCGTCCAGCCAGCTCCCAGCACCTGCACGGGGCTCCGGTGCGGCCACAGCTGCAGAACTTCCGGCTCGCCTACATGTCTACCCACCCACCTCTTCACTCCTCAAGGAATGTGAGCTCAGCCTCCAGGGAGAGAATTGGACCCGGATGGAGCGGGAGTGAGGCCCGAGAGGTGGGCTGGGCTGGACCCAGTCCCCCCACCCGGAGCCCCCGCCTGTCTAGCTTGCTGTGCGCACATTAACTTTCAAGATGCAAAACCTTTATCTTTTATGATAAAAGCAGTTCATTCTCTCATGAAAAACTGAAGTAACGTGAAAGGACAAAGTACCGAGTGAAGCCTCTGCTTAGCGCCACCTGGAGGTAATCAGGCTGGCAGACGGGCGAGCACAACACCCGGGGCTGTGGGCACTGCCAGCCGCTGCCGACAAAAGTGCCAGTCCTTGAATGGAGCGCACGCTGCCACGTGCACACACACACACGCGCACACATATATACGCACATGCGCACACATGCACACATATACGCACATGCACACGTGCACACACGTGCACACGCACACACGCATACACATACATGCGTGCACGTGCACACATACATGCACATGCATACACACATGCACGCACATACACACACACGTGCACGTGCACACACGTGCGGCTGCAGCCACGTCAGTGCACACAGCCCTCCCCCCTTCCTTTGTGTGCGCCCACAAAGCCGTTGTTTAGACACAAAGTTAAAATAAATTTCTGACATTCAGATGTTTCCAAAAGCAAATTTTCCTGTGCAGGTGAGAGGTCCCCAGGTGTCCAAGCAGAGGACATGCCATGTCCCAGCAGGCCTCAGTTGACCCCATGGGAGCCCAGAGATGGGGATGGCCCTTCAAGGGTGTCCTGAGGGGTTGGGATGGGGAGCCCTTTATACCCCTCCCCCCGTTCCTTATCGGGCTGTCACTGGATGCAGCCCAGGGGAGGCTGAGGGGACAGCAATGAGGGCAGGGACAGGAAAGGGAGACAGGAAGGGGGGAACGGCAGGGAAGGGACACGAAACACAGGCTGCCCTCTCTCGGGCTGTGTGACCTGGCAGGAGTTGCCGGGCCCCTCCATGCCTTGGTTTCTGTGTCTGTTCCACAGGGAGCAGGGTGGTTCCTTTAACTGATGAGGAAACTGAGGCTCAGAGTGGGTCTCGGCCAACGTCACCTGGGGTCCGCAGCAAGGCAGAGGACACTCAGGTCTCCCAGCTCCGGCCTGGCCCTCCCTCCACCGGGACCCCCTCTGCCTCTGGCCGCAGGTCCACAGCCCCCGGGCAGCTGCTCCGCCCTCATCAGTCCACCTGCCCCACACCAGGGATCACTTCACCGTCCCCTATTCCTCCAAATGCGCTGTTCCTGGACAACTGATGAGCACACAGGTTACAACCTCTGCCACCCAGGGTTATCTGAGGAGCCTGAGGGAGACGTGAAAACCTCATTTCAAAACCACCTGCGCCACCCTTGCTGCCTCAGCAGGAGCAGGGAGGGGGTGCCCGAGAAGCCATCAAATTGCCCTCCCCACGCTCCCAGGTACTGGGGCATCCCCGCCCCCCCAGCCCTCCCCCACCCTCCCAGGTACTGGGGCATCCCCGCCCCCCAGGCCCATGGTAGCTCTAATCCAGCAAGGCTGCCTGGAGGAAGCAGCAAGGGGGGCAGCCCTGGCTACACTCCCCCAGAGCCCGCCGAGTGGCTGGAGATTCCCGTGGACAGATGTACCTGAGCCCCTCCTGAGTGCCAGGCCCGGGCTGTTTGGGGACCCAGTGGTGCTGCAGCAGGGCAGGGGGGGCACAGATGAGAATGAGGAAAACAGACAAGGAGGTGAGAATCGTGGGGTGGGCTCTCAGGGAGCAGACAGAGAGAGTGGCTGGGAGGGGCACGCTCCCTCGGGGGCTGGGAGGGTGACACCTGTGTGGCCAGAGCAGGAGAGCCAAGGGTAGAAGGGGGACAGGTGGACAGGGCTGGACGGCAGGGCTGGCTTTATTCTGAGCTCCTTGAGGACACGCGGGTGGGGGCGGCATTACAGACATTCCAGGAGTTGGCCCAGCCCAGCGATGGGACCCTGGTATCCACAGAGAGGCGGACCAGCAGGGCAGCCAGCACTGCAGGCTGTCAGTCCACATTGGTCACTTCTCTTGGGCCCAGATTACCCTTAATCACTCAGTTCCTTCTCCCGGCTGTCAGGCTCCTCCCTCATCATTCGTCTGCATTAGAAAGGGACACTTCCAGAAGGACCTCAGGAGGCAGAGCCCCGCCTCCTGTCTGATGGCGCGGACCCCTACCTGAGGTGACCCCAAGGCTGAAGGGGCCTGGAGCTGCCCACGCGGTCCCCTCACATCGGACGACGGTCCCCTGGGGTTCCCACCGGTCCCCACAGCCCAGCCCACCAGTCTGCACCTGTTTCCGTCACTCGACACATTTAATGAGCACCTACTGTATGCACCAGCCGGGAGGGAGCAGCTCGTCGGGGGTTCAGGGTGGGAGGCCTCCTTGGCCTCAGTTCAGGCCCCTCTCAGTGCAGCACCCCCCCCAACACCAGGCTGTCTGGTTCTTGGCCCCCCTGCACTGGGGCTCCAGCAGGGAGCCTGGGAAGCTGCATTTACCCAGAAGTTATGGGGTCCGGCCGGGGATGGACTGGCCCCTTTCGAGCCTCCCAGCAGCGCCAGAAGATGCCCCTGCTTTGTCCCTAGTTTACTGATGGGAGAAGGGCTCGGGGAAAGGCCTGTGTCCCTGAGCAGCTTGTCCCCCAGCCCCTGCCCACTGCTGGTGTGGGAATCCAGCCTCAGTGGGGATGAGTAGGGAAGGAATTTTAAGGCCCACCTTCCACCCTGGGGTCCCTGGGGTCCTGATCCCCTTTCCTCCACCCCAACCCCAGCCAGAGCAGCCCTGGCCTCAGCCCTTGGGGCCCCAAGAAGCCAGAGAGGCAGATTCTTACATGGCGAGGTGGCATCCGTGACCAGGAGGGTGAATGTGTTCACCTAGAGCACGTGTGGTCGACGGGTGTGTCTTCTTGGCTCTAGAAGAGGTGTGATCACATCTCTCAGCAGATGACCAGAGCTGCTGGCGCTCCTGAAAAGAAAAGGCAAACCTACCTGGCTCCCACCCACACAGGAGGCACTCATCTCGGCTGCCCAGATGCCCTGCCTGCCGCCTCCCACGCAGAGGGAGGTACCAGCCGGCTGAGCGGGTATGTGACCGCCTTCCCAACCGTCCAGAAAGCCAGCCCCACACGTAAGTCAAGGACAGCCTTGCTGCTGGGCCCCGAAAACACCAGGCCGAGCTCGGGGTTCTGTAAAGGCAACTGCCTGTCGGTGACTTTGACTGACTTTCCACTAATCACCTGCCGGGGAGCCCAAAGTAACTCCCCAATGTGCAAGCCTCAGGGTGAGCCCCGACCGAGACCTGATTCTACATCTCGTCTTTTCATTGTTTTTTATTTTATTTTTATTTTTTAAAACATTTTTTATTTCTTTAATGTTGTGTCTATTTTATTTATTTATTTTTGGCTGTGTTGGGTCTTCGTTGCTGCACGCAGGCTTTCTCTAGTTGCGGTGAGCGGGGGCTACTCTTCATTGCGGTGCGCGGGCTTCTCATTGCGGGGGCTTCTCTTGTTGTGGAGCACGGGCTCTAGGTGCGTGGGCTTCAGTAGTTGTGGCACGTGGGCTTAGTTGCTCCGCGGCATGTGAGATCTTCCCACACCAGGGCTCAAACCCGTGTCCCCTGCATTGGCAGGCGGATTCTTAACCACTGCACCACCAGGAAGCTCCATTGTTTCCTTTTATAATATACCTTTTTCATACATATAGATACAATTTTTCAAATAGATGATATATACACACCATGCAGCACGAAAAGAGGTGCAAAGCTGATGCCAAGAAACATCACCATCCCGTACCTCCCCCACCGCCCCTCCGGTCCTCTCCAGAGGCAGCCCCCGCAGGGAAGTGGGTGGCCAGGTGGTCCTCCTTGAACACCCAACACCTCCTTGAACACCCGCTTGGCCTTGACTGCTGCCCAATCCTCAGACCCTGAGCCTCAAGTGGACGACGGGAAGGGCCCGTAACAGGTGGCACGGCCCAGCTTGGACAGACCAATGCCAAGAGGCACTGGGCTCTGAGCCCACCACTCGCCTCAGTCCCAGGAAGGGCCAACACCGCATCTGTTCTGACTTAACCCAGGTCCGCATGAGCGGCCGCCCTGCCCCAGCCTCACGCGGAGCTCAGAGATTAACCAAGGAGGAGCACATGGCCCAGGCCCCACGTGGGCGTCCTCGATGCGGCCAGGCAAGGGGCCCGGGACCCAGGGACAGAGCTGGAGCCCAGGCGGGGGTGCTCTCAGACGGGGGCTGCGTAGGAGGGCTGGTCGGGTCCCATCCTGGGGTCCCACCCTGGGCTCCCCCGAGCCAGCCCACTTCCCCGGCCCCACGAGCCAGCGTGAAGGCAGCCGGGAGACAGTCTCACAGGGTGCCGTGGGGTCCAGCAGCCATGTCCCTTCCTAGCAGCCCTTCGGGCTTCCTTGAGGGCTGCCTTTCCACCCCCTGAGGCCCATCCAGCTGGCGACAATCAGTGCAACACACCCCTTCCCAGCACGTGGGCCTGGACTGGAGGAACAGAGCTGGAGAGCAGGGGCCCCACCTGCCCCAGCGCCCCCGTGCCCTGCCAGCTCTGCGAGCCAGCCACGGTCCCTTCTGCTGCTCGCCACTCCAGACCCCCCAACACAGAAATGAGGGAGAACACTCAGGAAGGAAGGAAGGCCCTCCAGCCGAGGCCGGGCGTGAGCTCTCATGCTGAGCATTTTCAGAGCCACGACTGCCGTCTTCGCGGACTTAGGTCAAAACCTGCCCGCCGGGGCCATCCTGCGTTGGACTCCTCGGATGCAGAAGCCCATCCTGGGCAAGAGAGTCACGGCCAGGACCCCCAGTGAGCCAGGTGATGTGTGACTGTTTCAGGACAGCTCCCGCCAGACGCTCTGTCCCAGGACAGACCACACTCACGGCCAGGCCCGTGATGGCTCCTCAGGGGGGACAGGGGCCCAGCATCACACGGTGGGTTCTGGTGCTGCCAGGAGCCATGGGAGTCCTCAGCTGCCCGCAGGCCAAGTCTCGGGGGTCCTTCCCCTCCTGTGTAAAACCAAGGGGCGGGAGGGTCTTCAGGACTGCGTTTCCTCCAAGCAATGCTGAAACCAGGACCTGCCTCTACATGAGTTCCCAGGATTCCGGAGTGACCCCTACCCCAGCAGGCCCCCCACCCCATCTTTGGGGCTATAACTGGTCCAAGTGGTCTTGTCAGAGATACCCCAATGCTCACGGGAGACCCCTGGTGACCCCATGAGATCCTTTTGAGGGGTCAGCCCTGAAAGCCCTTTTCATTTCCCCTCTGCCTTCCCCACCACCACCTCGCGCTGACCACCTCCATCTGTGGACTTAACATGAAATGGAAATGATTTCATTTTACAAAGCAGGTTTGGGGAATTATTTCAATCAGAAAGCCTTGCTCTGGAATACCTAGAAATGCCAGGATTTGGGGATTGATCACGTATGAAATTATACAATGCTAGTTTTCAAAACAAAACTCACTGTTGCGGTAGGTCTCCTTCACGTATCTTTTTTCCTCTCCGTCTCTATATATTTTTAAATTTTTTAACTTGAAATAATTTCAAGCTCAAGTTGTATGACTCATACAAGAGCATCTTGGCCCACCCCTCCCCCACCTCCAGGTGCACCAGGTCGCTGCATCTGCCCGAGTTTGCTTTTCAACCCCTGTCTCTCTATGGATCCTCTTCTGGACCATCTGAGATCATTGCCTTGGTGGATTTTATTTTTTTTAATAGACGTAAAAAGAGAGTTGGTGCGAGACAGTTTGGATGGCACAGAGGGTACAGAGCGGAGGGTCAGAAGGTGACAGCCTCTCCCAGTGGCCCCTGGCTGTGTGTCAGGCTCCATTCTGAGCACGCTAACCGCAGCCTGGGATGCTGGCGAGCCAGGCCCTTCTCAGGTCCCTCCTGTCACCACACACCCCATGCCCCAGGGGCGTCTATTCCAGGGTTTCCTCCTAGTTCTTCCAGTGTCCTGTGGTCTGAGCGTTAGTGTCCCCCCAAATTCTAGTGTTGAAACCCTAATTCCCAAAGCGATGCCTTAGGAGGTGGGTGATGAGGTCATGAGGGTGTAGCCCCCACAATGGGATTAGTGCCCTTGTAAGTGGGACCCCAGAGAGCTCCCTCGCCTCGTGAGGACACAGGGAGAAGACCTTCGTCTATAGCTGGGAAGAGGCCTCACCAGGACCCGACGGTGCCGGCTCCCTGATCTCAGACCTCCAGCCTCCAAGGCCGAGAGAAATAAACGTCTGTTGTGGATAAGCCCCGCAAGCGTGCAGTCTCTGTTATAGCAGCCCGAGCTATAAGACACGGGGTGAGCACGAGAACCTTAAATCTGCCGGCATCTTTATTTCTTGATTTTTCAACATACACTTGCTCTGAAAGATGGTAGACTTGGGGCATTTATGCTCCCTGCTGACTCCCCTCCCACCCCCCAGTTTCCCTAGGTTAGAGGGTTGCTCTCTGTCTTGGAGAGGACGCCTTTGTAACTTTCAAGAACACGGTGAAACCTGTTTCTTAGCCATCCGCTCCACCCGCCCCAGCCTGGTGGTGTGAGCTCTCCTTCCCCGCTGGTCACTATGTCCCTTCACACGTCTGATCGGAGACTTTCACCTTCCGCTCCACGACACGGTCAAGACTTCCTCTCCGGTTGACAGTGCTTCTAGCCAGGTAACGTTCATTAACGGCACTTAAGTGTTATGATGATAGAGACGTTGTTTTCCAGGAGCCCAGGGCTGTGCTGGGCCAAGGGAAGGGAATGAAACTGTGCTGCATCCCCCCGGCACGTGCGCCCACACTCCCTTCAGGGGTCACGTCTGTCCTGTGAACCCACCTCCTTCCCAATGCTGTCGTGCCAGGGAGGCCCCGAGCCTGGCAGCACCTTGTCCTCATGCTTGAAGAAGGCGCAGGCTGGCCCGGCCCTGGCCCAGCATCACTCTCCTCGTGAAACTTGCTGGTCCGAGGCGGCTGTCGTCACTCTGGCTCTGAGTCTCTAGGGATCGTGCCTGTTTCTCTCTAAGCTCCTGGCTTTTCTCCTTGCCCCCAGGTCCTGAGACAACATGAGGAGGGGCCCTTTTGCTTCAGTCCTGCTGGGCAACTGTGAGCCCAGTGGTCACTTCTTTGTCCCCCTGCGTTGTGTCCATATTTGGGCTGCAGTTTGTACCCACCTGAGGCCCATACTGACGACCCTCAAAGCCCACGCCTTCCCTCCTCAGAGTGGACAGAAACCACGCCGAGGCCCAGATGCTGTGGACCCCGACTTCAGACAGTGCGAGGCGGAAGGGATTTTAATTCAGGATGATTTCTCTCACCTGTGAAAAGAATCGCTCCTTTTACAAAGACAGTGTTAGCCATTCTCCACGTTGACCCAAAGAATCATTTCCTTTTCTTCCTTCTGCTCAAGAAAGCAGAGCTGGCCTTTGGCAGCTGAATTAATGGGGAAAGAGTCCATCTTTGTAAACACATTCCGCCTGGCTCGTCCCGCTGAAACTGCCTTGAGAGCTGAGATGATTGGTCACCCAGGCACAGGCTCCACACATCTCACGACTGTCACATCGTCGTCCTGCGGTGTCTCTGAAGTCCTAATTGTCCCAGGGCTCCAGGAGAGCCAAGGAGATGAGAGTAACAGTGGAACATGATGCATGACTCGCCATCAGCTGACTGCATAAAAGCCTCATTAAGAAAAACAGAGCGGGGCTTGGGGGAAGCAGGAGTTGGCTGAGTCCCCTTGGGGACAGGGGTCTTCAGAGCTGACATCAGTAAGAGGCCAGCCTCTGGAGATCAAGGGTCTGCTCCTTGCCCCCCGCCCCGCCCCGGGGTGAGGCCACACCACACAGAGAAGCTGAGAACAAGGCCCATTGTGCACCGTCACACCCAGAGCTGCCTTCCCTCCTGTGTGTGGCAGGGCCCCTTCCCCACACCTCGAACCACCTCCACAGCCCTCAGAGGTGGTCCCCTCCCCCGGAAGGGCCCCACTGCAAAGGGGTGCCCAGGCTCTCTGGGGCCACCGGAGGAGACGGGGAGGGAAGGGAAAAATGAGTGCTGTCCTGTGGCACCCCACCCTCAGGGGAGGTGAGAGGGTGGGGCCTGGTGCTCCGGGGCACACGAGCAGAGCACTCAGCCTGGCCCCCCACCTTGTATAGGGGACCACTTACCCAGCCTGCCTCAGTTTCCCCACCACAAAGGAGATCATGACGGCCACTGCCCGGGAGACCCTCCTCTCATTTCCCATCGGCTCAGTCCGTGCTGTCACAGGTGAGGCCACCGGCTCCCACAGCTGAACAAAGACCTTCCAGCAGGGCCTCGCTCTGATGACAAAGGGCTGTGAACCAGGGCTTGGACGGCCACACTTCCCAGGACAGGCAGGAAACGAGAGGTCACCTCCCCCAAGAGACTGGAAAATAAAAAGACGATAAAAAGCAGCTCAGCCTGGCCCCCGCCGCCTTCGAGGCCACTGGAGGGGAGCGTGGGAGGTGGTCAGGCGGCATCCCTCACCTCGGTCCCCCCGAGGCCCCTGGAGGGAGCTGCGTGCACGTGCGCATGTGTGGGGAGACGCTGCACTGCTGACCAGTCCCAGGTGATGCCGAGGCCGCTGGCAAGAGGCCGACCCAGCAGCCCGGGTCTATCGGAACCCGCCCCCTCCTTCCCCAGACCCAGGGACTTGAGGTGCACACCCGGCAGGATTCCACGCGGCTTTCCATCGCACAAATGCACCGAGAATCCCTCCGTCAAGGCAGGAGGCGGTGCACCCCTCCCGGGGGCCCTCTGCACCTGTAGCACCAGTGCCCGCAGCCATCAGAGCCTGCACCCCTCAGCTCCTCTACACATCCTAACGAGCCCCCGCGGTGACGGGGCCGCCCTGTCCCTCTCTCTGCAGCTCGCTTCAGCGGGAGCCGGACGGAACACCGTGGACCTGGCGGCCCTCACGTTTCAAGACAAACCAAGCTGCTGACCGGAAGGTAATTCAGTCAAAAGCCGTGAGGAGTCACAGGTAACATACAGGGCACCCAGTTAACTTTGATCTTTAAATAAACGGTGGATAATTTTGGATATAAGTCTATCCTATGTGACATTTGGGGCATACTTTTACTGCAAATTATTCTTTGTTTAACTGAAATTCAAATTTAACTGAGCACCCTCTATTTTTACATGTTAAATCTGGCAACCCCAAAAGGAAGCTGAGCACTCCACCAGTCAGGAGTGACCAGCAGCTGAGCCTTCCCCCCGGGGCTCCCCACCTCCCCTGGGCCCCATGGGTGACGTGGTGGGGATGGTAACAGTACGAGGGCCGGGCTGAGCACAGAACCTCCCCCAGCGGGTGGGACAAATGGCCCTGCGGTCATCATGGAGATTCCTCAAGTGCCCGGCCTGAAGAATTGGACTTCTTTTTCAAAACACACTAACGGGCTTCCCTGGTGGCACAGTGGTTAAGAATCCTCCTGCCAATGCAGGGGACACGGGTTCGAGCCCTGGTCCGGGAAGATCCCACATGCCACGGAGCAGCTAAGCCCGTGCGCCACAACTACTGAAGCCCGTGCACCACAACTGCTGAGGCCTGTGTGCCTAGAGCCCGTGCCCCGCAACAAGAGAAGCCACCGCAATGAGAAGCCCGCGCACCGCAACGAAGACCCAACGCAACCAAATTAATTAATTAATTAATTAAATTTTTAAAAAAAACACCCTAACTGGCACCCTTGGGGTGGGCCTGGTCCCAGGGAACAGGAAATGCCTTCACTAGGCTCCTGCCTGCAGGTTTCTGAGACAGGAGCCCTGGTTTGGGTCCAAACAGTGGGTGGGAAACTCCCCCTAGAGGTGTGATGTGGGGCTGCAAGCTGAGGCTGGTTCCTCACCTTCCAGGCCCCTCAGCCCCGAGCACCGAGGTGACAAAGCTGTCTTCCCGGTCCAGAGGTTGGGACGAGGCCCGAGGACGGCCGTGGGCGAGCAGGACCCCCGGCCAGCGCCCAGTTCTTCCACCCCCATTAGCGTACCCTCCCAGGTCTCCGCATGGGCACCAGACGGAAACAGAGGAGCCCCTCTTGTCTGGGAGTCGGGAGAGGCCCCTGGGGCGGCGACCTTGGACCTGAGAGCTGAAGTCTGGGCAGGAGAGAGACAGGCAAAGGTAGGGGAGGTATCTGTGGCCCCAGGGGGCTGGAGGGTGGCTTGCAAGAGGGAGCCCAGGTAAGAGCACATGAGGACCAGAGCAGAGCAGGCCTGGTGGGCTGGGAGGGAGGGGGGCACGGCTGGGTGGCTTCTGGAGGTCAGCTCCTGGCCCTGTCCTTGACTGTGGGACCGTGGTGAGGTTGCTTACGTACAAGCGTCGTGGCACGTGCGCAGGCAGGGCTGTGGGTGGTGAGTGGTTAATTCACGACCTGAGCTCAGTGCAGAGCCCAGGTTCCTGCACAGCCTGCATCTCATTGTGGAGCCCTGGGGTTCTGCTCTCCTCGGGTCCCCTCAGCCTGGCGCCCGCCCGCTGGTTCTTCACAGCCCTCTTCTTTTCCGGACAAGGAATATGCCATCTTTTCTCAATAAGTAGACAATTTCACAGTGCATACAAATATCAAATCATTATGCTGTACACCTGAAACCTAACAGAATGTTTTACGTCAATCATACCTCATAAAAAGTAATTAAATTTATCATTTGTTGATGATTGCAAATAGTATGTCGCAGGTTAGATTTTTTTCATTTAATTTTTTGAATGGGCAGCTCACTTCATGTGGTTCAAAAAGCCCCGTGTACACAAGGACACACGGGAAAGGGTCTCTCCGTCCCCCTGCCCCATCTGCTCAGCACCTCCGCCCTCCAGGAGCCGCTATTATTTGTCTCTTACCTCCCATGATAGATACAGAGATAGGTAGAGAGATAGATAGATAGGTAGAGAGATAGATGATAGATAGAAAACAGATGGATAGATAGATAGATGGATAGATGATAGATAGATACATAGATAGATAGAAAATAGATGGATAGGTAGATAGATGGCAGATAGATGGATACACAGACAGACAGGTAAATAGATGGAAAGGTAGATAGATAGATAGATGGATAGACAGGTAGATAGATGGAAAGGTAGAAAAGATAGATGATAGATGGATAGATAAACGATAGATGGATGGACAAATAGATAGATGGAAAGGTAGATAAATGGTAGGCTGATTTATTTTCAAAGTTTGTTTTTTAATACGAAGCACTCTTTGTTCTGCGTACATTATCTGTGGCTTCTATTGGTATTTCTCTCCCAGTACTTAGTGTCTTTAGGCTTCCTCCTTACCACACATATGCACACACTCACACACACCTCCCCCACGTACCTCGTGTCGACTTCCCCTCCCGCCACCAGCCTCTCCCAGCGCTCCCTCCCTCAGCCCGTGTGTAGCCCCCAGGGTGTGCCCACCCACCCTCCCTTATCTTACACGGGAAGGGCAGTGAAGCCACACAGCCCCTCACACACACGGGCACAGGGACTTTGGCATGACGCTTGTCACGTGACCCTACTTGCTCTGTGCAGGTGGAATACGTGGTCGGATGGAGAGCGGAAATCAACATCATTTTCTTTAACTTATTTATTTTTTTTATTGAAGTATAGTTGATGTACAATATTACATGTTATAGGTGTACAATATAGTGATTTACAATTTTTAAAGTTTATACTCCATTTATAGTTTTTATAAAATATTGGCTATATTCCCCGTGTTGTGCAACATATCCTTGTAGTTTATTTTATATCTAATAGTTCGTACCTCCTAATTCCCTGTCCATATATTGCCCCTCCTCCCTGCCCTCCCCCCGCTGGTCACCACCAGTTTGTTCTCTATATCTGTGAGTCTGCTTCTTTTTTGTTATATTCACTAGTTTGTTTAATTTTTTAGATTCCACATATAAGTGATAACATACAGTATTTGTCTTTCTCTGTCTGACTTATTTCACTTAGCAGAATACCCTCCAGGTCCATCCACGTTGCTGCAAATAGCAAAATTTCATTCTTTTTTGTAGCTGAGTAGTATTCCAGTGTGTGTGTGTGTGTGTGTGTGTGTGTGTGTGTGTGTGTGTAGTGCGTGTGTGTGTGTGTGTGTAGTGCGTGTGTGTGTGTGTGTGTGTGTGTAGTGCGTGTGTGTGTGTGTGTAGTGCGTGTGTGTGTGTGTGTGTGTGTGTACCACATCTTCTTTATGCATTCATCTGTTGATGGACACAGGTTGCTTCCATATCTTGGCAATTGTAAATAATGCTGCTATGAACACTGGGGTGCACGTACCTTTTTGAATTAGTGTTTTTGTTTCTGTTTTTCAGATATATACCCAGGAGTGGGATCCCTGGGTCATATGGTAGTTCTATTTTCAGTTGTTTTGTTTGTTTGTTTTTTGCGGTACGCGGGCCTCTCACTGTTGTGGCCTCTCTCGTTGCGGAGCACAGGCTCTGGACGCGCAGGCTCAGCGGCCATGGCTCACGGGCCTAGCTGCTCCGCGGCATGTGGGATCTTCCCTGACTGGGGCACGAACCCGTGTCCCCTGCATCGGCAGGCGGACTCTCAACCACTGCGCCACCAGGGAAGCCCTATTTTCAGTTTTTTGAGAAACCTCCATACTGTTGTCCACAACAGCTAGACCAATTTACATCCCCACCTACAGAGTACGAAGGTTCCTTTTTCTCCACATCCTCGACAACATTTGTTATTTGTGTTCTTTTTTGATAGTAACCATTTTGACAGGTGTGAAGTGATATCTCATTGTGGTTTTGATTTGCATTTCCCAGACGATTAGCAATGTTGAGCATCTTTTCATGTGCCTGTTGGCCATCTGCATTTTTCTCTTTGGAAAAATGTCTGTTCAGTTCTTCTGCCCATTTTTTAATCTGCTTGTTTGTTTTTTTGATGTTGAGTTGTATGAGCTGTTCATGTATGTTGGATATTAACTCCTATCAGTCATATCATTTGCAAATATTTTCTCCCATTCAGTAGATTGTCTTTTTGTTTTGTCGATGGGTTCCTTTGCTATGCAAAACTTTTAAGTTTAATAAGTCCCATTTATTTATCTTTGCCTTTATTTCCTTTCCTTTAGGAGACAGATTAAAAAAATATTCCTATGATTTATGTAAAAAAGTGTTCTGCCTATGTTTTCCTCTAGGAGTTCTATGGTTTCTGGTCTTACATTTAGGTCTTTAATCCATTTTGAGTTTATGTTTTTGTATATGGTGTGAGAAAATTTTATAAATGCATTCTTTTACATGTAGCTGTCCATTTTCCCAGCACCACTTATTGAAGAGACTGTCTTTTCTCCATTGTATATTCTTGCCTCCTTTGTTGTAGATAATTGACCACAAGTGTGTGGGTTTATTTCTGGGCTTTCTGTCCACACTGACCCATGTGTCTGTTTTTGTGCCAGTGCCATACTGTTTTGATGACTGTAGTTTCATAGTATAGTCTGAAGTCAGGGAGCGTGGTTCCTCCAGATCTGTTCTTCTTTCTCAAGGCTGTTTTTGGCTATTCAGGGTCTTTGTGTTTCCATACAAATTTTAAAATTATTTGTTCTAGTTCTGTGAAAAATAACATTGGTAGTTTGATCCAATGTCTTCTTTACTGGGGGAGGAGCTACCCATCCCCCACCCCTCCCAGGGCCCTGGAGGTCTAGTTGCCCAGAACATCCAGGGGAAGCCCTTGGTCTTAGCTGGCCCCTGCAGTGTGTGTCCAGGGCTCTGAGCACCCAGAGTGTGTCCAGGGGTGGTGTCTGAGCCATGCCAGGATCCAGGGACCCCTGTGCACTGAGATCAAGAGTGTGGGGCTCAGAGTCAGGTTCCTGGTTGCACCTGTGGCCTCTCTCTGAAGTCCTGCCACCTGGGGCTGTCCTCATCCCCAGGGAAGCTCCCTTCTCTTCCACTCCTTCACATAAGATCTTATGTCTTCTTCAGTGTGATCCCCAGAGTGTGGGCTCCCAGCAGAGCAGTCACCATGCCCAGTCCCTACCCACACCCCCGTACCAAGCATGCAGGAGGCACTCAACAATCAACTGCTAATGACACCTGAGTGACCGCCTCTTTCCCAGCCATGTTTCATCCCTAGACAACACCCACCCCTTGCCTTCGTAACCAGGTGGGAAGAAACTGCCCATAACAGAGGAATTTCTCCCCAGCAGCTTTCCATTCGTGGGCTAAGGGGCTTCCTTCAGCCCAGACTCTCATGATCATCCCAGAAGGAAACGCACCGGGCCCACACACATCTCTCTATCCAGCTTCATTTCACTTTTTAAAACTTTTTTCCACATCTTATTTTGAGGCTGCTCATCCTAAGTAACTCCCAGGTGGCCCCGTCACCCACGCTGGATCACCAGTGCAGTCAGTCGCTCTGAAGCCCGATGCTTGATTCACCAAAACCCAGAGGCTGAAGGCGCAGGCACAGTGCTCCCGATCCCTTAATCCTGCCTAAGTCTAGCTCCAACTGTGCTCACATCTGTGCGACACGGGGAAATAAGCCAAATCACTGGGATTAGGCAGAGTCCTGGCAGCTGAGCACGGCATTCAGCTCCATCCTGACGCTGGGCACGGAGGCGGGCACGGAACCCACAGATAGAGTTGGTGGAGCAGACAGGCAGTAACTGGGAGGCTTCGAGTAAGAAAGATGTGGAGAAGATGGTTTCCTTTTGCCCAAATTGTCCAACCTGTCTCTCTGCATCGAGTCTGATTGCCAGGGACGCATTCCAGGATCTGCCTAGAACAAAGGGAACCAGGTGTCTGTGGACCACAGCAGCTGGCCAAACACGGTTCAGGTGCAGTGGCCACCACAGAGGACCAAGACACAGCCCGGCCCCCAGAACCTCCAGTGCAGTGGGGAAAATAATCAGGCACAGCTGACTCCAGGCAGGGCCGAAGAGACTGCAGGAGAGGGGCACAAACCAGCCAAGGCAGTCGGGGGGGGGGGCGGTTCCTGGGGGAGGAGGCTCTCCAGATTGAAGAAGGCAGGGATGGGGTAGGGGATGAGCAGAGGGCGAACCTGGTGGAGGCGCAGGGACCACGACGTGTCTCGGAACAGTAGGGAGATAAATGGTGAGGGCCACTGTCTGTTAGCACTTCCTGTGTGACAGAGCCCGTGTTAAGTGGCTTTGGGCCCTGCTTCATTCCCACCTCGCAGCAACCCCCTGAGGGGAGCCCCACCTGTGCGTCAGAGAGAGGAGAGGAGCACAGGCCCAGCTGGAATCACAACGTCCAGCCACATCGTGGCTCCCAGGACGGCTGGTGGCCCTGGGCCATTGTGGAATCCTCTATGGGCCACGTTTCCCCACTTTGTGGGGACCGGCATCGCCAGCATCGCCCTTCACGGATGGGAAGACTCAGGCTCTGAGTCCCCGGGCTGTCCCAGGGGGTGAGGCTGGCCAGAGTGGCTCCAAATGTTTGCTAAGAAGCCCGAGCGTGTGCCCGGGTCCCCAAGCAGAAACCAGCCCCCATCAGCACCCCCGGGGAAGGCGCCGTCGTCGCTCCCATTGCACGGAGGAAGGCACTGCGGCCTGGAGAGGTTCAGCACACAGCTGGCAGGCCGCAGAGCCGGAAGGGGACCCGGAAGCCTGACGGAGAGTCTACACTCAGCGGGAGGCGAAGAGCGTTCCTCGCCTAGGTACCCTCCCCGGTCACCGCGGTGGACTTGACCCGGTGGGGAGGGGCCGGGGAGAAGCCCGAGGTGGGCGGGGATGGGGCGGGGCGGAGCAGGCGGCCTCGATTGGGTGCTGCTTTGAGCTCGTCACGGGACTGCCCCCAGGCCGGCGCCCCGCTTGACCCCACCCTCGGACCAGACTCCGCCCAGGCCCAGGCCCCGCCCCTCCCCGGCCAGGGTTAACCCACTTGCCGACCACTCCAGAGGCCCGGGTCGGGGAGGATGGGCCCGGACGCCCCTGCCCCGGTGCGCAGGAGCCCCTCTGCAGCGCTCAGGCCAGGGGCAATGGAAGCTCTTGGAGCCCACACTCGCAGGCATTGTAGGTTGCCTGTTTCTTTTCTTCTTAGCTGCTTTACTGGGGTGTAACTTGAAATTCCGCCATTTAAAGCGTACAGTTCAGCGGGGTTTACCCCGAGCTGTGCAGATATCGCCACAACCTAATTTAGGGCGTTTCCATCCCTCTCCCCAAACGCACTCCTTCCAGTGATCCGCACTCTGACGGCGCTGCGCCGCGGGACCGGGCCGCCAGGAGTCGCCGCGACCCAGCCCGCAGCTGCGCCTGCGCAGGCGCCGCGCGCGAGCCCGAGAGCGAACCCACCGAGCGCGCGCCCGCCCCGTGGAGTGCGCCTGCGCGGAGCCCGTGGCCGCGCCAGCTCCCGCAGGGGGCTCGTCGCTGGGCGGCCGGGCTATGGGGGAGGCTGAGGTGGGCGGCGGCGGCGCGGCGGGCGACAAGGGGCCGGGAGAAGCGGCCACCAGCCCTGCCGAGGAGACGGTGGTGTGGAGCCCCGAGGTGGAGGTGTGCCTCTTCCACGCCATGCTGGGCCACAAGCCCGTCGGTGAGCGGAGCGCCGCGCCGAGGCCGCGCACCCGCGTGGGGGCGGGGCGGCGGGCAACGGCCGGGGGCGCGCGCGGGGCGGACGGGGCGGGGCCTCCTGTGCCTGCACCCCCGCCGACCCTGCCCCCACCTGCGCACCCCACCCCCTCCCTCAGCCCCCGCTCCTGCGCCCAGCCACCCCGGCCCCTCTTTACTCCTTCCCCGCTGACCCCTGCCCTTTCCTCTGCCCCCGCACCCCTGCTCCCCTAACCCCCAGCCCCTCCAACCGCTGCCCCTCTCGCCCCCTTGCCCCCCACCTCTCCTCTCCACCCTACCTTCTGGCCCGCCCCTCCGCACGAGCTGACCCCTTCCTTCTGCAGGTGTGAACCGGCACTTCCACATGATCTGTATCCGAGACAAGTTCAGCCAGAACATCGGGCGGCAGGTCCCATCCAAGGTCATCTGGGACCACCTGAGCACCATGTACGACATGCAGGCGCTGGTGAGCAGGACCCCACCCTCCCCCGTCCTCCCAGGGCCAGACCCCTCGCTCCCCAGACAGAGCTGGTGGCAGGGAGCCCCCTCCGTGCCTCCTCCCTGGGTCCCTGCCGGGCCCTGGCCTCAGGGACCTTGATGTCTGGGATGTCCCACAGGGGACCAGTCGTTGAACAAGATAGCTCTGAGTAGTTTAACGAAACACAAGCCTAATGACGGTAGCTACTTATCGCGTGGAACTACCTTAGGTGGGGGGTTGGGGGGTGGCCGGTTAAGGTCTTGCCAGGAGATAACTAGGGAGCTGAAGCTCATGGGAGGGGGCTCTTAGGCCATTGTCAGTCTTGTGGAAAGTCCCCGAGTGCTACAGGCAGGGAGGTGACCGGGTCTGAGTCACATTAAGATGAATACGGTGGTTTCTGTGAGAACCAGGCAGGCAGGGGCCCAGGCCTCATGGAACCCCCAGCTGGCCGTGTCTGAGGGGGAAAAGGTTAACTAGGTAACCAGGATGGCAGAAAAGACAGGTGGGCATTCCCGGCAGAGGAATGGCAGGTGTCAAGGCCCTGTGGCAGCAGGCATTGGTGCGTCAGGGAACGCAGAGGAGGCCGGGGTGTCTGGAGAATGAGTGGGAGTGGGGATGTCAGGTGACCAGCAGGGTGGGAGACCGTGCTGGGGTTAGGCAAGGCTCTGCCTCTCCTCGGGACTTAGGGCTGCCCCAGCCCCCCAGCTGAGACCTGCTGCACATCTGTGAGGTGGAGAGCGAAGCCCGGGCCTTCTTGTGTCCATAAACCGCGCTGCCATTTGCTCCCTGTTGGTCTTGGGCAAGTCGTTTGCGCCTCGTCGTCCTCGCATAGAAAGGGGAACTGACAGCTGGGCCCTGGAACTGACCTCCTGGCCCACAGTCAGTACCCAGGAAACTCGAGGACAAGTCGCTAAACTAAAGCAGGCCCTGCAGGGGGGCCGTGCCCATGAGCTGGGGCCCCGCTCCCCGAGAATTCCTGTGTTCAGAGGCTTGACAGGACTCCCGTGCTTGTCACGTTGGGGGTCCCCCGACCCCCAGGAACCTCCTGCACCCCGACTCCAGGCTGGGGGCCAGGAGCTAGACACAGAGATGAGTGTGGCAGGGCCCCTGTCCTGGGGGGCCCTGGTGCGGTAGGAGAGACAGTTGGCTCTCAGGCACCGGCCCTGGCTCCAAGGTCCTGTGGCTGTGACGCCCAGCACAGGGCCCACGTGACACTGGGGGGGGCCACCCAGGGGTCTCAGCCCAGGACAGGTGGCCCTTCCCGCCCCGCTTCCTTAGACCCCAGCACTGCTATGGAGCTGATGCCTCGGTCCCCTGGGGCCTCGTAAACATGGGTCTGTGGACCGCACCCCGCAGGTGACCGTGAGCCCCGGAGCCCTCGGGGTTAAACACGAGTCTGTGGACCGCACCCCGCAGGTGACCGTGAGCCCCGGAGCCCTCGGGGTTAAACACGAGTCTGTGGACCGCACCCCGCAGGTGACCGTGAGCCCCGGAGCCCTCGGGGTTAAACATGAGTCTGTGGACCGCACCCCGCAGGTGACCGTGAGCCCAGGAGCCCTCGGGGTTAAACATGAGTCTGTGGACCGCACCCCGCAGGTGACCGTGAGACCCGGAGGCCTCGGGGTTAAACATGAGTCTGTGGACCGCACCCCGCAGGTGACCGTGAGCCCAGGAGCCCTCGGGGTTAAACATGAGTCTGTGGACCGCACCCCACAGGTGACCGTGAGCCCAGGAGGCCTCGGGGTTTGCGAAGCTCCGGATGCTGGGTGGCACATTTACATGCTGACCACCTGGCTTGTCAGCACAGCTCCCAAGCTGGGGACTGGAGGCCCTGTCTCCTGACCCACCTCCCAACCTAGAGACCCTTCCCACCAGCTCACCTTTCTCTTCGTCCGGTGGTCCGTGTTTTCGGGGCCTCTCTCCCTCTGGCATGTGTGTGACCTCCCTCCATTTTGCTTTGCTTACCTGGTTTCCACGGGGGTGGCTCTCCCTGCCTCCCTGGCTCCTTCCCCCCGGACACGGGACCCAGGCACCATGGCCTTTCCTCACGGCTGTCGCAGGCTCTGAAGGCGCTCTCCTGGAGGGGGAGCCCGTGCAGCCAGGCCACGCCACAGCACTGCCTGACTGCCCCCGGAGGCGTGCCAGCCGGCGGAGCGGCCCGGCATCATCTCAGGTGACACTAAACCCTTATTCCCATCGTGATGCCTGCCTGTGGCCCACACTGTAGTTTTGCCTTGTCTGGGTCTCTGTGACAAGCCAGCCCCTGTAGACTGCACAAGAGAAAGAAGAAAGGTCTCAGCCCTGCGCCTGCCCACTGCAGCCCCCAAGACGGTCACGTGTGTTCATTGGTCGCTCCTGAGTTGTCTCTTACATGTCTTTAGTCACATTTTCTTTTCAATGTGACTTTTAAAATCAAGTTTTCTTCTTTGTTTCTTAAAAAAAACCAAAATGCCCTGTTTGCCATCAGCACGAGTCTGAGATTCTTCCATTCCCAAATCCAGAGAGGAACTTCGTCCTTCCAGAAGAAATCATTCAAGAAGTCCGAGAAGGTAAGACTCGGGTGAGAGCAGATTTGGGAACTAGGAAAGGCTGAGGGTGGTGGCGTCAGGGTGAAGGTCACGAGCCTCAGGGAGTGAGCATCACCGGAGGGGGATGCTGGGCCCTCTGGAGGGGGAGGTCTGGGGGCCCCCGGGACGGGGGGAGGACTTCCTGAAGGACATACACGCCTCCCGAGTCAGGAGGAGCCCCTGGCCTGAGCTGCTGCAGGTCAGGTGGGGCTGTGGCGCCCACCGCCCCGGGCTCTAGGTCACCATCGGCCGTCTCCCCCCAGGAAAAGTGGTCATTGAGGAGGATACGAACGAGGAAATGAAGGAAGACGTGGACCCCCACAATGTGGCCGATGATGGTAAGTATGGAGCTCGCCCACCCCTCCTGGGGCCCCAGGGGCACAGCACCCCAGCCTGGCCAGGCCTCCCCGTCACGGGCAGCCAGGGCCTGGCGTCTGGCTCAGCAGCTGAGAAGGCCCCTTCCGTCTGCTCAGGCAGAGCCTCCCACGCTGGGAGGTCACGCACGGGGCCGGCACGGGGCGGGGAAGGGGGCACAGGACAGCCTGGCCCCGGGCCCGGTCAGTGGTCACGGGGCGCAGGAGGGTGTCCGACTGAAGTGGAACGGGTGGTGGCCGTCTCAGTGCAGGGCAAACCCCAAGGAGCAAAGACGGGCACGCTCCCCCAAGGGGCAGGCCACATGGGCACCCCCAGTTCAGGAGGAGCCTTTTGGGGTCAATGTCATGTGTGTAGGTGTAGACTTCTTAAACTGAACAGGAAGATGAAATAAAATTTTGGATATTCTGTTTTCAGCCAAATGATTTTGTCTCCCAGTTTTTTCATCTTCAGGAAGCTTGGGGAAAGCAACAGAAAAGTCCAGCAAAGACAAAGACAAGAGCAACTCAGACTTGGGGTCCAAAGAGGGGCCGGACAAGCGGAAGCGCAGCCGGGTCACCGACAAAGTCCTGACCGCCAACAGCAACCCCTCCAGCCCCAGCGCGGCCAAGCGGCGCCGGACGTAGACGCTCACAGCAGGCGGGCACCGTGGTCACCAGGCAGTCGGGTCAAATGCCACTGGGCCTGCTGCCTGCCCTCAGGTGCCAGAGGCTCCCGCGGTGCCACTCAGATCGCCTGGGCTCAGATGGCCCCTGACGACTGGAACAGGACCCGTTCAGATGCTGAGACCCAAGAGGTGTGAGCCCAGGCCACGATCACGCCGGACACTCGTGGCTTCGTGACGATGGCTGAGCTGCACCTGTGGCTAAGTGTTGGCACGGGCCTGCAAACCAGGCTGCGTGGGCAGAGAGCGGGGCACAGCCAGCAATAACACACCGACCCCCTCTGTGCTCTGAGGAGCCCCGGTCTTCCCGTTTGTCCATCTGTCCATCTGTCTACCGCTGTCAACTGACTGCGGCCTCAGGAGAGCGTCAGGCCGCGGGCACCGGCCCCTCCACCACCCGAGAGACTGAGAACTGGGTGTTTTGCCTCACTCACTTGTACTGTAACGATGTATATAATTTGGTTGATGTTTCACTATTTAATTTTTAAGGAGCCTATTTTACTAGTGTTTTATATGGAAAAAAAATACTGCAGAAGTTAAACCTGTGTTGTATTTTTTCTGAGATGTTTTGTTTTAAGGTAACAGACTACTGAGATAATTTTTGCTCAGTTTTTATATGCCGACACAGAGAATTTGTAGCGGTTATTTTTGTATTCTCAAGTAACTTGCAACAGACCAAATGAGCATGTGGAGGGAGGCAGGCCGTGGGGCTGACCCGCCGCAGCCTGGGCCCCGGGCTGACCGAGGTACGCTTGTGTTTGACTGAGGGACATTAAAACACAAAAAGCAACCTGGAGTTGTGTGATTCTGATACCAAAGTAAGTTAACTCCTCCTACAATAGGAAGTTGTATTTTTTCAGGATTTATAACTGAAGCTAACTTTGATGTACTGGATCACTTGATACAATGAATATACAACCTAGTAACAATGGGTTCCAGTGGCTACTTCGTTGCATGTAAGCAACCCTTCAAATGCAAAATGTCAGGAGAGCAAACCAGCGGGAACTGGTGCCTCCTTCCGAAGAACAAACGAACGTGAAGGCGAGAATTCTGGCTGAGCTCGTGTTGAGAGGCACAGCCGGGCCTCCCGAGTGACGGCGAAGGTGCTCGCCCTCATCTGGACAAACCACGAGGACATTGAATGCCACCCGTCCCCCAGCACCAGGAGCACGAGGTCAGAACAGGCTGAGCCCACGAGGCCAGGCCAGGAGCTCCATGGGCTGAGGCCACCTGGCGCGGGGTCAGAGGCCGGCACTCGCTTCCCCGGCAGGGCTGACGTTGTCCAGCAGTGTCTTGTGTCAGGTTGAGCGTCTTGGGTCGGGTCTGCCGACCCTGAGCAGCCCTGGCCTTCCAGCCCGACTTTCCTGTGTGGGCAGCTGGGGCAGAAGCTTGCACCCCACGGTCAGACCTGCCTCATGGGGGGCCCCCGTGGGGTAAGTCTCCAGCAGAAGATCACAGCCTCGGCGGTAACCTCCTGCCACGGGTCGCGGGGGGGTGGATCTAGACGGAGCCCAGGTGCAGTTGGGTGTGAATGGCACTTGTAAAGTGGAAGCTGGGCAGCATCTGAGAACAAGTCTTGTGCGTGGCCGCAGGCAGCCGTGGGAAGGCTGTGCTCTGAGTGCCGCAGGCTGGGGCCACGGCCCTGCCTCCGCTGCATGCTTGTCTGTTCTCTGGGGCAGAGCGGGGGAACCTGCCCACCCACGTGCTCTCAGAGCTGCCCAACCCTGGAGGGCACCCCAGCACCCATCAGTGCCTCATCAGAGGCTGGAAGTCACAGCCAGGGCCTCCGAGGCCAGCTGCAAGTCAGCTAAGGTGAAGGCCAGGCCCGTGGCCGCAGCCTGCGGTGGGCCAGCCCCACCCGATGCCTGGCAGCTCTCCTGTCACCTGCTCCTCGGGACACCTGCCCAGGCCATCGGTGGCAGACGATTTGCAGAAATGCCCAGAGCTCCATACCTTTGGCAGAGTCACCACTGTCCTTCTAGAAAGTCGTCCAGGCAAGATGGTACCCAGAGAGGTAACAGGTTGGTGAGCCTGCAAGGAATTGGCATCAGCACCAAAAAAGGTCTTTAGCTGTGCCCGTGGCCAAGATTGGCAGGTTCTGTTCAGCTCTGGGTTGTTCCCGGCCACACAGCTTGAGGACTGTCACGTCCCCTGAGGCCTGGTAGCTGACTTGCAGGGCTGGGCGAGGTCAGCATCCCCGGGGGCTGGGCTGGGCCTCAGTCTGTGTTGAACAGCCCCGAGGGTGATCCCCGGTCATTTCTGCCTCCAGGTGTTTGGATCTTTGCCTGGTGGCCCCTCGTAAGTGCAGGCAGCCCCTGTGCTTTCTTATAACCATTATAATGCAGCAAGGGGGACAGGAGGGCAGACCCACGAGGACACTGCACTATGGGACTCTCTACTGGAGAGAGACTTTCCCGCTGGCCTTGAAGAAGCAAACTGCCCAGCTGTGAACTTCTGGAGGGGACACAGGGATCTCTGCCCTACTGCTCAGAAAGATGGGTTCTACCAACCATCTGAGGGGGCTTGAAAGCAGTTCAGTCCCCAAAGGAAATCTGATGAGACTGCTGCCCCAGCCGACACCTGGAGGGCATCCTGGGGGGACACCTGGGGGACAACTTCCAGGGGGTGTCCTCCTGGGGGCATCCTTGCGGGGGGACATCCTCCACAAATTCGTACAGGGTGGGGGACATCTGCTGTGGACAACCTCCAGGGGGCCACCCTTCGGGGGACATCCTGCCTCAGGTCATCCTGAGGGGGCACCATGGTGGAGAGAGGTATCCTCCAGGGGGAATGTTCTGGAGGGGAAGGGACATTCTGGGGGGTGCTCTGGGGGACAGGGACCCTCTGGAAACATCCTCAGAGGAGAGGGCATCCTGGGCTACATTCTTCTGAGGAGGACGTGGGGGCGGGGCTTCTTCCAGGGGATGGTTCTGGACTTCTAGGAGGTAAGCATCCTCCAAGAAAAAGATCTCCAGGGTGGGGATCTCAGGGTGGAGGGGAACATTCCCGGACAGTGGAAGAGAGACTTTTCAGGTTGGTGGGCTGGGGAGGCAAGCATCCTCCAGGGAAACATCTTTGGGAGGGACGTTTTCCCAGGGGGAAGGGATATTCTGGGAGGATCCTGAGGGGGTGTCCGCGGGGAGCATCCTCCAGGGGGCCTCTCCAGGGAGAAATCACCAAGGTGGGCATGTGGGGGGCAACCTCACGGGGGAAGGGGGTGAGCGTTTTCCGGAGGAGCCTTCTCGGGGTGATGGGCCTCCTCCAGGGGGACATTCTTCAGGGGTCCTCCTGGGGATGGGCCTCCTCCGGGCGGGGCGGACGGAGTCGGCAGCCCCGGGCCCGCCCCCGGCACGCCCCCTGGCACGCCCCCCGGCACGCCCCCGCGCTTCCTCCCTCTATCACTTTCGCTTCCGCCGGAGCGGGTCCCGCCGCCGCTGGAGTATGGAGGACCCGGACTGCGACTCGACCTGGGAGGAGGACGAGGAGGAGGACGGCGAGGGCCCGAGGGCCGGAGCCGACGAGGATGGCGAGGCCGGCGCTCCGGGGGACGTGGAGGCCGAGGCGGACGCGCGGCCCAGCGCGTTCCAGGTGCCGCCCCCGCGCGCTGGGGACCCGGCGCCCCTGGGGAGGCCGCGTTGGAATAGGGGGCAAGGCCCGGCTCCTGGAAAATCGTTGCCCCCCCGGCCCCGGGGCCGAGTGTGGAGGCCCCTCCCGGAGACCCGGCTTGGGGCCCGGCTCCCCATCTCCAACGGTTGCCCTCTTCCCGGCCCTGTCCTCCTCCCCCATCGTGATCCCCAGGGCACCCTGAGATCCGCCCCCGCACCAGGGCACCTTGCAGGGAATCCAGGGCCACCCTCAGACCCCTGTCCCCAGGACCAGATCTGCGTAAGGACACCTCTTCAAGGGGGTGGCCCCGCACATCCTGGACTCCCCTCTGTCCTACCCCAGCCCTCAGGCCCTGGCTCTGTCCTCTAACGAGGCCCCAGCCCTCAGTGCTGGCCACCCCCACTGCTCCCCTCGGCCTCCCGGAGCTCCTCCTCCACCCGGCGCCCCTCGGGGCTCACCTCACCCTGCCCCACCGTCCAGCTTCCCTCAGGCCCAGAGCCCCCAGCCTGCCCCACCCCCATGATCCTCACTGGGCACAGCACCCACCCACTCGGGCTGGGGCTGACCCCACGTCGTCTTGGAGGTGGCCTTACAGGCTACATGTGTGTGGTGTGCCTGCGCCAGGGTGGCCGGCTGTGCCCACCGGTTACTCGTTGTCACCACTGGTTACTTGTCATAACCATGGTAACTCATCATTACCAGCGGTTACTTGCTAGCACTCGCCGGGTGTTACATTCCCGGAGTGGGTGCAGCTGGGGTTCTGGGTAAGAGGGAAGGCCCCAAGTGGTAGCTGTCACCATGTGTCCCCCTCACTTTGGGATGAGGGCGTCCTGGCACCATGTCTAGGGAGTCTTGAATTCCAGCCTGTGTGGTGTCGGGGATGGATTCTCCCTGTAGCAGATGAGAGCTCTGGTTTTCAGGTTTCCCTCTGTGTCTTGGACTGGTCAGTCAGCGAGAGGGACCCCAAGGGGCTCCTGGGCCTGGCTGGAAGGCCGGCGGCCTCAGCACTTCTCTAGTGTTTCAGGGAGGTCGGCTGGGCAGTGGTCAGGGTCACAGGTCACAGGAGTCACAGGGCAGGAATCTGGCTCTTTCCCCAGGCAGATGCCCACCGGGCATGGTGCAGCGTAGGTGAGAGGACACTGTCACCACCATAGCTCCATGGGCAGACAAATGGAAACTGATGGAGGGGCGGGGCCAGCTTCTGCTGAGTTTCAGTTTCATCCGCTGTCCATTGGCCACACTGGCATCTGGCTAAGAAGCCCACCATGGGAAGCATCTGGGGCCCCTCCTGGCAAGGCCAGTGCCCTTAGGGACACAGCCCCTTAGGTGACAACTTAGAGCACAGCGCAAGGAGGAAGTGCTGGGAAAGGTGGGGTTCCCAGGGCGAGGTCCTGGGGTGTGATCCAAGCAGGGTAGCCAGCAAACATGGGAGGAGAAAGTGAAACTAGAGTTAGGGGGGCTCCACCCCAAGAGTGCACATTGGCCTGGGGTTCCTGAGGGCTGGAGCGAGCAGCAGGGGGCCAGCCTCACTCCAGCTACTCCGACCCCCTCTGATTTTGCTGACAGCCCAGGTCCTCGCTGCCGTCACCAGGATGGGGGCTCCGTGGGGTGGGTCCTGCTTGCTGGCCACCTTGAGGAGTGGGGAGGGGTCTCATCCAATCTCCTCTCTTCCCAGCTCAAGGTGACAGGGTCCCGAAACTGGCGAGCAGCGCGGGACACACGCAGGTACCGGCACCACTACCCGGTAGGTAGCTGCCTGCAGCGCCCTTGCCCCCTGCAGCCCACCCAGGACCAAATCCTCCTCCCGGAGAAGGCCAGCTGGACAGTGTCCCACCAGCCCTTCTCAGACAATGTCCCACGTCCTGCCGGACACCCCAGCTGGGCCTGCTGCTTCTTCCCCTAATCATGGGGTGACAGCACGGCGCCCTAACTCCCATCTCAGTGCCCTTACCTTTAAAACACGTGACGGCGCCAGCCGGCAGCTCGTCCACAGGAGGCCCGGCACCGCTAGCCCGTCTCACAGCCTCCTTTCCCTCAGCCCTGGCTGTCTGCACCCAAGAGTCTCGGGCGATCCTTGGGCTGTCTTTGGGGTGCAGATGAAGGGGACCTCCCAGCCCTGGCCCGCGTTGGTGGGGGGAAGGTCGTCGCTGGTGGTCAGAGGTGGCTGCTGTCCCCCAAGTGTGGAGGCTCGTCCTCACCTTCGGGGTGGAGGGCGCAGGCTTGGCACTCGGGGTCTTCACCAGCCTTCCGGATGCCTGGAGGTTCAGGGGCCAAGAGCAGACACCCGCTCCCTCCCACCCATCCCAGGAACGCTTCAGCGTGAGGGGCCCTTGGAGGCGGCCTGTTTTGGTGATGTCCTGTCTGGCACCTTTCTCTGGCTCCTCAGGATTTGGTGGAAGGAGATGCCAGTGGTGACATGCCCAACCTGAGTTTCTACAAAAACGAGATTCGGTTCCTGCCTAACGGTGTGTACCTGCTCAGCTGCTGACAGCTCCAGCCTTGGGGGGCCCCCTTCTCCCCTCTGCCTGTCTGGTCTGCTGGGACCTGGTTTGGACACGTGGCTTTCAGATAGCCCCGCGGGGCCCCCTGGAAGCTGCCGAGGGGCTGCCAGGTCCCCAACCCTTGGCCTGGATCCACTGGCCAACGTGCTCCGAAGGGCCAGGCAAGGAATGCTGGTGGCTTTGCAGGCCGCACCGTCTCTGTCCGACTACCCGACTCTCCCTCTATGGTGGGAAAGCAGCATATGTAAACTAACGGGAAAGAACAGTTTTTACGGTTTTAAATGGTTGGGGAAGATTTAAGATATAATAGCATTTTGTGAGATGTGAAGACCGTATGAGATTCAGATCTCAGTGTCCATAGTGAGGTCTCCTTGGAACCACCCCTGCTTCTGCACTTACGCGCTGTCTGAGGCTGCTTTCCCGCCACAGCACAGGCCGGCGGCCTCAGCTGTTCCCCTCCTGGCCCTTTGCAGAAACGGGCTGCCTTGCGGGAGCCCAGGCTGCAGGTTCTGTCTGAGGGCAGAATTCCTGCCAGCAGCCTGTGCTTTGTGGGCTATGGCGAGGACCCCCTGCTGCAAAGACAGGCGCAGGTTTGGGACCACGTGTCCTTCCCGGATGGGGCCTGCCCACTCAGGTCTGCTCTCCATCAGCAATGAGGGTCCGCTTTCCAGGTGGCAGAGTGGCAGTCGGCCAAAGTAGGGTTAAAATCACACGAGATGTGCACAGCCTGAAGCTGCCAGGCCCCGAGGTCCTCACGAAAGGAGCGGAGGGCAGTGGGGGAAGGGGCTTTCGGGGCCCTGGCTGACTTGTCCCCGTGGGGCTCCCAGGCTGTTTCATTGAAGACATTCTTCAGAACTGGAAGGAAGAGTACGGCCTCCTGGAGGATAATCACTCCTACATCCAGTGGTGAGTGGGCAGGGCGGGGCTGAGCTTGCCCGGCGGGGCTCCGGAGGAGAGGCCTGAGGCACCCCCCAGGCCGGAGCCTGGCTCCGCCTCTCCCAGGCACAGCGCACTGCCCTCAGGGCCCAGTGCCCGGCACTGCTGGCGGGGCAGGGGAGACCGGGTCCTGCAGTCTGGGTTCTCCCGGGTTCTCCAGCTGTAAACAGCCTCTGCCGCTCATGGGGACGGGAAGAGCAGCAAACCAGCGGACTGGAGGCCCCATGAGCCTGTCCCGAGCCTGTCTGCGGAGCCCCTGTGCTGCGGGGGCGGGTTCTAACAGTGCCTTGAGGTGCCCCCGGATGCTGCCCCACAAACGCAGTGTCCTTTAAGGACAGCTTGCAGGGGGCCAACCCGGGGCGCAGGGTTCCCCGGGGAATAATTCCACAGCATTAATGATGGGAGGAACAGAAGAACGTGAAAATGAAAAGGAATGGAGGGCTTCCCGGGGGGCGGCTGGCAGGTGCCCTTGCTGCTGAGTGGGCAAGCTGGGACTTCTGTAGGTGGGTCTGTCCTGGGCCCTCATCCTGGGCACCCTCCCTGGAGCTCTCCCACCCTTGCCCCTTGGCTTTACTGACTGGTGAGAACCTGAGGCACGTGTGGTCCCGCCAGCCCCCGGAGGCAAGCGGAGAGCCGCCCCAGGCTGCCCAGCCAACGCGTGCCAGGTGGCTGGTGGCCCGCGTCTGCCACTGCCGGGGCCTGTGCCATCTCCTCCTTCACAGGCTGTTTCCCCTGCGGGAGCCGGGAGTGAACTGTCACGCCAAGCCCCTCACGCTGCAAGAGGTCGAGGTGAGTCTAAAGGCCCGGGGAGGGGCCTGGCTGGCCCCAGGGGCTCACGGGCCCTTCCGGAGCTGCTGGAGGTACAGGAGCTAGAGGAGCCCCTCCCCCCGCCGTGTAACTATCTTCCCTCCCAAGTGGTCCTCGCCTCTGCCCTCAGTGCTCCTTGCGGGCTTCCAGAGAAATCCGACGGTGAGGATCGCTCACATCCAGGGGTCCGGGCAGGGGCCACGAGCAGAGTCAGAGCGCCCGGGCTCTGCCCTGGTCAGCCCTGGCTTGGGCTGGATTGGGGATGCCCTGGGCGATCGGGAGGGGGCTCCAGGAGCCAAGGAGCCCGCGAGAGAGGCCAGGCAGGTGCACCGAGGAGACGGGGGGGTGCTTGCTGCCCCGCGTCCAGCCCTGGAGTCCCTTAGGTCCCCTCTCAGGTCAGGGAGTTCCCCCTGGGGCTACAGCAGCGCCTCAGGCCTCAGAGAGACCCTGCGGCAGCTCAGAGTGAAGAGAGCATCCCTGGGCTTCTGCGCCCTGACGCTTCACCCTAAGGGTCTGAGCCGAAGCCCCGGGATGAATCGGGGACCGAGGGCGGCGTGCGGCCCCACGCTGCACTGGCGCCACCCTGAGCTCCCTGCTGCTCTCGGGGGGCGTTTTGCAGGCGTTTAAAAGCTCCACGGAGGCCAGGAAGCGGTTGGTCCAGGCCTACGAGCTCATGCTGGGCTTCTTCGGCATCCAGCTCACGGACCGAGACACGGGCCGCGTGTGCCGGGCGCAGAACTACCAGAAGCGCTTCCAGAACCTCAGCTGGTGAGGGCGCCGCCCAGCCCGGGCCCAGCGGCTCGGGGGCCGCACAGCCGGTCGCAGGCTGGGGACGAGGCCTGCGGGGCCGGTGCCTGAGGCTCTGGGCATCCTCCTTGCCTGCAGAGCGGGGGTGGACCCCACCTGATAGGGGTGTGAGCACTAAAGAAAGCCGCGTGAGTCCACAAGCTTCGTGGCTGTGCCCCCCTGCCCACGTGGGCATGGGTCAGGTTGTCAGGGGAGCTCCGTCACCCTCACAGCGTCCCTGAGCCTCGCACCCGCTGGGGGTGGCAGGCGCACTCCCCTCTCCTGCCTTGGGAAGCGCTGGGCTTGGGGGAGGCACAGAGCATGACTCTGCTGATGGTACAACCACCCTCGCCCATGGGTAACTGAGGCCCCGCCTCTGGAGGGTCCCCACCTGGTCCTCTTCAGCTGAGGTGGGGGTGGGTGTTCCATGGGACCCAGGGGACAGTCACCCTTCTAGAGGGTGCATCACAGTCCCTCACCTACATGGTCCAGGCTCACGGGCCGTCTTCTCAGGGACCGGGGCCCTGCAGGGGGAGCAAGTGGGGACAGAGACTGGCCTGTGGGCCGGAGTGTCTCTGCTGGTGGACATCAGGCTCTCGGGGTGGCGGGGGAGGGAAGGGTGGGCTTTGGCCGAGCGCCGCCCAGCCCTGCGTAGCCCTGCCAGCGCCCCCTGTCCCCTCCAGGCACAGCCACAACAACCTCCGCATCACCCGCATCCTGAAGTCGCTGGGGGAGCTGGGCCTGGAGCACTACCAGGCCCCCCTGGCCCGCTTCTTCCTGGAGGAGACGCTGGTGCGCCGGCAGCTGCCGGGCGTGCGGCAGAGCGCCCTGGATTACTTTGTGTTCACTGTGCGGTGCCGGCACCAGCGCCGTGAGCTGCTGTACTTCGCCTGGGAGCACTTCCGGCCCCGCTGCAGGTTCGTCTGGGGGCCCCACGACAAGCTGCAGAAGTTCAGGCCGTGCTCTCCTCCCTGCTCGCCCCGGCCGGCCCGCCCAAGGCAGGCCAACGGGGAGGAGAGCCCTGGGGAGCCCCTCCTTGAGGCCGCAGCCCAGGGGCAGACCTGCGGACCAGGGAGGGATGAAGAGGGGGACCTGGTGGCCAAGGGTCCCCAGCCTCCTGGCACAGGGCCCCAGGAAGCTGAAGCCTCGGAGAAGGACCAGGGAGATGAGGCCGGCGACGAGCAGGGGCCAGAGTCTCCAAACCCCAAGGAGAGGAAGAAGAGGAAGTTGGAGGCGAATCTGCGGGCGCGGGCCCCAGGGGAGCCGGGCCCGAGCGCCTCAGAGGTGGAGAAGATCGCCCTGAACTTGGAGGGCTGTGCCCTCAGCCAGGGCAGCCTCGGGGCGGAGACCCAGGAAGTGGGCAGCCAAGCCCCAGAGGAGGCCGAGCAGCCCCGCCCCCAGCCCCTGGAGGCCAAGGTGGCTGACGACGTGAGGAAGCGCAGGAAGACGGAGCAGGTTGCCAGGGATGGTACCGTGACGCTGGCCGCCGCCCAGCCCCCTGCCCCATCAGGGCGCCCAGTGGCTGAAGAGGGTGAAAATGGGGTCAAAGAAGAAGCAGGTGGCCCGGCAGGGCCGGAGCAGGGTGCCCCCGGGAGCCCAGCCACCGCAGGACCCGAGGTGGATGACAGGGCAGAGCCCACGGAGGCAGGACCCTCTGTCGAGCCCGGAGAGCCCTAGGGAAGGGGACGCCCGGGGCCCTGCCCCGCCCCGCCGCAGGCCTGGGAGCCATGTCGCCAGCTGTTCTCCGCGCCCAGCTCTGCGGCCTCTCCCTGCTGGTCACTGCAGCCACTACTGCAACTGCTGGAAGGGCAGGTCCCGCCCTTGGGGAAGGCCAGGCTTTAGCATCCTTCTTACCTCGACCTCACTTCCCGCCTCTTTCGTCCTGTACCGCTGCCCGGCCCCCACCTTTGTAACCTGGCTCCTCATGGGCTGGGGGTGTGGGAGGGGGGCTCATTTTCCTAGTCTGGTGCAGAGGCCTTTTCTGAATAAACTCATCTGACTTTTGAGTGTTTGGGCGTGGATGGTGGCCCTGTGGTGGCCGGGGCAGGGGAGGGGCTGGGGGCTGGACACCCCTGGGTGCGCGTGGCCTGGCTGTGGTACCGCTTTGCCCGTGGGAGTGCCTGGGCTGCAGCAGTGGTGCAGGCCTCCTGGGCACCCTGACCCCAGAGCCGCTGGGGCTGGGCAGCTGGTCCCTCGGCTCCCCTCTGTCCCCTCCCTGGCGGCCACAGCTGCCCCTCACCCCATCGGTCCTCCACGCAGGGACCAGCCTGGGAACGGAGTGACTCCCTCCCTCAGCAGCCCCCACCCCGCAGGGCATGCTCCCCCTCAACCTGGCTTTGTCCCCTGTGCCAGGACCACTCCCTTCCTTTCTACATCAGCACCAAGGACGAGGAGACTCGGAAGTGATGGAGGTCACACCTGGCAGGGGCGGGGGAGGGGGAGGGAGTTAGGGGCCGGGACCTGGGTCCCCTTTTCATGCTCTCCCCACAGCTCCTGTCCTGTGGGGAGGGGGATAGACAAACTGGAAGTCACTCGCTGGGGTGGGGGTGGGACATAGTGTCATCAGGTCCTCGTCCAGACCGTTACGGGGCTCAGGTTCAGGTGGAGAAGCTTGGGGCGTGAAGTGAGAAGTGGACCCCATCGGAGCAGTCCTTGGGGGCCGGATGTCTGTGCCAGCAGTGGGGCCTGGGAACGGGAGGGCAGGCAGCTCGGGCCCACCTGACCCGCAAACTTCGGGGAGAGTGATGGCCCAGAACAGGTGGGCAGTGACACCGGACTGACCGGTGGACGTGAGGCCAGCCTCGTGGCCTCTCCCCAGGCCACCGTGGCTATCTGGGTTCGAGGCAGGGGCCGCTCTCCAGGGGGAGGGTGTTTCCGGGCAGCAGGTGGGAGGGTCTGCACAGAGCTGGGAGTGAGTTTGTAAGGGCGGGGGCGGGAGGGGGGGTTCCAGCCGCTTCCCAGCCAGGCTTCCTCTGAGTCTGGCCCGGCAGCGCAGGAAGGAGAGGGCTCCGGGCGGGAGGTGCCTTGGAGGTAGGGGTGGGGTGAAGCTGCGTGCCCTACACCCAGCCCCGCACTGCATCTCTGAGGATGTCCTGAGATGACTCTGACTTGGCGGGAAGGCTGGAACTCGGGGGATCCTCTTGGCCCTTCCTGATAGAATCCACCCTCCCTTTGGAGGGTGTGGCCAAGCCTGACGAGCAGCCCACAGCTGAACCCAACGGGGACGGGAGGTTTTAACTGTTTCGGTTAGCTGCATGCTCCCTCCTGGGCTAATTCCCGTCATCTCAAAAGTTCTGAGCTCTCACCTGCAGAAACGAAGCTCATCCTAAAGCAGCGTTTCCCAGGGAATCCTAAAGCCTCAGACGCCTGAGGCGGGGCTGGGATTCCGGGCATTCAGTGGCTCTGCAGGTGACCTGGATGTTTGAGTGTCCCCGGGGGCTGCCCTTTACCCCGCTGTCCCCATGCGCTCCCGGGGTGAAGCAGAGCGTGCCCAATCTGGCAACCGCTGGGCTGCCAAGGCTTGTGAGAAACGGGAACGGCCCACGCCCGCCTCAGGGCTCCTGCTCGGGCCTCAGGACCACGGTGGGCCTTCCTTCCTCTCTGCAGGGCCCCCGCTTGGCTCTCGGGGGCGGGGCCGGGTGAGAGTCCGGCCTTTGCCACTGCTGGTTCACATGAATGGACCACTCAGTACAGTTAAAGTTTGGGGAGAGGGCCCTGTGGGCAGCGTTCCAGCCTAGCAGGCATGGCCCTAGAGTCTCTTCTGCCCACGGCAGGGCCCCGGAGTGGGAACCGGGGCCGCGGTGGGCCCTGTCTCACCCCTGGCACAGGCGTGTTCACCCTCTCTGGGGGTCTTCCTGGGCCTTGGGCAGCCTGGGTCCCTCTCCGGACCCTGGGGAGGAGTATGGGACTCACCCACCCCGCTGACAGGACTGCCCCTTCTCCAAAGGAGCCCTTCAACGTGGGATTCTCCCTCTCCACACCCTGGTCGAGGACCAAGGGGAGAAAAGAGCCTCTTTCTTGCTTGCTAAAAGGTGCATGTGTGTACCTCACCAGTTCCAGGGTAATTTTAACTCAGAGGCTGGCCAAAAAAACGCCACTGGGTTTCTTTTCTTCCCCGACTGTCTCGGCAGGGAGGCGCGGGGCAGTGCAGAAGCCCCCGCCCACCCAGGTGGGCCCAGCTGAATGGGGGGCTTGTGTGAGGGCCAGTGGGGCGGGAACTGGCGTCCAGCCCACCGGCAGCCCCGCCCGCCGAGCCGAGCTCAGGCCGCTGCCACCCCGCCGGCTCCGCTCAGAGCGTGTGTGCAGCCATGGCCGGAGCCCCCGCTCTGGCCCTGCTCCTGCTTGGGCAGCTGCTGGCCGCCACCGTGACCGTGACCGGGGCGCAGGTGAGCGCGGGACCCCGGTGCGCTGGGTTCGCCTTGGAAGGCGGCTGGGGTGGGGGTCCGTGGCTCTGAGGTCTGCGTTGAGCAGCACAGCCAGGGGATAAGCTCCCCGCCTCACCCCCGGGGGCAGCGAGGGAGCCGGGGAGCCCGGGGCCCCGGGGACAGCGGGCACAGTCCTGTCGCCCCATAGCTTCCTCGCCATCCCCCGGCTAGCCTCCACGGACGCCAGGACACCTCGGAGATGCGCGCAGGGCCTGCCCCTCCTCACCAGGCAGGGTCCGGTGCCAGCGCTGTGTCTCCACCAGAGAGATACAATGTGGCCTTTGTTGCTTGCGGGGCTCAGCCCCGACGCAGCCCCTCCTGCCCAGGCGAGGTGGCAGGGGACACTGCCAAGGCCCTGGACAGGCCCTAGCTCTCCTCCAACCAGGGGGGACCCCCCCCCTGCCAGCGGGAGAGGGTGGGGATGCAGCTGCCTGATGACATTTCTCCATTTCAGAAAGTGGGACCTCGAGGCCCCCCCGGCCCCCGAGGACCACCTGGGAAGCCAGGCAAGGACGGCATTGATGTGAGTGTGTGGGCGGGGATGGCCGGGGAGCTTCTGCGGGGTTCTCGCTGCCGCCCCAACCTCCCTGAGCCCCAGTCCTGATGGAGAGAAAGCTAACTGCACCTCCCAGGGCTGGGGCGATGAGCCAGCGCCCCTGTGGGGAGTGAAACGGGACAAAGACGATCCTTGTTCCTTCTCGGGGGTGGACCCCCCGGGGACTGCCTCCCCAGGACGGGGGCGGGTGGCTCCATGGTGCTCTTGGGGCTGGAGGTGTGGGCACTGGGTGTGTGTCTCTGGGTCCCCAGAGGGGTCTGCACTCCTCGTTTCTGGGGGTAAAGGCTGTCCCTCTGGGTGGGTCTCGTTGGCGGCTACTAGAGGCTGGAGCCAGCCTTGGACGGGGCTGGGGCTTGGCTCTGCCCCAGAAGTGGCCTCCTCCAAGGGCGCCCCCGCCTAGGCGTGGCCGAAGCTCTATGGGAGGCAGATGAGACCCTGAAGGCTGCCCCCAGGACCCGGCGGGCTGAGAGCCCCCGACTCAGCCACGTCCGTGAGAGTCAGGGCCCTCCAGGCCTCTCCTCACCAGTATTGTTCCCTGGGTAGAACCTGCCTCCTTCTGGGTCCCCAGGGCCCTGCCTGGCCCTTGATGGTCCTGAGTCTCCCTCCCGCCACCCCAGCCGCAGGGCCGTCGCTCAGTGTGGCTGTATTGGGCCCTGGACCCAGGTGGCCTCCCCTCCTGGTGGGGCTGGGCACTTGGCGCCCCAGGGCTCCCCAGTCGTTCCCTCTGGGGACGTTTCCACTTAAAGCCTGGCCTGAAAGCCTCGGGTGAAAGATGTCAGAGCCAGTGGCCGTCAGGGTGGAGAGGGTGCCAGGGTGCCTTCCCGGTCCTCTGTGTGTCTGGAGGCTGCCACCTCCGACCGGGTTTCTGGAGTTTCTCAGGCAGGCGGAGAGGTGGGGCTTCATGACGCCTCCCACCGTTCCTGGGGTGTCCCTGTGCCCTCAAAGTGGGCTCAAATCCCCAGTCTGTCCAGCTCACCCCTCTCCCCACCACCTGCCTCTGCACCTGGCCCTAGAGGGGAGGTGCCTACAGGTGTGGATGATGGGGTGAGGGGCTCCATCCTGCCTCCTGGGGCCTCCTCTGGGGCCCAGCTCTGCTCCCCTGGGCGGAGCTTCCAGAGGACCCTTGGTCACGTGTGGGCGTCTCCCTCTCTGCAGGGAGAAGTTGGTCCTCCAGGGCTGCCTGGGCCCTTGGTGAGTGTCCTGGCTGCGGGGTGTGGGGGGAGGTGGGGGGAGGAGGCCTCCTTCTAGTCTGGAGGGGACGGGTGGGCCTAGAGCAGGGGGGTCATTGACACCCCTTCCCACCATGCTGGGCCCCGGGTTGCCATAGGGCGCCCTTGGAGCAGGGGCAGAGCGGGAAGAGGTGGGAGGGGTGTGGGTGGGACCCAGTGAGTCTCCGGGCAAGTGCCGGCAGGTCAGGGAAGAGGTCCGTGCAGACCTGCGCATCCAGCCCGCCAGAGGTCCCACAAGCGAGCCGTCCTGGAGCCGCTCAGGCCCTGGACTTGAGGGTCCCGGGCTCACGGAGGGGCCCACAGAGGGGCCCACTGGCCCTTAGCTGGGGAGGCCAAAGCGTCTGGGTGAGTGTCCTCCAGATGTGACCGAAGGAGGGGAGAGGGGCAGCTGGAGGGGTCAGGCCTCCTGGGGCCAGCAAGGGGAGGGCTGGGGCTCTGGTGAAGAGGGGCCCATCCAGGGCTGCTAGGTCGTGCCGCGCTGGAGGACGCTCTTCTCCTTGGTCAAGGCCAAGGCTCTGGCTGGAGCTTCGCCCACACCTCTGCCCTTTCCCTCCACAGGGACCGAAAGGGGCCCCGGGGAAGCCAGGGAAACCAGGAGAGGCCGGGATGCCGGGACTGCCTGGTGTGGATGTGAGTGTGCCGGCCCCTCCTTCTCCTCCCACGAGCCCCCCACTCCCCTCCCAGCCTGGACGGGTTCCATCCCAGCGCCCAGGAGTCAGATTTAATTGCTGTTTTCCAACTGGGCCAGCTCAAGCAGGAAAGCCAGGCCCAAGAGTGTCTCCGGATGTCCCCCGGCAGGGTCCCTTGGCCTTCATCCCATGCCTGTTAGTGTCTGGCCCCGTCTGCCAGACGCCAGCGCCAGCGCACAGGCGAGGTGAAAGTCCCGCCAGCTCTGGCTTCTCTGGGAACAAAGGCCCATTATCCAGACCCCTCCGAGCCCCAGGGTGCCTGCGTCAGGGGCTCCTCGGGAGCTTAAGGCCTGGCCCCAGGCCTGGGGGCTTCGCACACACTGGAGGGGATGTCAGAGGGGAACTCTCCTGCCCATTGGGCTTGCCCACTCCGGCAGGTGCTCCAGCCGCTGGCTTCCCACCAGGTGGGTGGTGGGTGGGGCCAGAGGGGAAGGTGCCCGGCCCGAGGGTCTTTCTGGCCTCTCTCAACAGGCTTTAGTTAGGGCGGAGCCCACGCCTGCTTCTTCCCCGAGAGGGCACGTCCTTCCCATGTGACCCCTCCATCCCTCCTTCCACCTCCCTCCCCAGGGTCTGACCGGGCACGATGGACCCCCTGGACCCAAGGGTGCCCCCGGAGAACGGGTAAGGCAGGCACCGCGTCCAGTGGCTTCAGCTCAGGGGCGAGGTCCCAGCCAGGGGCAGCCAGGCTGAGCACCAGCTGTCCACAGGCTGTGGGGTTCTGAGGGCAGCTGCTGTGACTGCACTGGCTGGGCCCCACCCCTGCCGTGGGGTGGAAGGGGGCTGGAGGGCATGAGGACACAGGGTGATGAGTGCCCCCTCGCCCCCTCTCGTCAGAGCTGTCCCAGCCCTCAGACCGTGCTGCGGGGGCTGGTATGGTTGGGGCATGAGCGGCCCCACATGCCCTCCTCCTCCTCTGGTGAGCTGCTGCCCCTCTCTCTGTGCCCACCCTAGGGGCCCACGGTCACCCAGCCTGTCCCCCGTGTCTGACCATTGTTCACCAAAACCCCCTTTCTGACCAACCAACTCCTCTCGTGGCTCCAAGTGCAAAGCTGAGACCGACAACTCCCTCCCTGTCCCCCCTTCGAGAAGTGACTGTCCCCCAGCCCTGGGGTGCAGAGGGCAGGGGGGCTGTGATGGGGGGAGGGCGCCAGGACGCAGCCCTGCCTTTGGGAACTGGGCTGTAGGAGTGTTCTGAGTGGGAAACAAGGAAGAGAGTGGCTGCTTTGATGTTTCCAAGGACGTTGGGGGAGTGGGGGAAAGTGGGGGAAGGGAGGAGGGGGGACTAGCTCCAGGCTTTCTGCAGGGAGCCTGGGGCACAGGAGGGGAAGGGCCTCCTGAACAAGGGCCCCATCCTTGGGATGCAAGGCAGCAAGAGGACCAGGAGGGTGCTGGGCGGACGGGCAGGCCACCAGCTGCTGGAGGTTTGGGGCTTCCTACTGTGGACCAAGGAGTCTGGAGGGTTTCCTGGAGGAGCCGGGCATCAGGCTATGCTGTGTGGCTCAGGTCACACCTGGCATGTGCCTTCCTGGTGGCCTGCAGTAGGAGGCTTTTCCTCAGGACTGCTGGTAAAGGACCAGTCCCAGGCCCCTGGGACATCAGAGGTCCCCCCGACCCCCTGTCGGTCTTCTATAAAACAAGAACCCCCTCCTCAGGGGAGATGGACTTGAGAGGGAAGGGGACAGGTTTGCAAACATAGGCGACGGTGCCTGGGCCCAGCCCACCCCTGATGCCCCCTTTCGTTCCGCAGGGAAGTCTGGGACCCCCAGGGCCACCTGGGCTGGGGGTGAGTACTGTCTTCTCCTCCTGGTGGGAGTTTGAGGGGCCCCAAAATGCCACGTGTGCTGCCCCTCTGCAGCTTCTCCTGGGGGTTGGTCCCTGGGCTGGGGGCCTGGGTGCTATCTGGGCTGTGCCTTCTCATCCCCAGCAACTCACCTGACAGCTCAGGGGGACGGGGTGGGTGCTGGGCGACCTCCTCCCGTCCCAAGCAAGCTCTGACCCCGTGCTTGGCATTGCAGGGCAAAGGCCTCCCTGGACCCCCCGTGAGTACTGATAACCCTCGTGCCCCACCCCCACCCCCGAGCATGCCCGCCACACCCCGAGCCAACATGGCGACCAGGTCCCAGACCAGGACTGGGGCAGGGGGGAGAGGGCAGGCTGGCCCTGTGTAGGGATATGGGAGCCTGGTCTGGACTCCCCGGGGATCCTCAGAGCTCCTTGGGTGCAGACCCCCAACTCTCACTTCTTACCTCCCCCAGGGAGAGGCAGGGGTGAGCGGCGTCCCAGGCGGAATTGGCCTCCGGGGCCCCCCGGTGAGTGTCTGCCAGGACTCCCCAAATGCAACCATGGGGGCGGCCTCCCCGCTTTCCTTCCCTTTTCCCTCCCCTGTCACCGCCTCCCTGTGCCCCTCCTCTCCCTCCCCCTCGCCCTCTTTCTTTTTTAAAATTTATTTATTTATTTCTGGCTGCATTGGGTCTTCGTTGGCTGCGCGCGGCCTTTCTCTAGTTGCGGGGAGCGGGGGCTACTCTTCGTTGCGGTGCGCGGGCTTCTGGCTGCAGTGGCTTCTCTTGTTGCAGAGCACAGGCTCTAGGCGCACAGGCCCAGTAGTTGTGGCGCACGGGCTTTGTTGCTCCGCGGCATGTGGGATCTTCCCGGACCAGGGTTTGAACCCGTGTCCCCCGCATTGGCAGGCGGAGTCTTAACCACTGTGCCAGGGAAGCCCCCCTCGCCCTCTTTCTTGGTGGGCCTTCGTGGCTGACACCCAGGACAGGGCAGCGCAGACCTCAGGACGCGCAGGGCTGGGGCGGGCCAGCACGGCAGCACTGGGGGTGCCCCCATAGGGGCATCTTCTCTCTGGAAGTCGTGGGGCCCCTCACTCAGGTCGGGGCTGGCCCTGCTCCGTCTAAGCCATCATCCCCCCCACAGGGACCCTCTGGACTTCCAGGCCTCCCTGGCCCCCCGGGACCTCCCGGCCCCCCTGTGAGTACTGGGCAGGGTTCTAGAGCCTCTCAGGAGGAGTCCCAGGCATGACGACTGCTTGGTGGGCTTGCCTTCCTGTCCCCAGGGTGCCCGTCCTCGGGCCCCCCATGCCCCCAGCCCCAGCTCCCATGTCCACGTCGAGAGTCCTGGCCACACCCCAGACGTGAGCCAAGTCCAGGCCGGATCCATGTGCCTCAGCTGACCCAGGGCTAGTGAGGCTCAGGCCTAGTGGCCACCCCGCCCCAAGGGCAGGTGGTTTCTGTCATTGTCACATGCCCTGCAAGGGGGGGGACCAGCAGTACCTGGCACTGGCCACGGAGGGATGAAGGGCCCCTGAGTCCCCAGGAGGTCTTGAGTGGGTGGGGGGAGGGAAGGGGGGGCCACGTCAAAACTGGCGTCTCTCTGTTCCAGGGTCGCCCAGGGGTCCTTCCCGAAGGCGTTACTGACCTTCAGGTGGGCACGTGCTGTCTTTGTGAAGCCCTTTGTCGGGGTGCCTGTCTTGGTGGGAGGGGCCCGTCTGGAGAGCACAGGGAGGCAGGGACGGGGGCCCCTAGGGACGGGTTCAGTGCCGGTGGCACCAGCTTTGGGTACAGTTCCCCCGAGCTGCCCCTCCCCGCCTCACCGGTCTACCCCGGCATGCGCAGCAGCACGAACTGAAGTCAATTTAAGCAGAATCACGTGTCGCCCCGCCCCGCCCCTCGGCACGGAGAGCGTGGCTGCGCTGGGGGCGCGGACGGGAGGTTTCCGCGTCACAAAAGCTTCCAGCCCGGAGTCTGGGACCCGCTTTTGGTTGTTGAGCTGTGTCTCCCGTCAGAAGAAAACAGCGACTTTGGAGGCCTGGGGCCTGTGGGCTTCGTTTGCACAGCTGTTCATGGGCCAGGCCAGCACCCGGCCTCCTCCTCGGAGCGGCTGGAAGTTATTAAAGGGAGAGCCTGGCCCAGCCCGTTTGCCCACTGGGGCCCCTGCTGCCCTTCTCTCCCCAGCCCGTGTCCCGAGTGCTTGACGGTTGGCGTTCTGAGGGAGGGTTTGGGGGTCCTCTGGAAAGAGGAGGACAGCTGGGGGAGGTGGATGGCACTGGCTCTGTGCCAGAGCAGCTGTGGAATGATCCAGACACCCCCATGCCGCCCCGGGCTCGCCGAGCCCCCAGGTGTGGAGCATGCGGCCTGTGCCCGAGGACCACGTGTCCCTCCCGGAGGCACCTCTGGCGCCGAGGGGACCCCCGAGCAGAGCTGGCTGCAGAGCCGGGCGCGTGATAAAGGCCCCTTTGTGCAGCCGGCGGCCATGACGCTGAATAGCTGCTTTGAACCTGCGCTGGGGCTGAGACATCGGAGCCGGCTATGAGGGGCCGGCGGCCGCGCTCTGGCTCTGCGGCCCCTCACCGCGCCCCACGGTGGCCCTGAATGAGGCCCTGTCTGGGCTCCCCAGGAGGCCCCCATGTGGCCCGAGCTCCCCTTCACCCACCCCAAATGGCCCATCTCCAGGCCCCTGGGTTCTGACCTCAGCACTGCCCCAGGTTTACTGGGAGGGGTCTGACCATTCTGTTTCCCAACAGTGCCCGGCCATCTGCCCGCCAGGCCCACCGGGGCCCCCAGGAATGCCAGGGTTCAAGGTGAGCGGCCACTGAGGGTTGACTCAGACCCCAGCTCACCTTCACACCCCTAGGAGGCGGCGGGGCCCCCGTGTGGGCGGAGGTCCGGGGGGAGGTGAGCGTCCAGAAAGCCTGCCCTGGTTGCAGGATTGTTGCGGGAAGCAAGGCGGGCTGGCCCCTGCCCTGCTGGGGGACCTCGCTCTGTCCCTGTCCCCCTTCACCGCGGTGACCCGCTGGGGACTGGGGGGGGCATTGAGAGAGGGCATGGGGGAAGGCTGGCCTCAGGCCCCCAGCCCCCTTCCCTGGCCCAACCCTTCTCCTCCCAACCGGGCCTCTGTTCCCCAGCTGGGCCGGTGGGCCAGGCAGGCCTTAACTGGCTCAGGGCCGCTTGTGGGGTCTGTACCGTCCACCCGCCGCTGTCTTTCAGGGACCCACCGGCTACAAAGGGGAGCAAGGAGAAGTCGGCAAGGATGGCGAGAAGGTGAAGGCGGCTGGCGGCTGGGTGGCGCCCGGGGGTGGCTGGGAGGCACAGGCACTTGGGGGCGTGGGGGCTGGGTCTCGGGCAGGGCTGGGGGTGTGTGAGGACGTGCTGGCTGCATCTCGGTGCCCTCTGACGGAGCAGCTTCTGTGCACGCCTCCCCTCGGGGCCCGGCTCTTAGAGGCGGGTGATTTGGGGCAGGGTCTCTGCACAGAGCCCGCAACACCTGGCCTCACACGGAAGCTCCCTGAGCTTGGGCGGGCCCGCTGCGGGCTGGAGAAGGTGGGCCTCAGCCCGGAGTGGCCCCCAGTAGTCCCTGCCACTGCCCTGGAGGGCATCTGGGCATCCTCACCCACAGGCTGTGGGCGAGGCTGGGTGCCCTCTAGCGCGGCGCGAGCCGCCAGACTGCCGTGTGAGCAGCAGAGGGGCTGGCCGCCGCCAGGAGGAGGTGTCTGGGGAGGGCGGGGGAGGACACGGGGCCACCCCTCTGGGCCTTGGGGGCTCAGCTCTGAAGTGGGGCGACGCCCCGCATGGCAAGGGCTCTGGCAGCGGGGTGGGGCCGTGGGCTCGGAGAGGTGGGGGAGAGCTCGGGGCTGATGCCACCCTCCTCTCCTGCAGGGTGACCCCGGCCCCCCTGGGCCCCCTGGCATCCCAGGCACCGTGGGGCTGCAGGTGAGTAAGGGGAGGTGTTGGACAGGTGAGGATGTGGGGTGGGGACAGTCCACCAACTCCCAGGACGGGAATCGGGTGCGGGTCCTGAGGCAGGGTTTTGGGGGATATACCAGAGCCCTTCAGCAGCTCCTGGGAGGTGTGCGGTCCCGGGGGCTGCCGGCCCAGGCCCTGCAGCTCCAGCTCTCTCCCTGCAGGGTCCACGGGGCCTACAAGGGTTTCCAGGGCCACTCGGACCCCCCGGGGACCGGGTAAGTCCACCAGCGCCCCGCTGCCTGGCCCTTGAGGGGCTGTGGGCCAGCCCGAGGTCAAGAGGTGGCTGGGGGCCACCTCCAGACGTTAGATGGGCCCCTTGAGCGTGGGTCCTCACCAGTGGCCACAGGTGGCCTGTGTGACTGCAGCCCTCTGGGCCTCCACTCACTGGATGTTTCCCAAAACCGGGGCCTGTGAAGGCTTTTGTGGCTTGGGCCCAAAGGGAATGGGAGAGGCAAACGGGACAGCAGGGGAGGCCTTGGCAAATGTGGGAGGGGGAGGGGCTTGGGGACCACTGGGGGGATGACGGGGGAGGGGCCTGCTGGGGGGCTGGGGTGGGGGGCTCCCGGCGGGCCTCTCCAGATGGAGCCGGGTGCTGGGGGATGCTGCCCAGGCTTCAGAGGAGAGGCTCAGGTGCCCCTTCTCCTCCACAGGGTCCCATCGGATTCCGAGGGCCCCCCGGGATCCCAGGAGCCCCTGGGAAAGTGGTACGTGTGTCTGGGGGTGGGGGGTGGTCCCGTGCAGGCCCAGGCTCTCTTCTCTCTTGCTCACTCTGACGCCTCCCCCAGCCCCACTGGGCTGCCCATCCCGTGGGCACACCTGGGGGGAATCACATGTGGCACACCTGGGCAGGTACCAGTGGACACACCTGGGGGGAGGGGGCGAGTCCAGAGTCAGCCCGTCCTTCGTGGGAGATTTGCGTTCTCTCTTTCCAGACATGAGGTGAGGTGTGGTGAGTGTCCCTCTGACCTCTGTGACCCTCAGCATCGTCACCCTGCTCTCCCACCTTCTTGAGTTAACTCTCTCCCCGTCCCCCCTTGTCATTGCAGGGTGACAGAGGCGAGAGGGGCCCAGAGGGGTTGCGCGGCCCCAAGGGCGACCTCGTAAGTGAGAGAGCCTGTGTTCTCTGGGTCCTTCCTTGGGAGAACCTGATCCACAGGGCGGGTGGGTGGTGGGGGATGGACGGTAAGTCCAGGGAGGCGAGGGGCAGCTGCCCTCTCCTGCGGGTGGGGGGGAGCCGCTGGACAGTGCCAAGCTGGGCCTGGGGGTCCCAGCCCTCCCCCTGCCCAGGCAGCTCCCCCAGGAGTCCCCCGGCCTTGTTGCCCCCGTGGCTCCTTGAAGCTACTGTCACCTCGGCAACCCCTCTCCGGAGCAGCAGGGCAGGGTCCGGAGGACCACACTTCTGAGTGCGCACCCTGGCCCCTGACATCCGTCAAGAGGCCCCGGGCGGTGGGGCCTGACCTTGGGCCGAGGATGCCCAGCTGTGAGATGCAGTAACAGAGCCAACGACTCTCGGGTTGAGCAGAACATAAGTGAAGCCGAGAGATAATTCAGCATCTCACGGAATGAAGTGACCGTCTCTGAACCATCCCATCTTCCCCCCGCCTGAGCCTAGCGGCCGGAGGTCCAGGAGGCGGCCATGTGATGCTGCCGCATCCACGGGACCCTCAGCTCCCGGGGTGACGGGCCTTTTCCCCTGGGGGTCGGACCCGGCCTACACAGCTGTCCCCGGCCCAAGCTCAACACCTAGAAAGTGGGGCGCACGGCGTGTCTAAGGCTCCCGGCCTACCTCCCCCGCCCCCCTCCCCTGGACCTAGTGAGGTATCTGGAAGGAGCAGTCCCGATGGGCCTAACTGCGGTCCCTTGCCTGTCTTTCAGGGCAGGCCTGGTCCTAAAGGCGTCCCTGGCATGTCCGGGCTGGTCGGAGAGCCGGTGAGTGCCCGTGGATGCCAGCATAGGGGCGGAGGGGGCTCTGCCGGCCCCTTGCTCCCTGCCCTTTGCACCTGCTTCCCCGGGAGAGTCGTTCTCCTCCCACGGCCCTGGGCTATACTTGGGCCAGCTGCGCGGGCCACTGGCCCTCCCTTGTTTCGCTCTGCTGTCGCCTTCTGGAAATGCCTAATTTGTGGGTGAAGGGCCCGCACACTTGCGTTTTGCCGGAGGCCACGGAATCTTTTGCCGTCTAGACCACACAGAGGTAGAGGGTCTCGGGCTGAGCTCATCTGCATTCCAGGGGCACGTGAGGGTGGTGGGGGACTGGGTGGCACAGGTGGGGGGCATTCTGAGGGTCCTGAGTACTGGCCCTCCCCACCTGTGCCCCCTCATCCCTGCTATGTGCCCATACCCAGCCCAGACCCCCACTTCCTCCTGGCCCCCTCCCCATCCTGGCCCTAGAGGATGGGCCCCTGGGAGGCCACCTGGGGTAGCACAGCCTGGCAGTGGGAGGCTGAAGGAGGGGAGGGAGGGACCCCAGCTGCTCTCCTGGCACCTTCCCAGCACACGGCTGTCTCTGAGATTCCAAAATTAGTCAAGCCTCTAGGATTCGGCAGGCCTGAGCCCAAATCCTGGCTCCCAAGCCTCAGTTTCCCCGTCCGTAAAGTGGGCACAGCAGAACTTCCCTGGGGCGCATGAAGAGTCTGGGCGGACGCGGGACGCGGGGGGCAGCGTGTGGTCTGGGTGCATCCTCACCGCCCTCATCTGCACCATCGGAGGGCAGCAGGTTACTACCTGCCCCCTGCGCCCAGGAGGGCAGACCTAGTGCAGGGGGCTGGGGAAGGGAGGGGCTGGGGAAGGGGGGGGCTGGTGGGCGTGGTCTGGAGGGTGACCAGGCTGATTGCCCACTGGGCCTCACACCATCCGCTGTCCCCAGGGCATGCCAGGCAAGGATGGCCGGGACGGTGTGCTGGGACTCGATGGCGAGAAGGTTGGTACTGGCTGGCGCTCTGCAGGGGAGGAGGGGTCTGCAGGGAGTTCAGCCTCCAGGGCCTCAGCACCCCATGTCCCCCCAAACTCCCACAGGGAGAAGCTGGTCGCAATGGTGCCCCAGGAGAGAAGGGTCCCAATGGGCTGCCGGTGAGTGCATGGGGCTCCTGCCATGGCCCCAGGGACAATGCCAGTGGTCTCCTCCCGTGGGTTCCTGAGTGGGGGCGCCTGCAGGGGGCTGTGCATCAAGGCCGGGGAGGCTGCAGGAGCCCCTCACCCTTGGGGGGTGCTCTGCCTCTGGTCTTGTATGCTGACCTCTGACCTCTGACCTGCAGGGTCTCCCTGGACGAGCAGGGTCCAAGGGTGAGAAAGGAGAACCGGTAGGTGGCTTCTTTCTTCTGGGGAGGGGAGCGGGGAGGGGAGGGGAGCGGGGAGGGGAGGGGAGGGGAGGGGGAGGGAGAAAGGGGGAAGCGGGTAGGCCGCAGCCTGGATCCTGGGCAGAGGGATGTGGGCAGAGCTCACGCAGGGCTCCCCCCTCCCCTGCAGGGCAGAGCTGGAGAGCTGGGCGAGGCTGGCCCCTCAGGAGAGCCCGGTGTCCCCGTGAGTATCTGCAGCCCTCACCCCCAACCCAAGTGTGCGCGGACCCCGCTGACACCCTCTGTCCCCCTCCCCGAGTGTAGGGAGACGTTGGCGTGCCCGGGGAGCGTGGCGAGGCTGGCCACAGGGGCTCAGCGGTGAGTCGGGGGAATGAAGCCTGGGGTGGGGGTGGGCCTGGAGCCACAGCCGAGGGGCCCCCTTTTCTGTGTGGGCTGCGGTGGCATTCTGGGTGCATGAAGGGGCTGAGCCTGTGAAAGCTGGGACACGGTGGTGGCCAGGCTCGAGCTGTCCTGTCCTTGAGACCTCTGTGCTGAGGAAGCAAAGTCCCAGCACCCAGCCGGCCGAGGGAGCACCCACCTGGGGCCTGGGAGGTGTGGTGGAAGCACCCCGCCTCTCAGCCCCACCATAGACCAAGATAAGGAAGACATCGGCATCGGTGCCCCACGCCAAGTCCGACTGACGCACGGGGCCCGAGGGCATGCCTGACCTCTGCGACCCCCAGCTGCCCTCCAGGATCCCTCCCACCTCTTTCCCCAGTAACTGGGCCAGATGGCTGGGGACCAGCTCCTGTGTCTGCCCAGCCCCTGCGGGGGAGGCGGAGCTGGATTCACACTCTCTGTCTGTCTTTCAGGGGGCTCTGGGCCCGCAAGGCCCCCCCGGAGCCCCTGGTGTCCGCGGTTTCCAGGTGGGTGAGGTCTGCGCCCAGGGAGCCCAGGTGGGCCAGCCGGGCTGGGGAGGGGCCTCCACTGGGCTCCCTGTGGGGGCTGACGCGCTGCGTCCTTGTCTGTAGGGCCGGAAGGGCAGCATGGGAGACCCTGGCCTGCCCGGCCCCCAAGGCCTCCGAGGTGGCATGGGCGACCGGGTAAGTGGCTGTCCTAGCAGGGGTGTCCTGCTCCTGCACCCCACCCACAGTCCCACGGGACACACAGCGGCGCCACGTCAGCAGCGCCCAGAGGCACCTCACACCATGGGTGCGCAGTAGTCGGGCACTGTGGGTGTCCCTATTGTCCCATGATATTTGGGACACAGAGGGCCCCAGTCTGGGTGACCGGGGGCCCCGGGAGGAGGCTGTGGGCTGTGTCTGGGCTCCGGCCTAGCCGCGCTACACCAGGTCCCAGGGGAACCTCAGGTGCCTTCCTTGGCCGTCCGTCCACCTGCTGGCAGTGACAGGACCCAGGAGCTGCCATCTCTGGCGCCCCTTCATCCCGGGCTTGGTGGGCCACAGAAACCACGGCCTGGGGCTGGGACAGTGGGCCCTTCCTCAGCCTTCAGGCCAGAAATGCCAGGGGTCAGGGGCATGCCAAGGGCACCAGGGCCTCCAAGAGGTAGCGAGAGAGGCCCTGGACACTGCGCCCGTCCCCGTGGGGGCGAGGGGCCGGTTACTGTATCCCCTGCCACCCCGGTCACCCTCGCCTGCACTTTGAGGTCACAGGGAAGTTTCCCTCTCTGGACCCTTTGGGCGGGTTCTTCCTCGCGCTGCCATCTGCGCCGATGGACAGTTTTTATTTTAGCATTTTAGGGGTGATTGTGGCAGTTCCCAGACAGGCCCCAATCCCGCAGCCCCCCGGGAAGGTGATCCCCGATCCCGCAGCCCCCCGGGAAGGTGATCCCCGATCCCGCAGCCCCTGGGAAGGTGATCCCTAACCCGCAGCCCCCCGGGAAGGTGATCCCCAATCCCGCAGCCCCCCGGGAAGGTGATCCCCGATCCCGCAGCCCCCCGGGAAGGTGATCCCCGATCCCACAGCCCCCCGGGAAGGTGATCCCCGATCCCGCAGCCCCCCGGGAAGGTGATCCCTAACCCGCAGTCCCCCGGGAAGGTGATCCCCGATCCCGCAGCCCCCCGGGAAGGTGATCCCCAATCCCGCAGCCCCCCGGGAAGGTGATCCCCGATCCCGCAGCCCCCCGGGAAGGTGATCCCCGATCCCACAGCCCCCCGGGAAGGTGATCCCCGATCCCGCAGCCCCCCGGGAAGGTGATCCCTAACCCGCAGTCCCCCGGGAAGGTGATCCCCGATCCCGCAGCCCCTGGGAAGGTGATCCCTAACCCGCAGCCCCCCGGGAAGGTGATCCCCGATCCCGCAGCCCCCCGGGAAGGTGATCCCTAACCCGCAGTCCCCCGGGAAGGTGATCCCCAATCCCGCAGCCCCCTGGGAAGGTGATCCCCGATCCCGCAGCCCCCCGGGAAGGTGATCCCTAACCCGCAGTCCCCCGGGAAGGTGATCCCCAATCCCGCAGCCCCCTGGGAAGGTGATCCCCGATCCCGCAGCCCCTGGGAAGGTGATCCCTAACCCGCAGCCCCCCGGGAAGGTGATCCCCAATCCCGCAGCCCCCCTGGGAAGGTGATCCCCAATCCCGCAGCCCCCCTGGGAAGGTGATCCCCAATCCCGCAGTCCCCTGGGAAGGGGATCCACACGAGCTTGGGCTCTGACTCGGCAGCTCGCGGCGGGAAGCTGCCCTGGGATCGTGTGAGTGCAAACGCCGCACGATCCAATATTTTCCGGTGGTGCCGAGCCCAGAGGCCTTGCTGTCCGGCAGCAGGGCCCGTGAAACAAGCGTGCACCCCACGTGGGGCGAGGCTTCGAGCCCCTAAAAAGATGAGGGCTCCACAGGAGGATCCAGCACACGTAGGGGCCAGGATGCCAAACGTCCGGGAAGGAGGCTGTTTCCACAGCAGCCCGGGTGCCCCCAGCTCATCCTGGCTCCACAGCGGGTACGGGTCGCCCAGGGATCCCTGTGGTTTCTTTAACGCTGAGCCTTTCTCTGCCCAGGGCTCGGGAGGAGCTGCAGGCCCAAAGGGCGACCAGGTAAGCGACCAGTGGTCAGGTCAGCTGTGGGCTGCCCGCTGTCTTCAGGGCTGGGGGGCATCCTTCTCATCTCTCCCATCTCCCTCCCTCTCCCGCCGCGCCCCCCAGGCTGACAACTCTGGGCACCCAGCCGGACCCGGGACCAGTTGGCTCCTGGGTACAACGGGGGACGCCTGTGGCCTGGGCGGCTCCTCTGGGACCCTCAGAGTGGGGCGTGTTCCCTGCTGGCCATCTGGGTTCCAGGAGCAGATTAGAAAAGTGTTTGTTCTCCAGGCAGCACCTTCTCTCTGGGGGGCCCAGGAGCAGGGGCGGGGGCGGTGGCGCAGCTCTGCTTCTGACCCCCCGGGAGCAGCAGGAGGACCTAGAAGAGGCTAAACCCACCCGAGGCTCTGCTTACTGTCTGCTTGGTGCCTGGGCCGGGGTCGGGGTCTTGGGCACCGGCTCCCACCACGGTTGGAGGACGGCAGCGTGGACAGTTCTGCAACCTTGAGCTGTGTCGTTTCAGGGCATCGCGGGCGCCGACGGCCTTCCTGGGGATAAAGGAGAACTGGTGAGTATGACTAAGTCGGCCTCACTTTCGACGACAGAACTCACCACGTTCGGGGTGGGGGCTGGGCAAGGGAAGCGTCTGCAGGTCCAGGCTGGGGTGGGCCGAGCTGAGGACCGAGGCGCAGGGGACGTCCTGGCTGCTGACTGGCCCCTAAGGCAGGAGGTGGCCCCAGGCCCGGCTCTGGGGTTTTCTACCCCCTCCTGTGCTCCATCTGTGTCTCCAGCATGAACTAGCCAGCGTTGAGACTGAGCTACAGAAAACGCTGCTTCCACAGAGCTAAACCTCAGGTCGAGTTTAGAATAAAAGCCTGACGGAGTTCGTCGACAGAGCCACACCTCGGGGGCTGAATGAAACGGAACAGTCAGGGGGTTTGGGGATGAAGATCTTCGTGGCTCCCAGTGGTGAGGGTCTCCAGTTCTGTGACTGAGCCCTCCTCTGAGTCTAGAGGAGACGGAAAGGGCTCAGCCCCAGGGAACCTCGTCTCCAGCACAACCTTGTAGCCCAGAGCCAACTTTTCCCAGCTTGAGCTGAGACGGTCTCAGTCGTGTGCGCGAGTGTCCTTCATCTGGTGAATTCCTAGATGACCTTGACACACGGGACCCTGGGAACAGCCCCCCGACCTGCTCCATCCCTGCCTGCGAGGCGGGCAGTGCCCCTCACACTGTGCTCTCAGCGACTTACCACTCAGGCTGTCTGAGCTGAAAAGCCTGGCCCCTCCATCTCCCTCCGGCTTCGAGGGGGGCCACCAGCTGTGGCCCTGGGCCGTCTGCTGTCTGGTTGGGGCCCAGTCCCTGTCCCCGTCCTGCCAGGCAGCCTCTTGAGGTCACAACTGGAGAAGGGGGAGCCTTAGGCACAGAGACCCTCAGCTCTGCAGGAGGGAGGAGATATGGGGACATATGTGTATGTATAACTGATTCACTTTGTTATAAAGCAGAGACTAACACACCACTGTAAAGCAATTATACTCCAATAAAGATGTTAAAAAAGATAAAGAATGGGAACAAAGTACACATGGATGAGAAAAAGGACTATGCCGCTGGAGCGCCCTTTAGGGAAAATAAGGTTAAAAACTCAGTAGCTATAATACAACCTCAGCCACATAAAACGAAACCGAGAATAAGAGGAGTGACCACTGTGGCCATCGTGACACCATCAGAGGCAGCTCCAGGGAATGACTTGCTTTTCTCTTCCGTCCCCAACTAATAACCGGCTAGGCTGGTTCCTGGGGAAGTAATTCCCACCAACTAACAACACGCAAGTAATTAAAACGCACATCTTCCCTTCTGCTCTTTTGCAGGGTCCCAGTGGCCCTGTCGGACCCAAAGGAGAGGTGAGTGCCCGGTAGAGGCTGGCTCCTCGGGGCCCCCGGGCCAGCCCCGGGGCCCTGACGGCCGTGCAGATCTCAGAGGCCTGCTCTGGTCCGAAGTCAGGAAACTGTCGGCCCTTCTTCTCCCAGAGGGAGAAGCCCATGCCCTGACCCACCCCTTCCTGCTGTTTCCCTCTAGTCCGGCAGTCGAGGGGAGCTGGGTCCCAAGGGCATCCAGGGCCCCAATGGCACCGGCGGCATAGACGGCGTCCCGGGCCACCCTGGCCCCATGGGCCTCCAGGGCGTGCGAGGAGTGCCCGGCATCACTGGGAAACCCGGAGTCCCGGTACGTGTCCCTCTCTGGGGCCAGCACTCACTGGTGTCGGGCTTTTCCTGGATTTAGATCAACTCTCTTCTAGATGATCAAGGTTACTTTGCAGAGTGTGATAGTGGGGGTGCCTCAAGGAGATGCCAGCGTGCCCCCAATACGATGATGGATTTTGGGGTGAATTCCAGGGCAAAGAAGCCAGCGAGCAGCACATCAGAGAGCTGTGTGTGGGGATGGTCAGCGGTGAGTGCCCTCTGTCCCGTCCCATCCCGCCCACGGCCCCGCCCCTGGAGCTGCAGCCCCTCCCACCCCCAGCCCCATCCTCGCCTTCACCCCATCCCCACACAGCCTCACCCTCCACCACCTTCCAGCCAAGCCACGCTCCGGGCTGGCCTACCGCCCGCGGTCCTCGGGGTCTGCACTGGAGGGGGGCCCCTCCCCGCAGGGTTCACCGCGGTGCCTGGTGCACGGGGCATGTTCTAAATGTCTGCTCAATGAAGTGGTCACAAGGGTCAAATAATCGTGCCCTTTCAGCTCTTTTGGCCTCTCCGAGTCATGAGCTCTTTAAGGAGCTCTAGGGCTGTGATTCACTCTTTGGGTCACCGAGGACTGGACAGCATTTAACATGTCTCCAAAGCGGTTAAAGCCCTTTTCAATCCATGAACAAACTTCCTTTGAAAGGCAGTATATTCGCGCTTTACGTAACACCCTTCTGATGAACAGATGTCTGATCTCTGTTTTCCAAAAGAGCAAATCGCACAGCTAGCCGCACACTTGAGGAAGCCCTTAGCACCAGGGTCCATCGGTCGGCCGGGTCCCGCTGGCCCCCCCGGCCCCCCGGGGCCCCCAGGCTCCATTGGTCACCCCGGGGCTCGAGGGCCCCCTGGATACCGCGGTCCCACCGGAGAGCTGGGAGACCCCGGACCCAGAGGTGAGTGCAGTCCACCCACCACGCGGCCACACGCCAGAGCCCCCAGCCAGTACCCCAACCATGAAATCTACCCCCACCACGCAGAGAGGCTCCCCTGCGGGGACAGGGCGGGGGAAGAGACCCAGAGGGGAAATGGGCCCAGAGTCACCTGGCCTTCAGCCAGGGTCCTTCTGGCCTTGCCGATCCATGTCTGACACACACGTCTGAGCTGCCTGGGGGGGGCCCACTCCCCTCGCCTCCCCTCCCCTCGCCTCCCCTCCCCTCCCTCTGGGTCCACGGGCTCATCTAGAAAAGCCCTGGGAGGTTGAGCCGTTGCTAGAAGCCGCCTCGGGTACAGCCCTTCATGCTTTCAGGCCCAGCTCAGTTAATTCCTTATTAAACCCACGGGTGTGACAACGTTTTTCAAAAAGTGATGGTTTTCTCAAATACCGTTAGAATAACATTTGGGGGAGGAGGGTTGAGAAGAATGTGAGGAATGAACGCACAGGAGCCCCATTTGTACGTAACAGCACTTCCCTTCATGAAAACTGGCATGTGTGACCATTTCTGTGGCAAAAGACAAAAATTATAAATCAAAAATCCATTTTAAGGACTGTAACGAACTCGGGACGAGTTGAAACGAGGTGAGAATCTTGATCCCACGCAGGGGTGCCATTGTAGGGCTGCCTGGTGCCCAGACAGGGAGCTGTTGGCCACTAACCTTTTCCAACAAGGCCTTTAACACTTAGTTCATTTTACATTCTAACCGTTTGCCCCTGCAGCCGGCCTGCCCCCAGGCAGCTAGCCTCACGGCCCCTATTCAGGATTTAAAGTTCGCGATTGCAATTTGTTCCAAACTTATTGACCAAATAATTTTCTGTTTCTGAAAAACAGCTTAAGAGAAAAGTTTCCAAGGGAAACTTACTTCTGTGAGCTCCTTTTGTCCTCTGTGAGGTTAAGTTAAAATACCTCAGCAGACGAAAATGCTTCCAGAATTAGAGGTATCATTTCATTACTGTTAAGACGCCGGGAGATTGAATAGTTTTCAACACTAGAGGGCAAACGTGTCCAAGGCACCTTCTCACCCCGTCCCAAGTTTACCATCAGACATCTCCCTGTTGTCTTGGAGACGTGTCTGAGTTCTGCCCGTCCCTGGGCCATCTACGCCAGTACAGTCTGCGGGGGGGGGGACGGCTGTCCTCAGAGAAAGACCAAACAAGGTTTTCCCTAAATAGGGATCTGAATGCCTTTAAGACTTTTGAAAATAAAATTCAAAAATAGCATTGATCACTTTAGGGGGTCTCAGAAAAACGGCCCAGAATTCAGGGGAGGCCACCGCACGGCGCGGGGTCAGCGTGTTCCCTGGGGCGCCTGCCTCGGGGTGGGGATGACCGAAGGTTATTGTTTGAATTAAACGAGAATATATACTGTAGGTCTTCAGGCAGAAGCCACTGTCAGGGCTGGGCTTCCATCTCCCCCCGGGGACCCAGCAGATGGGGGACTGCTCTGGAGGCTAGGAAAGCCCAGGCCCCACGGGAGGCCCCGACTGCCCGGCCCGGGGGCTCCTGATCCTTTGTAGAAGGTGTGTTACCCTCTGCGATGGGAAAAGTGACAAACACCAACGGAAAGGAAACTGGTGTCACTGCTTTTACCATCAGGCAGGACAGACCGCGCCCAACAGTGCTGCTCGCCTCACTGAGCGTCACTATGTTGACAAGAGGCTCAATTTTCCAAGAACATCACTCAGGATAAGCTGTCTGCGGCCAGCATCACACAAAGCACAGGCCGACAAGCGGGCCCTCGTAGCAGGGCCTCGGCTCCCCTCCCAGAGACCAAAACCAGCTGCAGGTGGAGGAGGAGAGAACACAATTCAGGGGACGTTTCAAAACACCTTAGATAATTTGTCAAAAATCACATTGAACATAGGGCTACAGGACAAACACTCAGCTGTTTCACAGGCATAAATATTGTGAACAAACTAAAGGTCCAAAAGTGCAGCTCTGAGGCCGGCGAGTCACGCGGGTGGGTGCACTCTGTCAAATCCATCCAGCCCGACGCTGCTGGGTGTCCTTTTCTCAACGTTTTTGATCCGGTAGACAGCTTAGGAAGCAGGCGCCCAGCTTGCAGAAAGGCAGGACCGCACACTCGCCGGCAGCGGAAGTCTGTCTCTGAACCTGAATCGGGGCTTCCAAGCAAATGCGTGTGTCACTTGCCCTTGACAGGAAACCAGGGGGACAGAGGAGACAAAGGCCCAGCTGGCGAGGGCCTGGACGGGCCTGACGGAGACCAAGGGCTCCAAGGTATGAGGCCGCTGTCACCTATGTTACACAGGCACCTCTGGGTGCCGAGCACGTCTCCCCTCTTCTGAGGGAACTTTTCTCCTGACGATGCACCCTTAAAGGCCAGGTTAGGGACTGTTTTAACGACCCTTTAATCAGATCGCCCTGTGTCTGTTTTAGTTCAGGAGTTTCAGTTAAATTCTATCCAACTAAAGCCATCGAGTATCTATTTCAGTTAAATTCGAACAGAATTTTCTCTTAAGTGACCCACACGTACCCTGGATATTGGCACTTTTCATGCTGAATATAAACACTTTGCCGAGAGGGAGGACGGCAGCCCCAGCCGCGTTCCATCCCGAGCCTTCTCGGGGGCTGCCCCGGGGCCGCCGCATCCGCACACACGTCCCGGGAGCAAACACACACCTGTCGGCACAGCTCCTCGCTCACTCCACCCCTCCCCGCACCCCCAGCTCCTGGTTTCTCCTCTGCCGTCCACCTGCCCAGGTGCCCACCACCTGGGGGGGCGGGGCTTTCTGTCTCACACCTAGTCCATTCCCACGCTTACCACCAGCACCGTCAGCATCCCCCTCACTCACCCCAGACCCATTCCTCACATGGCGCCAGCTGACTCTTCTCAAGTCTGAGCTGCCCTGCTTAGGACAGAACCCAGACTCCTGCGCCCTGGCCTCTGCCCTCGTCCTTCTCCGGCCTGAGCGCGCCTCCCCTGGGCCCCTCCCAGAGTTAAGAAACGAGCTACAGAAACACAAGACTTGGGTTGGCTGAACGGACACACCACTGATGTCCTCTCTCTGTGTCTCCACTCACCTTCCTGGTGTGTCTCAAGGACCGCAAGGCGTGCCCGGTGTTGGCAAAGATGGCCGCGACGGGGCCCACGGAGAGCCTGGGCTCCCTGGCGATCCTGGCCTTCCCGGTGCTGTTGGCGCTCAGGGGACCCCCGGCATTTGCGACACCTCCGCCTGCCAAGGAGCCGTGATGGGAGGGGGCGGGGAAAAATCAGGTTCCAGGAGCTCCTAAAACACAACTTCAGGAAGCGAGTGAGGAAGCGATGCCGACTGAAGCAGCCAGCTGTGCCAGGGCCCCGCGGGGAGCAGCAGTGTCCTGGCATCAATGGTCGGAGACCGCCGTGCCGTCCAGCGAGGCCTGCCCCTCCTGTCCTCAGCGGCAGCGACTGGACACTTGGTCCCCGAGAGCGTCCTTCATCGAGCTGCTGTCAAAGCGTTCTGTCTCTACGTGTATTTACAATGGTCCATTCGGCTGTAACATCATACCTCAGACCCAGGCCTATGTAATAAAATCATCAACCCAACGTTTCAGACGGATCTCGGGTGCACATAGAGGAAGGTTTGTGCAATTTCACGAGAGAAAAAAATACTCAGCAACTTGTTTACATGGCATTTGTGTAAAGGCTAAGATATCATTTCAATAAAATGATATACGAAATCTTCAGATTAATGACTGGCCACAGTATTACAAAAAAAATAAAGAATTTAATGTACAGTATCCCTTCCATACAAAGGTCTCGTCTGACTTACCCGCCTCCTTCGTGTACAAACGTTTAACTATCTCCCATTGACAGTATTTATTGCAAGTGACTGTACTGCGCTAAGGTCTATTGGTTTATCTATTGTAACAAATAAAGCCACTCATTTGAAAACCTCAGTTCCAAACACTACAGTTTATTACACAGAAAGTAATGACTCTCAATACGAAAATGAGGGCATTGAAGCAGTCTAATATCCAGCAAGTATTTCATTTACGGACACAAGTACCTTTAAAGGAGATCTCTGGAAAATTTCTAGCAAAAAGGTTTAAAATAGGACTGCATTTTGCAATACAGTTCTATGCAGCTAGAAATCATTACAAGGGGAAGCGACAGACAAATGAAATAAAATGTCTTACTTACAGTTAAGAACAATTTAACTTGTTCTAGTTGCTAAGGGGGCATATTTAAAATGTAAATAAAATAAGTAAAAAGCAATGTACCTTCTAAGACTAAAGAAATTACAAAGGATGTTAATTTTTCAAGTTATCATGTTAAGAAAACATGATGGAATCAGACAGATAATTGAAAAATTACTTACTAATTGTCAAGATGTCTTCATCCCCAAATGGTCTAAGAGGACGTTAATCGGTAAGCATTTTGTTTTAGATAAATATTTTTACAGAATGTGCTTTCAAAGTCCCCATTGGAGTCCCATCAGCTGAATCATGTCCCTTTAGAGTCAGACTATCAGAGCTGAGTTCCAGGGTCCTAGGAAATGTTTATGGGTCACGAAGGAACAGCCGTTTGCTTCCCAGACATCAGTGCTCACATCCAGTCAGTCACTTGGTCTCCATAGCTGGGCTACTCTGTACTCTCCTGTGTGGGACACGTCACCAAGGAGTCTGGTCTGGTCAACTTTAGCCTTCTGCCAGTTTTACCGCAAAACACACTCTCAAATTCCTAAAGTTGAGAAATGACCATTAACGTACAATATACACAGACATGAAAACTGTTATCTTCAAAAACACAAATGAAAAAAAAACAAAAAAAACCACAAATGGTTGAAATTAAGAGCTAAACCACCTCAAAATATATAGTTAAGGTGTCACTCACAAACGTATGTCACATCCTGTAAGGGGATACAGATGATAAAAATGGGGATTCAAACATTTGTCTCAAATAGTTACCTTTACGTGTATTTTTATTTAGTTTTCCAATAGATTCTCAAAATGCCCGACCATATTGTAAACCCTTCTGATATTTTTTTAGAAGCAGCCATATTTTTTTGTTATTTTCGTTGTGGTAACACAGACATAAACTTTACCATTTTGCCCATTTGCAAGTTTGCAATTCAGTGGCATTAAGTATGTTCACACTCTTGTGCAACCATCACCACCATCCATTTCCAGAGCTTTCCACCACCCCACACAGACACTCTGTACCGTGACACACCCCTCCTGCCATGGGCATTTGCTGTCCCCTGCCCCTGCCCCACTGACTGCTCGTGTTAGGCGTGGCAACGGGGCCAGACCAAGAGCTAACTCCCCAACACCCTGCCGGCCGCGGGTCAAGTTCATGGCACTACGCCTCTAGACACTTTGTGAAAGGCCTCAATTTTAATGGCTGAGTCAGTCTCAAGCTCACAAAAAGAGAAGGCAGGTGCACGCAAACCACCCGAAGCTCATCGGCCTCCAGGAAACAAAAGACACGGGTCTGCAAGATGCAGAAGGTGGGATGTCCTGCAGGACGCAGTAGTCACGTTACTGACCCCAGCGTGGGTCCGCTCGCCCACGTGCAGCATTACATGTCATGATTAGTTATACTCCGTGACAACTTCAGCAGAGAAGTTTTTACCATATAATGTTTTTTGTGTCATTTAATATACTACATAATCTTCATTAGTTTAATATTTCTCTCTGAGATGCCTCAGGAGCCCTTTGGAAAACTCAAAGTCAGCTAGAGAAGGAAACTTACAACTGTTGTCGAAAGCAGCTCAATATTCCAGGAAAACTTTGCTGTCTTAATGGAGAGAGAAAACCACTTCCAGTCTGCACCAGCTTACTTTTAATAGCGAAGTTCATTTAGTTAATTAAATTCAATCTAATATGAGCCAGTCTTGACCCCATGCAAAACTCTTTCCTTAAGGTTCCTTTTCCACAAACCTCCCATCACTTTCTGTATCCATATTAGTTTGTCCCTTATTTTTTCCCTAGCCAGAAACAACCAGCTCTGGGACAAAATTAGTCTCCCTTTTTCCCTTTAGCAAAGATATTTCCATTCTTTTTTGGCTACACCACACGACATGCGGGATCTTAGTTCCCTGACCAGGGACCAAACCCTTGCCCCCTGCAGTGGAAGTGCAGAGTCTTAACCACTGGACCGCTGGGGAAGCCCCTAGCCCACTTTCTTTACACACTGAAATTCTTCCCTTATTACTTTTAGTAACTTAATTACATATGTATTACAATTTTTAATCCTTAAGAACTTTAATCTCTATTGAAAACCAAGAAGCAAGTAATTGAACTGTTCTTTATTCAGCATGTTTTGATTGGCAAACTTATGAGCACATTCTGTAACCTCTAGAAGCACACGTTTTCCTATAGTACAATTTTTCTCTTTAATGTGGTACAAGACATGTATCTAATAAGCCCAAACATCTTTAGTTTTTTTCTCTCTCATAAGCAGACAAGAGAAGATAAACTTAGACTTCTCCAGCAATCAATGTTCCAGTATTTTACCTTAATGAAAAATGACTTAGACCTTTAATGAATTTCCGTCATATAACTTAATTTAGCAAAACTAAAGTTTCAAGTTACCAAAAATCCGGAAAAACTAATACACGACTATTCCTAAAGAGTTCACCTGAAAGCTTTTATCCCATTTATCTCTATTTTATTACTTATGACAATATTATATAAAGACATCCATCCATCCATCCATCCATAGATCTCATAGCTTATATTTCAATAAAAAACTTATTAGTTTATAAATTTGATCCCATTTTCCCTCTCTATTGTAAAACAGCCCTAACTGCATAATAGTAGCATAATTTAAGGATCCATTAACAGGCCACTTTTTTCCTGAATCTATGGAGTATTATGGCCAGGCCATGTTACAAAGGAAAATCATTTTTTTACATTTTATTTGTTTGTGACTGAAAGTGGTCCAGTTCTGGAGAATGCACCCCAAGGGGCTGCATTCAGGAAATAAGCTTGAGTTTCCCATACCAGCACACTTACACACGAGACAAATGCGCGTGCACGCACACACACGCACACACACGCACACACACGCATGAAGAACAAAATCTATTTCCTGCAGGACAAAAACAAAGAGTGAAGTCCAACAATTCCCTCAAGTTCCCAAATGAGGGTTCCTGTTTTAATAACAAACAAAATGCAAATGAAAAGATAGGAAATCATGACCTCACGTGTCATGGCAACTCACCCAGCAAACGTAAAACTTTGTAACAGTTGGAACAAGTTAAATTTACCTACTTGAGTTTAAAAAGGCTCTTTCCCTTTTTTTCCTTTTGATTTGAAGTTCTACTAATTAACCCAGGCTGAAGTCTCAGGCAATGTGGGTTGTGTTTGCATTTCAAAGACATGGTAAGAGTTATGGCTTCAAGCTTTCTCCTAGAAATATTTTTGTTCTCTGAGGGTCAGAATTCTGAGAAAATATTTAAGCCAGCTTTCTCAAACTGCATAAGCAAAATAGAACCAGGTTTGGAATTTCAAAAGAGTCTCATCTTAACCAATTTTCTCCAGAGTCTGAAGAAAGTTGTGGCCATGTGGTGTCAGAAAAAACATTTTTCTTTTTATAGGAGCATAGCTGAACATTTACCAGTTTAGTAAAATATACCCTAGACTACAAGATGGAACAGAGCTCTGATCACTCATTTCTTAGTTATTCATGGCCGCTGTTGTCAAATATCAAGCAAACAAACCAACCGATGCAATGGAAAACAGTCCCTCAGGGTCGAGGTTCCCTAGTCCCGAAAAGGGAAACTCCCAACCAATGCCCCATCAGAGACAAAGCCAAGTCACCAGGCTTCCCTGGTGGTTAAGAATCTGCCTGCCAATACAAGGGACACGGGTTCGAGCCCTGGTCTGGGAAGATCCCACAGGCCGCGGAGCAGCTAAGCCCATGTGCCACAACTACTGAGCCTGCGCTCTAGAGCCCGCGAGCCACAACTACTGAGCCCACATGCCACAACTTCTGAAGCCCACGTGCCTAGAGCCCGAGCTCCTCAACGAGAGAAGCCACTGCAACGAGAAGCTCGCGCACCACAACGAAGAGCAGCCCCCGCTCACCGCAACTAGAGAAAGCCACGTGCAGCAATGAAGACCCAATGCAGCCAAAAATAAATAAATAAATTTGTTTTAAAAAAACAAAAGCCAAATGACCAAGCCTTAGTCCAAAAGGGAAAATCCCAACCAATATTCTGCTATAGAAGTCAATGTGATAGGGAAGAATACTCTGGTGTCACCACACGTGAGTTCCATTACTTACCAAAGACATCTCAACCTGCCAGTGCAAGTGCCTTGTTTCTTTTATCACAAAAATCAAAAGCGCTGTGGGCCGAGGATGGCTGGTTGGCGGCAAGGTCTTGGGGCTGCCCCTGAGACAAAGGTGCTCAGACAGCTGCTGAACAGGACCCACCTCAATCACCAACACTGTCCCTAAACCAGATTGGGTCCACTCGCCACACACAGTAAAGACAACCTGCTGACGCCAGGCTGTGGTGAAGGAAAGTGCGACGTTTATTGCAGGCACCAAACAAGGAGTTCAGGTCTTTTGAGCGTTAACACCGATTACTAGACAAGTCTAAGTTCACCTCCTGCCTTCTTATGAGAGAGAAAAACAGCTAGAGATGTTTGAGTTTATTAGATACACGTCTTGTACTACATTAAAGAGAAAAACTGTGCTATAGGAAAACGTATGTTTTTAGAGGTGTGTTCATAAGTTTGCCAATCAAAACATGCTGATATAAAGAAAAGTCCAATTACTCGCTTCTTGGTTTTCAGTAAAGATTAAAGTTTTTAAGGGTTAAAAATTGTAATACGTGTGTAATTAAACTACTAAAAGTAATAAGGGAAGCATTTCAGTGTGTACAGAAAGTAGGATATACATTGCCAGTGAGAGAAGGTATAAAGAATGGAAATATCTCTGTTAAGGGAAAAAAGGGAGAATAATTTCGTCCCAGGGCTGGTTGTTTCTGGATAGGGAAAAAATAATGGACAAACTAATACAGATACAGAAAGTGATGAAAGGTTTGTGGAAAAGGAACCTTAAGGAAAGAGTTTTGCATGGGGTCAAGATTGGCTCATATTAGATTGAATTTAATTAACTAAATGAACTTCGCTATTAAAAGTAAGCTGGTGCAGACTGGAAGTGGTTTTCTCTCTCCGTTAAGACAGCAAAATTTTCCTGGAATATTGAGCTGCTTTCGACAACAGTTGTAAGTTTCCTTCTCTAGCTGACTTTGAGTTTTCCAAAGGGCTCCTGAGGCATCTCAGAGAGAAATATTAAACTAATGAAGATTATGTAGTATATTAAATGACACAAAAAACATTATATGGAAAAAACTTCTCTGCTGAAGTCGTCACAGAGTATAGCTAATCATGATGTGTAATACTGTGCGTGGGCGAGCGGACCCAAGTTCAGTTCAGTAACAATTTTTGGCATCCCAGATGGGCTGGAAATCCCATCTGGGTCACCAAAAATTGTTACTGAACTGAATTTGGGTCCGCTCACCCGCGCACAGTAAGGCCAATCTACTGACACTGGGTTGCAGTGAAAGAAAGTGCAGCGTTGATTGCGGGTGCCAAACAAGAAGTTCAGGTCTTTTGAGCATTAGCTGCCCAGACTCCTTGTTTGGCACCTGCAGTAAACGCTGCACTTGTTTTCACCGCAACTGGTGTCAGCAAAGCTGGTGTCAGCTTTACTGTGTGCAGGCAAGTGGACCCAAATTTGGTTCAGTAACGTTCAGCCTCATCAGTAAACAAACAGCAAGGAAAATAGGAAAGGGGAGCCAGAACAGATTAAAAGGTGCATAAGAGCTACGAACCAAATGCAGTGTTTGGATACCGATTTAAGTAAGTCGACAGTAAAAAGACAGTTGTGAGCCAATCAGAGAAATCTGGACAGGGAGGGAGATTAAGGAAGCTGATGATGACGTGGTTGTGCTTTTAAACAGCCCTTTTCTTTTTAGAGATACATTTGTGAATGAAAATGATATGACAATTGGTAATGCTTTAAAATAATTCAGTGACGGTGGGAGGATGGGGATGTATAGGTGAAACAAAGTTATGCCTGAAGCTAAGTTACTGGACACGGGCGTTCATTATTCTAGTCTCTCCGTTTTTGTGCGTGTATACATTTCTGTAAGTTTTTTTTTTTAAAGCATAGCATTCTTACACAATTAAGTCTAAATGTTTTTATTGTGGTAAAATATATATAACATAAAATTTGCCATTTTTTACCATTTGTAAGTGTACAATTCAGTGGCTTAAGTACGTTCACAATGTTGTGTAAACATCACCGTTATCTATTTGCAGCACTTTCTCATCTCCCCAAACTGAACCTCTGTCCCTGTTAAACATGTACCCTCCATCCAACCACCTCCCCCAGTCTCTGGCACCCGTCATTCTACTTTTTGACTTTATGAATCTGATGACTCTAGGTACTTCATGTAAGTGGAATCATACGGTACTTGTCTTTTTGTGTCTGCCTTTTCCCGGTCAGCATCCTGTTTTGGAGGTCCATCCATATTGTGAGGCATGTGTCAGAACTTCATTCCTTTTCATGGCTGACTAGTAATCCATTGGCTGTACAGACATTCTGCTTCTCCATTCGTCTGTTGATTGGATTGTTTCCACCACTTGGATTGTTTCCACCTTTTGGTGACTGTGAATAATGCGGCTATGAACACTGGTATACAAATATCTGTTTAAGTCCCTGCTTTCTATTCTTTTGGGTAACTGTTTAACTTTTTTTTTTTTTTTTTTTTTTTGTGGTACATGGACCTCTCACTGCTGTGGCCTCTCCCGTTGCGGAGCACAGGCTCCAGACATGCAGCCTCAGCAGCCAAGGCTCACGGGCCCAGCTGTTCCGCGGCATGTGGGATCCTCCCGGACCGGGGCATGAACCCGCGTCCCCTGTATCGGCAGGCGGACTCCCAACCACTGAGCCACCAGGGAAGCCCCTATGTTTAACTTTTTGAGGAACCACCAGCTGCACCATTTTACATTCCCACCAGCAATCCCAAGGGTTGCAATTTCTCCACATCCTCACCAACACTTGTTATTTTGTTTTGCAATAGCCACAGCTAATGGGTGTGAACTGGTATCTCACATCCATTAAAGTGCTTTTGATTTGCATTTCCCTGATCATTAGTGATGTTGAGCATCTTTAAATGTGCTTATTGGCCATTTGCTTATCTTCTGTGGACAAACGTCTATTCAAGTCCTTTGCCCATTTTTGAATTGTGCTGTCTCTTTGTTGCTGGACTATAATAGATTTCTATTTAATTTGTGTCCAGGAAGGGAAGTATAAGCGCTCTCTCTGCTGCCACTGCTCTGACTTTTGAGTCATCTGGAACGGCTGGCGCCCTCCACCTGTCCACACGCTACGTGGCATCCCAGCCACGGCCATCTGCCATTTGCAACAACTGTCTATGCTCAGAAGCTATATCTGCACAGAAACACATTCTAATTTCCTTCCCAAAGTTTAAAAGGTTTTCAACGGGTCTTAATGCAATGTAAGATGAACCATGGTTTGATACATTGGTTTCTATATTCTGACACCCAAAGCCCAGCTATAAAATATTTGCCTGTACTTGAGAAGGCAGAATTGACCTTTGAGAATACCTAAGTAGAAGTCAGAGGAAGAAAACAATCACCTCTCAGATGCAAGAATGTACTTCAAGAGATTTTTCTAAACAATCATCATAAAATGAGGAGCCCTGGGCACCCGTCTTTATTTTGAATAGTTCTGCCAGCAGTGGGGTTAAGGTGTAGCTCGATCTAGACTCTCACGAGGTCCCTGGGACTCAGTTCATGGGAACTTGGGGTGACCGTGAAAGAGGGAGACAAGTGGACACCTCCCGCCCTTGACTGCGTCAAAGGTAAGCTAGTAATTGTTACCCTGCTCTCTCAATTAGCGTCTATTTCAACGAAACTTAAGTGAAATAGCTGAGTTTTAAGGGATTTTTACAACTCATCAGACACCTTGAGATGACGTCTGGTCAAAGTTGGATATTCACATTAAATTTGTAAATAGGAGAAGGCCAATAATAAAAACTATTTTTAGTGGGAAAAAGAAAGATCGTTCCAATTACATGTCGAGAAATTATACCAGGAAGTCAGGAAGAGGAAGAAGACAGGTGTCATCTGTACAGAGAGACGAGAGAATTAAAGGAAAAGGGTTAATGAAACCAAGAGGGGTGACAGACCTGGGGCCCAGGTGGGAGGGTGCGCCCCCGACACTTAGCCACGCTGAGAGCCCCACAGAGATGGGACAAGGCCAGTCACGGTGGGAGATGCCACGGGGGCTCTGAGAACAACAGGTCTGACAGACAAGAGAGGACAGGAAAGGCCTGAACCACAATTCGTAACCTCAACCTAATAAACATACAGAATTCGCCGAACCGAGAATGCACGTCCTTTCCAAATAAACACAGGATTTTAAAAAACTGACCACATAAGAGGTCACAATGGAAAAGCCCCAACACGTTTTTAAAACTGCCATCTGCACTGATCAGAACGTGAGAAATAAATGTGAGAAACAGATAAAATGCTGTGTCTTATCTACAAAACAGAAACAGACTCGCAGACAGAGAACAGACTGGTGGATGCCAAGGGGGTGGGGGTGGGGCATTGATGGAGTGGGAGCTTGGGGTGAGCAGATGCAAACTATTATATACAGGATGGACACACAAGGTCCTAACCCTATAGAGCGTTACAGTTCCCTGTGCAGCACAGGGAACCATGCTCAGTATCCTGTGATAAACCATAATGGAAAAGAATATGAAAAAGAATGTACGTATATATATACATGTGTGTGTGTGTATATATATATATATATGTACACACACACACACACAACTGAGTCACTTGGCTCTACACCAGAAACTAACACAACACTGTAAATCAACCACACTGCAATAAACTAAATTTAAAATAAAAAGGACAGAATTCCTACTGCACAGGAAAGGGAGAAGTAACAGTACGGCTGCACCTGATAACTGGGGCTGGTGCGCAAGGACACGTGGGTGCGGGCCGGGCCCCCAGCCCAACTTCAGGTGGAGGAGGGAAGACAAAGCAGGGGGGCAGCGCCACCGTCCTGCCCAACGACTGTGATGGTGACAGGACAGAGGAGAGGGAAGCACAGGGTGACAGACTGCCCCGCAGCCCCAGAGCCTGGCTAGGGTTCAAGGTCACGACCCCAAAATGTCACCTCACAACAACTGCGTCACCAGCGATCCTGGATTGGGGCTGGACCGGGGAAAATGGTGTAGAGGATGTTATTGGGACAAGAGGCAAAATTTGAATTAGATAAGAGTATTACACCAATGTTAAGTGTCCTGATTTTGGCCATTGTATTCTGGTTATGTAAGATAATGTAATATTCGTTAAAAGCACAGATTGAAGTGTTTGGGTATCAAGGCACATGGTGCCCACAGTTTACCATCAAATGGTTTAGACTGCAAGAGACAGAACAAATGGGGCAAAATGTGAACAACTGGGGGTTCTGGGTAAACCTGGGTGGGCACACAAGGAGCTCTTAGCACTCACCTTGGAATTTTCCTGCAAGTTTAAAATTATATAAAAATTTTTAATGACCATAAATAAATACAACGAATCATCTAAATCCAGGGTTCTACAGGCACCTGTCTGGCCCGATCTCTTCAAAATCTCAGTGCCGTAATAGAAACTGGGGGGTAGGGAGGACTGCTATAGCTCAGAGACAGAAAAACGTCACTGAATGCAACACAGAAGCATGGCTGGGTGCTGGTTTGGGAAAAAATGCAGCCATAAAAGTCACCTTTAGAACATCTGGGGGACATGAGAATACGGACTGGGTAGTAGATGGTAGAAGAGAATGACTATCGACCTTGTGAGGTGTGAAAACGGCACTGGCGTTACATGGGAGACACAGGCGTAAATATTTAGAGGTGAAGGGTCATGATACGTCATTGTCTTTGAAATTGTGCTGTGCGTGTGCACGTGTGTGTTAAACATGGTAAATGTTGACGGCTCAGACTAGGTGAGGGGAGGGCAGGTGTTCAGTGAACTCTGTGCTCAGTAGAAAAATAAAACAAAGGGAACCACCTGCTTGCAGACTCATTTACCTTCTCAACTCCTCCACCTGACGCCTCCTGGGCACTGAAAACCTAGCCCGTCGGACACAGAACGTGGATTCCGCCCCACCCCATCCTGCTTCTCCACACGTCTTCCCATCTCAGGAAACAGCGCCACCCGCCCAGCTGCTCCAGCCAGACACCCCACCGTGGACCCCAAGTCCTCTGCCCAGCAGCCCTACATCCAGCACCGCGGGCCCTGGCCAGTCTCAGCAGAGCCGCTGCGGCCTCTGACCAGGGTCTGTGTCTCCACTCCCGCCCACCCCTAATCTCTCCTCCTGGAGTCCAGTCTCCCTGCTGCGCAGCAGGGAGAGTCATCTTTGCAGCATGTCAACCAGACCCCACACCGGGATGGAGGTGGTCCATTCACCCTCAACCTGTTAGCCGCTTCCCTCCAGCCCACGGGGTCTCTGTCTTATTCAAGGTGCCCCCAGTGTCTCGGACAGAAGCCTGGTTAGAGTCGGAACAGACCTGTGGGATGAGATGTGTACTGAAATAATTTAGGAAAATCACTGAAGACTTTCGTGTATCACATCTTTCAAAATGCAAAATGTTCATGCAAGTAAGAGGGGGAAAGTCACTGAGGAAACAGGAAGGACACAAGGGTTTAAGCTGCCTACATTCTAATTCCCCCCAAATTGCTACTGACGTCACTTCGGCCTGTTTCTTCATGGGTCTTGTAATCCGACCCAGAAACAATCTACAAATTCAATGTAACTACATTTCAGAAATATTCAGGAAGCCTAATATACATAAAAATTAATGTCCATACGTTTCTAACCTATTTAATCTTTGAGTACAGATAGTGACAGTTAAGTTTTTTTATTGTTGCAAACACCTTCATCATATTTGAATGGATCATATAAATAATAATTTACCACTATTAGGTACACAGAGCCAACCATTAAATCATTTTTTTAAATATAAAAGCTTTATTTTATTACAATAAACCAAGTCTATCGCTAAAAAATAATGTTAAAGAGTAACCACATTATAAATAACCATAAATGATCCAATCAGCACAAACTTGACGCAGGTATTGCTTTAAAAGGCAATTAAATATACAATGAAAATAAGGAACTTGACGGAATTACGAAACACACAAGATGGAAATGCACGTCGGCACAGAAAAGGGAAACGGAGAAGACAAACTCTTAGCACTCAGCCCAAGGGGCCTCATTCCAGGCAGCCTGGGGCGCTCGGCCGGCCGCTCCCCCAGGATCTAGATACGGAAGGCTCTTTTTCAAAAGGCTGCACGTTTATAGTGCCAACCTCAGCTCGGTTCTCTAATCAGACCCGTGCTGCCGTCAACGGCAGCGACTACACGACAGCAGGGACCAGCAGCAAAACCAGGCCGCTCTTCACTAAGGCCTCATCCCACGCGCCCTGATCCCCAGAGAAATGAGGCCGGTACCTGGACCCAAGGTCCCCCCAAGGCAGAGCACAGAAGCCAATGCAGGGAATGTTCTCTCATCTGAACCCCCAAGGAGGGGGCAGGTGGGACCCTCACTCACACCCAGCATCCGCTCCCACCTGGAGGGCTTGCAGGGAATCAATGGCTCCTCGGCCCAGACAGACAGGGTCAAGGTCGAGCTGGCTGCCCTAAGGAACGGAGATGCTCGAGCCCCTGAGCGCCCACCCCGATCCCCCAGGCCACAGTGTTTCTCTTCTCTGCCTTCTGAACATGTTTGAAATCCAGATTATTTATTTGACATTTAATTGCCTCTTTTTTTTTCCTATTTGTGCTTTATCCCTTTCACAACATCTTCTGAGGGGGAAAAAAAAAATCATACCCTACAGGCAGGTCTCTGAAACCCCTTTAAGCCCCCAAACAATCCACTGCACAGAGCAGGGGCCTAACTGCCAGCTGACCACACATCCAGGCTGTGGCTAGCACCTTGGTAAGTGACGAGCAGGGCATTATTCACACTGGACTCAGCATCGGACGTTTGGTTCCAGGAAACAAAGGACAGTTTGGGACATCTTAGAGGAAAAAGGATAAATAACAACACTGATACATTTACAGGATTCTGAAAATATCCTGGCCTAGATACTAACCTTTTTGAAAGAATCCCCATGTCTTTCTTGAATATACTTCAGGAACGCTGTGGTCCACTGCAGCGTCGTCGCCTTATCCGTCTCGGCGTTGCAGAACGGGACTAAAAGATTCAACTCATCACAACAAATGCGGATTCTGCGCCTACAGTCAAAACCCAAAGTGATCACATAGAGAAGCTGAAGCAGAACAAAGGAATAAAGCAGGTGTCTGTGTGTCTTGAGGAATCAGCTCGCGGCCTGGCCACTGAGAGCGTAGGAAGGGCAGGCCCTCACCTCGGGGCTCCCCTCTACAGCGGCCAGCCCACCCTCAGCTGCCCACTAAGCCCAGCCACGCTCCCTGGAAAGTTTCCCATTTACTTCTCCTGGGCCAGGAGCAAGGACCAGGTCCAAGTCTCTAGACCAAGGATGGACCCAAACCCCCTGAAACTGGAAGCAAAATTGTGTGTGTGTTTCTTCTGGGCAGGACATTCTTTCACTCACCTGCCCCCCAGGTGCCAAGGAAGTCACAGAAGCTAGGATTCACAGCTTTGATTCTCCAAGGCGCCCCGGTTCATAAAGGACCACAGACCACCAGCCTGTGAATATCCCCAAATCCAGTCCTTTTAGGGATGACTTACATCCCACCTGGAGTCTTAGACCATTTTTAACTTTCACGTATTACATTCAGGTAATACGGCCCTTGTTCCTATTTCCCCACCTGTACACGCAGAACTCTAGAGCAACCTTGTAAGGTAACAGCAACAGCAGGAACTCACTAGATGCTCTGCAACTGCAGGCACTGGGCCAGACACTACATTCCAGCTTGTTTAATTCCCGTGTCCCGTCTACGCAGTAGGTGATATCCCTATTTTATAGATGAGAGACTCAGGTGGAGAGGTAAAGAGTGTGTAGGAAGTTGTTAAACTAGGAAATGGCAGAGTAAGGATGAAAACTTTTACCGTCAACACGTAGTACGTATAAGGCTTTTTTTCAGATGGTAGGTATTCAGTAAATGTTTATTAAATAAATATAAACAATGCCCATTATAATTCGCGGTGAGCTCAGTGATGCCCATCGCTTGGCCTGTATGTGCGGACACATCCCTAGGAAAGGTATCTAGCTGCCTAGCTTTAATATATCCCTTTAAATAAATAAATTTCCACTGCTCAACACTGTAGGTTCAGAGATGAATATCTGTCTTGCTCAATGCTCTATTTCCTGAGCCTAAAACAGAAACTGGTACAAAGCACTCAACAGATGACGAAGTTAGGGATTCATCCCGTACCCAGCTATAACAGAAAAATTAACCACCTTTTGCTTCTCCACAGAGCAGCACAAATAAAATCCACAGATAAAACAACTTACATAAGCTGTACCTTCCTCCTTCTTCAATATCCTTAAAAGAGCCAAGCAAAACTGAGTAGGCCAGTACGCAGGCGGCCCCCCTCCCAGGAAGGCTGCCCCGGTCAGCACCTGGGAACTTAGATTTCGGGGGGGTTCCCACCACCGTTGGCCACTGGCTTATAAACACCAGCTTTCCTTCTGGGTGTCTGGGACTTGGCCACGTGCCAGGTAGGGAATGCCCCCCCCCCCACCCCGACCAGCCCCCAGTAGGATCCAGGGCCCTGAGTCTCTAAGGAGCTTTGCTGTCCGGGAACATGTCACCAGTGCTGGGGGGTGACAGGCATCCTGAGTGGCTCCGCTGAGAGGTGTTCTGGGGAGCTGGCGCCTGGGGCCCCTAGACCTCTCCCCATGCGCCTCTGCCGACTTTGCTGGGTTCTTCGTCCAAAATAAATCAAAGCCATGAGTCCTCCTAATGAATCATCAGACCTGGGGGTGGTCTCGGGTACCCCCATCCACCTAGCAAAGCACGGTGACCACTGACTCTAGCCAGCTTTCCCTCCCTTGAACACAGAAATGGCTACACCATTGTTTTCCACAAAAAGGCGCCCGTCACCACCACCGACTGTCATCAGCTCGGCGTCTAAGACAACTGCACGCCACCGACGTCACGCATTACCTTCTGTCTCTTTCCATGCGGTTGTGCCTCTCCCTGCGCTGGGACCGGCCCCGCTGGGGCCCGCTCTGGGTCTGCTCCCCGAAGGTGGCCTGGGACAACTCCACCGACTGCCAGGCACCCTGCGCTGCTGCGGAGCCTTCACCCACATTCTGGAGCTCTCCCAGGGCTCTTCGTTCTAGGTTTGTGTCCAGCTGACGTATCCTACTCCGACTCCTCTTGCTTATTGCTTGCTTACACAGCGCTTCTTCTTTGCAAAAGAAGGAAAAAGTGGTATTTTCATTTTTCTGTTCTTCTAAACTTACCCTCGTGAATGCTGAATATATTTTTTGGTATTTTCGATCCAAGATATAAACACCCCAGGTATTCCGTAATCAATACAGCTTATACAGCAATACAGTCAAAAGTCCCCCTTTTAAATCAACAGGCATTTTAACTGTCATCTATGAATAAAAAAACCAAGAAGTTGTTTGATTTTTCTGATATTCAGAATGGGGAAAAAAACACTTGAAATATTTTCTCCAAGAGATTTTCTTGATGTGCAATTATCCTAATAGACAACTGATATTCTAACTGCAATGCTCAGAAGAGGACAAAACCTAAGTGGTTTAGGATTAAACATGCCCTCACCTTACAAGTGAGATTCCCCCCCACAAAAGGAGTAATCACATCATAGCTTTGACCTGTGCTACAGAAATATGTCAAATTTCTATCAAAGTACAGCAGGCGTCTAATTAGTACCTGCGGTGATGTGCATTCCCCAGGTACCGTACAAAGCCAAACCCTCTACGGTGAAAGAACCCCTTAACACACATTTCAGAATGGTGAGAACTTTTCAAAAGACATAGAGAGGAATTCGCAAGTATCGCTAATACTCTTCAGCTGAGTAGTCAGTACAGGGACTATTTTAACATTAACCTTTCTACCTTACAAATGTTAACGTATACTTTCGCGAGCAATGTCATAAGAACAATGGAAAACTAATCACTGGCGTGGGAGAAAGAAGGAGAGCTGCATCCCTACCCTGTCTTTATCAGCTCTCGAAGAGCTGAGTGTAAGCTGTGTTATTGTTGGATAGCTCGAAAAAGAATGTTTCCCAGGAAAAACGGATTGAGGGTTAACGTCAGGGGTAAGCAAAGTTTGCCTTCAGAAGTTTATTTCTAAAACTTTCTGTATCACCTTATGGCCTCTTGCTCCCAACTCAATCCTCTGCCCATCTGCAGATCGTCCTCTAAAGGTCTGAGCGGATTTCAGACTCCTGCCTCACTCATGAAGTATGAAATAAGAGAAAAAAAAAAAAACCTGAAAGTGCTGTCAGTAACTTGAAGGTAACGAAAATGTACCTAAGTCTATCATTTTTCTGTTTAAGGAGGTTACTGTTAAGAAAAAGCAGCCCCTAAACTCAACGTTTCCAGGCCAAGTATAAACGTGATGTTCAAAATTCGCAAGGATGTTCAAAGTGAGGTGACTGGGCAGAGGGACGGAAGGATTTCTAAGATGCAAGCAGGCTTCCGAGATCATTTCATTTGTTTATAAACCACCTCTCTCCCCTCTCCCACCCATGGCCAAAAAAAAAAAGGGGGGGCAAAGACATCAGGCAGGAGGAGAAAGCACCTGCCAGCTTCTGTTTTATCGCTTACCTCCTACTTTAATCCAAACCTGCTCAGGCAAAGCTTTGTTTCTACTACCCAAAGTCTGTTTAGTGGATTCAATTTCTTGCTGATAGCAGAAAGAAAATGCTCTCGGCAATCCAATATCCTGATGCTTGGTAGCTTCAAGTACAGAACATGAGTTACTAGAACTCTGGAAAAAAATGAAGCAACAGGAACTTTATCAACAGGTGACAATCTCCTCTCTACGTACAAATAAAGTGCACTTTAATAGAAGTAACGTCAAAGCTATTCACATGAACTTGAAGAACTTTAGGTGCACTAAGGATTTTTAAATATCCCCGAACCACATAAATACTCTCGATTTAAAAAAGTTATTGAGCTCAATGAAAGAAAAAAAAATCCTTGGGGCCTAACTAAAATACAATTTATCCATTTAATACAGAAGAGCAAAGCTTCGCAAATCATTTTCCCTACCTGTGTTTGTGAAAGATTAGAATTTCCACTAGCAGAGCAACTATTTGCAGTAAACAGAGGGTATGTAAATTGCAGAGCAGTGGCTGCAGCAGCAGTTTTATTTTTCACTAATGTTGTACATTTGTTTTGTTGCTGATGGAGAGGAACATTCATTAATTCGGATGGATGGCGAATAAGAGTTACCAAACTGCCAAGACAAAAGAAACCCAGAAACACATGAAGAGCATGTGGCAGGTAAGTTTCCTGAAACACCACAATCACTAACTATCACACTCTAAAGGCTAACATTTGATTTTCTAGATAGGAACTTGAATCTGTTACCATGAATGCCCCCCATCATGGAAATCTCTACAGACAATTATCAGCTAGTGTTGTAGGGGACAAGTTCAAACTTTCTTCCTCACATTGGAAGGTGTGGCTGTGTGTCATCTTTTAGTTACACCTCCCTTCCCATCACACTTCTGACACCAATCTGTTTTTTTGGCCATCCTCCAAAATCTGACGACCATGGGCAAAATGGGGAAAACTACAGGGTGGGGACAGACAGGAAGCTGAGGAGACACCCTAGCAGACAGGCGACTCCTCTCCGATAGTTGTTGCTGCGAGATCACTTATGGGCTGGCAGTCTGGCTGAAGGATGAAGCTGCATTTTACACTCAGAACCTCACAACATGACGTCTTTCCTCCCAGGGGATGCATCTGTGCAAGATGAGGTCAGCCTCAACCTGAGTCAACAGAGGGGGAAGCAGAGGTCTCTCCTGACATTTAGGTGAGTGATTTGGGGACAAAACCTTTGTTCCTCAGGAACGTGTGTGCACTTATCTCAACTCATCTCTCTTCCGCATGCAGACGCTGAGTGCACACTGCAAAGGTGATGCTGCAGGCTGTGTACTTAATATCTGCTTGCTGTGCTTCACAGACCACACAAACTTTCAGCTCAGCCTCCAGACCCACTGAGGTCTGCTCCCTGTTAAGATGCGAGCTGCAGTGAGGCCGCTGGCCTCTGCAGAGAACCCTGGTCTACGTCCAGACCCAGGCTGGTGCTTCTCTGCACAGGACCCTGGTCTACACCCGGACCCAGGCTAGTGCCTCCCTGCAGAGGACCCTGGTTACACCCGGATCCAGGCTGGTGGCCTCTGCCGAGGACCCTGGTCTATACCCGGACCCAGCCTGGTGCTTCCCTGCACAGAACCCTGGTTTACACCCGGACCCAGGCTGGTGCCTCTCTGCAGAGGACCCTAGTTACACCCGGCCCGCTCCCTGGGGGATGCACCCACTTGTTGAGCGCCATGCCGGGCTCGGGGGGATCCGCGCCGCGCGGGGCTGGCGGGGACTCGGCTGGGATGCTGTTGAAGCGGTCCTCCAGGCGGACGCGCACGGCCGACTTGGCCCGCGCCTCGGGCGCGCCCTCCACGTTCTCCTTGCCGGCGCCGTCGGGCGCCTTGGGCCGGGGTGCGCCGGCGCCCGGGCCGTCGGCGCACGGCGTCTTCTCGGCGGCGGGGGGCGCGCCCGCCTCGCCCAGCAGCATCATGCGCAGCTCCTGGAAGTCAATGTGACCCAGGCACTGGTTGGCGCCCGCGAAGCCGCCATCGGCCAGCGCAGGCGGGCACAGCATCGGGTACACGGGCGGCGCGCCCCCCGCCGCCGCGCCCCCGGCCGCCGCGAAGCCCCCCGCCGCCGCGCCCGGCGCCGCCGCCGCCAGGAAGGCCGAGTTGAGGCGCGTCTCGAGCTCGCCGTCGGCCGCCGCCGCCTCCATGTGCGAGTAGAGGATGTGCTGCAGCTGCGTGTACTCGATCTCGGTCATCTCCACAAGGCTCAGGTCGGTGGTCGTGAAACTCAGCCCCGCCTCGCCCAGCGCCGCGTCCGCGCCCTCGGGGCCCGCCGGCCCGCCCGCCTGAGGCGGCTCCGGTTGCCCGGGGCCCGACATGCCGGCGCCAACGGCGTAGGGTGCGCGGGCAGGCCGGCGGGGCCAGGCCGGGCGGGCGGGGTCGCGGAAACCGCCGGCCGCAGCGCGCCTGCGCCGCCCGCCCGCAACGGCAGCCCCTCCCCGGCGCGGCCCTGCCCCCGCCCCGCGGCCCCGCCCCACGGCCCGGCCACACCAACCGCCCGCCGCGCCTCCGCCGCGGCGCCCAGTCCCAAGCTACGCGCGCAGGTCTGGGGCGTGGGGTTCGGGCGGCGAGGCTGCGGCGCGCGGGGCCAGGCCGTCCAAGTCCAGTGCCTGAGGGGCCAGACCACCCGGGTCGAGTGTCCGCAGGGCCGGGCCGCCCGGATCCCAATGTCCAAGGGGCCAAACGCCCGAGTCCAGTGTCCGAGGGTCAGACACCTGGGTCGAGTGTCCGCGGGGCCTCCCAGGGCCTGGCCGGGTATCAGGGCGCATGCAAGAGGCGCCTCTCCAGGTAACGCTTCACCACGAGTCCACGTATCCACGGGGTGCCGCGCGGTCCCCCCCTTCTCGGGACACGAGGCCTACAGTAAGCCCGAACAGTAGACAGGTGAGACAGCGCCCCCAAATACAGGTGTGACAAGGCAGGCTGTACGTAGGTGAAAACTCAGTCAGATAAATAAATACACGTGGTGCACCGTTCCTCCTAGAACCGGCAGGGCTCGTGTAATCAATGCACTCGACAAACACTGGCCAGTGATGAGCTAGAATGCACATGCCGTGTGGGTTCATCCTTTTCAAGTGTGCTCTTCAGTGGTAGTGTATTCACATCCTGTCACCACAATCAGTTTTCGAACATTTTCATCACCCCAAGGAACCCCATACCCATTAGCACTCCCTACCCACTAACCTTCTTTCTGTCCCTATGGGTTTGCCAACCCTGGGTACGTCCTAGAAATGGTATCATAGAATAGGTGGTCTTTAGAAAAATTATTTTTGCGGGCTCAAAATAATTACTGTACCCACCTCTCACCCTTACCCCCATCTCAACCAGTGGTTGTTTTCTGTATAGGAACCACGTGGTTTAAAGAAAGGCCTGTGATTTAGGCAGTTTTCTTCCATCAGGCTCTGAATTGCTCATTCTGTCAGAGCTCAGACATCTATGGAGTGCTAGTCATTTCTTCTGCAGTATCTTTTCTTTGAACAATATAAGATCATCCTGCACTTCCCTGGAGGTCCAGTGGTTAAGACTCCGTGCTTCCGCTGCAGGGGGTGCAGGTTCAATCCCTGGTAGGGGAACGAAGATCCCACATGCCACGTGGCACAGCCAAAAAACTTTTAAAAAAAAGTAAAAAAAAAAAAAAATATATATATATATATATATATATTTGCTTTTCTTTTTGTCCACTTAATATGTCCCCAGTAGGAAAATGATGGACCGCTTACTCAATAAAATGTATCAGGTGTGGGGGAAAAAACAAGAGCACTTTTTCTCACACCTAACATAAAAATTAGTTTCAGATCATCAAAATACCTAAATTTAAAAAGAAAATTATATAACTACTAAATATATAGGATGATATCGATAAAATCTTTGAGAAGATTCTAAGCGTGACATCAACACAGACCATAATGTGCACAGGCTCGCCCTGGGGATCTTGTTTAAAAGCAGATTCTAATTCAACAGGCCTAGGTGCGACCCGGAATGCCACCTTTCTAAGGAGCCCGCAGCTGACGTGTGTGCCGCTGATCAGTTGACCCCACTTTGAGCAGCAAAATCACGGAGTATGGTGAAATTTACAATGTTTAAAAAAGAAAACAAAATCAAGATTATATGCGACTTGGTTTTTCGCTTATTGGAAATAAAGACCATTGACACCTACGTTGTTTTTTGTGTTTCTTGATTTGGGCGGGTTCCTTGCAGATAACAGTTTTGAGCCCTCTTTTATTTAGACATGAAACGTGAGAATGATCTGGCTTTAGTGGGACTTATTTTATAAATAAAATGTGAAGAAAATAGAAAACATGTTTTTTTCAAACTCTAAACGTGGCTCCAAGTGGTTCTGGTCTAGGCCTCCAGGGGTAGCCCTCCTCAGCTGAGGACCCTAGCTGAAGAGTCAGGCAGAGCCCGGCGGAGCAGGTCAGGGTGGGAGAAAGGCCCCACCTGGGCTCCCCTGAGCTAAGAAGTAAACATGCAAAAAGATAAATAAATGAATAAGTAAACAGCATCATGGACCGATGCGAAGGGCTGGCTTTCGAGAACAGGAGGAGCTGCTCTGTGGACAGGCCATCGTGCAGGGGGAGACCCCCGGTCGGTGGCAGAGTCAGTTTAGTGGCTCCGGACTAACGGCCGGAGACCCAAGCACAGCATCCACATGAGCCTCAAGGAACGCGGGCGAGCATCGGACGTGACGCCGTTGTACAAACATATGGATTCGGTGAAAGCAGCAGGGCTGGAGAGCAAAACCAGCAGGGCTGGATAGCAAAATGCAGACATTACAGGAAAAGAAAACTACAGAGCAATACTGGACAGGAACAGATAGGCAGACATTCTTAACAAAAGCTTAGCAAATTGAATCCCACAAGATTTTTTAAAAAGAATAACTCATCGTAACCAAGTAGTGTTTTTTCCAGGGATGCAAGTTTTGTTTACATTTGAAAATCAACCAATGTAAATTACTATATTCATAGAGCAAAGTGAAAAGCCATATGATTACCTCAAAAATGCAAAAAAAAAAAAAAAAGTGGCTGGCAAATCTAACATCCATTCCCAATCAAAATTCGGCAAACCAAGCATAGAGGGCAAGTTCCTCAACCTGATAAAGGGCGTGTATGAAATTACCACACTTCACATCATACTTAAATGGCAAAAGACGGGATGCTTTCCCTCTCGATGAGGAAAAAGGAAAGATGCCCACTGTCGCCACTTCTGTTGAGCATGTGCTGGAGGGTCTACTCGGCGTGACAGGGCAAGAGAAAGGAGCATGCAGGTGGGAGGACGAGAAGTGGAACTGTCTACTTTCTCCCTAGGCAGCACGATGACCTAGGGAGAAAATCCTACAGAACCTACAAAAAAGCCAGTGAGTTCAGCGAGGTCGGAGAACACAACAACATACTAATACCAGTCACGTTCCTATACCCTAGCGGTGGACATGCAGGCCCCGCAATTAGAGTACACTAGCGCCTACAATCACTCAGCACACACCGAGGTGTGAGTTTAACAGGATACGTGTGGGACATGCATGTTGAATAGCATACAGGGTGGTTTCACTGCCCTAAAAGTCCCCTGTGCTCTGCCTACCCATCCCTCTGCCCCTTTGCCCCCGGCAGCTGCCCATCCTCTTACTGTCTCCATAGTTCTGCCTTTTCCAGGGTGTCACAGAGGTGGCTTCATACAGCCTTTTCTGATTGGCTTCTTTCACTAGTTTAATGCATTTCAGGTTCCTCTGTGTCTTTTCATGGTTTGATAGCTCATTTCAGTTAGTGCTGAATAATATTCCATTGTCTGTGTGGGACACCGTTTATTTATCCGTCACCTGCTGATGGGCATCCTGGTTGCTTCCAAGTTTCAGCAACTAGAATACAGCTGCTGTAAACACCCGTGTGCAGGCTTTTGTGTGGACCTGAGTTTTCAGCTCCTTTGGGTGAGTACCAAGGAGTGTGCTCCTGGAGCGTATGGTAAGCGGATGCTTAGTTTTGTAGGAAATAATCAAACCATCTTCCAAAGTGGCTGCGCCACATTCTGAATTCCCACTGGCGTGAGCGAGAGCTCCTGTCACCCCACATCCTCAGCCCCATCTGCTGTTGTCGGCGTTGCATGCTTTGGGCAGTCTAAGACGTGTGCTTGACGGCCTTCTGAAGACTCAGTTACCGTGCCAGCTAGGTGGCAACCCCGCGCGGGGCAGGGCGGGGGCGATGTCTCCCGGGACACGGTCTGGGCTCCGCAACCCGCGTTGCTCTCGCTCCAGGATTGCTGGATCTGGAATCAAGGGGTGCGAATGGGGTGGCCCCTCTCCTTATTACCTCTCGTGATGCCCCGCAGAGTCTGTGCTTCCCGTTCTGTGACTCTCGGTTCTAGAGGGCTCAGTCCCGAGGGGAAGAGAGCTTCCTCGCGGGGACGCAGTGAGGCTTCCTGGGGCCGTCAGTGGAGGCTGTGGCCTGGCCACTTGGGACTCTTCAGGCCCAAAGCAGGGGTGGCAGAGCCCGACTCTCACGGGTGAGGAACTAGAGAACCCAGGTCCTCTTCGTCCTCCAAGCCGGTGGACGGCCACAGCAATGCCCTCAGGCCCGACGGCTGAGGCTCAGACCGGGCAGGAGCGAAGGTTTGGGTCACCCACCAGGCCACGAACCCCCAGCAGCTGCTCGAGGGCCCAGGGAGCGTGGACGGGGTCATGGAGGAGGGTCTTTGTCGGTACCAGCGCCGCGGCTGCCACCAGGAGTGACGGCTGTGACAGCCGCGCCTCGTCCTGCTTTTGATGGAAACGTGCCTGCGTGTTTATCCACCGCACGCTTCTGTTTTCTCCTCCTTGCTCGTCCCTGATCGCGTAGGATGCGACGAGAATGGCCGGCCTTATTCCCATGGTCTGCAGGACCGGGAAGCCCTCCCAGAAGCGACGGGAGGTCCGGTCCCCTCTCCTGGGGGCGGGGACAGTGGCGATGGGGGCGTCGTGTTGGGCGGGAGGTGAGTTTGTGCCTGTCTTCCTTTGGGAATTTGGCTCAAAGGGCGGCTGTAAGCAAGGCATGGAGGCGCGCAGGGGGCCGAGATGATGGGCAGGGGGTGGCTAGCCGGGCCCTTTTTCTTAGAAGCCCCTCTGCTGCGTGTTCGCGGTTGAGGGGATCAGCAGAGACAGTTCTGCATGACATCTGGAGACCAGAAGAGAAGCAACAGCCGCACTGATTTTTCAACCCAGAGGTCGACCTGGGGTCACGTGCGGGGCTGTCGCCTTGTTGGGGGCAGTGTCCCCACTGGCCACGCCGCCTCCCGGGATCCCTCGGGCCAGGTGTGCCTCTAACCTTTATGACAAAGTGCGCCAGCTTCTCAGGCCGGATGTCCGCACCGTCCAGGCTGGAGGTAGAGAGAAACACGTGAGAGAGGCTAGTCCATCCTCGTGGGGCCCGGCCTGGCCTCACCTCGCCCTCCACACCCTCCCGTCTGCCCGTCCTTCCCGTCCAGCTCTGGCCGCAGCAGCTCCCACAGCCGGGGCTAAGCCTGCAGACCAAGCCCTGATGCATCCCCCATCCCTGTCTCCCTCTTCTCTCCCTCCCGCCCTCTCTGTCTCTCTCTGACCCAGATAACGAAGAGACGGTGAGACCCACGGCGCCGGCGTCTGTCAACCATTTGCTGAGCATCTCATTGCTGTGATTTGTGAGTTTTGTTCGCTCCTTAAGGAGTAAAAGAATCGGAGAAGCCTTTGTTAGAGATGTGATTTCAACCAGCGGCTTAGGGGCATTCGGTTAAGTACCTTTGTGACCGATTTCTAAATATTTGGAAAAACTGTTCAGTATTTAATTTGGTGTTTAAGTGTTTGATATTGTGTTTAAATATCTCTAAAAATATTGTTTAATAGATGAGAAATAGGACATTGAAGAAAATACGAGTTTCCTTCTGCTTGCTCGAAAGTTCCTCAGCTATTAAAGTATTGATTAATCACACACGCACACGCACACGCACACGCACACGCACACGCACGCACAGAAGGAAAGACAAACCAAAGGAAAGTTTAAGGCAACTGCTTTTGAACTTCCAAGGAAATGAACGTGAGTTTGAACTCGCGGGGTCAAGAGATGAACACTCGAGTGACGAGGGGCAGGGCGGCAGGAGTCAGAGGCCAGCAGAGGCGGGGAAGGGCCGAGTCTTCAGTTAAAACCGCAAAATCACAACACAGTAAAAGCAGCAAGTGGTGGACCCGGTGCTGGAGAGAATCGGGTCCGAATACCCAGCAGGGTGGAGGGATTCCAGGACTGGCCTAGAAAAAGGCACGATGCAGCAGGACGCCAGAGCCAGGGATGCACAGGGCCGTCCTGACGGGGGTGATAGCGCGGCCGAGAAAAGCAGCACAGAGGGACCCGAGGCTGCTGCACGGGGCTCCTCCCCCTCCCTCTGCCCTCCTCCTCCCTCCCCACTCCTTGTTTTCTAAACAAAAGGAAAGCGTTCCTTTACTACTTGATTACACGGGTGGGGATCTTTCCTGAAAACCAAGAGCGCGCCACTCCAGATGAAAGGATGCACGTCGTCCAGGGAGAGAAGCGTGACTGCGGCCGGTTCGCCTTCCAGACGTGAGCTGCTTTCTTTTCGGTCCTGACACGTGTGTGCGTGTGTGCCAGTGTGTGCGCATGTGTGTGCGTATCCGTGTGCATGTGTGCGCGCGGGAGCTGGGGCTTATCCCTGGGAGCTGCCAGCCTACCACTTGGTCTCCCTGTGCGTCTGGGTGTTGCTCACGGTCAAAGTCACAAGTGCAAACAGCCGTGCCTGCAGCGCTGCCATCGGACAGGACGCCCCCGTCCCCCAGATGCCTCCCTCGTGCTGCCCCTTAGAGGCCCCCCGCCCCACCCTGTCTGCAACCTGCCCCCTCCAGCATGTCCCTCAGGGGGGCCTGCGGCCAGTGGCCTTGGTCTGGGGCCTCTCTCACTGGATGCACTTCCCTCCTCCCCGTGGCTCGGCCACTATCCACCCCCGTGTTGACTGAAGGGCACCTGGGTGGTTTCCTGGCTTAGGCAACTGTGAATAAATCACTATAAGTACTTGGGTTCTCATCCCCTTGGGGTGACATTGCCCTCACTGATGACGCGTGCTTTGGGGTGAATGTCTAGCGGGGGGTGGCCGGCTTGTGTGGAATTTAATGAAAAGTCACTGATTGGAAACCCAGAGCTCTTCTCCAGGGCGGTGCCACCTTCCCTCCCCGCCACCCCGCATCCTCGCCAGCACTTGCTACAGTCAGTTTTCTGACCCTTTACATAAAGGGACACCCTGGGGTGGTGTCCACAGTGGCTGAATTCCTCTTCTTTTTCTCTGGCAGACCCTGATACCCTGATTTGCTGCCTTGCAGCCAGAGGTGGCCGGGTGCCAACCTGGCCAATGAGGTCAAACCAGACATTTGAAAGGGGAACAGAGGCTCTGTTGCTCCTGCTGGTTCCCTCCTATAACAGTGAGGTGATGACATGACGGCTGCAGGGGCAGGCTTCTTGCAAACACGAGGACAAGAGTCATGAGCTGAGGATGCAGAGCACGGGGGACCCTCAGTGACATTGCAAGCCACCAGGGCTGCCTGCCCCACCCTCGTGTGAAGCTCAACGATGGAAAAAGTCTCTGTGCTTCCTTGGTGACCCCCCACCTGAACACCAGCAACATGGGTACAGGAAAATTGGGCCAGAAACACCATTAAGAACACTTGTCTCCAGACGGCAGCATTTGGGAGATCTTGATTTTCTTGGTACACCGCTTTCATTTCCCACATTCTGGGAACACACAGGACCCCACAAATCTCCAGGGAGCCCACATTCTCTGGAAAGTAGAAGTTAGAAAATTTTGAACACCGTGAAAAATGTAAATGATGCTTTCTTTTTTAATAAATATATTTATATTTTTTAATTTTTGGCTGCGCTGGGTCTTCGTTGCTGCGCGCGAGCTTTCTCTAGTTGCGGCGAGCGGGGGCTGCTCTGCGTTGCGGTGCGCGGACTTCTCATTGCGGTGGCTCCTCTTGTTGCGGAGCACGGGCCCTAGGCGCACGGGCTTCAGTAGTTGTGGCTCGCGGGCTTCGTTGCTCCGCAGCATGTGGGATCTTCCCGGACCGGGGCACGAACCCGTGTCCCCTGCATCGGCAGGCGGACTCTCAACCACTGCGCCACCAGGGAAGCCCGGCAGGCGGATTCTTAACCACTGAGCCACCAGGGAAGTCCTAAATGACGCTTTTGATGAATACTTGATACCTTTGGGAATTGCCCAGGTTATAAGAAGTGAAGAAAAGATACAAGAATGTATAGAATCCCAATTTTGTAAAAAAAAATAGAGGGAAAAACAGATTAAGGGAAAAGATACAGATGGCTGCCCGTGGTGACCACTGGGTGGAAAGTGTGGGTGGTGTTGGAGGGCCTCCCCTTTCCTAAATGTCTGATGGGAAGCAGGCGTCAGAGCCATCCCAAGCCAGGAGCTCCCATCCCCACCCTGAGGGGCCTGGGTTGGAGGCTGGGGCTCCTACCCTGGGGCACCTGCCTCCTCAACCCTTGCTCAGGCCCCTTCAAGGGCACAGCCAGATGGTCCCCGTCGCTGTGCCTCGCCCTGCTGTCTCCCTGGCCCTGGACCTGCTGGTGCGGGGGTGGGGAGGGTCCGGCCCCTGGGGTGTGATCCTCCCTTGGAGGCTGCTTTCATCCTCCCTGACAGTTGCCTCTGCGGAACTGGATGGGATACGGGGCCCCACCAGGCACCGCGGCCCTCGAGGCCTCAAGCGGGAGGGAGTCCTCATGCCAGGTTTCCGGAGAGCCAAGCGCTGCACGGCGCACCTGATTGTGTGTGAGTGACTTTGGCTAAACGGGGTCACGGGTTGGAGCCGTCAGGTCTGGTCCTGGAGGAGAGCAGGGGTAGTTGGCAGGGTAAGGACGGAGCAGCGGCCGCCACGGGAGTATTCTGTGGAGCAGACAAAGCAGGGCTTGGGGAGGAGGCAAACATCCCAGCTGTACTCGAGGGACTGAGGATTTCAAAACTTGCGCGTATTTTCCCCGACGTTTTGGGGAAACTGCTTGGACAGCAGCCTGCAGGCCAGAGGGACTCACACGTTTTGGAGCCGGGCCCCGTGCCCAGCCCTGCTCGCGTCTATCCTGCAGGATTCAGGATTTCCTCTTTGGCAGGACCTAGCCGTAGGGCGGTCTTCCCCAAGGTCAGGCTAGCGCTGTGGGCTCTCCGTAGACGAGCGGCCACCCTCCTGGCCTCGCCTGGCCCGACGCCTTTCTGAGGCGGCAGTGATGGCGGCGTCCCCTCGCGGGACCCCCGCTTTGCGGCACTCAGCCGGGAAACCAGACGTTAGGTTACTGACTCTCCAGCCCACAGGGGTAGAGCCTGTCCTGCCCGAGGGATGTTTTCTGCGTGTCTCGGCTCATGGCGGGAGATGGGTGCACAAACTTGTTGAGAAGCTAAATGCTGGCACAAGGGCCACCAGGATGGGGCCAGTCACTGGTGGCCCTGAAGTTCAAGGGCAAGGCCGACACCTTTGTCTTCTCCTCCCAGCCGCGGCCGCTTCCCTGACCTGAAGGCTCCGCATCTGCTGGTACAGCCCCTGCCACTTATTCCACCCGGCAAGGCGCCTGGGCCACCAGCTCCGCCTCACCACACGCTCGTGACCAGCCCGGTGCTCCTTTAAGGCCCGAGTCAGCGGCCGGGGACTTTTGGGTGCCTGCCGACCCTGCCGGTACCGCCTGCCCCACGTCTCTGTCATCCCGACCGTGCGCTTCTCTGTCCTTCCCTTGGTGGCCTCGGGCTTCCTGCTCGACATGGGGTCCTGTGCTGGAACCATCCCGGGAACGGGGTGCATCCGGCAGGGGTCTTCAGGCCAAAGGGCACCGCTGCCCACACCACGCCGACTGCCAAGAAGCGGGAGCTGAGGCATCCCTCTGCAGACCCGACTTTCCAACGCGATGCCACACGAGACAGAAAACCTTCTGTAGATGTTTATTCTACTTCAAGTAACAAAGCTATGAAGTTCCATGTTTTAATGTACAGTGATATAATACTTTGCAATATAAAATACAATTTACAGAAATTTCTATCAAGTAAACCTAAAGAAACACACTTGATTTTTTACATTTGTTGTATTTAAATTAGAAAATTTTTTTTGTTTTACACGTAAAAAAACCTTCACATCTCGTTAGATGTTGGAACTCGTCGCCACTTTAACGTAACCTACTGACAGGGTCTCTAACACCAATCACTCCAAATTGCTAAGTTCTCGGTGTTCTCATAACTTAAACGTTTGTGCTAGAAAGTGAAAGATCTGTAGTGATGTGCAATGGAACAGACTCCAAAGGACAAATGAAATCCTCCAATTTTATATTTGCAAAAGTAAGTTTATGAAAATATAAAAAAATTATCAAAGTTTATTTGTACAGTCAAATAAATTAGCAAGTTTTTTCTCTTTCGCACTTCAGAAGTACTTGGAAAATACATGACAAGAAGCAGTATACTGTGTCTCACAGTGAAAAGCTTTCTAGTTTGTAGTTCTTAAGCTAGTATCACTATTTTCATCTCAGGCTTTACACAAATATTGTTCCGTTTCAATGACAAACGTTGAGATTTTGTCACAAGTATGTATCACAGTGCGGAGCTAGTGCACTTTTCCCGGGACAGAGAACCGCTCAGATGGTAAAGTTCAACAAACAAAACGTTCCTGATTATTCAAATCAAAGAAACCTATTCCCTCCACCCGCCCCGCCTTTTAAAGTACACTTAATTGCTTTACTTTCTCACATTCTTTAGGCTGGTAAAATTTAAACATTTTAAAATAAATTGTTATTTAAAATTCCACAATTTCTACTCAGATGTTGCTTTTAATCATGTTTGGGGGTGGGGGGAACATGTAAGGGGATACCTAAACACTGAGCAAAACAAAGAAATGTGTTTTTGTTTCCTGGTTGGAATTTGTAATTCAAATTTGTTCATGACAAGAGAAAGATGCACCTGTAGTTAAGTCTGGTGTTTCTCAACATTCCAGAGACAGCTGACACAGCCATGCACAGAAACACGTGGCCGCCTGCTCCGAACCCTGTGAAGTCAGCTTCTGGAAACAGGTATCACAGATGAGATGTCAGGAAAGGTATGGCTCTGAGGTCCACTAAACTCCCTTAAAATTTACAATAGTCAAGTTATTAGAAAAGATAACTTTATAATCTGAAAAAGCAATATGCTTTTGTAGGTACTTTCCCATTTCAGTACATTTAAATGGAAATGTTAAAGAGTTCTTAGTTTCTTGTTTATATTTAAAAAGCATCAGAATTGTAAAGGTGTGAAATTTTATAAGAAACCATCATACACAAAATTACAGTAATTTCTCAAGTCCAGAAGGTTCTGTCCTGTGCATGAGCACCCAGCTCTTTCCAAGACCACCTGCTTAGCACGTGAGCGCGGCTTCACGGGCGGCCCTAGGTCTGGGCGGTGGGGGCGGCGGCCCGCGGGGCCTCGGCCTTGGGGTCCCGGGGTCGCTCCGGGCTCCGACTACGGTCCCTGCGGCGCTCCCGCTCGCGGGCCTTGTCGCGGTCACGGTCCCTGCTGCGGGACCTCTCCCGGTCACGTCTACGGTCGCGGTCGCGGTCGCGGTTGCGGCTCCGCTCTCGGGCCCGGTCCCACTCGCGCCCCTTGTCCCTGCCCGCGTTGCGCTCGCGGCCCCGGTCCCACTCGCGGCCAGCGTCCTTGTCGCGGTGTCGGTCCCACTCGCGGCCTCGGTCCCAGTCCCGCTCGCGACTCCAGGTCCGGCCGCGTTCCCGCTCCCAGGGCTTCCCACGCTCCCGCTCGCGCCGGCGGTCCTCAAGGGCCCGGCCCGGGCGGCTGTCGGGCGGCGGGGCCTCGGGCTCCTCCGGGGCCTTGTCCCGGGGCCGCCCCTCGAAGCCTGGGCCTCTGTACTCGTGGCCCCTGCCCTCGCGGAATTCGGCCTCGGGGCCTGGGGCCGGCGCGGTGGGTGGCGCAGGCGGGTGGCTGGGCAGCTCCAGCAGTGGCCGGGGCGCCGGCTTGGGTCCGGGGGCGGCCGGGCCCTGGAAGTGGAAGCGTGGAGGCGCCGACTCGCTCTTCTCGGGGAAGGGAGCGGCGCCCCGGGGCCCCCCAAAGGGCAAGGGCGCCGGTGCCCTCTGGCCGGTGAACCTGGGCGGTGAGTGGACCCTCTGCTCTTCGAACTGCTGAGGCTGCATCCCCCTGGGTCCCGGCACGAATCCAGGAGCTTGGCCCCTGGGGCCTTCAAACTGCCCAGGGTGCGGCCCCCTCGGGCCCACAAAGTGGCCGGCAGGGGGGCCTCTCTGACCTCCGAACTGAGAAGGAGGAGGGCCACCTCGGGGTCCTTTAAACTGCGACAGCAGAGGCCTCCTCTGGCCCCCGAACTGGAAAGGCGTGGCGCCCCTGTTTCCCAGGAACGGGGCCTGCTCGGGCCCCTCGCACTGGCCAGGGGGGCCCGAGGCCTCACCGTAAGGGGCCTCCGGGAACTCCCTCTTCTCCCCGTGGGGGTCCTTGCGGTCTTCAAACGGAGGCGGCCCTGCTCCCCTGGGCCCGCCCAGGTGGGAAGGGGATGGGCCCCTCCCGTCCCCATAGGGAGGTGGCCCGTGTGGCCCTGAGAACAAGGAAGGGATGGGCCCCTTTTGGGGCCCGAATCTGGCTGGTGGAGGCCCCCCTCTCGGCCCGTCGTTATTAGAATTCTCTTCCGAGAACGGAGGGACTGGCCCCCGTGGGCCTGTGTAATTGGGGCCGTGAAGGCCCGACATCCCGAAAGCACGCGGTGCAGGCTCCCGCTGGCCTTGGAACTGGGGTGGAGGCCCCCCTTTCTGTGCTGCAGCGGGGAACGTGCCGGCCCCCTCACCTGGCCTGGGCTGTGGCTCTCTGTCTCCTTCGGTTTCAGCTGCCAGGGAGTCACTTTTTTCGGGAAACTGAGCATTTCTCTGATCGTCGTACTGGCAAGAGCCCAGAGGTTTTTCCTGAGAGTACCCTGGACCCGAGAAAGGATCCCTTCCTCCGGGAGGGTGGAATGTCTGGCCCTCGTGCTGCGAAGGGAAGAGGGGCTGGAAGGAGGCACCCGGCGGCGTGGGCAGCAGCACCTTCCGGGCAGGCCTGGCCGCGCCGTCCCCGCCGGTCGCGCCCTCAGGCCCCGGGCTTTCCATGGGCTCCCGCAGAGGGCCGTCCTGCTTGGCCGGCAGTGGGGCCTCTTCGCCCGGAGCCCACGGTGGAGGGGCTGACTCTGGCTCCTCCTGGGCTGGGAGTGGCCCCGGGCCGGCAGCGGCCCCTCCGGGCGCTTCTCTGGCCAGCGGGGGCCTCGGGGCGGCCTCGCTCTCGTTGCTCTCCGCGGCCAACCGCCGGGCCTGCCGGGGGTCCCGGCTCAGCCGCGCCTCGGCGCTCGGGCCCGGAGCCTGGCTGCCAGTGGGGGGCGCGGCCGGCTTGGCCGCAGCCTGTGGCTCTGGCGGCAGGAGCGCAGCCTTGGGCGGTGGCGACATGAGCGCGTCCGACACGGAGAAGTGGGCCATGGAGGCCCCGACGGCCGCCCTCTGCTGCCTGAGCGCCTCCTCCTGCTCCTCCACCTGCCTCTGCTGCTCCTCGATCTGCTTGGTGAGCTCCTCTATCATCTGCTGCTGTTCGGCCAAGGAGGGCGCCGGCAGGCCCGCCCCGCCGTGCGCGTCCGCACACATTCTGGTGGGCAGGTCGTCGACGGTCACTTTGGCTTCTTCGAGGATCGTCTCGTCCTCCGGGTCATAGGCCACCTCCTCCCGCTCAGCTGCCTCCGCAGCCTTCTCCGCGTCCTGGCGTCGCCCGCGGTCTCCAAGCTGAGTGTCGAAGGCTCTCTCAGGCCCGTACTCTTCCTCGGGGTCATACGGCCTGTCGTCTTCCTCCTCCTCCAGAGCTCTGTCTTTTGAGAACTGACCAAACTGCTGGACAATTGGGTCCAGCAGAGGTGCTGCCGGCAGCCCGCCGCCGGCTTTGGCTCTCGAGTCCTGGTGGGGGGCTGGGGCCGACTCGGCAGGCTCTTTGGTGGGGGGGTCAAACGCCTTCTTCTTCCCAAAGAGAGTCTGCAGGATATGTTCTAGGGGCGAAGCTGTTTTTGAAGAAGAGGAAGTGACAGAGGAAGCGGCCACCGTCACTGATGCGGGTGATGCTGTGACAGTGTTCGTGGCTCCTGGTTTGAGCGACGACAGTATCTGTAACACGGAAGATGAGGCCGGCGCGCCTGGTGCTTCTGGAGGAGGGGGTGGGGGTGGGGGAGACCCCGGGGGTGTGGTGCTGACAGCCGCGTCCCCTGGGCACAGCGGGTACTTGGGCGGCTTCTTCTCAGGGAGCAGGGCTGCTGGCACTCTGGGGTGGACGGGATCCACTTCTTCTTGTGTCTGAGTACGGGGCCGCTTCTCCTCTGTCTTGTCTAATTCGCCGGCATTTGAAGGACGCTTTATTTTTTGACAGATTACTAACCCCAGGATTATGTTTGGACGCGGTGACTCAAGACCTAGAAAACAAAACAGTTGTGCAAATTTTAGAATCGAATTGTAGCTTTTGTCCTTCAGGGGTAAACTCTAGGTGTGAAGGGCAGTGGGGGGATGGTTTCCAGAGGGAGGAGGAGGAAATTCTGTGGCAAAACAGAACCAAGTGTTTGAAGACCAGCTGCAAAAGATGCAAACTGCACCGCGCACCTGCCCGGCCTGACGGGCCCACAAACCACAAAACCAAGGGCCCAATGCACACGCTCATTCGCCCAGTGCTAAAATTATTACAGATTTTCAATTATACGCAACGCTAGGGTAGAGTTGTGCTGGGGGAGGTGGGGAAGGCCAGCACGCACACACTCCAGGACGTTCACCTACTGGGAATGAAGCCTGTATGTACCAGGATGTTTTCTAAACGAACTCTTAGCTGTGTTCCTTTATTTGACTCTTGCTACAAATCAGGAAGGCAGCACCCCCTTTCGACTTTAACTTATGAGCTGCAATATGTAAATTAAGCTATTCATACTAAAATTAAAGGTTCAATTAAGGACCAATTCTACAACTCAATTATAATGATCAACAAAATTATACTGATCGATATAGCACACACCATTCGATAAGTTCATCGGTCACTGGTGTCAAAATTTACAACTGACGGGAAAAGTGACGCTGACCAAAATGCCTAAAACAAATGTTCTTGCAGGTTTAGAAAGACGTTCAACGACCAGTAGCTTATCAAAAGCTACCGAACGCTCAGGTCTCTGTCAACACAAGACGTGCGGCTTAAAGCCCAACGGTGTTCGGACAGGGGCAACAAAGGACAGACCACGTGGAGAACACGCTGGGAATTTCAGAACATTGCACAGTCTTCATCCAAACATTGTGGATCGTGGTGCACTGTCCCAGGGATGCTACTGTCTCTGTACGGCTCCTCTACCCTCACACTAATAACAAACCCGGAACACCAACAGGGGAACAGAAAAGCCCGAGTCACAGATCGGTAAGTTAGGGAGAAATGATAAACATGGGACCAAAATTTTGTTTCAACAGCATATTTAAAATTAATCAAATTGTATAAACTCAATTTACACATAAATCACTATTGTGTAAAAGATATTCATGCTATATATTTTTTGTTTAATCACTAAAAAAGAAAATCAGCACTGTTTTTCCTACTCTTTCTGTGATTTTAAGTTGATCACAGATCAAATAGTTGTCTCTGGACACCCACTGTGTAGTTCTGAGCGCCTGTCACCCTTCCTAAATTCCAACAGAGGTGGGTTGACATGCCGAGCACGAGGGTGGCGGATGTCCCACCCCGCCCCCGAGGAGGAAGACCCGGCATGCCAGAGTGAGCTGGGCTGGCCCAGCATCCACATGGATCGGCGAGGTACCGCCGGCCCCCCTCCCCACTGTGCTCAGCGCCTCGTTTCACAGGCTGACATTCAAGGGCTGAGGTGCCCATGAAGACACCCACTCATGATAAGAGGAACGGCTTCTTCCAGAATGTCCTCTGCCTGCCCTTCTGATGACACTGGTGACTCAGGGGAAGGAGGAGCTGGGCAAAGGAGGGCGTGGAGACAGGAAGGCCAGGCCCACTGCACTGAGCATGGCATCCAGATGGTTCTGCTCAGATGTGAAAGATACTCTATCAAGTTTGCTTTCTAATCAAAATGAATTATTTTAACTTAAAATAGTAAATCTCTCACTCACTATAACAGCCACTTACTGAATAATTTACAGCTCACTAATATCCAGTTTGGGGCACAGTCAATAGCTCAACTGGCTCTCGTGGCCCTTTCTGGACCGACTGTCACTGACACGGCCCCAGAGCTGGCAGAGCAGGTCCCCAGCCGAGCCACAAGCTGGAGCCTTGGCCAGCTCTGTGAGCAGCAGCAGAGGAGGAATGTGCTCGGCCACCCGGGCGGGGGTGGGGACGGCTGGGGAGCCCCGGCCAGGGGCGTCCTCTCAGCAGCCCAGGGCCCACGACTGTCCTCTGTCCTCAGTGCGGATGGGCTATGCTACCTCTGAAGAGCTAAACTTCTAAGGTGCCAACACCAGGGCCTGCGGCATGAATCGCGTTTCAGGTCAAAGACGCTGTGTGTGGAGGCTAAGTCACTGCGTTAAATCCAGGGAGGTGGGGTCCTGTCCTCGGGAGGTGCGCCAGCCCTACAACTTGCAGCAGCTTTATATGCTTCCTAACAAAACTGATATATCCCAGACGTGGCAAAATTCTCTAGACTCTACCCTTTGTGGGCACAGGCGTCACAGGTGAGGTTATAATTAAATTACTTAACATTTACATTTGTTTCGAAAACAGTTAACTCCCTGGAGACCAGCACCTAACTAAGCAGCTAGTATTGTTAAATGCTTTCAGCTCAACTACTTCGTCTACACACACCCGTAAGCGATCTAACAAAGCTCGAGCTGGAGGAATGTTAGTTTTGAATTTCCCCACTGATCTTCCCCAGGACTTTACACTTAAATTGGGCTGTTTCTGAAGCAGTCAAATCTCATCTGCTTCACCTGTGCACGTTATGGCTGCATGAGACTTGAAATGTAACCAGCACCGTGGAGATGACTTACTCGTGGAAGAGTATGATTCACTGTGCTACCGGGGCCTCGGCAGTGACCGTCAGGGAGGTGAGGGCACGTCTGGCTCCACCCCGCTCCGCACCCTCACAACAGGCGCCTGGCAAGGGCACGCTGGACACAAAGGGCTACTACCACTGGGGCGGGGCAGGGGCAGCCTTCACCTGAAGGCCCCATTTTCTGCCTGGGGCCCCTGTGGGCGCGCCCACTGTTGTGTGAGCCCTGGAGAGGAGAGGGCGCCCCGCTGGCTGCGTGCAGAGACAGGGCTCCCGCTGGGGCCCGGGGCGCCTCCCCGGCTCCGCACAGGGCCTCTGTCCCATGGTCACAAGAGGGGCGCTTACTTACCGACCTCTCTTTGAGGGTAGTGGTGAGGCTTATGACTCATCAAGTAGATGAGAACTAGGTGGGAGGCCACTGAACTATCATTTCCAGACACGGGGTACTGATCAGACTGAGCACCGGGGTGTCGGCACCCCTGCCCGACCCCCTCCAAATTGCGGGAGAAACGTGTCCACAATGTCCGGTGTGGATGAAACAAGCCTTCTTAGCTGCATGTAGGTCCCCGAGTCTTCACGGTGAAAGGGTCAGCCCCAGACCACCCGTACAGGGAAAGAAGTGGACAAACCCAGGGACGAGGGACAGCTGAAAAGGTGTGTGTGGATTTCCTGAGCCAAGACCCAAACCAGGATCTGTGTCCAGGTGTGTCAGCAACAGGGCCGTGGGGGAAGCAGCCCCCATGCACCTTGGATGTGGTGCAGCGGGGGGACAAGGTTTAGTTTTAATAAACCAGATGAAAGCTGTCCAACTATCAAATGAGACGTTTACCCCTAAATCTACCTGGAATGCTCCACTATTCAGTGTTTAAAGTGAACACCTTCTTGTGGTCTGAGTCCGACAAGACAAAACGTCCACACCTGCGGGAACAGAAACTGTGCTGGAGTTAGCCGCAACCGTCCTCGAAGAGGACTTGGGCAGAGACGCAGCAAATACGGGGAGAAGCAGCTGCCCGCCCGCCACACTCGGCTCCCATGCAGACTTCGCCCGCTCCCACTCTTGGGTCCCTAAGACCTGTGCAAAGCCAGGGCTCCGCGTCCCAGTGAGGAGAGCGTCGTCCATCCGTCCGCCCGCCCGTGTCCAGGCACCCCCAGCACAGCACCGCCACCTGCACAGCCAGAAGCACACTGGCGTCGGCTGAGGCAAAGCAAGGTGGAGACAGTCCTCCGTCACAGTGCACCTGGATGGGCACCAAGAGCTACCAAATGGTTCAAATTCAGACAAACAATGACCAGTTTCCATGAAATATTTTTATTGATTTCAAAGGAGAGAAAAGCACTTTCCATTCAGCACGATTTTGCCTTTGATTACAGCATCTGTACACAGCTATGCACGCAGAAACTGAAGACGTGCTTACCTGACAATATTGCAAGTCACGGAAACGGTCTGCTAATCTAGGAAGCAGTTAAGCGTGAGGACAGAAGGCAGACACCACGGATGGAGCCAGCCTGCTAAGAGAATGGCCCTCGCCCTGCAATGCCTCGGAAGGCAGGTCCCTGTCCTCTGCTCAGGGTGGTCCACACCTTAGATGCCTGAGGGCCCTCGACAGGCGCCCCCCACCCCCTCGGGAGGGCCGGGCGCCCTGGCCTAGGCCCAGCATCCCATCTGACTGGTCTTCCTTCTGTGAATAAAGCCCCTAGACGCGCGGACCAGCTGAGACCTGAGTCCCCAGGGGTGGAGCCCCGTCAGTGTGTGTGGGACTGAGCTGAGCCGTGTCCACAGTGGAAGGACTGTCCGCTGGCTCAGAGAGACGCGGGCCTCCCAGCCGTCCTCCAGGCTGTGTGACGTGGCGACGGCCTGGCGCCTCTGGGACAAGTCGAGGGAGCCCGGGAGGACAAAAGGCCCTGGAGGCAGACTGGGCTCGGATGGGCTCTGTTGCCGTGCAGGGACTGGGCTGTGGGTTCTGCGTGGAGACCACCCCGTGTCCACCATCCAAGCGTGGGGCAGAGAGGACGCTGACCACAAGCAGGCCGCGCAGGCCTCCCCGGCACCGCACATGGATTCAACACCTCGTGTCCTCGCCTGCTTCTCCAGTGAGCCATACTGTCAAAACCTACGGGGCTCCCAAGTCCAGAGACGGACGTGCCGAGTCGGCACTCTCCACCCCCACAGACCTGCCCTCCTCCTCCCAGAGGCCCGCCCGCTGGCGGGCTGCCCGAAGTGGGAGGCCTGTGCCCCACCGAGGCCTTGGGATGGAGATGCGGCCGGGTCGGACCCTGACTCCACGCTTACTGGCCCTGCGAGCTCAGGCAGCAACAACCCTGGGCAGTGCGGGCGCTCCCTGCTGAGGGGCTGACATGGGGGGTCAAGGGTGCTCCCCTCAGGGTGCGGGGCCAGCGCTGCCAGGCAGCATGTGCTCAAGCCCACTGGCTGCTCCGTCGACGGACACGGCAGCCCCTCAGACTGGACCTGTGCCGTCAAAGGATGCTGTGCAGAGACGGGAGGAACACCCCCGGCCCACCTTCCAACACTCATGCACACACACAACACGCACATGACGCACACACCGCGAGCCTGGGACACACGGACGTCTGTACCCAGGGAGCGCCAAGTCACACTACAAACGTGCGAAGCAGCTCAGGCAGGTAACGTGGCCTCTGGGGCCAAGGGAGTCTGGCTGATGTGCAGGTGTACAGAACACACACGGATGTTAACGTCAAACAAAGGTAGCAGGAGACTTAAAAATACATATACTAAATTGAGCGAGCTGAGATTTAGAAGCTCTTCGATTAAAAGTCTTTAAAAGTTTATGGTAAAATTTCCCATACAATCACATTTCGAAAGCCCCTCTTCCTACTTGATTTTAATGAAACCTTCGTTCTCTATCGTGGATGAAAACCCGCAGGCCTTTGAGCATCCCCTTCAGGAAGTGACAGCCTTGGGAATGCAGGTGGAGGAGTGATGTCCACTCCGCTGGTCATCAAGTGTGGTCACTTAGCAGATGAGGTGAGCGCCCTGCCCAGCCTTCCTTGTCCCCGTGTCACCCCGGAACACCCAGCGCGGCCCCCTCCCTCTGCCAGCCAGGCCCCAACCCAGCACTGCACCAGCTCCCACCGCGGCTCCAACTAGGGGTCCCCTCGGTGGCCCCTGCGCCCCTGCCTCCTCCCCACGCCTGACCTCAACCACCTCTGCTCCACTCAGGGTCTGTCTGTGGCCCCGAACCTGGCAGCCCCCTGCTCGTGTGACAAGGTGCACCGGGACGGAGTCAGGCAAGACCCCACCGCAGGCTCTGCAGGTGGAGCCGTGAGGGGGGCTCCAACGCGGGTGAAACAGGGCTTTGTCACCTCCCAGGTCCCGCTGCTACAGACGCGCAGAGTGTGCATGTCACAGGATCTACGCTCACACTAGGCCCCGCTCAGGCTTCCACCCTTGTGACTGACCGGAGGCTCCTCATGGTATCGGGAAGTCGGCTTCACCACCGTCACCGCTGTGTCAGGAACACGGCGTCCAGGGAGCTGGCCAGCGCCCCAGGAGCTGCCCGCCAAGAACCTCGGCCACGGCCCTCCCTGCTGCCCATCAGGCAGCACTGCTTTAGCACGAGGAGCGGGACAGCCCCCCGGAGAGCTTGGCTTCTAACGTGTTTGGCACTGAGACAGTTCCGTGTGTTATGTCAGGGAACACGAGCCCTGCGGTCACGGGGACCGACCAGGAAGCTGGGCCCAGCCGCAGAGCCGCCGGGGCGCTGGCCATGGACACGGAGGCAGCGGGCGCGGGCGTGGCCACCGCCTGTAGAAGCAAGTGCTTCAAGAGCGCTGACCGCGGGTTACGCTCAGCATCTTCTAGGCTTAGCCGTTTTGGGGGGCGCCACGGCCAAGGAGACACTCCCATTTAGGCACCTTTCTGCGAGACTTAAGTCCCGTCAACTTCTCAGGGTTAAGAGGAGTTGGGTCCCCAGAGACCACGTCCCCCTTGGAATCACCCTTAGCTCCCTTGACAAGCCTGAACTTTCTTTCTGGTCAGCCTGTGAGTAATTCTTTAGAAGCAGCACTTTCTAAGGAATGAGTGAACAGAAAGTGGTCTGCCAAAGGTACGAATTCGAGCAGCAGATTTCAAAGTGACTATTTCTAGAACTAGTTCCTGTCTCAACGCTATTTCTCGTTTCTCCTCAAAACGAATGCCTGTAGCGAAGAGGCTTGGCCTGACGCCTGCAAGGAGGCAAGCCCGCAGGCCAGGCCCAGGCCCCGCCCTCCCGGCACTGCCCAGCTCCCGCCGCCAACACCCTGCTCACACGAGGCGGGCGGGCTCCGGACAGGTTTGTCCCTCTTCACAGGACTTTTCTAAGACAATTCACACCTTCCTCAGGGGACCTCCGGTGCCACCCTCCACTACCCAGGAAGTCCCATAGCTCGACGCTACTTCACCCCTGCTCCCAAGTTCCGCTGCCAAAGGCCGGGTCTGGGTGAGGCACGCAGCTCGCTGGGACTGACTCCGCAGGGCATAGGGGGGACGTGTGGGCAGAAGGCTGGGGCCTACCTGGTCCCTCAAAGGGCAGGAGTTTGGAGGGCACAGGGTCCGCGGCGCTCAGCGGGATCAGGTAGAGGTCCTTGACGTGCCTACTGTTGTTTGCCACGACGCCGAAGCGGCCGCGGCTGCTGAAATAGGAGTACAGAGAGATGTAGGCCACCTCCTCCTCCTCCGTCGCGGGGTGGAAGCGGATCAGACACAGCTCCTGCAACAAACAGAGGGCGGGGAGCATTGACCTGCGGCCTCTCGGAAAGGCAGCCGCTTCACCTTGCACCTAAGCCCCAAAAGCAGGAGGGAAGCGAGGACAGGAGCAACCAGCTCTGATTCTGACCGTCACAGCCCTGCTGCCCAACACATCGGAACAACGAGCTAGTGAAGAGGACACAGGCCCGAGTCTCAAGACTGCTGGGTTTGGTCTTGGTTTCGGAGGGACCGCTTTAAAACTACTCAGCCCCACTGTCCTCAACACAGAGCCCACCTCCTGGGGCGCTCGTACTGATGGGGTACTCTGTGTGCAGGGCCAGCCTGGGGCAGTGTCTGACACAGAGCTAAGTGACCACTAAGCGTGTGATGAGCTGCCCGCAGCTCCGAAACGGGAGGGCTGAACTAGACCAGGGTTGTAACCCTTCTGTGACCCCAGTGAAAACAAGAGCCCCTCCCCCAAAGAGCACTGCACACGCAGACACACAGCTGCGTCCGCATTTCAGGGGTTCAGACTCCAGCCCAGCCGCCTCCCCCCACCTCTACTCCACCAGCTCAGACAAGAAAGGGACAGAGCATCTGTATTCCTAGCTCTGAACTGCACATGCGCTTTCACAAAGCTTCCACCGTCATGCTACTCAGACACCCCTTCACAGGTTAGCCAGCTATCAACTTAAACGTTCACCTGCAAGTATCTCACGAACTAGAGACATTTCAGGTATTAACGCGCAAGACGAGAGTCAAAGAAAGAGCCGTGTGTAAACAAACCCCTTCCTCCTCGGGTGCAGAGGTCAGACTGTGGGCAGGTACCTTAGACACTGAAGATCGGAGCTTGCCGACGTAATCCCAGACTGTCTTTGGGGCAATCCTTCCGCCGATGTGAATTGTGTCGGGCAGGTCCTAAGTGAAATGAACTCTGATTAAATGGCCGGTGGAACCGTGGCGGTCACAGAGAGACCCCAAACTACCCGAGATTCACAACTAAGAAAACTGCAACTATCCCAAACAAAGCAGCAATAACGGTGTCAAATGTTGCTTAGCTGACTAACATCCGGGATTATGAGTGACCACACCCAAGGCTGGCAGGAGGAGAAGCTTCTGCTCAATAGGGTGACAGTCAGCAATATGTTTTACTGTTGTCTTTTAGGAACATATGCATAAAGATCCAGGTATGTCTCAGAAGTGACTGAGCACTCTTTGTTAAGTCTGAAATGCTAGTGCTGTTTTGCTAATTTTGAAAAATGAAAGACCTGTCACGTGTGCCCCTCCACACCAAGGCAGGTCATGCGTGTCTGGCCACACCTGCAGTGGGCACATGCACACCCAGGTTGGTTTTGCACAAGCTCTAGTGAACAGAGGGAGAAGGAAGACAAGCTTCAGCTTCTTCAGAAAAGATGGAGGGTCTGATTTCTCATTTGAATTTTCGCCACTGTGCAAACCACGTAACCTGCTGACTCGGCCCGGCAACCCCTATTCTGCCTTCAGAGGTGCTCGCGTGTCCAGACACTTCAGCAGGAAGGTGGTCACACGCCTGACTCCAGCGCGGGACCAGAGTGCCCGTGGAAAACGCGTGCACGCACACACACACGCACACACACACTTCTCTCCCTCCTGGTTCTAACCTCACTGAGATAATCAAAACATCCAGAGACAGGATACGCCTTAGTGACAAACTTCGCTACACTCTGCATGTTAATAAATCCTTTCCAAATGGTGCCGAGTCGAGACAAAAAGAGGGTGGTATCGCCTTCTGGAGGGGAGCGGGACTCTGAGATGCTGCAAAACAAAACCACAGAAGATACGTGAATCTTTCTCTCTGCCCAAAGAATCCCCAATATTTATTTATTTATTTAACGTGTTTACAAAAGCAAAGTGAATTCTTGCAAGTTTTGATAGCTTACTTTTTCAAATTAATTACTTTAATCATAATGATATAAACACATTCTGGTCAAAGAAATATAAACTATATAGGCAATAAACTGGATGGCTGTAAATTTAAATTCCAGTTTTCAAGAACTATATTTCTAAGGTGATAATTAGTCATCCTAAAACTGAAGCCTTAAAAAAACGCCTTTTTAAAATAGAAAATTGAGGAGAGTTGTATTTCTGGGTGGATTTCAGAGCCGAAAGACTGAATCACTCATTACTGCTCCTGTTCATCTGAAAGAAAGGCCACAGCTCAGCTGCTCAGACCACACACGGGGGCCGCACCTGATGCTTGGCGACGGTGGGACCGACAGGAGGTATCTGGGCTCGGGCGACGCGGACGGCTTGGCCAGGATGGACTTGGGCACCGTCACGGAGGTCGGCACAGGCTTCGGGACGTCCTGTCGGGGCTCCGCTGGGTGGGCGCTGTCTGGGCGGGCTGCCGAAGGAGCCGTGCCCGTGCTCGGCCCGCCTGGTGCAGTCCTGGGGTCTCGGCCAGACACCGTGACTGTGGTGAGCACTCCGCCGCCCCCAGGGGCCAGGCAGGGGGCGCCTTCCAGGGCGGAGGGCTCGGGGTGGCCGTCCTCTGGAGGCACCGGGAGGGACCTTCCCTCCAAGTGGGCGCGCGCAGCGCTTTCCAGGTCTGGCTCCGAGGCGTTTTCAGGCAGAGTTTCTGGTGCCGCATGATCGGCTGAGCTGAGAGCGGGCTCAGAGGCAGAGCTGTCATGCTTGGACTTTGAGTCCTCCTTCTTGGCAGAAGTTGACCACTTTTGCTTTTGCGGAGCTGGCTCATCTTCCGACGATGGAACCTGACCTGGAGAAGAGAAGGAAGGCCTTCGTGAGAAATCCCACACGTTCGAGAGCAAAGCCTGCCCGTGGGTAGACAGACGATCACTGCTTTAAAACAACACCACTATAAAGGCAGGGGCTCACTTCCTAAGCTTGAAGAAATGATTCTACCCTTTCCACTGTGTAACCTGGTTTGAATGCAGCTGTCCCGAGAAGGGTCTCCACAGTCTCCCCCAAGATCTGCTCACCTGTGCAGATCTTACAATTCAGGTCAAAGAGGTGCGCCCGGTGCTGCCCGGTCGTGTCCTGCAGCATGCTGCCGACAAGGTCCAGCAGCGGGGCTGCGCTCCTCTCGGGGGCCGCCCGCACCGATTCTTGCTGTTCCTAAAGCACAAGAAGCAGAGAAGGTCATTTCTCTGCCACCCCCTCTCCACATCAGCAGCACCCATGGAAGAAACATCTCACGTGATTAAGAACCACTGAAAAAAGAGCAAAAGGACTACTGAATACAAGTACTTGAGAAGCAATACAACTACACACACTTGTGTCAGCTCAGTGTCTTGCCCAGTAATTCAGGCACCTAACAACGTCTGGAACGGGATCATCTTAGTCAATTCTCGTGAGCACTGGAAATCCTAAACGCTTACATCAGAATCTGATACTGGCGGAGAATCTTCCATATCGGGAATAGTTTCCTGTTTAACAGTTGGCTTCTTAGTCTCATTATGCAATTTAGTTCTGGACTCCATCACCTAAGATGAAAAAGACAGACAAACGTGAAAACTTAGCCCTTCTTTCCCAAAGGGACTCTCTCATGCCAACGGGCTATTAATTCACTCTGGGGTGGGGGGGGCGCTGGTGTCAGGCTTCTGGCACCCGCAGCCTCCTCTCCCGTCGGCACTCACAGGCTTTGACGATCTCTCTTTCCACATGGAAAGCTCTTTGGAGACAAGTTCTTCTGGCTTCATTCTCACAAGTTTTGCCAAAGAGATTTCTTCACGCAGAACACGATGGAAGAGCCCCTGTAAACAAACATCTCTTGTTCACTCGTTCCCTCTAAGAGGGCTTCCCTCTAAGAGGGCTTCCCTGGTGGTGCAGTGGTTGAGAGTCCGCCTGCCGATGCAGGGGACACGGGTTCGTGCCCCGGTCTGGGAAGATCCCACAGGCTGCGGAGCGGCTGGGCCCGTGAGCCATGGCTGCTGAGCCTGCACGTCCGGAGCCTGTGCTCCACAACGGGAGAGGCCACAACAGTGAGAGGCCCGCGTACCGCAAAAACAAAAAAACAACAAAAAACAAAAAAACCCCTCTAAGATACTAGAGAGGATGTGGAGATGGGCAGCAAGGCAAGCCCCTGCCCCACAGCAGGACGAGGGCCCAGAGCATCCCATCGATGCTCGGAGAACAAGGGCCCTGAGGTCAGGCAGCTGATCTCGAGTATCCCGCCGCACTGACCCTGCTACAAAGACCACTTCACAGAAAACACAATCGACTGAAGAAGGTACAGTGTCAGGGACAAAGGTAGAAGAAATCCCTTCTGCCAGGGGCTTAACAAGGCGAAATGGAAAGTCAGAGTATGTGCCCTGCTTCTAAACACAGGTAAGAGGTCAAGAGGCCGATCCAGACAGCGTGGGCCCCGGCAGGCACACAGGCGTGCGGGTGGCAAGAACCTCAGCGGGCGAGCGCCTGGCCCCACGGGAACAGCATGCCACTCACCCACAGCTGCAGGGGGACCCACTGCCCTAACCCAGGCCTGGGCAGCACCTGGCCAGGACTGCCCCCTCTCCTGACGGTCGGACACGCACCTGGTTTTTGGGGTCCTTGAGGTTGAACATGAGGCTGCGGTACTTGCTCTTGTACCGATTGTCTGTGACTCGGAACAAGTTAAACATCTCCTTCTCGATGTGCAGTGCAATTTTTCCTACTTCATTTTCTGTCATGATTAAGTCATCGCTGTCAGTGACTCTAGATGGAATGAAAAAAACCCCACGGTAACTGCTGCATTTACATGCCATGTGGGATCTCAGCTCCCCAACCAGGGATGGAACCCCAGTGCCCCCTGCAGTGGAAGCGCGGAGTCTTAACCACCGGACCACCAGGGAAGTCCCACATGTGACATTTTTCTTAAACAGCGGAGCCATCACGAAACAACCACCCTTTACGTGGCAAACTTTCCACTTTAACATTTAAGAAACAAAGTGGAACAGCCCACCTTTTCCACAAGATCTCCTTCAAGGAGCGTCTTATGTTTTGCCGAATTTGAGAATTTGGCTGTGACGAGGCGGGGCTCGCGGGGCCCAGGCGTCCCGGGGCTGGAGAGGCCAGGGGAACCGAGGTGGTCCCAGGCTTCCTGATGGCGCCCACCGAAGCAGCAGAGCTGGGAAACTTTCTGGAAGCAGACGTGGCAGCAACAGGTGCCAGCCCTGCCTGCTTGGCCGAGGGAGCGCTGCCCGAGGGGGAGGGGGCAGCCGAGAGCCACGGCCTCTTGGGGATGGTGCCCTTGAAACCCGGTGGCGTCTTTTTGATGGCCGGTTTGGCTGCTGCCGCGTTTGCAAAAGGAGGGGACTTCTTTGGAAGGAGATTTCTGGGCGAGGGTTGCTTGCTGCCTCCCGAGGAGCCTGGAGGAGCCGCCTTCTTCGGCACCGCCGCCACCGCCACCTTTGCCTCTGCGCGTCTGTCCTCCTTCACAGCTGCAAAGGAGAGGGGCCTGCTTAGTGAGGTAGGGGTGCAGGGGACCCCACACAGCACATGCACCCGAAACCAGCAAAGCTAATAACGCGGCATCACTGAGACAGATTTAAAGTAACTGTTAAATTCAGAAAAGGAGTGTAAAAAGGGCTACCAGCAACATTTATGATAGCGAGTATACTTTGTTTCAGAGATAAATGCTTTATTATTAAAACTTTGACTTCAACCGATAAACCAGTAAGCTATCAAAGGCTTGATTTAAACCGTTAGCTTAGCTTGGAACTCGAAGGGCAAATTTTGCTGTATCAAGAGAAGGTATAGATTTCAAAGACCACTCTCATGGAGAGTCCCAGTGCAGTTTTTGGTGAACAGGAGCTTAGAAAATCTTTCCAGCGTGGATCAGACACATTCTCTTCGAATGCATATCCAAGCCCCACCTCGGGGGCCCATGGGGCACTGGAAGGACTAGTGAGAGTCCACCCTGGGGTTAGCGGCTCACAGGTGTTCACCGTCCTCTTGGACAAAAGTCAACTGGACGTGGTGATGTTAATAAAATATAGAATGTTGGCAGAAAACTGCAACATGGGGGGAGACCAGTTATTTTTACACTAGGAGCTGGGTGGCAGGAACGCCACCTGCTGTCATTCACACCCCTCTAGCTGCAGCTCGCTATTGGGTAAGACAGTAGGTTAGCACTTTCAATGCAAACAAGGATTACAGCCAAAAGCTAAAATGAGAATCTTTATGCCAGTACTTCGCATGGACTGATTACACTTAATCCCGTATCAGACCATCAGAATTACAGTCAGAGGCAAGCAAGGAGATTCATCCTAAGACCAGTTCCTCAGTCTTAGGGGCATGCGGCCCAGCAGAGGTACGTGGGGAGCCGTGACTGAGAGCAGGGGTGTGTTTCCAGATGGCCCCGCTCAGGCCCACCGCCCAGAACGTCTGGGACCCAGGGCAGAATGGGGTGGGGGTGGGGGCAGGCAGGTCCAGGGAGCAAGCCAGGAGAGCACAGGGACACCACCTAGGGCCACGTCACACAGGACCAACGGAGAAGCCGCCTCCCCAGGCGCAGGCTTTTCTCAACTACCCACAGCGCAGTGAGCCCCTAGATTCTAAACGGGAGACTTCGAGATGCTCTAGCAGCCTTCCAATTTTACGCAGGGGTTGAAGACCCACCAATTCCAGTCAGCTGCCGGGGCTTCCTGCAACTGTCCTAGTGAAGCAGGGAGAAATCTGAAGTCTGGGGAGAGAGGCGAGAGCCTGTCTACAAATAAGGCCTGACCCCACAAGAGCCCCCAAGGCGTTCACAGCCTACACCCTGCGTGACCATCCTGGCAAAGGGCCGGAGTGCTGCCCTCAGGACTGCCTTCCTCCAGCACTGGTCAGGCCAGTTCAGCCACAGGTGTTAAAAGCCCAGGGACCGCAAGATTTTTCCATTTCATAGTACAGGCGAAATTACCTAATTTTACAGTTTGCAACAGCGCTACACACATCCAAAACTTAGAACCGTGTTAGAAGTACCTCATTGTCATCAAGCAACAACCCTGACTGCAAATCTATTTTCATCTCACAGAGCACCCCCCGACCTCATGTCCCCTTGTCCACGGTGTCCCAATCACTGGCCCCACATGTGCCGGCACCCCCGGGCTATGCTGTCCAGGCTTTCCCAAGACCACCCACTCCCTGCTGAGCAGCCCTTTCCCAAGACCACCCTGCTGGCTGTCACCCATGCCCTGTCAGCAAGTCACAGCTAACAAAGTAGGAACTGGGGACGTCATAGGAACTAAGACTAAGTACTATGATTCTACGTATATTATTTCATCAGCTCAAATCCATATTCCTAAGGCGCTACCATACCTCAGTACATGGAAACTTATCTTTACCAGCTCAGCCTTGGCTAACAGGGTCCACAGCACCTAATCTGGGCGGGCGGGGGGGGGGGGGACACGACTGCTAGAGCTTAGGTTAAATGAAATGGACAGAGGCCCCTCTTCTTGGGGGAAGGAACGAGAGTGGAGTGGAGCAGGACGCGGTGCCAGCTGTGACTGCCAGCAGGGGATGAAGGAACAAGCCCGTCAGGGTTAAAATCGAGTCCTAAGAGCAGCTCAGTCACTGACGTTTTACAAACTTTGCTGAGATTTTAGCGGCACGCTTTTAAACAACCGTAAAAAGCTGGCCTAAGGCGCTTCCAGAACCCTCAGTGAGGCACCCACGATGGGGCCTCAAACAAATCTTATCATGTGACATTTACATTGTTTCAAGTGACAATTCCTGTTGACTTCGAAAACATTCACTCCCTAAGATCAACGCTTCCACTGGTCTAACCACTGGTCAACCGGTGTTTTCTCTCATTCAGGGAAAACAGAAGCCAGGAGCTTATTTTTAGGACATTCACAGTACAGGTGATTAAAGTGACCTGCTATCCAAGAGTGGTAACAGTAAATGAACGTAATCTATTTAAAAAGCAGGGGATGGCTTTCCGTAACCATTATGCTGCTCTTCTATAAATTAGCTGCTTCTGGCTTTCAAAAGTCAACTTTCATCATCCCTCACCTGCATCTCAGAGCGTATGTAAGTGTAATTACATAAATAAAAAGTTGGTAAGATGTGGGAACTGGTGGACCCCAACAGCAAGTCAGTTCTATCCCTCTCCTACTTTGAGGAAAAATGCTCAGAACAGAAAACAGTTGCCTCCGGTCCCACCGTCAGCTGGGTGCGGGTTAGCTGCTGCTGGAATGGCAGCGACGCGGTGTAGTGCCGAAGTGTCTGACAGTGACAGAAGCATTACTTCTGAGTAGAGCTAAAATCAGATTTGCAAATTCATCCAAATTCCCTTTTAACTGTATTAGGTGTATACATTCACAGAAGAGCAAGGCGTAACCAACCAACCACGAAGCACCAGTTCTAGAACAGGAAAGCAGCACACCCCCATGGTAGAGTGGCTCCAGCAGTGGCAGGCCCCCAGTGCTGCCAGCTCGAGGCAGCGTGACCACCTGCCCATGTGCCGGACAGAGACGGCCTCCTGGGAGTGTACACCCAGTCTGGGCCATCCCGGGGTCTGCCTATGGGGAAAAGAGTGGCCCAAGCTCCAGGGCAGGTGCTGTCTTGGGGAGCAGATACAGGAGGAAATGCTGGCCGGTGGCCAGGCCACTGCCCCAGATGACGTCGTTTCTGCTGGGTCTGGCCATTGGTTTATACTGGAAACGAGTTGTTTGTGGTGAAGCCCGGTAGGAACCAGGCAGGCCGGTGCGCTCAGGGACCAGCAACAATCTAATTGGCTAACTTCCCAATAAGCATGAAACTGGGGGCCTTGCCACACGGCAAGGTGGGCCGTGGTGCTGTGGCATCGCTGGCCACTGGGTGGCACTGGTGGGCCTTGGTGGGGACAGGAGGAAACGGGAGTGGAAGCTGTGTTACTCCGAGCAGCCAGTGCTGTGCAGCAGGACGAGGAGCCAGCGCCGGGCAGGAGCCCGAGTCGCACAGCATCGCGCGGCCCCCGCCCAGTGACAGCCGTTGTCGGGGTGGCCCCTCACAGGGACCAGTGAGAAACCCTGAGGGACGGTCACTGCTTTATACCTTTTGTCCTGCCCCAAAGAGGTGCCAACTTACCCTAAAAATCCCCAGATATGAGGCTTTCAGTCACACTGACACGGTGGGGGGCAGGAGGAGAGACACTACTCAGAATGATTGGCTGTAAACGCCAAAGAAATCAAAGAGCTTCTTATGTGACCAGGCGCCAAGCAAGCCCACGTGGTGCAGGTCGGAACGTCCCCTCCCCCCCCCCATTCCCACAGGGCCCCAGATCCACCCAGGCTCAGTGGTGAGGCCGAGGCAAGGCAGCTACCGCCACAAGGCCCGGGTAACGTAACGGGACCAGCCAGGGCTCAGAGGACACAGTGGAGCAGCAGGGGCTGGGGGGAGTGGGCTCTGCTCACGGTGACATCAGCTCTATTTTCAGCTCAGCCTGACACGTGTACGAAGACGTTTCTCATTTCAACTTTGTTTCCTGGCTGTCAAGACGTTTCCTAGTGTGAAAATTCAAGTAGCAAGAGAGAACATTCTGCTTTTGTGCCTTTGCTTAAATATTCTGCAGTGCATTATTCCTGGAGAATTAAAGTTGTGCTTACACAGAAACAGAGAGACTCCCCACTGAAGACTTGGGAGGCCTGATCTCCATCTCTGGGGCCCTCGCGCCAGCTGCTCTCCATCGCTAGGGGTCTGTATGTGGGTCCACAGCCAAACTGCCATGATCTGGGGCTACACAAAGCTTGTCCAGATTGACTTTTTTCTTACTGATGTGCAGTATCTGAGCGACTTACACCTCAAGAGAGGTGCAGAGAACTGGCCATAACAAGCTTGCAAAAAAACCAAGTACACCTCCGGAGGCAAATGGACCCTTCCTTGTTTTCAGAGTTTCACAGATTTTGAAAACCAAAACCCAATTCATGTTGGACTGGTAATATATGAAAAAAAATGGTCACATCATCCCTCAGCATGAACCACGAGAAGGAAACGGGGCCGAGGCTGTGTGTGAGGCAGGCGTTCCACTCTCCTGTCTACGCCAACTGGACTGGTGGGGACTGGCCGCCAGACCTGAGACTCAGCTGGAAGTAGAGCTGCTGCTTTCCCTCACTTCCAAACCCCGCCAACAGGCACTTTCACCACTTCGACAAGGCTCAACTTTAACCGTTATCTGTGCCTGCATCACCGCTACTTCAAGCAACATGATGGGGCCGGGGGCGTGGTGAGACTCTGGGGCACATAGCCCGCGGCACCTGCTGACCCCGGCGGGTTAAGCGGCCGTTACCTTTGTGCTCGTCTCGCTGACGCCTCCAGGTGCATGGCAACGCCCCGACCTTCGTTGACAGAAATCAAAGTGGAAACCCTTCTTATCGATCTTCCAGGTTTACTTCTTTAACTTTCAGAAGGTAAGACTATGACTACGTGCACAGTGACGTGCAACACGCAAAAAATCAAAAACATTACTTCACAGCTTCAAATATGCCTGAGACTCCTACACCGTGTGGGGGGGTTTACAGCTGCATCTTCAAAAGAACCCTCGGGACTCGATGCCACCGAAGGGACTCTGCCGCGGGACCGTCTGTGAACAGTGCCACAGGAGATGCAGAGCCCCAGAGGCCACATGAAGGCCAAAGGGCAGGTGAGGTGAGCAGGACCACTCCTGCTAGAAACTTCTACCCACCCCCACCCCCGCTAAAGCACAAGAACTAAGGGGGGCAGCCAGGACACATCTGAGGGTCTCTGTCAGAAAAAGTACATGTACATGCGAAACCCCTGCACTGCTTTTCTGAAGTTGGCTATTAAAAAAAAAAACTGTAAAAAGTAAAACACTTAAAAATACGAGAGAATGTCAATGACCAAGAAAATTCCAGCTATTTGGATAACTTTAAAAACAGCTGTCAAGGTAAATCCTTATCAGGACAAGTTTTGGTTCTCTCTCCAAATGGGGGGAGGAGATTGGTGAGATGTACAAGGCTGCTTTGTCCCCACCCACATTTTTTTGCCACTGAAGATCTGGAAGACACAGATAAAAACAGCTCATGCAGCTGATAAAACATGCCTCTCCCACCGTTCCATTTCTACCAAACACCCCTGGGTCCCAGGCACCCCATCCCCCCCCCATCTATCTCACCGTGGGGACTTGTCTTCTCTTACTACCTGTGAAGCGTGCTCCCGGAACCCACACCAATCCCTGTGAAACCCGCGTCCCCAGATCCACTTCGCCATAGCACGGGGACCGGACATGTGGCACACGGGGACCACGGGGCAACGCTCGCATCCGGGCAGGATGCTAACACATCACTGGACCTGGGTGCACAGGTGCTGCAAGGGGTCCCCATTTCAATTCTCAAAGCTACATGATACTGCAGAAATCTGATTTTCCAGTCAAAATTTGTTCAGGTCCCCAGAGTTTTAAGTCATCTCAGGGCCATTTAGGGAGCCCCAAACATGGGGAAATGTGCCTATGCCTATCACAATTCCACTTCCAAACCCTAACAAACCAGGGACACTTTCGAAGAACGTTTTCAGCCCTCTTCGTGCCTGTGCCTGGACAGTAATGAGAGGCGACGGAGAGGAAATGAAGAGGAACCATGAGGAGGAGTAAGAAACACAGTGACCTGGGGGGAAAGAAAATGGCCATCGTTTCCATGAGTTACACTGGTTTTGTTCTCAGAAACTCTGAAAAATTAAAAAAAAAAACTCATCAGAGAACAAGTACGTGTTAATCCCACCACCCCGAGGACCTGAAGATCTACTGACTGTCCCATGAGAGAAGCAGGTCAGAGCCTCTGTGTAGCAAGGTCTTGCCCGTGACGCTCATGAAGGGCTGCCCTGAACCCACAACCCAAGGCCAGCGCCAATGGCCTGGGAGAAGGGGGTGGGGGGCAGAGCACCTCCAGGGGCAGCACATTGGCTGCCCAAGGATCTACCCAAGATTTGACCTGAATCCAGGTCAACATGGAAAACGCCCCCTTCCTAAGAGCTGTCCTGGCATCACCTGCACCCAGAAACATATCACGCTCTGCAGCCAGGGAGGCAGGTGGGGGCCCTGGTGGGGATGCAGGGTTCTGCTGAGTGTATGCGAGGGGCCCCCTCCCATTGTGCCTGTGTGTGGGGACCCGGGGAAGGTCCACAGCCACTGCCACTGTCAAGTAATGGTTTGGGGAAGAGGCAGAGGCACAGCTGCTACTCACCGAGGCTGAAGTCGGGTGTTTACCAGCGACCTTTTACACTCCTCCCAATCATCTTTTGGGAAGATGACATTTCTGGGATAACAAAAAATGATCAGAAGCAACTAGCTCAAAACCATGTCCCTTATGCAGGCTAGAAGCTGTGGCTATCCATCCACGTAGTTCTGAGACGTAAATGTGCTGGGAAGGTGATCAGTGAGGAGCTGATGTGCAGAGAGGGAGGGTGGGGCAGAGGGAAGAGAAACCCCCGCCTGTGAGCAGAGCCACCACCTCCTGGGGGCAAGTCTCCCCGCCCCTCCACCCCAGTCTTCCCTCAAAAACCAGGAAGTCAGAACTGGGGATAAGTAAGCACCCACCCCTCCCCCAAACCCCACCAACTTTCCTTTCTCACTGTGCGCCCTACATCTGACTCCACACTCGGAGCCTGGGGGCAGTCTCCCAATTCTGGTCAACAGAGATGGAAATTAACTGAATTGAAACCAATCACCCAGGGTTTTGTGGCTACACCTCGGTTTTCCTTTTATTCTGTCACGTGCCTATAACCAACTGAGAACATTTAGCACAGGATTCCAACGTGACTGCTCCCCACCCCTTCCCAGCTGGGCGATGCTTATATTTAGGTCCATTCGTAACCCCTGTAGAGGCGCTACTGTGTAGAGGTGCTAGAACTTGATGGGTATTTGCGACACGTTGTTAGCATGAAGTTCTTGGTTCAAACAACCTGAGGTGTATTGAGACTCATTTTAATACAGCAACTGGTTAACTCTATATTTAACCACTCACTCCAAAAATCCAAAAATAAATAAAATAAAATAGATAAATATGCATATATATACACACACAGCATTGCTTTGCAGTTCACTTGCAACTCCATTTCTCAGGTCTTGGGTCATTTACATTCTCAAAATGCATCTAGTTATGCAGTTTTCTAGCCACACTACATCCATGAGGCCTTCCCTCAGGCCACTGGCCTAAACAGCCCGCTGAGAGGAGGAAGCAGCACGTGGCTGTAATCCTGGGATTTGGGGCCATTTAACCTCTTGTGCTTTTAAAAAAAGTTGCAAGAGTATAAATAAAAGATAGCATAAATAAAAACTGAACACAAAATGACCTTAACCATAGAATAAGAATAAGATGTGCCCCAGAGCAATTTAAATTTCTAAAATTTAATTTTGGAGAATGAGCTGAAAAAAAGAAGAAAGAGAAAAGATTCAAGCTGCATGATCTCATCTGGGATTGCAAAGGTCTGTCTGAACTTGAAGCCTGGGGTGGGATGACCCAGCAGTGCACGCCAAGACTCCTGGTCTGGGTGCTGCTCAGAGTGGAGACACTGTGCTCACTTACCTTCAAGCACAGGAAGCAGGGTAAACGGCCTTCAAGACTGGCATGTGTGTTTATGTTGTGTGTAGTATGTGAATTGGACATAAAAAAAATTCCGGTTCCGTCAAAAATAATATAACTCCTGAAACTCATGCTTCAGTTGAAAATCAGCTACAACACTACTGTGCTAATAGTAATAGGTTCCCACAATATACAAGGAAGTGAGGGTCACGTGTGCTGGGAGCAGACTGTGTGGAAAGACCCCCGCGTGGAGAGCCCACGGCGGTGACGGCGCTGTGGTGAACATCTGGATGACGGCGGACCTTGAGTGCCAGGCAGCGCGCCCCCTTGTCACATTCTGCTGAAGATACTACACATACTTACCAGAGACTGATAGTAAAGAAAAGCGATTAAAGACATCAATCGTCAGAGGTGAGACATTCAGCAACGGGTCTCGTACAGCTTTTTGGAAACACTGACAAGAAGTCCCGACAGACTAAGGATGGGCACGCGGGGCTCAGGAGGCCTCCTGGACTTGGGCAAGGGCTTTGATCTCTGCAGGTGCAGCAGAAAACACGGCTAGAACTCCTAGCTCTGGACAGGCCCGAGTGCACGGCCGTCCAGAAAGACCGGGAAGGGTCCAGAGCTCCCCCCGGGTGATACATACATTTATACAACAGTGGCGGCCAGGGGGCAGCAGTCTTTTCTGGCTTTACTGCATTGTAATTGTGGTCGCTGGCCCAGGACGGCGTGCTGCTCTCACAGGGCGGCTCCTTAGCGAGGACCTCACTCCTTGGAGGGACCAGTGCCACCTTCTTCGCTGCGTTCTCCTTCTTGTCTGGAGCCAGTCTCTTGTGCACAGAAGAGATTTTAATGCCTGCCTGGATAATCAGTAAAGCCCCAATCATTAATGAGGTCAGAAATTAACCTTTGCTCATTTCACTCTGCAGTGAGGGTCACGACTCAATCAGCTCCTGGGCCATCCTAAGCCCAATACACTGCATCTGCTCAGCAGCGGGCTGGCTACTCCCCCACATCCAGCAGGCCCGCATCAACATCCGAGCGATGAGAAGGTCCCTGACAGAATAATCCGTCATCCTAGCATCCTGATGAGGTGCTAGGCCACCAGGATAACCGAGGGGCCGTGGAGTGAGGCAGTGAAGCGAGGCGGAGAGCACGGCTGGCCGGGGCCCTGTGTGAGAACGCGCCCAAATAACACTGACAGGCAGGAGCTGCAGACACAACAGCACGTGGAGAAAGGACAGGCGTCCAAACAACATCCCTGTACCCCACCAGGAACTCAGTGCGGCACCCCCAGAACCCACGTGCCACCCCGCTGCCTGCACGTCAACTCCCCACACAGACTCCAACGGGGACCGCTCTCCTCCCGGCGGGGCTGGTGTGTGGGTGGAGAGCTATTCCATGCAGCAGCCGGTTCCCACGTTTCTATCAGTTAAGCCCTCGGCTAGAGGCGGAGAAGGAAAACATGAGAACACGTGCCTATTTGTAATGCTGACGAGAACACTCGTGGGCAAGGCGGAGGGCGGTGCAAAGGCGCCTGCATCCTGTCTGGGCCTGTGTGCCCTACACTCTCCAAACCAACCCACCGAGCCCGTAACCTCCAGACGCTTTTGGTTTCAACTACACAAATGGTTGGCCTCCGTCAACTCACCTGAACGCTACATTTCTGAAGAATGATTTTTTCCGGCTTTGTCTTGGGTTTCTCTTTAGGTTTTGGTTTCTGCTCTTTCCCTGCGCTCAGGAAGCGCATGGTGGCCGCGGCGTGTTTCAGGATACAGTCGCTGCTGCAGTAGACAGAGTCGGGCTGTGCCACGCTCGAGCACCCGGGGCCAATGCACCTGGCGGCACCAGGCGCCTCTACGACCTGCAGGATCAGACGCGGCTTCAGTGCTCGCCCGCTTTGGTGGCTGTGGCACTTCGTAACACAACTATTCACGGTACCGAGATTACTGCTTTTAATCATGTATGAAGAAATTATGAATAAAGATGTACCTCTGTTTATTCAAAACACACAAATCCACCTCCCCTGAGTAAGGCCCTCAAGTTCTTAACTGCCCTTCATGCCACGCATGAAGGGCAGAACTCTAAGGGGACCTCGGCACTCATGCTGCATACTTCTGAACACAATGGGATTTCACACCACAAGTAGGTTCCCTTATCGGGCAAATGGGCAGGGATTTTACCAACGAAATTAAGATCCCAAGTGAGAGGATTGTGAGTTAGTCCAAAGGGTCCAACTCCATCAACTGAAAACCCTTAAAAGAGGAACTGAGCCTCCAGAAGAGAAAGGATTCCACTGCTGCCTCTGCTGAGAGGGCGCCCAGGCCTAGGCTCGGCGGGCAAGGTTGTGAGACGACACCCAGGACACCCAATTAAACGTGGGTCTCAGAAAACAACAGATAACTTTTTGGTGTCACCATGCCACAAAAATTGCCCGGGACATATTTTACCTGCTAAATCAAGTCAGAGCTTTTGGAAGTGGATCTTTCCCCAGCCGAGCCTCTGATGAGACCTCAGCCCCCACCGACACCTGGAGGGCAATCTTGTAAGACCCAGAGCAGAGGGGGCCCGGCTAAGCCAGGCCTGGACTTCTGAGCTAATAAATGTGTGTTGTTTAAGCCGCTAAACAAGTCTGTGGCTGCCTGCCGTGCAGTAGGAGCCTGGCTCACGACAAGGGCTGAACACAGCTGTCCACGATCACTAGAACATGTTTTGATGGTCGAGACTAATAAGATACATGAACATACCCCTCAAATGTACTTGAGCAAAATCTTGTATCTCAAATTATGCACTTAATTGTTTTTTCTCCACAGAATCCAAGTTTTACTCAAAAAAATACTTTATGTGTAGTCTCAAACACATCAGCAATAACATGACGTTTCCTACTGACTTACATTTCCATTAATTCTTCTTCCTTACCAGTTATCATCATACTTCCACTCGATGCCTCCTCATACCCCCATGACAGGTAAAATATAAATGGTCCAGCCCTCGAGGCTACGTCAGTGCAAGGGGGAGACGGCGGGGAGCTATGACACGGCCACCGCAAAGTCGTCTGCATGCCCAACACTGGCTAGAGAATGGGCTGTGGGGGCGGCATGGGCCCCCAATTCAAGGAAGGCCTGGGGTGAAAACATGCTCTGAGTAGGACAATCCTGAGAGCCTGAGACAGCTCTCAAGATGCACGGAAACCATGACCAAGAATCACGGCCCTTGGGCAGGAGAAACGAGTGAACAGAGCTAGGGAAGGAGCATATAGAGCTGCACAAGCACTGGGGAGCGGGAGACCACCATAACAGAGGGCGTGCCAGCCGCAGCTGAACTGTCACCCTGGGGAGCCGTGCGGTCACCACCGCTGGCCTTGGCATCTTGCTGCAAGGCAGGGACAAGACCACTGGTTCTCTCAAGGCGGTGACGGGTAATATAGGTGCACACGTGCCCCTGTGACTCAAAAATAATTTTGTTTGTTCACATATGCACTTCAAACTCAGGATCCATTCATGAGAAAACTGAAGGGAAGACTTAAAAAAGTGAGTCCACTTATGGAAAATGTTAAGTCAGTAATAACAGCATAGGAGATAGATATGATTAACAAACATAGAGTAAGAATAGATAGGCCTGCCAGCCTGGAGCAGGTGCATGGACCTGGGAGCTCGCAGAGCCCAGCCCTGCGCACAATGCCACTCCTGGGAAAAGCTAACTTATCTCAGAAGACAAACGCTCCTGTCTTGATGTTTCTGCCAATGGCAGCTGAGGGCTCCACGGTCACCTCTACCGCTGACCTTGGGAGACAGGTACTTACGGGCTGGAATATCTTGAGTTTTTTCTTGCCACTTGGGTTTGCAGCTTTCTCAATTCTACCCTTAATTCCTTGGTCTTCACTCGATTTCTGCTCCACGGTTCCTATACTTGTACAGTCTGTGCCATCGGCGTCCGCAGGTCTCGACCTCGAGTCCTGCGTGCCTGTGGTCTCAGAGCTGGGCTCGTCCTGCACTTGCAGGATGGTGCAGTTTGGGCAGATGTAATCCTCCCCGTTCCTTTCCAAGAGCCTCCCTCGAGCCTCAGAAATGCCCACACAGTCGCCATGAAACCATTCTTCACATCGGTCACAGCAAATCATAAATCTGGAATGATAAAATAAAGAATGGATATTATTAGTATAGGAATGGAAAGTGAGAGACCAACTCAATTTTAAACACAAGTCAAATTTCAACCTTCTACTATGAAAAAAACAAAAATATTACAGAAACGTGGAGAGAATAGAATAAAGAGCATCCACGTGCCCTTCTCAATTTTACTAATATTCAATCAAATTTGCTTCATCTTTTCTTTGAGGGAAGCACTCTGCCCTTGACACCACAGTTCTCGTCCACAGAAGGGCAGCCACGCCTATACCCCCCCCCCCCACCCCGAGCTGCCCCAATGTCCACACCACAGCCCAGTCTCAGCCGGTCTGGAGCAGCGTCACCCAGCGAGCTCTCTGGGACAGCAGATCCCCTCTGGTCCAGGCCGCCTTGTCCGTGGCTGGTGGGACCGAGGCAGCCAATGTCCCACGCCAGCCCTCACCTTGGTGGAGGGTGTGGCTCTTGGCAGTGCCCACCCACGCCGTTTTTGTTTTTGTTTTTGGACAATGACTTGTTCGTCTTTCGTCTTTCCCAAGAGAACAAGTCCCTCATTCAGGCCACCCTGGGACTCTCTAAACTAAGACGAATGGAAAACGCTCTCTGGCACTTTCCACAGCTCGGACTCCCCCCAGAAGCCTGGGCAGCCACTCCATCCTCCCACGACCCACCTGTTATTATGAGGCTGGCGGCACAGGCAGTACAGGGCATTGGGGTCGTACACCTCACATTCGGGCTTGTGTCGGACTGCGTCTCCGGGTTCCTCTGCATTCCCCCCTGGGGCCGCCCTCCCTTCCAGTTGGCTCTCTCTGTCCATTTTTGCCGCCTGGGACGCAGCCCCCAGGTCGGCCTCCGGCTCCTGCGGGACGGGCAGCGAGCCCTCCACTGCATCGCCTGCCTCAACGTCCATGGTCTCCACCGGGTCCTCCTCCCGATGCTTCTTCCGCAGGCGGCTCTGGACGCCCTTGGGGGGCCTGTCCGTGGGCTCCTGCTCGCGCTTTCTCCGCAGGCGATTCTGGAGTTCTTTCAAAGTCAGCCCATCACTGTCGCTATCGGAGGTGTCATCCTCGTCGCCACGTCCTCTGGCCTTTGCCGAGGCGGCCTTTCGTTCCTTAGCACCCGTGGAGCCAGACCTGGGACCGCTCTTCCCATCCGAGGTGCTCTCCACGCTCCCCTCAGAGGCGCTCTCCGCATCTGTCACTGGACAGGACGCCGGCTCCGCCGAGTCCTCTAGGGACACGGGGGTGCCCCTCCGGCCCCGGCGCCGTACCGTGGTCAGGAACTCCTCCACCCGCTCGGTCCGCTTCGGCTGCCTTCCACTGCGACGCAGCGACGGGCTCTGCTGCTGCCGGGGCAGCGGGTCCAGGGCATCCATCTCCACATCCCCAGCGCCCTCGCGCTTGGCGATGGTGGTCCTCCGGAACCCCCACGTCTTCCTGAACTCTTTGCTGGTGGGCTTGATGGCCTTGGGCGCATCCTCACCACTCGGGTCACCCTTCTCGTCCATACCTAACGGGAAAATGCAATCAAACCACACCAGGCGTCAGCCAGGGCCGCGGTCCAGGACCAGGACAGGCACCCACCAGCCACGAGAGCGCACGAGAAGGGGCAACACCCACACGGAGGAAACCCAGACACAGTGAATCGCAACAATTCTCCACCTACAAAAACCGAAGGTGTTTCCTAAAGTGCGCTGAGAGGATTCAAGGGGGTTCTTGAAGAAAACTGTAACAGTTACGTATCTAATGTTCAGTAGACAAACACAGCTAGCAAACCAAATCTGTGAACTGGTCAACTGCTGAGGACGAGGATTTGTACAAGTGGTAGCAGGGAAAGAGGAAGCGAGCAGCAGTGCTGCCAGGACAGGACAGGGTGGTGGGTGCCTCGGGCTCTCCAGCACAGAGACGCGGGGCCCACCTGGCTCTGCCCGCAGAGCTCGGTGGACAGAGCGCTGTGCTGGCTCTGGGCCTACTGCTTGGAAGCCCCAAGCTGTGTGTGAGACGTCTGACCACGCTGCTGGAGGGATCACATGGAGATGGGGGATTCGGACCCTGAATCCTGCCCAGATTCCCGAGCCACGACTGTTGACACAAGATGGGCCCATTCAGCGCTGCGCGCAGGGTCTGCAGCAGCAGTCGATGGGGACGCTGAGAAAATACTGAGCCACACGGCACCTTTGGTGTGTATTTCTTCTCTCCTCTTTCTAACAGACTGTTTAAAGGGTCATGTTTGTGAAAACTTCACTCCTGTTTAAAATGAAAAAGCCTGAAAAAGATAGTATATACCTTGAGAATTTTTTTCCAAGCTGTGCAGGCTTCAATTACATTTAAATGCTAACGATGACTCAGGTTTTATGCCATGTTCCATCCCAGGGGAAGGACTAATACAGAATGAAAACCTTCAAACAGAAAATACACAAAATTAAACATCACACACAATTGAATTCTCTTTTTGGTTCCCACTAAGTATTGTCACCTCCCATTTCCGTGTCCAGGTCTGTAACTCCCCCACCCTGGGCCTAGGCCCACACTCTCCCAGGCCACTCGGAAGCTTGCAGGAGTAGCTGTGACATCAGCACCTGTGCCACCAAGGACCACGCCACTGTCCTGGTCACCCAAGGCTTTCTGCAGGAAGGACTCTCCTCTACAAAATACAGTTCTCACCAGAGAGAATATAAAACGTCATCGTAAATGCACTAAAAAACCACTCATGTGAAGATAAAGTAGTGCTCTGAATCAGATTCTTAACACACAATTAGACACTCTTCAAGAAATCTCGGGCTAAAGCTTAAACCATTTCAAACAATACTAATGTTACATTAGTTTCTTTACATATAATGCCACTTTTGAAATAGAAAACATGACATCAAAACTTAAAATTGTGTTGCTGGCGTTTAACACTATTGCCACGTTACCTGCCCCACATGGAAGCTTGGGCGCTTCTTCCGACTTCCTAGAAACAACCAAAACCTGGCCGATGCAACTGCAGGGTCCAAGGGAAGCGCCAAGCCCCGCAACACTGCTGCTGTCGGTCACTATTCACAGATTACAACGCAGATTATCTCGAGACTGTGATCACGGAGTAAGCTCCTAAAAGAAAACAACAAAATAGTTTAAAGATTTAAAGCAACTATAACTAAAATCATGTTTAAGGGAAAAAAAGGCATGAAACTTTCCAAACAATCTCTTATTTGAATGTACATTACGTGACCCACAAAGACATTCAGCGAGTCGACAAAACAAAATCCACAAAACAAAGTCCCCTGCTTCCCTTAAGGACTTTTAAAGAAGGGAAGATACTTTGACTACACTCTGAAAGCAGGGGGCGGGCTGGACAGGCCTCGGCTGGCACACTGGTGGGGAGGAAGCTGGTGGGCAGAGGGCAGAGGCCTCAGTGGCAAGGGGAGTTTGAAAACTGATAATTGGTACCAGATGCTTTCCAATTACAATCTTACTTTTGAGATGGACCAAGGTCAATAAAAACCCAGAGACAAGAGAGAAAGGAACAAAACATGAAAACATGAACAAAAAAATTACACATGAAAAGTCATTATTTAGAAAATTTTTTTTTTTTTTTTTTTTGCGGTACGCGGGCCTCTCCCTGTTGTGGCCTCTCCCGTTGTGGAGCACAGGCTCCGGACGTGCAGGAGGCTCAGCGGCCATGGCTCACGGGCCCAGCCGCTCCGAGGCATGTGGGATCTTCCCGGACCGGGGCACGAACCCCTGTCCCCTGCATCGGCAGGCAGGCTCTCAACCACTGCGCCACCAGGGAAGCCCTAGAAATCCTTTTTTTTAAAAAAATCTATTTAATTTTTGGCGGCGTTGGTCTTTGCTGCTGCGCGTGGGTTTTCTCTAGTTGCAGCGAGCGGGGGTCTACTCTTCGTTGTGGTGCGTGGGCTTCTCATTGCGGTGGCTTCTCTTGTTGTGGAGCACAGGCTCTAGGCGCATGGCTTCAGTAGTTGTGGCATGCGGGCTCAGTAGTTGTGGCACGTGGGCTCAGTAGTTGTGGCTACTGAGTGGGCTCTAGTGCGCAGGCTCAGTAGTTGTTGCACATGGACTTAGTTGCACTGCTGCATGTGGGATCTTAAGTTCCCTGACCAGGGATCGAACCCGTGTCCCCTGCCTTGGCAGGCGGATTCTTAACCACTGTGCCACCAAGGAAGCCCTAGAACACTATACCTATGTCATCCTTTTAGTTAAAAATCTAAGAGAGATTTCAGAGGACTAATGTTATGATTATTGAACATCACCGTGGTACAGCTCATCTACGTGTATTTACATATTTAAAGAACGTTTCTCCTCCTGTGCCCTCGTTCAATCACGATACCTAGTTTGCTCCACAAACGTGTCTCTGTTTCTAGGTAAGTCCTCGATGTTAACATTTTAACACATTTCGCATTCTAGACCCAGGACTCCCTGCCCGCACCTCACCTCTTCCTCACCTCACACCAACTGCCTCCCCTGTAACTGTGGTCTCCTTGGTGACCTCAGAGCAAACATTCCGTCCCACCTCCTTTTAAAGAGATAGCGACCATCTCACTCTGGTCACCCCCGCCCCCCCATGGCCACCACCTCTCTCACATGTGGTCAACCCATCTCAAAACGAGAAACTTCTCAGGAAAAACTGTTCACAACAGTGAACATTTATAAAAGCAAAGAAATTACGATGTTCTCAGGAATTAAAAAGTTTTTTAAATTTATGTTAATATGAACCCCCCCCCAAAAAAAACCCCATGCCTCTGGATTTGAGTTCTGAATAATCAGAAAAGGAAAATCCAGTTATTTCTGTTAAGTGGAATGAAGTACTTTATTCAGAATAGATCATATCATTGTAGATAATCTGGTTCATTTTGGTTCATTTTTTTTTTTGATTTTACATTTGCAAGATCACTTTCATAATTTCTTCCCAGAAATTCTAATGTAAAATTTCAGGTCATGAAACAAAAACAAACCCCTATGATGAAGGCAAAAGTTAAAAAAGAAAAATTGTGTTATGCTCCTAACACAACTTAAAATGTGGGTCCACACACAACAGCAGGTCACCAAACAGTGGTCACACCATACTAGTAACAACGTTTCCCCAGAGGAAAAGAACGGTGGGCGGGCATCCCTGAAACTGGGAAAAAGAAAACCTGGAGGCGAACATAATGCACTGAGATAGTTTTATATCTTTACATTTCTAAGTGCAAATGTCCTCTCAGCTGAAAACTGCTCCATTTCCTAAGCAGACCTACGAATACCAACATGAAACCTTAGGTTCCCCCAGACCACCCAAGGGCAGGAAGCAGCCCACCACCTCCCAGGCAGCTCTCCAACTTTTTGCTGTTGAGGTCTCTTTATACCCTTAAAAACTGAGGACCCCAAAGAGCGGTTGCTTATGTGGGATATGTATTTCCAAAATTAAACCTGAGAAAGGCTTTCAGAATTGTGGATGTTCCCTGATACCACATCAAACCTCGACAGGCCGCATTTACATGAAAAGTAGTTGTGACACGACTCTGCAACCACGTCCATGAATGCTCCACACCTTCCTGGGTCGTAACGCACTCTGAAAACATCTTTTGCCTGTGTGCACGGTGGCCAGCTGGACACATGCAGAGTCCACACGCTGGCACATTTCATTAGACAACATGAGACGCATCTGTTAACGTTAGCGCCCATCTCCTGAAATGTCTTTCATTACTGGGAAGCCATCAAGCTCAGGGTGGCAGATAGAAGCTTTTCAAAATGCTAACTTTCATTTAAAGCTGGAATTTTGTCATCAGTAACAAACATTGTCAGTTACTTTCCTCCAGTCTCACACTGTGCATCTTCGAGAAAATGCCTGCCACACACCACCTGGAAAAATGCAGTCCATCGGTGATGCTCTGCGGCCCCCGGCTGCAGGCCCCTCTGGCCCCTCAGGGGCGCTACCAGGAACCTCTGTGCCAGCAGTGCAAACGCCGACCCGGCAGGGCCGGCTCACGAGGCCGACTGTGACCCTGGACAGGGCTTCTGAGCTCTTAGCCTCCAAAGGGTTTCAAAACACACCGTTTCCGGTAGCTCAAGAACATGCTGGATACACGCCAAGCAGTCACACATATCCGCACTTCAGTGTCAGAGGAGAGGAAACATTTGCTTCCACAAAACTGTTCTAAAACCACCACTTCATTTTCCCTTCAGACTATCCAACCCTTGAAAAACGTTAAGCTGCCAGAAGTGATTTTCTGTAGAGCAAAACCAAAAATACGCTCCCCAAACGTGAGTGATGCCCAACTCTACAATCACGTAAATCTGAAGGCTCCACTTCTACAAAGCTCGTGACGGGTAAGTAACCGCCTCTTACCCATTTGAAGATGTTTAGTTCTATGGACTGGAGACTAATTTCTCTGAGATACTTTAAAATATAATACATAACCACAATGAAGCTCCTATTTTCACAGCACAACAAACACAAGAAAACAGTTGCAGCTTCTCAAAAAGATAACACACAAGCGCACACCTGTCCTGCCCACCTAGCGGCAAAACAAGGTGGTCCTCCGAATCTCACACCCCCAAAACAATATTCAAAGCTAACAATTTTAATTTTGAAACAATTCTAACCTGCCGGTCACAATTTATATCCAATGCTACAACATAACCTCATTATTTCGGACTCTGCTAACTCAATTTATGGTTCTAACAGGCTGGGCCAAAGTTCACAGTTACTGATATTTCACGTTAAGAGTCTTCCGTCTCATGACGAATCCTTTGCTGGGGATGAGGAGGGACTGAGAAGATGCTGAAAGTTCTATGAAGTACTTAAAAACGCAAGCTTTCCCAATTAAAGCCTCTTTCACAATTCCGTTTTTATTAATGGGATAGTCACTAACGAGGGCACGTCCGGGAATTTGAGAGGACACACGACATTCTGCCGACCTGGCAGCGCTCCCTCTCAGCGACCCCACGCTACCCCACGCTCATCCTGACTCGACTGCACAAGTGGCACTGCAGTCCTTTAGGTGGCCAATCCAAAGTATGCTGCTTTCCAAGTAACACTGTCATTATTAAAATTCCACTGAAGCAAAAGGACCCACAGCACGGTGAGCTTCTCAAGCAGTAACTACAGAGAGAAATCTAGGAACCACCTGCTGTTCAAAATTTCTTAGGTGTTTTTGCTTTACAGGTCTGTGCAGACAAAAAGTAAAACTTGTTGCTTAAAAGCTCGCCAGGACTGGTGCCTCGGCCAAGCTCTGGTGAGGCCGGGACCCCAGCTCCCCCATTGCGGGTGGGCAGTGGGCACTCTGGTTTCTCTCTATCCACTTCCTAGTGAAAACACAGGCTTGTGACCTCGGTGGGCAGCTCTCCAAAAGCGCTTCAGGAACAACCAGCAGAGCCACCTGAATGCGTCCAGGTTAAGGTGGAGGAAACGAGGCTCTCCCTGTTCTCTACGAAACCACTTGCTACCTTGGATGGACTCCTGCTGTGGTCTGCACGTTTGTGCCCCCGGAGCCCTCCTGAATGGGATACCTGCCCTGGAAAAGAGGCCCCAGAGCTCACCTGGCCCTGCCACCGGGACCCAACTGCCCCGGCATCCTGACCTTGGGCCTCCCGCCTTCAGAGCTGCGAGCAATCCAAGTCCACTGTGCAAAAGCTCCCAGTCTGTGGTCCTTGCCACGGCAGCCCGAGGGGACTGAGGCAGCTCCCTCTTGTCTCTCAAGGAACAAGAAAACATGGCTTCAGACACTGGCAAGGGACTATCTGAATCCTACACCCTGGGGTTGGTGCCTGTAAGACAAGGCTCCTGCCAGGGTCTTAGGGCCCCTCTGAACTGCACAGGCTCTTGTCCTCACGGAGTCTGCAAGATGGGGCAGGTCTGGCTAAATATCCAGGACAACACTGGGATGGGCCCCCAAGAGGGAGCCTCCCCTCTCCTTCCCCAACCAAGACAGAGGGTGTGACTGTGAGGCGGGAGGGGGGGAGGGTCACAGACGGGACCCTGGGCACAGTAAGTCGCTCCCCAGGACAGTCAGCCCTGCTGGGCACCTCAGGGGCTGCTTCCTAGGGACCCTGATCCTCCAGCTCCGCCCCCCTAACTGCTCACCCTATCGCTTTCATATCCGCAATGGTCTGTCTGGGCCCCGAGTGCACCCGGGCTGGCTACTCCCTTCCAGCGCCCACGGGGGCACTGCTGCCAGATCCCCGTGTCACCCGTAGCACCCAGTGCAGGCCCGGCGCACCGTGTCTCACTGCAGCAAGAGCTGTTGGTAAGGATCCGGTGAGAGGCTGTGGGTGAGGACAGCCTACGATAAAGGCAAAATGCCACCCACCATTCCCTCAGGCCGCAAGACCCTTGGGGCCTCCTCACCCAGAGCGCACCCCGGCTGTACTCTAGGGCTCTGGTTCCAGGCGGTCCACTTTGAGGGGGACGTGTGCACTGAACCCTCTTCACTAGGGACCACAAACTAGCCAGATATTCCACGTTTTTCCCAAAAAGCAAGAACGTGGTTGAGGGCCCCCTGAAAACATTGCCTATCTTAAAAGTAACCCATTTCCCCAGGTGTTACAAGTTCAGAGTCAACTGCCTTTTTAAATTCCCATTTCTCAACAACAAGAGCATTTCTAACCATGACCCAGAGCAGAGGTTCTCAAAGTGTGGCCCCCGGGCCTTTCAGGAGGGCCCCCCCAAGGGCAAACTATTTGCACAACACTAAGGGCACGGATGTGGTGGTTTCTCAGAAGCCAAATGACAGAGATAGGACGAAGGAGACAAGAGAATCTGGCTACTGTCGCTTAAGCCAGACGTTCTGGAGAGCTGCAAAACCCTAGGACAACACTACCTTTCTCATTAAATTGTTTTTGTTTTGGAACATAGTTCCCATAAAGTGTCATTTATGTTATTATTTTTAAGTAAGTAAATTTAAATGTCTCTCTTTTTTTTTTCTTTCTGCGGTACACGGGCCTCTCACTGTTGTGGCCTCTCCCGTTGTGGAGCACAGGCTCCGGACGCGCAGGCTCAGCGGCCATGGCTCACGGGCCCAGCCACTCTGCAGCATGTGGGATCTTCCCGGACCGGGGCACGAACCCACGTCCCCTGCATCGGCAGGCGGACTCTCAACCACTGCGCCAGCAGGGAAGCCCCTAAATGTCTCATTTTTAATGCCAAATATGGGAAATATCAATAGATACAACGTAAACAATAGCCCTCTGGGGTCCTTGTTAATTTTAGGTGTAAAGGGGTCAGTCTGAGAATGGCCACCACCACAGACTTGACACTACTGGCAACGTCAAGGGGCTGCTCTTGATGGGCCGTGACAGTGACGCTCCAGGAGGCTGCTCTCCCAGACCCTCCCCACCTCTCCTCGGATGAGAAGGCACCAATTACGAAACTGCAGCATTCAGAGGGACTGCCACCTAAGTCCAAAGAGAAAATGGTTGGAGAAAAAAACCAAAGGCCTGCTGCTGCCTCACAAGTATCTGCTTCATGAGTGGAGCTGCATCTCATGCCACAGGCCAAGGGGCAAAAATAATGCTTGGAGACCTTGGAAATGCAGAAGTCAAGAATTAAACTGTATACTTGAGCTGGAATCTTCCTTTCTTTCTCTGAGATTAGAAGAGGCCAATGTCTAGCTTTGGGGGGCAGTGGGGAAGGTCCAAGCTTAAATAAAGCAGTTATTAAATAAAAACAGGATTTTCTGTACTGATTTTTACAGATCCATGCAGAGCTCAACTTGAGGCAGCTTCCCCAACTCCTGCCCACTGCCCGGGTGGGGAAAGTGCAGAAGAAAGCCAACTTACTACTAAAAACACAAATACTGTTTAAATTACAATCTAACAAACCTGAAGAGTCAATGGCTAGCACTGACCTAGCCCTGTGTCCATGGGGCACGGGGGGCATCTCAGGGGTACCACTCCTTGTGCCGGCTCAGCATCCCCAGTCCTGACCAAGGCAGCCACCAGTGTCCTCCTCTGCTGACCACAGCATGACCACACCCACACACTAACAAGTAGGGTAAGTCCTCTGATAAGCAGACAGGGGGCTGAGAGGCTCAAGGGGCAGCACCACGGAAGAAGGCAGGCTTCACACCAGGGTGTCCCTGCCTTCAACCCCAACTGCAAACCTAACAGCTAGGTGTGCTGCCCAGGGAAATGGGGACAACTGTGAAACTCCATCGTGTCAAGTGCCAGTCAGATTATGATAAATAGCCTGTGTCATTTATTAAAATGACAATGTCTGCTGGTGAGTAGTTGGGAAAACAAGCCCTCACAGGAGAATCTGCAAATATCTACAAAGAGCCCCTTCCATGCTCGGCACAGAGCAGGCAGCACCTCTGTTCCACCCGGCCAGGTGGGACTGCTTCACTGTGACCTGCCAGGGATAACTAGGGAAGTGCAGGTGCGTTTATAAGGGCGCTCCCAGCATGCCTTTTTTTTTTTTTTTTAAACTAAGGGACACAAACCAATGTCCATCACCAGGAGACCAGTTTGAGAAAAACCCAGAAACAGCCATGTGATGCAATTCTTTAAGACTGTAATTAAAGGATGATGAACTCTACAGCCCCTGCCATGGAAAGAGCCCCACACCCTTGAGCGAAGCTAGCAGGTAACAGTTCCCAGCACATCCTGACTCCCCCACCCCACCCCAACCAAGTTCACAAACACATCCACAGCTGTAACTGGGCTTCCAAATGGTGCCATTTCTGGGGTTTCTGCTTTCTTTCTATCCTTTCATATTTTATATCCTTTCTTTATATCCTAATTTTCTCTCTCTATAAACTTATTTTTGCAACCCAAACACCGTACAGCTATCTTTACATTGGGGAGGAAACCTCATTTACCTTCCTGTTGTAAAGGTGTATTAAATACCTCTGGAGTGTCTCTATCAGCATATGAAAAACAAAACCATAGCACCTAAGTTTGACACTCAAGAGAGAAACATCTGCTTTACAAATTACAAACAAGATAATCACACCTACTAAGTAGTTTTTACAATCATGGCTACAACAATTCTTATTAAAATGCGTACAATTACCTATTCAACTTCACATAACAACTTACCCTCAAAATTAGAGGTGACCTTTGAACAACGCAGGAACTGGACTCCCATCCAATTCCTGTGTTTAACTTGGCTTCCGTGTACCGCAGATTGTGTAGTACTGTAGTTACTACTGGAAAAAGTCCCTGCGTAAGTGTAACCAGACAGTTCAAACCCATGTTGTTCAAGGGTCAACCATACTACTCAAAAAATAAAATGAAGAGAACAGTATGGAGGTTCCTTAAAACACTAGAGCTGCCACATGATCCAGCAACCCCACTCCTGGGCATGTATCTGGAGAAAACTCTAATTTGAAAAGATACATGCACCGCAATGTTCACTGCAGCACTATTCACAATAGCCAAGACATGGAAGCAATCTAAATGTCCACTGATGGATGAAATGGATAAAGAAGATGTGGTAAATGTATACATCAAAACATTACCCAGCTATAAAAAAGAATGAAACGCCATTTGCAGCAACATAGATGGACCCAGAGATCATTATACTAAATGAAATCAGAGAAAGACTAATATATATCACTTATATGTGGAATCTAAAAAAATTTACATAAATGAACTTACTTATAACAAAACAGAAATAGACTCAGGCGTAGAAAACAAAGTTTATCCCACTGCCCGCATGCTCGGGCAGGGGGATAAAATAGAGTTTGGAATTAAAAAAAAAAAAAAGGCCTAAGCAAGAGACTCCAGGAAGTGTGGGCACTTAAGATCAAGGGAGCTCAATGTAGACCGTTAGGCCTCCTCCTTCCCAAATAGTACATGTCCATTAACTGTTAATCACAGAGCCTTTGCAGTGGAATTAACACACATCATTTGATGCTGGCCCTAAAGAGAGTAACATTAGGTTTCCACTGTACCTGACGCCACCATTTAAATAAGAAAAAATGCAAAAGGGACTGTTTAAGGAACGTTTTTCTTAAAGGACTTCCTGAAGCCACCAGGTGTATGAGAAATCAGGCCTCTACTGGACGGGACCCAAGGACAACAGTGAGCTGACCTGTAAACATTCAACCTTGGCTCTGTAAGAGCCAAATGCAAGTCACTTGGTAGCTTGCAACACGTGTACAAAAAAGGTAAAACACATCATGTTAACAGAAATAAAAAACAATCAGGACCTGGAACATCTGGGAAACACACACTAAAAAGACCCAGTCCGCGGGCTGCCAGGGAAGGGGCTCCAAGCCAATAAGGCACCCTGTGGTCAGTCACAGAGACTTCCAGCATCAACAGCAGGACCCACAACTCCACCGCCAAAAAGAAAACGGGAGCCAAGTCCCCACTCCAAACCCTCCCTTCCTCACCAAGAAGACAAACCCCATCCACACGAAGGGCCACCTGAAGCACTGGGCGCCCCGTGTCCAAGCCCCAGTGACACAGTTCCTCAACAAGCCATTGTGATGCTCACACACGCATACATGGTCACCGCCGGTAACAGCAGACAATCAGGGGAGCGGCCAACTGCCCAACTTTTCATTCTACCCTTTCTTATCAGAGCATAACTCGCTTCGCCTGAAACAGCCTGAATTTAATCGAATACTAATAGAAGACAGTTCTCGGTGGAAAATCAGTAGTAAATTAAAGATACACCTTAGTCCTAAACTCACTGTTAACGTAAGCCTGCAAGAACATGGGCAGCTAGGAAACAGAAGGTGCTCAGGAAATGCATTAGGCAGAATGCTTCACAACAGGGTTGTGGCTGGGCCTCCCCAGGTGACACCTGAGATGCCTGCCGTGTTAAGATGGGAAGGTAGAGGACTAGACGTGGAGACGTATATGTTCAATACATGCCACCCTCAAGTGCCAAAAAGGGGCCCCAGGCTCCAGGGACATGGCTGCCGATCCTCACAGGTCCCCATTACACACGTCTCCAGGGCTGGGAAGGCCACCTTTCTGGTCCCTGCTACAACCAGGGTGCTTGGCACACAGGATGCAATAAATATTTGTTGAATACAACGAGAAATCGTTCTAAAGGTCACAGATCTTATTTCCTTAAAACCCATGGCTAAGATATGGGGATACGTGCCTGATTCACTTTGTTATAAAGCAGAAACTAACAAACCATCGTACAGCAACTATACTCCAATAAAGATGTTGAAAAAAAAGTCCATGGCTAAAGCACCTTTCTTGGAAACATGAAGCCACGGACTATGTAGCTCTGGGGAAATCATGGAACATTTGTCTGGGGTTGGCCCAACGGCCCGGTTAGAACCCAGCTCTGCGATCTTGGGCAAGCTCCTTAAAGGTGCTTTGGCTTCTTGGAGGTTAGAACAGGTACAGAAGCATCCTACTCACTGAGACGAATTAGCACACATCAACTGCCCAGAACAGGGTCAACCTTGGTGGAATGCCCACTGTGAGCTGTTGCTGGTGCCAAGTGGAGGCTCAGCTTCCCGCTTACCAAGCTATGGGTAATGAGCTTATGTGAGCACACTGAAAAGATCTCAATATCCGCCCTTCCCTCCTGCAAAATACCCAAGTACATGAGGTTCAAATCTCATTCCACCAATGTGCAAATTATATGGATATTATCTAAGGCCAAAACACGAATTAAAGAGTATCTTCAACTTAGCTCAGGTGCTGTCGTTCTAAGGTCCTAACTCTAAGCTCACTGACTGAAGTGCTGGATTCAGAGCAGAAAACCTGCCCTGACCTCCAGAGTTTCCCAACCTGGCGGGGGAGCAACCGAGGGGGAAAGAAAAGTGAGCAAATGAGGGTGTGGGATCTGAGCCCCAAAGACGTGAGGCCGTCTTTGGTGAGCCCGGCCGGGCACACCTCCGGTGGAAGGTGAACGTTGCCCCTTTCTACTCTGAGGTTGACCAGAAGATAAGATATAACACAAATTTGTGTCCTACATCAAATCGACACGTCGCACAATAAAAGCTAAAAATCCGTATTTTATGGCTAGGCACACACTCTTTAAAAGAGTGAAACAGATTTTCTGAAGGCCTTTTTTGCTTCCTATAGCATCAAATATCACACAACTATCGAAATGTTATTCTTTACAGGAATAGTCGACCAGAAACCAAAACCATCAAGCGAAATAAAAGCAAAAAGAACCACACTTAAAAAAAAAAAACCAGAATGAAACTTCATCTCCTTTAAGGTGTCCAGAGCAACTAGACACTTGATAAAAAACAAAAAACGGAGGGGGGGATTCAATCCTACGTTACACAGTTACTTGAAACAGAATCACTTCCTCCACGCACCAGCAGCGAGACCAAGAACTTCTAGGAAAAAGCATCGCCCTCCTCCTGCACTGCCGCTGGGGGGTCACCGGGCGGCGTCCTGCTCGCGCACCTCTCAAGTCGTCCACATCGTAACCCAGCCCCCAGGACACGCCCGCGGCGGGCGGACCGGGCCGGACCCCGCGGAGTGGACCCTGCCCGGCAGCCCCGGCGCCCCCCGACACCGCCCCCCCGCTCCTGCCCACGGCCCGCGCGTCCCTCCCCCCTCCCCTCGCCCTCCCCGCGGCCGCCGCCATCTTCTCAGCTCGACAGAGCGCGGCTGGGCGCGGGCCCTGCGGCGCCGGGCGGGCCGGGCCGGGCTCGGGCGCCGCCACCCCCGCCCGTCCCTATGCGGCCTCGCAGCGGCCGACCCTCCGCCCGGCGCCCCGGCCGCCACTCACTGCGCGGGCCGCAGGCCTCCAAGATTTCGCAGCCATTTCCTCCGAGCGCCTCAGAGTGGGCGGGCGGGGTCGACGCCGGCCACCGAGATGCGGGGGGTAGAGGGGCCGCCCGCGCTAAGCGAATAGAAGACGCCGGCCACCGAGACGCGGCGGGTAGAGGAGCCGGCCGCGCCCCGAGAACAGCGTCCCCGCGCGGCTGGCGGAGGAAGGAGCCCGGCCCAGGCCCCGCCCCTGCCCTGCGCCGCGCTGTTCCCGAGCCATAGGGCCAAAGCTGAGAGCAGAGGCGGCGCGGCTCCAGTCGGCTGGCCACCCCGGGCCCCAAAAGGGGCCGGGAAGAGGATGGAGGAGCAAGGCGCATCGCTCCTTTCCCACCAGACTGCGTTCCCAGCTTCTCTGGGACTCGAGCCCGCTCCCCACGGGCCAAAGAGCTCAGTGCCCGGGCCGCCCCCGCCTACTCAACCGGGCACACCTGCCCACGAGGGCTGCAGGGCACTTGTCCATCCCCAAATACTCAACAAACGGGCTTCAGAGGGGAAACACCTGCTACCTTGGGACAGTGGACAATGGCCCCCGAAGACAGTAACTCCCCGGCCGAGGGCCTTTGTCCCCATCGCTGCCGCTACAGCTCCCTGCTTCCACATTCCTTAGTAGCAGGAACCGCTGGGCAAAAAGCAGAAAAGTGCCCTGTGTGCAGTAAAGCTCCACCCGTGACTCTACAGAGGACTGCCAGGTGCTTCCGTGAGAACCAGGGGCCTGGGAGCAGGTGTGCTTCTAAATAAACATCTCTGAAGATCACACGGCCTGCCAGGTTCGCAGACTGTCCGTTTTCTTCAAAGGAATCCAACACAGCTTGTTTCTGTTGATGTGATTCCATCAGGACTGCTTCCACGGCCTCTCCCAAGTATGAATCTTGCGCTCTTAGCATCTTGATTGTCTCCAGGTTTGCTCCAGATGGGTGTATGAGAAGTTCATAAACCAGACAGAGTTGGAACTGGCTTGAACCAACAGTGTGTAAGTGGGTAAGCTGTTTGTAACATGGGACTCATGCTGGGGTGCAGGGGAAGCTCACAGAAGGCCTCCCTGCAAAGGGCTCCCTAAATGGGAGTCGCAACGGGGAAACCCCACCCAGCCTCTTTAGCTGAAAATCTTTACATGAAGCAAACCCAGCAGTAATGTCTTTCTACAAGGTTTTAACTGGCTTGCAGCTTCGGGCGGGTGCTGGGACGCACGAAAGACACAGAGGACCGGGCTGCCAGTGGAACAGGAGGAAGCTCTGGGTGGAAAGCCCAGTGGACAGAAGGGAGGCCCAGAGGGGAAGCTCCGGCTGTATCACTGCAGTACTGGGGGGCTCAGGAGGGCTCTCGGGCAGCAAAGGAAAGGAAACCGTACCCCCACCGGCCCTGCAACTGCGCCTCCCTTTCTGATCTCCCAGCAGGAGCTAGCCCTGACCATGAGCCTCCAGGCTCAGGGGCACCTGCCACCTGTGGGAGGAGTCAGGCCCTCGCCCTTCTCCCACCTCTTCAGGTAACTCCAGCTCACCTGTTGTCACTCCTCACGGGAGCTGCTCTTCCCTGGTAAAAAAGGCATTTCTGGAACTTCAGTTTGGATACTTTTTAGTTGAAGTCTACTAGCTAAGGAATACCTTCTCCTAACAACCTTATACCCAGAGGAACAAACAGATTAAAAAGGAGTCTCCAGTTGTCTCAGATTATTTCCTAAATACCCCAAATACACAAAGAAAAATCCCAAAGTTCAGGGGACAACACGAGTAGCTCAGAGGGCAGGAGGGAGCAGGGAGCTAAATAGGCTTCCAGGACTCAAGGGGGTTTCAGTCTTTGAGAAAATGTATGATTGGTGCTTGCCCAACGTGTGTGGACACCAGGTCCTGCCACCAATACCCATGGACAATTCGGAGGAAATTTATAAAAGCAGAAAAGCACATCTGGAAAGGTCAGCAATCCTTTTACAAGACCGCTTCCTGGCGTTCAGCCTCTTCTCACCCCTGAGTTAAAGCCTACTGGCAAGCTGGGTCCTGAGCAGAGCACCCCTCTCCTTGCAGTCAAGTGCAACCCTGAGAGACAAGGCAAGGTGCGTCTGGGCGAGGTGACAGCCAAGCAGCTTTATTGCTACTCTCATTTGGAATTCAAAGGCAAGCAAGCAAGCCAGCGCCCTCCCAGCAGGCAGGCAGAGAAGGGGCTGGGTAGTCAAGGTCTAGGGTGGGGCCACTGCCTGGCCCTGGGCAAGGTCCCCAGTGAACCTGGACCCAAACTCAGACCCAGACCTGGGGCAGAGGAGAGATGCCAGGGAGGAGAGAAGAAGCCAGGGGGCAAAGTCAAGGTGGGACCCCCCCTTAGCTCCTCCTCCCTAGCCTCGGCCAGCAGTTTGGAGGAAAACCCTCAGGGTTTCTTCAGAATAGCTACGCAGGTGCCCTCTGACCCAGGGGTCATGGGCTGCAGGGCTCAGACGTCAGAACAACGCTTGTTACTCCTGCCTTTCAGGGTGGTTCCTGTAACTCTGAGACATCTACTTCTTCCCGTGAGTTTAGTGAAAAGTAAATAAAGTTAACTTCAGAAGAAATACTTTAAAAAGTATAAGGCATAAAAAGTGTATTTCTTTTCTGGTTCGTTTCATCTCTTAGCAGTCTCTAAAGGAACACACCAAATGAAAAAGCCAGAAAAATCAACGCCTTTCACAGATTTTGACAGAAAAGCAGTTTAAGAGTAAAGCAGAAACACCATTTGGTGTACTGGATCCACCACCGCACTGTGCCCAGATACACCATTTACCCTCATCACACCACAAAGTACGTAACAGGAAAAGGGAGAAACAAGCCCACAGATCTGAACCGAATTCCTAGGGCAGCTGGTGAGCAGGAACCTCCACAGGCTGGGAGAGAACAGTCAACTGAGACGGGAGGGCCCAGGGCAGGGCCGCTGACACCAGTCCTCGGCCCTCACCTGGCCGGCGGGGCCTCAGGGGCACGCACACAGCGACAAATAGCTGTACCGCCTACAATTTAAGAGATTCGTTTTTTCTGAAAGAAAATACTTGAAAAGTGAAAGATAGTTGAAAGTCAGGTCTAACAGTGGCTTTCTGGATTTGTCCAAAAGAGAAAAAAATGTATAAATTCCTGCTCTTGCCTGGGTCACAAAAACAAAATGGTGAAAGAGAGAAAAGAGTATTTGAAAAAAATACCAACAAGAGTAACACAGGTTGAGCTGTTAGGAATTTCAAAAGGATACCCAAAAGGTTTTATTCTGGGGTATCCCTGATTTCAATGAAATCAATACCCATAAATTACCCTTTTCAATACCAAAATAGTTTTGAGTTCCAAATTGAACCAACTGCTTCTGAAATTTAGAAACCCAAGGAGAAACAGGATCTCCCAAATCTGTCTACAGAAGGTAGGAGGACAAGAACGTTGCCTTTTACAGCTACACAGAAAAGTGACAAATCTTGGGAGTCTGTCAGACATACAAAATTCCTCTCGTTCAATGGAAAGTAAAAACATTTAAAAGAGTAAATATAAGAGGACTTTAAAGTCAAAAAAGAAAATCAATTTGGCGAGTGTTTTTTAAAAGAACGCGTGGGTATGGATTGAAAAAATGCCTCATCTTCATTCAGTGCTTCCGTCTCCCAAGTCAGACATGTGATCAGAACTGGGCTCACGCAAAAACAAAACCACCAAAACCAACAGAAACCAGAAACCCCTCAAAGCATATACAGATATACAGCTACGCACGGGTACGCGATAAGCGTTTATATATACACGTGCATGTGTCTGTATGGATCTCCGATGTGTGCATCAAAGCCCTAACCAGCCAGGTGTGAAGGGAAGGGTCAAATTCAGCAGAGACAGTCTGCGAGCAGCGCACTGACTGGTAGCCTTGTGAGCACGCTGCCTGTGCCCCTCCGGCCGGCCCCCACCCCACCCCAAGCGGTTCAGGTGGCACCGTGCTGGACTCAATTTACGTTACAACCTCTGCAGGAGTTAAAAGGTCAAGAAAACTATTACTCTAAAATATTACTTTACCCATTCAAAGAAACTTATGACGAAACCAGTGCTTTCTGATTTAGTGATATAATCGAGAAAGGGAAATACAATCCCGCAAGGAGGGGGAAGGCGACCACCTCAGACCCCATTACACGTGCTTCACAGGGTCTTGAATACATGCAGCAGAACTAAACAGTAACAACAGTCTTCTTCCAACAGCTTCACAGAGAAACTGAAGACAAGATACCGTGTGAAGCTAAGGCTATGGGAACTGACTTTTTGGAGTTTACTGCCCACTTGTGGTAACGATTCCCAGCAGCAACAATCAATCAGCTTATACCTTATCCTGAAGAATCAGGGTTGATTTGCCAAATCCCCTGGAAAGCAGAGCTCCAGCATGTAGGGGTTTGATTTTATGCTTTGAGGGTATGAGAATAAGACAGAAACGCCCTCCAAAATACTGCAATTCTGTAAAACATGGCTGATACCCAGGTTGTTGAACAGTCCAGGATTTTATTAAAGGAGCACTGTGTATTTTATTCTCAAAACGCATTTCCTTTTTTTTAATTTTTTTTTTTTTTTGCAGTACGCGGGCCTCTCACTGCTGTGGCCTCTCCCGTTGCGGAGCACAGGCTCCGGACGCGCAGGCTCAGCGGCCATGGCTCACAGGCCCAGCCGCTCCGCAGCATGTGGGATCTTCCCGGACCGGGGCACGAACCCGTGTCCCCTGCATCGGCAGGCGGACTCTCAACCACTGCGCCACCAGGGAAGCCCTGCACTTCCTTTTTTAAAAACTCTTGCCTGCTCTTTTAAAACTAATAAACCTTAACATCTCTCTTTAAAGAACTGCTGATCTGTGAATCACTACCTTGTACATCTGGAACATATAATATTGTACATCAACTATACCTCAATTAAAAAAAAAAAGAAAAGAAAACCAATTACAAAGAGAGAGAAAAAAGAACTGTTAATCTGTCAGAATGAAACTCTCCATCAGGGCTTGGAGAAGAGCAGAAGCTCTGGGCCCCTGCCTTCCTATCGCGAAGTCAGTCAACCACCCCAAGGGGCTGAAATCTTGGTCAACCTGCTCACTGCCCCAGATGATGACCAACGTGGCCCTGCACCCCCAGCTGCTTCCTGCTCCCCGCTCCCCTGTTGCATGCGGGTGTCTTCAGGGCTCGGCCCAGGCCGTCTCTCTTTTCACTGCGTACTCTTCATCCGGGGCCTCACGCCCTCCTGGCCGTGCGGCTGTCCTTTACTATCCACTAGTCTGTTCCCCTAACCTCTCCACTAGATGCCTCAAACGCACTGCAAAGCCTAACGCATGCGAAACGAGCTCCTGACTTCTGAGCCCCCCGCTGATCCCAGCCCTCCTCTGGTGTCCCCATTCAGTGGCGGCCCGGCCCTGGGAACCCAAAGGCACCAGCCCGAAGCCCAGGGTTCTCTCCGACACACCGGCCTCCCCCTCAGCCATCAAACCCCATGGCTTTAGCATTTCCCGTGACCAAGTCCACCTGCGAGCTCCTCTGCACACATGCTGCAGGGCCCTAGGCGCCTCTCAGTGTTAGACACCCCACCCCATCTCAGCTCACCGCGATCTGACATCTTCCGCCTTCACCGGCTCACCGAACTTCTTGCCCTGTCACAAGGGCAGCTTTTGGTGAACATCAAGTGGCCCGCCCCAGCCAGTGGCTCTGCTGGAAGCTGCGCCCCGAGGCTCCTGGAGAGCCCGGCAGCTGCGCTCCGGCCCTTCCTCCCCGCTCCTCCTCTCCACGGACTTCCTCCAAGTAATACGTTTACGGACTCTCACAGTGTCACCAAGAAACCTGCACTTCCAGCCTCATCGTTCCCTCCAGCGTTCCATGGTCCACCCTGGGCCCCTAACCACCCCTTCCCTCCTCCCATCTCACTCCTCACCCTGCCGGCTCTTCCTCAGTTGGCGCCACCATCGACCCCACCAACCAGGCTACACATCCGAGCGCCATTCTCGACTTCTTCCTCTGCTCTCACTCCACTGGGACTAACTTCCCGTCCTTTGTCCTTTTTTGCTGAGACTGCTTCTAGCGAAGGTCCTCACCCTCACTCATCTATTCCTCCACATTCTCAGCAAGTATCTACAGAACCCCTGCCACATACTAGCCGCTTCAGCTCTTATGAAGGTCATGTGTTGGTGGTGGTGAACTGTGACACACTAACAGGCATCAGTGACATAGAACGGTGTGCTGAAGGCAACGAAGGAATCGTTTAGGGACCACGTGAACATGAAGGGGTGGCACGACATCCTGCTTGTCGGGATGGTGTCCCCACTCCCAGGAGTTGGCCTCAGGAGCGCTGCACGCAGACCCAGCTCCTGAGAGCCCAGAGTCAGGGTAGGAGTGGTGAGTCTTTCAGCTGTGCTCACTCTACACAGGCAACTGGAGAGTTGCCGATGGGTGTGAAGAGGGAGCCAGGGACAAAGAGAGATGATCCTGCCTGAAGTGTGGGTTTCAAAAAGCAGCCGGTATCTAGACAGAATTCAGGCTGTGCAGGACCACTTCTGGGGGTGACGGGCCATTAACCTATGACCCGCACAGAAGGTGCAGATGGACCTTCTTTAGAACTCTCTAGCCTCTTAGGGCACCAGATTTTTGCTCCCTTGAAAAGAATTTTTAAAATCTGCACCCCCTCGCCCATTATAAAGTTGACATCTAAAGTTCTTTATAGGATTAAGTACTTGAAGAGGATGTAATTACAGACATATACTGCATTTGCGTCTGCGTTTTAAATAGATTTGGTCAAAGCTCTGGACCTGCAGATTTAGCTCATTTGACTAACCCTAATGGGAAATATCCGCAATTAGTCGTCACTGTCAAACCTATTTGCCAAATGCCACTTACTTTCTGCAGGAAGTCCCATACCACTTCCACGTTATTTAGTTCACTCCCCAGCAATCACAGGAAACCAACTAACCCCCGAATTCTAACTCAGGAGGGCACCGGACTTCATCCGATGGAGTAAAGGGCTGCCCCTCAATTTCCTTCCTGAAGGGTTCCAAAATCTTTTAACTTTACTCTCCAGAAACGGGAAAACGAGACCCTGATCTGAAGGAATCTGCACTCTTCTCCAGCAGACGGACAGTAATAACCAAATAAACGCGCAAATGACTTTCTGCGTCTCCGCGACCACCAGGTCCCGGCCGCAGCATCTCGGGGCCCTTGTCGCACAGGCCTGCAGTCCCCGCCCAACCCGAGCGCGGCTTAGGGATCACGGGCTGTAAAGACCACCAGGCCTGGGACTGCAGGGATCACGGGCGGGAAAAACCACTAGGCCCCGCGCCGCAGGGACCACAGGCGGAAAAGGCCCCCGGGTCCCCGGAAGGTTCCCCGAAGGCAGGCCCGTCCGGGTTGACTCAGGCGGCAGCGAGCGGGTGCGCGCTCCCCGCCGCGGTCGCGTGCCCGGGAACCTGCCCCAACCGTCGGAACCGAGAGCTCCCGCCGGCCGAGTTCGGGAGGCTCCTCCCGGGCCTGCGCGAAGGCGAGCACCGGGTTGGCAAGGACCCCGCCTCTGGGCTGCGCGGAGCACCGGCGCCTGTCCCCCCTTCCCGTCCCATGCCCTCGGGCTCACACAAACGACTGGAAGGACGCTGGGACCTTAGCCTCCGACTCAGTCCAGATGTCGCCGTCCCGGCTCGAAGTTCCCCCACAACGACGCCTCCACGGCCGCCATCTTATCCAGAGGCGGCCAACGCCTTTTGACTCTCGCGCCAATCCGTAGAGCCAGGGCGCCGTGAGAGGAGTTCTGCGCAAGGACGGAAGCGGGAGTCCCGCGCTTCCGGGCGGCCGCCGCGACCCGCACCCTCGCGAGAGCCCTTGATTGGCTGTCGGCTTGCAATCTCGCGATTTCGCGGGAAGTGGCTGAGGGGGCGGCCGCCGGTGCGTCTGCCCTCCCGTTCCCCGCCTCCGCCGCGGCCCCCGCCTCTGCCTCCCCCTCCCCGGCGCCGCCGCCGCCCCTTTCCCGCCCGGGCCGGCACCCCGAGCGGCCGCGGAGACCGCGCAGCGCGGCAGGCGGGATCCTCACGGTAAGATGGCCGCGGCGGGCCCAGGCGGTCGGGCGGAGCGTCCCCGCGAGAGCGCGGCGAAGCGGGGCGGGGAGGCGGAGGGTCAGGCAGGGGCCGGGGCCAGGGAGGGGTCGAGGCGGCCCGGGAAGGGGACGGGCCAGGCCGCGGGGGTGCGCCGACTGGCCCACCGCGCCGGGGGGCCTTCCGGGGTTGGGGGTCCGAGCAGGTGTCATCGGGCCGCGTTGTCCGGGGAGGCGGCGCCCTCGGGGTTTGCAGGTCCAAATGTCCCCTTCTCCTAAGGCGACGGAGCCCGAGCGCCGAGACTCGGTGTTTGTTGTTGACGAAGCGCGTTTCGAGGGAGGTCTGCACATTCCGAGGCGGCGCCTACTAGGAGGTGATAGTTCTCGACACGTCGCACAGGTGTCTCTGCGACGGGAACCGTTTCCACCCGGAACCGCGTCCGAGCAGAGGCTGAGCTGCAGAGGCCGGACGTTGCTCTTGCGAGCAAGTGTTCCTCGCCGTCTGCAATGGGATGTTAAATTATGTCTGTGGGATTTTTAACTGCTGAGTTCTTCCTGCACAAAACAGAATGAGACAGTTCTCCAAAGTTGTTACTTTTTCAAACGTCGCTCTGTCGTCCAGGACTGAGAATTTGATCTGAGTGAGTTACACCACTGGCGCGTAGCTTGGAGAGATGGGTCCTTGGGTGAGGGACAGCACATCTTGATTGTCTTAGGACAAGTGTTCTTCTGCGGATTAGAGTTGGGCATGGCATCCCCCCACGGACCGAGAACTTTGTCTTGTACCCCTTTGCTTCCCCACCTACACTCTCTCCCTGGGCGATCTTTGGCGAACTCTTGGCTTTCAGTCATTTTGTGGCGGATGTTTCCCTAATTGTTTCCAGCGCTGAGCTCAGGACCTGTAATCCGGGTGCCTGCTTGACTTCTCCAGCTGTGGGTCTGATAGCCCAAACTTGCCCGGCTCCTCAGACCTGTTCCTCTCCTCATTTGTGGCTCCATCCTGCAAGGTCTCAAGCTTGAAACCCCACCATGGTCCCTGAGTCTTCCGTTCTTTTATCCTTCCACGCTGGGTCCAGCAGCAAGGCGCCCTGGCTCCGTGCACAGAGTCTTGATGGGCTGTGCTCTGTGGCTCTTCTGCTGCCGTCCTCTCTTGTTTGGGTGGCTCCTCACTGGTATTCCTGCTCAGCTCTCACCACCCCACGGTCATCCCATGTCCACTGGGCACCAGAGCTGTCTTTTAATTTTTTTTAATTGGTTTGGCATGTGCTTTGCTATGTATAAAGTAATATCCACAACGTCTATGTCAGTTACAAAGGATAAAACTGACGTGGACGGTGGTGGGCTCACCACCCATCGCGAGAGCCCAGCTGGTGCTCCCAGGGCCCCCTTTCCTTGGTAACCATCTCCTGAGTTTCATGTCTCGTGCCCTTACTTAAAACAGTGGCAAAACGGTTTTGCTACGAACGTATGAGTGTATTTACTGCTAAGCAAGCATTGTACAGCTTGTCTTGCTTTTGTTCTTTACAAACCGCCGCACTGGGGTCTCCGCTGTGACTTGCTCTCTTCGTCCAGCTGGTTTCTAAGTCCCCCATGTGGTCACATTCATTTATTTTACTTGCTTTAGTAAATCCTGTTTCGTGGATACAGTCACAGTCCCTTCTCAGTAGTTCTAAAATCCACATAACTCTGAAAACCAAAAGTTTTTGGTTTTCTTTTTAATCTATTAGATGGCAAAACCTCACCTGCCAAAGGCTGTTTAGTAGCTTCTGTTCCACTTGGTATGAGGCCTCATACGTTTCATTGAAGAAATCATATCTGCTTGTGGGGTGCTGCCCCACACCACAGAGGGGATGGCGTACGATCCGTGGTCAAATGTGCAGATAGTCTTTGTGCAGCCTGGACAGTTCTGAAGTCCGAAACCCACCTGCCCCAAGGTTTTGGTCCTATGGGACTGTGGTCCTGTGAACCACAGTCCATTTGTCTGTGCTGCTGTTGGCTGAACATCCGGGTGATGGCTTCCATGTTGTCGCCATCCCGAGCAGTGTCTCTGTGGACAGGCTCGTCTGTGTCTGGGTCTCAGTCTCCAGGAGTAGAAGAGCCGGCTGTGAGGGGCACATGTGCGCAGCCTTGCAAAGCGATGCCAAGTGTTTTTGCTGTGCGGTCCGTTCTGACCGCAGGGTAAAGGGGTTCAGGAGAACTCCACGTCTTTGTGAACACTTGGTGTTGTCAGACCGCTTCATTTTTCTCAGTCTGAAGGGGGTGTGATGTGGGCTTCTCTGGAGAACACACATCGCAGCACGTGATTCTTCAGCCTGTACCTCTCGTGGCTGCCCTTCGTGCTTAGAGGGGAGTCCATCTAGATCCCCCTTGTCCTGTAGGGCCTTAATCGGACCCCAGCCGACCCTTGACCTCCTGGTCCTAAGACCCTTGGCTCTTCCTCTCGTTCATCCTACCTTCCAAACACCCCAACCTTCTCTTTGGTCCCTGAATCTGTGTTTGAGTCTCAGGCCCTTTGCATGTGCTGTTTTCCACATTTTAAGTATCTTCCCACTCCCCCTTTTACTTCCTGCTCTGTCGCCGTGTTTATGTCTGAAGTGATCGCAATTGTCATAGAATTCTTCACCGATTCTTAAAATATTACCTTTTTTCCCTGTAGAAATAAATCAGAATGAGTTATACAGAAAAACCCGATGAAATCACAAAGGATGAGTGGATGGAAAAGCTCAATAACTTACACGTCCAGCGAGCAGACATGAACCGTCTCATCATGAACTACTTGGTCACAGGTAAGGGGTGTGACGAGGGTGCTGCCCCTTGGACATCCTTATCCCTTTCTGTGCACACAGTCAGGACTTACTGAAGTTTTGTGGTGCACTTGTGTTCAGGCGTCGTGAAAATGCAGTGTTCTTTTGATAAACTTGTAGTTACGGATTTAAAGAGATATCCTCTTCCGGAGATGAGATCATGATTCCGGGTCTCTGAGACCTAAGGAAAAAACCTGTTTCTTGGCCTTTGACGTTTTTGCAATTGATCAGCATAATTAAGAAAGTGCTGAAGTACGTTTAAAACCCAAGTAATTAACCTCTTCTGGCCAGTCTGGTAAATGATACTGGACTGTTTCTAGAAGATGTGTCCAACTCAAGAAAGGGGGAAGGGCATATGGAAGGAAACGCACATGCTCTGCGGCTAACACTCAGTCCTCCTTGACACTGGGAAGCAAAAGGGTAACTCTGTACGTGGTGAGAAAACCCACGTGTTTCCAGAAAGTCAGTCTCCTTCCTGTGAGTTCCCAGTGGCCGCCACCCCTCCCATCAGTCTCTGATGTTGAAGAGAATTGTAAACTCACTAAGAGTGGGAGTAGCCAGGGCCTTGCAGGCTGAGAGGGCCTTGCTTCCCCGGGAGCAGGTTGGCAGCTTCTCTGCACTGGGCCTGGACCGCAGCCCTCCACCAGCACCCGTCCTCACCTGGCTGGGAGGTTAGAGCGTTTGGGGTGTGGGGGGAAGGAAATGAAGTCCTACGTCTGCATTTCTGGGACATAACTGATAAGTCACAAAGGTATTAAACCCAGATCCCCAAGAAAGTGCGGTTATAGCAGAGGCTTTTTATTCAAGGCGGTGGGCTTTCTGGAGACAAAAGGGCTTTGCGTTGATGTCTTGCTGACCTTCCGAGCAGTGAGGATGGTTTTCATTTCCAGAGGGCTTTAAGGAAGCAGCAGAGAAGTTTCGGATGGAATCTGGGATCGAACCTAGTGTTGATCTAGAAACGCTCGACGAGCGAATCAAAATCCGGGAGATGATACTGGAAGGCCAGATTCCCGAGGCCATCGCACTGGTCAACAGCCTCCACCCGGAGCTTCTGGACACAAACCGCTATCTTTACTTCCACCTACAAGTGAGTCTGGTTTACGGATGCTTGACAAATTAAGGTTCTTTATGGGATTCAGAAGTAACGAGGCTAATTCGCCTTAATAGCACGTTGCTTTAATTGACGTGGGGAAGGGGTTAGAGTTAGCTGCTCTTCTGTGTATCTCAGAAGCTGTTTCTTGCTTTAAAAATGCAAATGTAATAACTCGGAGTTGCTAGACAACTCTGTCCTTTGAGAGGCCCTTTCCATGAGAAGCAGGCGCGACCGCGGGGGTGTCACTGGCCGAGTGGCCAGGCGCCTGGCGCTCACCCCGTCTGCCTGGGCCCCGACCAGCAACAGCACCTGATCGAGCTGATCCGCCAGCGGGAGACGGAGGCGGCGCTGGAGTTCGCACAGACCCAGCTGGCCGAGCAGGGCGAGGAGAGCCGGGAGTGCCTGACCGAGATGGAACGCACGCTGGCCCTGTTGGCCTTCGACAACCCCGAGGACTCGCCCTTCGGAGACCTGCTCAACATGATGCAGAGGCAGAAGGTGGGCGCCAGGCGGGTAGGGGGCTTCCGTCTGCATCCTCCACAGATGTTCACAGGATTTCCAAAGAAACGGGGCGGTGGGTGGGTGGTGTCGAACGGGACGGCGTTTCTGGCCGGGACGCTGCTGGGAGGGCCTCGGCTGTTCCCTAGCTGACACTTCCACTGTGTCACACCGGGAGCCCAGGGCGTCGCAGCTGTTACAAAGCAGGCAAGCCTCTTCGCCCATTTTTCTTGTTTATCTGAGCCTTCTTCCTGTATAGCTGGAGACTCGTAGGAAGAGGGGTTTCAAGTACCTTTTGATTAAAAGCCCACACTTGCTTTGGACACTTTTGCACGCCCTGTCGCAGCCTCTGTGTCCCCGACGGCATGGTGGCTTCCCCGCCACCCTCCGCTCCCCTGGAACGAGGGTGTCCTTGGGGTCCACCTCAGGTGTCGTCCTGGGGCTCGTTAGGCTGGAACCGGTCCCACCCCCACCCTGGTCTGCCCTCTCTGCCAGGCCCCTCGTGCCCAGCTTCTGGCATGTCACTGCCGTCCAGGCCGGATGTGATACCTGCTGACCACACCGCGAGCTCCTCTGGACAAGTAGTGTGCTTTACATCCTCTGGAGTGCCTGACGGTCACAGGCTTTATGTTTGTTAAATAAGTAACCAGCTTCTCACATAAAATTGGTTTCTAGGACGCACGAAATGCATCTTGTGATGGACCCCTTTTGCGGGCGCTCTGCGTGTGTGGTGGTTTTTATTGGCTGCCTTTATTTTCTAGGTGTGGAGTGAAGTGAACCAAGCTGTCCTGGATTATGAAAATCGTGAGTCAACACCCAAGCTGGCAAAGTTACTGAAACTACTCCTTTGGGCTCAGAATGAGCTGGACCAGAAGAAAGTCAAATATCCCAAAATGACAGACCTCAGCAAAGGCGTGATCGAGGAGCCCAAGTAGAGTCTGGGCAGGGGCCCCATTTCACCGCCGGGCCGGCAGAGCACCGTCTGGGACTGAAGATTTTTACGGCAGCAGAGAACTCTTTCCTCCCCCCTTTTACTTTTTTTTTTTTGACCCAGAATCTTTTCAGAAGGGAAAAGTAGCCCTTTTAAGTGCTGGAGAACGTGCGGTGAAAGACACCGTCTCCTCCGGAAGGCTGGTGAGGACCACAGCATGGCCTGACCTCCGTGCTCTGGGCGTCTCGGCTCCCAAGGCGCCGCATCTTAGGGACACTGGTCCACCCCACGGCCGCCGCCCGGAGCACCGGGGCAGCACTGATGGCCGTCTTGCTCTCTGTTTGTGTCTGGACAGACAGCGCATCCTCATCTTCCCACATCTCGGCTGGCCTTCGTGTAGAAGTATTTCCTTCCCCCCTTGGTTTTTGGTTTGTTTTTGTTTTTTCATAGGAAAGACTATATAAATTTGTAAATCCCAATTCAAAGACTTCTTTCGTGTGCGGGTCCTGAGTTTGATTTTTTTCCCTTTTGGTCGGGGTTGTGTGGCTTTGGGCAAGATAAGTGCGTGCGTGCGTGTGTATATGAGGGGCGGGCTGTGTGTTTTTTAAATTTTTAAATATATATTTTGGTGCTGTACGTGGTGAGAGACTCTTTCCTAGTGGATCAATGAACCATCTCTCCTGGGCAGTTATGTTAAAAATAAAGGTTTCTCTTTAATTTCAAGAATGACCAAAATGGTCTCTCAAAAGTTTTCATCATCTCCAGCACACCTTTTGCTTCTGGGGCTGGCTTCCCCGTGTGACGGCAGTGACACCGTCTAGTATCTGCAGCTGGAGAGACGGGTGACTGCGCCGCGGCGTGTGCCGTACTTCAGCATCTCTCACGCTGTCAGCCAGTGCTGTGCCTGTCCTGCTTCTGTGCCCTCATGTCTGTCCCCTGCCCGGCACCCAGTGCGGTCGGTGATACCCAGATGCAGGCTCGGGTGTTGGGCTTTGTGGCAGGTGGCCTGGGGCGCCGGTGCTGGAAGGGGTTCTGTGGATTGTTGCAGAGCTGCCGGCCCCTGGGCGAGGTGGTGGAGGTGGAGGTGGTCGGGGCCCCAGCACGCGGAGCTCTTGGGGCTGGGGGCTCCTGTGCACCCTCTGGTGGGAGCGCCCACGTGGCTGAGACTCAGTTCTCCCTCGTCTGAGCCCTTGTGCAGGGTGGGCTGTGCTGGCCTCCGGGCTCGATGGAGAGAAATGCCATCAGCAGCCGAATCTGGGGAGCCCGTGGGCCTGGATGCATAGTGAAGCAGGTCCTCGGGGAGGTCGGGGCTCTGCCTCCGACCCCCCGAGTGTTTGTCCTGAAGCATCTGTGGCACCAGCTCTTCCCTCCACTTACCACTCGCTTTCGACCTGCACTTGAGTCTGCGGGGTCACTGGTCTTCAGTGGGTACAGCTTCAGGCAGGATTTTCCTTCCCCAGGTGGTTGTGTAATTCAGTCACGGGCGCAAAGGCAAATAGACCACTCAGGCCCTAGACTGGCCCTTCATGCTGCCCTTTGGACCTTGTGAGGGTTGGGGGGGGGGGTGTCCTTTCCTTACCCCCAGAAGTGATGAGTTTCACCTCTCTCGGTCGTCAGCCTCAGGTGTGACCTTTCCGTAGGATCATTTCCTCTGAGGTTTGAGGATAAAAATAAGTTAGGGAGAAAGGGGGTTTTAATCTTCAGGTAATTAAGACTTAATACAGCAGAAGCTGGAAGAAAAATATTAGGGCAGTAGACATAAAACTACATTTTTTCAAAAGCATCCTTTATTATTAGTGTATATAAGATTGTTTATGTGCATAATTAATATATAATCGATTTGAAATATTTTTCAAAGGAGAGGGTTTGAGATGTACAGTAATGGGCAAGGATCATCCATAAGCCGTCAGGACTTGAATGGGGTTTGTCACGTGCATGAAATGTTAAATGCTTATGAGAAGTGTTGCTCTTTTATTCCCCAGTTCAGCCAGTGAGTGACTTGATCGGCCAGTGCTAAAACCCGTGTGAGCTGGGTGCTGGCCAGACTCGGAGAATTCAGATGTTACTCTTCAGCTCTTTACCTTTGTTTAAGGGGTTTAGTTCCTTCCCCATGGGCTGGAAATCTTCAAGGGGGTGGCTTTGCAGACGCCTCTGTTTCCTCTTTTTTGCAGTCTCTCTTTTTGCAGCAAGCAGGCTACCTTAAGCCATTTCAAGATAACGAGCGTCAAGTGTGCTGACTCTGCTTCGTCTCATTTGGATCTCGCTGTTGTGTTTGTCAAAATGTAATGTTCTACCAGGGTAGTTTCTTTCTTCTTTCACACTTTCTGGTGGAAAGTGCCTTGAAATGAATAAAATGTGCGAATATTCTGGTGCTCTGTGTTCCTGGTGTTGTGAAGTCACGTGAGCAATGACCCCTAGTCGGGATTCTTCCGAAGCACAGGGATTATCGCAAAGCAACTGAGATCTAACGTATTTTGCCATTTGAATTAAGTTTTCCAGTTTCTAGAAAAGGCAGCTGTTGGTTGGGACTGGTCCTGGCGTGGACTGAGATGCCAGGAGCAAGCCTGGGGGTCGCAGGGCTGGCTCTGCCGTCCAGCCAGGACGCCCTCTGAAGACAGACATGCAGAGCAAATGTGTGGGGGGCAGCTTTTCTCACGCAGCGTGATGTCTACTTTCCCACTTCTCTCTGCTGCTAGTTTAGGGGACCGTGGCAGAACCAGGAGTTTCGGAGAGAATCGTACACATTCTGTGTTAAAAGACACTGCCGGGGCTTCCCTGGTGGCGCAGTGGTTAAGAGTCCGCCTGCCGATGCAGGGGACACGGGTTCGTGCCCCGGTCTGGGGTCTGGGAATATCCCACATGCCGCGGAGCGGCTGGGCCCGTGGGCCATGGCCGCTGAGCCTGCGCGTCCGGAGCCTGTGCTCCGCAACGGGTGAGAGGCCACGGCAGTGGGAGGCCCGCGTACCGCAAAAAAAAAAAAAAAAAGACACTGCCGTCCTCCGGATAACGGGGCAGGACTCCTCTCTGGGTGACTATTGCCAAGTCTCGGTCTGAACAGAAGACCAGATTAAAGGCATCAGGTGCGGTGACTGCAGGCTGGGCTGCCCGTCCCCAGCCCCTGGACACCAAGCGTGTTGTTCTGCCGATGGGTGTGTTTCCATTTCAGAAATAGTACCTGCTCTTTCGGGTTTACAGTCAGTTGTACTGTTGGCAGCAGTCGTGTGAGAGCCTGTGTAAAACAGTCACCCGCTAGCACTTGGTGCCCCTCTGATTCTGTCGTTCCAGGCGATTCCTGGGGCGCATGCGTGCAGCACTCACAACATCTTCTGAAAAACGCAGAATAGGTTGCCTTTGCTGCCTGTTCTTAATTTCATAGTAAAAGTTTGCACATTTTTCTCGTCTGAAAGCTCTTCCCCACCGCACCCCCCACCGACAACATTCTAATAAGAACAGAGATCCGTGCCGCACCAACACGTTTGTACGTAGACCTGGAAGGGTGGCGGAACTTTGGTTGCCGTGCGTCCGTGCTTTGCTGTGGCTGCATCCCCACCCTGAAGCCTGCCGTCTGCTCTTCTGCACTGGCGCCTCGTTTCAGTTTTGTGACGGAGATGGAGCTAGTCGGGCTCCATGCCCACCGTATGACTTTCAGCTGAATTGGAACATTCTAAGTAATTTTTTTGTGACAGATGAAATTTCCAAACCTTCAAAGAAGAAGGGCTGCTCCAACAAGCCCGGGGCCGCCGCCTTGGTGCCCGTGCTGGCGTCCGGTGGGGCAGGTTCCCGAGCACCCTCTGTGGAAGGCCAGTGCGGGACCCTGGACGCAGCTGGAGGGCGATGGGCGGGGTGCAGAGTGCAGCCCCGGGCCGGGCAATGCGCAGCGGTGCCGGCGCTGGTGGTGATGGGGACAGGAAAGGAGGGGCCTCCCCCATCGCTGACCCACGGCAGGGACCGCTCCCACCTCACAGGCGCAGCCAGGTGGCCCTTGCCGATGCCCCCAAGCCCTTGGTTTTGTGCTCACCTCCCGCAGGGTGCTCGGTAGGGGCTGGTCCTGGCACGGGGCCTGCCCACCCTGGAGGCTGTGCCTCAACGCTGAGATGCCATCAAGGCTCTCCCTTCCTTGTGGTGGTTTACTTACGTAGATGTCGGGCACGGGGTTCGAGTGGGCCTTTGGCACGAGTCGCTGGGGCGGGTGGAGTGTGCTGAGTGGCTTCGTCTTTGCAGGATGCTGGCCACGGCTCCGTGGTGAGCAGACTGGCCCAGCCCCAGCGGTGGGAGGGGGGAGGAGGGGAGGGGTGGTCTGGGGCCACTGATCACGATAACCCTGCGCTGACAGCATGGAGGTGTTTCCCGTTGTGGGGATTGGGGGGTGGAGTTAGATAGGAACACGGGGCCCGGGTTGTCTGCGGTTTGGAAGCCTCCCAGCTGGAAGGCCAGGTTCACGGTCACATCCGACCGTGGCACAGAAGGAAGTCTCCCGGGCTCGTTTACCCCCAGCTCTGACCAGTGGAGCAGCGACTGGAGGTGAGCAGATTTTGCCCACGTGAAGCTTCTGAGCGGCTGCGTTCTCTCCATGTCAGATGCCCGTGGAGCAGCAGGCTCACTGCGGCACGAGGCTGAGACCCCGACGCGCCTCTGGAGCTGGGGGTGGGATGCGCCTGGCCGCTGGGACCCCAAGGCACTCTGCGTGTTTGGGCTGCACGTAAGCTTAGTCACCGGAGAGGACGGAGGGACGTCTCCTCCTCCGGTCGTGGCTCCCGCTCTCCGCAGACTCAGCCGCGGGCCCTGTCACATGAGGTTTTCTCTCCCACGGGTCGTGGTGTCTTACAGTCACACTAATTTTACCATCTGGCTTCTGCAAGTGAAGCCAGCCCAGCCGTCACGGAGGATGCCACGCCGGGGCTGGAGGGGCGGGAAGGGAGGTGGTGGGCGGTCAGCCGGAAGCCTGGAAGGCCGTCGACCACCCTGGCCAGGGTGAGGGGACGGGGCACTGGCCCCTGCTTGGCCACAGACTCGTGGGACTGATGAGTCCTTAATCTCCGGGTGTTCTGTTGTATCCTGAGCGTAAAACAGAAGTGTTGAACAGCAGTGTTTGTGAGGTTCAAGTAATGACCTCACCAGCACTTTGTCCCCACCTCCTGTCTCCCCCTCCTCAGCCCGGCTGGGCTCCCTGCGGTCCTGGAGCTGGCCCTGGGCCTCCGCCCGCCCCGCCCGCACGGCCTCCTCCTTCCCTGCTCTCAGACTTGACGCGTATGTCTTTCTGGGAGCACCTCTCAGCCCGTCCCACGGCAGAAGCCACCCTTCCCTGCCCCACTTGGTCTCCTTTTCGTGTTTCGTCTACACGCCCTGGAACATCAGCTCCAGAAGGAGAGGGACTTTGGGCAAATGACAAATGCCCCCCACAGTGTGGCTCTAGGTCTGTACGTAAAATCATCATCAAAGAGCCCCAGGCAGTGGGTGAGGGTGAGCTGCCAGGAGCAGGGTGGGGTACTGTCGTAGCTGAGCTGAACACTTTTCCGAGTCACAGGCTCTCGGGGCACACACCTCTCTCCAGCCCCATCCTTCTGCCCCGTTGAGCGTCGCGTGGATGGAAGAACAGCAGTTTGTTCAGCAGGCACACATGGAGCAGGGTGGGATGTGGCCACGTTCGCCAGGCTGCCGTGTGGAGGATGGATTGAGGGGGTAGCAGGTGGAGGGGGCATTGCAGGGTGAAGAGGGGGCAGCTGGCGGAAGCAGAATCGCCCAGAAATCCACCTGCTTCCAATGTGTCCCCACCGTCACAGCGCTGGCTGTGCGCAGCACGTGGGTGTGAAGCCTTCTGAGGTCAGGTGGAGCCCTGAGACTGAGGATCCACAGGGCTCAGCGTGGGGCCCGGCACGTGTCCGTACTCAGAACACTCAGCCCCCACCCCCACCCCCCGCAAGCGCTGGGCTGCCCAGGGCTCCCAGGCTGGTCCAGGGTCACAGGGCTGGAGCCCACCTTCAAAGATCCATTTTAAAAATTGGTTCCCCTTGAGTCTTGCTGTCCTTGCACAGGTGAGACTACCCCGAGCTGTCAACGGATGCGTAGGCAGCCCTGCGAGGTGAGGACCACCCCACCACACCTCCATTTGTGTGTGTGCGCGGAGGCTGCCCTGCCAGCAATGTGTCCGGCCGGGATCACGCCGGCTCAGCCCCTCCAAAGCCCCATCCTTCCTGCCGCCTGCAGGGGAAGTGCCCGCGCCATCCCGAACTTCCGCGACCGGCAGCGAGGAGGCCCGGGCGCGCGAGGGTCTGACCCGCCCGCCCGCGGGAGCGCCAGGTCTGGCCTTTCCGACGGAGTGAGCAGGGCGGAGACCCAAGTTGCGCGCCCCGCCCCGCCCGCCGCGGTGGCCGTCCGGGGGCGACACGTCCTGGGAGTACGCCGGTCGGAAGCGCAGCTGGGACTGACACGTGGACTTGGGCGGCGCTGCCCGGTGGGTCGGCTGGGCGGGAACGGACCCGTACACCCTGTGCCCACGCCGTCCGCGCCCGATGCAGCCGCTCCCGGATGAGGCCCGCAGGGAAGCGGCCGAGGACGCCCAGTGGTCCAGGTGGGGCCTCGCGGCGGGGGGTGGGGGCGGGGCGGCGGTCAGGGGAGGGAGCGGGCGTCCTGGGCAGAGATGGCTCCCTGCCGCCCCGCACCTTTGCTCTGCCTGGGGGGCCTTGCACCTCCACGCCTCCCATCCAGGGCCAGTGCCACCCCCCACCCACCCAGAGCCCCCTGCACTCTCTCCAGGCCGCCCCGGTCCTGGGGGTGGTGTGCGCAGTGTCTTGTCCCGGGAGGCCTGCCTGGCTGGGCAGGGTGGCTCCCAGGCACGGCCTCCCCACCCCCAGGACCGCACCTGTGACCACCCACTGAGTGCCACCTGCGCAGGCAGGCAGTGGGCTGGGGGGCGTTGGGGGGACCACACCGGCACCTGCAGCAGTTGGCTGAGCCCTGCTGTCGTCGTGTGCCAGAGACGTGACGCCAACAGGGTCCCCACGGGGGTGTCGGTTGTGAGGGAGGAAGAGCCCAGGCAGGCCGCCCTCTTCTGCTGCCGGGGTGCAGAAGGCCCTGGGACAGGGATCTGCTCACCAGCATGACTCACAGGGCGACCAGGACCGAGAGGCGAGCCCTCAGAGCAGCCCCCAGGCCGCCCGCCGCTCAGAGCTCCCTCAGGTCCTCCAGTGGACCCCAGGCCCACAGTCAGGCCCTGCGCTTCCAGGCCCGTCCACCTCCAGCTCTGAGTCCCCGGGGCCTGCCCTGCTGCCTGCGGGACCCGCCTCCCACAGCTGGTCACAGGAAGGCCTCAGAAGCCAGAAGGCTCCCTTGGGACAGGGCCTGGTGAGGGCAGGAGCCCCAAAGCCCAAATTGCAGCACGGGGTCTCCTTGCCAGGTGCCCAGGAGGGCGGCAGGCATGCGGGGTGTGCCCGGCTGGGGAGCGCCCTGCGGCCGCCTCTGCTCCCTCGCTCTCTCCCCGCCCTTGTCGAGGCGAGGCCCCGCCGACCCAGGTGGCAGGCAGCTCCGCAGCCAGCTGGGCAGAGGGCCGGGACCTCTGAAGAATGTTTTGAAACCTCCCCCTCGGTTACGCTTTAACGGATCTAGATCTGGCCGGCTTTGCCTTCACCGCCTCCCTCCCCGCCCAGTTTAGAAAGGAGCACCTGCAGGTGGGGTAGCGGGGGTCCTGGGTGGAGTGGGGCTCAGCGGGAAAAGGTGGTTCGCACCCCCGAGTGGCTAAAGGTGATGAGAATCGTGACAAGGGCGACCGTGGGCGGCTGCCGCCATGTGGATGACCCCCGAGGCAGGGCGGCTCCCCAGGGACGTCCCAGCCGGGCGCCGGCAGCCTTGGGCCCGCACGCTCCGGCGGTTGCCCTCTGCCCCTGCTTGCCCTCTGCCCCCAGCGCCGACTCATTTCCCTTTTCTGAATCGAGGGTCCACGTGACCTTGTGTTTGCTCAGCCGTGGGTGCTTCTCATGCACAGGGGCCATTTGCAGGATGCAGAAGGTTCTAGAAGGTTCACGGAAGCACCCTGAAGAGCTGGGGGCTCAGACCCAAGGCTCGGGAGTGGACAGAGTGGGCTGGAGGCAGGTCTTCAGGCCTTTTGTGGCTGATTTTGCCATGACCTTCCGTGTTCCTAGCAAGCCCGTCCGCAGGGCCAGGATTCTGCGTCTGGCGTCCTAATCGGGCCTCTGGCAGCTGGCCGTGTCTGGGTCACCCCCTCCAGCCAGACCTCCAGCTGGCCTGTTCTGTGTCCCCAGCAGCTGTGGAGGACGTCCCTTTGCCCACCCAGTGGCGCTGCCCGCCAACTCAGGGCCAGGGCTGCGGGGGCCTCCGGGGCCCAGGGAGGAAGCACACAGCACCTGGCCCCCCAGCTCCAGAGGGCGTCCCATGCCAGCGCCTTAAACTCAGAGTGGGCTGGTTGCCTGAAAGCTGACGGGCCCTTCTTGACCTCCCGGGGCCACAAGGAGGCGGGGGGGCAGCACCGTATTCTCGGTACCCTGCCAGCCTTCCAGAGCAGGTCAGTCTCATCTGGCTTTCCCCTGTTTCTAACTGGACTTCCCACCCAGAGAGCAAACAAAGCCAGGCTCCCGGGGTGCCGGCACAGTGCATCCGAGGGAGGGGCAGGTGCCGGGCACGCGGTCCCATCTGCGCGCAGGTGACCCTCCGCTGCTCTGACCACATAAAGGAATAAAACTTCCTTTTAAAGGCAACTTCGGGCTGTGGCTGTTCGTGGGAAGTTAAAAGCCTTGCTCCCCAGCCCCTGCCACTCCCCTTGTGCACCAACCCGTGCGTGTGTGCTTGCCGAGGGCTCGCCCGCAGGGCCGTGCAGGTGGCCCTGGACGGGCGTCGAGGCCACGGCAGGGCTGGGCTCATGAGTCCTCTGCTGGCTCCGTCCTGGTGGGCCCGGGTGGCCGGCTGGGCTGGTTTTGGTGGGCAGTTTGGACCGTGCCTCCCAGTAGGCCTGGTGGGATGTTTGCTCAGAGGGAGCAGTGTCCCCGAAGGCCTGAAGCGCGGGGCTGGGAAACAGGGGGCAAGAGGGTGGACTGGGGGTGTCATTCCCACGGTTGGAGCCGCGGAGGAGACAGGCCCTGAGCCCCCAGGGGTTGCATGTCACAAACTCAGACATTGAGCGGGTGCCTCCTGGGGACTCGCTGGCCTGGCAGAACCCCCGCCCCGCCCCTGCCCCGCCCCTCACAGTCTTTGGTTCTGTAAAGGAAACTAGCGTCTGGGACCACCAGGCCCCAGGTGAGTCTGCGACCTGCCCCGTGGGGTTCCGCCCCCTCCCGCCGCCTTAGCCTTTCCAGGGGGGAGGCCACCGAGACCTGCCGCATGCGCTGTGCTACTGTCATCCTCAGCATCTTGGCTTCTGAGTCATTCCAGGCACACTTTACGAACCAGGAAGGAGGGTGGGGGCGTGACGGCCCCTCCCTCGTCACTGAGGGTCACCGGGCAGTTTCCGAAGGGAGGAGCCCCCCAGCCCCTGCCGAGGCACGGTCCAGCGGCCGGCTCCTGGAACTGCAGAACGGCAGGCTTTCCAGCACGGGACCCTATTTCCCATTGGACTCCTATAGGAGGTTCTAATATAAAAAGCAACTCGTCCAAGAGTGCTGCCTGGGAGCCCCACCCATGGCACCCCTCCGGGCACCCAGAGACCCAGTTTGAAATCCGTGGTCCAGTGCACACGGGGAAATTGAGGCACAGGGAAGGGCGGGTTTCCCCGAGTCAGGCCAGGGCCCAGAGCGGCACCCAAGTCTCTCCTCCGGGAGAGTTGGTCACTACATCAGACCACACACATCACTGAGGGCTGCAGAACACTTTGGACTGTAATTCCCAAACTCCAAACCGGGCGCCGCCCACAAACACGGCTCTGTCTGGGGACAGCAGGCCGGGCTCCTTCACCCCAAACCCCCCGAGGGAGGGGCTCGAGCCTGGAAGCAGCTGTCTCCGCCAGTGGGATTGCCAGACGCTGCAGCCTCCTGGGGCAACAGCTCCTCAGCTGTGAGGGCAGCAGCGGGGCCGGGGAGGCCTCTGCAGGCCTGAGACACGGGGAAGGCTCCCCGACTCGCTCCCTGGACTGTGGAAAAGTACACTGATGTGCCAGGGGGAGCGGAGCCGGGGGAGGCGCCTGTGGAGGAGGGCCGTGCTGGTGCCAGGCCTCTCCCAGCCCGCTGGCCGGTCGACAGCTCCTTGTTGGGGCTCCAGGAACTGGTGGGTCACCTTGCTGCTCACTGACCCGAGAAGGAGCTGGGTGTCAGGGACATGAGCCCATCTTCACCGAGGAAACTGAAGCTCGGGAGGCCGGGCGACGGGCCCCACGTGCCACCCCCCACCCCCCGCCCTGTCTGTGACCAGGTCCAGGACAGCAGCTTCTTCCCTCCCCGAAACTTTCCCCCAGCGCCAGGGGTGCGGAGTCCACCCTGCCAGGAGGAGGGTGCGGGCCAGAGGGGGTGGGGGGCAGCCCCACCTCGCTGCTGGCCCAGCGGTCCTGCCCCGGAGATAACGGACACAGCCGTCCGCACGCACTTATCAGTTCTTGGTGCGGGTGCTGCCTGCCAGCGGGCAAGACCCTCAGGGCCTCCGAGGTCTCTCACCCTCGGAGGGGAGGCGTGCAGGCGAGGGCTCCGGCCCTCCCAGGGGTGGTCCTGGCCTCACCCTGGACTGTCCCCCCGGAGTCGGCTCACAGCCTGAGCCTGGGTGGGGCCCACAGGCAGGGGACCTGCCCGTGTCCGCAGATGGAGTCCAAGCTTCCACTACCCTGGGCCCCACTGGCTGTTCTTTTCACGTGCCCGGCCAGTGGGGGTAGCCCCCGCCAGGTCCAGACAGGGGTCCAAGGGGGTTTGGGGAGCGAGGGTGAGACTCCAGTGTCCTGGGTCATCCGCCAGGTGAGAGGCGTCCTTCCCTCTGTTCTGAGAACTGCCCGTGCGGCTCCTGCCGGCCTCACCCTCCTGGACACCTGTCCAGTGGCCTCCCCAAGGTCTACAGCACTAACGCCTCGGGCTGCTTTGGGCAGGCCTCGGGGGCCCTGGGCTTGGAGCCCCGGCCCCGTGCCTTCCCCACAGCCTGAACCTATTCCCTTTGTGCGTCTCGCACCACCACCCCTCCCCACCCTGGGGAGAACCCTTGCCCCAGTTGGGCAGGTGAGTCCAGGTGCAGGCAGGACCCGCAAGGCCCCACTGAGACTGCTTCAAGGCCTGTCCACTCTCCCGACCCCCCCCCAGTTGTGGCCCCCACCCTCAGGGGACATCCCCGCCCTGTGCAAAGACATCGCAAGTCACTAGTGGGGCTCCTCCCCCAGGCCGTCCCCCACTGAGCCCCCCTCCACCTGCACAAAGGGCACCGAGTCTCCTCTCTCTTTTTCGTTAAAAAAATACCAATCCCCCCTCCCCAAACTTTGTCTCTTAGGGCGGTTCTAGATGTACAGAGCTACCGCAAAGGCAGTACAGACTGCCACGCGCTCCACACGTGCCCCCACTCACGTCCTAGGTCAGTGTCCATTGGTCCCCATCAGTGGACTGCCGTGGACAGTCCTGCTGCCAAAGCCCACGCTGTGCTCGGGCTCTGCACTCTCCCCCGAGGTCCCAGGGCCCCGCCCAGGGTCCCACGGCACCTGCGTCTCCTGGGCTCCTCCGGGCTCTGCACTCTCCCCCGAGGTCCCAGGGCCCCGCTCAGGGTCCCACGGCACCTGCGTCTCCTGGGCTCCTCCGGGCTCTGCACTCCCCCCCCCCCCGAGGTCCCAGGGCCCCGCCCAGGGTCCCACGGCACCTGCGTCTCCTGGGCTCCTCTGGGCTCTGCACTCCCCCCCCCCGAGGTCCCAGGGCCCCACCCAGGGTCCCACAGGCACCTGCGTCTCCTGGGCTCCTCCGGGCTCTGCACTCTCCCCCGAGGTCCCAGGGCCCCGCTCAGGGTCCCACGGCACCTGCGTCTCCTGGGCTCCTCCGGGCTCTGCACTCTGGCAGTTTCTGACTTCCTGGTTTGGTGACTGACAGTCGACGGTGCTGGCCAGGAGCTTTGGGGACTTGTATAGACTTGGTCTGGCAACCTTCCCAGGCGGCCAGGGCTGCCTCACTGCTGCCCAGGCTCCTCCCAGGGCCTGTCTGCCCCAAGGTGGTCTGCTGGGCAGACCCAGCTTTCCTGGGGACCCTGCGGGGGCCCATGGTGCTGTGGTACCCTCCCTCTCTGCTGCGGCTGGGGTCCTCTTCCCCAGCCCGTCGCCCCCTTGGCCGGCTACCAGCTGTCAGCCTGCTGCCTTCCTGGGCCCTTGGTCCATGGAAACCGAGAGCCCCGGGCCTGGAGAGCAGCACCTCCCCAGCTGCAGCTATTCAGCCTCTGCCCTGCGACAGCCATCCGGCCGCTCCCATCCCTGCTGCTGGAGGGACCCCGTGCATCATTTCTTGTGTCTGCCCGTTTCTCCCAGGAGTCACCAGACGTGAGCAGGTGGACATTTGAGAGGTGGCCGAGGGGCCCCATCCAACAGCCTCTCCTGGGCCTGACCGGGCCCTTCTCTCCCCAGACCCGAGTGCCAGGTGTGGACAGGGACGCTGCTTCTGGGGACATGCCTGCTATACTGCGCCCGCGTCAGCATGCCCGTCTGTGCCGCCGCCATGAGCCAGGACTTCGGCTGGAATAAGAAAGAGGCCGGTGTTGTGCTCAGCAGCTTCTTCTGGGGCTACTGCCTGACTCAGGTGGTGGGCGGCCACCTGGGGGACCGGTAATCCCTCCCGCGCTGCAGGGCTTGGGAGGTGGCTCCTAGGAAGGGAATGGGGGGAGGCCCCGCCCACAGCAGGATGGGGGCTGGGAGACCCGAGGGCTGCGCAGGGGTGGGCTGGGGCCGGCGCTCAGCTCGTCTGGGGTGCTTGGTTCCCTGGGGAGCAACCGGCACCCAAGGAGGCAGCTCTGGGGCCCATGGGGACAGAGGGACCCGGCTGTACCCTGCGCGCTCAGCCTCGGCCTCCTCTGCAGAGGGGATGTGGCTGCAGTGCCCACCCCAGAGGGCAGCTCCAAGTGACGGGCGGTGCCGGCCCCCTCCCCGGGTTCCTCCACGGTAGGGTCTCCTGGTCCGGCCTGCAGCCCAGCCGCACAGCTCCCCGTCACTGCCCTCTCGTCCCCCGTGCAGGATCGGGGGTGAGAAGGTCATCCTGCTGTCGGCTTCCGCCTGGGGCTTCATCACCGCCGCCACGCCGCTGCTCTCCCGCCTCAGCAGCGCCCACCTGGCCTTCATGACCTTCTCTCGCATCCTCACGGGCTTGCTCCAAGGTAGGGGGGCTGCGGGGGGCTGGACCTCGGGCCCACGCGCCGCAGAGCAAGGGGAGTGTGTGCACGGGTGTGTGTGCCCGCGTATGTATGTGCATGCATGCCTGTGTGCACGGGCGCGTGTTCAGGTGGGTGCTCGTGGGCGTGCACGTGTGTCCTCGTGTGTGCCCCTGCATGTGGTGTGCCTCACTTCAGAGCGGGTGCGTCAGTGCTGCAGCGCTGCTGCTGCTGAGGTCATGGGCTCTCCTCCCTGGCAGGCGGACAGCTCGGGCCGTCCCCGCTGGCGGGCTGCCGGCTCTGGGCTTCGCTTCCCTGCACCGGGCTTTGTTTGTGCTTCGAGGCCGTCGCGCCCAAGGCACTTTCCGTGTCTCGAGTCACTTCACAGTCTGGCTGGCACGTTTTAATGTCACGTGTCCTCCTCTGCCAAAACTTCCGCTCCAGGGATCCGGTGTCAGCCAGGTTGCCCCGCGGCACCGTCGGCTCCACCAGCCGCATGGTGGGCACGTGCCCAGTTTCTGCGTGCTGCCAGTCGGAGGCCACACCCACGCTGGCCGGGCCAGCAGGCTGAGGGGCTGCCAGCTTTCCCAAACCCCCGCTCTCGTTCTTCGGGGATATTACACTTACGGAGAGAGCCCCCCTCAAAGATCCCCAGTGGCCTGGGGGAGCTGGTGGCAGGGGCGCACACCCACACTCCAGGGAGTGGGACGGCCTTCTGAGCTCCTGCCCTCCACCAGCATGGCATCTGACAGCATCCGTCCTCTGGACGTGACCCCTTCCTCACCACACCTCCCCACTTCCCAGAGCTCTGGTGGGGCGTGGGCCTCTAGCCCGTACCCCCAATACCCCAGATGTATATCCTGGAATGGGCCTCTGCCTGTTTCCTGATCAGCCCCACCGGGCCGGCCCACATGTGGTCCTGGTGGTCCAGGCAGTCCAGTGCCTGCGCGCCTTTGAATTCACCCCACGTGCTCCCCACATGGTGTGAGCAGGGGCCCGGGGCCCCAAAGGGAAGACAGGGACCAAGTCCTGTCCCTATGTGCCCTGGCCTCTGAGCTTCCCCAGGTGCTTTTGGAGAAAAGCGCAGTGTAACGGGCAAGAGCTGCTTTCGCCAGTGCAGTTTTTTTTTTTTAAACTAGATTTTAAAATAATTATAGCTTTACAGGAAGTTGCAGCGAAAGGTACAGGGAGGTCCCGAGCTCCCTCCCCGCCTCCCTGTGGTGGCATCTCGCGTAGCTGCAGGGCAGCACCACATCCAGGGCCTGGCAGTGCAGCTCCGCGGGGCTGTTCCGGTCTCACCGACGTACACGCACCGTGTGTGTCAGTGTGTGTGCGTGTGCACTTGTCACCTGTGTGTGTGCTTCTGCGTGTTGGTGCCAGGACTCTGGAGCCGTGTGGCTCTGGGAGCTGGCGTGACAGTGGAGGAGCGCCAGCGTGGGCCCAGAAGCCCCCCTGCAGCCGTCCTGGTGGCAGGACCTTGAGCGAACCCCCCGCTCCCCGAGCTGTCTCTTTAGCTGAGTGTTGGGAAAAGCCCAGCCCTGCTGATCCCTGGGGGTGACAGCGGGAGGAAGGAGACCCGGACTTGAATAATCACCGAGGGCCCCGCGGAGCTTCCAGCCCGTCTCACCCCTCTGCCGGCCACCCCGGCAGGGCCCGCGGGCCAGCTCGGGACACAGCTCTGCGCGGGCCTCTGCCTTCTCTGCCGCCCCAGGGGTTTACTTCCCTGCGCTGACCAGCCTGCTGTCCCAGAAGGTGCGGGAGAGTGAGCGAGCCTTCACCTACAGCACCGTGGGGGCCGGCTCCCAGTTTGGGTAAGTCCCGGCCTGGGGGGGGCCGAGCGGGGGGGGGGTCGGTGTGGGGAGGCGAAGGGCGTGCACCTGGCAGAGCGCCTCGGTGCGTCTGGTGGGGACGGGCCACGTGCACATCTGGGACAGGGTGACGCAGGTCTGGTGACTCTGTGCTCTGGGAGGCGCTTGCCACCCCCATCTCCATGCATGCTCTGTCCCTCTCGGGCCAGCGGCACGTGACCAGAGCTCTGGGGCTCTGGCACGTGGGCTGGGGTGTTACGTTCCCTTCCATCTGTGCTGACAGAACTGGATGGGGTGCCCGTCCCGATGGGGGAGGTGGCCTGCGTTCGCCCCAGAGGGTACCCGTCACGGTCCAGACATGAAAGGTCCAGACCTGTAAGGGCCAGACCTGTGCCCCTCCCCACTGCACCCCACAGAGCGCCAGACCCTCCGTGGGGCGACCACACTGGGGCTGGAAGGACGTCTTGCTGTCCTATTGGGGCTTCACGACCCCCGGGCTCAGGGCCCTCACGTTACTGCTGCCGAGGTCCAAGCAGAATGCAGAGGGGTGAGGGGTACCTGCTGGGGGGCTGGGAGTGGCCCAGATAGAAACCCAGGGGGCCCAGTGACATGTGAATTTCAGAGAAGCAATACACGACAGGAGAGTTTCATTGTTTATCTGAAATCCCGTCTCACTGGGTGACCTGGGCCTTCCGGGGAGGGAGTGGGGTGCAGGGGAGGTACAGGGAGAGACCCTGCCCACCCCCTCCCCGCAGATGGGGAAATGGAGGCTCAGAGCGGAAGGCATCCCTCCACTGGCCTTGGGGGAAAGCCTTTCTCCTTTAACTGTCTCCTGGCCAAGCCTCAGCAGGTGGGGGGCAGCTGAGGGGTAGCCTCTGAACAGACAGGCCAGCCTGGGGGAGGGGTGGGCCCCGAGGGCATATTTGGGACAATAGCATTGGCAGGACCTGGGGAGGCAGCTGGGTTGGGTGGTTGTTTTTGCATTTTGAAATCTTTTTGAAATTTCATCCTCTCTGATATGAGCAGCTGAAAACAGCGAGGAGGTTTTATGTTTCAGCGTGTTCTTGTCACCGCTGTCTTCTCGTTGCCCTTTTCATTTTAAAAGGATCCACACACAACTGTAGGCCAACTGGGAGGCCTAGTAAGGAGATACTAGGGCAACACAGGACCCGTGTGCCACATCACGGCTGCCACGTCCACGCTGGCCCCCGTGGCACCGGGAGTCCCCGGAAAGCTTGCATCTGTCTTAAAAAAATGCACAACATGAGGTTAAGTTTGATTTGGGGCAAAATGAGGGCTGCAGCCCGGGAGACAGCATTTCAGAGAAACTGCTCCCAGGAGGTGAGGGGAGGAGCCGGGATATAGAGGAGTTTTGCAACAAAAGGGCAGGTAATGGTCAAAAATTATTGTTAATTAAAGAAAACTCGATCTCTCAAGTTTAGGAATTTAGTGCTTTTCTGTGTCTGGGAAGATGCAAGAGTCTGGGCTCACTGAAATCATTCCTTTGATGTGCACCTCAGCTCTCTGGGGCCAGTGTCCTGTATTTTCACATCCTGAGTTTGCGCAGGGCTCACCGCAGGGAGTGGCTGCGGTCAGACGGCTGCAGGATAGCAGGTATTCTTTTCAGCCCTGAGTTTCCTCAGGGCTCACTGGCTCACGTTGGAGGGCTGCAATCCTTGATGAATGTGACATCCTTTGTTTGTTGATATGGCAGGAAATATTCCATTTATAAACATTCCATTTATCACATCCCTAGCAAGCTGCCTGGGGACCAGCCTTCCGGGCAGTTGCCTCACAGGGGATAGAAATGCTCTTTTCTAGGGACTCAGGTCACCTGGGGTAGGGATCTCGGAGATGTCTCTGCACCCCCGTGAAGCGAGGGTCCCAGCCACGCCCCTCTCTGTCGTTCCAGGACGCTGGTGACGGGGGCCGTAGGCTCCCTGCTCCTGGACTGGTACGGCTGGCCGAGCGTCTTCTATTTCTCGGGTGGGCTCACCCTGCTGTGGGTGTGTTACGTGTACAGGTGTCTGCTGGGTGAGAAAGGTACGTGCTGCTGCCTGGGAAGGGCGGGGGCCCTGGCGCCTTGTCCCCTCCAGCGAGCGGCCACCGAACCCCCAAGAGCAGGCCAGCTCGGGGGCCCCAGGATCCCCTAGGTAGAGCCTCACAGAAGACGCCCACTCCCTGAGTCTCAGCCGGCTACGGTCAAGTCTGGTGTGAGAGTCGCCGGGTGAACGCACACGTGCAGGGGGCTGTGCAGCCGGCAGAGGCAGATTGCAGGGGTAGAGGTGGCTCCCGGTGACAGGAGTGGGGCCTGGAGGGTTTGAGGACTCAGGGGACAGATGGCCACACTACTGTCCACCCTCGAGGGCAGATGCTGCCGACCCCAGGCTCTGGCGGAGAGGACAGGATGGCCCCCAGGCACAGCCGGGGACCCACGAGCCGCCCCCAGCTTCTGGCCTGTGGGGGCAGAGCCGTCCACCCTCTTTGAATGGCTTTCACGTGGAGATGCCTTGCCCTTCAGATCTCATCCTGGCCTTGGGCGTCCTGGCGCAGGGCCTGCCGGTGTCCAGACACACCAAGGTGCCCTGGAGACAGCTCTTCCGAAAGCCTTCTGTCTGGTGAGCCGGGCTGCTGCGGGGATGGGGTTTGGGGCCCTGGGGACCTCGGCCACAGGGCGAGCGGCCCACGCGGGGGCGGCTCCACTCTGGGCTCCGCGCCCTCAGGCCCCTGGCTGCCCTGGGTGTGGGGAGGGGCTGGGGTGTGGACCCTGAGCCTGGCCCCCGCCCCCCCAGGGCGGCCATCATCTCCCAGCTCTCGGCGGCCTGCTCCTTCTTCATCCTCCTCTCCTGGCTGCCGACCTTCTTTAAGGAGACCTTCCCCAGCTCCAAGGTGGGTTGGCCGCCCAGCAGCTCACAGGGTTGGGGGGCGCCGCGAAGCACACGCAGAGGGGCCCTGGGTTCCTTCCGCCGAGCTCTGGCAGCTCTGCCGCCTCCTGGCTCAGCGGCCACACCTGGGTGCACACAGGAGAGGCCCAGCTGCTGCCCCGGCTGCCTGCCTGTCTGCAGACAGTCCTTCCCGGGGGGTGGGGGGGCACGCAGGGGCTGTGATGTGGGCACAGATGTCAGCTGCTGGTCAGCCTGGCTGACTGCACCCCAGCCGCCCGGCTACGCTCCTAATTCTGGTGACCGGGGCCCCCTGGCTGCACACTCTGGGCAGGGTGCGGCCCCCCAGCTCTGCCCTGTGGGGTGTGGGGAGCCGTGAGGGAGGTTCTGCCTGCAGGGGTGATAGCACTTGGGGACCCAGCGCTCAGTCAAGGTCGGGGATGACTTAGGATCTCGGAGGCCCAGCCTGTGGGCAGAGAGCCTGGTGGGCAGTGGTGGGCGTGGATGACCACCTGGGCTGTTCGTCCTTTCCCCGTGGTCGGGCACCTGCCCTGGCGGCCTCTGAGGCCCCTGCACCCTCCTTCCCTGCAGGGCTGGGTCTTCAACGTGGTGCCCTGGCTAGTGGCCATTCCTGCCAGTCTGTTCAGTGGGCTTCTCTCAGACCGTCTCATCAATCAGGGTGAGCCCTGGGGGAGGGGCCGGGCAGGGAGCCATGCCTGGGCTTTGCCTCACTCTGGGGGGCAGAGAGGCACCCCTCCTGGGGTGCTCCTGTAGCGATGGGAAGAGGCCACGCCCCCGAGGACCAGGCCGTGAGAGTGGGACCCCTGGCCCTTAGAGCCAGCCAGGTGGGCCCGTGGAGCCCGGCTCCCAGCCCGACTCTGCTGATGACTGCCTCCAGCTTCTCACCCCCCAGCCTGTTTCCCCAGGTGGGGACATTGGGACACAGTCACACTGCGACGGTGGAATTCCTCCACCTGGGGGCTGGACACAGCCCCCGGCCTCTTCAGAGGAGGAAAGGGCACCTGGTGAGGTCAGAGGTCTCAGGCCTGAGACCCGAGTGCACACGGCCCGAGGATGACTGTCCCGCAGACACGCAAGCTCCCCACGACCCTGCACTGCACGTCCTTAAATGTCAGTCTTGTCCTAGTTACAGAAGAACCACCCACTCATTGTGGAAAAATTAGAAAATTGGTAGAAACACAAAGCAAGCACTTTGTAACCATAGAGTGGCCTTCCTCAGGTGCGCCTGCCAGGCCTCGGCCTTGGGAACCCTCTAAGTGCACAGGCTCATACATGTGTGCGCGCGGCTCACGGCGATGCAGGGGCTGCCCCACCGCCAGCCCAGCCCGGCCCTCCTCTCCCCGCTCCCTCCGCGCAGCCGTGAGGGTGGGACCCACTCTGGGTGCCGTCTGGGGTGGGACAGCACAGATGGGCCGACAGGATGTCTCCTGGTCTCCCCGTCTAGGTTACAGGACCATCACTGTGCGGAAGTTCATGCAGGTAGGAGGGTCGTGGGACGGCTCTCTCCCTCCGGACGTCCCTGTTTCGTTCCTGGGGCCCCTGACCTAGAAGGGGACTGGTGTGGCACAGTGGCTGGAGGGCACTGTGGGGCAGTGCTTGGGACTGGCTTGGCTGACCTGAGGCCCTTCCCTGAGTCCTGGTGCCCATTTGGGGGCCTGGGTCGGCTCACGTCGAATGGGCTACGACCAGCAGGTCCAGATCATTTGTGCAGCCTCGTCCCAGTGGCCTCCAGGCAGGCCCCAACCCGGGAGGGGTGCCCACCGACCCTCGTTCAGTGTGGCCCAGACAGCCCAGGAAGGGGCGAGACTCCCACCCCGTCCCCACTCGTCTCTCCCACAGGCGATGGGCCTCGGCCTGTCCAGCGTTTTTGCCCTGTGTTTGGGCCACACCTCGAGCTTTTGTAAGTCTGTGGTCTTTGCATCAGCCTCCATCGGCCTCCAGACCTTCAACCACAGGTAAGGGCCAGGTTCCTCGTCCACCAGAGCCACCCACGCTGCCTTTGGGCTCCCGGGTCCGGGGCCCCTGGCTCGGGGCGCACATGGAGGGCGGGCGCATGGCAGGTCCCCACAAGTGAGCCGCGAGGCGAAGGGCAGTCAGGGTATCAAGCCGGTGAGGACCTGGGCCTTTTGGGAAAGCAAAACGGGTGCTTGGGGAGGGGCTGGCAGAGCAGATGAGGGTCCCCAAGCAGCATCTTTTGAACCAAAGGTGGGGAGCGAGCCCATCGGATCCCACGTGTTGTTCTGCGGGCCTCCCGGCCTGCGCAGCAGCTTAGTGTTTAGTCAGAAAAACTGCACTGACTTGTCTTGGGAATCGGCACCTTGATGTCGTTTTCCAGATTATCGGGTGGCAAATGAGTGTGAGTCCAGGCAAACTCACCTCCCTGTCTTGTTTCATCCTGGGAGTGGGTCCCATGCGTAACCGCTGAGCTGGAGCTGAGCTCCTGGCGTGGCCAGCCTCCGGAATCCAGGTGATCGGAGGACCGACCGCCGGCTTGGCGGGTGGCGGCCGCCCTGTGGTCACTTACCTGCGTCCTTTCCTCTTCCCGCAGCGGCATTTCCGTTAATATTCAGGACCTGGCCCCGTCCTGTGCCGGCTTTCTGTTTGGTGAGGACCTTGGCCCCTCGTTGGACAGGAAGTGGCTGCGCCCCCCTGCTCACCCCCTCCCCGCTCCCAGGGCCCCCAGGTGGGTGCGCCGTGGGAGGGTCACAGTGGGCCTCCGCTGACTGGTCCTCGTTCTCTCTGTCCTGTTTCAGGTGTGGCCAACACAGTTGGGGCTTTGGCAGGTGAGAAGTGGGCTGGGGTCCCCTGCCTGCGGGTTTCAAACCCAGAGTTCCCCGGGGCGCCGCCCCACGCCTGTGTCCTCCCACCTGCTCCGCTGCTTCGGCCCTCAGGGTGGGGTGTGGCACCCCTTGGGGGGTCCCCACAGTGTCAGAGCAGTGGCGGGGGGGGGAGCCCAGACCCCAGAGCTGGCCGGGGGAGAGCACAGAGCCGTCTACCACGGTGCTCATGCTTCCAATGGCATGTAACCGTCCCCAACCACGTGATCCGCAGATGTGAGTGAATCCCCGAGGTCCAGGGTCCCCAGAGGCCAAGTGCCTGGGTGACGGTGACGGGGCTCATGCCCTCAGGCCCCCCGCCCTCAGCTCCCCTCAAAGCTGTCCTCAAAGGGGCGGGATGGCCCATCACCCCGTCTGCTTGTCCCCTCTCGAGGGTGCAGGAGTCGTGGGCGTGTGCCTGGGTGGCTACCTCATCGAGACCACGGGCTCCTGGACGTCCGTGTTCGACCTGGTGGCGGCAGTCAGCAGCCTCGGGCTATGCACCTTCCTGGTGTTCGGGAAGGCCCAGCGGGTGGACCTGAGCCCCGCCCATGAGGACCTCTAGCCGACCGACCCCCTGTCCCCGAGGACCCAGCGCCGTCCCCTCGGGGACAGCGTTCAGCTTAGAGGCCCCTTGCTCCTGGCCCGCAGGGTGAGCAGAGGCGGGGGAGCCTCAGCCCCGCAGGAGAGTGCGGTCCGGTTCCCCCGCCCTTGGGGGTAGCAGCCTCCTTCCGGGCTGGTGGGACCTCACGGTGGGTGGATTAGCATCTTCAGTAGCAGCAGCTTCGTCACAGACACGGCCTGTTCCTCGTAGACCAAGCCCCACGTGGTCAGCCCGCCCGGGGCCGTGTCACTGCAGGGCAGGGCGCCCCACGGGAGTCTCTCCCCAGACCTGCCTGGCTCTGTTTCTCTGCTCTTGGGGTCGGATCTCTGTGGTGGGCCGTCCTGTGCACTGCGGGGCGTTTAGCAGTGTCCCTGGCCCCCACCCACTAGATGACCCCCCTACTCATGACAGCCAACCCTGTCTCCTGACATCACCAAGTGTCCCCGGGAGACCCGCCCCCTGGCTGAGGACCACAGCTCTAGAAGAAGGCCAGGGAGGGCTGTGGTGTTTCCGCTTCTCTAGGCACCCAGGCTGAGGCCCCCCAGTTCGATGGGTGGGCAGAAGTGGGGGCTCGAGGCCCTTGTGCATCGTTGGGGACCCTGCCCCCGGCGTCCCCTCCCGTGGATTCCCAGGCACTGGCGATGCGTCCTGCTCCCCTGGTGCCTGGGGAGGGCGCGTGGGCACCTGCTCCTGGCCAGGACACGCCCCGGAACCAGTGAATCCACCGGTCCGCATTCTCTTTCTCCCTCCTTGTTTACAATAGAGGGGCCGGTCGTCTCGCGGATTAATAATAGATTTTGCAAGATGTATATGCAGAGAAAAGAAACTATGAGAATGGAAAAGCACACCAAAGCCTTATTTAAATGATGACTATTAAACTATTTAAAAAGAAAACCATAATGTTATTTAAGGCCCTTCTTATGAAAAGAATAAACGAGTGTTAAAGATTTATTTCACTAGTTCGAGGAAACCAGCAACGTGTTTCAAACAGTCGAAGGAAAATGCCAAGAACAGACATACTGACCCTCCAGGATGCTGACACACACGTGCAAACACAGCCGAGGTGGGGTTTCCTAGCTCCCGCTCTGGACACACCCCGCCTGTGCGTCTGTGTCGGAGCTGCTTGGTGTAGCTGTCAGCTGTGTAGATTCTAGAATCAGACAACTCCTAATTCTCCATGTAAGCAAAGATTTCCTCCCGCAGCCCCCCCACTTGTGATCAGAAAGACTCTGAAAGAAAGATTCGCGATTACAGAGTGAGTCTGGCCCCTGTAGGTTTGGCCTGACTGTTCACGGAGATGCAGCCAGAATGTTAATTTGCCATAAAGGCCGCGCTGTCTGCTCGGCTGGGGGTTTTCATGAGAAACCGCGGGTGGGTTTCTAGGCTGTGCTCTCCCGAGCTGGGAGCCCTGCCCGGGAAACTCCCCAGGGCGGGGTGGTTTCCTCAGGACACAGGACACAGGACACAGGACACAGGACGCAGGTGTGTCCTCGTGCCTGCAGCGCAGGGATGCTCTGCCTTCTTGTTGGGCAACCGTCACCGCCATCATCGTCGTGACCTTCTCCTCCCAAACTGGAGCTCTCCCCTCCCCCTCCCCCAGATCCTGGCGCCCACCATCTGCTTTCCGTCTCTATGAACTTGACCCTTTAGGGACCTCAATGGAAACGTATCCTACAGCATTTGTCCTTTTGTGACTGACTCATCTCGCTAAGCATGGTGTCCTCAGGGTTCGTCCGTGCTGTAGCGCGTGCTGGGATTTCCTTCCTTTGTAAGTCCGTGTAATACTTCATTGTATGGCGGGACCACGTGTTGTTCAGCTCTTCATCCATCGGTGGACACTGGGCTGCTTCCACCTCTCGGCCGCCGTGAATTCGCTGCTGTGAGCATGGATGTGAGAGTAACACCTTTCTTTCTAACCCACAGCAAACTGTAAACTCTTGGAGAGCGTGAGAGAGACGGCCCTTCCCGTGGGAACATAGCCGTCTGGGGTCTCAGTGCTCGAGCCCTGAAGGGATGCGGGACCCAGAAGGTGCTGGTGGGTCCTGCTCAGCAGGGGGTCCTAGGGCATGCGTGTAAACTGGGATCCCCGGCCTCCTGGAATCCGAGTCTGGTCACGCTTCTGTTAGCACCTGGCAGAATAGGGGAGGGAGAAGCCAGGATGTGGGGGCCCCGGGCCTGCTGTGCAGTAGCTGGGCCCAGCCTCCTCCCGTCACTGCCGTCCCTCGTGCTCAGTGTCACCTGGAGCTGGGTGCGGCCCCTCAACCCTTCCCAATGCCAGTGTTGGGCCCTGGGTCGGGCTCCGAGGGTTCCAGGTGAAATGGTTGCTGGCGGGGAGGGCAGCGTTGGCGCGGACGGGCGGGAGGATGGCCGGGCCCCACTGTGTTATCTGGTGCAGCCAGGCTCAGACACGTCCCCAGCCCGGCTGGCCCTGGCAGGATCCCAGGGCCGACACCAACCCTGAGTGCAGTAGGGGGAGAGCCGGTGCGGAGTCTGTAGGGCCACCAAACCCCAGACACTTCCCTCCTGAGAGGAGGGGCTCTGGCCGCCCGGGGCCGTGAGTGTGCACTTGTGCAGGGCATGTGTGCAATAGTGCATGTGTGTGTGTGCATTTGTGCACGCGTGTGTGTACGCCTTGCCTGCCCGGCCCACAGCCAGGAGGCACCTCGGGAGGGCCAGGCTGCTGTCCTCCTGCAGCTGGCTGACAGAGGGCGCCGTCTGACAGGGCTTTTCCCGGCCCCAGAGCAGCCGACCTGACGCTTCCCTAGGGCGCCAGGTGGGAGCCGAGGGGTCCAGCTGGCCACCCTGTGCCGTGCAGGCCGGTGCTCTTGCCCCTCAGCTCTGTAGGAAGGGACGGGTTGGAAGGACATTCCAGGCGCAGGGAGGCTCGAGGCTGGACCCCGAGGCGGGAGGGGGCCCGAGGAGCGGCAGGACCTGGGGGTGCGCGTATGGGAGCGGGGACCCTCTCCCACCACCCCTCCCCCAGTCTGGGTCCCCACTGTGGGTCCCTCCCGCTGGCTGCTGGGCCTGCACACACGGGGTTACGGCGTCCACTTCTTCTTTCTTTTTATAAATTTATTTATTTATTTTTGGCTGCGTTGGGTCTCTGTTGCTGCGCACGGGCTTTTCTCTAGTTGTGCCGAGCGGGGGCTGCTCTTCGTTGCGGTGCACGGGCTTCTCATTGCAGTGGCTTCTCTCTCTTTTTTTTAAAAACTATTTATTTAATTTATTTATTTTTGGCTGCGTTGGTTCCTTCGTTGCTGCGCGCGAGCTTTCTCTAGTTGTGGTGAGTGGGGGCTACTCTTCGTTGCAGTGCGTGGGTTTCTCATCGTGGTGTCTTCTCTTGTTGCAGAGCATGGGCTCTAGGCTCCCGGGCTTCTGGAGTGTGGCTTGCGGGCTCTAGAGCGCAGCCTCAGTAATTGTGGCGCACGGGCTTAATTGCTCTGGGGCATGTGGGATCTTCCTGGACCAGGCCTCAAACCCATGTCTCCTGCGTTGGCAGGCAGATCCTTAATCACTGCGCCACCAGGGAAGCCCGCGGTGGCTTCTCTTGTTGCGGAGCACGGGATCTAGGCGCACAGGCTCAGTAGTTGTGGCGCACGGGCTTAGTTGCTCCGCGGCATGTGGGATCTTCCCGGAGCACGGCTCGAACCCGTGTCCCCTGCATTGGCAGGCGGATTCCCAACCACTGCGTCACCAGGGAAGGTCTGTGTCCTCTTCTAACAAGAAGACAGACAGCAGCAGGATTTCGGGGTTGGAGGTCCTGGGGGGGCCGTCCCCCGGTCCTCTCCCCAGGGCACAGGTGTCCTCAGGGGCAGGGCTGTCCCCCGACCTGGGACTGCAGGAGTTTGGCGTCAGGACGGGCTGGGGTCCCTCTGGGGCCCAGGATGTGCCAGTCCAGGCTCCCCCCGATGTCCTGTCCCCAGACCCCACCAGCCCCACACAGGCCTCGCCGGGCTCCCTCCCCCATCTCCCGCTCTCAGGCGGGGTGTCCCCTCCTGGTCACCATAAGTGACACTCTTCTGTCATTTCTTTAAAACAGGATCTTTAATGGCCAGTTAATATCTGTAATTAGCATGTTAATTAGCCCCACCTCTCTGGGCTCCCCCCACCCCCACTTCTGGCTTTGTCCTTCAGCTGTAGGACAAGGCCCTGGGGGTGCCCCCTTGCCCCTGGGGGACCCCTGCTCGCCTTTCCGGGATGTGCAGGGGCCATCCTGGGCGTTTGGGGCGCCCCCGAGGCCGCGGGCCGTGTTCTCTCCAGTGTTCGGTGGAGCCTGCCGTTCGTTCCGTCCGCTGGTTCCTGCAGAAGGAGCAGGGCTGCGCGTAGGAACACACTTTTGATGGGCACTTGCTTTATCATGTTTAATTGAACACCGTTGAAGCCGTGGCATGAATATTCAGCGAGGTGGCTGGAAGCCTCATCTGATTGCGGGACGCGCCCCAGCACGGCGCCTGTCAAAGGGGGAGCGAGGTAGGGAAGCTATTAATTGAAATAGCTTCATTAATTAGTAATTAACAGCAGAGAAATGACTGTGTAACACGTCGTATTTCAGTAGATGCCCTTCATGTGTTATGGGACCTGTAATTAAAGGACGGGGCATTTTAATTACAGGCAAGCTTGGCCCTTTGAACTTTGGAATACAAAAGAGGCCCCCAGCTTTCAAGGAAGCTGGCGGGGAGGCTGGTGCAGGTGCAGGGACTGTGTGCCTGGCCGCCCCTCGCTCCTCGGGCGCGTGGGCTCTGGCTTCTCCTCCCTGCACCTGGAGGACGTGGCCCTATGGGTTCTCCTGGGGTCACAGGCCGGTGCAGGGGAGCAGTGGGGTGGGAGGGAGGACCCAGAGGGTGATGCCTGCGCCACCCTGCTGGCAGCGTCCTGCGAGGAGGGGCTGAGAGCAGTGCCCTGAGGCCGGACGGAAGACCCCCGGGCCAGCTGCGCCCGCCCGCCCCCCACTGGGCTCGCGTCTCTGCTCTGTCCTGATGGACAGCAAGAAGTCCAGGGACAGTGCTCGTCGAGAGCACCCGCACGGTGGGGAAGGATGCGCCTAGCGCCCTGAGTGCGTGGTGGTCCCCTCCTCTCACGTGGACACGCTGAGCCCCGCGGGCAGGCCCCCGAGCCCACCCGAAGCCGCGCTGCTCCTCATGGGCACTGCAGGGTGCCCTCCCTGCCACTCCTGCCTCCTGCTGGTTGTGAAGCGACAGCTGTGTCAGCTCCACGTCTCTTTCCAGCTCATGCTCTCTGTCTCTGTCTCCCTCTGTCTCTGTCTCTCTCTATCTCTGTCTCTCTTCATTGTCTCTGTCTCTGTCTCTGTCTCCCTCTGTCTCTGTCTCTCTCTATCTCTGTCTCTCTTCATTGTCTCTGTCTCTATCTCCGTTTCTGTCTTTCTGTCTCTGTCTCTGCCTCTTTATCTCTGTCTCTCTTCATTGTCTTTGTCTGTCTCTGCCTCTCTCTCCCCAGAGGGGTCGCGGGCCCCTCACCCTGGCCATCTGTTGACACGACTCTCCTAAGGTCCCGGACGACGAAGTCCAGCTGTCCCTCCAGCCTCTCTGGGCCTTACTCTGAGAGGCTCCTGCTTCAGCCTCTGAGCCACAGGGCTCCGCCCCCCCAGCCCTGGCTCCCAGGCTCTCGCGGTCGCTAGAGGCGCCTGCCCGTATTCTCCCACCTGGAGACTTTGGCCGGGCCTCTGTCTCCGCCTGGACCCCCTCCCCACTCCATCTAGTACACGTGTGCAACCCTCGTGAACACGCACACGTGTACACAGGCACACGCGTGAGCACACTCAGGCACACACGCGCATGGTGCTGACGCGGGGGTCCCTGCTAGGCAGGGGCTCCTCTGTGCCCCCGCCTGTGTGCTCCTTGGCGAGGGTGCAGCCTGCACAGGGCACAGGAGGCCTGGCCTGGGGGTGCGTGGCACACACTGTCCGCCTGCCAGGGGTGCCCGCCAGGAGGACCCGGGACTCCTGCGTCCCACGCTGGGTGGCAGAAATCCTGGGCCTGTGGTCTCGGCATTGATCGGGCACTTCTGGTGCCCATATCAGGGGCTGGGGGAGGCAGGTAGCGGGGAGGACCCCACTCAGCCCCAGAAGCCAATCTAGCATAGGATGCTGCGGCTGTTTCAAAACCTGGCCCCCAGACTCCTTCTCTGGAAAGATGGGGCCTGTGTCCCCCTGGGATCTGGGTGGGCCTGTGAGACCAGAATGGGACACTGGAGCTGGTGAGCCTATGCCCTGCCCTCCTGGGGCCGCCATGCTGTGAGGAAGCCCGATCGGAACGCCTGGAGGAGCCCACCCCTGCCAGATGCCCGGCACAGACACAGGCAGAGAGCACACGATGATGGACAGAAAAGCACCCAGATCTTGGGATGATTAACTGAGCAGAATAGCAACCAGGTAAGAGCTGGAGAGAAGATCCCACAGGACGGACGGGAGGCTTCAGGAGAGGGGCCGTCCAGGGGGCTGCAGGAGCAGGTGTGTTTGAGCTGGGTCTGGGGGAGGCGGCGGGAGGGGGGGCTGTTGCTTGGCGAGCACAGCCCCAGGGACAGTCCCGCTTGGCCAGGCAGTGGGGACCTGGCTCCAGTCAGTGCCCCCTTCGGAGGGTCACCGGCCACTCTGTGGCTGTCCAGTAGTTGGGAGAGAATTTGGCCCCCTCCCAAAAGCGTGTCCTGCCTTTGGCCAGGCGGGCAGCGGACCTAGGAGCTGCTTTAGGGAAGAGCCGGAAGAGCATCAGAGCCAAGAACAGACCTTGGGAGACAGCGCTGAGCGTGCGGGGACCGCGGCGTGAGATACAGCCTGTCCAGCTGATGCGTCAGCTAATGCGTCAGCTTCCACCACCATCCTGCACGCCTGCGCGTGGTTCCTGCTCTCCCTCCCGCCTCTGGCTGGGAGAACCTTCAGCCGGCACTCAGGCTGGGGTTGGAGGGAGACCTGGGGGAGGGGAGGCCTGGCAGGGGGTGGGACCGTGGAGACCCGCTTGCTGCCTGCACCGCCCCCTCCCTGCCACACCCGGTGGGACATTTTGCACCATTTGGCCCCTTCTCCTCCTGCCTTCTACTCTCACGCGCGTCCGTTGACGCATTTTTACTAACAGAACCTGGCACCTCCGCACAGAGCAGCCAGCGCTTTCAGGATGGGTCCGGTGGGGTTGTCCTAGGGCTACCAGGACCAAGCGCTCAGGAGGGGGGTTTGAACAACAGACACAGATCCTCTCACAGTCCTGGAGGCTGGAAGTCTGAGGTCGAGGTGTGGGCAGGGCTCCTCCTGAGGCCTCTGTCCTGGACATGTAGACGGCCGTCTTCTCCCTGCGTCCTCACGTGGTCGTCTTTCTGTGTGCGTCTGTGCCCTGATCTCCTCTTCTTATCAGGACACGGTCAGACTGGTCCAGGGCCACCCTAAGGGCCTCAGTTTAACTTAATCACCCCTGTAAAGGCCCTATTTCCAAATACAGTCACATTCTGAGTTCCTGGGGGTTGGGACTTCAACATATGAATTTGGGGGAACATCATTCAGCTCATAACAGTGTGGCTCCCCCGTTTCCACCTACCCTGAACCGAGGGCCATAGGAGCCAGGAGAGGCTGCCGTGGAGACCTAGTGGGTGCTACGGGCCGCCCGGACCCCCCGTAAGGGTGCGGAGGGGGCTGCCGACAGCGCACAGCTGAGTCTCTTTCCCGGGGTTGACCCCCAGTGTGACTCGCCATCTTGCAGGGGATTAAGGCCCTGCTCTAGGCCTCAGTGGGGACAACCCTAAAGGGCATCAGGCTCCAGAGTTCTCCATGGGGGGGTGGAGGCTTCTGTTGTGGTGCACTGCACCCCAACTCCGCCCCTGCTCCCCCCCGGCTGGTGTCAAGGCCACCCCCATGACCTCCTGCAGCCAGTCTCCAGCTCGGCCTCGCCTGCAGGGGGCCCGACCTGAGGCAGGCCCCGCATCCCAAGCTGGGGGCTCCCAGAGCCCCTCCGAGCTTGGGAGGGCCCTGCGTCTGCCATGTCTGGGGCTCTCCATACGCTAAACAAGGAAGAAACGCCAGAGCTGCGGTAGGAGACGCAGCTCCCAGGGGTGAACCGCTCCCAACGCCCAGGGAACGGAGGTAAGCTGGTGACAGTGCAGCTGGGTCCTGCTCCCAGAGGAGGTGGGGCAAGCCCCCAGGCGCCCGGGCGCTCATGTGAGGGACCCTCGAGCTGGGCATGGGTCGCCCTTCCCCCCTTGGCCGCGGGACGAGCTTGGCCGGGCTGGGGCTTCAGGGGTCCCGGCCTTGCGGTCCCGGCCCGTGTGTCCCCGAGGACCCTCAGCGGCACGGGTTCCCGGACTTTTCTCCCCAGGCCAATGAGTCGGCCTCCTCCCCTCCGGCACTTTTGCCCCAAGTGGATGATCTGCACAGGGACGGGCCCAAAGGAGCCAGGTGGGGAGGGTCCCAGGCCTGCAGCCCTGTCTCCACCACTGTCTCCCGACGGAGGGCTTGGCTGGGTTCCTCAGTCATCCGTCCGTGGGGCCGCTCACTACTTCCATCATTTCTGTTTCCACGTTTCCTTTTCTGAAATGATTTTCACCAGGGTTAATTCTTTTTTTTTTCTTTCTGTTTTTCTTTTGTTTTTGGCCACGCTGCGCGGCTTGCAGGATCCTAATTCCCTGACTAGGCACTGAACTTTTGCCCCCTGCGGTGGAAGTGTGGAGTCTTGACCGCTGGACCCCCAGGGAATTCCTAGGGTTAATTCTTTTATGTGAAAAACAGACAAGGCTCAGCTACTTGGTCTACGTCAAAATCTGCCAATCATGAGGTCCAGTCACTCTGGGGCCTGTGGCCGCCTCACCCTCTTGTCCTGGGCACGTCTGAAGCCTTAACTTCTGCCAAACAGACCTTTTCCTTCCAATGACCGTTGCTCAACACAAAACACGACCTTGAGCACCTCGCAGGCCGCGGGCAAAGACCGGGCAAAACCGGGCAAAATCTGGGCAAGACCAACATTCTTGGGCCAAAACAGCTGAGCCAAGGTCCCCACCGCCGGTCGATCCCTCCTCCCCGCCTGTGCCCAGCCCGAGTCTGAAGCCCCGGCCAAGGGCGCGGCTGCTGCAAGCCTGTCCTCCCTTCCCCGCGTCCGGCGGGGCTGGGGTGACGCTGGGCTTCCTGCCGCGCCGCCGGAGGCAAAGCCCTCCGCATCCTCAACAGTCCTCCATGTTGAGTGGACACTGTGGCAGCAGGCGGCCTCGGGCCAGTTTCTGTCCCTGGGACCCTCTGTTGGGAAGCAGCGGGACATGGGCAGGGGCGGCCAGGGGTCTCAACCCTACAGCAGGAGACCCCTCGGAGCCAGCCCGGCCCTGCTCTGGCTCCTGAGTTAGCACCCCCGGCCCCGCCTGCTGCTCGGACCCCATCCTGGGCCTGCGCCCGTGAGTCCCCACGCGGACGCGTCTCCAGAACTGGCCCTAATGGGCGGCACTGGGGGAAGAAGAAGCGGGGGGGGGGGGGGGCCGGCAGCTGCCTCCTTGTGGGCGGAGGGCCGACCTCGGCCCCGGTCAGCGTGGGGCGGGCGGGGTCAGCGGGCGTCCCAGGTCCCACACTCCGTCCGGGGCCCTGACGGACGCCTCTCCTCGCCCGTGTCCTGTTCTGTCACTGTGGCCGCTCCGGGGACTCGCCTGCCTGTTTACAAACTCGTGTCTTCGTCCCGGCAGAAACAGTCCTGTCTCCTGCTCACCAGCAAGATTCAAAGGGCTTCGGAGAATAAATGTTTTCCTAGGTTTTAGCTGACATTCAATTTTAATGACTTTTTAAACAAAGTGGCTGTGAAGCGTGTGCGTGTTGCGGCCTCCTGATGTCTGCCAGGTGTTTTCGCCCATGTGGGGCGCAGATGCTGATTGCGCTGCCCTAATAGCTCATGAATAGCGAGCGCTGGGCGCTTCCCTTTGTGCGAGGCGCCGCCAGTGGCCAGCTTGCTCTCAGAAGCGGCCCCGCCGCCTGTCAGTCAGCCCTCACTGCAGGCGCCTTCTGGTGATTAGAAGCCGCTTGGAGAGCGAGAGCTCCAAATTAGCTTTAAATAAAAAGTAAGAATATTCATGCTGTTGAACATCTAAAGGTAAGAGAAACAACAGAATCCAAACCTGCTGGCTTGTGTCCTGGTGCTGCTGGCGGAGGGGGCTGCAGGCCCCAGACCCACCGGGGTTCCCCAGGGACCGGGCACAGGGCAGAAGCAGGGGGATCGTCAGGGCACGCAGGTGACCTGGGTCAGCCTGAGACACGAGGCCATCGGAGAGCGGGAGGGGCAGACCATTTCCTGTCGATTGTGGGCCTCTGTGGGACATGAGAGGTCACCCTGAGGAGGAGGGAAGAGCCTGTCTCCTTGAGAGGAGGACAGTGTCCCCTTAGAAGAAGTGGCGAGGACACAGCGTCTCGGCTGGGGGTCATGTGGGCACGCGGGCTGCCAAGCGATGCCTGCTCTCCCCGTCTCCTTCAACCCACCTCCCGGCCTCTGACATCTCTCCCAGGCCCGGCCGGTTCACCCCTGCTGCTACGTCACACCTGCTGTTGTCCCCTCTGGGAGTCGAGGTGATCGCCCTGTGAACCCCTCTCGGGGTCTTTGCTGGGCTCCCCGCCCCAGGCCCTGTTCACGGTGCTGGCTTGGCACCAACCCAGCTCAACAAGCAGGCCGAGGGGGTTCTGGGCAGCTTCCCCGAGGTGGCGTCCGGCTGGGATGTGGTGGGCGAGATGGGTGAAGGGCCCCCGGGGCTCCGGGCACAGGCGTGCGAGGCCCAGTGGGCACGGAGGGGCAGGTAAAGGCCTCGCCGCGCCGGCTCAGGGAGCCGCTGTTTGGAGAGGTTGTCGGGCTGAGTCGGCAGCGTGGGAGCCTCCGGGGTCTCCTCTGCTGCCCGGAAAGTCCTGGCACGAGGCTTGGGGATGGATCCAGGGGTGCAGAGGTGCGCTGGCCAACGTGTCGTGGGGTCTCTTTGGGGGGCTGTTTCTGTCCTCTCCCGCCCAGAGCCTGCAGATGGGTGATGCAGGCAAGAGGCTGGGGGGAGCAGGCAGGCTGAGTGGAGGCAGGGGTCCTGGGGTGGGCCAGTGCCATGACTGCACACAGGGTGGGCGACAGCGGGGAGCCCCAGGGGTCGTGAGAAGTGATGGGCCGGGAGAAGAGGCAGCGGGGCTGGTGAGAGCAGGTTGGGCCCATCCAAGGCGGGCGGGATCTGGGTGCAGGAGCCCTGCTCGCTGACCGCCGGCCTCTCTGGGGACGGGACGTGGGACCCGCAGCCACTTGGATCGTCTCCCCAGGTTGTGCCCTACGGTGCCCTCTCCTCCAGCCTCTCCTCCCCTCTGTCTCCCCCCAGGAGCGTCCTTGTCGTGGCCAGGTGGACGCTCCGGACCCTAGGGGGCTCAGTTTCCCTCCGGCGTCCAGGATCTGTCCTTCCACGCTCTGTCCCTCTTGACGTCTCCCGTCGGCCTGGTCCTGGGGTGGGCGTTTGGGGATGAGGTCCCCAGGCTGTGTGCAGCCCCGGGGCTGGGTGCCCTTCTCTGCTGGAGGCTGGACCCAGCCAGGGCCCAGGAGTTGGTGCCTCCCCAAGGGGGCGTGGTCAGGAGCAGCCCCTCCAGCTCTAATCTGAGGTCCAGTCCTGGTACCAAGCATCCTTTCCCCTGGTCCCAAGTCTGAGGGCAGTGGGATGAGCCTGGAGAAAGTCTTACGTTTAGGCCAGAAAACAAGTGAGGGCCTCCCCTGCCTGCCCCACGCAGCCCCTGTAGCCCGAGGTCGCCACCCCCAGGACCATACCTGCGGGCTGTAACTCCTGTCCTCCCGGGGCTCCCGGGTAATGCCTCCTTAACACGCGAAGATAGATCCATCTCGTGGCCCCTTCATCCTGGAATTGACCCTCAGGACTCTCCGGAAGGCGCCAGGTGGGCAGGACGATCTGCTCTTGTCCAAGCAACAGACGCCTCACTGGACACGCAGGGGGTTCTTATTGCTTCCGGAAGGGGGCATGTGTGTGAAACTCGGTGGTGGCCCCTTAAGGTGGCCCAGGAGAGGGTGCGGGATGGAGATGCGCCCTCACCTGGCACAAAGCCCCCTGCCCGACACTGGGGGCCCTCGGCTGCCGGGGCCAGGCTGTAGCCCCACGGCCCTGGCCAGCCTCTCGGGACTTCTCAGGAGTCTTCGATCCCAGGGTCCTCACTGGAGCTGGCAGGCTGGACGGGAGCTCTGGACCCAGACCTGGGCTGAGGCCCTGCCCGGAAGCTGCATGGCCTCTGCCAGTGACCCTGGGGTCTCTGGAGAGGGTGAGGGACCACGGCTAAAACAAGGCCATCATGGGAGGAAATTTCCTGGAACCCACTTGGAACCCACCTTCTTTCTACAGGGGTGATCACTGCTCTGGGGACCCTCCCCACTCTGGTCCTGCACCCCTGACCTCTGCTCAGCCGGGCACCTGGCATCACCTCCCCAACCTCTTCCCTCTCCACCAGGTCATCCTTCCTTCATCCCTTAGGGCTATGCCGCTGCCTCGGGGCCTTTGCACCTGCTCTTCCTCTGCCTGGATGCCCCACCGCCATTCTCCCAAGCTCCGTCCGAGGTCACCTCTTCCGGGAAGCCTTCCTTCGTTCAGGCTAACTTACCTGGTGACTGTCTGTGCCTGCTCTCGACTGTGTGCTCTGCCGGAGTCGAGGCCAGCGTCCTTGCTCACGGTTGTGTCCTCGGCAGACAGCTGTGCCCAGCGCCCAGGGACCCTTGATCATTAACAACCTTTGGTAATCAATCAGGGTTAGGGCCGTTCCAATCAATACCAGCATGCAATCAACACCCCTGTCAACTTCCAGAACCTTTTCTTCACCTGAAGAGGGCACCTTGTGCCCCTTAGCGGTCACCCCGACCCCCCCCGACCCCCAGCTCTCGGCAGCCACGAAGCTACTCTCTGTCCCCCTGGATCTGCCTGTTCTGGGCATCTTGCAAGTGGAATGACACACGGTGCGGTCTTTAGTGTCTGGCCTCTCTCACTGACCGTAATGCCCTCAAGGCTCATCCACGTGCAGTGTGTAGCTGAGTGACACCCACATCTGGACGGACGCCTTCTGCTGGTCACAGCTGGCGCACATTTGGTCGGTCCCCGGTTTGGGCTCCTTTTTGGTATTGAACGGCGCAAGGAGTGTGTCGAGGGTCTGCGTGGACGCGTGTGTCCAAGGACTTGCATCCTGTTTTCAACTGTGACTGTCCTGAGAGTCCACAGACCCCTCCCTCGGCCTTCAGTTGCTCCCGGTTTCGAGGGGGACAGAGCGTTCCCAGCCCGAATGGAGTGAATACTAGCTTTTCAGCCAGAGGGGCCGCGCCCACCGGGACGGGGCCTGCTATCGCCGCTGCCAGGGCCACGTCCTAGGGGCTCAGTGGTTCTCTGCTGGAGTGGCTGGCATCCACATATGCCTGGCAGCTCAAGTCCCCAGCGACACCCATGCCACACTCTTAAATATTTTAGCAAATAAAACATTTTTAAACTGTGCGTCCAGATGTCCAAGTTGACAAAGCGCTGAAGGCATGTGACTGATGAAAAGCCAGCGCCCCTGGTAAGCGGGATTTAAAACAAGCCCCGAGGCAAACGTGTGATACTAGAAGCGTCCCGGCCCTCGGCGCCGGGCTCGGGCAGGGGGTTTGAAGGCGAGCGTCCATCTGTCACGCCATGCGTCCTGACGCTCAACAAAGCTGCATGGATCTCAGAGCGGCCGCCACTCTGCTCTGCAGCAGGCCCGGGCGGGACTCATGTCACAAAGGAAGGGCTGTCAGTATTCATGGTGGGGCTGCTGTGGGGCAGGTGCCTCTCGCCGTGGCGGCTCCTTTTGCTTTGGCTGCAAAGAGTCCTCCAGAGTCTGCAGAAGCACTCGAGAGGCAGAGGGACCCACGGAGGCCGCTGTCCTCGCCTGGACAGAGGGAGAGGTCAGCCCAGGGCTCCCGTGAAGGCAGACCTCTCCCCAGACTGAGAGGAAGAGAAGGAGAAAGGGGGCCCTGGGGGGAGGGGTATATGCTGAAAACTACCCGAATCAGCAGGAAGCCTGAACTCAATTGTTGGTTCTAAATCCTGGGGTTGAGTTCCAACACTGCTCTCCAAACGTTGTGCACGTAGCTCAGGAAGAACCGACCACGGGGTCCGGGATAGTTGGGACAGCTGGCCTCGCCCATGGGGGGAGGGGTACACGAGCCGGTCTTCCAGGTGCGCTGGTCCTGGTCTCGTTTGCACCCCGGAGTTGCTGGTTCTGACCATGCTGGTGACAGTGGTGTTGATCTTCGGTGTCCCCATCACCTTGAGCTCAGGAGGGATCCCTGCAGAGACCGGGGGAGGGGTGCTGGTTCAGGCCACTGCGTCCTGGGTCCCAGCATCCGAGAAGCACCGCACCCCCGTGGGCCTCCCCGTGGCTGCACGGACCCCAGTTAGCCCTGGTGTCTGGAGACCTAGTGAGGGTCCGAATGAATCCCGGGAGCTGATCCACGTGGGGAAGAAAAAGGGTCATGTCCTGGAGAACAGCGTTATCGCTGGGAAAGTCATGCACAAGTTGGTTTCTGGGACCCTGATCGACCCTTCATGTGATGCCAGGGGACCCAGGCGGGCCATTAGTAAGAGGGCGGAGCCCACTGGGTGTTTGCTGGTCCCGTGGGCGGCAGGGCTGAGGTGCACCTCCCGGCCCGGCAGAATCTTAACCCCCATTTCACAACCCGGGACGCTGAGGCTCTCGGCGGCCAGCAGCTGGTCCAGGCCTTAGGCCCTACCTGGTCAGGGACGCCTCACCCGCTGTTCACAGCCTCCCCCTTTCCAGCCAGATCAGAGCGTCTGCAGTGGGACAGGGCCTGCGGGCTGTTCCAGTCCCAGGACCCCTTCCATGTCCCAGCAGAGCACCCCCTCCGGAATCTTCTAGCACAGACTGCATTTCAGAACAACGAAAATGCCACAGAGGAAGTTTTATTATTGTGGTTTTTATATCAGACCCGGAATGGCCACTCCTGTGATATAAAATCATTACCGCAGTTAAACCCATTCCAGTAATAAGTGCAGCACTTATTGCTGCCCATAAAGGATGATACCAGGGGATTGATGGAGCCAGTGTATCGGACGCTGCGCCTCCTGAGTGCTCGGGCTGGACGTCGGGGGCTGGGCGACTCACTGGAGGTGGCTGGGGACCCTCTTCTGGTCCAGGGTGACAGGTCACATCTGCCTATCAAATGCCTCCTACTTCCGAGCACGACCCAGGCACTGAAGGTGGGGCCCAGGGGACAGATGTGGCCCAGAAGACAGTCAGCAGAGATCCCCAGAGAGACAATAGCAGTCTGCCTTTGGAAAGGATTGACGAGGAGGTTCCTCACATGGGACCCCTGGTTGAGACAGTCACGTCCAACTATAGAACTTGGACACTTGGACTTTGACTTATGCTTAAGTCAAAGAAATGAGCATCTAAAGGCTGAATTCAGACCCTGTGATTGTTTGTGGGAACATTTTTACATGTAGGATGGGGTATCTATGGGGGATTTTCTTTCAGTCCCTTCAAGGGAACTATGCTAACGTTGTAGCTTTAAAATACATCTCTGAACTCTTTGACAATCCTCGCCTCAGGAAAAGGTTTAATTCCCTCTTCTTGAGTGTGGCCTGGACCCAATGATGTGCTTCTAACGAATAAAAAGTGGTGGGAGGGATGGTCTATGATTTCTGAGACGAGATCATCCATCACTGTTGGCCCCGGGGACCAGCTGCCCCGTCGTGAGGACAGTCCACGGGGCCAGAAACTGGGGCTTCCAGCCCAGGGCTGTGTGATCTAGCCAACCTGGAAGGGGACCGTCCAGCCCCCGTCCAGCCTCCAGATGACCAGAGCCTCCGCTGACACCCAGGCTGCATCTCGCCAGACACCTTGAGGGAGCCACTCCTGAATCTTGATCCGCAGAAACGGAGAGATGACGAATGAGTGTTATTGTTTCAGGCTGCGAAGTTTGGGGCTTATTTGTAATGCAGCAACAGCTACCGGATACACCCCGTAAGGACGCAGTCAGGTCTCCAGGTTGGAAGAAAATGTTAAGGTTGCTGTGGAGTGACCAGCACTTGGGTTGGGGACCCCTTAGCCCCTGGTCTCTGCCCTAGGGTCTCCTCCCCTCTCCCCACGTCCCCACCGGCTCTGCTCATGGTAAAGCACCTCCCACCACGAGCTGGACCCCGTTGGGTGGGTCGCGATCTACCCCTCGGGGTCAGAGGCCAAGGCTGGTTCTGCTTCACCAGCCCTTCGGGGGGCTTGGGACCCTGCGGAGTCCCTTCCTGAGGGAAGTCATCCACCTCCATCGACTGGGCAGTGCTTGTTGAAGGAAGGAAGGAAAGGACTCAGAGGGACCCAGCAGCTGCCGTGACCCGAGACGGCCCTTCACCTGCTCCGTCACCTCCCACCTGTGACACGAAGAAGGTTTTCCTAGGACGGCTGATGCCTGGGGGTTGCCAGAGCATCCAGCAGGCGTGCCCATCACATGACTGTCAGGGCCTGAGTCCGCGTGACCCTCCCACAACTCCACGACGTGGCTCCTGGTGGTGCAGAGGCCGTGGGTCCAACTACGCGGCCCTGCACTGTTTCTGGGGGCCTGCGGGCTGACCTGCAGACGGGACGGGGGTGCTGTGTGCGCCCAGGGGGTGGTGTGCGCCATCGGCCGGGGGCCTGGAGCAGCTGCCACTGGCTCTTCCCTGCCTTCCTGTTCCTCTGGGAGAATAAAGCCACGGAGGAGCCTGGCCGAGCCACGGAGGAGTCGGCTGCGCCACGAGGGGCGGTGGGCGCCCTTGTAACCTCCAGGGTGGGCTCTGCAGTGGCTTCCGTGGTTGCCATAGCGGAGTACACAGACTGGCATTTGAACAGCAGAAGAGCAGTCTCTCCTGGTCTGGGGGCCAGAGGTCCAAGGTCAGAATGCAGGCAGGCAGGTGCTCTCTCCAGAGGCTCCCTACTGAGCCCACGAGCCACGACTACTGAAGCCCGCGTGCCTAGAGCCCGTGCTCTGCAGCAAGAGAAGCCACCGCAATGAGAAGCCCGCGCGCCGCAACGAAGAGTAGCCCCTGCTCACCACAACTAGAGAAAGCTCGTGCGCAGCAACAAAGACCCAAGGCGTCCAACAATAAATAAATTAATTTTTTAAAAAAAGAATTATAATTGGAGCTGGTGAGAAGTGAGGCTGCTGGTTGGGGTCCGAAACGGCTGCATCGTCACCAGGGGAGACCTTGAGGCCACAAGGTTGCAGCAGCAGGTGGTGTCCTCGGACCTGGTACAGTTCAGAGAAAGTTCAAGTTCCCGGTGGGGCAGGGCCGCGTCTTGACATCGGATCCTCGATGGCCGCTTGACTCGACTTTTGTTCACCTGAACTGTGGTCACTCCTTTATAGTTTCAGTTTGTCATCAGCCATGTAAGGTAGTATTTGCAGGGTCCACGGATTCGGATGTGGACATATTTGGGGGCCACCACTCAGCCCATGACTGCTGCTTTCTGGTTTTAATTAAAGAAGACATTCCCGGTGGTGGGAAGAGGGCTCAGAGTATAGAAGTACCCACCGGGAGCCACTCCCCCTTTGACCTGCCTGCCGGGCCCTGAGCGCCCTCCTTAGGAGCCCCTCAGGGCAGGGTCTCGTCCTTCCAGAGAGGCTTTACATCTGTGTAAATATCCCCCCTTGAAGCCTGTTGTAAACAGTGCTTCTTGTTGCTTTTTCACATGGTCAGTCGTGGAAACGGCCCGTATCCGTGAGTGTGATCACCCTGGTTCTGCCCCATAGGTGCGGCCAAGCGGCTTCCTGGCCCTGTCGCTGGCAGGAGGTCTTGGAGGTGTCTTTCTCCAGGGCCCCGACTGTGCCGAGGGACGCGTTCCCACAGCAGAACTGCTGGCCCAAGGCCTGCGCCTTTTCCACAAGGCCAGATTGCCTTTCCACAGAGAGGGCGACACAGCTAAGCCAGACCTGTCACCATGTTCCCAAATGAGCAAAGTGTCCAAAGGAAGTACACGTGTGTGCAGGCATGTGCACGCATGGAGCATGTGTGTGGGTGTGTGCAAAAGTGTGCATATTTCCGTGTGCGTGTAGATGTGAGCACATATCTGAATATGTGGTCCATGCATGCACGTGGAGGTGTGTGTGCAAGTGCGTGCCCGTGCGGGGGGTGTCTCTTGGGTCCCGGAATGAAAGGGGCCATGTGGGATGAAGAGGAGGGTGGTCGGAAGGGGGCGTCCTGGTCGGGCTGGGCGTGCAGCCTGGGTGGGCTCTGCGACCCTCCTCCCCCAGCAGGACCGGCTTTGCGGTTGGTGGCCTGAACAGTGTGCCTAGAGCCCGGCCCTCAGAAGGCTGTCGCCATCCTGTAATTCTGAATCATTTGGGGACTAGGCTCCCACATTTTCCTTTTATGCTGGGACTGCTATTCTGTAGCTCATCTGGCCCCCAGGAAACCCACTGAGTCTTTGGAGGCAGGGCTGCCAGGGTGGGGTCTGCGGCCACGTGAGTGGCCCTGGTCAGTGGGCTTCAGGGAGGCTCAGGGCTAAGTGTGCAGGGGCCAAGGACAGTGGCCAGGGCAGCAAATCCCAATACAGGACACCCACTGAAATCTGAACGTCAGATAATCAAGAAACACGTTTTCAGTGTATGTCCCACGCAATTATTTCAGGCAGAGTCTCACTCAAAATGACTCCTGTGTTTACCTGGCAACCCAGCTGGGGTGTCCGGCCAGGTGGATCTGTCAGTGGGCACCACCCGGCCCCGGCTCCCAGGCGGGTTTGCTTCCGTGTGGAGCAGGCAGGCGGGGTCGGGACCAGAGGCATCTGGGGAGAGCGGCGTGGACCGCACCACCCCCAGAATTTTGGCTGCATTTAATATGCGTAATGGGGAGGAAGCAGGTCGGTTTGAGATTAGCACCCATCACGGAACGAGGGCAGCAGCCGTCCATCTGGACGCGCTCCTGTGGGTCCAGTCTGCGGCTCAGCCCACAGGCCTCGCCCACTGGCGTCTGCTGGCCTTCATCTAATGAGTGATTTGGGATTAAAATGGGAGCCAACAACAGGGCCCCGATCTATATTAAATCTCCGCAAAATGAAAATTGCAAAGATTCACTTAGGGTCGTTACATGAGGAAATTTAATCACAGCCTCACCCATGACGTCCCCTCGCCACCGGACAGACAACTGAGCTGCCACACGGAGGATTAGGGACGCCTCCCGTTTGTGAAGACAGCTTCCCGCTGACGTCTGTGCCCTGGGCACCCGCAGGCCCCACCGGGACAAGGCAGGCGGCATATCGGGGGCACTCAGGTCACACGTGGCCGCAGCCCATGTAAACGGCACCAACATTTACCCTGACGACAGCCCGTTCCAGGCACTTTGCTTCTTAGAGCCTCTTCTCCATATTTTTCTATCAAAAAAGTGCAGCAGGAGAAAAACGCTGACACCAGATGCGAGCAGAAAATCCTCAGACGGTGGCTGTGAGGCGTGGCCCCTCGGGCCCTGGTTTACCTCCCAGCTACGACCTGCTCGCATCTCCCCGGCCGAGGCCCTGTGCACGCGTGTCAGCGTTTCCGTTTCCTTACGAGAGTCCGTGGTTTCTGGCTTCTGTTCTGTGGTTCCCAGTAAGGGGCTGGGTGTCTCCAGGTTAACGCTAACTGACAAGCAGCTTAGTGGCAGCCCGGGGCGCTGAGCTCACAGAAAAGTGATATCACGGGGCATCTGCCTCCTGGCCCTCCCGGGGCCCCTCCGTGACCACTGCTGTCATCCTCATTTAATCAGTGCTTAGGGCGTCCACCGCAGGCCCGTGCTGTTCCGGCCCCTCACGAGGACGCGCGTGGCCGTCGGGCCAGCTCAGGGGGCCGGGCACGGTCACCCTCCCTCGCCTTTCCCGAGCCTGGACCACTTCAGCGACTCCTTCCCAAACCCTCACCACCCCTCACCCTGTCGGGGAAACCACGCCCAGGTGTTCCTTGAGAGGACGTGTTTTGGGAAAGAGGAAGACATTCAGGAGACAGACGGGCAGTCGGCATCGACGGGGCTGTGGACCTGGGCCTCGTTCTGGGCCCGCCCTGGACGGCCGGCAGGAGCCATCTTTGGAAACCGTCCCTTAAGGAGCGAGGTGGGCCTGCTCACTTCCCCCCCCGAAGCCTCTGATGTCACAGCGGCTCACGAAGGGCTGCTTCTGCAGAAACCAAGCTGGCCCGTGACTTTCAAAGCCTGGCACCCACGGTGGGTGCAGTAGGATCGTGGTGACGGCAGCGCACGGCCCGTGGGGCAGGCGGGGGGCTAAGGGTTAGGAGGGGCTAAGGGTTAGGTCATCCAGCTCCCCCAAGTCTCCTGTGCCACTGAGATCACCACCCCACTTCACGGATGGTAACCTCGGCCAGGCTCAGACACACTAGGCCGAGTGAAGAGGCCAGACCCTCGAATTTCACACTGTAAGCGTCCGTTTAGAAGACATTCCCGAAAAAGCAACACTATGGGGCCAGAAAGCAGACCGGCAGTTCTGGAGTCAGGAGAGCACAGGAGGTCTTTCTGGGTGCGGGCAAGATCCCACACCCGGCCCAGGGGTGGCTCACGGCCGTGTGCGTTTACCAAGACTCAAGGGACTACATCTAAGGGGGGCGTGCATTTTACTGGGTGCCAGTTACACGTCAATAAGCCTGACCTGAAAAAATCCAACTGTAGGTGATAACGAAGTTCTGGAAACAGATGGTGGGGTTGGTTGCATGACCTTGTGAATGTACTTAGTGCTGCAGAATGTACACTTCAAACGGTTAAACGGTAAGTTTTATGTTAAGTATGTCTCACCACAATAAAAAGAGGAAAGAGCAGCTCTGTGAAGAATGAACGGACGGTCCCTCTGGAGTGGCTGCCCTGCACCTCCTCCACTGCGGCTCTGCTGGTGGCCCGAGGGGGGTCGTGGTCCTCAGCAAAGGGCCACACCGAGTTTGTGGTTGCAGACGCGACCTCACCTGGCCTGGAGCACAGCTGGCGCTGATGAAGCACCGAGGGGGTTGGGGGCCGAAGCCGCATGTCAGGACCCCCCTCAGTCCTCCCGACAGCTCAGAGCCCGCGGCTGCCTCACCAGGGTCCCTGGACGGGGAGGGAACGGATCCGGGGCTCTGCGGTCCTGGCCCAGGACACTGGGCAGGATGCCTGCCGGAGCCGCCTGCGGGGTCCCCTGACCTTGTTTGTTCACTTGTCATTATTCTGGAAACATTGTTCGTTCCCCTACAGGGAAGGCGGCGAGGGGCAGTTGAACGCAGAGCACCTCCTTTCAAACGACGTCTTGAGCGGTTCTGTGGGCTGTAATGAGGCCGCTTAATGAAGTCAGCATCCTTGAAAGTTCGCCGGTGACCCTCATCTGTCAGCACAGCCACTTCCCGGCACGGTATTAATTAACCATCACCTCCTGCAGTGCAGAGGGAGTGCGCCATGAGAATGAACAGGTTTAGGGGATGCAAGGCCCCGCAAAATCACTGTTTAACCAGCCTTATTAAGCAGAAGATGAGGGCGGAATCGCCCACAACATCCTGTTAGGAGGCGCTGAGCGGCCCCTGTCCCTACAGCTCAGTTAGCAGCCGTGGCCTCCTCCTTCCCCTGACGCCCAGAGACCTCTGTCCTGCAGGGAGGGCTCCCCTCTACCTCTGTTGAAATCAGGATGGGCTATGGGTTAGGTGGGGAGGGTCTGGCGCTGGGGCTGGCCAGGCTGGGTGACCAGGGAACTGACCGCAACTCAGGGAACGGCACTCTCACCCCCGTATAGCTCTCCATGACCCGTCTCTGCGGTCACTCCTGACTGTGGCCACATGGCCATCCAGGCTCCCTCACTGTGAGGACATTCCCTGAGACCAGGTGGAAACCTCCTCTCTCGGGTCCTGTCCGCTGCCCGCAAAGGGGCATCTCACCCACCTTCCGGGACAGCGGGGCAGCAACGAGCTCCTCTTCCGGCCCCCGTGGGCACGAGCTGGCCTCGGCAGGGGGTGAAACAGTTTACAGCGTGACTTGCACGTATATTCAGGCACGGACACACACGTGCTCAGCCACGCGCACGCCCGCGTGTGAGTGATGCTTACGCAGAGAGGATGGTTGCCCCGGCCCGTGTCCGCCTGGCTGCAGGCCGGGCTGAAGGCCGAAGGCGGCCGGTCAGCGGTTCTCCTGGATCAGGCACCCCTTCCCAAACCAGAAGCAACCAGCACTGCACTGGGGGCAGTGACCAGGGTCATGAGACCCCACACCTGTGATATTTTAAGAAGCATGCGTGTTAGGGCAATAGGCCTACCCAGAGGGAGGGAAAGGGTTATAGACCCTTCTTTTTTCCCAAGTGTAGCTGCAGGAGAGAGAGAGAGAGAGAGAGAGAGAGAGAGAACGAGCCAGATGTGTGCTGGGGGCCTGGAAGCAGCCCTCGGACATTCTGGGACGGCGCTTCTCATCCCATCGGGCAGCCTCAGGTCCCCGACATGGGGGAGGAGCTAATGGAAAGCTCTGGAACACCACTGCTGACCCCACAGCCCAGAGGAAAGGTGTGAGAAGAGCAGTTGTTTTCACATCCTGGCCTCAGGTAAAAGGCTTTACGTTTATTTGGAAACCCAGACCCCTGAACAGAAAATAAACACCTTCCCATGTGTCTGTGATGCCCTGCTGGAACCCTCAGCTGTTTGAGGGCCGCAAGGGCACCAGCAGTGGTGCTGGTCAGGGATGTGCTGGAAGGAGGAAGGGTCTTAACACCCAGAGGCTTGAGACACGGCCCCTCCACCCACAATCTGGGCGCCACAGGCCAGAGAGCGACTCACAGACAGTGGGTTTCTGCATCTCTATTACTAAACCGTGTAGATGCGTCCACTCCTGAGTGACCAGCTTGTGGTCCGTGGACGGCGTCCAGGCTGCTCTGTACAAACCGTCCCAGGACTGGGAGTTACTTTGGCAGAGGGGACCTGGCTCCTGCCTGCTCAGTGGCCATGCGGGGCTGGGTCACGCGAGCCGCTCTCCGGACCCCCAGGCTGGTGCGTTCTGAGCCCGACCCTGACTCGCGTCCCCAGGTGTCCGCTGGCTCTGGTTGTATGCACGAGGTGCACAGACCGGCCGCTTGTTCCCAGGGATCTTGTAACTTGGGTGCCGTCTGCAGTCAAATGCAGGGACACACGGGGAGGGCTGGGACACAGCTCCGGTGCCGCAGGCCAGCGGGCTGCAGGGTGACGAAGGCGACAGAAACGCATCCTGGCAGATGCCTTGTGGATATCAGAGAGCCTTGCGGGTCCTGAATGTGTCTCGGGATTTGAAGCCAGGTTCCCAGGCTGGCCTGGCCTCATTAGGGCACCATGAGCCGTCCTCGGGAACTGGGGGGACTGGGCTCCCGTCAGGCCGAATCAGGGCCCCCAGGAGAGCAACTGACTGTGGGCTCATTGCTTTAGACAAAACGGGGCTTGGAGGCGGAACCAGGCCGCTGGGAAGGCTGGGCCACTTCCAGCGCACTGGCGAGCTGCTCCGCGAAGGCCCTGAGCTAGGACCGCGCTCCCGTCCCCGGTGGCAGCACCGTACGCGCAGGCCGGCTGCCACCGGGTGGGGCTGCCACCCCAGGAGGCCTTGTGTGTCGTGGGGGACAGAGGCCCACGCGTGGCTCCGCACTGCGTTCTGAGGGCTGTGCCTCGGGGAAACACAGGCTGAGGCCCTGGGGCCACGAAGCAGCTTCCCTTTGTATCCCCACCAGGCACCAGCTGGTCAGTTCTACAGAGCCGACCACAGAGCGGAAAGGGTTTATTCAGAGACCCCCTCGCACGCGTGCATCTTACAAGTGTGACCCACCTCATGTTAACCTCCAGAATAATTCTGGCCGTCTTCCCACTCAGAGAGCCACGCCTGAAAATCAGCTTTTATACCATGATACGAACGCACAGGCCTCGGGCACTTCAGACCGGAAAGAAAACAGCACAAGTCACTTTTTAAAACAGGGAAAACACTGGGTCAAAGGTAACTTTGCTAATTCTTTCAGCCTTTCTGCATTTATGGTAACGTGGGTTTTGCTCCTTTGGGGTTAAATGTGCAAACGTGTATTAACTTTCTAATTTTATGAAACGGGCTTTAGTTGGGGAGCTGAAACATCTAGAGTTACGAGCCCAAAGAGGTAATTGTTGGAGAAATGATTTAATACATCATAAATCCCTCTATTTCCATCCCTTCAAATGGGATACCAAAAGCGATTAAAGACTAAAAACATATCACAAGCAAATTCACATGATAACATTGCTGTAATCACTCTCTGTTGGATTAACCAGGGCCCAGGGGCCTCTGCGCCGAGACTGCAGTGGGCGCCCTCGCAGATGCCAAGGGAGAGGCCAGGCTGGCCGTGCCGGTCGGAGTGATGGTCGGTGCATTTCCCCCATCATTTCAGGAAAGCAGTATCTGTCCTTTATGAGGCAGAACCCCTTCTGTGAACGTTCCCAACCTGCGAGGAAATAAGACGGGCGTATCTGGCAAAGCAAGGGTCGGATTACTCCTAAGGGGAAGCAAGGCTCCCCAAGGAGTCTTCTGTGAAGCAGTGAAAAGGAAATCCCACCTTTGGGATGAAATCAACAAAATGAAACGGTGGAAGCCACGTACCTGGTACTTGCGGGCCTGTGTATGAACTCACGTGGGCTGGGTGCCCTTTGCGTGGTCCATACCCCCGGTCCTTGGGGGCAGAGCCAGGTTTGGGTAGAGTTCTGCCCCCAGAGTCTGGGTGCCATTACTGGAAACCAGGGATGCTGCTTTAGGTGCGTAAATTTCCTACCGGGGAAAACAAAGATCTTTGGGCACCATCTGAACCGAAAGCGCTGGGGCCACGCCGGTCACGTGGGTTAGTGAATGAAGATGGGGTGCAGGACCCTGGCAGGGCAACTTGCCTCCTCTGACCCCGGCCAGGGACCCCTACGGAGCCACTGGGCTTGAGAAGGCTGCCCCAAGCCCCCAGGAACCAGGCTTCACGGGCTCATAACCTGAGCGTGAAGGAGTCTTGGTCTGAGAGTCACTCAAGCAGCAGCCAGTGCGCCGACCCCTTCATTTGTGGGGTCAACAGAGGAAGAGGCTCTGTTGGCTCAAGGCAATCCCTTGGCCAGAGCGGGGAGGACCCCACAGTCACTCCACTGGCTCCCTAGGTGTGGGTGTGGCTGGCTCGTGCAAGGCTGACGCACTGGGACCAGCGACTAGTAGACACACGGCTTCCACTCTTGGTAGAGAAGTCACGGTGGTTCTTGCTGCCTGCCCCAGCCCCAGCGAGATCTGGTGACCCAGGACTGAGTGACTAGGACAAAGCCTTCCCTATGTGTCTTGCGCTACAATGTATTCCCCGACTTTGCGGAGGTTTCCTGCTCGTTATTCGAATGCACTTTGAATGGTTTGCGTTTTTACCGTCTAGAGCTGCTGTCTCCACTGGGGCGGCCACAAGCCACACGTGGCCGCTGAGCACTTGAAGTGGGCTGTTCTGAATCGAGACGGGTTCTGAGTGTGAGACATCGGATTCTGAAGGCGCGGTCCAAAAAGAGAACGTGAAAGATCTCCTAATAATTAAAAAATATTGATTGCATGTTGAAATGATAATAGTTGGCCTATGTTGGAACAAGTAAAAGTCATTAAAACTAATTTCATCTGAGGTTTCCCTGGTGGCGCAGTGGTTGGGAGTCCGCCTGCCGATGCAGGGGACACGGGTTCGTGCCCCGGTCCGGGAGGATCCCACATGCTGCAGAGCGGCTGGGCCCGTGAGCCATGGCTGCTGAGCCTGCGCGTCCGGAGCCTGTGCTCCGCAACGGGAGAGGCCACAGCAGTGAGAGGCCCGCGTACCGCAAAAAAAAAAAAAAAAAAACTAATTTCATCTACTTCTCTTTCCTTTTCTTAACGTGGCCACCAGAAATTGTAAGATTCCACACGTGGCCGGCACTCTCCTTGTTGCGGCAACCCCGGTTTAAAGGGCTCTCGTTAATATCTTGTTCCTCTGAGAACAAGCTGTGTCAAATCCTAGCTACTAGCAAAGCTCTTTCGTGCTTAATTCCTCCCCCAGTGCTGGAGGGGGGCGAGCTCTGGGTTAGGTGTGGGGTGATGAATATTTTCAAGTTCATTCACAGCAATTCGTGCCACCCCTGTAGGAGAGCAAGCTTTCAGGGAAAACACCAGAACCCCCATCAGAAGTTTCCAGAGAGTCTCTGGCAACAGAGACAGGCAGCGCCAATAGGCACCCCTGGTTGGTTATACTTGGGGCGGTGGGGAGGGGGCAGTCAGACCTTTCGTGCTGGGAATGTTCTTCCAATGTCTAGGTTGTCTTAGAATGAGGAGTTTGCCGTGCAGACTTGGGAGAGGCCGGACGCCATTTATTTTGATGCTCCAGGTGAGTTTGCCGTGCAGACTTGGGAGAGGCCGGACGCCATTTATTTTGATGCTCCAGGTGAGTTTGCCGTGCAGACTTGGGAGAGGCCGGACGCCATTTATTTTGAGGCTCCAGGTGAGTTTGCCGTGCAGACTTGGAGAGAGGCCGGACGCCATTTATTTTGATGCTCCAGGTGAGTTTGCTGTGCAGACTTGGGAGAGGCCGGACGCCATTTATTTTGATGCTCCAGGTTGCTTGATTAGCAGCTGCTGTCAAGAAACCCAGCAAACTTCACTTTGAAAAACTCCGCACAACCCCAGGGAGCCGCACGCTGACATTTTTGGAGAACAGTTGAGAAACAGCTTTGCAAAGAAAAAAAAGAAAAGTTTAAATTTAATTTAACTTTTACTTAAACGAAGTTATTGGAAGAACTTCTGATTACTTAAATGGCTTTTTTAAAATTCTTATTTTTCACCTAGAGGAGGCAGAGAGATTTTTTTCCTTCACCGTTTTCTTCTTATTTCATACATTTGCCGAGGGGCTGCTTACAGATAAGCTGTCTGTGTCTTAGAGACTTTTTGGACTCTGTGATTTAGAAGCCTGTGGCCCAAACTGACACAACTCCCTGAACACTGAAATTATGAGTTCAGTCACAAATGAACACGATTTAAATTGATATTAAAATTTAATATATTATTCAAAAAATTAGTTGAAATCAAATACTTTATTCTGAATATAAATGATGTACTTTAACCAGAATAAGCAACTCTGTTTCAGATTATAAGTAATTTATAAAGTTGATTTAGGGTCACTTTGAAATGACCTTAGAAGTTGGTGACACTTGGGTATGCAGTTATCTAAAAGAAATTTGAAACAGTTTCCAACACTCAGCTTTTTGAACGTGCAAAACTGATAAACTAGTCCGTTATGGGAAAAAAAGACAATAAGAAATAAATACGGAAATTAGCAAAAACCAGTATTAAGCATATGTCTTTATGAATAAGACTTAATCACACACTTCATTTTGCAAATACAAAAGGGTCTTTTGAAATGTATTAATTAAAGTTAACTGCTGTAGACAGGCTGCTTTGCAGGGCCTTGGTCCTCTCTCCCTATTAGCATAGCATTAGCGACAGCCGAAGAAATTGGGTTAATAAAGCCGGATATCGTAGCAGAGCCGCTCCGGCGCAAACTGGCGCGGACAGCTCGGTCCCCCAGGGCGGCCGCCGGCTGTGCTGGCGGGGGTGGGGGCGGGCCGGGGGGGCGAGGGGGACCCCGGCTGGTGGCAGAGTTCTGAGTTGAGCACCGACTTTAAAAAACACAGACCCCGTCCTCACACCGACTTTAAAAGAGACCCCATTGCGGTTCGCACCGGCCAGGGCGCGGCCCCCACCAGGGTACTCACCGTGGCCCTGTCTCCTCTCCCGGAAATGTGCGGGGTTGGTGGGCTGGGGGCTTGGCCGGTCGCCAGGGCTAGACCAGGCCCTTCCCTGACACCCCAGGACTCCTCCTCCATGCAGCCGCCTTTAAGCAGAGGGCGCGCCGAGGTCTCCATCCAGCTCCACCCGGGCCGCGCCAGGGTGTGGACGATCCGGCGGGGGCATTGGTGGCTGGGGAGCCCAGGGGCTGTTTAGGGAACGAATTCTGCAGCCGGCGTTAGCGTCCGCTCACCCCTAGGCAAGCAAGAAAACAAACACAACAGACTTGGGAGCCGCAAAGCTCCTGGCCAGGGTCTTCTTGCGGCTGCGGCCCGGCTTCTTTGAAAACGACAACTGCGGAGCCGGGGCCGGGGCGGGGCTCATCCGCAGCTCCGCTGCTTCGGCGCGGGGGTCCTGGAGCAGGCAGAGGGGGAAGGTGCCGGGCGCGGTGCGTCCTCGGGGACACGCCCACCCGGAGCGCGGCCCGGAGGTTTGGCGAGAGCGGCCGACGGGGGCCAAAGACGCGCTCCAAAGCGAGGGCCACGACCCGCCAAGGTGGGCTACGCTGTGTCCCGCGCTCCGCCAACCCCCGGGTGGCTCAGGGGAGGACCACCTGCCCGGGGGTCGCGACCATCCTGGTTTTCTTTTTGAGGCTGAGCGGCGGCGCCCGGAAAAGCACGTTTGGTCACCCCCGTCCCGTCCCCAGGGTCGAGGGCTGGGGCGTCGGGAGGGTGCCCGTTGGGCGCTGCGGGCTCCAGGGCATGGATTCCAGCGCCCCGCTGTCCGGTTCAATCCCGCGCCCGGATGGGCTTTGCGCTTCCCGCGGGCCCAAATGTTCAGCACGCAAGGGCTGGAAGCGAGGCCTGGCCGCCTTCTCCCCGTGGGCGGGGTCCGGTGGGGGCAGGGTGACACAGTCATGGGGTCAAGGTAAAATGAAGGACGCGTTCGGAAGGAAGGGGCGGCCCGGGGCCCTTACGGCTTCCCGTTACAGTGTTTGCAAAGCGCCGAGGGCGTCCCGGAGAAGGCGGCGCACTTGTCTGGGCAGGGCAGCGCGGCGCCGGCGGAGAAGGGGTACACGGCAGCCTGGCCAAAGGGCGTCAGGGGCGCGGCGGCCACCGGAGCGGCCAAGCCCTGGCCCTGGTTGAGGTAGGCCACGAGGCGCCGCATCTCATCCAGGGCCTGTGCCTGCATGAGGATGTAGTTCTTGGCGAGCAGCAGCGTGGCAATCTTGGAGAGCTTGCGCACCGACGGGCTGTGCGCGTAGGGGATGACGGCGCGCAGCCCGTCCAGCGCGTCGTTGAGGTCGTGCATGCGCCGCCGCTCCCGCGCATTGATGCTCAGCCGCAGCGAGCGCTGCTCCCGGGGCCGCCGCCGCCCGTCCGCCGCGCCCCCGGGCCCGCGCCGTCGCCGCCGCTGCTCGAAGGCGTCATCCTCGTCGCCGCTCTGCTCGCCGCTGCTCTCGGCCGCCGCGGCCGGAGCTCGGGGAGCGGACGCCACGGGGAGGTCGCCGCCCGGGCCCGGCGCGCCGTAGCCGCGGGCCGCCTCGGGCCCCCGGGCCGCCCCATAGGCGAGGCCCACAGCCGCCGCCGCGTAGCCGTGGCTCAGCGCCAGGTACGCGTCCCCCGACAGCGACTTGAGCTCGGCCATGGCCGCGCCTCCGGGGCCCGAGGGCTCGCCGGGCAGGCAGGCGCTCATGCGGCCCGGCCCGAGCCGCCCCGGGGTCCGCGCGCGCGTTGGCCGCTGCCGCAGCCTGGGTACCGCTCCCGGCTGGCGCTTCCGTCCGGCAGTCGGTCGGTCGGTCGGTCCCGGGGCCTCCCCGCGCCGGGGCCTCTGGGTCCCGCCCCAGCCCCGCCTCCTGGTCGCCTCCCCCTCTCTCGTCTCTGTCCTCTCCCCCCGACCCCCTCCTCCCCACCTCTCGCTGCCGCGCGCAGGGCTGGGCTGCGGAGGGCTCTACCTTCTCCTCTCCCGTTCCTGCTTTAAGGTGCGGAGGCGCCCTCTGGGACTTCGCGGCCGTCCAATCAGAGGGAACTTGGTGACCGCCTCTTCCCGGAGCCCAGCTCCACCGGCGGCGCAGACCGATGGTCAGGGGTGGGGCGCCGCCGGGATGGAAGGAGCTGGAGGTCTGGTTGGAGACGGCTGTGGAAGCCGCGGGACCCGGGAGAGCTGTTCCTGCTTCCCGGCGTCTCGAGCTTCTGCCTCCTGCCACCCCCGGGGGTTGCCGTCACTGTGCGCCCCCGTCGCTCGTGGGCACCCGCCTCAGGCCGCCTTGTCCTCGTCTTCGGTACCATTTGCAGGAGCCACCTCCGGCGCCGCGCAGGCAGGTATCGGAGCAGGGAGCGCGCAGCCCACCGCGGACGCCTGACCCGCCGAGGCCGGAGGAGGTGCGGAGCGCACGCCCGGGGCGCTCGGTGGGCGCCCTCCAGGAGCGGCCTCACAGCTGGGTAACCCGCGGGGAAAAGGGCGCGCTCCGAACGCCCCGAGGCCCGGCTGGGCTGGGCCTTCCCCACAGCTGGCCCTCTCGTGGGTGTCCAGTCCCCGCCGCGCCGTTTCCGGGGACAAGTGCGTCCTGGAGATGTTTCCACGCTCCCTGAAGTCTTAGTGATTTGAGGCGGGGATCGGAGACTTAAGGACAAAAACCTCTTGTTTAGGCAAAACCTTGTTTCAATTCTCTGCTATTTCCAGTGAAAGGTTTTTTCCATGGTTTGCCCTACCATAGAGGAGGAATTTTCTCAGTTTTCTACTTGGGGGCGGGGGCGAGGGCTCCACCATGAAGTTGGGGAGCATGGCAGCTCTGCTGCAGAAAGCAGATGGGGGCTGCGCCGGCGAGAGGCTGGGGCGGGGGCGGGTCCTCTGTCCTGGCCTGAGTCTCATCCAAGAAACCCCTCCAGGGATGGCTGTGGTGCCCCCAGGGGGACGTCAGACCAGGGGTATCGCCTGAGCACCTGCGGGGCCCCGGGATGCACGATGCCCGGTTCCGCAATTTCCCCGCCAGCCTGGGCCGGGGAGGGTGTGGGGGCTGGTCCTTGGGCGCAGCTCGCCTCAGGGTGACGCGCTGGCCGAGCTGGGGCTGCCAGCCAGGAGAGTCCCCGTGGCTGGGAGGTTGGGGGCAAGGATTCAGGCCAGACCTGTCGGAAGGTTTGGGAGGGGTGGGGTAATGATGGAGTTTCTAATACAGGTTGAAAAACCCCGGGAGGGTAGGAAGCTGAGAGCAGCCTGGTTCCTTTTTCAAACCTGGGTCCCGGTTTTGTGCACGGCCAGCGCAACGCCACCTGACCTGTCTCCACATTCTAAGTGCAGGGAGCGCACACTGGCTGCAGGGCTTCGGCGGAGTTTCCAGAGGTGCCGCCTCCTCGCGGATTGAGCCCCATCTGGGGGAATCCTGCCAGCCGCGGGGCTCACCTTTTCAATCTTTCCAATGAGAGATGAAGGACCCCAGACTTTCTCCAGGTGAGAAGGTGCCTGGAGGTCTTGTGGAGTTGGCGGGTGGTGGTTGCTTCCCACTCAGTCAAGAGATGGTGTCCCCCTGGCCTCCAGCTCAGTACTGCCTGGGAACCACTCACCAGGCCCTGCTGTGTGACCTTGACAGAGTAGCTTAACCTCTCTGTTCTCCAGGTTTCCCAGGGAGAGGAGTAACAGAGATGATCTCGGTGTTGTCGAGTGCTCGGGGAACGTGAGCAGGTGCAGGTGCTCTTATGCAGCGAATGGCTGAGAGCTGTGTGCGCTCTGGAAGGTTCTGGAAATCCAGCAGTGATGGGGATCCTGGCTCTCAAGGGCTTCCATGCTGGGTGGGAGGAGACAGGCACAAACACGTGGGTCATCAGTCGCGGGAAACACCAGAGTCGCTGTGCTCTGGGCCCTGCGGATGGATGAGGGGAGGGGGGCCTGTCCCGTCTGGGGCTGAAGGTGGGCTCAGGGACAAGAAGGGTCTGGGGGGGCTCTCCAAGGAGCCCCTGCACTGCCTCCTGGGCTGAGGTCAGGCACGGGCAGGGCGGTGGGGACAGCTCAGCATGGACAGGCCGCCATGGTGTTTGGGCCATGGTCTGAAGGGTGAGTGGGTGTCAGGCCAAGCACCTGGGGTGGGGGAGCACCCTGGGGGGCAGGGGGCTTACAGGCTGTTGGAAGGGGCGTGGCACATTGGAGGGGGCAGCAGGGGGCCAGGGTGGGGCCCAGAGACCAAGGGGCGGCCAGTCTGGTGGGGAGTTCGGTCTTTGCTGGGAGGGCTGAGGCCGCCACCGTAGGAGCTCAAGGAAGCGTTTTCTGCAGATCACTGCTCCCGCTGAGGTCAGGGGGTTTGGGGCACTTCCTCCTGGCTGTCCCTCCAGGCCTGGCAGAGCTGCCAGAGGTGACAGGGGACGTGGAGAGAGGTGGGCCAGCTCCACTGTTACCCCCGCGGCCGACACGAGCGGTGTGGCCTGATGGGGGCCAATGACCTCCTACCTCTGGGACTCAGGGCTGGAGGGCGGGAGGGTTGAGGGGGCGGGTGTGCTGTGGACAGATTGAGTGTGAGGGCGTTTGAACCACCCAAGGGGTGTCTGGCAGGCCCTCACGGGGACATGGAAACGTCGTCAGAGCATTCAGTAATTGAAGCCACAGGCACCCAGGATATTGGCTTTCAGAAGAGGGGCTGGAGTAGAGCCCCTGCTGTGGCTGCAGGTCAGCATCGCTGGGAGATTAAATTAAATCCGACGTTGGGCCCGGGCCAGAGGGGTCTGACAGTGTCAGTCTGGGGTCCAGCCTGGCCTTTGGGATGTCTACACTCCAGTCCGGGAAGCGAGGGCTCTGGGCCAGTTTCTGAACTTCAGCAGCTCAGAGAAAGGCTGGAGGCGGGGTGGGGGGCGCGGGCCTTCCTCTGGGGTCCCAGACCCTCAAGCAGCCTCCCCGGAGGGCCCAATCCGGGCGATGCTCGGCCGCAAATCTTGAAAGCGCCGGGAGAGGCATGGTTTTTGGTCAGACGCTGCCACCTGCTGGCCACCTGGGAGATTGCGCTCCACCCGCTGGCCCTGCTGGTTAATACTCGTTCTCAGGCCCTCCCGGACCCTGTCCACACAAGCCTCACCTCCTGTCCACAACGGGGAGAGCGGGGCACAGCGAGAAGCCCCCCTCCCTGAATTCGGAGGCGGGGGCTCCAGAGGCCAGCGCTTCACCAGAATCAGGTAAAAGACAAGGCACCCAAGCATGGCTGCTGGACGCAGACCCACTGGCCTCTTTGGGGGCCACGCCAGCCTTGGGGTGGAAGATGCCGCTTTCCACACCTGGGCATGAGAACCCCGCTCAACTTCCCGCCACCTGTTCAGAGGGTATTCCTCATTCCTTGTATAATTTCTGATGTTTCAACAGTTTCATTGCAGTCGTCACTGACAAGCAGCTTGCTTTAACGTTAAGAAGCCCCATGGCCGTTCCTGGGCTGGAAGACACCCCAGGAATATTGATTTCAAACCTCTTCGTGTTTTTATTGGTTTTGTTTTGCAGCCCCACACTTGCTTTTGGGTTGTGATTTTTTTTCTGCGCTATTTCCTAAGCGCAGAAGGCTAAACGCGGTCACGGCTCTTTGCCGTTTGGTGTGGACGTTCCTCCGGGGGGAGGTCTCCGGGGGGAGGTCTCCGGGGGGAGGCCGAGGGCAGCAGGTTGGGGCAGCCAAGACAGCCTCGGGCCTCGCCAGGCAGGGAAGAGGCTCAACGGAGGCTCCTTTGGGGCAGCCTTGGTCCTGCGTCTCAGCTGAGACTCCGCCCCTGCCCCCATTGCTTCCATGGGTCTCTGGTGATGGAGCGCCAGTCCCGAGGCTCATTTTAGGGGCTTGTGTCTCCGTGTACCTCTCACCAAGTGCCTCTGGGTAGCACTTGGTAATTGTCCTTTAAGTCCCCCGAGCTGCGCCTCAGAACCTCTGGTTGGCAGCTCTGGCCTCTGACCGTCTGCAGTCTCCATGTCCCCCTGGGGGGAAGGTAAAGATGGCCCCCAATCCACTTACAAGAACCTGTTTTTGTTCAAGTTGTTTTTAGAAACCCCACAAAACCACCACCTCCTGCATTTTGACAGGACTTGACAGTTTACAAAGCCCTCCCTCCCCCCTCCCTTATTCCCCCCACCCCACTAGCGGACACCGTGCCAGGTTAGTCCAGGGTGATGAAAAGAAATTTAAAAAAAAAACCCAGCTTTACTGAGATATAATTTGCGTACTATACACTTCCCCCCACTTCAAGTTTAAGATTCAAGGTTTTTAGTTTATTCACAGTGTCATTCACAGTGTCCATCATGACAGTCTATTCCAGGGCACGTTCGTCATCCCCAAAAGACTCGTATCCATTACCTATCACTCCCGTTCCTCCCTTTGCAAATGAAGCCCATGGCAACCAGCAACGTGCTTTCTGCCTCTATCGATTTGCCTGCTCTGGACGTTCCGTGTAAATGGACTCATACGCTATGTGGCCTTTTGTGACTGGCTTCTCTCACTGAGCGTGTTTCCCAGGTCCATCCACATCGCAGGAGAGGAGGTTTTAACGCCCTATGAGCTGCGGGCTTGTGGCCTCTGGGTGGGGTATAGAGGAGACAGTCCCCTGGTACTGACCGTCTCCCGGGAGTTGCTCAAGACTCAGATCACGTCCCACCAACTGGACCTTCAGATCGCCTCAGAGGTGGCCCTGCCGGGTGTGCGGGGGGGATGCCCAGAACGCGTCAGCTTTCTAGCTGGTGCCACAGGAGCACGGAGGACCGGGAGGGGCTGCTGTGGACAAGACACCGTGCGTTGCAGAAATCTGAAGAAATCGGTAAGTTCCAAGAGACACGCAACCTGCCGGCACTGAATTATGAACAAACAGAAACTCTGAGCAAACCAGTCACCAGTAAGGAGATTGAATCAGTAATTAAAACCCTCCCAACACGGAAGAGCCCAGGCCCATGGTTTCTCTGGTGAATTTTACCAAACATTTAAAGAGGAATTAACACGACTTCTCAAAATCCTACAAAAACTTGAAGAGGAAGGAACACTTCCAAACTCACTTTACGAGGCCAGCATTGCTCTGGTACCAAAGCCAGACAAGGACAGGAGAGAAGAAAGTCACAGGCCAGGACCCCTGATGGGAAATCAACAAAATGCAGAGGCCTCCCGCAGGCCCGTGTCCCTCCCCGCCCCCTGTCCGCCAGCTTAGCTGTGCTGAGCCTCGCCCACCCGCCCGGGCCTCCCTGAGGTCCCCCGAGGGGCCCTGAGCCCCTGCTGAGCACTTAATAGGTGTGGGTGTGAGTGGCGGGCTCTGCGTGGGCAGGGGGGCTGCCCAGGGGAGGTCTCGTGGTGCCGGCTAGGGGACAGCTTGGGTGCCCAGGGCAAGACCCCTGCCCCCACCCAGCTCCTCTGACTTGGGGAAGGCGGAGGAGGGCCGCCCCTTAGGGGCCATCTGCCTCCTGGCCTCCAGGGGGCAGCAAGGCCCGGGGTTTGCGTGGCCGAGTCCGGGGGAGGCTTGGGGGCAGCAGGATGCTGGTGTCCGAGTGTGGCCTTGGGTGCCCTTGGGCCAGACCTCAGGCCCTGGACCCTCTGGAGTAATGGGGGTGTAGCCAGGAGGGCGGCCAGTGCTGGGCTCTGCACAGTGGCTCAGAAGGGGGGGACGGGTGCCTGCTGTCCCCACCTCTGACCCCCAGCCCCACCGTCCTGCTCTGGAGGCAGCAGCCTCGGGTCAGGGTGAGCTCTGGAGGGGGTGCTGCGGACACCAGCAGCAGGTCTGGGCACCACTGAGCTGGGAGGGCAGTGGAGCGGGCTGGGGTCGGGTGTTTGTGTAATGCTTGCCTGGTGCCGGAAGGGAGGTGGGTCCAGCCCCAGGGAGGGTCTGGAGTCAGCGTCAGGCACAGATGGACGGTGCTCAGGGCCCAGGTCCCGGAGCCAGGCTGCTGGCAGCCCACCCTGGACCCCCAACTCTGTCCTCACCTGTAAAATGGGTAAACCGAGGCCCAGCTGTGGCACCTGCCTCTCGGGCGCTGTGGGCTTAGGCGAGTCTGGGGAGGGTCCCATGTGTGCCACCCGCCCCGCGCACTCCGGCAGGTCAGCCCCGCTGGGATGACCGCCGTGTGGAGCTGGCCGTCCAGCAGGCCCTGCTCTTCCACGGGCCTCCTGAGTGGGAGGCCAGCCATTTCCCCTTCCGCAAAGTGGGGTAGTGAGGCCGAGAGGTCGCCTGGAGAGACTGTGGAGGTCGGTCTCCCACCTTGGGGGTCCCCCTCTCCTTGCCCCTCAGCCTGGACGCACCACTTCTGAGCCCTGACGCGTGGTGCGTGTCCAGGTGCAGGGACCCGACACTGGGCTAGTGGTCATGACGTCCTGGGGCGTGTGTGCCCTGGGCGCTGTCCTGGCATCGGACGCCCCCCCCCCGCCAGACACGCAGTCCTGCGTCTCCGTCGGTCTGAGCTCCCTGCCCACAGCTGCGTGGGTGACTTGTGGCCGCGGGCTGTGTCCTGGCTGCCATATTCGCATTAGACCCCGTGTGGATGCCTGGACGTGGGCCGTTGCCAGTCGGCGGTGCTGAGGAAAGTCTGTCTGTCCGTGTGTCCATCCAGCTCTGGCCCGTGAGCCCCATCATCTGTGGAGTTTGGCGGGTGTCCCCCGGGGTCCTCTGTGGGCAGGGCTTCACCTGATGAAGCCCAGGGCAGTTTGTCTCGACGGTGTTGAATGGCCTGTTTTCCATGTACTGAGGTGCTTTCGGGGTCTCTGTGTTTATTTACGTCTTTTTCTCTTCAATGCTTTTCGCTTTTGAAAATCCGCCTCTCCTACAAGTTTTGCTGGCTGTCTGTCCCGTCTCTTCTTGTTTCTTCTTCCCCTCTTTTCCTGCGTCACTTTGGATTGAGTTTTCAGGTGATTCCCTTTCTACCTTTACTGTTGGCTTCTGAGATTCTCCTCCGCGTTTCACATCCTCAGGGGTTGATCCTTCACACCCGGCAGGTGTAGGACGCAAGTCTCCAAACGGCCCCGCGGTCTTTGACCAGCCATGTGCCCGTCATGTATGCACGACTGTACACACTTACCACCCTCAGCCTTTGTGCTACGCCTGTCGTGCATTTTACCCATCTACAGAGGTTATAATCCCCACAGCGCGTGATTAATATTTTTGCCTTCAACCGTCCATTACCTTTGAAAAATCAAAAATGATTGTAACAGTTTTTCTATCTATCCACGGCTTTCCCACATCTGGCCCACTTTCTTTTGTGTAGACCCATCTGACGTCACCCTCCTTCTGCCTGAAGAACTTTACTGTGTCCTGTGCGTGCCCTGGGGCTGACTTTTTGTGCGTCGGTTTAGAGGAACTTCGTCGCGAGGATGTTTTCACTGGACGGAGCGGTTAGCTGGATCGATTTCCTTCTTCTGTCAGCACTTGCAGTACGTCACCTCTGAGTCTTCTAACCTGTGTGGTTCCACGGGAATCCTGCTCTAACTCAGACGCCTGTCCGTCTCTATGTCATTTGTCTGTTTTCTTTGATGGCTTCAGAGTTTCCTTCCTCACTGGTGTTTGACGGTTTTGTTAGGCTTGTGGTGGTTTCTTACGTTAATTTGGCTTGGGGTTCGGCAAGCTTCTTCAATCTCTGGATTTCCAACAGATTTGGAAAATTGACCATCACACTTTAGGGTCCACTTTTCTGTCCCTCCACCACCCACCCTAATATTGCCCCCATGCCGCTGACATTCTGCTCTTTTTTTTTTGATATTTTTTTCTTCTGCGGGCTTCCTTTTGGGTATTAATATTGCTGTCTTCAAATTGACTTGTTTTCTCGCAAAGTCTCATCTGTTAATTCTGTCCATTCTGTTTCTGTGCGTCGGCTGTATTTCTCATCTCTGGATTGACCTTGGGTTCTCGGGGTCTTCTTCTCCCCGTGTCCATTCCGTCTCTGTGCGTCGGCTGTATTTCTCATCTCTGGATTGACCTTGGGTTCTCGGGGTCTTCTTCTCCCCGTGTCCATTCCGTCTCTGTGCGTCGGCTGTATTTCTCATCTCTGGATTGACCTTGGGTTCTCGGGGTCTTCTTCTCCCCGTGTCCATTCCGTCTCTGTGCGTCGGCTGTATTTCTCATCTCTGGATTGACCTTGGGTTCTCAGGGGTCTTCTTCTCCCCGTGTCCATTCCGTCTCTGTGCGTCGGCTGTATTTCTCATCTCTGGATTGACCTTGGGTTCTCGGGGTCTTCTTCTCCCCGTGTCCATTCCGTCTCTGTGCGTCGGCTGTATTTCTCATCTCTGGATTGACCTTGGGTTCTCAGGGTCTTCTTCTCCCCGTGTCCATTCTGTTTCTGTGCGTCGGCTGTATTTCTCATCTCTGGATTGACCTTGGGATCTCGGGGGTCTTCTTCTCCCCGTGTCCATTCCGTCTCTGTGCGTCGGCTGTATTTCTCATCTCTGGATTGACCTTGGGTTCTCAGGGGTCTTCTTCTCCCCGTGTCCATTCCGTCTCTGTGCGTCGGCTGTATTTCTCATCTCTGGATTGACCTTGGGTTCTCGGGGTCTTCTTCTCCCCGTGTCCATTCCGTCTCTGTGCGTCGGCTGTATTTCTCATCTCTGGATTGACCTTGGGTTCTCGGGGTCTTCTTCTCCCCGTGTCCATTCTGTTTCTGTGCGTCGGCTGTATTTCTCATCTCTGGATTGACCTTGGGTTCTCGGGGGTCTTCTTCTCCCCGTGTCATTCCGTCTCTGTGCGTCGGCTGTATTTCTCATCTCTGGATTGACCTTGGGTTCTCGGGGGTCTTCTTCTCCCCGTGTCCATTCTGTCTCTGTGCGTCGGCTGTATTTCTCATCTCTGGATTGACCTTGGGTTCTCAGAGTCTTCTTCTCCCCGTGTCCATTCCGTCTCTGTGCGTCGGCTGTATTTCTCATCTCTGGATTGACCTTGGGTTCTCGGGGTCTTCTTCTCCCCGTGTCCATTCCGTCTCTGTGCGTCGGCTGTATTTCTCATCTCTGGATTGACCTTGGGTTCTCGGGGTCTTCTTCTCCCCGTCACCTGGAACCCAGGGCTTCTGAGGCTTTGATGTTTATTGAACAGCAGAGGGGCAGGTTCTGCCGACACTGTGCTCCTTGCCAGGCGCCAGCGCCCTCTTTCCTCCTGCTCTACAGCAGGGTCGGCGTGGCCCGGGTCACACGGCCCTCAGGGGCAGAGCCCGAGCTTGTACTGGCCTCTCTCTGGCTACAGAGCGGGATCAGGGGCGCCCTGGGCTTGAAACCCCGGCTGGGAGGGTGCAGGGTCCTGGGCGGGGGTGCTGCACTCTCACCTGGGGGACTTGAGGCCCACCTGGCTCTGCCCCCTCCCCCCATCTCCATGTCCTGTGTCTCACGTGGGCGAGTGCTGGATGGACGTGGCCGCAGCTGTCTGCGTCAGGGCCTCCAGCAGGTGTGAGGGCAGCCTGGATGGACGAGGGGTCTGCGAGGATGTGGAGACCTGCATGCCTGGACCCTCTGAAGGCAGGAGGAGAGGAGCCGGTCTCCCCCGAATGTCCCCTTCCACACATCACACACGGCCCAGGGCCCTGGCCTGGGCCCTGGCCTGAACCTGGAGCTACCCTGGCTGCATTGCTCCCCGGCAGCCCTTCTGGCCGCAGCACCCAGGGGCCTGCAGTGCGTGTGGAGGCGTGACGCCGGCAGCAGCCCGGGGACCCTGGTGACGTGTCAGTGGCTGATTCCTCCTTCCATGGCTCCCACATTATTGCACAAACGATTCTGTACTTCGTTAAGGTTAAATATTAATACATAGAAAATTTAAAAAGGAGATCTTCAGCCCCCTAAACAATTACTATGGCACAATTAAAAGCAAATGGGGCTTCCCTGGTGGCGCAGTGGTTGGGAGTCCGCCTGCCAATGCAGGGGACACGGGTTCGTGCCCCGGTCCGGGAAGATCCCACATGCCACGGAGCGGCTGGACCCTTGAGCCATGGCTGCTGAGCCTGCGCATCCGGAGCCTGTGCTCCACAACGGGAGAGGCCACGACAGTGAGAGGCCCGCGTACCGCAAAAAAAAAAAAAGCAAATGAATGGTGTTTGTTGGAGCAAGCTTGTTGGCTGGAGTCTTGGGGTCAGGAGGGGGATCGCCCGTGACAGGGGGCAGGGAGCCCGTACGGCCTGGCCCCCTGCTTCCTTAAGTGGGTGTTTGCCATTTATCATGGCGAGGCAGGTGGGAGTGGGGCCTTCTCCTCCTTCCAGACCCACAGACACGAGGCACAGCCTCTGACATGACCCACCGCCCCTCCACCGTTTCCGTGGGGGGTGGGAAGGGGGCGTCCAAGCAACAGAGTGTGAGCAGCACGGGGCGCTGGGGTCCAGAGATCTGTGCGTAGGGCACTGACTCAGCCGACACCTTAGCTTCCTGGTACTGACTCTGTGACCGTCTGGCTTCTCTTTAAGTCACCACCTGCTGGAATCCAGTCACTTTTGATGGAAGGAATCCTGACTAATTCCAAGTGGTTTAAGAAGACAGGGGCCTCTGGAGTTTTCAGCTCTGTGAACCGAGGATGGCTTCAGGCACAGCTGGGTCTAGGTGCCCTGATGACGGCACGAGGACTCGTCCCCGTCTCTCAGCTCGGCTTGTTCCGTGCTGACTTTGCTCTCGGGCAGGTTGGCCCCCCAGAGTGTCAGGAGCTGCAGGCTAGCGTCCTACCAGCTCAGCAGCCCCAGGGGAAGCAGGCGCTTCGTTTCCCTTCTAGCAGCTGCTCGCTCAGCCTGAACATTCTATCCAGAGTCTCATTCCCTACTCTTGGTCCTTGCGGTTTGGGTGGCTGACTCTCCCCATCTCCAGGGATGGGCACCCAGCCATCAGAACCCGCCCCTCCACCTCCCACATGAGACCGAGCTCCGTCTAGTCCAGCGAGTGCCAGCACCTGGCCTCTGCCCAGGCAGCCCAGTCCCTAGAGCCGCCCCCAACCTAGACTGATCGTCTCCTGTGGGTTCCCCCTCTCCCTCCGTCATACCCTGCAGACCCCCCAAGCCAGTCTGGAAAGCGGCAGGACCCAGGCCCAGGGGAGGGGAGTGGGAAGATGGGGAGTCACGTAGCTGGGCTGGTTCCAGGAAGGCTTCCTGGAGGAGGTTGCGTTGGGTGGTGTCCTGTTTGAGCAGAGGGCTGCTGTCCTGCTGGGAACTGGCCCGCGCTGGTGCTGTGAGCTGCCAGCCCTCTCCCCCATCACTCTCCCTGGGGGCCAGAGCTGGGCAGACCCAGCCCCTTGGTCTTACCCCTCGGCTTGCACAGGGCCCTGCCCGCCCGTCACTTCTGGTTCCCAGAGAGGCACAGTCTCCCCAGCCTCCTGCCTTCGTCAGGAGGGCTTGGACTTGGGTCTGCTCAGCATCGGACTCAGCGCCATCCCTTTTGCCCCAGCCCAGCTGGCACTTGGGACTTCTCCGTTGTGCCTGCGCCTTCCCGGGTGCATCCTAGTGAAAGGGACAGTGTCGCCCCACGTTCTGCTTAATTAAGGGGAATGGGCTGCAGGGAGGGAACGAGGGCTGTGTGCCCCGGAGGCGACCGGAACCTTCCAACGCGTGTCAACAGCAGAGTGCCCGCAGCCGTGGGTGCCGACCCGAAGGAGATGTGGCCAGATGCCCCCTGGCCCGGCTGGGACCAGCCGCACTACCGGCATCCACGTTTGTGGCCCGAGTAAGCAGCTCATCATGGTGGCGCCACCTGGTGGGGACGGGCGACAGTTGCAGCTGACCTGGCCCCAGGTTTTGAAATTAGTCAAATGTGAGCGACTTTTAAAAACAGGGTGGGAGCTCAGAATTATTTCACATTTTCCACACAAAGTAGACTCTAGAACAATGTGAAAATTAGAGATTTCAGCATAAAAATGTTAATTAGCAAAAAATGCCGCCACCCTACATACACGTGCGCACGCGCGCGCACACGCACACAGCATCTCCTGACGAGATAGAAATGGCTTTGGGTCCATCGCTGTGGGGTCGCTGGTCCCTGGGAATGCACCCTGGGACCCGGGCTGTTGGAGCGCCAGCGGCGGTGTGGGGTCGGTGTCACTGGAGCCAGGCCCTGCCGTGAGCAGAGGTCGTGCTGACGCGTCAGCGACTCTGTCCACTTTCTCTCGGGGCCCCTTCATTTCCAGCAGTTTCTCTGAAGCCAGAGGAGCCCCTGGAGGGGGTCCTGCTGTGATTTCTCCAGTCGGATTGCTGATGGGAGGGGGTGATGGGGTGGAGGGTGGCATTGAGCCCATCATTTTCACGTACTCCAAAGTTTTCTTTCCCGTCGAGGGCTGAGCGCAGCACAGAGCGAGGAGGAAAGTGGAGGAAGAAAGGACCCGAGTAAACAACTGAACTATTTTGATGATGAAAACGGTCAACATTGGGGAAAACACGGAATTCCTGAGAGCCCCAGGCTCTCATGTCTGAGAAACCAGATTCCTCCCAGTGCCGAGACGCTCCCCAGGCTGGTCAGAGGCTGGGGGCCTGGGGGCGGCCCTGCCGTGTCCACACGCGAGGCGGGCGCGATCTCACATCCACCGCCACGACCAGGACTCCGTGAGGATGAAAGCTCGGAGCAGCGGGCGCTTAGCTGACCGAGGTGCCGAGCTCGCTCCTCTGAGCCGATAGATGCTTGTGGCTGGGATTCAGGCCTCTTCGGAAGCTGCCGTTTCTGTGTCCATCCCTGCTGTTCTCTGCCGTGTGCACACACGCTCACCGTGGGGCTCCATGGCTCGGGAAGCGACATACTGGCCCCGTGGGCCTCGAGAGGGTGGGGCCGGCCGGGGGTCCCGGAGAGCTGGAGGAACTGGGTGGGCGGCCCGGCCGCCGCCATCCCAGCAGCTTCTGAGTGACACCAGGAGGGAGACCCAGGGAGCCACGAAGGCCTGGTCTGCTGGGCACTGGACCCTCGGGAGCCGCAAGAAGAGGCCCTCCATCCGCACGGGGGTGGGGGGAGGGCTGCACCCGGCGAGGCGGTGACCATCAGCGCAGGGAGTCCCGGCCTCTTCGGGCGCGTCCGCCTCCCCCAGGACCAGCCGGGGCCGCTGTCAGAGCGCACACACTGTGGCGGGGCTCACACGGCAGAAATCCATTCTCTCCTGGTTCTGGAGGCCAACATCGGAGGTCAAGGTGTGGCAAAGCTGGTCCTTCTGGGTCTGAGGGTCTGGGGGACCGTCTGTCCCGGCTCTCCCAGCCTCTGGTGGTGCTGGCCTTCCTCGGTGCCCTGGGCTTGTGGACACCTCACCCCATCCCTGCGTCTGTCCCCCCATGATCGTGGCTGTGTCCCAATGTCCCCTTCTTCTAAGGACACCAGCCAGGTCGGATCAGGGCCACCCTAAGGACCTCCCCTGAACTATTTGCGTCTGCAGTGGCCTCTGGGTTATTTCCAAATAAGGTCCCATTCCGCGGTCCTGGTGGTTGGGGCTTCAGCAGACGAATCTGGGGGGACACGATTCAGCTCGTAACAGGGAGGCCAGAACCACGTGGGGCACGGACAGTTTACCCTCCTGCCGTCTCCCTCCCTGGCTGTCTCTGTGGTTTCTTTCTTTTTTTTTTTTTTTTTTAAATATTTATTTATTTATTTATTTTGGCTGTGCCGAGTCTTAGTTGCAGCACGCAGGATCCTTAGCTGCGGCACGCGGACTTCTTAGTTGAAGCATGTGGGATCTAGTTCCCTGACCAGGGATCAAACCCGGGTCCCCGGAATTGGGAGTGCGGAGTCTTAGCCCCTGGACCTCCAGGGAAGCCCCTGTCCCTGTGGTTTCTTTTCTCGAATTCACCCGAGCCCCCGCCTCGTTCACTCACTCCACATGTGCCAGCCCCCTCCGTCCCGCCTTCCACGTGCGCTGGCCCCTTGCTGGTCATTGGGGCTCAGATGCTGAGAGCAGTGGATGGCAGAGCCCGGGACCCCTGGGGTCCTACCCCCGGGGATTAGCCGGCCTTGACCTGCCCCATCCCCAGAGCTGTCCCTCCTGGCGGCTGTGGCTTTCTGGGGGCTGGCAGGGCGAGGATCCACTGGCCTTCACTCCAGACACACCAGGAAGCCGGGAATGTGGTCAGCCTTTATCTCCCCCAACGGGGGATGCAGGACCAGCCCAGAATGTATGTGCTCCAGCACAAAATGACAACGCAGGGCCCTTGTTCAAAAGTTGAGTCCCAGATGGAAGCTACAGAGCCTTAATCATCAATATGTCTGAGCTCGGGACTTGGAGTGACTGCCCGGGTCCCTTGCCCCTGAGGCCGGGTTGGGGGTTCTGGTTAAGCGGACTTAGCAGGGGTCTCGCCAGAACTGGACTCTATGAGGGGGACCCAGAAGCCAGGGTGGAGGCTCATCCGAAAGGGAGCTCAGGAGGCCTGGTTAGAATTTGTCCAGGAGTTTCCGCCTGCAGCTGCCTCCCGAGCGGTGATGTCAGTGGAATCTATTTAATGCACAGCAGGAAAGAGTCAGCCCCCCACACAGCCTGTGTCCCCAGAGTGTCCCCCCAAGTGGAGCACAGCCGACCTCACGACCCTGGTGGGACGGTGCCTGCTGGGAGCCGGGGATGCTGCCCCCTTGCCTCGGTCCTGCCTGCACCACGTGGCTGGGGTTTCCTTTTCGGGAGCAGCTGTATTGGAATATGACGCACACTCTGTACATTTCATCCTTTAGAGTGTGCAATTCATCGGCATTTAGCACATGCACAACACTGTGGAATCGTCGCCACCCTCTAACTCCAGAACACCCTCGTCACCCAGAAGGAAGCCCCTCCCCGCCCCCGGCCACCACTGACAACTTGTGCCTGGTTTGGACATTTCATGGAGGTGGAATCACACAACATGTGGGTTCTTGTGTCTGGACAACTTACCTTGTGGGCAGCCTCAACATTTTCACCTAAAAGTAAACTGAAATTGTTGCTGCGTCCAAGGTCCTACTTCTGGCCGCACGACAGGCCGATAAATCGAGAGACTAGTTGTTGGGACCAGGAATAGTGACTCGATTCGAAGCCAGCAGACGGAGAAGAGGGTGGACTCATGTCCCAAAGAACCCTCTCGCCTGAGTTAGGATTCAGGCTCCCTCTACACTAAAAGGGGAGGGAGTAAAGTCAGACATGTCCTGCTTCCGGTCAGCCTCCGGAGCGGATGTGTTAATTCCTTCCTTCCTGCAGCCATTCACAGGTGGGCCTGGGCAAGATGTTTCCTGGGAGCTAAACAAAGATATTTTAGCTGAATGCTCATTACCTGGGAGGCAGGTTCCTCAGAGATGGGCCACTAAGTGTAATTTAGGCTTATAGGCAACATCCCTTTAGTGATGAACTTGTAATAGACCACAAGGGTCTTCCTTATCACAAACCTAGCTGGGCTCAGACCTGTCCTCCATCCAGAGTCCCAGGCTCAGCACCTTATCAATGTGGTAATTTACCTGTGGCCACTCTTTGGCGATGTCAATGGACCCCCTCATTTATTGCACTGTTTCCCCTTTCAGTCAGAAGAGTCATTTTGGGGGGAAGGAAGTCAAGTTCTCCTGCTTTTCCTAACTTCCTGACGCGAGTTTGTGCAGGTGGGTGCTCCCCCCCCCTTTTTTTTTTTGCGGTACGCGGGCCTCTCACTGTTGTGGCCTCTCCCGTTGCGGAGCACAGGCTCTGGATGCGCAGGCTCAGCGGCCATGGCTCACGGGCCCAGCCGCTCCGCGGCATGTGGGATCTTCCCGGACCGGGGCATGAACCCATGTCCCCTGCATCGGCAGGCGGACTCTCAACCACTGCGCCACCAGGGAAGCCCCCCCCTCCTTTTAACAGAGAGACAAAGAGTGTCCTGTGGCTGGTCTGCTGAGTGGAGACGGGTGGAGTTAATTCGATGCCCTTGAATTGGGCTTACAGTCAGCAGGGGGTGCTGGCGGCGGCAGGGTGTGTAGGGGGCATCAGGCGGTGCCCAGTGACAGCACAGGTACCACTTTCCGGGGGCGCAGCCACCAGATTGCCCTAATGTGCCACAATATTAAGGTGTGACGTTACTGACAGTAGGATTCCCGTTTTTCTCCTCCCTCCTCTCCTGTGCTGAGTCCTCTGATGGGGAGGGGGTTGGGCACTTCGCCCCTCCCTCCCTCCAAACGTCTGGAACGTGAGAGGCACCCCTGCATCTCCCACGGCCCCTCCCCCAGGATTTCTGCTCCGGGCGCCCCCGATTCCAAGGGCCTCGGACGCCTCCCAATGCGCAGGTGTAGGCGCCACAGACGCAGGGGCCTGGCAGGGCTGGCCAGGCCTGCGGGGGCTCCTTCCAGCCTCGCCCTGGGGGGTGGGAGACCGGGAGACATCCCCTCCCCTGCTTTGCCCCTAACAGGCCGTGCTCCCCCAGCTGCCCTGCGTGCAGCTCCAGGGAGCTGGGGTGCCCTCCTTTCAAAAATGACTTCTGTTTTAAGAAGCTCGACTCTCAGAATAAGTGGGGGAACCATGTTCCACAGAAGCAGCTGCCCTACTTATGAGCCGGGAGGTGCTAGCAGAGCCCCGTGGAGACACAGGGCTGTTTCTCTGCCTGTGATGACTTCTGCCCTCCCTGGGGGAGGATCCAGACGCTCCAGACCCCCCAGGCCTTTCCCATCTTTTTCTGCAGTTCAAGCTCAAAGACGCGCCTGCACGCCCCACCTCCCCGCTGGGCCGGACCGCTGGGCCGCGGGGTGCGTTTAGGTCCCCCCACGAGCTCCACTGGACACGGCACCACCAAGGGCAGGTCCACGAGCTCAGTGTGTGGGGCTGCCCCCGGCCGGGGACAGGAGCTGCCTGGGGGCACGCGTCCCTCCACGGAAGCCCCAGCCTGGGCTCCACTGGAGCTTCCAGCCCGTGTGGTCTGCACCCTCATTTGAGTTACTGACAGTTTCCTCTCTGGTCCTGCAGGGAGTGGGTCTGAGGCTGTTTGAGTGCAGAGGCGCAACAAGAAAAATAACTATTTCATGTTCTGGACCACTGAGGGGAGGAAATAAATAGATGCATCCTCAACTGAGCACAGGCTCCACAGAGTTAAGCGCAGGCTCCACAGAGGGGCTGGAGGGTCCTGCCTTCTGCTTTCTTGTTTTCTTAATCCTTTTAGGGCAAAATCGCAAACCGCCAAGATACAGTCGTGCTAGGGGCAGAGTCGGGGCTGGAGACAGAGAACCAGGCCTCTCAGGGTCTGGGGGTTGTTTGCAGCAGGTGCAGGGGGCGCTGGGCCAGAGGCCAGGTCTGAGCTGGCGTCCAGTGACTGGCCTGGGACCCCCGATACCCTGTGTCTGCTGGAGCCCCGAAGCCGCGTGACCTTTGCCAACGTTCAGTGCTCGACCGCCCGCAGGCTGTGCTCTGAGCAGGTGGCTCCCGCCTCCTGAGCCTGTCGGGCGTGTGGGCTCCTCAGCCTGGGCCCAGCCTCCAGCCTCAGGCTGCACAACTGCTCACTGACTGGTCATGTGATCCTTACCTAAAGAAAGAAGCTTCTAGAAGGTTCAGGCAGGGCCACTGCTCCCTGTCAGGTCACTAAGGCCACGTGCTTGTCTGGCCGAGTGAGCCGGCATCCACCCTGCACCCCGTCTCCTGTGTCCCCCGGGGGTCACAGCTCCCGGAGGCCAGCAGGCATCCTATGGCCAGCTGCACATGCTGGGAAGAAGCTGGGAGCTGGGCGGGTGGGGCCTGGCTGGTCGGGAGGCCGGGCGGGTCCTGCATGAGGTGACTCTGGAACGGGACAGAAGGGTCAGGAGGGCGGACGGTCTCCCCACTCTAGCGCCAGGAGCCGAGCTTGGGTCCCTCCACTTCCTTCCGTCCTCACCTGAGCAGGTGATGCCCTTGCTGGGCTGGGGTGGATCTGAAGAATGAACCCCTCCATGTGGGGGGCTCATGGCAGGTGCCCGGTGCACGTGCAGGTTCCACGGGTCGTCACCGAGACTCCAGGACGAGGGCCAGCAGTCAGACGTGAGGCCACCTCTCCTGGACCGCCACCCTCTCAGCTGCACTCGGGGCTCCCCACACGGGCCACTCAGAGGTGCTGGGGGGCCATGGAGCCCATGCAGGCCTCGGAGGGGTGGACAAGGGCTGCTGAGGGGTTCGGGTTTGCTTCTGGGCAGCTGGTCTGAGCAGAGCGGCCAGGGGAGCCCAGAGCTGCCCTCAGAGAGCCCACCCCAGCCAAATTCGTAGGGGTCCTGGGGAAGGTGGGACTGTGTGGCAGCCCTTCCCAGGCCCCCAGGTGGCTCCTGGGGCCACCCACATGGAGCGGCCAGGGCACACGTGGTGGTCAGGGTGGCTGGCGGGGCTTCCGGGGCTCAGACTGGGACCTGGGGGGGCTCCCCATGCCTGAGCCTGGAGCACTGTCCCCGTCCACGGAAAGGAGGCAGAAGCCTGCCGCACGGCCGCTGGGGGGCCAGGAAGGAATCCCCGTCTCCATGGAAACTGCCCAGTAGCGCGTTCTGGGCCGGTCAGGCCTGCACAGCACCCGAATCTCCGGGTCCACCTCTCCTCCACCCTCCGGGGAGGAGCCCAGCGCCATCCTTTTGGGACGTAGGATCAGGAGTGAACGAGGAGGGAAGCCCACAGAAAGGAAGTGCCGATGGGATTTCAGACACTGTGTGCGCCTGTACGCACAGTGGGCACGTGTGTGCGTGTGCGGCAGTGCGCGTGCGTTTGTGTGCGTGTGTTCGAGTGTGTGCCACGTGGCTTCTCACGCCCCAGGGGCCTCATCTTCCTGCCCCGCCGGCCCCCTGCTCCCCAGCCCTCCCAGTGTGGGTGACACCCACCCTCGTGGGGACCAGGCTCACCTCGCAGGCTGTGACATGGCAGTGACGGGGCCCTGGGCCCGCGCTCTGCAGCAATCTTGAGATTCTTAATAATTTTATCTTTGAACCTGGGCTTCGTAAGTGATGATGGCCGAGACAAGGGGCGAGCCTGTCATTTCTCGGCCGTTCCTTCGTTCACCTGGAGGGTTCAGGATGCTCAGGGGCAGCAGGCGTGGGGTCCCGCGAGATGGAGGCAAGGACGAGGCAGCTAGGGGTCCCGTCGCGGGGAGCACGCAGCCCGCCCACGGCCCGAGGGCCACGCTTTCCCTCTGAACCAGAGCTTGCGTCAGACACAGAAGGGAAGCAAAGGTGGTCGGGACACGGCGGCCAGAGCCGGTGGCCTCTTTCTTACTCCTGTCACTTCCCTGTTAGGCAGCCACTTACGGTGAAAAGGATGGTGTAGAAGGATCGGTAGAGAAGACAAGAAACCCGGAGTCCTTCACTGTGTCCCTGTGGACCCACCGGTGAGGGAGGGAGCGACGCTGGTGGAAGGTCGCGTAGCAAGCTGTGAAATGAGACGAGCGCGTGCGGTGTTTTTGGGGCTGTGAGAACAATGCGCATATGAGCCTCAAAGTAAGACCGTGCTTTTCCGTGGCTCTTACGCTTCACTCACGATCGGCCTCGCACAGTTATGCTAGTACTTCGGCATTTCGTTCTTCTTCACTTAGAACGACACTGAATACTGAGTAAAAGTCACCCATGCAAGTCTGCAGAGAAGGCAAGAGGGAGACTTGGTGTCTCCATGCCTCTCGCGGCTTTCCTTGCCTTTTGAATCAGGCCTGTGCTTCACCTGGCACCGTGCAGATTTACCAGGTGAGGCAGGTAAACACGCCTCCTGTGTCTTGGGCTTCGTTTTCCGCCCTCCCACCCCACGCCAGCCACAGGCCTCTGCTGGTGGTGACCGGGGAGCCGGTATCAGCATCCACGGGGCTCTCCCGGCACAGCAGGCCCTGAGCTGGTGCCCGTCAAGCGCATCACGCCCTCCGCCCTTTCCGGGAGGTGGGGACACCTCCTGCTCTTCCGCCCTCTCTCATCATTCTCGTCTGCCGGGGCCAGACTCGGGCAGGCCGGGCGTCAGGAAGATGGAGGGGGTGTCTGGGGGGCCGCAGGCTCGTGGGAAACGCACAGCTGGGGACGCCCAGCTCCCAACGCAGAGAGCAAGCCCTGGAGTGGGGGGCACTGCTCCCCCTCCCTCTGCCCTGGGGGGAGGGCCGCGTCTGTGCTGGACCTCACTGGGGGCCTCGACTCCTGGGCCCCCGGGGGGCTGTGGGGACAGTCCCAGTCTCAGACTGCAAATGACAGCTAGGTAATCAGACGCCCAATCGGAAGATGTCACGTTATTATTTATGAGGTGTTTGACAACTTCAGCACAATCGTCACAGGCACTGGGGTGGGAAGTGCAGGCGTGGTTTTTTTTTTTTTTTTTTTTTTGCAGTACGCGGGCCTCTCACTGTTGTGGCCTCTCCCGTTGCGGAGCACAGGCTCCGGACGCGCAGGCTCAGCGGCCATGGCTCACGGGCGCAGCCGTTCCGCGGCATGTGGGACCTTCCCGGACCGGAGCACTAACCCACGTCCCCCGCATCGGCAGGTGGACTCCCAACCACTGCGCCACCAGGGAAGCCCCGCAGGCGTGTTTTTAAATCGTACATTTGAATTTGGTCATGGCCAAAAAGAAATGCCCCTCCCCCAGCCCCACCTCTCGGTGGGTGGGCAGCCGGCGGGAGTGCGGGGGCTGGGCCGGCAGTGCCCTTGTGGCTGGTCAGCAGCTCAGCCGGGTCCCAGGCTCCAGCCGTCCTGCAGCCAGAGCTAATTACGGCCACATCTGCCCCTTCCTGCATCCCCGCCACGCGTCCCCCCGCGGGGGCTTGGGGTTAGGTGACACCCGTTCAGACCCAGAAGGCAGCTGTGCACGCTGTCGGGACGGAGCCCATTTCTGTGCGTGAACTCAGTAAACTCAAGGAGGCACAAACTCAGAAGTGAAACCCTAAAACAAGGAGAGTGGGGTGTGGTCGGGGTAAAGCACAAGATTTTACGCAATTGAACATCTTCTGGTTTGAGAGTAAAATTCTGTGATTAGCAATGAAATGACAGCAAAGAAACAAAGCACAGCGAGGCTGGAAGAAGGCCAACGGCCCAGCGCCCACCAGAGCAGGGCCCTCGAGGGGCGGCAAGGGCTGGACAGGCGCGCACACGCGGGCTCTCCAGGGGTGCTCGTGGGGTCAGGGGCCACCGCAAGCAGGACACACACACGGCCACGTGGCCACATGAAGCTGCTCACTGGACCCAGACCTGCTGGGACGTCAGCCCTGGCCCCTGGGAAGGGGCTCCTCTCGGCCAGAGCCTCAGCGGAAAGCGGCACGATGCGGGCTGTGGAGCTGGGGTCCCCTCGCCCCTCTCCTTGGTCCAAGGCCTGTCCCAGGCTTGGGGCTTCGTGGACAAGTGGAAGGTCTGCATGGCAGCGACCACATGGGCTCTGCACCCCGGCCAGGCCCTGCCCGTCCGGCCCCCTCGCTGTGGGCGCCCCTCCTGCCGTCACCCCCGTCCTGTCTTCCTTCCACTGCCCGTCTGTGCCTCCGAGTTCCTGGCTTCCAAAGGGACCTCGAAACGATAGCATATGCTCCCATGCTTCCTCTGAAGCTGGTGCCCTAGTCACACACCCGGGGGGGCTCCATCCTCCCAGCTGGACCCCGACTGACCCAGGCGGCTGCACATGTGCAAGTGGCATTTGGGGGCTTCCTTTTGGGATGGATTACGTGGCTGGGTCCCCCTTTATCATCTGAGCATTCCTGGGGAGGGGTCTCCTCTGTCCCCAGTCCCCCTCCTCTTGTCCTTTGAGGGTTTTCATTGCCTGAAAGTCCATGAACAGGGAATTTTGCTGCCGGGGGGACAGAAGAGACCGCGGAGATTTGGCCACGAAGTGGGAGCGTGAGCAAGGGAGCGGGCGTGCGTGTCGGCCCCTCCATCCAAGCTCCGGGGAGGACTGTCCGCCAGCGCGCGCGGGTTCACGCTCATGGCACCTGCTGAGGCCATGGGGCCCCTGTGGCTCACCCAGGGGACCTCTCTGCGGCGGGCAGCCCGGAAGTGGGGATGGAAGCTTAGGGCGGTGCGCGGCCTGCGGCTCTGTCTCAGGCAGAAGGACAGTGTCTCTCGGGAGCCGGCTTCTGGAGCTGGTTCAGCAGTGGTGCCCAGCCCCGGGGGGCCTTCAGCCTTGGTCTCGGGTCCCTTTCTCCTTGTACTGCCACATCCTAATGGCGTCTGTGGGCGGGCAGCCGTGGGGCCCATCTTCACCCACATTCAGTGAACAACGATACTGCCTCCCCACTCCAGAGGCAGAAGGGTCTTGGGCAAGTCACAGCTCACCGAGTGGGGCCCCCAGGCTGCGGCCGGGTCCACTGGAGCGACGTGTCTGCTGGACGTCAGGTGCCGGCTCCCGCTGGCTCAGGGCGTTATAGAGGTGGGGTCCCCATACCCGGAGGGCCGTGTTACGGTTCACTCAGGACGTGTGGGAAACACGGTGTTCACGAGCGTGCCGGCAGCTCCCTCGTGTACTGTCCGTGCTGCAGACGGGCCGTGGGCTCTCGCCACTCACAAACAGGGGCTGTGCAACCGGAGAGCCCGGGGAAAACCTGCAGTTTCTCCCCAAAGCCTGGGGCATGGTCACAGCGGAACGGTGTCCCAAGTCCACGGGAGCCGGTGCAGTCTGACCCCTAGAAACACAAGGAAGCAGTATCACACTCAGAGCTGACGTCCCACCTGGACGGGGAATTCACCTGGACAGAAACGAGGCCGCTCCTCAGATCCTGTTTCCTTGAACATTTGGGGCCTGAATGTGCCGCGTTAACCTAGAAACCAAACGCCTCTTCAAATAGCCGCACCGCCCGGAACACAGCCGGCGGCCGCGCACGGCTGCCGCGGGTACATTTTCCGGGGAGGCTGGGATGAGGGGCAGGAAGGAGTACGGCTCCGATCTGCAGGGCAGGCGGCAGGCCTCGGGTTCACCTGGTCTCAGACCCACACTGCTCTTCGGTTCCGCTGCGCCCCCAGCCTCCCCAGTGACAGGAGCGCTCAGTTTGCGGCGTGGACGGCACTGTAGGCCCGTGTCCATCTTAAACCCAGCAGCCCCATGGCCCTCCCGCAGGGATGCTTCCAGCAGGGGTGGGGACACCTCGAAGCACGGGTCACACCGAGCTCTGCTCCTTCCGCCCCAGACATGCAGAGGCTGCCAGGCCCTGACGCTGAGACAGGCGCCCGGGGACGAGGGACCCGGCGGGAAGGCGGAGGCCGGCCTGGCGCCGGGGTCACCTCCCCGTGCCGGCTCTGTGGTGCTCTGTGGTGCTGCACACGCCGCTCTCTGAGGCAACTTCCACGAAGGTGACGCCGCTGGGCGTGTCTGAGGGCGGGGGAAGTTGTTTGCTAGCTTGTCATCTTGCAGCTAATTATTTAATTACCCTAATTTAAAGTTTTACCGAATTTAGCATCAAAACAAAAATCTGTGATTGCAGCATCAGAAAGTAATAACATAATTAACTTATTTAGGGGTAACATATTAACTCAGCTGATTGCGAGGCGTGATCCCAGAGGGAAATTGCGCCCGGGATGTGCGGGCAGGTGACAGGGACCCTGGGGCCTGGGAGCTGGAGCGCCTGGAGGGCTCATCGGCCAGGGTCCTGACCTCGTGGCTGCAGGAAGCCCACCCCGCCCTCCAGACCTGTGGCCTCGGCGGGTGTGGGCCTCACAGTCTCAGGGTGTTCGCCGGTTCCGCGATCATGCCCTAGGGGGGGCGCCTTGGCCAGCGATGCAAACGCTCACTGATCCGGAGCCCCGCCTCTGCGGATGCTGGTGGGGCTCTGCACCGGCCATGTGCCAGCATGCCTTGCGGTCGGCTCCCTTCTCCCAGCTCTGGCAAGGGCGCAGGAGGGCCGCCGTCCGGGGCCGCCTCGGCTGGCCCCTGCGTGCTCTCCGGCAGCTCCTCTAGGCCTGGTGCGTCTGCAAGGCTGCTTGATTCTCCGCTGTGTCTCTAGCGTCTAAAGACCCCCCGACACACCACAGGGGCTCGAAGGACATTTGTGACAGAGTGAGCTCACCAACCAGTGACCAAGCCAGCCAGATCCCACCAGAGACAGGCCTTGGCCGGAGCGCCGGGGGCCGTGCGGAAAGGGGGCCAGGAGCGGGGGCAGGGAGGATGTGAGGCTGCCAGTGCCCACGGGTGCGGGGCAGAGCCCTTGGAGAAGCCATGGGCTTCTGGGGCCCCTGACCCGCAGGAGAGACTCAGCCAACAGCAGACAAGCGGGGAGGGATGGAAGCAAATGCCTACGCGTCTTCCTCCTCCTCTTGGGCCCCATTGGCTAAACCCACCCAGAAGCCAGAGTGCGGGCCTCTGCGATGTCCACGGAGGCTGGTCCCCCGGGATCCCAACCCACTGGGGGCTGCCATGGCCCCTATTCTGGGCTTATCGGGGGCGGGCAGTGCATCCGTCAGCGTGGCTCTCTTCCCGTGCCCTGGACCCCGAGACAGGGGGGAGCCAGGGGCCCAGGAGGGTGTCTCCCGCAGGGGGTGCTGGCCCCTCACCCCGCGGGGGCTCCACGGGGGCTGCCGGGGACGCTCTGCGTCTGCGCTCACGTCCTGCCCTTTAACATTGTCGGCGATATTTTGAGTGCCTTTCAGACGCTTGGTCTAATTAATTAGGGCTCTGAAAACAGTCAGCGTTTCTGCTGGGTATCCCCTGACACAGCCGCGGAGGGTGCGCAGGCCAGGTGGGGCTGGTAGCCACGGCTGTGAAGAGACACTCGTGTCCCCGAGCGAGCCTGGGGAAATTAGGACATTTGATGCTAGACTGGCTGCTTAATGCCATTGCCATCGACTCCGGGGGGACCTGCTGCGGCGGCATCTAATTTAAAGCATCCTCACCCGCTTGGAGGCTGGGCTGTTCGCAGAGAGACGGGGCTGCGCGGGGCCGTCCCGGGAGGGGCTCAGGTGCCCTCTGATCTCCAGGAGGCCGAAGGCCTGTCTGTCCAGCCGCCCGTGTCCCCTCCCTGACCCTGTCACCTGGACTTCTTCGCCTCTGTCTGCCCCAGGGGCAGAGGGACGGCCACCCGGTTCAGCGGTCAGGGCAGGACGTCCTCATGGCCTCAGGCCCCACCCGGGACACACTGCTTAAAAAGCCGCTCGGCTGAAGAAATTGGGTGTCAGGCCTTTTCCAAATAAAGGCTTTAATTGCCCGAAAAAGGACGACTATGACGAGGTGTGTGGAAGGGGCAGGGAGAGCTCGCTGCGTCCGTGGTGTGCGGATGCCATCTCTCGGTGTCCTGAGTCCTGCAGGCGCCCTGGACCCTCCCCAGCACCTGTGTCTGGACGTGGTCGTGCTGGTCGTGGTTGCACTGGACGCGGGCCCAAAGGCCGCTCTCTGTCCGGTGTCTTGTTCATTTTTGCACTCATGGCGTCAGCGTCCCCAGACGGGCCTGGCGCACAGCAGGCTCGCTGTAGGAAGACAGACATGGTGGGTAAACGGCGAGGTGGGCCGGGGGCTCTCTGAGGGCCTGGGCGGAGCGCTGGGCCCCCCGCAGGCCCTGCTCACAGGGTGGGGGGTGGGACGTCTGCTGCTCCCTCTGCCTGGAACGAGGGCCGATGGAGACGCGGGGTGTGGGGTCTTCCTGGCCCAGTGTGGCCGGAGGAGAGTGCGGGGAGGGTCTTGGGAAAGCGCAGCCTCAGCCAGATCCCAGGGTGGCTCTGGGGCCTGAATGGCACGGAGTGGGGGGCGGGGCTTTGTGTCCCATCTCAGGGATCCATTGCCACCCGAGGCTGGCGGGTGACCCTGTGAGTGTCCAGGCTGGTGGCCCCTTGGCCAGCTGTAACGGGCCCACAGCCAGTCACTCACGCCCTGCGATGGTGCTGGTGTGTGACGCTCTCTGCACCCAGCGTGCCTGCAGGCCCTCCCGTCCCCTCCCCTCCCCTCCCAGGGGATGCACCTGCCTTTCCTTTCCAGGGACAGGACCCCCACCCTGGACTCTGCAACTCTCCAGACTTTCCCCCGGACCTTCCCTGGCCCAGAGACCCGCCCTCGGGCCCCATGGCTTTTGCAAAGCCTGGAAGCTCCACTTCCTGGTGCTGGTCGGTGGGAGAACAGGCTCCAGACGCTCCCTCCCTCCACCTGCGCTCTGTGATCTGCGGCCCAGGACGGACCAGGCTCCAGGCAAGCTCCCTCGACCCTTCCTGGTGAAACGAAAGGGGACCTATTTTGTTTGTAAAAAGCTGATTATCATAGATAAATGTACCTAATTAGCCTCATTTGCTAACACACAGCCTTTAATTGTGCGTTGAACAATCACACGTATCTGCATATGCAAATGAGCGCGTTAGACCACGTCAGCCTTTAACATGATTCCTCCCTCTACTTCAGGAGAGAATGTGATCTATTAATTTACAGACAAATAACTTGATTTAGAGCCGGTGACTCTCCCGTTGGTCTACATAAAGTCATAACTGGAGGACGAGGAGACGTCGCATGTTGAAGAAGCGTTTGGGGGATGCTGACCCTTGGGGGGGGCCCCCCCGCGAGCCTCCCTCCCACCGCTCTGCTCCAAGCTCAGCTGCCCAGCCCCTGCTGGTGACGGGGTGTGTGTGATGGCTGGGGGGCCTGGAGGCTGCAGCCTGGCCCAGTGCCTGCGGCAGGGGGCCGCCTCAGGGCTGTGGGCTACATACTAATGGGGCTGCCGGCTGTGGGCCTGGGGTCCCGGCTTCAGACAGCCCCTCTGCCCACCCCCACCCAGGCCAGGGCAGCTGCCACCCTCCCCAAGCGATGTGTGCACAGTGGCCTCAGCAAGAGCTGGGGCCCGGGGTGGGGTGAGGCCTCGGGGACCCCCTGTGTGTCAGGTCCCCCCGGCCTCTGCTTTTGGCCCAGCCCACCGACTTGGCAGGGGAGCCCCAGGTGCCTTCCAGGTCCATCAGGAGGGGATGTGGCCTGCAGAGCGTTCAGGGCAGTGGCCAGCGACAGTCCTGCCTGCCCACAGCGTCCCAAGCAAGGCCAGGCCTCTCCCTGCGCCCCTCCCCCTCCCTGGGCCTGGGCGGTCACATGGGCTTCGCGGGAGAGGCAGGGGTGAGGAATTTGGCTCCAGCAGAAGGAGGACAGCGCATTCCCTGCTTTCCCGAAGGCCGCGCGGCCCTTCCCCCACCCTCCCGCTGCCATGGCAACCAGCTCTGTGCCGCCGACTGGAGCTGACACCGGCCCAGTTCGCCGGTGGTCTCCTCCCTCTCCTGGCCCCGGCCTGGGGCTCAGTGGGCCTGCGTGGCCAGCAGAGGGCAGCGGCGGGCCAGCCACTCGGTGGGTGGGGGTCGGAGACCTGGCTGGAAGTAGACCCCCCTCGCTTCAGGGTCTCCACGTCGTCCCTAAAGTCTGGAGGCTGGAACCCCGCGGGGAGTGGCAGGCGGGGGACAGCCACTAGCGGCACGTCCACACGTGGCCACGTGGTGTGTCCATCTCTGCAACCTGTGTGGCCCCCGCCCTGCTGGGGATTCGTCTTTGGTGGAGCTGGAGGGACGGCGTGTCCGGGCCACTCCCAGCCCAGCGCCTGGGGTGCTGCATCGCCCACAGCTCCGAGGGGAACCAGGCAGGCGTGGCCCCAGGAGGAGCCTCACCCCCTCGCTCACTCATTTACACACTTGTCCACTCACTCGTTTAACGCAGGGGCCAAGGAGGGGGGGCGGGAATAAGGTGTCTTTTCCTCGCGGCTCAGACCTCGGCAGAAGCAGCGTCTGGCTGCTGGTCTGAGCAGGGACTCGCCCTGCAGCTGGCCGAGGGGCCCCCCTGTCCTCCAGGTGGGGGCACAGGGGCCTCACCTCCTCTTCTTCCGTTTTTGAAGTTTCCCTCCTCCCCTGCAGTTAGTCTGATATCGTGACTGCAAGTAACAGAATATTCCTGTGACCTTTCCAATTCAAGGAATTCATCTGGCGGAGAACGAAAGAGAGATGCAGAAGGGAGGGGGTGCAGGTCCGTCTCTCCCAGTGAACCCTCCCGCCAGGAGCCACAGCTGCAGCACCGTTAGGTCCTGCAAGGCTTTGTTAAGCTCCTTAAACCCAGCTGAGGTGCCAGCCCGGGGGACAACGGGTTAACTGACCTCCTCCCTGGGGGCCTGTGACTCAGAGACCACCCCCAGCCCTGCCCTGGGTATCTGACGGGCCAGAGGGATTCTGGGGTGGACGCAGCTTCAGAAGGAGGGGCTCTGCCAGAGGAGAGAAGGGTCTGTGCCCCCAAGGAGGTGGCCGCCGGCCAGCTACCACCTGCCCGGTGTGCTGTGCTCGAAAGCATGTGCACACGCGTGTGCCCCTGCTACACACGTGTGTGCACCTGCTCACATGTATGGACGCACACACGTGCACTTGGTGAGTGTTTGGTGCTGGGGGCACACATATGAGTGCCTGTGGTTTCACTGTGCACGTGTGCGTATCTGTGAGTGTACACACGTGTGCACGTGTTATCATGCTCTGCAGGAGTGGTTGCATGTGTGGGAGTGTGGGAGCCCGAGCTCTGTGGGTGCCTGCGTGTGCACCCTTGCAGGTGCATGTGTGTGTGGGTGTGACCTGGGGCCTGGCAACCGCTCCCCACTGTGCTTGCGGCCACGTCCTCGGCGTGGATCCCAGCGTGGCCCCCAGGGTGACCCCCGGCATGGAGGGCGACAGTGCCCCCCCAGTTGTTTGATTGCAGACACCTCCGTGTTCCTCCACCTCGGGGCCGCCGCACTGTCACCGTCGCCCCTCCTCCCGACAGCGGGCCCTGCAGGCTGGACCTACTCCAGCGACGCCAGGACCCTCAGAAGTGGAGACACGGAGGCTGCCTCACCACCTGCCCCTGGTTCTGCTCCTCTTCCGGTTAAGGGGGCCATGCGAGGGCCCCCGTCGGTGCTGCAGGGGTCAGCTAGGCTGGAGCAGGCCTGCAGCTGGCAGAGGGGCTGGCTAGGCACCCACTGCGGGGAAGGGCAGCCCCACGTGGAGGGGGGTGTCTGTCTCCTCCGAGGTGTTGGAAATGCCTGCCCCTCCCAGCGGGCGGGCGAGTGCACACATGGGAGGGAACCGCCTCACTGTCCCGGTCCCTCTTTATCTCCTTGGGGCCCTTGCTGTCAGCAGGGTGGATGACACTGCGGCCACCCTGACCTGGCCCTTGACTCCAGGTGTAAGGGTTGGACTGGGGGCCGGCGGCCGAGTGCTACCTCCGAATGTTCCCGACCTGATGGCGGCCGCGGCGGCTCAGCACCTTCACCAGCGGGGGCAGCACTTCGCCGTCTGCCGCCCCGGGGCTCGCTCCGCAGCACAGTCAGACCCCAGGCCAGGCCTGCAGCGCCCGAGCCCTGCCCAGACAGGGGTGGAGTCTGTCACAGTGTCCTGGGTTGGGGGAAGCCTGGCCCCTGCACCTGTTAGGCAACTGTGTCTTTTGAGGGGGGTCCTGGCCCTGAGGGGGCTCAGTGGGGCATCTGAGGTCACAGAGGGTCCCGGGCAGGTGGCACAAGGGGGCGCCTTCCTGACGGCACGTGGGGTGGGGCTGCAGCTTGGGGCACAAGGCACTTCCTGAGGCTGGGAGAATTGACATCTGTGTGTAACAACTGAGCTGGGGGGGGCCCAGTGCTGGGTGGCTGACCCTCCTCCTGCCTGGGGACCCTGGGTGTCCTCCAAGCCGCTCCTCTGAGCTCCGCGCAGGGAGAGCGAATTCTCCCGGGGCCTCGTCTGCAGCTGAGTGCCTGACCTAGACGTCCACGGCCACCAGCCGACTTCCCCCGTGGGCTGCCTGGGAACTCATGAGGAACGCAGAGCCCTTCCTGGCTGTCCCGGGGGCTCCATTCTGGAACCCTCCATCCCTCCGGCAGCAGCAGGCTCTGTCCTCCCCCACCCCAGGTAAAGGTGAAGGGGGGGCGTCTCCTCCACCATTGTGACTTGGGTCTCGGGCTCTTTGAGAAAGAGGAAGCTGAGTGGCCGCTGGTGTATCCTGGAGCAGGCGGGGCAGGTGAGAAGAGAGCTGGGCAGGAACCTTCTGACCTGAGCCCCAGCTGGCCGCCGGCCCAGGTGGGGAGGTGTCTGCACCTTGGAGGGCCAGGCCCGGGTGTGTGGGGACAGGGGACAAGAGAGACTAAGAGAGAGATCCTGCTGAGGCCGCTGGGGGCCGGTGGAGACACATCCTCGGGAGAGGGTGCATGCGGTGGGGGGGCTGCTAGGTGGAGCCGCGCACAGAAGCCGCACGCCTGGGGGCTCCACTGTGGGAGGACACGCTCTGAGAGCTGAAGGCTGTGCCCGCGGCTTTGGCATCCTGACTCGTGGGACCCTGGCCCCCTTTGCATCAGCGCAGCAAACGTGGTTTGGACTGAGACGGGGCTGGGCATTCCCGTAGGGGTCAGGCGTGTGCAGGAGGGGCCTTAGATCTCGAGGAAGACGCTGTTTGGGGCGAGATGGGGACGCGTCAGGCTTCCCGCCTTACGGGCCAGGTGACTCTGCTTCTGAGACAGGAACGTGGCAGCCAGGTCTGCAGAGCGGAGAGCGTGGCTGGTGAGGGCAGGGCTGGAGGTCACCGCGGCCACACTCTGGGCAGGAAGCTTCTGGAAGCAGCAGGGGCAGGGCTGGTTTCAGGGGCTGCACCAGCCCAGCCCCAGGGGAGACCAGCACCTCTTGGGGAAGGTTACTCTTGGCTGCTGCATTGGCTTAAACCCTGCAGGGCTGGACAGAAATCCCAGGCAGCCCTTACGGTCTTGACAAGGAGACGTTTCCGTCGCGTTTTCCGTGTGGATTTCCTGCTGCCGAGGGGCTGGAGACACTGCGCATGTGCCGTTCGTCTTGTCAAAACCAGCTCGCGTGTGCCCTCAGCTCCCACTTTGGTTTTGCTAACGGTGAATATGAGAAACGGTTTCACACACTTACTTTCGTGTGGTTTCCCCAAACGCGGGGCTGCCCGAGGCATCTCCCTGCCAGGGGCTGTCCGGAAACAGCTTCTGCATCAGATTGGGTTTAAATGCACCCCACGGCCTCTGTTCTCTGCTCCAGGTATCTGTGACCACGTCTCCGACAGTCACAAGGGGAGACACAAGCAGCTCAGGAGAATGAAAACAGTCCTTCAGGGAGAACATTTCAAGGGCATGCAGTGTAGCTAATTTCGTGGAAAATTAACCTGCAAAAGAGATTACAAGTCCAAATCAGCCCCCAGACCTCAAGGATCTGCGGAAGGAGGAAGGGGCCCCTCGCAGGCCCCGGGCTGAGCGGGACTGAGGGCTGGCGAAGGGGGCAGGAGCTTCAGAGCCTGACCCACATGTCGGCCCATCTTTGGCACAGATGAGGCCCTTTCCTGCCGTCGGGAGGCATGTCCACCCACGGCCGGCTGTTTGCTGCCGGTCAGGGCGCTGCCCCACCGCCCCTGCATGCGCTCGGCTCAGCCCCGGAAGGTGACTCTGCTCTGGCCCCGGCTCCGGCCCCGTGAGTGCCGTGGGCCTCTCTGGGGAGCTGTCTGATGGTCTCCGTTGTCCAGGATCAGCTGAGGCTGGCGTCGGCTCGAAGCAAAGACGGGAAAATGAGAATCTTTGTATCTTCTGCCAAGGCGTTGATTCTTCCCCAAACTGCCAGAACAGAAATAATTTTAGAAGCTATTGTTCATCACAAGCTCTGTTTTTCATGGTTTAAAACAAGCCCTAAACAGTCGTCAGAGGATGCTAGAGTAGCATGCCAACCGGGAGGACGGCGGGGGATGGACAGAAACGGGGACCTCAGGCAGCAGCGAGTGCGGCAGCAGCCCCCAGGCCTCCAGCAGCTCCTCCCACCACGGCCATACACCCTGGGCGTTTGGTTTGGGGCCTGGCGGGCAGGGACGCCTGCAAGCCTACTGGGCTGCTGGGCGGTGGACTGGGCTGCCCTTGTCCTGAGCGCCCGCAAGGTTGGACACAGGGTCCCTCTTGACGGCTGGGCCGGACGCAGCTGCATCCCTGCTCTGGTCCTGCGCCTCCAAGGGCTTCTCTTGGCGGCTGGGTTTCGTCCAGGCTGGAGGTGCGCCATGCGACTCTGGGATTAGGGTGTGCTGGTCCCCCCAGACCTCGGGCTCCGTCACAGGCTGTGGCCGGGGTCGGGTTTACCCACTATCTCCCACGTGCCTGGCAAGGGGTGCCACCTGCTGATGGGCACACAACGCCAGGCAGCGTCGTCCTCGCCCCTGCAGTGGATGCCTGAGACGGATTTTGCCCTCAAAAAGTCGCTGGCTTCTCTTCCTCGCTGGGTGATACATTTTGGGAGAATCTCACGAGATTGAAGCGGCTTTGCTCCCACGTGCTGGGCTGGGGAGAGGTCCCCCGGAGAGGCAAACACCTTAGCCTTCACAAGGACCGGCCACATTCACAGGGCTGCCCCCGAGGCACTTGGCCCTGGGCGGTGCCTGGACAGGACCTGTCTCAGACCTCAGACCTCGGTACCGCTGCGAGGGGCTACACCGGGCAAGAGGGGTACCATCTCACTGCTTTTCTGCTGCTGGTGGGTGCTTGGTTCTCCAGAGAAGGGCCTCCGGTCCAGACCTTCCTGGGGCCCAAGACCCCCTCTCCGGGGCTGTTAGGCTCTCAGAGCCCTTTCGGTGGCCATGTCGGAAGCAGGCCTCCTCCTGGGGAGCACGTGTGAGGAGGCCGCAGGCCACACTCAGGAGGGGCTGGAACGGCCGCCGTCTGTGCGCCTCTCCATCCTCCCAGGTGGAAAGATGTCTGCTCCGCGTCAAGGCCGTTTTCCGTTAATTTTTTCTCAGGTTGGACAATGCGAAATGCTACTGTAAGCATCGAGCCAGGGGTGGAATCGTAGCCCTTGACCTGCCCTCTGTTCCCCGGGTCACAGGCTCTTCCTCCTGCTCACTTGCCGTCAGGGCCCAGGCCGAGGGCCTTCCTTTGTCTCGGCTCTGGAACACAAGGGCCCTGCACGACCTGTAAGGAAGGGACAGCTTTGACCTGACGGTGCTGAGGTCTTGTGGGCAAAGCGGGATCACAAAATACAGAATTTAAGGTTTCCAGGTTTGTTTAAGACGTAAATAAACAGCAGTTTGGTTTTGCTGTCCGAGAAGCCCCCACAGATCCAGAGTGGGGTTGGCACAGCACATGGTGAGAGGTGCATCCGCGGGGACAGGGCCACCAAGAGGCAACGGGAGGCGCTCCCTCCTGGAGCCTGAGTGAGCGGGCTTCCTCCCTGCGCGGGTCCGTCCACTGCCCTGACCCCACCTGCCCGTCAGACAGGCGTGAATAAGTGACCCCTCTCACGGGAGCATGTGTCCAGTTGGACCCCAAGGCAGCTGCTCTGCTCAGAGGAGGGCAGCAGCTCTGAGCAGGGGACCAGGAAGGGCTCCCAGGACAGCGACAGTGGGCCTGGTCGGAGGTGGGGGGAGCGTGACTCTCAGGGACTGCAGGGACCCTGGAGTATTGACCACCACCTGCTCCTGGGCTCCAGTCTGGAGATCCCGGGGCAGGTGGAGGGGGCAGCGGCTCCGCTCGCACCGAAGCCCCAGAACCTGATGTCACTTCCCGACTTTCATCACCACTGCTCTTTCGTTCACTCAGTCATTCATTCGTTCACTCAGTCATTCATTCACTCCCTCACTCATTCGCTCCCTCACTCATTCACTCCCTCACTCATTCACTCCCTCAGTCATTCATTGATTCAGTCATTCATTCACTCACTCACTCATTCACTCCCTCATGCACTCCCTCCCTCCCTCCTTGAACAGCCTGGCCTGAGGTTTGGGGGGCTGGGTGGGACGACGCAGGCCTCCCAGCCCTCTTGACCACCTGAGGGCTGCTCGCTGGAGGTGCGTGTGAGCTGGGCAGGGCCGGGGTCTGCATGGGTGGGGGGCAGAGGCGGGAGCCCAGGCCTGGTGCTGACGCACGGTCCTGCCTGCCGCCCCCTTCCTGCACCCCCGGTCCCCCACTCCATGCAGAGTGAGGGCAGCTCTCATGTCCACAGACAGGAGTGGGGGCTGCGGACCTCAGACAAAGTTGCAACAAAGACGCATTCACAGGCGGGCGGGTGGGCGACAGCCCCGCTCTCCCTCCTCTGCAGCTCCCCTGCCCCCCACCTCCCTCTTGGTGCTGAGGAGGGGGAAGGGCAGGGAGGGACCTGCCGTGGCCAGGACGGGAGGCACATGCCCAGCTCCCAGAGTCTGGGCCCCAGGCCCCGCCCCACTGAAGCCACCTGCTTTCCTGGAGCCCAGAGACACCTAGGCCTCCTGGGGTGGGCAGCATGGGAAGAAAAGCAAAATGGAACATTTCCACAGAAATAGCAGGCCAGGGGGAGGCAGACACACTCCCACGGTAGAGCTAGGTCCTTAACCCTCTCCTGCCCCAGAGGGACTTGCATACCCCTTCCCTCCTGGGGAGTATTAAGGGACTTTCCCAGGGAAAAGGGGGTTTTTAGAGGTCAGGAAGCAGGGACCACCATCCTGGGGTGGAGACGTGGGGCCCTGGCGGGCCGGCACTCATGCAGCTGAGAGCAGGCTGAGGCAGGGAAGGAGGAGGCCCCATGGGCAGTTGGGAAGGACACAGGAGGGGGGCGTGCACCCGTCATGATTCCTTTCTGTGGAGAGAAGGCATTTGCGCCGACCTCTTTGGAAGGTGAGCAAGGGAGGGGAGGCCGCTCCAGGCAGAGGCCCCAGACCCCAGGGCCCCCGTCCCGGGCTATTCCCTCAAATCCAGCCTCACCTGCCCGGCGGCCCTGTTGTTGGGCCCGGCCCGGGGCCGCAGAGTGGCAGAGAAGCCAGCCTGCTGGTCCCCCCAGCTGCACGTGGAGCGCTGCCGCGGGCCCTGGTGAGGGAGCAGAGATAGCCTCGCCCACGGCTGGGATGGGGCAAGGGCGCTTTTTCTCTGATCTCTGGTCACAGAGCCGGCTGAGCCACATTTGGACGTAACGGTCAGGATTCGTAAAACAGAAAGGCTGGGGGCTTCCCTGGTGGCGCAGTGGGTGAGAGTCCGCCTGCGATGCAGGGGACACGGGTTCGTGCCCCGGTCCGGGAGGATCCCACATGCCGCGGAGCGGCTGGGCCCGTGAGCCATGGCCGCTGAGCCTGCGCGTCCGGAGCCTGTGCTCCGCAACGGGAGAGGCCACAACAGTGAGAGGCCTGCGTACCGCAAAAAAACAAAACAAAACAAAACAGAAAGGCTGGGACTTGGCTGCCCTGGCGTGATAGACCGCAGGGCGCAGAGAGCGCAGCAATGTAACACGGAGGAAACCTGTGGCTCAGCCGCCACCACAGGGGGTCACCCTGTCCGGCTCACAGTGTGCGGCCAGCACCGTGCGAGGAGGCGGGTGTGGATGGAGGGCCAGGCCCCCCGCCACTGGTGGAGCTGCCTCTCACTGCTGGCAGCTCTGGGGGCACTGGGACCCCCCCCCCCCCATCCACACCCAGCTTCTAAGGGCAGCTGGGTCTGACCTATTCAGGAGCTCTGGGCTTTGAAAACCTGCTGGTTAAGGGCCAGTTAAAATGCCAGGCTGGGAGAGGCTCCTGCCGCCCCAAGGGAGCTGAGCTGTCATCATGCGTCAGGGGCACGTGTCAGAGCCCCATGGAGGACAGCCAGCTCGCAGGAGGACAAGACGCGTCCTCGCCCGGCTGTTGGCAGGGCGACTGCAGCCACCCTGCCTTACCTCCCATTGGAGAGGCCTGGGCCCTGCGTCCTCCAGTCCCTGGGGTGTCCAGGGTGCCTGGCCCGCTGTCCACGGTGCTGGGACCTGGCCAGGACTGGCTCTGGGCCTGGAGGCACTCTCCAAGGTGCTGAAGACACTCGTTCCAGGCTCTGAGAGTTTCGAGCGGCCTTAAGAAACACCAGCTCCCCTGGGCCTAACTTCAACACATCTGAGTTATGGTTCTTCCTGCACGTCTTTGGGAACGTAAGTCTTTTATTAACCTTGGTCAGATCTTGAGCCGACCTGCCGCATTCCTTGATCCTATCCCTCGTGCCCTGCCGCTCTCTTCCCTCCCTCCTCCCCTTCCTCCCTCCCTCTTCACAGCAATTCCCCAAAGGACAGAGGAGGACACCCTTCCTCTGCTTGGTCCCCTGAGAAAATGATTTGGAAATGTCCAAGTTTCTCCCAGCCCTGAGAGTTGGGGTTCAGGCCGGTAGGCAGAGTGGAAGTACCCTGGGCACTGCTCCGTGTAATCGCAACCTACAGACCTGAGAAGGAGGCCTGTGTTCTCTGGCCTATTGGTTGGTGCCGACCCTGAGTTTATGCTGAGATGCGGAGGCCCAGGAAGTAGGATATCCCCTCCATTCCCCATCACACTTAATGTAACATAATATTTATGTTCCTTCCTTCTTGAGGGAGGGGGCAACATTCTGTCAGAGAAACAGAGGCTGGCCTGTCACCTTTCCAGCAGCAAGTGGGGAAGCTACTGGAGAGAGAGGCATGGCGTGGGCGTTCCTGTGGTGTTGCCTGAGGTGTGGGTGGGGGGCACAGCGGGGAAGTCTCTGGCTTCTCCCTGGGCCAGGGAGATAGATGAGGCCCCAGGGTTTGGGCAAAGCTTTCATGTCGGTGCTGATGGAAGCAACAATGACAAAATACAAGACAAGCGAGATGGAATTTTCTATCAGAGTGGGTTCATGGCCCCTATGAGCGCCCACGTACCAGGGGTCAGGACCCAGGGCCCCGCAGGAGTCGGAAATGTCAGCAGGGCAGTCCCTGAGCGTCTAGAATCTGGAAATGACACCAGCTGGCCTGCCTGCTGCACAGACGGGTCCTGCAACAGCAAGGCGACTGTTACTGAGCTCGGGGTGAAGCTCATATTTTCAAGCAGCAGGTGCTTTTGACGTGTTTGGACCCGGGGACTCTGAGGTTGAGGGGCTGCAGCACACAAGTGCACACAGTGGGCGCCAAGCCGGGGGCTGGGCCCCATGGGGGGCTCCTGGGGGCTTCAGATTCCCTGTGTGGGCTGGTCAGCCAGGATGCTGGGCAGCCTGCTCTGCGTCCAACCCCCCTCCACTGCCCCCTTCACTCCCTGCCCCCGAAGCGCCTCTTCCGCCACCCCTCCCCCACTCCCCGTCCCCTCACTGCCCCTCCATCTTGGCTGCTGGTGGGTGGGGGCACTCCTTGCCGAGGCTCTCATCCCCCCACGTCCACCTTCCTCACATGCTGTCTCTTTCCAGCCCCAGGCCCTTCACAGTGATACGGGGCTGGACAGACCTAAGCTGGGGGGTCCCCTCACGGGAAAGGTAGGAAACAGCCAGAGCCCGGTTCAGCCTGAACGAAAGGGCGATCTGCCCCCAAGTCCCATTTCCCCGTGGAATAATCCCGAGAAAGTGCTGGCTCCGAGCGAGGTCCGTGCAGGTGGGTCCCGGGAAGGCGTGAGCGCTGGACCCCAGAACCCAAGGCGCTCACCTGTGCCGAGGCCCCGCCCAATCACCAGGCCCTCCCTGGCCCCGCCCCGCCGCCCAGGTCCCACCCACCGAGACACACCCACCTCCCTGGCCCCGCCCACACCCACCGCAGGGGTACTCATCCCCTTTATGCATCAGCATCCCCTGCAGGGCGCTCCTTAGCAGGTGCAGCCTGAAACCCCCATTGGCTGTTGGGCTGTCATATCTCACAGCCCTTGGGCAGCACAGACCCCCTAGACTGCTCCACTCTGGGTGCCATGTGTGCCCACTGTCCTGCCCTGGGCCATCACTCCGTCATTCCTGGATTACCTTCATCCCTAGAGCATTTCATCTAAGCCTCAAGGGGCCGGCGGGCACTTCTCCAGGGAGGCCGGGTTGGAGGTTGGTCCTGGACCCGTGGAGCAGGGGCCACTACATCCACTGACCCTGTGGGGTTGGTCTGGTGCCCACTGACACCCTCCCAGCCCCGGTCCCGCCGACTGGACCAGATGCGGTCTGGGATGGCACAAGCGCTCTGCCCAAGCAGGGCTGGGATGGGGATCCGTCTGCCCTTCCAGCCTGGGCCCCACAAGGAGGGGTATGGGGAGGCCCCAGAGGAGAGGGAAGGGCATTCCTGGGGAGCAGGGGCCCCAACCAGGGGCCAGGTGGGCATCAGAGCAGAAGCAAAGACCTAAGCGAGGAGACCTGGACTGGACAGGGGGGAACGGAGGTGTGAGCCAGTGCAGGGCCTGTGGGGCCCAGGGAGGGACAGACGGTCACAGGAGGGACGGGGCTGGTGGGTAGCAGATGGGTAGATTCCAGACCGTTCTTTTACTCAGCTTTCCTGGAGGCCAGGCCAAGCCCAGGACACCCAGCAGAGGCAGCACCGAAGGGTCTCCACCAGGAGGGGCCCAGGGGCCTGGGGGCCTGCGAGACCCCGGGACTCAGGCCCACCATGTGGAGGTGAGGTGAGGACACTGAGTCTGGCTCCCCGATGCCTGTGTGTGTGTGTGTGTGTGTGTGTGCAGGTGTTGATGAGGGCCTCACACAGCGGCTGGAGGGACCTGTGCGAGGGCTGTGGGGGATGGCTGGGGAGGGATGAGGCCCACAGTCGAGATGAGGTTGTTCTAGGGGAAAAGCATGGTTCCCAGTCACCCCACTGCTCAGGGTTGGGGGATGTGAAGGCTGGTTTTGTCCTGTGCCCGCTCTCTGTCAGCAGGGAGGGGCATGGGCACCATCACGCCCCACAGAGGGAGGGGAGGGGGGCCCTGCCCAGGAGGGCTGTGATGGGGCGGGACGCCCACCCTGGGCTGGGCCTGAGGGTCACCGAGAGGAAGGGCAGCCTGATCCACCAACATGCCTGACCTACGATCCTGTCTACAAACTTATAAACCGAAGAGGTATCAATTCAGGTGCCGCAATTTCTCCGATAAACGTCAAAATATGTAAATATCAAACTCTTTCCCTCCAGCCACTAAAACAAATGGAAAACACATTTATTAGCATAGAGATGAGTTTAATCCAATCAGCCCTAGTACAAATTAGCCACAGGAAATGTAACGAGCTGGGAATTAATTAGCAGCATAATGATAATAGCGTCGCCTGCTAATCACCTCACGGCCACACGCTCTCCCGGCGCTGCCACGAGGCCCCCCGGCAGCCGATTTCTTCCTTTGCAAGAGGCTCCGGGAGCAGAGACCACTAGGTAGCCCCTCAGCCTCCTGGGGGGCAGGAGGAGAGGCTACGGCGGGGACGGGCAGACGGCTGCCCCCGGGGGCAGGTCTGCAAGATCTAGGGCGATGGGCCAACTCAGCTTGGCTGCCCAGGGATGGGGGCCTGAGATCCTCGGACAGCACGGGGCAGTGGGGCTTCAGGGGTGCTCAGGAAGGGCTCCCCCAGGGCCAACTCCAAGACAGCCCTCTTACAAAGTGCCGAGAGGCTCTGGCCCTGGTGTGGCTCAGGCGTGGGGGTGTCCTGCTTCCAGGGCGATCTCCCAGTGGAGAGGCCCCAGCAGCCTCAGGTCCTAGCTGAGCGTGGGGCGTGCTGGTGTGCGGTCCCCACCTGAACTGGGGCGTGTCTTAGGGTCCCAAACGACCCCACCTGCATGTAACTCAGACCCCTGGTTTCCTGCACGGGAGGCCCCGAAACCAGCCACGTGGTTTCTAGCAGGATGGAGAGGCGACAGCGTGGGATGGTTTGCCCGTGTATGGGGCTGTGGCTGACGCGCGAGGACACCCGTCTCAAGCCAAAATTAAAGCCACTGTGTTACGTGTTTTCACCACGAGCAGAAGCAGAGTCGGCAGTTTAAAGTCAGAGGAACTGGAAGGCCAGATAAGGCCGCAAACATTTTTGCTTTCACGTTTCAAGACAAAGAAATGACGGACAAGAAGAGAAAACAACAACGTGTACCCTGTGATAATCCAAAATATGACACTTTGTCCTGTTTTCCTTAAGAAAGTGTAAAGCCTCGAGGCCACAGCAAACTGACCCTCAAAGCCAAAGAGGAAATGATTCAGCATCTTCTTCTTAATGTCCACCGGCTCCTTGTCGGAGCCTAGGTATTTAGCATGTTATTTGGGTCCTTGGATCTCTGGACGTCGGTCACATCTGCCAAACCAACTTCTTCATGTGCTGTTGATGATGGTAACATGCTACAAAGAATAAAACAGCCGCTGACATTCACTGAACACCTGCCACTTGCCAGCAACTGGCCTGCACTCGCCCTAGAAATGTCTCAATTATCTGCTGCTGTGTAACAAACCACCCCAAACGTAATGATTTTAAAACGTGGTGGCATCCAAGGGACACTTCTGCAGCCTGCTCACACCAGAATGAGACATCAGGCTCGGCCAGGGTGTCCCCCCGCCAACGGCCCCCGAGGGCCCGTGTGCAGCCGAGTCCCTCCTGCCTGAGGGTCAGGCTGGAGGTGGGGCTGGGAGGCGACGGTGGGTCCACGGGACTCAGCAGGTGAGTCCTGTCCCTCCCGGACCACAGAAGTTGGGGAACTGACCCTTCCAGGGCCTGCGTTTGTGGGCTCGCGGGGAGCGGGGAGGGGCCTCTGCGGCCCCCTCTACTGAGCCCCGTGTCCCTCCCCAGAAGGCGGGGAGAAGTGACAGATGCTCCTGGTCTCTTTGTGGGGAAGATTCTTGATGGCAGGGGGCCCCTGCCGTTTTCCATGAGTCTCCTTCCAACCCCAGCTGTTTCACCAGAGGGCAGAGAGGAATCTTTTTATCAAAGCTGTGAAGTGTGCGTTTCCAGGACCTGAAGGTCAAGCCCCAGCTGCATGTCTCTGCACCTCAGCGTCCTGCTCATGCCCACTGTCACCTCGCGTCTCTGGGGATGTCCAGGTAACAATGGCCGCGGCCCCCGACTGCACTGGCCACAGGGCTAATGCCGCCCGGGCAAATCCTTTTGCCAAGGGTCTCCTCTTGGGGACAGTGGAGAGGACTGATTGATACGAGAAGGCACGGAACACCGGTTAGCGGATTGATGAAGGAAGTCCACGCCTGCGGCGTCCAGGGCCGGGGCGGGACCGTCCACTCGGGCGGCAGAGCGCAGAGATGCTTGTTCCATATTCACGCCCCTGAACAGCATCCACGTCGAATTTTCTCAAGTCACACGTCCGAACAAGGATCCTTCTAGCGTCAGATGTGCTGTTCCCGGCCTGGTCCACAGTAGGGTAGGGCTGCAGGGCAGGCTGCAATGCACTGGGTCGCCCCCAGGCCCGGGTGCCACCCCAGGCTTGTTGGTAACATGGTGGGCACGACTCAGACCTGAAAGCTGCAACTTGTCCCATCAGGGGTGCACGCTGTCCCCAGTGGCTATCGGGGCGCAGGTTCACGTCCTGTGCCCACAGGCCTCTCACCCCAGGGGCGGGGGCTGACGGGGAAGCCACCCTCCACTCGGTGGACCCAGAGGCTGGAATCCTGCCCTTCTAGGCACAAAGCAGACACAGCCACTGCCTCTGGGGGCTCATGCAATGGGGAAGAGAAACAGACAGATGCAGACACCCCTGAGTGGCCCCCAGGTGGGGACAGAGCAGAGAGGGCAGAGCTGGGAAGAGAGGGAGCGCCGCCGCCGAGCGGCATCGAGCTGAGAACTAAGGGCAGAAGGCAGCGAGTCACGCAGCATTTTGGTCACCGCAGGCCGAGCCGGCTGAGACGGGCTTGGGGAGCTTTGGGCAAAGCTGGCACAGACCACCCCGGAGGCCCAGGGGGTGTGTTCTGCTTGGAAGGGAGCTGGGGCCTCCCAGGTGAGGGCATGGCCCTCCTCGGTCTCTCTGGCCTGACGACCCACAGAGTAGGCGCCCCATGGGGGCCGTTACTGACCCACAGGCCCCAACGCAGCTGAGCGAATTCTCCCCCAAAGGCCTGGGCTCCATGAGACCTGCGACACAGTGGCGACTGTTGCAATGCCCAGCGCCCCAGCCCTTTGGCGGAATCCGCTCTGTGCCCTCCACCCAGAAGGTCCCCACAGCTCCCAACACCACCTGGGGAAACCCTTCCCTCATCCCTAGGAAGTTCCAGGCCGGCCCCCAGGGATTGCTCCCCCCTCCGCACCGGGTGTCTCTGTCCCTGTGCTGCTCGGCACCTGTTCTCTTTAAACTCACATCCCCCTCCCCACCGGCCTGGACCTGCCGACCATCTGGCTGGCCTTGTGTCACCCCTCGGGGGTCCTTGGGTCTGCCCCCTGAAACCTGGGCGTGCTTGTGACTTTGATGCGAGGACAGCAAACCCGTGGCCGTGGGGACCCACGGGGGCATTCTCTGTGGGTCCTCGTGGGAGGGCTCAGTGGTCCCGCTGAAAGGAACTCTCGCCCCTCACAACCCCATCAAGGGGAGCCCAGCGCGGGGCCCGCCCTCTGCTGCCCTGGGGGCCGTGCAGCCCCTCTAGCCGCCTCCCCAGCTGGCCCTTCTCCCTCTGCACCTCGGCCCCCCACCCAGAGACCCCAGGCAGAGGCTCAGGGCCCCATCACGCTCGCTCCTGTGTCCTCAGCAACAAGACTGCTGGTTAATTAAGCTCCGAGCAGGCAGAGGTCGGGGCCGACCCGGGGTCACTCGGCACCGCAGCAGCTCAGAGACCCATTTCGGAGCCGCACCCTGTAATTTAGTCACAGTGAAAAGGGCGAGAAGAAAAGGTCAGTATCGTTCTAAATGAGACTAACTGCTTCCTTTCTGTCGGGGACACCGGCGAGTGGCAGATTAGCAGTGTGGGGAAAAGGTCAGGTGTGTGGGCCCTGGGCCCGGTGATGGAAGCAGCAGGATTTGGGGAAACACGTGCACGTCGTCCACTCTGGCCTCTGGTACAAAGAAGCCCACCTGGAGGCGTTGCAAACCTCACAGGATGCCGGTGGGCGGGGGAGGTGTTGGGCAGGGAAGGGGCTCTGGGCTGGGAGGACTGGAGGCTGGAGGGATGGGGGAGGTGATGTGCCGGTGGCGGGAGGGGGCATCCTCCCCCAGCCCCCCCGCAGTTGGGTTTGGGGGTCACCCTCAGAGCCACCAGGCACGGTTTCCTGGCACCGTCGGGCTTCCTCCCGCCGTCTGCCCATCCTCACTCTGCGGCTTCTTCATTCCTCGGTTTTCCCCTCTTTTTTGTCTCTTATTTTATGTTGAAATGCCCGCCCTGAGAACAGGTCTCTTCTGGGGAGGAGAACCCAGCAGCCCCCGAGTGGGGCGCGTCTTAGCAGGGAAGGCTACTCCCTCGGGGGGGGGGCCCCGGGGCCCCCTGCCTTCCTGCCACTGGGGTCGGCGGGGTCGGGGTCCCCTTGGAGGCACATGTGGCTCCCCGTGTCCCGGCTGTGTCCTCTCACAGGGGGTCGTGTTTCGTGTCTCCTTTTCACGTCTCCAAAGCTCTTGCACTACTAACGTAGCATGAATTCTGGGCCATCGTGGACATTTGTGAGAATCCCCAAGGTCGTCCCTGCAGCAGGTTGAATGGCAGCCCCCCCACCCCCCTAAAAGGTACGAACACCTGGAACTGGGGAGCAGGACACTGTTTGGTAAAAGGTCTTTGCAGATGTAATTAGGGATCTTGAGATGAGACCACTCTGGATGAGGGTGGCCCTGAACCCAAGGACAGGATCCTAAATAGAGACGGGCGGAGGGATGGCTGAGTGAAGATGGAGACAGAGAGAGAGAGCCAGAGACAGAGAGAGGGACGGGGAGAGATAGGGAGAGCCAGAGAGAGTCAGAGAGAGACAGAGAGACGGAGACAGAGAGATACGCAGAGAGAGAGGTACTGAGGACTGACAGGCTCCGCGGGCGTCCTTGCAGAGAGGGGGATGGACACCCTGCCAGGCGACTTCCTGCCCTGGTCGTTTCCTAGCTTTCCTCCCTGGACTTGGTTGGCCACAGCTTCAACTGTGATCAGAGGATCAGACCCACTGGTCAACGTGCAGAGTTGGTTTCCGGAACATACGAGGTCCCGACAAGGCCAGCCTCGCTCCTGGACTCCTGCAGGGCACCTCGGCCCGAAGGTCCTGGTTCTTACCTTCCTGACCCGTGGACAGAGCCAGCATGGAGGTTCCCTCGTCCTCTGCCCTCCGTTGTCCCAGGGGAGCAGCGGCCTCCTCCGCAGAGCAGGATGGGGGGTAATTACGGGAAGAGCACTGGATTTTCCCTTAGATCGTGTGGACGGTAAGCAAGTGGGCAGGGGTGGCAGGCAGAGCGGGAGCGTGGTCGCACCTTTGCTAACGGTCAACCCGACGGCCTCGGCCTCGAGCAGGCCCCGCCTTCTCCCTCACAACGGGGACAGTTAGAAGGATGAAAAAAGAAAAAGGAAATTCAACATGCATTTTACAGAACATGAAAAAACAAAAAGGAGTCCTCTCCTTATCTGTCATGTTGTTATTCAACCGGGTGTGCAGTTTAAAAATAACTTTGCCTTTTACGGAAAAAGAATTAAAGATAATTTCTCACTGAACCTGGCACAGGAGGGAGAATTTAGGAGGACGTGGTTCCCTGAGAAAGGCTCCTAACACGTCACCCTCCAAAGCCACGTGACCGAGCGGGTTCCCAGGACAATTTATGAAGGTCAGCGGCTGTGAACAGCAGAGAACGTGCTGGATGCACCGGCGGGGAACCGGACACCTCCTCGGAGCGCCTGTGGGTAAGTGGGAGGGAGTTCCGCCAGGTCTGCTCACGGCCGTTGGGACGTCTTTCCAGTGTGGACACAGAGTCCCGCAGGGATACCGTGTGGGATATCTGGAGCACACGTGTCCCTGGTGCCACACCCAGTGGCCCGGAGGAGGAAGCGGCCACCCTCCAACCTCCGTCTGTTCTCGATCCCAGAGCAGCCCTGGGAATGGAGGCTGCGGGAGGCCTGGGGCGGGAAGGGCAACTTAACGACAGCCTGCGCTTCACAGTCACACTTAGGCTTGTTTCCGGAAATAAATCTGCGCTCAGTGCAGTAACAGCAAATTATGTTTTCTCAGTTTTCTGCTTTACTCTAAAGAGAGCAGATCATTATCTGATCATCTGGTTCCAAACAAATGGTCACAGGGGAGGGAGGCCAGTGGAGGGAGCTCAGAGGAGCGATAAAAGACACCGTTATGACCAGACCCGGGGTCCAGGGTGAGCCGAGGGGCCCTGCTGGCCAAAGGCTGTTGGTGGGATGCAGAAATCGCCCCCGTGGTGCAGGGCGCCGTCTCAGGTCCCACCACGGTGGAGTTAAATTGATGCAGATGCTGGGAGCCGTCGACCTGCCAGAAAGGATGAATGGGGGCCTGGGTGCCCAGCAGTCGTGTTTCAAAACTCATCCCTGCCCGCCGGTGCTGACCCGCTCGGGGCTCCTCTGCCTTGAACAGGTGAGGGGCAAAGGGTGGATTCAGAGCCAGGTTTCTGGAGGGAAACCATCTTCCCACCACACATGTGAGTCTCTGAGCAATTGGACACAGAACCTGGCGCATCTGCTTTTCAGAATCCATGCATTCACTAAGCCCCACGGGGACTGTCCACACCTCGCTGGTCCCGAGGGAGGCTGGAGGGTTACAACACGACCTGTTTCTCCAGCGACTGTATTCCCAGTAGCTACCCAGGAGAAATGACAACACACGTCCACACGGAAACTTGTAGGTGTGCGTTCGTAGCAGCCTTGCTGCCAATAACCAAAATGCAAACCACCCAGAGGTCCATTAACGGATGAAGGATAAGCGAGATGTGGTCCGTTCACGCGGTGGAACATGATTCAGCGTAAAAAGGACGAAGCACTGACACAGCCTCAAAACACGACGCTGCTTTAAGGAAGCCGACGCAAACTGTAGGATCTTGGTGACGGAAACGTCCGGAACAGGCACGTCTGGAGAGACGGGAATGGACCAGCTCGCTTAGGGCTGGGGCAGGAGGGTGAGCGCTGAAGAGTGCAGGTTTCCTTACTGGGGTGATGAAAACGTCCTAAAGTCGACTGTGCTGATGGGAGCACAACCCTGTGGATATACTAGAAACCACTGAACCATCCACTGGAAATGGATGAATTACACGATATGTGAATTATTATCTCGGTAAAGTTGTTGAAGAGGAAGAATTCAGTCCTCTGTAAAAGGACGAAAAGAAACTACAACCTCACCAGTTGTGGGGCTGCTGGGGGAGTCCTGGACCTGTGAGGGGCTCTGCACAGCACCGGGGCTTGGGGTGAGCCCCCCTGAGGAGATCGGTCCCCTCGCTGGCCTGGAGGGGCTTTTGCTCTTATTAGGGGCTGGGCTCAGACCTCAGCCAGCATCCCTGGTCCCTCCCCTCCCCCCAAGGAGACCCCTGGCCCCTCCACTCACCTAAGGAACCCCCCCGGCCCCTCCCTTCCCCCAAGAAGACCCCTGGCCCTTTACTGGGGGGACGGGCTTGGCACCCTCCTTCTGGAAGCTTCCTCAAGGTTTGGGGCTGACATCTGCTCCCTCCCATGAGACTGGCCTCCTTCTGTGTTCAACCCAGATGGAGGGAGGTGTTGCCCAAGCTGGATGGATGGACGCTGCCTGTGTGCGCACACCTTGGGCCGCAGTGGGTGTTGGGGTGAGGCCAAGGACCCCCACATAGGGCAGTCAGAGGGAGGAGGGCGGGATCAGAGAGAGTGGGCAGGGGTGCGGGCCTCTCCACCGCATCTCAGCCAGGGAGCAGCTTCCTCCTCTCCTGACCCAGGGACCATCTGAGAGCCAAACTCTGAGGGTCACTGGACCCAGCGGGAGAGGTCTGCCAGGCCCAGCCCCCCATGGGGAGGGGGGTCCCGCAACCGCAACCGCAGCCGCACAGACTCCCTGACAGCAGGGTGGCGGCACCTCCAACACCCGCCAGAGGGAGGCCCCTCCCGCCTCCCCAGCTGGGCAGAGGCACTCAGACTCCGAAATCGAAAGCGTACTTGTTAAACCCGGCCTCTAACTCATGATTAGATTTTAATTTCAATACACTTTGTTAAAAATAGATCGGCTCTCCCCAAGAGCAGGGCCGCAGGAACGGGCTTCACATGGCTCGTCCCTGGACCATGAATAGCCTGGAAAATGTTATTAGAATAATTTTTCATCATGAATAATAAATCATAGAAGGATTTGGCAGTGCCGTGTGACACCCCGGGTAAGAGTGGGCTTTGTTTTAGCAGAGTGGGGGGAGGGATCGGGGGTGTTGGTGGGGGATGGGGCAGGCGTTATCGGGGTGAGGTGTCTGTAGGGATGAGGGACCCCCAGACGCATCCTGGGAGGAGGATGGGCTTTGGGACCCAATCCTGCGGAGCTCTTGAGCTGAACGGGTGAGGCCTGGTCCTTATTTCCTCAAAAATGCTGGAAAGAGGGTACAATCTGGAAGTTCCAGTAACACACTAGCCTATCAGGTGGGGTGTGTAATTTCTTCTTCTCCACACCCCCTGCAAGTTTCCCTAATGCTTTTTTTCCTCCTAGGCAAAAGTCAGGAATTTTTCAAGTCACCAAAGATCTGGAGAAATTGTTTGACTGAGCACAGGGGCCTAATGAAAGAACGAGGGTACATCTCTGGGGCCCAGGGTCTCCTCGGCCCTCTTTGCTGCTGAGACACCTGAGGTCAGACCCTTGCCTTACCTGGCTGTGGCGGACACGGCCCACAGGACCCACACGACGGTAGGTCACAGGCACAGGCGTGCAGGGTCCCGCTGCTGCACCAGATCCCAGGACAGAGACTCTCGTTGGCTCAGCTTGGGTGAGGTGTCCCCTCCTGGCCAGTCAGCTACGGCCAAGGCAGATGGGGATGTGGGACTGACCTTGAAGATGGAAGTGGGATGTGGGGTAGACCGTGAAAATGGAGGTGGGATGTGGGGTAGACCTTGAAGTTGGAAGTGGGATGTGGGGTTGACCTTGAAGTTGGAGGTGGGAGGTAGGGTTGGCCTTGGCTTCCTCTCAGACCTCCTGACACCTCTCGGTTTGGGGCTGCAGGCTGGGCGGACGGGGCTGCGACGACGCATTCTGTGGGATCCCAGCTTCCATGGCATCTGTGAGCACATAATCGCGAGCACAGACGCGCAGGCGCCCAGCCCCGGCTTTATCCCGCCCTCTCTCTTCTACAGTGTCTTCCCCTGCAGCTGACAATTAATGTTGCAAAGAACACGAAAAGGAGGGGAAATTACAGCAATTCATCAACTGAAATTATAGGTGTAGACACATGTCAGCAGTGGGAACACTTTCTATCAAAATTAAAGTACTTAGCGATTTTCCTTAAATTTCAAATTATGCAAATCCCATCTCCCGAGCCGCTGCAGGATTACCCAGAAGCACCACACGTGCCGTCGTGACTGCGGGTCGCTCCCTCCCCACGGCTGCTCCCTGGCTGCCCAGCTCACGACTGGCCCAGAGACCAGGCCCGGGAACCGGGCGGGTCCTTCTGCGAGTAGGACCCTGAGGCTCAAAGACCAGCGGAGCTGCGCAAACAGGCCGGGTGGAAACAGGCGCTCACTTTAGTCACCTGTCCCTGCTAAGTGTTTATCAAGCGTGTAGTGGCTGTCGGCCGGGAGGGACAGTCACTGGGGCACTCGGCCACCTCCGTGCACTGTGGCCGGGGCAGGTCCAGGGCGGCTGCGAGCAGAGCCCAGATGGGTCCAGGTTCTTGCTACGAGCCAGGGACCCCTAGAGCCAGGCCCCTCCAACTCAGTGTGCCCAAGACCCCCTGGAACCTGTGTTAGTATGCAGATTCTGATGCTCAAGGGCCAGTTCTGCATCTCTAACCAGCTCCCAGGTGATACGGCAGGATCTCCGAGGCGTGACCGCGGCCTGAGGTCCCTCAGGGCTGGGCTATCCCTGGAGACCCACACGAACGAGGCACTGCTGCTGCCTGTGACCTCAGCTGGCTGCCCCCTTGGAGGGGGAGGCCGGACAACCTCGGCCCTGAGTTCTGGGGCCCAATCTTGCCTGCCTGGGAACCAGGCATTGCGGTTGTCTTCTGGCCGTTAGCTCTGGGAGGCAGACATCCCGGAGCTCTGTCCCCAGGCCTCGGGCACTGTCACTTAATTTCAATGTAATTGATGTCGAATTGGGTACCCAGGTCCCCTGTGAAATGCCTAATGAATTCACCGTGATTAATGGTGTTCCAAGCGCAGGACGGTGGCCAATCAGAACCGCCACCCCTGACGAGGTTAAGCGGGCCAGGGACGCCCGCAGACCCAGGAGGGGGCAGGGAGGGGCGTCTTGGCCGGCACCAGCCCCAGCCTCTCTGCGGCCCCCAACCCGCAGAGCACGTAATTAGCTGTTCTGCAGGGCAGGGGGGTGGGGGAGCAGGAGAGTGAATGGGAGGAGGGGGAGGGAGATGGGGGCTTCGTGGGCGGGGCTGGGGGCCTGGCGGGGAGAAGGGGAGGGCTGGCCCCCCACCCCTGCTCCTGAGTCGAGGGCACTGAGCGCCTTGCTGCTTGCCGAGGCCCCAAACCCTCTAAAATGGAGGTTCCTAGCTCGGGGCCAGAGGGCAACGGTGTTTGACTTATGCTTTCAAAGACCCCGCCGGGGGTCAGACACCAGCGCGGCCACACAACCCCAGTCCAGTGCGCCCCTGCTCTGGGCGGTGGGAGCCTGCCTCTTGGGGTCCCACCCTCCTCTTTGTTAGACCCCACCTCTCCATGGAGGGGCAGAGGGGGCGGAGGGTCAGTGGTCACAGTCGGTACCGATGCTTGACGGAAACTTCTCCCTCAAGGACGGTGTGGCCGAGAAGTGAGGGGACCAAGGGGGCCTCCAGCGAAACCATTTCCCACAAGGCCACCCCCTGGTACCCCAGTGGGGACATGGAAACAGAGCCACCCCACCAGGTGACCCCGGCACTGCCCACGACCCTCAGAGTGGCCGGAGAGGCTCCCCCGGATCCTGCGTGTGTCCTGCTCAGGCCCAGTTCACGCTCCAGCACCACAGAGACCAAAGGGCCCATGGCCACGGCCAGCTCTGCCGGCCAGAATCACCAGAAAGTAGGAGACGGACGGGCAGGTCCACCGCCGTGCCTGACCCTGGATGGGAGGGGCCTCTGGCTGAGACGCCCCCGGGTCTGCGTAACTCCTCACTCACGCCATTAGGGGCAGACGGGGGCTTGGGTCATAACGTTTGCCGACGATGGGAAATCTTACATGTGTCATAACTTGGAGCTCCTCCCCAAGATCAACAGTCAGCTACTGCTGGGTGATAAGTCCCCCCAAACTCAGTAACTTATCGCTGCCGCGTGTCTGGGCGTGGGGGGGTTCTCCTCCTGCCTGGGGGCTTCACGGAGGTGGTGGGCATACACAGCGTGGGTGGGCCCGCCGCACACGCCGGGCCCCGGCTGCCCTTGGCCACAGCGAGTGTGTGGTGGCACCTCACCACGGTTCTAACCTGCGTTTCCAGATGAGCAGTGGGGTTCAGCACATACTCCCGTGTCTGTTGCCTCTTCCCTGAGTTCATGTGTTTTGCCCATTTCTCAGGTGGGTGACCTGGCTCCTCCTGGCTTGTAGACGCTGGACATAAATCCTTTGTCAGATTTGTGTCGCCGATTTCTTCACCTCTGTGGTTTGCCTTTCACCCTCCTGGTGGACAGACCTTCTTTTTCTTTAAAGATTTTTTTTTGATGTGGACTATTTTTAAAGTCTGTATTGAATTTGTTACAATATTGCTTCTGTTTTATGTTTTGATTTTTTGGCCTCGAGGAATGTGGGATCTTTGCTCCCTGACCAGGGCCTGAACCCACACCCCCTACACCGGAAGGCGAAATCCCAACCACTGGACCACCAGGGAAGTCCCGAACAGACCTTCCTAAGTGTAAAGTTTTCAACCTTTCCCCGCCTTTTTTGTCCTGAGAAATCTCTTGCCACCTGAAGGCCATGAAGATATTCTTCTACATTTTATTTTGGAAGCTTTATCGTTTTGTTTTTTTCATTGAGATCAGCAACCTTCTAGAACTAATTTCTGTGTATGTTGTGAGGAGAGGCCAGACTCTTACTCAATGTGCGATCGGTACAGGGAGACGGCAGCCGATGGGGAGTGGGGCCCCCCGCTCGCTCCTGAAAGACCCTCTTTCTTTCTAACTGGTCCTCCCTTGTCCTGGAAAACTAAACTGTGAATTACTGGTAACAATAAATGTTAATGTCTCAGCTGAAGAGAAAACAGAGGTCCTGCCTGTCCAGGCTCGGGGGCTCCTCAGAGGAGGCGGTGGAGGCATCGGGACAGTTTTCCGGGTGACGGTGCGAAGCCCCAGGCCCTCGTCCCTGAAATGGGAAGAGCGGGACAGCCTCGACCCCCACAGGGGGGTCATGTATTGCCTTGGGGATGGAAATACACCGTCGATGCCACGCTCCGGCAACGTTTGTCGGAAAGGCTCCTTCCTCCGCGAATTGCTTTTGCATCTTGTAAAAGATGGCGTGGGCATGTCTGTCTGGGCCTGTTTCTGGGCTCTGGGCTTTGCTCCCTTGGTCTGTTCATCCGTCGCTCCTCTGTCTCCATCACTGTAGCTGTGTAGCTGCTGAATTCCTGCCATTTTTCCATCCTCTTCAAGGTTGGTGTAGCCATTCTAGGGCCTGTGCTTATTCGTATGGATTTGAGAGTAAGCTTGTCCATGTCTACAAAAACCTTGCTGTGATCTTGGTAGGAATTGAATTTTTATTCCTCTTTTTGGCCACACTGCGCAGCATGCAGGAGATTAGTTCCCCGACCAGGGATCGAAGCTGTACCCCCTGCAGCGGAAGCACGGAGTCCCAACCACCGGACCACCAGGGAAGTCCCAGGAATTTCATTTTTAAAGCCACATATGAATTTGGGAAGGATTGATATCTTTACTATGTAAAGATGAATCTTACAATCCATGAACATAGCTTGTCTATCCATTTATTTACACCTTCTCTGATTGCTTTCATCAGCATTTTATAGTTTTTAGCACACAAGTCCTGCACATGTTTCATTGTATTTACACTTAGTATTTCATTTTTTTTTTTAGCAATTGTAAGTGGTGCTTTATGTTTAATTTTGGTGTCCACGTGTCCTTTGATATTATGTAGATACACAAATGGTTTTATATGCTTATCTTTTATCCTGTGACCATGCTAGTCTCACTTATTAGTTCTAGAGGTTTTTTTTTTTCTTTTGTGGGTTCCTTGGAATTTTCTACATAGACAATTTTGTCACCTACAAATAGGGACAATTTTATTTCTTCCTTTCCAATTTGTATGCCTTTTATTTCTTTTTCATACCTTATTGCACTGGCTAGAACTTCTAGTACAATGTTGAATAAAAATGGTGAGAGTAGGCATCCTTGTCTAGTTCCTAATCTTAGAAGAAAAGTATTCCGTATTCACCATTGAGCACAATTCTAGTTGTAGGTTTTGCTGTAGGTGCTTTTTATCAAGTTGAGGACATTCCCCTCCACTCCTACATTGCTGAGAGTTTTTATCATGAATATGTATAGAACTCAAATGCTTTTTCTTCATCAACACATATTATCATATGATTTTTCTCCATTAATCTGCTACATGGTAGACAACATTGATTTTAAAACGGTGAAACAGTCTTGCACATCTGGAATAAATCACACTTGGTCATGGTCTATAATTCTTTTATACATTTTGTTGGAGTCAATTTAGTAATGTTTTGCTGGTATTTTTGTGCCTAAGTTATTGAGAGATATTGGTCTGTCATTTTCTTTTTTTTGTTTTATTTTGTTTGTTTGGTATTGTCTTTGGTTTTATTATCAGAGTAACATTGGCCTTATAAAATGAGAAATATTTCTTCATCTTCTATTTTCTGAAAGAGAATAAGTAAAATTGGTGTTCGTAGTCTTTAAATGTTCGGTAGAATTTTCCAGTGAAACCATCTGGATCTGCAGATTTCTTTTTTTAAGTAGCTTTTAAATTACAAATTCATCTTTGATGGTTATTGGAGTATTCGGGTGTCTATTTCATCTTGGTCGAGTTTTGGTAATTTAGTATTTTGGCCCATTTCTTTTAAGTTATCAAATTTATGAGCATAGAGTTGTCTGTAGTATTCCCTTATTTTCCTTTTAGCTGTGGATGGGTAGTGATATCCCATGTTTCATTCCTGATATTGTGATTTTGGTTCTCTCTCCTTTTGTCCGTGTCAGTCTTTTTAGAAGTTTATCAAATTTGTTGATTTTTTTTTTGAGTAAACAACTTTTTGTTTTGTTGACCTTCTTTATCATTTTCCTGTTTTTAATATCATTGGGTTCATTTCCTGTCTTCCTTGTTTCCTTCACTTTGCTGACTTTGGGCTTATTTTGTGCCTCTTTTCTCTAGTTTCTTGAGGTAGAAACTCAGATAATTGGTTTGGTACCTTTTTTTCTCTTTTAATTTAAACTATAATTTTAGAGCTATGAATCACCCTCTCAGCAATGCTTTAGCTGCATCCCACACACTTTGATATGTAGCATTCTCATTAAATTCTTTTTAAAAATTGAGGTGAAATTCACATAACATAAAATTAACCATTTTAAAGTGAACATTTAACTAGCGTTTAGTACTTTCAAATATGCAACTACCACCACCACTATTGAGTTCCAAAACACATTTACCAGAGCAAAAGAAAATTCCGTACCCATCAAGCAATCCATTCTCCCTTCCCCAAAGGCCCTGGCAACTACCAGTCATCTTTCTGTCTCTATGGGTTTACCTATTCTGGGTATTTCATGTAAGTAGAATCATATAATATGTGATATTTTGTGTCTCCCTTCTTTGACCTAGCATAATGTTTTTGAGGTTCATCTTATAAAGTTACATACAACTTGCCTGTAAAACTTGGGTTTAGAGGTGTTGGGGGGAAATGATGGGAGTGAAGTTCAATTATTTATTTAATTTCTTTAATGGTAATTGGTCTGTTCATTTTTCTTGCTATTTTTGAGTCAACTTTGCCATAGTTTTCCTAGTAAAGTTACTTCGACATTTTCAAATTTACTGGCATAAAAATTCTCAGTGCAATTTATGGTTCTTAAAATCTCTAGTGCATCTGCAAAGTTCAATATCTTAATTTTTCTATCCTATTTTTAGTATCTCTCTCCCTACTCCCTTTTTTTCTGTCTGATCAATTTTGGAGGAATCAGTTCTGGGATTTGCTGGTCTCTACTGCTTCATCAGTCAATTAATTTCGCCCTTATTTCCCTCCCTCTCCTTTCTGTAGGTATGCTCTTTGGTCCTCCTTTGGCTTCGTTTTGCTGTACCTTCTTGCTGCACCTATGAACAAAAATCATAGGAGCTTCATGGTTTTAAAGTTAATGTTTCAATTTTCCTCTAGGATTTCCTCCTAAATGCATATGATTTTAGAGCACATTATTAAATTTCGGAGTGTTTCTTCCTGCTGATTTCTAACTTAGTGACTGGATTTGACTCCCTTGTGGAAAGATTTTGAAAGGCAAGTCTTCCCAGAAATTTGGACTGTGAGTGTCTTCAAGATGGGTCTATACAGCAATCCCACTACTGGGCATATACCCAGAGAAAACCAAAATTCAAAAAGACACATGCACCCCAATGTTCATTGCAGTACTATTTACAATAGCCAGGTCATGGAAGCAACCTAAATGCCCATCAACAGACGAATGGATAAAGAAGATGTGGTACATATATACAATGGAATATTACTCAGCCATGAAAAGGAATGAAATTGGGTCATTTGTAGAGACGTGGATGGACCTAGAGACTGTCATACAGAGTGAAGTAAGTCAGAAAGAGAAAAACAAATATTGTATATTAATGCATATATATGGAATCTAGAAAAATGGTACAGATGAACTGGTTTGCAAGGCAGAAATAGAGACACAGATGTGGAGAACAAACATATGGACACGAAGCGGGGAAAGCGGGGGGGTGGATGGTGGTGGTGGGATGAACTGGGAGATTGGGATTGACATGTACACACTAATATGTATAAAATAGATAACTAATAAAAACCTGCTATATAAAAAATAAATTAAATTAAATTTTTAAAAAAAGACCAGCCTGAGGGCGCTCCCTGAAGGGTCGAGATGACAACCAACCTTACAGTTTAGATTTTAAAACAATGCTTGTTAGTTTCAAATCTGTATAATACATGACAGGCTAACAAAACCCTAGCACGTTGGGCTAGGCCGTCAGCACATAAGTGGGAACTTCTAAAGTTCCTGGAAACAGGTTCTCTCAGTGGTTTTCCTGGCCCCTTTTTGTCTTGTTTGCCTCCCTAACTGAGAGAGGGCACGTGGGCTCCACGGCCACCAAGTTACCACAAACTTCAGATTTGGCGGGAGCTAGATTAACGTGTTTTCACTGTAAAAAGTTGACCTTGGGGACCGAAGGGCCAGTGCAAGCTCTGTGAATATACCTCCGTGGAGGTGGCATCGACCCGTCTTGCAGAGATGAGCCCTACTGAGGAGCAGCAGCACCTCCAGCATTTCTGAAGCATTTCGGAAGCCTTGGGGTCCAGCTACAGGCATCAGATGGGGGAGGCAGGCGAGGACACTTCTGTGCTGAAGTCAGCCTGCGCCATCATGGCAGCCCAGGCTGAAGTCCTCCAAAGACGCCCCGGCAGCCCCCAGGCCAGGAGTCGGGGAGGCCACACCCCCGTCAGCTGGTGCCTCCTGGACTCGTCTTTGCCACAGACTGCGGCGTGGGGGGGAGCCTCTCTTGGGCAGTGATTCTCCACTTTGGTGGGTCACAGCCTCAGGCTACAGACCCTCCGGAGGGCGGGTCCTTAGGGACCCTCCCCCCCCTTGTTACGTAGAACACAAGACTCATAATTACACCCCTAACCCCACAGCTGAAGGAAGACCCACAGAGGCCTCGAATATAAAGTGTTTTACAAATTTCAGAGCAATGAGCTAAAGAGAGATATTGTGGCCTAAGTCTTCAACCCCGAGAGATTGAAGACGGAGCCCGAGATTCTGAAGGAATTGCTTTGGGCTCAGACACACCTGGGGAACCAAGGCCTATCCTCCGTCTCTTGATTTGAAAGGTCCTGCTCCTGGGCTCTGTCATCGTGCCCTGTAGCCCAGCCCTGATCACCCTGAGTGAGTTCACCCCGGGCTGGGCCTGAACACAGTGGAAGTCAGGGAGGTGCCTGGGTGCCTCAGCCTCCCCTTCAGGGGCTCTTCTCCCGGCCCCTCGGGGTACACCTGCTCCCTCCCCTCCCACGGAGAATGGTCCTGCCCTGGTGCCTTGGCAGCAACAACCTTGCTGGTGGGAGGTCTGGGCCAGGTGCGGGTGGGGAGGCGCAGAGAAGGGAGAGGACCGGTGTGAGGGTGGCACAAAGGCTGTGGGGACAGCAGACCAGGCCCAGGACAGCCTGGAGGCCATGTGGGCCTCATCAAGGGAGAGGACAGACCGGGAAGTGGGTTCCCAGTGCAATGACGGTGCAGAGGTGAGACAGCAGGGGTGGGGCCAGAGGGGAGAAGCCAGAGGGGATGGGTGTCTTGGGGGCTGTAGGGGGTCTGGTGGGCTTTTGTGGCCATGAGTAACAACTCTTCCACCCCTAGAGTTTACTAACACTCCCCTGGGCACTGGCTCAGCGGGTCCTCAGCACTGTGTAGGTAGCCTGGTGACCCATTCCCCAGACAGCAGGACTGAGGCTGGAGGTCGGGTGAGGTGGCTGGTGCCAGCCTGCCGCCCCAGAATCTGAACCCTGGCTCTGACTCCAGCTGCTGTCCTGCTCTGCCCTTCCCCTTGGGGCCTTGCTAGTCAGGAGGAGACCTGGCTTCTCTGAAGTGGCCCTTCCGCAGGGGAGCCAGGCTCAAGATGGAGCTGAGAGCCCCCAGGCAGGCGCCCTGTGAGTCCAGGTGAGTGCAGCGAGGCCAGCATCAGGCAAAGCATCGGGGGGCGAGACATCCCTGCCGAAGCCACTCCCTGCAATCTGAGTGGCCAGGAATTTACAAGTTTCCATCAGACTTGGGGATTGCAGGGGGTGGGGGGTGTCTCACAAACTCTCAGAATACTTGTCCCAAATCTCTGCTTCCCTCTACATGCAAATGGGCTGTGCCAATCTTTTTTTTTTTTTTTGTCTTATTTTACCCAAGATACCCTTGACCTCAGAAAGCCTGTCACCCGTCTGTCAAAGATCCTTTAAAAAAGTAATTACCTGTGAACCTAAAACTGCTCTAAAAGATAGTCTTTAAAAGAAGTGATTGATGGAGAGAGCGGCAGATTTAAGAATTTTAATGTAATTAGGGAGCTGGCAACTTCTAGGTGAATTTCCGCATCTCTTTCCTATGGAATTTTTCTTTTCTCTTTGTCTCTTTTTTTTTTTTTTTTTTTTTTTTTTTTTTTTTTTTGCGGTACGCGGGCCTCTCACTGTTGTGGCCTCTCCCGTTGCGGAGCACAGGCTCCGAACGCGCAGGCTCAGCGGCCATGGCTCACGGGCCCAGCCGCTCCGCGGCATGTGGGATCTTCCCGGACCGGGGCACGAACCCGTGTCCCCTGCATCGGCAGGTGGACTCTCAACCACTGCGCCACCAGGGAAGCCCTCTTTCTCTCATTTTTAGCAGTTAAAGCAAGGTGTCATGATCACCCTTGAGATATTTTTGTTTAGGATGGCTGGAACTCTCACACTGGAATAATGAGACTTTGGAACATAAAACTGCTTCTGAACAAAAAGTCAAACATAAAACTGCTTCTGAACAAAAGTCAAACAAATGAGGTGTTAGCACTCAAGAGGCATTGAGTGTGTCTTTAGGAAGCAGAATGGGAACGAAATTCAGCAGGTAGCACTAAACCCACACGCTCGTTTGCTGCCGGAAGCTCTGTCATCACCAGAGCATCAGCGGGGCGTGAAGTGGGGCCGGGGTCTCTGGGTCCTTGTATTCTCCTCCTGGCAGGAATCCAGGCATGTGACTGCCCAGAATTGACGCCTGGGACCGGCCTCTCGGTTTGGGTCCCCCAGAGACAGATGTACACATACAAGTGCACAGACACGCGTGCACACACCGGCTGCTCCTGGACCCCCGTGGCTGTGGAGAAAGGCCCCGACCAGAGAGAAACAGAGGAGGCAGGGGAGCTCAGCTGCAGCATGTGAGGGGGCGGCCCAGGGGAGGGGTGGAGCTGACAGCATCTGCTCCGCTTAGATCTAAACCAGCTGTGACATTTCCCAATATTTGCAGTTGGGGGAGCACTTTTATGTATACAAAGTAGCCACTAAGAGAATAAATGGGACCTTGTTTCTCCTTCAGTAAAAGAGCTGAGCTCCCAGGCAGAGGCAGACCCAGTTCCCCGCACGCCCTCGGGGGACTCTGGTGTGTGACCTCTGTCCTAATGCGCCAGGGTGCTGTCAAGGGGGCCTGAGGCACCGGCTCTGACTGTCCCACAGCGCTGACAGAACCGGGAGTGAGAAGCAAATGATCTGTTTGGTTTTGCACGTTATCATGAATTCTCCAAGCAAGACTCAAGACTCCCCAAACAGATGTCTAAGAGTTAAGGGTGAAGCTTTCAGCCATAACGCCAGGTAGGAGGTCTTACTCAGCATCTTGGCAGTGCCAGGTGGACAGAGCCCCCTCCCCTCACACGCACACACGGTCACGTATGCTCACACACACAGACACACACCACCTGCGTGCATACGTACGGGCACACACACAGATGGTAGAGACGTACGGGCACATATACAGATGCACGTGCACACACACAGAGACAGCAGAGACACAGTGGGTGGGTGGCTCAGAGCAGGGGACACTGGTCTGGTCCCAACCCTGTTCAAAGGCACTGGGACCTCCCCAGGACTCAGCTTCTTCATCTGTGAAATGGGGTTGATGGTTCCTGCGCAGCCTACATCTTGAGAAGACGATGAAAAATCAAATGAGACAGCAGACAGGAAGATGCGTTTGAGGGTGAGAGCTCCTTCTGGGCTTAAGGACCCGTTACCAATGCAAGGTTGCTAATATTGCCCCCTGACCTGTGAGCTGAGGACAGCTGAGGCTGAAGCAGACCTTGGCGGACTTTGGGCAGGTGCGGGAAGGGGCAGTCGGGAGTGAAGTGACCCCCGGCTTGGGAACAGGCGTGCACGAGGCAGGTGCCGAGGCGCCCTCCCCAGAGCAAGGTAAGACCTGGTCTTCATGGAGGTGCCCGAGGCAATGGCTTAGATGCAGAGCCCAAAGGCAGCTACCTAGTGCCTGTCCAGGTTGAAAATTACAGAAAGGGTGGGAGGACACAGGGATCCCCTTCACCCCACTCCTTCTCTCCCTGATGTCTCTAATCGGTGCTGGAAAAGGTAGTGTGCTGAAACCTAGGGCTTCTCACAGGGAGGTCTCCTCTGCCACCGCCTGCTCAGGGAGAGCTTCCCGGCATCCAGGCCAAGCCGGGCACCCCGTCTATGCCCTCATCATACAGCATGTTTCCTCTTTGTGGCCCTTACAACAGGTGTAATCACACGTCCATTCATGTAATAATAGGAGGCCTGTCTGTCCCACTGGGTTGTGAGATCCACAGGGGTGGGGGCCAAGCCTGGGCTTCCTCTCACCTGAACCCCCCATGTGGCCCAGAGCCAGGAACAGAGTACAGCAGCACCTGACCTTCGGCCTTTTAGCCGCTTGCCTCTTGTTTCATGAAAGGCAGTGAGATGCCAGTGCACACGTCTTCCAATGGGAAAAAGTAATTTACAAATTCCTTGGAGTTCATTGCAATGAAATCTACTGTCCACGTGAGCACACCTGTGAGGAGACAGGTGGCTGTGCAGGTAGCAGCCACAGAGCTGAGTAATTGCAGGTTATGTCCTGGAGAGACCACGGTCAGGGATGGAGGGACGGCCAAGGGTCCGGTGGGCAGAGGGCGGGAGTCGAGAGGCACCAGCCAGCACCTTGGACAGCGCCTGCCCTCAGCTCCAGCGTCCGGATTTGCTGTTTTCTTGAGGCCCCGGGATTAGGATGGGTTGATTGCACAAAGCCATGACAGACGTAGTTTCTCTGGGACCAGAGTGTCTGCCTTACCCCTCAAAGCATCCCCCGACTCAGAACAAGAGGCGGGTTCTAGCCCCGGCGCACTGCCAGCTCCTCTGCTGTGTGATCTGAGGGGGGCGGGGGGGGCCTCCTACCACCCCTCGGGGCCACAGTTCCGCCAGCACGATGAAGTGAGTCTCGTCGAGGGTCCTTGGGTGTTACCTGCTCTGTGTTACTGGGTCACGTTCCAGCAACTTCTCTACTCCCTGGTCAGAAACTCTGTTTTTGGCTGTTTCTACGGCCAAGAAGTGGTCTGTTATTCACTCCTGCACCTGCAAGGGGGCACAGCGCTGGCACATGGTTGGAGCTAATACGTAATCGTTGACTGGAGGAAAAGAACACAACTTCCTGGTCTCCTTCCTGTAACCTCGACTGTGTGGATGTCAACAAAACTCAGTTTAAATGTGAAAGGAGAAAAGAAAACAAACCTATAAACTGTGGGCCTCCACGGAGTCAGCACTGCCAAATGCAGGTGTCCTTAGAGGAAGATGGGGGCTTGTTTTCCGGGTTCCCCTCTCACCAGCTGGAGCGAGTGAACTGGGTGAACAGCACCCTCTTTGGCTGGCCCCCTAATGGCGTGTGTGCCCGTGGGTCACAGGTGGCGTCACAGCGTTCTACCAGCGGCTCACGGTAGCTGATGATTCTCAAGGGGAGAAGCAGCCCCTCGCCCAGGGGCCCCTAAGCTCTTAGGGGACATGAGGTCTCCCCACACCCAAGCTCCCCGTGTGGCCGCCCAGCGAGCACACAGACGGGGAGCGGGCCGTACCCCGCACACCTGAGCACCTGTGAGTTTCCTGTGGCCGCAGTAACAAGTACCACAGACTGGGGGCTTAAAACAGCACAGATGGGGCCTCCCTGGTGGCGAAGTTGTTGAGAGTCTGTCTGCCGATGCAGGGGACACGGGTTTGTGCCCCGGTCTGGGAAGATCCCACATGCCGCGGAGCGGCTGGGCCCGTGAGCCATGGCCGCTGAGCCTGCGCCGCAATGGGAGAGGCCACAGCAGTGAGAGGCCCGCGTACTGCAAAAAAACGAAAACAAAAACAAAAACAAAAACAGCACAGATGTATCCCTCACAGTTCTGGAGGCCAGACTCCACAATCGCCCTGTTGGCAGGGTCCATTCCCTCTGGGCGCTCTGAGGGGACTCTGTCTCGGGCCCCTCCTGGCTCCTGGCGTCTCCTCCATCCTTGGGGCTCCTGGGCCTGTAGGTGCCTCCCCCCATCTCTGCCTCCATCTCCCCGTGGACTTCTCATCTCAGTCTGTGTGTCTCAAGCCTCCCTCTGCCCATCTCTTAAAAGGACACCCGTCGCTGGGTTTGGGGTCCACCCTAAATCCAGGGTGATGTCATTTAGAAATCCATAACTTAATTACCTCTGCAAAGACCCCTTTCCCAAATAAGGTCCCGTTCACAAGTTCTGGGGGTCAGGACGTGGGCAAAGCTTTAGGGGCCGCTGCTCAGCCCACCCCATCCTGATGGCAGAGGGGCCCAGGAAGGGATGCAGGGGTTTCTGAGCCACTGGCTCCAGGCTGTGTGTTTGGGAGCCGCCTGCAGAAGAGGGGTCCTGAGAGCCAGCCCCCCGCCACTGAGCGCCTTCAGTGACCCTGGCCACGTTGTGGAGCTTGTGGGCCTGGGCCTGGAGCCGCTGCCTCCCACAGGCAACGTGGAAAGTGGGAGGGGCTCTGTCTCTCCATCCCGCCGAGTCTCTGTCTCTGTCTCCACCCTTGTCTCCCTCGGGCCCAGGACTGTGGCCCTGGCTCCCCGCCCTGCCCGGCAGCACCATGTGCCTCATTCCTCCCTGAGCTGAGCAGGGCCTGGGTGTCTGCATGGTGGGAGACTCCTTCTGCACCCCGCATTCAGCTGTCCTCTTCAGATTCAGGTAGGGGTTTGTGGATAAGACTCCATCCCCCGCCCTTTCCCATAATTATGCACACTAGGTGATGGGAACAGGGGCGGCCCACCCCCAGGAGGAGATGCAAGGGGGTGGGTCTGCAGGGGGCATCCTCTGAGGGGCCCGCCTGCCCCTGCAGCCCCAGCTCCCCCTCGGAGCCCTCTCAGCCCAAGTACACGCATGCACGCGCACCATGTACACGCACGCACACACATGTCCTCCGTGCCGCACAGCTACTGGTCCGGGGCCCCCATCCTTCGGGAGGAGCTGTGTGTGGTGGATGCCGGCACAGCCAGGACTGGGGAGACCACCAGTGCCCCCCCCGCCCACCTCCCCGTGCACACGCCGAGGCCTTGCCCCTCCCGGTCCAGCGCCGGGAGCTGGGGGGAGTGGGGGGCACAGCCGGCACGCCCTCTCGCCCGACGCCTGCCCCAGCCGAAGATGCGCTTGGCAACACCCAGGAGGCCCCTCCCGCGGCCGAGGGTCGCGGCACCTGCTCCACCGCTGCCCTGAGCCCACCCTTCCATCCCCACGATCTCTCTCTAAAAACCCCTTCAGTAAACCAAGGCCCCACACACGCCCGCAAAGCCGCCCCACGGCTGAGTCTGTAACTGCCGAGAGTTAACTCGCTAATTTCAGCGAAACTGCCTCCCTTTTGTTTCATATCAGTTAACAGAGAAGTTAAAAGCAATCTCCTCGATGGCTCCTGTCTGGCAGCCGAGGCCGCAGAGCTAACAAGGCGACGCTGCCCTTCCCAGCTCCCGCGCGGCCCTGCCCCCCGCGGTGCCCCCTGCGAACTCCGTCCTCTGGCAGGAGGGTCCGGGGGCAGGGCCGGCCCGGGGGTCCCATCGGAGCCCCCAGTGGACGCAGCCCCCCACACCAGCTCGGGGGCTTTGGAGGGTTGGCAGTGCAAAGCCCCGCCTCACCCCGGGCCAGCCCGGCGAGCCCTTCCCTGCCCACCACACCTTCCTCTTCCACTAGACGGGCGACTTTGTGTGTCTTTCAGGAGGAGCTTCAAGAGCAAAAGCCGTGCACACACGCGTGTTCACGCGCCTGCATGCACGTGCACATGCCCACACCAGGCATTCCACGTACTCGCGCACAGGCGGAGGCACACGCAAGCACACACACGTGTGCACCCAAAGCCCCGGAGAGGCTCCCGGACCTGGTGCTGCCGGGCGATGGGTCGGGGCGGGGGTCCTACTTTTGGGGACCTGGCCGCTGTGATGTACCTGCTTTTCCTAAAACATGTTTGCAGGTGGATGGCTCTGAAGCGGTGACAGTGCTGGGGCTTTTCTGCAGGAAAGGACAAGGGAGATCGGTGTGTGTTTATTATGTGAGGTGGGACTTGGGGGCAGCTGGGGAGGGACGTTTCTGGCCCCTCTCTTTAGCGCTCATGAGAACCGCGCTCATCAGCGCCCGGCCTAGAGAGGGAGGCCCTGCCCCAGGGGACCCCCAGCGCCCCACGCTGGCTGCAGACGATCTACGGCCCGAACGACTCCACCGCCCAGAACCCAACCGTTCGGCGTGCGTTTCAGCGAAGCCACTCCCTCGACCCATCACAGCAGATGCCTTCCGTCTGCGTCCTCCACAGAAAGTCAGCTGCGCAGGGAATGTCACCCAAAGTTGGGCGCTCAAATCGCGACGTTGCTTAGAGTTCACTTCAACCACAGCCCTTGATCTGATGCTAATCATGGGGCCGCTTCGCACACGTCTGGAAGCCGGGCACGGGGTGTGCATTCGTGTGTGTATGTGTGCATCTGTGTTCACATGTGTGTACACACAAACACGGGGGTGTGTGTGCGTTAAAGCCACGTTTAAAGGCACTGGAACAGGGAGGCCTCGCTTCGACAGAGCAACGTGGGCTGTTTTGATGTTCGCGCAACGGAGGTGACCTGAAATGGAGTGATTTGGAAGCAAATACAAATCTGGCCCAGATTACGGTCCAGCCATTTCCCTCCATAATCAGCTTGTGCCATGGACGCTCCCATCAGCCGGAAACTTGTGACCCATCCATCCGTCCGAGCAGTGCCCCGAGCACTGTCGGTGAGGGCCCAGGGCGGGTCGGTGTGTCTGGTTGGGATGCAGGCCCCACCCCGGCCACTGCCACCCTCCCTCCTGCCGGGAGCAGCTGAGCGGATGTGTCCCCTGCCCCACCCCACACGGCGCTTGTGAGGACATCATGTCTGCAGAGATGCCATCAGGGCATCAGGTGAAGACACATGGGCCTTTGCCTGGAACAAAGGAGGGATGGCCACAGCGGGTGCAGGGAGCGTGGGCAGCCTAGGGGCCCTTCAAGGGAGGGGCTACTGTGCCCACCAGGACCCTAGCCAGGCTGGGAGGAGGGCCTGGTGGTCTCAGGTGCCACCGGGCCCAAGGCCAGGGGGCGGCCACCAGGGCTGGGAAGCCGCCCGGCTCAGGGGCCCTCACCCAGGAGGGGAGGTCATGCCGGCCAGGGCTGGCGTGGCCTCTGGATGGGCCTGGGTCTGCATCCTCCACCGGGTCCCCCTCACTTGTCATGCACACTCACATGCACACGCACACATGTGCCCCCGTACAGTCTCTGTGCCCGGTCGGGGGTGGGGACCCACCGACAGCTGGGCTGAGCTGAAAATCTTCCTCCAACTTCGGTCCCCGACCACAGCTCTCCATCCAAATGGGGGTCCTTTCTGATGGTTCTGCAGCTAGAATCAGCGTCTTTTCAAAAACCAATCAGGACACATATTCTGGAATCTCGGTTTCCCGTCTGTGTTGGGCTCAGCCACCCACGCGGGCCCCCAGGTCTGGCTCAGACCCGACTTTGAACTCCATCCCTGCAGCTGGCTTCTTGCTCCAGGGTCTCAGGGGAAGGCGGGTGCTGCTGTACGGACACACCACCCCAGGCGATGCGCGCACAGATCCGGGGCCAGAATCCAAAATCAGGGTGTCCAGGGCTGTGCTCCCTCCGGGGGCTCCGGGGGAGGGTGTGCCCTGCCTCTCCCAGCTTCGGGGGGCTCCAAGTGTCCTGGGCTTGTGGCCACATCCCTCCCGTCTCCGGCTCCATCTTCACGTGGACTTTCCTCTGTGTGGCCCCCTGTCCTCTCCTGTCCTTACAAAGGCTGGATTTAAAGCCCACACTAACGCAGGAGGATCTCATCTCAAAATCCTTAACTAATCACTTCTGCAAAGGCTCTCTGTGAACAAGGTCACATTCTGAGGCTCTGGGTGGACGTGAACTTGTGGGAACCCTGCTCACCAGATGCTGAGGTCCTTGGCCAGCGCCCCCTTCACTGGCCTCACCGCCAGGCTCAGAGGAGACCCCACCTTCAACCTGGGACCCCTCCCCTCCAGACCAGCTACCCTGTCCCAGTTCAATTGAAATGTTGGAAAAACAAGAAATACTTCCCAGTAGAACATACCCAAATACTGCACGGGATGTCCGTACACCCCACCTCCTGTTGTTTCTCCTAAATTACCATTTGACCAGGTGCCCTGTATTTCACGGGCCGCCTTAGACCCGGCTGGCATCCTCACTCACAGCGCACGCAGCATCTTCACGCGGAAACGCAGAGACGAACGCAGAGCACTTCCTTCTGGCGGTGCCAGCTCCCTGCCTCCTCCGGCCCCTCCTCCCTCCCAGGCATCTTTGGCTTCTAATTCCACACTTATTTGCGGTGGTGGCTGTCCCCAGGCCAAGGTCACGTCTTGAACACTGGGAGCTGGGCGAGCAGAGCTCGGCGCGTGAGCTCCGTATGGGCTGAATCACGGACCTGCTCGTGGGGAATCGGGCAGGCGGGCCAACCTCTCCCTGAGGATTTAAATCCTTCTCGGCCAGAAGGAAGGCAGAGCCTCACGGGGACACGTGGGCCCCGGCAATGACCTCTCGCGTCCACGAGCCAGGCACCGACGCCCTCTCGGGAGCAGGGCGCCGCGCAGGGGGTGGGTGTGGCCAGGACGCCCGCGCTGTGACCTCAGACGCGCCCCGGGCCCCATCAGCCGGATGCCCCCCGCCTGGGCGGGTCAGGGGCTCCGCCTGCAGCCCCAGCCCAGCCCCTGCTGGCCGCCGGCCCACAGGCAAGGACGGGAATCCGGCTCCAGGCGAGCCCGTCCCCGCACCGGGGTTCCCTCCAGCACCCCTCGGCCTCTCCCCCGGCCGCTGTCCTGGCCTGGATGTGTCTCCCGGGTTTGGGGTGCTCTCAGCAGACTGGGGATGTGCCTACCCGTCCTCGTCCCCTCCTGACGCTCGAGGAGCCCCCAGGACCCGGTGGAAACGCCCCGTCTTCCACACGCCGCCCCCAGGTCAAAAAGGCCTTCCACGAAGTAAAGAGGCGCTGTGCTCTGCGGGCAAACCTCTCCCCCGCGCGGGACGCCGCCCAGCGCCGCCCAGCGCCGCCCAGCGCCGTCCACCCTTAGGGGCGCCGCCGTGTCCCCTCGCCGGCCCCGCCTGGAGGACAGGACAGTCCTGGGAGGAGGGGTGGCGTCAGGGGCCCGTCCCCACAGTCCTCCCGACAGACAGACAGTGCCCGGGCCCCGGCTCTCCCCCAAGGCCAGGAGCCCCCGGAAGGAACGCCCTGAGGGGAGGGCATCTTGCTCTCAGGGTCACTGTGTGCCAACTGCTGAGAGAAGAGGGGGTCGTGCTGGGGGGTGGGGTATTGCCCAGAAGGCCTGTGGCCAGCAGGTGGCACTGCCCCCCATCTCCACCGCCCCGAACCCCCGAACCCCAAGTAGGGCCAGCCTCATTCTCAAGAGGTGAAAAATGGCGTTTCCTCCCCACAGAGCGGGGCTGGGATGGATGACCACATGTGCCAGCGACCTGGGGTTGGCGGGGCGCATGCACACACATCCTCATCTCCATGTTCACTTGAACTCATTACCATAGTCTCACAAGTCCATCTCCATAGTCATGAGTCCTATTTCCATATTCACGAGTCTAATCTCCATACTCACGTGTCCTCATTTCCATACTCACGTGTCCTCATCTCCATACTCAGGTGTCCTCATCTCCATAGTCAGGTGTCCTCATCTCCACAGTCACGCGGTCCATTTCCATATTCACGAGTCTAATCTCCATACTCACGTGTCCTCATCTCCATAGTCACGACGCTATTTCCATATTCACGAGTCTCATCTCCATACTCACGTGTCCTCATTTCCATACTCAGGTGTCCTCATCTCCATACTCACGTGTCCTTATCTCCATAGTCACGAGTCCCTTTTCCACATTTATGCGTCCTCATAACTATCTTCATTCATCTCATCTCCATATTTGTGAATTCCCCATCTTCACGATACTCATCTCCATATTTACATGTCCTCATCTCCATACTCACGTGTCCTCATCTCCATAGTCACGTGTCCATTTCCATATTCATGAGCTCATTTCCATACTCACGTGTTCTCATCTCCATCGTCATGTGTCCTCATCACCAGTCACGCGGTTCATTTCCATATTCATGAGCTCATCTCCATAGTCACGTGTCCTCATCTCCATATTCACGTGTCCTCATCTCCATAGTCACGAGTCCCTTTTCCACATTTATGCGTCCTTATAACTATCTTCATTCATTCTCATCTCCATATTTGTGAATCCCCTGATTCACGAGCCCCATCCTCACGATACTCATCTCCATATTTACATGTCCTCATCTCCATATTCACGAGTCTCATCTCCATACTCACGTGTCTTCATCTCCATAGCCACGAGTCTAATTTCCATATTCATTAGCTCATCTCCATACTCACGTGTCCTTATCTCCATAGTCACGTGTCTCATTTCCATATTCATGAGCTCATCTCCATACTCACGTGTCCTCATCTCCATACTCACGTGTCCTCATCTCCATAGTCACGAGTCTCATTTCCATATTCATGAGCTCATCTCCATACTCACGTGTCCTCATCTCCATAGTCACGTGTCCTCGTCTCCATAGTCAGGTGTTCTCATCTCCATAGTCACGAGTCTCATTTCCATATTCATGAGCTCATCTCCATACTCACGTGTCCTCCTCTCCATAGTCACGTGTCCTCATCTCCATAGTCACGAGTCTCATTTCCATATTCATGAGCTCATCACCATACTCACGTGTCCTCATCTCCAGAGTCAGGTGTCCTCATCTCCATAGTCAGGAGTCCCATTTCCACATTTATGCGTCCTCATGCCTATCTTCATTCATTCTCATCCCCATATTTGTGAATCCCCATCTTCACGTCCTCACCTCCCAGCTCAGAGCCAGACCCCCCAAACTGCCCCCTGCAGAATCGCTGTGGGGCCCCGTCTGCTTGCAGTTGGTCTGGGCCACACAACCAAATGCAGAGGCTGGGGGTGAGGTGTGGAGGGGATGCAGGACCCTGCTCAGGTCTGGGTTTCTTCCCCACATGGTAGTATCAGCAAAAAGTCCTGGGAAATCCTGGAGGCTGTCCTGGAAGGGGAGGCCCACACAGCACCGAGGGGTGGGGGTGGGGCCCGGACAGGCTGGAGGGAGGCCTGACCGCGTCCACTTCGCTGCCCCTGACATTACACAACACGGCCAAGGAGACAGGAGAGCTGTTGGCTGGAGGCCGCGGGGACGCGGTGGAAACCAGGGGCCGTGCGGGGAGGCCACGGTGGCAAGCCCGCCGGCCCACCAGGCTTGGGGGAGGCGAGGACAGAGGTGTGCCCTGCAGAGGGGCCTGAGCTCAGCGCTTGGCCAGCGTCTACGTCCTCTGTGCTTTACAAAGGGCCCTGAGACCTGGACGGCAGCACCCGGGTGGTTCCTGCAGGAGAGCAGGCGAGCCGAGCCTCCCACGGGGCCCCACCGTCCTCAGGGAGCCTGGGCTTCTTGCTCAGAAGCTGAGCTGGAGCGGGGGGCAGGGGCTCTTGGAGGTTAGCAGGGGCCCAGCGGCTCCCTCGGTGCCTCTGCTTCCGCAGGCGCGTCCCCGCGGGCCCTGGAGGTGGCTCCCTCACTCCACAGTCATGGAAACCGAGTCTCACTCGGTACTTTGCGTTTATAGATGTTGCCCCAGGATAAGATATGCAATTCTCTGAAATGAAGAAATTCAATCATTAGCCTCTTCACCCAGGTCTCTTTGTGGTGGAAAGTTGGTTTTGCATTTAATGAAGACGAGCTCCGTCTGTAATGAGAATGCGATGAGGATGTAATTGAAAACTTAACAGAGGAAGAAGGAGCCCACGGCAAGTCTGGGGGGAGGAGTTAATGTTTGCCTTTTAAAATGTGCATAAGAAAGAGGCGGGGGCACCACCCCTACGGGGACAGATCTGATTTCCCAGGGCCCCGGGAGCACACCTTGTGGATCCTGCTTGCGTCCTCGGGCCTGAGCATCAGGGAATACTTCTCCCCCATCACAGGCAGGTGAGGTAGACGCCCATCACAGACAGGTGAGGTAGATTCCTCACCCACCCAAGGACTCTCAGCCAGTGGCCATGGGGCTGGAGGACCCTCAGGCAGCAGAAAGACAGAGGCAAAAAGTTTCTGCCCAAACACTCAAACAAAACGGGCTGGGGGTGGGGCCACCAAGAGGGAACCTGCCCTAGGGCTTCCATCCCAGGGGCTGTGAGTCCTCAGGGAAGCGAGTGCAGTGAGCAAGACAGGAGAAGGGCAGACCTCGGGCGTGGCCGGCCCACCGGCTTGTCACCAAGCCCATTCTGCTGGCGACAAAGGCCCAGGAGCAATGGAGTGTTACTCAGCCCTGAAAAGAAATGGAGGAAACTTAAATACGTATTACTAGCAAAAGAAGCCGCGTCTGAAAAGGCTACAGGCTCCTTCCAACTACCTGATATTCTGGAAAAGGCAAAACTATGGAGACAGTGGGAAAAAAAGGTCAGGGGTTGCCAGGGATTAGGGCGGAGGGAGGGATGTCCAGGTAGAACACAGGGGGTTTAGGGCAATGAAGCTACTCTGTGTGATACCATAATGGCGGATACGGGTCGTCATACATTTGTCCAAACCCACAGGATGTGCGGCGCCAAGAGGTAAACTGTAGACTAGTTATGACCTATCGATATTGGCTCATCAATTGTGACAGCATCCTGCAGCGGGGCAAGATGTTAATGATGGGAAACTGCACGGGAGAAAGGGGGCTTGTGGGAACTCCTTGTACTTTCTGCTCAATTTTCTGTAAACCTAAAACTGCTCTCAAAAATAGTCTATTGAGGGCTTCCCTGGTGGCGCAGCGGTTGAGAGTCCGCCTGTCGATGCGGGGGACGAGGGTTCGTGCCCCGGTCCGGGAGGATCCCACATGCCGCGGAGCGGCTGGGCCCGTGAGCCACGGTCGCTGAGCCTGCGCGTCCGGAGCCTGTGTCCCTCAACGGGAGGGGCCGCAACAGTGAGAGGCCCGTGTACCACACACACACAAAAAAAATAGTCTATTGATATAAATAAATTTAAAGCATAGGAGACACTGCATAAATGACTGACGGGCAGAATTCCCGTGTCGGGTGAGACGGAAGCTGATAGTGGGAGAGCAGGGCCCGAGACCCAGCCTGCTTCCCGCGGCGGCCTCTGAACTACACTAACCTTTGAACCATACAAACTACGTTCCCAGCAAACAGCGAGGCCTGGGCTGCAGACGCTGCCATATCCTGGGAGCAATACGTGGTCAAGTGAAACATTGGAGAAATTAGCAGATTTTCCACGTCTCAGATTCCAAACCCAGCAGAGCGCTCTGATGGCCGCCTCTGGGGAGCCCCTGGCCCCTCCAGTCCAGCTCCACCTGGGAGGGGTCCTCCTAAAGGTCGCCTGTTTGTCTCCAAAGAATTCACAGTGGACCGAATCCACTGAAGAACAGCGTGCCAGCAGGCGAAGGTGACACCGCTTGGCTTGCCTTAAGTTCTCAGGATTTTATTGTGAAATTTCATGTTACAGATGAGTGTGTAAAAAGTGTGTGCTTTTAAACTCTACTCAGTCTTCTGTAATAACGTATACAGGAAAAGAATCTGAAAAAGAATGAATATATGCAGATGTATAACTGAATCACTTTGCTGTACACCTGAAACTAATACAACATTGGAAATCAACTGTACTCCAATAAATTTTTTTTTTTTTTTAAGTATGCTTTTGGGACTTCCCTGGTGGTCCAGTGGTTAAGAATTGGTCTTGCAATGCAGGGGATGCCAGTTCAATCCCTGGTCGGGGAACTAAGATCCCACCTGCCGCGGGGCCACTAAGCCCACGTGCCACAACCAGAGAGAAGCCCGCGTGCCACAGTGAAAGATCCCGCGTGCCGCAGCTAAGGCCCGATGCAGCCAAAAAAGAAAAAAAAAATTTAGCCAAAAAATTTTTTAAAAAGAAAAAGAATTTTTTTAAGTTACATGAAGTATATGCTTTTAACTGATTACAAATCTAACATCATCCAAGATGAGAATAAGGCGTTGCCGGCCCTGGAGAAGCCCACGTATGTCCCTCCTCCTGATGGAATCTCCACCCCTGTTCTAAAATCGTTGCTCCCCAGTTTTCTTTTCTCAATTTAAAAAATCGTGGTAAATACACACAACATAAAGCTTACCATCTTAACCACTTTAAAGTACAGTTCAGTGATGTCAATATGTTTATTTTGCCCCAGCCAACAACCGTCTCCAGAACTTTTCCATCTTTTCAGCAGAAACCATCCCCATTATTTAATGTCCCCATGAAACACTAATCCCCCACCCCTCCCCCAGCACCAGGCGCCCACCTTCTACTGTCTGCCTCCATGGATTTGACTCCTCCAGGGCCTCCGATAAGGGGAATCACACAGCGTTTCTCTTTTTGTGGCTGGTTTATTTCACAGAGCAAAACGCGCTCAAGTTTCATCCATCAATTCCCTTCCTTTTTAAGGCTGCGTACTCTTCATTGTGTGGACGGACCACGTTCTGTTTATCCATCATCTGTGGATGGACACGGGGCTGCTTCCACGTTTTAGCTCCTGTGAATAGAGCTGCTGTGAACATGGGTGAGCAAATACCTGTCTGAGTCCCTGCTTTCAGTTCTTTCGAGTGAACACCCAGCAGTGGAATTGCTGGATTCCCAGTTTCTTTTATTCTTTTACCACATTTACAGGCTTCCTAAATAAAACATTTTAGAATCCTGCCTGTTTTGGGGTCTGTGAACGGAATCACTCTCAGCCTGTGGTTCTGGGCTTCTCTGTCTACAGCGCCAATGCCTGGGGTGGACCCCGGGGGCTCCCAGGACCTCCCTGTTGACTGGATGGTCTGGGTTCTCGAGCCCACTGCCCGCTCCCCAGGTCTGGACGCTCTGGGGTGCTTCGCGCTACCCGTGCACGGAGGGGACCTCTTGTCGGGTCATGGGCGTCTGGTCCTCCTCTGGGTCCGATGCCTGATCAAGTGTTTTGCCCTCTCCCCCGGGGACCCGTCTTTTTCTTACTGACCTGCAGTTCTCCATGTTCTGGGTTTGAGTTCTTCGGCCCTGAGCCAACCTTATGAGCAAGTTGGTTTGGGGGATGAAAACACACGGGCCTGCGTCAAGCAGGCGTAAAGCCAGGTACGTGCTGGTCGGCAAAAGAGAGGCACCGAAAACCTCTTGGTAAAAAAATGTGATGTTTTATGAATCACAAGAGTCTTCACTCTTCGGTGTCTCCTGATGAACAAAGTTATTCATTTTATTTATTTATTTTCGAATGTAGGCAATTTTGTCAGCCTTTTCATGTGTGGTTAATGTTTTGGGGACCTTGTTTAAGAAAATCTTGTGTCCCTACCCTGAGGTCATTAAGGTGCTTTTCCATATCATCCCTAAATGGTTTATAATTTCGCTCTTCATGTGGGTTTATCGTCCACCTAGAGCTGACTTGTGTGTGAAGTAGGTGACTTTTTTTCCCATGTGTGGGCACCAGTTTCAAATAATCCAGCCTTTCTCCATGATCTGCCCCCTCTGGCTCACATACGCATGTCCGGGGACCCACCGCATCCTTCCTCGAGGGTCTGCCTGCCCATCCCGGCACCAGCTCCTCCCCACGCTGTCACTGTGTCCCTTTCAAACGAGTCTTGTCACCTGCGAGAGCTAGAGCTCCCCCTCCCCGGCAAAGCCCGAGCTTTTCTGGGCATTTTTGTCCTTCTGTGTACAGTTTAGAATCCGCCTGTAAAATCAGTCGCCCTGCCGCTCTCCCTCTTACGCACACGAACACACCTTCCCCCGCGGGATTTTTACTGGCATTGATTTGAATCTGCAGATAAATCCAGGGAAACTGTCCCCTTTACGGGCTGATTCCCTCCAATGTAGGTATGTGGTTTCTCTGCCCGCAGAGCGGGATTGTCTTTAATTCCTCAGTTAAAATGGTGTAGTGGTTTTGTTTGTTTTTTTAAAATATCTTTGTTGGAGTATAATTGCTTTACCATGTTGTGTTAGTTTCTGCTGTATAACAAAGTGAATCAGCTATACATATACAGATATCCCCATATCCCCTCCCTCTTGCATCTCCCTCCCACCCTCCCTATCCCACCCCTCTAGGTGGACACAAAGCACAGAGCTGATCTCCCTGTGCTATGCGGCTGCTTCCCACTAGCTATCGATTTTACGTTTGGTAGTGTATATATGTCAGTGCTACTCTCCCACTTCATCCCAGCTTACCCTTCCCCCTCCCCCCATCCTCAAGTCCATTCTCAACATCTGCATCTTTATTCCTGTCCTGCCCCTAGGTTCTGCAGAACCTTTTTTTTTTTTTTTAGATTCCATATATATGTGTTAGCATATGGTATTTGTTTTTCTCTTTCTGACTTACTTCATTCTGTATGACAGACTCTAGGTCCGTCCACCTCACTGCGAATAGCTCAATTTCATTTCTTTTAATGGCTGAGTCATATTCCATTGTGTATATGTGCCACATCTTCTTCATCCATTCATCTGTCTATACTACAAAGCTACAGTAATCAAGACAGTGTGGTACTGGCACAAAAACAGAAATATAAATCAATGGAACAGGATAGAAAGCCCAGAGATAAACCCACGCACATATGGTCACCTTATCTTTGATAAAGGAGGCAAGAACATACAATGGATGAAAGACAGCCTCTTCAGTAAGTGATGCTGGGAAAACTGGACAACTACATGTAAAAGAATGAAATCAGAACATTTCCTAACACCATACACTAAAATGGCGTAGTGTTTTCCATAAGCGAATTACATTTGTTTGTTGTACTTATCCTGGTATAGTTTGTGCTTTGATGTTATGGTAAATGGTGTTTCTTACGTTCATTTTTTTTTTTTTTTTTTTTTTTGCGGTACGCGGGCCTCTCACTGTTGTGGCCTCTCCCGTTGCGGAGCACAGGCTCCGGACGCGCAGGCTCAGCGGCCATGGCTCACGGGCCCAGCCGCTCCGCGGCACGTGGGATCTTCCCGGACCGGGACACGAACCCGCGTCCCCTGTATCGGCAGGTGGACTCTCAACCACTGCGCCACCAGGGAAGCCCCATTTTCTTCCTTTTTGTTGTCAGTGTATGAAAATATGGTTGATTTCTGTAGATCGTCTTGAACCCAGAAATCTTGCAAATTCTCTTGTTAGAGCTAATAATATCCACAGGTCCCGCTGGGTCTCTGCACGCACCGTCCACTCTCCCCTGTAGTTGGTGTGGGTCTGAGAGCCTCTCCACCCAGCTCCTGACGGCTCCACAAAGTGTGTGGCGTGTCTGCTGCCCTTGGTCAGGTTGAGAAGGTTCCTTTCTCTTCCAGGTTTGCTGCGAGGCTTTTTAAATATAAGTGGATGTTTAATTTGTTTTTTTTTTTAAGATATATTCTTTTTTTAAAGTTATTTACTTATTTTTTAATATATTTTTTAATTTTTGGCTGCCTTGGGTCTTCGTTGCTACATGCGGGCTTTCTGTAGTTGTGGTGAGAGGGGCCTACTCTTCGTTGCTGTGCACGGGCTTCTCATTGCGGTGGCTTCTGTTGTTTTGGAGCACGGGCTCTAGGTGCACGGGCTTCAGTATTGTGGCATGCGGGCTCAGTAGTTGTGGCTTGCAGGCTCTAGAGCGCAGGCTCAGTAGTTGTGGCGCACAGGCTTAGTTGCTCCGCAGCATGTGGGATCCTCCTGGACCAGGGATTGAACCCGTGTCCTCTACATTGGCAGGCGGATTCTTAACCACTGAGCCACCAGGGAAGTCCCTGGATGTTTAATTTCATCAAATTTCTTCTGCATCTGTGGAAGGAGGAGACACCCCCTCGGCACTGTGCTGTGGTGAGTCCCCAGACGGATTTCATCTAAAGTCTTACCAATGACCTGATGTCCCTTGAGGTCCCGCCGTTGCTGTCCTGACCGCCCCTCAAGACGCCGGGATGGACGCCCAGCGCAGAGGCCTGGCCCTGTCGGTCGGGGCTGCCACACCCAAGCCCCCAGCTCTGGGTCCCGAATCCCAGGAGGAGGACGGACAGAGCAGATTCCACTCTTAAATCACAGCCACAGCCAAGCCTAGACACCGTCAAGGCCGCTCCAGGCCCCTTCCCTCTCCACGTGACAGTTCGGCCGGCAGGGCGGGGCCCGCGGGGGTGCATGGCGTCGCACCCTGGGCTGGGCGCCGGGCTGGGGCCTCCCTTCCCCGTGGGCCCCTCCTTACCTCTGGGCCCACCGCAGCCTCTTTCATTGTCTGTGTTGAGATTTTCGGGTTGGGGGTGGAGATTACTGTCCCACCCGGGACATCATAATAGGCTGCTGTCCCCGAAAACAAAAGGCTTTCGCGATGGCGAGGAGACACGTCGCATTTATGTCGTCACCAACCAGACAGTAGTGGGGGGAGGGAGGGGAAGAAACATCTGTACATTGAGAGGAACAATAAGAGCCGTCCTCGCTTCTGTGCTGAAGCTGAAATTACGCTCATGCAGCACAGAAAGGGTTTTTTGTGTGTGTGCAGGTGGGTTCATAAAAACCCATTGAAATGCAAAACGAGGACCCCCCCTCCCACCCCCGCCCAGAGAGAGGGGCCTCCTCCTCCAGGATGAGGACCCAGACACAGAAGAGGCTGCATTTCCCTCGATCTTCTTGGCCAGCACAGGGTGGCTATCAACCCCCAAAAACCCAGGGCGGGGGTCCACGTCATAAAAATGCACACGTGCCAGAACCCAGCCCAGCCCAGGGGGCTTGGCGTCACTTCTGTCCGGTCCAGAGCTGAGTGGGAAGGCCCCGGCCAGCTCCCTGGGGACTCCGAGGGAGCCCCTCTCATCCCAAGCCCATGGAGGCCTTTGCCAGAGGTGATGAGTATCTGGCCGCAGAGGGGCCGCTCGGAGCCGGGACGGGTGACACACGGGACGCGCTTGGGCCGGAGATTTCCACTCCAAGGAGGGGTGGGTCTCCAGCACGACCCATGCCCACGTGGGCTCGGCCCCAGGCCCCCCACACGTGCTTGGCCACCTCGTCTCGCTCCATGCGGAGTGGCAGGGTGTGCTGGCCGCTCACTGCCTGGTGGCTGCTGACCAAGCCAGCCTGTGGTCTCCCGCACAGGCCACCCTGCTGCAGCCTGGCCCTGCCTGCAGTCCCTGGTCCCTGAGGTCGGGGGACTCCGGGGACAGGTCTTTCAGGGGCCGCACCCAGGGTCATAGCTGACCCCAGGGTCACTGGCCCCCTCGGGTGCCCCTGGAGGACATTCCTTGGACACTGGACAGCACAGAGGCTGGAGTTGAAGCTTTTAAGTCAGAAAGGCCTGGTCACGATCCCAGGTGCATCTCTCCAGCCAGGGGCCCGGACACGCCGTGAACCCCCTGAGCTTGACTCTCCTCCTCCAGGGAGGGGGGCAGGCAGCCTTGGTCAGCCAAGGGGGCGTCTGGAAAGCTCACAGTCCTGAGAAAGGCCAGGCGTGCAGCCACCAGACTCTGACCCAGAAGGCTGTCGGACCAGTGCCCAGCAAGGCTGCAGCATGGCCAAGGAGGGACGCAGCTTGGACTTGGAGCCCCAGAGAGCCCCGGCAGCCCGTGACCCCGCCATGCACCATTCCCCGGGGCCATCCGTCCCAGGCTCTCCACCGTCTGGTGAGGTCAGGGCAGCGGCACCAGCTCCATCCTGGACCTGAGGACCCGGGCTGAACTCAGAGTCTGAAAACTTACTGAAAGTGACACCTCTTCCTCCCGGGAAGGGCGGCCCCGATGCCGCCTCTGGGTCCAGGATCCCCGGGGTCAACCCATGACCCCGTGTGCAGATGAAACCCCCAGGGCTAAGTCCAGTGAGAGGGGAGACGGGGCTGGGGGGCTCCTGCGAGCCCCGGGGAACCCCAGACAGGAGCTTCGCTGGGCCCTGGTGTGGTGGGCCTGGACTCAGAGGACCTTCTGCTGGGGGCCGGCCACATGCTCCCTCTGCTGGACCAGTGAGGGGGCGAGAACTGGGCAGGGGCTTCAGGGTAAGAAACCCATGAAGATGCAGCCCCTCAGCTCACATCAGGGTCCTGGGAAGCAGCCCCCTTCCTGCAGGCAGGCAGGGCCAGGAGGGGTCCCACACTTCCCCCCCGCCAGCCCGCCCCCCCCACCCCCGAAGTCACCACACCCTGGAACCAGAGGCCGACGACACACTCGGGTGATGGAAAAGCCTAACCAGCACTTGAAAACATGAATCCAACGGCACAATTTACTGAGGTTAATAGTGAACTAAAACACTGCTGAATGCAGTTTTCGGAAAAATCATTTTCTGAGTTCAAGCCTGGTGGCTCTGGATCAGCCTAGTTGATTTTGGACTTGCTGATTTGGGATTTCAGGGGGAGTTTAGTTCCTTCCTAAGGGACTGTGTCATGTCCAGAGCGACTTCCCCAAGGGCGGGCCCAGAGTCCCGCAGCCTCTCCTGACCGCCGGTGGTCCGCCCCACCCGGAATGGTGCACAGCCAGGAGGCGAAGGGGGACCTGGTGGGCTGGGCTGGGGAGGTTATCGAAGGCTCAGCTGTCGCTCACCAGACACCAGCCCGGGGTCACAACACACCTTCCCGGGGCCTGTGGGGAGGGCCTCCCCAAAACTGAACGCCGCTCGGTCGTTAAATAAAGGCCAGTAAGACTCAAGAGAGAGAAAGAGCACAAACCTTACTCTGATCGATGAACACAGCTGAGCCGGGCTGGGACCCGGGACCCTTTGCTGCAGGGCTGCAGGGCTTGCGCCTGGACACACCCCTCCCCAAGCAGCAAAACACCAGGAAACCACAAGGGACTAAAGATAACCGCGCGCATAGCAGTTGGGGCACATTCTGGACCCAAGAGATACAAAGAGACCAGAAAACCTAACTGCCGCTTCTGAAGAGCCTGGAGCGAAAACAGAATGTCGGGAGAAAAGCAGGGTCCTGCGCATGCGCCCTGCGCACACCACCACCAAGGGGTGGGCAGACCACATAAGCCACCCCTCTGGCCTGACCCCCGGACCTGCCCCTACCCTCACCCCATACAAGGAACCAGCTCGCCCTGCCTCGGGGAGCGAGCCAGCAAGGGAACCTGTTACTGGTTCTCCCTCCCCCCTGCTGCAGGAGGGGCCCCAGTAAAGCCTGGCCTGAATTTCTTGTCTGGCCTTTAGTCAATTTCTATTGATTGGGGAAGGCCAAGAACCCTGGTCGGTAACACAACTAGAAAATAAAAATAGAAATTAAAACCCCCTAATTAATTTAACTTTTTAAGTCAGGAGAGGAAGACCAAAAACAAAGGGAGGGAAAAACAACAAAGGTCATTTCTCATGACCCCTCAGGCCCTGTTTGCCGCAGGGAGGCCTGAGGTCTAGTTTCTAGCCTGGAGACAAATGATTCCGTCTGGGCGACCCATCCTCTGTTCCCAAACTGACTCTGAACCTGCGAGTCCCATGGGGCTGCCGGCTGTGCCGTCATGAGGCTGGGACCACTCAGCCCAAGCACCCCATCTCTGCACATGTGATACCTGTCGTCCTGCTGACACCCCGTGAGGTGCAGGGTGTAGGAAATGCCACGTGAGTTGCAGAAACTGAAGCCGGCGGCCACGTACACAGATGCCATGTGTGCCGTATGTGACTCCTTGTTCCGAATAAAGTCAACAGAAACTACCTTACGCAAACTTCAAAAACAGCTTTTTTAAAAAAAAATTATTTATTTTTGGCTGTGTTGGGTCTTCGTTTCTGTGCGAGGGCTTTCTCTAGTTGTGGCAAGCGGGGGCCACTCTTCATTGCGGTGCGCGGGTCTCTCACTATCGCGGCCTCTCGTTGCGGAGCACAGGCTCCAGACGCGCAGGCTCAGTAGTTGTGGCTCACGGGCCTAGTTGCTCCACGGCATGTGGGATCCTCCCAGACCAGGGCTCGAACCCCGTGGGCCCTGCATCGGCAGGCGGATTCTCAACCACTGAGCCACCAGGGAAGCCCCCTTGAGAGATAACTCACATGCCCTACAATTCATTCGTTTATAGGGCGCGATTCAGGGGTTTGGGTGTCATCACAGGACCATGCGGCCATCGCCACAAGCAATTTCAGGACATTTCATCACCCCAGGGAGAAGCCGTGCACGGCCGCCCCGCCTCACCCCAGCCGCTTTGCCTTTATGAACTTTTGCCTGTTCTGCGTGTTTCATACAAATGGAACCACACAACACGTGGTCTTTGGTGACCTGTTTGTTTCGCTAAACGTCCTGCGTTCCAGGGTCCCCCACGCTAGCCTGTGCCAGTACTTCACTCCGCTGCGGCTGGACGATATACAACCGTGCGGGCGGGCGCTCAGCACGGACGGGGGCGGCCACCGCGAAGCGCGCTGCCACACATTCAGGCTAAAGCTTCCGTGTGAAGGTACGTTTTCGTTTCTCTTGGGCTTATACCCAACAGTGGAACCTTAGGCCAGGGGTCCCCAACCCCCGGGCTGCGGACCGATGGTGGTCTGCAGCCTGTTAGGAACAGGGCCACACAGCAGCAGGTGAGCGGCGGCAGGCGAGCGAGCGAGGCTTCATCTGCCACGCCCCATCGCCCCCCCATCGCCCCCCATAGCCCCCATAGTCCCCCATCGCCCCCCATCGCCCCCCATCGCCCCCCATCGCCCCATAGTCCCCATCGCCCCCCATCGCCCCCCATCGCCCCCATCGCCCCCCATCGCCCCCCCATCGCCCCCCATAGCCCCCATAGTCCCCCATCGCCCCCCATCGCCCCCCATCGCCCCCCATAGCCCCCATAGTCCCCCATCACCCCCCATCGCCCCCCATCGCCCCCCCATCGCCCCCCATCGCCCCCATCACCCCCCATCGCCCCCATCGCCCCCCATCGCCCCCCCATCACCCCCATCGTCCCCCCATCGCCCCCCATCTCCCACATTACCACCTGAACAACCGCCCCACCCCAGTTCGTGGAATAACTGTCTTCCACGAAACTGGTCCCTGGTGCCAAAACAGTTGGGAACCGCTGCCTTAGATCACGTGGTAATTCCGTGTTTAACAATTTAGAAGATGCACCACACTTTTCCAAAGCAGCTGCAGCATTTTACGTTCCCACCAGCTGTGCACGAGGGGTTCGATTCCTCTTCCCACAGACTTACATGGTTAAAAAGAAATTGTTTAAAGAAGGAAAAGAAAGTTCCACTCGGCGTGACAGAACACAACTGCGCTGGGGACCCTCTGTGGCACGGACCTCTGTGTGCTGACGTGTGCTGCAGGTCTGAGAACACGAGCCTGATCACACAGGGATGAGGGCCCAGAGGCCAGGAGGGGGTGACCGGCCATCTGGGTCCCCTCTACCCGGCTGCTCCTAGAGATATGCCACGGGCACACCATGGAGATGTGGCAGCCACTGGCCTTCGCCAGCGCTGTCGGGCAATCGTGTTCCAAATGTGGATGTGCCCCTGTGGCTGCGGTGTGCATGGTTCCCGTGGGCGCCCACGTCGTTGGCAGCCACGCGTGCGTGGTTGCCTCTGGCTTCCGCAGGCAACAGCCCTGCCATGGGTTCCTGCTTCCTCCCTGTTGCCATCTCTTGGCCAAAAACAGCAGGGGGGGGGGTGGCGGGGGAGGCAGGTGACAAATGCAGAGGGTATTTTCAAATCTCAACGTTTTCTCATCCAATAGCCCAGCTTATATCACTAAACAAACTCACTTGAGAAAACAATTGACTTTGAACTCAGCAAGCCGCCAGATGCTTCAGACCAATTTGGGCACGTGGACTCCAGGTTCCTGGGGAGACCCGCCGGAGGACCCAGTACTGACACCCTCAACATCCACAACTTCATCAGATCCAACAAAAAGAGGGGGCTTCCCTGGTGGCGCAGTGGTTGAGAGCCCGCCTGCCGATGCAGGGGACGCGGGTTCGTGCCCCGGTCCGGGAAGATCCCACATGCTGCGGAGCAGCTGTGCCCGTGAGCCATGGCCGCTGAGCCTGCGCGTCCGGAGCCTGTGCTCCGCAACGGGAGAGGCCACAGCAGTGAGAGGCCCGTGTACGGCAAAAAAAAAAAAAAAAAAAAAAAATTAACAAAAAGACAATCTACAGACTGGGGGAAAGTGTTTGCAGATAGCCAAGCAAGGATCATATCTGGAACATGTAAAGAAGACTCAAATCCAACATTGAAAAACCCATAATCCAGTTACAAAATGGGCCAAGGATGTGAAGAGACATTTCAGCAAAGAGGACACGTGGGTGGGAAACAAGCCCTGGCAGAGATGCTGGACATCACACATTGTCAGGGAAACGCAAACTGAGTGCACAACGGGCTGTCAGCGCACCCGCCAGAAGGGCTGCCTCAGGAACACTGACTTATCCCAGAGCAGTGGAGACCCAGCCACACCTACCTGGACACACACCTCGACTTGCAGTAGCCAAGCCAGGAAACCCCCAAATCTCCTGCAACAGGTGAAAGGCCAAACAGATGTACAAACAAGCACAGCCAAACCGTGGGCTAGGCTTGGCCGCAGGAAGCACCAGGGACAAGGCAGCACGTGGACGGATCGCCCAGGCCCTCGCCCAAGGGAAGGAAGCCAGTCCCAGGTCACATGCAGTACATTTCCATTCATAGGACGTTCTTGACATGACAAACTACGGAGAACAGACTTGTGGCTGCAGGGGTGAGCGATACTGTGGGCAGGGTGACGGTAAAGGGCCACAGGAGGAAGACTCTGTGACGGCACAGACCTGCGTCTGCGTGTCCGTGCTGGACGCAGGGGAATGGCCACGTGCTTTGCGCCAGCTGTGATGTCGAGCTGTGTCACGTAACGTGTACTGTGCGTGTTGCAGATGACATCTGCACAGATGGACTCCTCTGCGCTGTCTGGGCAACTTCCTGTGAATCGACAATTATTTCAAAATAAAAAAAAAAATTTTTTTTGAAATGACAGTAGGCACTGCTTTGTTTCAGGTGAGTCGGACCCCGGGCCCGTTTCAGTGTATGTTGTAAAAGGGCTCGTGCTGCCCGTCATCTAGGCTCGCTGCTATTCCAGTATCGCTGCATCTCACGTTCAAAGTTGTGAAAAGCCCTCATTGTCATAACAGCATTTTTTAAATCTGTTTGCCTAGCAAGACAGCAACCAACTGCAATAGCCTTGGGGAGACAGGACGGCAGGGAGACGACGTGGTATCAGCCGCCAGGGTTTCTAGATGTCCTCTTTACAAAACCACACAATTGATCCGAAACGGACCGCAAGTACGGGGTGGGGCGCTCAGCCTGCGAGGCCGGGATCCGGTGCCAGGAGCTGTGTCCCCGTCGAAGACGAGCTGCTTAGCGTTGGCGGAACTGTTGTTCAAGAGAGTTGAATTAACACACCCTTGGCCATGCTGGTGCTTTTATCTCTGTCTGTCAGGGGTGCCAGGGCTCCACTGTCAGGGCACCACTCTGTGTGCGGAGGACAAGCATTCTGGGAACTGAGTCGTCACCAACTTTTAAACCTCCGTGTTCAGTCACTTGGGCTGAAGCATCATTATCTCGCCGGAGCAGCTGCTGGGATATTAACGAGCCACAGTGGTGACACACGGAATGGATCAGCTCCCCGTGTTCCGGCAAATTGGCAGCTTTCACTGGGAACCCTTTGCGGTGCGTCTCCACGAGGCTGCAGTTCACTCAGCCGATGCGCACACAGCGCAGGGCCAGCCGGGAGCACAGCCTTGGCCGTGGGCTGGAAGCGGGGTCCCTCCGAGGCCCCTCAGGTGCCCCGTCTGCCAGGTGCCCCCACCGGCTCTGGCAAAACTTTCCGAACACCCACCTGGTCCTGGTCACCCTGATCCCCCAGCAGCTCCTTCCGTTCAATAGTTCACTCCAGTACTTTTCCAGCGCCCGCAATGTGCCAGGCGGGGCCCAACCTCCCCGTCCCCAGCCCTGCACCAGGAAGCCTGCCCACGGCGCAGAGCAGCACGACCCAGCCGGCCTCACCCAGGGACGGTGTCTGAGCTTGCGGGCAGGCGAGGCCGGAGCCTGGGCCGGGCGGGAGGTGCCAAGGGGCTGACACACAGTGCAGGCTCTATTGTTTGTTTCCTGTTTCACTGATTTCTATTCTTATCACTATTACTCTCTTCCTTCTACTTGCTTCAGGTTTAATTTGTGATTTTCCTCTATTTTTAGGTGAAAACTTAAAATAATTCATTTTAGACATTTAGACCTTTCTCTTTTCTACTCTAAGCATTCGAAGCTTCCCTTTGAGCACGACGTTCGCTGTAGCCCACAACGCTGATAGGTTGCATTATTAATTCATTTCACTACAAATACTTTCTGGTTTCCTTGATGATTTCTCCTTGTCTCCACGGGAAATTTAGAAATTTATTGCTTAATTTCCAAATATTGAGGACCTTTCTGAATATCATGTAGATCTCTAATTTAATTCTACTGTAATAACAGACATACTCTTAAACATTTCAATCTTTCTTTTTTTTTTTTTTTTTTTGCGGTACGCGGGCCTCTCACTGCTGTGGCCTCTCCCGTTGCGGAGCACAGGCTCCAGATGCGCAGGCTCAGCGGCCATGGCGCACGGGCCCAGCCGCTCCATGGCATGCGGGATCCTCCCAGACCGGGGCACGAACCCGCGTCCCCTGCATCGGCAGGCGGACTCCCAACCACTGCGCCACCAGGGAAGCCCTGGATGTTTCATTTCAATGGAATTGCACAACATGTGATGTTTTGTGTGCAGCCTTGTTCACTCGGCACGATGTGTCCAAGCCTCAGCCACGCTGTAGCGTGTGTCAGAGCTTCACCTGTTTCCTGGCTAAGATCCCACTGCGTGGATGTGATGCATCCCTCCACCCTCAGCTGACGGACTGGGGTTGCTGGGACTGCTTGGTTTGATTCTGCCTTAGGGCAGGTCCACTTCGGTTTTGCCCTTCATCCTGGGGTGATGCCCTGAGTGCGGGGCATGGCCAGTACTCCTAAGGAATGGCCAGTCCTCCTAAGGTATGGCCAGTCCTCCTAAGGTGTGGCCTTCCTAGAGCTTCAGCTAAGTGCTGCAGGTGTTTGGCCGCGTCACTGTGCTCTGCCTGGCGGGAACGTAGGGCATCCCCGGCCCCTGTGTCCCTGGCACCTCTATTCAGCTCATAGCTGCACAGTAGTCACACTCCACTGGACCCCATGGCCTCCCACTGAGCACAGGCGGCCCAGCCCTCCGCCAAGGACCATGAACCCAAGACGACACCTCCGCCTGCTCCCCAGGGTCCCTCCCCCTCTGGTATCCTGCCCCGCAGCTCCAGCCCCGACCTCTGCCTCCCCACCCGGCGTGACCTCTGAACACTATCTGGGCTCCACCTCTCCCTGACCTGACCCGGGCAGGCGCAGGGACAGCCTGGCACTCACCCGGTGCATCTCCTCCCCAGGACTCCAGTCCTGGGCCACCTGTGCCCGAGCCTGAGGTCACTTGTCCCCAGATTCTGCCTGGTTCTCAGCGGGAGGGAGCGGCAGGAGGCGCGGCCAGGCCAGGGATTTCTTCACAGCTGGACGCAGCGGCCACCCCGGGCTCTGTGGTTCAGCATTTTCTCCAGGCCTCTGCCCAGCACGCTGATTCTGCTATAAGTGGTGCTGAGACTACTTTGAGACATTCTGGTGCTTGACATTAACCTGGGACCTACTAAGAAGGTCATGGAAATGCCACACACACATGGCTTGTCCAGCCCTCTCAGAGCTCAGGACAAGGCTGCACCGCCGCTGGCCAGATGAGGAGACTAGGGGTGACAGGATTAGGCCACACGGCTAGTGAGGCGTAAGAGGCAAGATGCCCCGGCAGCCGGACCCCAGAGCCCACCCTCCTGTGCCACAGGGGGAGCGGCCACCCCTCCTGCCTTCCGCTGCATCTTCAATTTCAGGTCCCACCCCGTGACCACATCTCAAGAGGAGATCGCGCGTTTCTGCACTTTTCCCGGGACCCACGGCCCAGCACTGAGGACCCAGTGTCAGCCTCTCCTTCTCCGGCCTCCGTGCGCTGGTATTTGCTGTAACTGCACTCGTGTTCCGTTCGGTAGAAACCAGGTCTGTGCGATCCCAAGCAACCAATGAGAATATTTGATTTGTGTGTTTTCCTGGCAGCTCTCCAGAGACTTGGAAATTGCCAGAGTGACTCATTTTTCATCTCAGCCCTTCGACACCGTGCAAAGCCAGCACAGGACTGATTTGAGACACCATCACAGGTCCATCCTCAGCTTTTTGGTCCCAGGGAGACTCTCAGACAGGTCCACGGCCAGGCTCAGGCACTGTGGTCAGCCCTGCTTAGTCAGCTCAGATGTGTCCATCCGGTGGCCTGGCACCCGCCAGGAGGCCTCGAGTCCCCCTTTGGCCAGAACGTCCCTCCAGACACGTGTGGAACAAACAAGCTGAACTGAAAAAGGCGTGCGCACAAGGGATGAAGAGAGCCCGGCTATTCTGGAGGGGCTGCTGCTGTTAACAAGATGAGCAGTGAGAGGCCCCCCCGAGGGTGGAGAGGGGAGAGCACAAGCGGGCGCAGATAGGTGGGTGGGGGAGGCTGGGCTCCCTTTGTCATGGGCTGAGTCATGTCCCCCAAAATTCTGTTCAAGGCCTGAACCCCAGTGCCTGTGAGCGGGACCTTATTTTGAAATAGGGACTTTGCAGGTGTACAAAGATGAGGCCACAGTGGAGGGGGTGGCCCTGAAGCCAATGACTATTGTCCTTATAAGGAGGGGGGATTCAGAGACACACATGCAGTGGAAAACTCCACGTGAAGACAGAGGCAGAGACTTGAGGGATCTGGTCACAAGCCCAGGGACGCCTGGGCCACCAGAAGTTGGAAGAAGCAGGAAGGACCCTCCCCTGGAGCCCCCGGAGGAAGCGCGGCCCTGGGACACCTGGATTCCACTCCGGCCTCCAGACTGGGAGAGAACAACTTTCTGCTGTTCTAAGCCAGCAGGGTTGTGGTGCTTTGTTGTGGCCGCCCCAGGAACTCACACCACATCTAAAACAAGCCTCTGTGGGTCCCTCTGCCTGTCCCCCTGCCAGCCTCTGCTGAGGCGGGTTCTGCAGGGCAGACACCCTGCGGCCGCCGTGATCCTGCCTGTGCCCCGCCCACCTCAGAGCCGCCATACCCCCACCTGGACCGTGTCAGGGGCTCTTGCAGCATCCAGCTCTGGGCACCAGTGTAGGGGGGCAGGTGGCTCCCCCCCACACCCATCCGACTACATTGGCCAAGCACTGGGCAGCCCAGGGCACTCAGGGCAGAGGGCGTGGCCACCCCTGCCCTCAAGGAGCATCACAGGCTGGGCAGCAAGGCCAGCCTGCTCCCTCCCTTCTTCCGTCCACCCCCGTGGGCTCCATCCAAAGTCAAGTGTGTGACCTTGTACCCGAGTCTCCGAGAAGGACGGGCGGCGAGGCCCTCTCCGCCCTCTGTGGACGCCCAGAGAGCTGTCCGGGGTCGGGTGACGGTGGGCGCTCCCAGGGGCCATAAGCCCTTGGTGGGGCTGCAGCCCTGCTCCGCACAAAGCAGGTTTCCTGTCCTTCACGTCGCCAGCGGTTCCCCCCGCCTCCCCTGCTCCCTCAGAGCGGGGGGCGGGGAGGGGGAACGAGGGGCTACGGGACTGCAGGGGGTGCCGGGCAGGGTGGGGAGCAGTCGCTCGGCACCCCCAGGGAGCACAGTCGGGTCCCCTCCAGGATCCAGTGAACACACTTGTGCCGAGAATTCACTGGCCTGATGCTTAGATCTAGGAGATTTCCAGCCCTGCTGTGCACACGCACGCACGCACGCACTCCTTCGCATCTCCATGCACGCACACACACACGCGCGTCACATTTCTGGCTTCATTTCACGTGTGCCTCCCAGCCCTGCCCACCATGTCACATAGGCCCCCCCGGCCCACCTCACAGGCTGGTCCCACCAAGCGCCCCCCTGGTCAGCCTGGGCCGGTGCTCACCTCCCCAGCTTCATACTCCTACCCTGAAGTCGGGGGGCCCGGGGGGGGGAGGAGACACCCTGTCCGAGGCTGCGGCTGAGGGCAGCTCTCTGGGCCTCACCTTGCTGGCCTGGGGTCCCTACAAGGGCCTGTGGGGCTCCACACAGCGCACCTGGGCGGGACGGGGCGGGGGATGGGGGCAGACGGGGAGGGGTGGGGAAGCAGGGGGAGGGGTCCGTCCCTGCACACCCAGAGCAGCCGCCGGAACCTTCCAGAGCCGCTCTGCACACACGGCTGAGCCTTTGGATCTGCAAACCCCGAGCCAGCTGGCCGCCGGGAGAGGCTGGCTGGGTCCTGTGCTGTTCGCCCAGGAGACCTGGCAGGAACCTTGCAGGCACGTCCTTCCGGAGATGCTCGCGGCCCATCTGACATTTCCCCTGGTGTGTCCCCTCGGGTGTCTCCGTTGTCCTCTGAGCCCCGGCCCCTCCCGCCCCCTGCCCAGCCTGCAGCCCACCAGCCACCAGTCTCCAGGCAGCCAGCATGCTGGTCAACACCGTCGACCCCCAGACTCTGCCCGGGGGGGCTGTGCCGTCTCGCCTGCACCCACCGTGCCTAGGACGGGGCCCACACACAGCCGGTGCTCAATAAACGAGTGGCCTGGACCAGCCTTTCTAACCTTCCCTCCCGTCTGCAGGGCAGGGGTGGCGTTCCTGGACGGGGTTTTATCTGTTAAAAGCCCAACGGCCTCAGCGGATGACTGCTTCGCCCCGTGGCCGTGCTGACGTGCGTGGGGCTGGTGTGGCCGGCGGGGGCCTGGCCTCAGCCTATGTGGACCTGGGGACGTGGCTTTCAGAGCCTTTCTCCACTGGCCGGGGGTCGGCCTCTGCGGTGAGCGTTACGAGCCCCCGGACCCCGGGGCAGGGTGTTGATATGCTTCCAAGAGACCAGAACAGGTGGGCGCAGAGGCCGGGCAAGGGGGCTACAGAGGGGCGTCCCATAGGGTGGGCCCTGCAACTGTCTGTGGAGTGGGCAGGGCCCGGGGGCAGGTGTGAACAGGTGTGGGGCACCCCCGACCCGGCTGGGCCGGGACGTGCCCGTGGCCTGGCTCAGGGAGCCGCTGTCACTGCGGTCCCAGCAAAGGCTGTGCCCCGACTTTGCCCTGCAGGATGGAGAAGCAAGAGTGCACACAGATGGGGCATCTCAGGTTCACCGCTGCCTGGAAGACGCTTTCAGGGTCAAGCCCGAGGCCCCCGCGTTCCCAGCAGGAGAAACAGACAGAAGCTCAGGGTGCTCGGCCGCCAGGCCCCGGAGAACACGGCTCCTCGGAGGGTCTCGGGCGAGCCTGGTGTCTACCGACGTGGGGGAGGTGCGCTGGCACCCTGATCACGCCCGCCCACAGTCAGGACAAACAGCACATCACCCCAAGCAGCCCAGCCTAAGGACGGCTTTGGAGAGGGGCGTTTATTTTTAGAGTGTGAGCTCGATCACAGCGACGCTGGTAAATTGCAATAAAAACAGTGCAATCCCACCAGCAAACAGCCCACTTGGCAAAGTGTCAATTTGTTCAAAATAAAGTGCAAAATGATTTCTGCAATAACACTAGCTTCAAGGATCAGCGAGACCAGCCGAGGGGCATCCCCAGTGCGAGATGACGGACGCACACCCCGGCTCCGTGGCTGGCAAGCTGCCCGGGCTTTGCCTCAGGATCCCCTGTCCAGACAGATGCCCCGGGGTAGGAGGCCGGGCTGGGTACCTGGAGACAGAGAGTAGCTCTCAGGCCCTGCTCCCAGGAGATCCAGACGGCACCCGTCAGGAGCCTCCCTCCCTCTGGTTCGCACTGGGGCTTTCAGTGTCGTCACAGTTAATAGGGATTAACGAGCAAGGCTTCCTGTGGGACCTGGATGTGCTTAGGCTTCAGATTGGGGCCAAACCAGAGAACTACAACCAGAGCATGCTGCTAAGAGGGGACAAAGGCGCAGAGAGGCGGAGGGACTCGTCTGCGGTCACACAGCCCGTGTGCAGGGAGCGCCCAGCTGGCTCCAGAGTGTGTGGCTGCCCCCTCACTGTCACCACAGGAGAAAGCATGAGGCTCCTCCCCTGTGGCCTCTCGGTGGGGGCTGCGGCCCGTTTCGGCCCTCCTGAGCCACCGGAGCTCAAGCTCTGGGGCTGGTTGTCTGGGCCGCCCTTCGTGGGGCTGGAAGGGAGCAGAGCCTGCAGCATGGGGACACCTCTGTGCCCAAGTCTCCTCCAGCACTTGGCAGAGGTCGTGCTGTGGCCGGGGCCGGCACAGAGCCAGGCCAGGTGAGGCTGCCCCCCTCCGAAGGTGCCGCCCATGCCCGCTGAGGCTGAGGCCACCCACAGCCTGGGGCCTCCTCCCACTTCCAATCCCTCCTCCAGCGTAGCCGCCCCCCCAGGACACAGCCCCTCCTCGGGAGGCCTCTGTTTCACCGCTGCGTCCAGGGCTTTTCCAGGGGGTCACCAGAGGAGCTTCGGCACATGACCGAGGAAAGCGAGTTTCTAAGCAACTCCTTCCCCCTCGGGGTGGGGGGCGGGGCTGAGGCGGACCCCCGTTCCCTGAGCTGCCCATCTGGGAGCTGAACGAGGCTTGTCTTGGGGGAGCAAACGCCTGTGCTCTCTGGTGGACCAGGGTGCGGGGCAAGGCTCACTTGCGCTGTGACCGTGGGCCTCAGTCTCCTCCTGGACGGAGGGCAGCTTGCAGAAGAGGGCACGTGGCATCGAGCACGAGAACGCGGCTGCTGCTGGCCCGGCTGGAGCCAGGGCTGCTCCACAGACGCCCCGGCCCCTTGAGGCCTCGCAGACGTGGTCCTCTCTGCAGGCGCTGTTTCCAGGGCTGAACTGAGTCGAGACAGTCATCCCGTTTTGCTAATGGATGAAACTCTGTCTCGTTTTTATTAGTAACGGTCAGCAATGTGTTTATTATCCACTTGCCCTCTGCCCACTGGGACTTCGCTCACAAAGTGACTTTCCTAAACCCTGACCCAAGATGCCCCGCGTGGTGGGGTCTCCGTGCTTGACACCCGAGGCGAGGCCACCGCGAGGCTGAGAGCCAGTGATGACTTAACTCTCAGTATTTTGCCTTTAATTACAATAAACTAATAAAGATTTCAGAGATGCTCTCATTTTAACAGAATGCAGAGTTATAATTGGTGTCCTATTTTAAGCAATGTAATTTCCCATGACCTGTTTTCTAAATTAACAGAGTAATAAAGGTGTGGGCTGTCGGGGGGCCGGACTCTGCAAAGGTGCCAGGCCCGCGGCCCCATTTAAAGGGGCGTCTCTTGCTCATATGTTTGCGTACGGAGAGGCTGAATTCGATAGATTTCTCTCCTGTCCCATCCAAGGAGCCCCGGATTTTAAAGCAAAGAAAATGAACAAGGAATCGTGAAGATCTATAAAATCGCCACTGAAAGCCATAACTCACGACAAATCTGTTTGAAATCCTTCGCGTTTCTGGAATGCCTAGCAGGGCACATGCCAGGAGCTGGGCCACCCTCCTAGGACCCTCTGGTACCTGAGGGGCACCAACCCATGAATAGAATGGGGTGGGGGTGCTGCTCTTCCAGGGAGACCCACACACACAGGCCATGTCCCCTTGGCGCCCTGGACCGCCAAAGATGGGGGGAGGAAGGCGGGGGAGGGGCAGGGGTGTCGGGGGTGGGAGGTGGGGAGAGGGCATCACCTGCCCTCCTGTCTGCCCTCTGGCTGGTTGGCCTGCTCCTGTTTGGGCTGTGGGCAGCCCGTGGGGAAAGAGCCTGGCTGGACAGAAACCCTTGGGGTGCTGGTGGGGGCAGGGAGTGTCCGGCCTCAGCTTCCCCATCTGCAAAATGGGGTGGGGGGAGGACCACTGCCTGGAAGGCTGCAGGGAGGATACTGGGGAAACAGCAAGTTAAGTGCCCCTTCTTCCCTTTCCCCTTCCTGCTCTCCTCCCCCTTCTCTCCCTTCCCCTTTCCCTTCTCCCCTTCCCCTTCCTGCTCTCCTCCCCCTTCTCTCCCTTCCCCTTCCCCTTCTCCCCTTCCCCTTCTCTCTCCCTCTATTTGCTTAGAGGCCCAACTCCAGCCACCATCCAAGAGTCTATTCTTTCCCACAAAGCTCCAACCTCTGCTTTTAAACAAGGACAGAAGGCAGTTTCCAAGTAACACACACAGAACAAAAAAAAACTCTTGAGAATGGCAGAAGAACAGAACACAACCCTCTCCCAAGTTCACGTAGGAGACTAAAGGCAGCCCCAATCTCCTCGGAAATGGGAGACCAGTCAGTCTTCATTCACGGGCACCTTCACCCCGTCCCCAGCCCCCAGGACGGCCCAAGACCCACGGAGACTCCTCACCCGACCCCGAACGTCCTTGGGTGGGTAGAAAGGGACCCAGCCTGGAGCCGCAGGGGAAGTGGGGGAGAGTGGGGGCAGTTCCACCCAGACCCATCCTAGGAATCAGAGGGGTCCCCGTTAACCCAGCGCCACCTGAGTGCCCTGCCAGCGGTCCCCACTTGGGGCAGGGAGAGAAGGCTCTTGGCGGACTCAACCCCAAGGCCACTCTGGAGAGGAGCCCAGCTGCTGCGGAAGCCTGGTCTGTGAGCCCCCGCAGGTTTGGGGGCACCAAGCTCCGCCCTGGGGATCCCTGGCTCCTGAGTGGCAGGACCCCCACTACCTCCCACCTGCAGCCCCTCACCTGTTCCACCTGCACAGGGAGGCGTGCGGGCTGGGAAAGCCACTGGGGTCCTGCTGGCTTCGGGGCAGGACTCCTGTGAGCCCCACCCGGGTCCACAGCCCCAGCCTCTCCTCTGTCCTCCCTAACCCCCTACTGCTCCTCCCAGAACTTCCCGGCCAGACTGCTCCCTCAACAACGTCTCCCTCCCCACCCCAGCTACCAGACCCTCCAGCCCCCTCCCCCGTGGTGACCAGCAGCTCTACTTACAGGGAAATCAGGGCTCAGCGGCTCCCAGCTGGCCGCTGCCCAGGCCCCGTCTCCCCTGACCTTGGGCACCGCTGTCTAAAGGGATGTCCTGGTTAATCCTGCTCTGAGCTGGATTAATTTCCAGAGATAAGGCCTCCGATTCGATTCACATGCAGCACCGTTTGCGGTGGTGGTCAGGTGAGTGTGGTCCCAGGGGAGCAGGAGTTATTAAGGGCAGACCAGCTCCCTGGGGACGGCTGGGATTAGTGGTCGTCCGCTCCCGTCGCCTGCTGGCCGCCAGCTGCTGAAAGGAGCATCTCCGCAGCCGGCTGCCCACGGCGCGTGGCACCTGCCCCATCAGAGCCCAGTGTGATGAGCTCCAGCCCCCGGAGCGGACCTCCCGGGTAGCTCTTTCCTGGGCCCGCCCCAGGGGCATTCGGAGCTCCCGGCCCCTTGGTGGCTCACAGGACCATGAGTGACTCCCTTGCTGGGAGTGGTCAAGGGTCCTTCCACAGCCCCCCAGACCTCTTCCTGACAGACCTCTGGTCAAGCAGCAGGCAATGGTGACCAAGAGAGCCTGGGATGACCCTGGGCTTCCAGCTGGAGGCCTGTGCGGTGAGGCTCCTGCCTCCAGAGAGGCTCGTCTGGCTGGATAGCAGACCAGCAACACGACCTCACAAAGAGAGGGGAAACCATGGAAAATGCATGGTGCAGACGGGATGAGAATAGTACGGCTGCTCTCTGGGTCCAGACGCCCTCCCCCTGGGAGCTTGTCAGGCCTCAGGCCCCACCCACCCCTTAATCCTGCAGGTGATTCCAGTGCAGGTTTAAGTGTGAGAAGCACTGCTGCCCTTGAGCCTTCCAGGGTGGCTGGCCTGGCTGGGGGCCCCGCAGGACGGGCAGGGCCATGGAGCAGGCAGCAGTGGCCCCTGAACTAGAGCGCCGTCCAGGGCCTGAAGTTCCACATCTCACGTCAGGACACTGGCGCGGCCGCTGCCTCATCATACTCCCCTTCAAAAGCAAGAAAACCCTCCCAGAAGGTGCCCACACACCTGGGTACCAGGGCATGTGCCCACCGCTGTTGCTTCCCCAGTTTAAAGAGGGCAGGGAACCACGTCCCCACTGAATCCCTAGCTCATATGCCCAGGCCTGGGGTTCAGCAGGTGCTCAGGGATCTCATAGAAGATGGGTGGATGGATGGATGGATGGATGGATGGATGGTGGATGGATGGATGGATGGATAGGTGGGTGGATGGGTGGATGGATAGGTGGGTGGATGGGTGGATGGGTGGATGGATGGGTGGATGGATGGATGGATGGATGGATGGATGGATGGATGGGTGGATGGATGGATGGGTGGATGGGTGGATGGTGGATAGATGGATGGATGGATAGGTGGGTGGATGGTGGATGGATGGATGGGTGGATGGGTGGATGGGTGGACGGATGGATGGATGGATGGTGGATGGATGGGTGGATGGGTGGGTGGATGGGTGGGTGGATGGGTGGGTGGATGGATGGTGGATGGATGGATGGGTGGATGGATGGGTGGATGGGTGGATGGATGGGTGGATGGGTGGATGGGTGGATGGATGGATGGTGGATGGATGGATGGGTGGATGGATGGGTGGATGGGTGGATGGATGGATGGGTGTATGGATAGATGGGTGGATGGGTGGATGGATGGATGGATAGGTGGGTGGATGGGTGGATGGGTGGATGGATGGGTGGATGGATGGTGGATGGATGGGTGGATGGGTGGATGGGTGGATGGATGGACAGGTGGGTGGATGGGTGGATGGGTGGATGGTGGATGGGTGGACGGGTGGGTGGATGGGTGGGTGGGTGATGAATTGATAGCTTTAGTTTCCAGAGAGTAAGAAAAAGATGACATTAAAATGCAAGGTGAGCCCTCCTACACTGCCAATGGGAATGTGAAATGCAGCCACTTGGGAATATGGTTTGGCAGTTCATCAAAAAGCTAAACATAGAATTACCCTATAACCCAGCAATTCCATCCCTAAGTGTATATCCAAGAGAAAGGAAAACATACATCCACACAAAAACCTGTCCACCAATGTTTATAGCAGCTTTATCCACAATGGCCAGAAGTGGAAACAACCCAAATGTCTATTACATTATGAATAAATAAAATGTGGTCTATCTATACAAAGAAATATTATTCCGCCATGAAAAGGAATGACACACGTTACAACAGGGATGAGGCCTGAAAACATCATGAGAAATGACAGAAGCCAGACAAGATTCCACCTGTTGTATGATCTCACCTTTATGAAATGTCCAGGATAAGCAAATCCTGAGAGACAGAAAGTAGACTAGTGGTCGCCAGTGGCTGAGGGAATGGGGGGATGCAGAGTGACAGTTCGGGTGCAGGGTTTATCTGGGGGGTGATAAAAGTGTTACAAATGGACCGTGGGTTATGGCTGCACAACTCTGGGAACATACTAAAAATGGTTTAATTGTACACCGTAAGTGAGTGAATTGTAGGGTACATGAATTAGATCTCAGTAAAGCTGTTATAAAAAAAGCAAGAGGGCTTCCCTGGTGGCGCAGTGGTTGAGAGTCCGCCTGCCGATGCAGGGGACACAGGTTCGTGCCCCGGTCCGGGAGGATCCCACATGCCGCGGAGCGGCTGCGCCCGTGAGCCATGGCCGCTGAGCCTGCGCGTCCGGAGCCTGTGCTCCACAACGGGAGAGGCCGCAGCGGTGAGAGGCCCGCGTACCGCAAAAAAAAAAAAAAAAGAAAGAAAGAAAGTTGGAATTTCCTGGTGGTCCAGTGGTTAGGACTCTGTGCTTCCACTGCAGGGGGCCTGGGTTCAATCCCTGGTCGGGGAAGTAAGATCTAGCAAGGCCCGTGGCACGGCCTCCCCACAAAAAAACCAAAAATAACACACACCAAGGAAGGGAGGGAGGGGGGAAGGAAAGAAAGGGTTAAACCACAAAAAGGCTGCTGGTAAAGCCCCATCTCTCCTCCTGCCCAGGGGGCTGGGCTTGCGTCAGCCCTGGAGGACCTGGGCTGGGCCTTGGGTCCAGGGCCATGTGCGCAGCCAGCTCTGCGGTCACCGCGCTGCTGGCCAGGCCCAACCTCTCGGCCACGTTGCCTCCTCCTGGGCTTTGTGCCTGGGCCCAGATCACCTTGTGTCTCAGAGGCCAGGATGAGGGGCACCCTGCGGCCCGTCCCTGCAGGCCCTCCCCTGCCCTTCCAGGGGCTCACCAGCTGCCCGGCCCCGTGTGCCTCAGGTGGGTTCGCTCAGCCCTGGGGTGCAGCTACCTGCATTTCTGTGTGCTTCAGAAATGCTCCCTGGGAGCTGGGCTCTGACCTCTGGTTAGAAACTGGATGGCCGGGGCCACTGACTGGCCGCTGGATGGATCTCCTCCAGGCCTGGAGGTCCCCTGGCTGCGGGCTGTGTGGTTAGCGAGCAGGCATCCAGCCTGGTCCCTGCCCTGCGGAATTCTGCCCTCGCCAAGGACATTCCAGGTACCTAGGAGGGCCGGCTTACCAGGCTTTAGTCTCTGTAGGGACAGTGCCCCTCCCTGAAAGTGGGCGAGAGCAGTGCTGGGCAGAGGGGCTGCTGGACTGGTCCCTAGGGCCGGTGGGCAGGCCTGGGGCCCGGCCACCGGGCCAGATGCCAGAGGGTACAGGGCGCAGCTGTGGGAGGCCGGAGGGGCTGGGAGTGTGCAGAGGCGCCCCCCAGGGCCCATGGAGAGGCTCTCGGGTCCGAGGTTTGGCTGCAGTTGTGGAGATGCCATCACTCTGCGCGGGGCAGCGGGAGGGGAAGGCGGCTCTCCCTGGAGGAGCAGGAGGGAGGGAGGAGGCCTGGTGTCCTGGTGTCACACCTCCCTCCCAGGTGCACTCGGGACCCACCGCCACAGGCACTCGGGACGGTTGCCCGCAGAGTGGGCCCCCTCAGCCTTGCACACAAACCCACCCATACCTGCCAGGGGAGAAGACAGCGGCAGCTACAGAGCATGGAAAAGCCAGCCCCGCCCACCCCCAAAGGCGATCAAGCAAGTAAAGCCAGAGGAGGCTTTGGGAGACACCTGGCGAGCGGCTGTTGGGGTCCAGATCAGGACCCCGTCCTGGCTGCCAGGCCCCCAGCACAGGCCCTTGTGGTGGTAGACAGACGTGCCCACTTGTGGGTCCATCAGCAGCTCCAGCTCCCCCAGCCCAGGACGCAGCTCCCACCACCCCAATGCCTCCAGGAGGACAGGCCCCGGCACCGTTCAGGAGGCCCGCCCACAAAGGCGGGCCCGCCTCTGCACTGCAGCTTCTTCCCAACACACCTCGTTTCCATGGTGACGCTTCTGGGTCTTCTCTGCCTCGTCCCTCAGTGTCCCGGCATCACACGGTGAGGCCTGGCCGGGCACAGCAGGAGGAGTGTGTGAAGTGACCGCCAGCCACGCCCTGAACACATCGGCCATGTGGGGACACCTGACCGCCAGGCAGGCGTTCCCTCCCAGGCTCCACAACAAGCCACGCGGGTCCTGGGGTCACCGCTTCCTCCCTGGAGGCCTTTGGAGAACCGGACAGGCCGAGTGCCACGGCTGGCTCTACACAGCCTGTCTGGCCAGCTGCTGGCCTCCCTCCACACTCTCGACCCTCCCAGGCCCCTCGTTCTCTCCTTAATCTCCAAACACCACAGAGGGTCTCCCCGGTGGAGCACACCAATCTCCATCCCCCACTCCCAGGAGAAGAGGTCTCCGTGCAGACCGTCCACCCCGGTGTCCTGGGAGCGGCAGACTCTGGGACCCCAGGGAGACGTGCATTTCACATCAGCCCCCGGCACCCCTGGCACGATGGGGTCCTCTTGATGACTCCAGCAATCCCGGGCCCTTCCTCCCTGCCTCTGCCCACACTGCCGTCTCTGGACACCCTGGCCCAGACTCGCCGAATCTCCCGGGCTCTCCGGGACACCCGCCCACCCACACTCGCAGCTGCTGCCGAACCCAGCTGCGCCCACGACTGCGGGTCCCCAGCTTTCCAGTGGAGCCCAGCCCCGTTCTGTCCAGCCCTCCTTCCTCCCCGGGGCAAGCCCCTCAACACCAGGAACCTGGGCTGACACCGTCCCCAGGTGATGGAAAAGCCCGCATCCCGTCACCCCAGGACCTGCTCAAATGCCCTCCACCTGCTGCCCTCGGCCACGGTCTGGACAAGAGCGCAGCCCCTGCCGCCAGGATGGGGGTCTCAGGACACACGGGGCGGTGTGGAGGAGGGATTCCCAGGCCGAGCGCCCAGCGGGAACTGATCTGGGTCCCCCCCGCCCCAAGAGGGTCCCCACGTTAATCACACCTCCACTGAGTTCTCAGTCAGCGCAGAGGAAGCGGGCTGCATCGCTCCCCTCTGCTCCTGTCTGTACCCTGTGCACCTCCTGCCCGTGTCCCACGTCCGGAACACCTGCTACCGGCCACCCAGGCCCCAGGGAGCGGGTTTGGCTTCCTCTCCTCAGACGGGTTGAGATCAAGTCACTGTGCAGCTTTCCACGGAGATGCTCTTTGCTGTGTGGAAGCCAGAGGGGGCTCGGCGCAGGCACAAACGACTCTGCCTCCGCAGCTCACAGTGCGTCTGTATCAGCTGGGGCCACGGCCTCTGAGTGCACCCCAGAAGCGCACATGGGTGTTCACGCACGGGCACGCACACACGCTACTCGTGAGGAGACGGGTGTCAGAAATGTCTGCTCTGTGCACACGTAGGGGTTTCTCTACTCTTCTGCTTCGTGGTGCTCAGTAGATGTTAGAGGTTGGCTTTGGGTCCAATGCCCTTGCTTTCTTTTTGTTTGTTTGTTTGTTTGTTTTTGCGGTACGCGGGCCTCTCACTGTTGTGGCCTCTCCCGTCGCGGAGCACAGGCTCCGGACGCGCAGGCTCAGCGGCCATGGCTCACGGGCCCAGCCGCTCCGCGGCATGTGGGACCCTCCCAGACCGGGGCACGAACCCGCGTCCCCTGCATCGGCAGGCAGACTCCCAACCACTGCGCCACCAGGGAAGCCCGCCTTTGGTTTCTTGATCCTGACGGGACACTGACAGCAAAGAGTTAAATTCTCTGGTGTCCGGAAATAGCGGAGACTTAACAAACCTCCAGAACGTTGCTTGCAATTTCTCACCCACCTCCACCCACGAGGAAAACAGTGACCTTCACCCACGTCTTTTTGGAAATTAGAACCGGCCTCCCACCCCCATCCCCTGTGGCCAGTGGGCCTGCTGAGTCTCCCTGGGCTGCCCGCTCCAGCCGTGCTCTCCCTGCCTGTCCGGGGCAGGGCAAACAGGACCCCGGATCCCAGACGACCCCTGCCAGGCCCCCACACTGGTCCTCCCTGCCAAGACGCGCTCGTCCAGGGACATAGCGTCCGGGGTGGGGAGACAGTGCTGCTGGCGGGCCTCACCACAGCCAGTTCTGGGGACGAGCCCAGGACCCCTCTTGGTCTCAGATCTGGCCTCTGAAACTTATCTAGGGGCCACTGCCAACTTCTCCGGTTTGAAATTCTCCTTAAGTCTTTTAAAATGATTTCGTGATTTCTTTAGGCTGCTCCGGGTCCGAGTTGCAGCACGTGGGCTCTTTGCTGCGGCATGCGGACTCTCAGTTGCAGCACGCGTGCGGAATCTAGTTCCCCAACCAGGGATCGAACCCCAGTCCCCAGCGTGGGGAGCACGGAGTCTTACCCACTGGACCACCAGGGAAGTCCCTCCTTAAGTCTTTCTTAAGCAAAAATAAACACTGACACCAATCAGGGAGGGCCGTCCCGCCACTTTCTTCCCGTGGAGGGGACTGGCCAGGCGCTGGCACAGCCTCAGCTCCCCACAGCCCGGCAGTGACGCAAGACCCCTCACACCACAGGTCCACCCCAGCGCCATGGGCCTTCCAGGCAGCCCACAACGTGGCAGAAGCCCGGCACCACCGCGCTGGACAAGCCTTGCCATTGACATCACGTTTGCTTTACTGACCAAGAACCCAGGGGCTGAAGACAAGCCCTGAGCCCTGGTCCCTTGGGTCCACTGGGTTTCAGGACCCTGGTTGGTGGGTGATGCAGCGGGCATCAAGGACGTCCCGGCCGGGCTGCAGTCTGTGTCCGCACCATCGTCCCCCCCCTGGGCTCAGGCAGGTGAGCCAGGGCAGTTACGTGTGCCGGCCTAGCCCGGGTCTGGGGTCTGCTGCGGTGGCGGCGGGGTGGGGGGGGGTGACAGCTGCTTCCAGTTCCCTGCTTGCACACACGCTCACAGATATTTGCACACCTGTGTGCGCACACCTGGCACAAAGACATTTTCCCCTTACCTTAGGGATCACCGGCTTGGGCCTGATGGAGAGAAGGGAAGAAGGGGTGACTTGGCCGACAACCAGCCAGGGGTTGCCCTGGCATCTCGGAGAGTGCCGCTGGGCCGATCGGGATGGAGCGCAGGCTGGCATCTGTCAGCAGGTGGAAAGGGCGTGCGTAGCAAGCACCGCACACACGCACGCGTGCACAGGCGCACGAGGCTGAACGCTGAGCGTAGACCGCGGGCCTGATGAGGACAGCGCACCTCATGAATGTTCATCGGGCTGATGGATGCAAAGCCGATTAACCACTTGCCGCTGGATTTTTCCCTGACGCACCACTGGCCGCCTTGGGGCAGGCTCCGAGGGCTCGCCACCCAGAGGGGAGAGGTCCACACGGTTAGACCCCTTCACTCTTGCCAGACCTGGCGCTGACCCAGGGCATCCCAGCGGTCCTGCAGTTGGCCACCTGGTCCCCCCACAGGATTCAAATTCCCACGCAGGCGCCAAGCACAGCACAGTGGGCTTCCCAAAGGACGCATCCAACTGTCCACTCCCTCCCTTACCCCACGATCCCTGATTGGGGCAGTGACAGAGCAGTGACCCCAGCCTTGGCCAGCCTCTCCAATGTCACCCCAGCCACTTCCCAGAGCCCCAGCTTCTGTCTCAGCCCAGGTCCCTAGAAAGCAGAGCCTGAGGCAAGGGTTACTACAAAGGAACTCTGTGGGGCAGGCAGGGGTGTGTGACTGTGGGCCATCCCCTCAGGGTGTGCCGCCAGGCACCCCAGCTGCATGCCCACAGGGCAAGGACTCCTCCAGAAAGTTGGCAGAGAGAAGCTGCCCCTTGAGCAGCCCGCAGAGGAGGGTGGGTCTGTGTGCCTGGTTCCCTCCCGTCTCCCTTTCCCTCTGGTCCAAGTCCACCCTTCAGGAGCCCACCCCATGCATTCATTTGTGCCCTCTGGGGTCACTGGGGAAGCCAGGGCCCTCCCGCTCCCAGAGTCTGGGCAAGCTGCCCCCTGAGCTCACCAGATGTATGGAGCCCTGAGTCCTGCCCACCGCCCCGTGGGCTTGAGCACGGAGGTGACCCACCAGCCTGCACGCTCCTTGCCACCCTGCCCAGGCCCCAACCTGGGCCAGAGCAGAGGTGGGTGCCCAGCACGGAGGTGGGCAGGAACCCACCACACTGGCTAAAGGGCAGCTCAAGGGCAAAGGTGGCACCCAGAGGAGCCAGGCAGAGGGGAGGCCAAATGCCCCCTCTGCCTGCCACCAAGATGGAGGAAGAGGCCTCTGTGGGCTCTCAGGACTGTCCACACCAGGGAGAGGACCTCAGGCTCACTGTGGGCCTGAGTCCTGACCTCCCCAGACCAGCCACAGGCCCTGAGGGGTCACTGCAGCCTCTGAGCTTCAGTTTTCTCAGCGAGAGAAACTCACAGGCCCTTCCAATGTGGTCCTTACTGTGGCCGGTACAGAGAAGAGAAAACAGGCATGGCCTCCACAAATGCTCTGCCTGAGCCCTGCCTGAGCTGGGCACTCTGCTTGTCCCTCCCCCATCCGCTGTCCTGCTGCAGCTGGGAGGCTGACCACTTCTCTGCTCCTTGGCCGCTGGACCTCCAGCTGGGCCCAGGCGGGACGAGAGGCAGGGCTACGGTGGTCCCAAGCCCTCCCTGCCTGCCTGCTTCCTCCACCTCAGCCCCTCCCTTCGCAGCTGCCCACTCCCTGCCCTCCCTTGACCCTCAGGCCAGGGCTGGTTGCAGCTCGTGCAGCTCTGAGTCCCCTTGGAAATCAGCCCTCCACATCTGGTCCCATAGGGCCCGACCCCAAGGTGATGAGGTTCAGGTGGCCCCCTTTTGAGGAGCCCATCGCAGAGGATGAGGACGGTGCTGGCAGGTAGACACAACCACAAACCTGCCTCGAACACTGGAGCAAGGGGGCCGAGGGCGGGCACCAGTCCTGCAGTCCTGGGGGCCAGCTGGGCAGGCAGGCCTCACCCTGGAGGGCAGCACACGAGCCGACTGCCAGCAGGTGGGGGGCTGTGGGGGTGGGGCCCCGGCACAGGGCGGCAGGGGGCGGGCTTGCTGGGGGGTCGCACTGCAGAGGAGGGTGGACAGGCTCAGCGATGGGGCGGGGCAGGTGGAGAGGGCAGGCGATGTGCAGCCCTGTGCCGACCGGCACCGCAGGGCCAGAAGCCAGGCCGGGGCGGCGGTGGGGAGGCGGCAGGAGACCTGGGCCCAGCAGCCCAGAGCAGAGCAGGGACTTCCCTGAAGCACAGGGCGGGCAGCAGGCCAGAACTACGCCGAAGCCCGCAGACACCATCACTGTGGACTGAGGTGGGCGAGGGTTACAGTCCTGGGGGACTTACCAGGTGCTTGGAAACCTGCCCCTCGCCAACGATCCCCTGAGTTCCCGTTCCCCAGAGTACGGGGTGTGAGGCCAGCGTTTTGGACAAGCCAGAAAGGTGCCCTCACAAGCCCAGGGCTGGGGTCTGGAGGCCCTGGCGTGTGTCCCCACACCTCACGGCTGGCTGTGACTGTGTTTCTGCCCCTCTCACAGGAGGGTGGGCCAATGACCGGAGGGTCCCCTTCACAAGAGACCTGGCGCTGTTGGGTGGGTGAAAGGTCCCTGGCGACCTGGGCAGCACCTTGGACAGCTCCCCGTCCTGTGAGGAGCCCCTGCCCACCAGAGCTAGGCGCACCTTCTGGGGGTCCCCTCTTCCCCTCCTGCCCCTGAGGGTCCATCAGGATCTCTGACGGAGGAGCCAGGTTAAGCCAGCATCCCTGGGGAGGGAAGCCACCCCCACCACACCCTGGAGGGCATGTCTCGGGGTCCGAGGGCAGCGACCCCCTCGCCCCCAGGTGCTGCTGTCCTGAGGCTGCCAGGCCTCTGACGGTCAACATTCTGGGGCCTCCCACAGGCCCATTTTTGGTCGCCTCCTTTCTCCACGCTCCTCGCCCAGTCCTAGTGGAAACCAGCTGCTCTTAGGTGAGGTGGGGCCTTCAAAATGGGAGGAAACGGGGTTCTGAGCCCAGCTTCCCAGGATCGTCTTCCTTCAGAAGTGTGCGTTGGGACTTCCCTGGTGGCGCAGTGGTTAATAATCCGCCTGCCAATGCAGGGGACACGGGTTAGAGCCCTGGTCCAAGAAGATCCCACATGCCGTGGAGCAACTAAGCCCGTGCACCACAACTACTGAGCCTGCGCTCTAGAGTCCAGGAGCCGCAACTACTGAGCCTGCGCACCACAACTACTGAGGCTGCACACCGCAACTACTGAAGCACGCATGCTTAGAGCCCGTGCTCCGCGGCAGAGAAGTCACCACAGTGAGAAGCCTTCCCGCTGCAACGAAAAGTAGCCCCCACTTGCAGCGACCAGAGAAAGGCTGCGCACAGCAGCAAAGACCCAACGCAGCCAAGAAAAAAAAAGTGTGTGTTGTCGTTAACATGTTACTTTACTAATGAAACATCTGCCGCACTCTCATCCGCCCTGAACTCTCTCACACGGCCCCGGGGGCAGGGCCGTCCCTGTCCCCATTTCTCAGCTGAGGATGGTGAGGCTCAGAGCAGCTCAGGAGCCCTTGGAGAGGAGGCCCCAGGGGGGCTCACTGAGGCCTGTCGATTTCGGAATCCACTCTCCAGCCACGAGGCCAGGGCCTGCCTGTGCGTGCACACCAGCAGAGATGACCGACTCTCCCCAGAAGAACTCGGCCGGGTCCTGACCCAGTCGTGGAGGCTATGTCCCACCCAAGGGCCCAAATTCTAGTGGGGTTGGGTAAGGAGCACTTAGGGGGCTGCACTGGGGGCAAGGCCAGGCCCCTGCAGGAAGGACCCGGAAGGCGAATAGGTACCAGGAGAAGCGAACGCAGGGGTGGAGAGGAGGAAGAGGGGCAGGGAGGCAGGGTGGGTCTGGGAGCCCCTGGCAGCAGGCCAGGGTCACCTGAAACAGGGGGCAGTCCCGGCGTCCTCACCTACCAGCACAGTCTCTCGCCCGTTATGCCCAGGGAGGATTCCACTTTCAAGAACGATTTACAATGGCTTCCCTGGTGGCGCAGTGGTTAAGAACCCTCCTGCCAATGCAGGGGACACGGGTTCAAGCCCCGGTCCGGGAAGATCCCACATGCCGCAGAGCAACTAAGCCCGTGCGCCACAACTACTGAGCCTGTGCTCTAGAGCCCGCGAGCCACTACTACTGAGCCTGTATGTCACAACTACTGAAGCCTGCGTGCCTAGAGCCCGTGCTCCGCAACAATAGAAGCCACCACAATGAGAAGCCCGCGCACCGCAACGAAGAGTAGCCCCTGCTCACCGCAACTAGAGAAAAGCCCGTGAACAGCAACGAAGACCCAACGCAGCCAAAAAATAAATAAACGTAAAAAAAAAAAAAACGACTTACAAGAAAATATTTTTGAAAAAGCAAGTTCAGTGTGCCCTCATTCTCTCTGTGCTGGCAGTGGTTTGGACTGTTTTCATTAACATTAGCCTGGCCCTGTCAGCAGGACGGGCCAGGCCCACCTCCGAGGGCAGAAACCCACCCAGCTGAGGTGTGTACCAGGGAGGGCCCATTCTCCCCGAGAGCGTTAGTCTCCCAGAGGCGGGGGTCTGGGTACAGTGCAGGAAGGAGGCCTGGGGTACAGCCCACTCTGCCAGACGGGCAGCCACACAGGCCCCAGGCACACCCCTCCATCTGTGTGGAGAACAGAGCACAGCTCCCCTCCCTGTCCTCTCCTCTCCACCTCTGACCTATTTTCAGGCACGCAGGGATCTTCCGAATTCCTCCTTCCCACAGCCAGTGGGGCAAGGCCGGCCTTGGGGCGGGGGCGGGGCAGCTCCAAGGGGCAAGCGAAAACGGTCATCCAGGTCGGGGCAGGATGAGGGCCACCGGGGCCTCTTCTCTCTTTAAGGCAAAGCACAGGAGTCTGAGTCAAAAGCCAACTGGAAGCCATAGGCACAGAGCCCACCGATGCAGCACCCAGGCAGCCGCCCAGAACACAGAGCGCAGAGGAGGGGATGGGTGCATGCTGGAGGAGAAACAGCAAATCTTAGCAGTCATTCACACCTTAGTGAGAATTACTGTCTAAGAAATTCCAAAGGAAGGTATAGGGAGAAAGAAAGCTTGGAAAGACAATGAAAAACAGAGCTGCACAAAGTGGTCCAAGCCTGCGCCACTCCGCCCCTGCTCACCACCAGGCCTCCCTCTCTCCAAGCAAGATCTGGGTGGAAACAGCCACAGGAAGCGTAACCCAACACTTGATGTGAGCCTCTCATGCAGAAACCAGGAAAACCCGGTGTGCAGGCCCCCGCGGCCGCCAGTCCACAAGCCTCGATGTCCCTGCACCACTGGGCCACCGAGACCCACCTGCTGCTCTTCCTGGCCTCGTGCTCACCCCACCCACTCTTCTTATTTAAGTAACTGTGTTTCAGAAAGAGCTTTAGAACTGCACTATTAGTGGAAAATCACTATCACTTGCCTCAAATAAACATTCACCCTGAAACGCACACAGCGCCCAAGAGCCTCCTGGACTCCGCGTCTGCCCGCGGCCGGCTGGAGGCTCTGAGTGACGCGATGATGGGTGACCAGCACCAGAGGCCCCTCCTCCCCACCCCCAGATGCCAGGGCAACCCTACCGAGTCAAGCCCAGGCCCCTTAGTGTGGACCCCTGGCCTCCCAGTCCGGGCAGCCCTGTCCACCTGGCCCCCTGTTCCCCACAGCGTGCTCTGCCCTCCTCCCCAGGCACACGGCCCAGGCTCAGGGCCTGTCCCCTGCCAGCAGCCCCTGCAGCACACGCCCTCCCCCGACCTCCACCACCCCTGTGAACCCTGGGCTCTCGTGTGCCACCCCCGCCCCCGCCCGGACAGGAGGGTCCATTTTCCTGGGGACCATGGCTTGTCCCCTCCTCCCTCCCCTCCTCCCCCTCCCCTCCCAAGGCCTGGCAGGATGTTCCACCTGTTTCTCCCAGCAGGGGACACTCCCTGTGCCGCTGCCTCTCCAAGGTGGCAGGCAGCCCTGAAGAGGACGGAGGAAAGTGCTCCTGTCGCTAAGCGCCCCTCCGAGGACCCCCTTTCCTGCTGGAATCACTCAGGAGGAGGAGATGGGGGGCGGGGGTAGGGAGGGAAAGGGAGCCAGAGGCGCTGAGAGGTGGAGGGAGGCGGAGGGAACAGAGGCAGTGGGGGCAGGAGGGAGGAGGCAGGGAAGGAAGAGAGATGGGGGGAGTGGGGGAGACGGTGCTGAGAGGGCTGGAGACACACAGACTGTGGACCAAAGGGGAAGAATTCACCCGGAGGCCAAGGTACAGCGACTAGAAAGACACAGACGAGGGCAGAGACCTGGGCCCAAGGCAGCAGTGCCCACCAGGAGGCCACCCTGGTTCCTCCCGTGGCCAAGGCTGCCAGAGGCCCAGCTCTGGCCCTGCGGCCAGCCGAGGAGGGTCCTGCGGCTCCTGTCCGAGTCAAGCCGTCGCAGTCTTCTGGAATCCCGGTCTGGGCCGGCTCTGGCTCCGTACTGCCGGGGTGGACCCCGTGCTGGGGCCTCTTGGAGCCAAGGGACAAGGGGGCACACAGGGGGGCCTGGGGCAGGGCTGCCACCCTCGCCTCTGTGACGGGGGGGGGCCTTGGTGGGGGCAGGGCTGCTCCTCCCCCCGGCTGTAAGCGGAAGAGGCAGGGGTGCAGCAGAGCCCCACCAGTGCAGACTCGGGATAAAGAGCCTCGGCCCTGGGCCGGGCGGACCTCACCCCACCTTCACCCTGCCTGGCTGAGGAGACAGCCAGGTGTGGCAGGGGTCCCATGGAGGGACACCCCAGGGCCAAAGGGGTCCCTGCCCCCAGCTCTGCAAAGCCCAGGTTCCAGGAGGAAAGTTCCTCTAAGTGGGCATCCTAGCCCAGGGGGTCCTGCGTGCCTGGGTGGGCTGGGCCCCTGCAGCTGGGCAGGAGGGGCTCAGGGCTGTTAAGGGGGACTCTGCAGGCCCTGGAGGAACTCCAGGGAGACCGGCCCCCAGGCCTGCCCCTGGCCCGGCCTCCTCTATGCTTTCTGGAGGGCAGCAGTGGGGGCGAGCCCTCGCCTTCTCCTTCTCAGGGGTAATTCACTGGCACTAGACCCCTAGGCAGGGCAAGTGGGGGGCCAGCCTGGGTCCCCTCCCCACGACACGCCCTCTGGGACCCGGGCTGGGCCTGGGGGCAACGGGGGCTGCTCCACTGCCAGGATGTGGGCGTGGGGAGCGTGGGGGGCAGCCAGCCCGGGGGAGGGTGACTGGGAGGCTGAGGAGGCTCCTGGAACCTCAGGGAAGTCAAGCAGGGGTGCGTGGGGAACAAAAGGCCTGTGCCCGCCCCTGGCCAGGCATCGGGCGGAGCCCCTCACGCCAGGCCCTGCCTGGGACTCTGCGCTGGCCTCTGCGCTCCCTGCCTGCCCAGGTGCACCACTTACCTTGTCTCCTGGTGAGCACCTGGCAGCATCCGAGGCCCGAGGACCCCGCAGGAGAGCTGCACCTCTGGGCCTGCTGGGTCCTCGCCCACCCGTCCTTCCTTGCGGGGCTGGGCTAGCCGGGGCCAGGGAGGAGGGAGAAGGGGGTGGGAACTTGGGAGAGGGGCTGCAGCCTCATTTCCATGCCGGCCCCTGAGCGCCCCCGCCCATTGTGCGCCTGGCCAGCTCACAATCACAGCCTTTGTGGTGGCCTTGCTCCCGCCCTGGCCCTGGCCCTCGCCCTCGCCCCGCACTCAGGCATGGCGGGTGTCCCAACCCCCCACCTACTTCAAAGGGCGAGCGGAGGAACTCCTCCCGTCAGGCGCCCTGCAAATCTAAGCCAAGAGACAGGAACAGAGACCCGAGCCTCTGCGCTTGTGGGGGTCTAGCCGTGTTTGCAATCCGGCCTCCCTCCACCCAGTCACACGGGGAGAAGCCATAGGTCGGTGTCCTTGGAGCACGTGGAGCGGAAGAGGCCCCAGGAGGGTCCCAGCTGGGTGGGGTGGAGCCCCTCCTCCCATGGTATCAGGCACTGCTCTGTCAGTCTCTGAGCTGTGGGAGGAATGGAGGGAATGGGCAGGACCCGGGACCTTTCCTCGGGGGATGTTGGGGGGACCTGGGCCTCACTGCAGGAGCATGTCTGAGGTCCCTGGACCACCCAAGCTGGAGCTTGGAAGCTGTGGACCTTTCTGAGGGTACAGGGGGCCCAGAGCAGGGCTCGCCTTGGAGCCCTGTGTCCACGCCAGCGGACTGCTCCCCGCTCTCGGGCTGAAGCTCCCGGCTCCCCCGCTCCCAGGCTACATCTGCCCTGAAGGCCCCTGCCACTGGCCTCTGGCCTCTCCCCACTCCCTTCAGGTCCCAAGACCCCATCCTCCATTCCTCCCCCACCTTGGAGCGAGGACAGGGTCAAGGGTCAAGAGACCGAGAGCCAGCGGTTCCCAGATGTGCCGCGGCCCCTCCCCTTTCTAGAGGCATGACAGGCCTAGCACCCAGGAGGCCGGGCAGTGTGACGAGGAAGCAGGAGCGGAAAGGGCGGGGGTTCTCCCCTGGTTCCTGTGGATTTGCTTAATCCCACGCGATACTCGCAGGCTTTCACAGTGGCGGAGAGCGGGGGAGAGGAGAAGGAAGGGGGTCTCGGCCGCATCCCTCCCTCTCTCCTCCCCGCCCCCGCCCCTCGGAGCCACCTGACCCATCACCAAGTTGCAGGCCCAGGCTCGCGAGGTCTTTGTGCGTGCGTGCGGAGGCGGCCGCCCAGAACCCGGAGCCCTGAGCCAACGGCCGAGCCACCTCCCTGCGCCCTTCGCTGGGAGCCGGGGAGCCCCCGCCCCCATCCGTGGAGCTGGCAAATAAATGAATCCACAAACACAAACTCTCGGTGCGCTGGGTGGGAGCGGCGGCGTGGGCAGCGGCGGAGAGAAGGTTCGGGTGCAACTGGGCTGGGGTTTGGTGAGGCTGGGCCGGGGCCCAAGGAGCCGGAGGGAGCACACACCCAAGTGGGGGCCTGGCAGCAGCAGGTTGACTCTTACGGAACCTTCAAAGGATTCAGGGCCACCAAGAAGGTCCCCCCGGGCTGGCACAGAAGGGCGGGCAGGGCAGAGGCTGCAGCTGGTCTCTCTTTCCCACCCAGCACCCACCCCCATGCCCAGGGAGGCCCTTCCTCCCGAGGGCCGGAGCTCGCTGGGAATGGAGGGAGGGGCGAGCCTCGGGCCCCGCGGGGGCTCAGGATCCCAAGAGCAAATGCTGCAGGCTGCCCTGGGGACGCGCAAAGAGCCGGTCTGACCCCAGGTGAGGGGGGCAACCCCCCACCTGAGCCGCCTGGGAGGGATCTGCTCAGCAGGGAGGGGAGCAGGCCTGCAAGGGGCGGATCCTCCCCTGGCCCTGGGTGGGGCCAGCCCCGTACGAAAGGGGATCCGAAGAAAGATTTGGGGTCTGCAAACCTGAGGAGCCCTCCCCCATAGAATGCAGACAAGCTCCAGAGAGCTGGATGCCAGAGCCGTCCTGGACCTGTCCACGAAGCCAAGGGTGGGGGGCAGGCGTGGGCCGAACCCTTCGAGGGTGAGGACAGGAGCGGGGCCAGAAAAGTCCAGAGGCGACGCGGGAGGAGAGAGACTGGGGTTCAGGGGTCGGGTTCAACACCATGGACAGCAGCCCCCGCCTCGGTGGGGACCCGCCCCAGTCGCACGAGAGGCTGCGGGCGGGCGAACTGCCAGCAGGCCCGCCGGCCCCGCCCTCACCCCACCAGCCGGCGTCAGGCCTGGGCCTGGCTGCGGCTGTGAACCCACCAGGCTGGGGATCGTACTGGGCGCTGGGCTGGGGGAGGTGAAGTTCAGCTTCCCTGTAGACAAGCAGGGATTTTTCACACCCCATGCAAGGGAGAAGGGCCACTCCTGACACCAGCAAAGGGCAAGGAACTGCAGCTGGGAAGCTTCCTAGGGAGGGCGGTCCTGGTGGGTTGAGGACCCACGGGGGTTGAGGGCAGAGCCTCTCTGAGTGCCACCCCCTTCCCAGTCGGCTCTGCTTCCCCAGGGCTCCTGCAGTGCTGGAGTGGGCCCAGAGGGAGGAACAGGACCGTATTCGCAAGGTTGGGAGGGTCAGCGGGGTCTGCTCTGAGGGCAGATGGCGCAGGGGCTGGGTGGGCCTGGAGGGAAGGAGAGGGGACGGAGGCCTGCTGGCCCGGCCTGGGCCTGCGGCTCCCTCACCGTCTACACCGGAACAAAGGCCCGCGGGGGAGGCCTGAGGTGGTCTGGCTTACAGAAGCCACTAGTCCTTGGCCCTAGTGGGACGAATCAGTCTCAGCCCTCAGAAGGACTCCAAGGAGAGGGCCGAGCTCAGAGTCGGACCGTGGGCCAGGATCGAGAACACCCACCTCAGTCAGGACACAGTGAGAAGAGCGCTCTTCGGTGGGGGTGGCTACCTCCGTCCTGCAGATAACCGCCCAGTGGGCCGCGGCAAGTCCCTTTCCTTCCTCTGGGGGCTGGAGGGGCTGGGAGAGTGACGGTGCAGAGCGTGTGCCGGGGAGACAACTGCGGGCTCGAACCTGTGGCGCAGGCCGAGGGCGGGGGTGCGTCTGCGGGCGAGACTAGTTTGCGTGGAGCTGAGGCGTGGCTGGTGGGTGTCAGGGTGCGCTCAGAGGGACTGCGGCCGGTGGGCTGCAGAAGGAGCGTTCGCGTGGGTGCAGGAGGGGCGCGGGAGGGGTTGGTGTGTGTGTGTGAGAGAGGCGTTCCCGGGGGCAGACGCGTGGCCTTGGGGCGCCAGGGACGGTCGAGGGCGCTCGAGGGCGGCGTCCGTGTGAGCGGAGGAGCGCGCGGGGCGCGACGCGGCGAGTGTCCGCGGGAGGCACCGGGCGCGCAGTGCGTGTGTGCGCGTGTGCGCGGCGCGCGTGCCCCCGCAGTTCTCAAGGACACCTCGCGGAGGCGGCGGCGGAGCCGGTGTCCGGGTGACGTCACCGCGCGCCCCAGTGATAATCGCCCGGTGCCCGAGCCGGGCGCGGATACGCGCGGAGGCGGCGGCGGCGGCGGCGGCGGCGGCGGCGGGCGGGGGACAGTCGCTCCCGGGCCGGCGCCAGCGAGCAGGAGCTGGGCGCCCGCCGCGCTGAGCCCGCGGACAGTCGGCTTCCAACCGGCCCGCGGCGTTCGGGGACTTACTCGGCTCCTTCTGCGGCGTCCCCGCGCCCTCCTCCGCCCCGGGCAGCGGCGCGCGGGGGCCCGAGGAGGAGGCGGAGGCGACGGCTGCAGCTCCCGCCCTGGACGGGTAACTGTGCTCGGGGCCGGGTGGGGCGGTCCCGCGAGCGGCTTCTCCGGGTCTCCCCGGCTTTCTCTCCACCAACAGCTCTCGCGGTTCCCGGCGCGTGGGCAGGGTGAGCTCACTGGGCTGTAAAAAGAGACTGGCTTTCATTTCTGAGCATCGAGATTCTTTTTTATAACCGCTTTCGTAGCGCGCTCGCGGGTCGGGCCGGGGAGGGAGGTACAGCGGGGGAGGCAGCTGCGGAGAAGCTCGCGCTGCGCTGTCGGAGCGGGCTCCGCGCCTCTCGGCAGCCCGCGGCAGGCGGCCGGGCGCGCACACGCTCGCTCACCCCTCGCCTCCAGCGCCTCCTTGCCGCGATTCCTCGGTGTGCCAGGTTCCGCCCGAGGGGCTTGCTTGGGCCCCCTCCCCGCTGCGGAAGGGGAAGAAGAGTGGGCTCTTCAGAGTTGGGGGCGGATCCGGGCTGGAGTCCGAGGAGAAACCGTCGGCGTGGCGCAGCGCCCCCGCCCCGCGCGCCCCGTGGCGAAGACGCCGGAGCGTTCGCGCCCTTCGGGCGAGGATCCCACGCGAGCCGGAGCCGCTGCCCCGACCCCGGCCCGGCAGCTCGCCGCCCGCCGCAGCCCTGAGGGCCCCTCTGCGTGTTCACAGCGGACCTTGATTTAATGTCTATACAATTAAGGCACGCGGTGAATGCCAAGAGAGGCGCCTCTGCCGCTCCTTTCTCATGGAAATGGCCCGCGAGCCCGGCCGGCGCGGTGCCCCTCCCGCGGGAGGAAGGCGAGCCGGCCCCCGGCGGCCCCTCGCGCCGCGGACAAATCCGGCGAACAATGCGCCCGCCCAGAGGGCGGCCCAGCTGCCGGGCCGGGGACCTGGCCGCGGGACACAAAGGGACCCGCACGCCGCGGGCGTCGCGGGGCGGGTGGGGGCGACCGCGGGGTAAGTCTGCGGCCCGGACGAGGCTGCGGCCACGTGTGTCCACAGCACGGAGCGCCCAGAGGGCGGCGGGGACCGGGAGACAAAGGGAGGGTCCGCGGGGGGCGGCGGAGTGGGAGGTGGGCGCCGGCGGCGGTGGTGGGGGACGCCTTGCGCCGGGGAGTTGGCCGCGCGCGAGCTGGGCTTAGGGAAGTCGGGCCACCCGGCGGGCAGGTCGGAGCGCTGTCCGCGGTGCTGGCGGTGGGTGGCCCCACGGGACAGGAGCTCCGCGAGCGCGGGGCCAACAATGTCCCGAGGGCCACTCGCCCCAACCGCGGTGCGCTGGGCAGTTGCCATGGCTACGACGGAGGGGGTGGGGTAAGACCTGAGGTCACTGCAAAGTCTGTCCTTCCTCAGTCCGCTGGGCCGCGGGGTGGGGGTGGCCCTCTCTGAGCTCCTGGAACTGCCCCTGTGCCTGGAGGACAAGGGTCAAAATGGGGAAGGGGGGCGCGTTTACACCCAGGGCTAGGGTCCAGACAAGGGCAGGCAGATGCGCCTGACCACATGGTGCCCCAATTCTCCTCTAGACTATGCAGGACTGAGGCACGTGAGGCTCCGCAGCCCGGGGGAGAAGGCAAATCCCTCCCCCACCATCTGCAGCCGCAGTGACACCCACTCAGGTTTGCTGCAGGCATTTTTTTTCTGTCCTCGGAGCCAGCGCCACCTGCTGGCACCCTGGCCGGCACTCCCCCCGGGCTCCTTCTGTCCCCCACTCACCCACCAGGCTCCATCCCCCCCCATCCCGACAGCATCTTGGGTCACCCTTGGGGCAGTCGGGCCTCTCTGACCAGGTCAGTGTGCCCTGCTTCCCCTCCAGCAAGCCCCCAGCCCTGACTCTGCAGCTGCATCCTTTCCTCTTAACTGGGATGAGGGTGAGGCCCTCTGGCCAGGCTCCAAGCCTGGGCAGGGGCCTTGCTCTCCCTTATTCTCCCAGCCCCCGGGCCCCAGGCAGGGAGCAGAAAATCAGCACAAAAGGAACCACTTGGGTTTCCGGCTGTGGGCCCTCCATGCCCACCCCCTCCTGCAGCTGCAGGGCAAGGGCACCTGCCTCCCCCTCCCCCTCAGCTCAGCCCTCCAACCCCTCCCTGAGACGTGGCCTGCAGGCACAAGCAGAAGCCAAGGGCCTCCATCTGCCACCCCACCCCACATCGGGGTCACTGCAGATCCCGAGGACAGAGTCCTCCAATCTCCTGCCCCCTGGAGGACAGGGAAGGCCAGAGAGCCGCAGCCCGACCATGGCGCAGCAAGGCTGGCCCCTTCTCCTTCCTTCCCCTGTGAGGGGGTGCAAACAGCACCCCCAGGGGCACCTCTGGTCAAGGGGGCAGGAGGAGCCCGGCAGGGGTCACTCTGGGCAGCCCTGGGTCTGGGTGTCCCCGCTGGGTGTGGAAGGAGGGTGGCCCTTGTCCCGTCTGAGCTTTCTCCAGGGTCTGGACCAGCAGCACGGACCTTCTCTTCGAGGGCAGGGGGCCTCTGCACCCTGGTCTCTGGACCAGGAATGGGGTGGGCTCTGTGCTTGTCCACTTCCCTTCCTGGGGACTTGGCTCCTGACTGGAATGGACCTTCCAAGCGGATAGCCGGGGGGGGCTGGGGGACACCTAGGGTGGAGGAACAGCCCTCAGCATGTTTCCCAGGCCGGTCAGTCTCTGGTGGGAGTCCCTGGGAAGAAGCTGGGAGCTCTTCCCCCCTAGAACCCTCCCCCAAAGGAGGCCTGAGGTCACAGCCCACCTAAGCCCCAGTCCCATCCAGCAGGTCCACTGCGCTGCGGGGTTCTCAGGGGCTCCACTGGGCTGGCGCCGCCGGGGCTGGGCTACAGCTGGATGGCAGCCGCAGTGCAGGGAGGGCCACGTGCCGCAGGACAGAGTCCAGACCTCAGGGCTGAGCCCAAACCTGCACCCTGCATCCACCAGAGCCATGCATGTCCGCGCTCAACCTCCCTCCTCACATGCCCACACACGGACCCCCGACCCCACTCCCAGGGAAGGGCTGGGCCCCCACAGGTCCTGGCCCACAGGACACTCCCTATGGAGGTGCCAGGGAGTCATCCTGGGGATGACAAGCTCGGGTGAGCACTCAGCACATGCCCTGAGATGGGGCTGGGTACCAAGCTGGGGTCCAGCCCAGGCCTCTCCAGCAGGGAGCACCCCCAGTGTGGGGCCAGAGTGGGGTACACCAGCAGATGGCAAGGGACCCCCCCCCGCCCCGGGCCTGCCCAAGGATCCAGCCCTGCGGAGAGAACTTCTCTGCTCTGAGTAAAACCGAATAAACAGCAAGGCTGGTGCCACCTGTCTACAACCTCCTCCAAACACCCCCGGAGCCCCCAGCGCTGCCCAATCCATCCGATGCGGCAGAAGAGGGAGGCACTGCGGGGCCGGGCAGCGGGCAGCTCAGGACAGTCCCCCACCTTGGCAGCCCAGCCTTCACCCCTGGGACCCTGGCAGCCGAGTCGGGTGCAGGATAATGACAGCTGGGGGGCAGTAGAAGTCAAGAACTGGAAGGGGTAAAGTGCGGCCCCCCTATTGCCAGTAGGGAGAGGGGGTGGTGAGGGCTCTGCCGCTGTGTCGGGTCCCCATTCCAGTGGGACTAAGAAGGTGGTGGGGTCTTCTCACGCACACCCCCAGCCTCATCCCCTCCACACCCCGCGGGGCTGCAAAGCAGAGGTCGCAGAATGGGGGAGCCAGAGCCCCTGCACTCGGCCCACCTCCCTCCTCGGCTTCACGTCCCGTTTCTCTGCACAAAGAGCACACACAGAACACGCGCATCTCCCAGGGGTAAACGAGACAGGCAGCCTTGGGGAAACCTAGGCTCGGCCCAGCCCAGAGCTGGGGCCACGTTTCGGGGGGAGCACGGCCAGGTACCTCCCATCCCACCAACATTCCTACAGCCGTCCTTGTCCCCACACCAGGACACGCGCAGACTGCCTGGCTCCCTCATGGGCACCAGCAGCCCAGACAAGAATGGTCAGAGATGGGCACACACCCGCCCTCCCCAACTCCACTCCCCACCCCAGTTGGCCGGCTGATCCCCAAACGCTCACCACCCAGGGAGCTTGCAGCAGGAAGGCCGGGGCAGGAATCACCCCTGTGCTGGGGAACAAAAGCCAGAAATCATTCTGATGAGGCCCCTCTACAAGCCATTTCTGCAGAGACTCTGATCGGTGTGAGGAGAGCTGAGCCCTGTCCCCATGGCTAGGGGTGGGAAATTGAGGGAGGTGGAAACGCACAGCCCCTCTGTCAGATGACAGGACTCTGCTTACAGGGGCTCCAGTCCCCATCTCAGGTCCTCAGTCCCATTCAGCATGTCCTTTCAGGCCTCCCCCAAATGTCTGTGGGCTCCCTGATTTCCCACCCCAGGGTCACCACCTGGTGCGGGACAACACTCTGGCCCCAGAGTCCAGCAGGCTTGGCATTCCAGCCTCGCCAGGAGCCCCAGATACTCGGGGAGGGCACCTGGGCTGTCCTGGGGTGTGACCACCCTGGACCCTCCTGTTGAGAGCCCCAAGCTGGGACCAAGACCCGTGACCAGCCCCGGGGAAGTCCGGTCCTGTGAGCAGTGTGCACCCCACAGGAATGATGACCAGCAAGACCAGGCTTTGGACACTCCCAGCCCCAGGCCGTGCCCAGCTGCAGCTCAGAGAGCACAGAGGGCCAACGCTCCACAGTGGGCATTGTCTCTGTTCCACACAGCCCACACAGAGTTCTCCAATTTTACACCAGTGTAGACCTGGGTCTGCTCCTGGCCCCCTGCAGGTGCTGGCACTCACCACATGAGGGCACCTCAGAGCCACTGCAGGATTCTGCTTTGGGGACAGTGGGGGGAACCTGAATGCTCTTCATTCATTGATCAAACATTTCTGAGCCCCTTGTAGGGACCAGGCCACAAGTGCCGCCAAGGTCTGGGGTGGGACCCTGATGGGCAGAGAGGGAACCTGGCTGGAACTGAGTCTGGAACAGAGCAGGAGCCTCTTGTAAACAGCAGGCAGGAAGGTGGGCCCCCTCCGCCATCGGTCATGACCAGTCTCAGGCCTCACCCAATTCTTTCACCTCTCTGTGCCTCGGTTTCCTCAGCTGTGGTTGAAGAGTGAGCTCAGACACATTCACTCAGTAAATGTTATCATCATCAACATCACCTCCATCATCACCATCGTCACCACCATCATCACTGTCATCATCATCACCATCATCAACATCATCACCATCACCACCATCATCACCACCATCACCACCATCATCATCACCACCACCACCATCATCACCGTCACCATCACCACCATCATCACCATCACCATCATCACCATCACCACCATCATCACTGTCATCATCACCATCGTCATCATCATCACCATCATCACCATCACCACCATCATCACCGTCATCATCACCACCATTATCATCACCATCACCATCACCACCATCATCACCGTCATCATCACCATCACCACCACCATCATCACCATCACCACTGTCATCACTGTCATCATCACCATCGTCATCATCACCACCATCAACATCATCACCATCACCATCACCATCATCACCGTCACCATCACCATCTCATCACCATCACCACCACTATCACCGTCACCACCATCATCACCACCATCATCATCACCATCACCGTCATCACCATCATCATCACCGTCACCATCACCACCATCACCATCATCATCATCACCATCACCATCATCACCGTCATCATCACCATCATCGTCACCATCACCACCATTGTCATCTCCACTATCATCATCATCAATATCAGCAATGGCAGCCATCATTACCATCATGGACCTCACAGGATGAGGTCACTAAACTCCCTCTGGCTTGTCCTGTTTTCAGTCCTTTGGAGCAGTGGGGGTGGGCAAGCAGAATGAAGAGGATGCAGACCCACTGAAACTGTGGCCACCCATAGATCACTCAAAAGACCCATGTGCTCCTAGGAGGGTGGCCACATACTGAGGACTCAGGAAAGGCGTTGATGGGGTGAGGCGAACAGCTGAGAGTTGAGTAGTGAAGTGTGGGGCTCTCAGTGCCAGCTGAGTGTGATGCTCAGGTCTCCGACCCCACATACGACAGCGCTCACCAGGCCACTGAGGCCTCCGCCATCACTGCCCAGTCAGCCCTAGACCCAGCTGACCCTTGAAGGGGACTTCCCTGATGGTTCAGTGGTAAAGAATCTGCCTTCCAATGTAGGGGACGCGGGTTTGATCCCTGGTCAGGGAACTAAGATCCCACAAGCCACGGGGCAACTAAGCCCGCGCGCCACAAGTAGAGAACCCACGTGCCCTAAGTAGAGAACCCACGTGCCCTGGAGCCTGCGTGGCACAACTAGAGAGAGAAAAAAAACCCTCATGCCACAACTAGAGAGAAGCCCGCACGCTGCAACTAAGACCCAACGCAGCCAAAAAAATAAAGAAAACAAAATGTCAGGGGAGACCCCTGTCCTGGCACCCGAATCGCATCACCCAACCACTTTGCACCCAGAGAAGCACAGACGCCCCCGAGGCACGCAGTCCTGCCTCCCGGTTTACAAGGCACCACGGCCATCCCTCTCAGAGCCCATTTGTACCAAGTGTGCAGACGGTGCCCCAAGAGCCCACGGAAGGCCCATTCCCAGAGAAACCCCCCTTTCCCCACATGCAGAGCACCCACGCCCAGATGGAGGGTCAGGTAGGACTCCTCCCAAGGGGCCCTTGCTCGTCTTGAGCCATTACCATCTTTACAACTAACCGTCAGTGTTACGGGCCCATGTGTAAGTGGAGGTGTGTGGGTTGTTATGTATTCATGTATGTTTGTGTGTAATGGTTTACACACGTGCACACCATCGGGCATGTGTGTTTGCTCACGCGCACATGTGTTTTATGTATGTTACTGTGCACGTGTGTCCTCGCATGTGTGTGCGCGCGCAGAGCACAGAGGGCAGCTTGAGGGTTGGGAAGAAGCAGGGCCTTTTGGACTCCCAGCTGCTCTAACTGGAAAACCCTCCCCCCCTCCCCAAATAGCCCTCCAGGCCTCAGCTCCATCCTGACCGCCCCAAGGGCAGGCGTCCCAGGGCATAGGCACTTCTGGTGGTCATTTCCTTACTCCCCCCACCCCCTGAAGCTGGGGGTCCCTCACCAGCAGCCAGAGAAGCTGGGACCAGGACCCATCCCATGGTCCAGGGCTGCCGAAGGTCTGTCCACCTTCCTCTCCAGCCACGCCCCACCCCATCCTGGCATCCACCAGGCCACGCCCCTCCACAGCCAGTGGCAGAAAAACTGTGACCCAAGGCGAGAGCGAAGTCAGCTCCGTGCCATCCCCTCCTGGGACCCCCGGCCGCCAGGTACGGGGTGAATCGGGCCAGCCCTGAGCTTCGCTTCCGTCACACTGCCCAAGAGCAAGGCACCGGTGGGGACTGTCCCAGGAAGGCCGGGGGGGGCAGTGTGTCTTCCGGCAGCACCCACATTTACCCCCCACCAGCCCACCAGCGCCCCCGCCTCCTGTGCAGCTGGGGCCCCTCGTTTGGTCCACACCAGCCTCTTCCTTCTGCCAGCCTGCTCGTCCTCTGAATGTGCTCTGTGACCCCCAGGGGCCTCGTCCCCCTGCAGGCCCAGGGGCCCACCGTGGCAGGGACTGTGTCAACCAGCCCTGTCCCTTTGAAAGAGGCCAGTGACCAGAGCTCCAGAGGCTGACCGAGTTCCAGGTTCCAGTGACTGCAGGGCTTGGGGACGGTGGGAGGCCCTGGGGACCTGCACGAAGGGACACGTCCACTCATGTGGTGACGGGCTTCAGTGCCTGCACCAGGCCTGCGCTTGGGCAGGAAGGAACACTGACATCGCCAGGGGGAGGTGACTGGGGCAAAGGGTGCCATTCGGCAAAAAAAAAAGGGGGCGAACCATAGGCCCCGGCCACCCCCTGGAAACTGTCCTCTTCTGGGACTGTCCCAGGGCTCAGGCATGAAGCATGGACCCTGCCCTGCCTGGGCCACGTCAGAACCTTTGCCAGCAGCTGTCTTCACACTGCGGGTGGGGAGAGGCTGTCCAGCCCCTGCCACCGCAGTGGGGCGCAGAGGGCAGTCGTGACTCAGGACCACTCGGATGCCAGGCCTCCCGCAGAGCTGGCAGCCAGTCTCACGTGAGCAAGGAGACACCGCAGTTCATCCCACCAGCGGGACAGGCCCTGCTGAACGCCTGCTGGCCCAGCCCTGGACCCCTGCCCCTGCCTCTGCCAGAGGGCGTCCCACCGACTGCAGCGGCCCAGGGACTAAACCCACTTCCGCTCCCCTGGGCTACTGTCCTGAGCTTCCTGGCCACCAAGCACCTGGCCCCGGTGCTCCCGGTGCACCGGCCCTGGACAGCAATCGCCAGAGGAGGCCACCGAGGGGCCAGCCACCCGGGGGCCTCGGAGGAACGAGCTGGAGGGGTAAGATCGACCCCGAGGCCTCTCCACCAGGTCGGCGAGGAGCCGGGGCTCCCGGTCCACAGCAGGGAGCGGGGTGGGTGGGGGTGCTGAGCATGACCTTGAGGCTTCCTCCACAGGGAGGCGTGGCCAGGAAGCAGCGCCCCCAGGATGCTCTCAAGCACACTGTTGTGTTGATTACCAAACTGGGCCCAGCCGCATCCACTCACTGGAGCCTGACGATGTGCTGCAGCCAAACACGTGTGATCACCTGCTGAGAGCTCCGCACAGACCTCACACGGGCCAGAGCACACACGCAACACGTGCACACACAACACATGTGCTCAGCACCTACCTACCTGTACACACACATGCGATCACCTGCTGAGAGCTCCGCACAGACCTCACACGGGCCAGAGCACACACGCAACACGTGCACACACACATGTGCTCAGCACCTACCTACCTGTACACACACATGCGATCACCTGCTGAGAGCTCCGCACAGACCTCACACGGGCCAGAGCACACACGCAACACGTGCACACACACACATGTGCTCAGCACCTACCTACCTGTACACACACATGCGATCACCTGCTGAGAGCTCCGTACAGGCCTCACACGGGCCAGAGCACACACGCAACACGTGCACACACACACGTGCTCAGCACCTACCTACCTGTACACACACATGCGATCACCTGCTGAGAGCTCCGCACAGACCTCACACGGGCCAGAGCACACACGCAACACGTGCACACACACACATGTGCTCAGCACCTACCTACCTGTACACACACATGCGATCACCTGCTGAGAGCTCCGCACAGACCTCACACGGGCCAGAGCACACACGCAACATGTGCACACACACACATGTGCTCAGCACCTACCTACCTGTACACACACATGCGTGCATATACCGCACATACGTACACACACACAACCACACGTGCACACACACACATGCACAGGCACGCATATACAACACACGCACACATCTACACACATATATGACACATGCACACACCTATATATACACATACCTACACATACAAGACAATGGCATGCCTACACACCCACGCACACACACCCACGCACACACGCACACAACCCACGCACACACACACGCATGCACACACACCCACGCACACACCCACGCACACACAGCCAGCAAATGCTTGAGGAAATGGGGCGAAACGCCGGCACCAAGCAGCTCTGGGTGAAAGGTATTCTCTGTTCTATTCCTCTTCTCACAGCTTTCCTGTAAATCTGACATTATTTCCAAATTAAAAGTTTGAAAACAAAGAATGTGGCTTCCTCACCAGCCCTCAGCCCCATCCTAGCCCCCTGGAATATGCCTCTGTGAGCAGCTTTCCCCGACCTGGGACCAGGGCCCCCTTTCGCGGCACCCGGTACCCTCTCCATCTCCAGGTGCCTAAGCCCTGTCCCAAGGGGGTGGCAGGCCCCCCAAAATAGCAAAGGGGAGTGAGGCCCTCCCCAGCCATGGAGCAGCTCCGCCCAGGGACCTGGCCGTTCTGGGGGCTCATCAAGCCCACCCTCCTGACCTCTCGACCTAGACTGAGAAATGGTACTTGCTCCCCCCTCAGTCTCTCCCACCAAGACAGGGGCGAGGCAGGCCACCCTGCCACTTCCCGTAGGCCCTGGGGACGCCAAGGCCACCACTAACCCAACCCAAGCAAACGGTCCCGAGACAGAGGGAGGGCTCGGGGTCTCCTCCCAACGGATGGAGGTGGTGGCAGAACCGACACCTGGGAGGTGGGAGGGGTGCTCCCGGGGCTGGACGCCGCCTCCGGCCACTACTCGTCCAGAGCACTGCGCCCTGGGTCCCCGGCCTGGCTGGGCCCCTGCCGGGGAGAGCCCCTCCCCCTCAACCTATGGAAGCCCCTAATTTCCAAGCCAGTTAAGCAGGGCTGAGGTGACATGGCCCTCCCCATGTCACCTTACCCTGTCACCATGTCAAGCAGGGGTCGGCCCCCAGCCCCTCATCTCTCTTCCCCTCCCAGACTCCAGTGGGGCAGAGGGCAGCCTGGTCACATGAGAAACCACCACCCGCACTGCCAGCCTGCAAGAGCCCAGAGCCGCCCTGTACCCGGAGGGGTATTCCTGCACCTCCCGGCTCTGCACCCGCTAGGACCCTCGACGGGAGCCTCGCCCTGTGTCACCACGGGGGCCAGCAGGTCGGGCACCTGTCTGGTCGCTCCCAGAGCTGCCCTCAGGAAGGCTGCCGTCAGGGGTGAAGCCAGGGCCCCCGGGTGGGTGCTGAGGCTGCGTCCAGGTGGCACCTACCCTGGACCCGCTGCCTGGCGAGGAGGGGTCCAAGTTACTACCTGGCGCATGGCTGTTCCCATCCCCCTTCCCCTGCACCCTCCTCTGGGGGCCTTTCCAGTACAGGAAGACGTGGTCCACCGGGTGATCGCTCAGCTCAAAAAGGTTCCCCGGGTGACTCATCCTGTCACTGAAGTAAAGACGCGGTGCAGAACAACTGCTCAAATTCCTTTTACCACACACTGGTTTCGAAAAAAGTTGAGCGTGCAAAGCTCAAGAGCGACTGCAGGATGCGGGAGAAGCCAGCGCGGGGGGCGTGCAGGGGAGGCTGGGGAGGGGGCAGGAGCGGTTTGCACACAAGGCTGAGTAGCCCACGCGAGGACTCCGCTGGCGGCCACGGCGTTCGCTGGTGGGACACGAGGACCCCGCGCCCTGACAAGAACCTGCTCGTGGGCCTGGGCTCAGGCTGTTGTCGTGCCCGATGAGCCCCCCCCCACCCCACGTTTCCTGGATGGCAAGGGACCCGAGGCACAGGGCCCACTGAGGGAGAAGCCACAGGCCACCAGCAGGCCAAGCCCGCCTCTGTCCAGGCCTCCCTGTCACTGGACAGTTTAACACCCAGTGCGCAAGAGCCGCCCATGGGCCAGCCCGTGAGGACGCGGTCTGCGGTCAGACCCTCCGAAGAAACCTCTGGAGCCGGAGGGATGTGTGGAGCACACTGGGCGGACAGAAGCCACCGCAGAGCTAAGACTCCCCGCGGGTGGGCTTCTGGGTGGGCTGACCGGCTGGGTTTTTGGGGAGAGCAGACAAGCAGCAGCCCTTTGTAAGCGAGATGTGACGCCAGGTCCCCGCTGACCCTTCCACACCGCGACCTGCGTAGCTTTCCCTCCTCGGGAACGTTCAGGCCCGAGTGCCCCCAAAGCCAGCAGGGCGGCCGCCCTCTGATCCAGGGCTGGTGCGAGCTGGCAGCGTTGGGGGTCACCTTCAGAGCCTGTGCCATTTAAGGAACAGGTGCACAGGCCGGTTGGTAGCTGATCCTGTCACGGCCTCTGCCGCTGACTCGCAGGAAGAGGCAGGGCACCGTGTCACAGCACTGCCATCAGCGCATCGCCCACCGACCACCTGACGAGCCGGGAGCCACCTGCTCTTTGAGGCCACCCGACGGCCAAGCACACGTGAGAAACGGCTGGCAGACATGGGAGACACACGGACCTCTCGAAGTGACCCTTTTAACCAGCTCTGCAAGTAAAATATTAACCAGTGGGCTTCCCTGGTGGCGCAGTGGTTGAGAGTCCGCCTGCCGATGCAAGGGACACGGGTTCGTGCCCCGGTCCGGGAAGATCCCACATGCCGCGGAGCGGCTGGGCCCGTGAGCCATGGCCGCTGAGCCTGCGCGTCTGGAGCCTGTGCTCCGCAACGGGAGAGACCACAACAGTGAGGGGCCCGCGTACAGCAAAAAACAAACAAAAACATTAACCGGTAAAACGGGGTGAAGAATGAAGTGACCGCAGACTTGCTAAATAGGTATTGTTTATTAAGGCTTGTATTCTCCTAGAGGAAGTTATCCGATGTCGTCTGTGACTCCGTACAGGCAATAACAGTTCAGAGAAAGTGACATGTTCTAAATACAAGTCTAGATAAAACGGCTTAAACTGTAACTCGGAGGGCCTGGCGAGTACAGCTTTCAGAGAGCACCTGCGCTCCGCACGGGAGGCTCTGCCCGGCTCGTGTGCGGGGCGCCAGGCAGGCGTGCACACTGCTTTCATGCTCGAACTCCCGTGGCGAGTGCTTCGGAGGCCCCTCGTCCCACAAGACACGACAGCAAATTCAGTTTCTAAAAGGTTTTCTGTTTGTTTGCTTTTTTGTACCCATTCAACAGGAAAAAAACTAGACACGCACGCTGAAATTTACAATCGGTGGCATCACCCATCACACCGTCTGGACTACCAGATCCCAGGTTTAAAGCTTAGCATTATTGGCATAAAAACGTGAAACGGCATTAGGACTCTCCAGTGAAGAAAAGGGGGAGCGAACGGCCTGCACACAACGAGGAAGGCCTCCGCACGCGGGCCTGTGGTCACCGCCTGAGTAGGAGCAGAGCAGCCGCCGGGCACGCACGGCTGTGCAAGACCCGTGTTCCCAGGAAACAGCAGGTTCACCAAACTGGGGAGACTGGAATTTATCCTTCTGTCCAGTAGAAATCAAACGGGCAGATCAGCATTCAGACGACAGGTAACAGACGAAATGGCAAAGCGGCTGACGAGGCGGTCATCAGCCTGTGACTTCGGCATATCCTGAAGGGAAGCCCTTGAACAGAACACGCTAAATGCCGGACGACGCACGGGTTCTTACGCTCGCTATTAAAGCAAAAGGGGTGAGAGACAAGAAGTCTCATGTAAAGATATTAAATGACCGTGAACATAAGAACATAATTTTCACCAACAGTAATAATAATAACTCTTCGGGATGGATTAGGTTTTTGTTTTTAAGGGTACTTATATTTCACATTAGGTCAGCGTGACTGATAAGCTGACGAAAACATAGTCCTTTATTGGTGAGTTCTACAATACTGTAATACATAGAAAAAATACAAACAAATGCAGATCATCTGGGCAAAAATAAACTACAAAGAACGTAAAGATGCGAGCAGTCGAGCCCTGCGCGAGGCCGGCCAGAGCCGACGCCAAGAGACAGCACCGAGCACACACTCTCCAACCGCGCCAGCCCCACGTCTGACGGTACAGAACCTGCTTCGTCCTCACTGCTTGTTTCGATTCTGCCGCTCCTGTAAAAAGAGAAAAGAAGCTTAACACAGTGAGCGAACGTGCCGCGCAGACAAATTCCCTCCAGGTCGAGGTGCTGTGGCCAGATCTGGACCCGGCTCCCTGCAGGGGCCACCGCCCAAGACAGTTCCAAGCTTCGGGGTCCTGGCCACACGGAATGGGCGCCTGATAACCGCCTGACGTGGTGGCCACCTGCGCAGGGAAGACTCCCCTGGCCAGTTTATTTCCTCCCACCAAGCGGACCACCTTTCCCAAAGTGTGTGACAAGCCTGTGACCCGCAGCTCAGTCCCTCCCCACGGCTGCCTGCCTGCCGGAAGCCATCTAGGCCTCTACTTACGATTCAGCTGAGACATGGAACAGTCCCCCTCCTCCTGCCCCCCTCAAGCAGGATGAAGCTGGTAATGGACACTGCCGGACAGGGGTTGGTCGATGACGCAACGCCCAAACATTTGGGATCACTACACGTGTAATGTACAACACAAGCAAAACCCTCTCTTTTGCTAGAAACGGACCGCGTGTGTCTTCAGGTTCATAAGACGCTGACTCCCCCACATCCTCTGTGCCGTCACCAGGGCAGGGCACCTGCGGTGCTTTTCAAACCGTCTCACGGTCCTGAAAAGCCCCAGAGCATGTGGGTGAGCCGGGCTGGGTGGGTGGATGGCCGCAGCTCCAAGAATTAACACTGCCTCCCCACCCTGAACTCTGAACCGGAAGGATCAGGAGCTCCGTGTTCTGCATCCTCCGAGGAAGACCACAGCTACCGCCCCTCCTGGAGAGCAGCGCAAGCCTCTCTTTGGAGTTCAAAGTGGCTGCGGCTGGAGTGGTGCCGACAAGCGTGGGCACCTCCCAAAGCCCCGACTCCCTTCAACCATTACAAGGACCACCACCCCCGAGACTGTGAACAGCCTCTTCTCACAGCAAACCCAACAGAGACGGCGCACTCCTAACCCTGTCTCTGCCCGGTTTTCCACTGAGTTGCGTGCCTGTGCAGAGCTGACCCCGGACCGTGGCCAGTCCAGTCGTATGAGGGACTCTTCAGCTTGACTCTGTCACTTAAAACCTGCACTATTTTAAGCGCCCTAAGGAGTGGCTGTTTCTACATTTAAAACCCAGAGGCGTGCAGGGCTGGGTCTGACCCAGCTGCCACAAGACTTGGTGCTTCCCTAAGGAGCCAGCTGGCTTTCAGATGGACGGCTGAAATGCAGGACAGCCAGCACTCCTGCAGAAGGGCAAGTACATCTTACCTTTCAACACAACGTGTTTCTAAGCGTCATGATCATTTCAAAGCAATGGAGTCAAACTCCAGCTGATCAACAAAAGGACTTCTTGAGAGTCTCCAGGGCGGCCTTCTTGGTGGCAGTGGCCTCGCCAGCAAGCTCAGGGTTTTCAGGGAGCTGCTCCCAACCTCATCTCAGTACCCGTCCTTCTTAAGGACACACCCAACTCCTGCACGGAAAGCAGTGCCAGCTGCCGACTCCAGAACGAGCCCTGAAGACAAGCGTCCTGGTGGAAGTTTCTGGGGCAACGTTGAGACCCACCCCCACTCCTCTACAGTCCAGCGAGCTCGAGAGAGGCCACCAGGACAGCAAGAGGTCGGGCTTCCAGAACATGGATTAATGGAACGCTGACCCCTGTGGACAAAGGCTTTCAGCCCAGCTGGCCCGCGCACCTTTCCTCGCAGGCGCTCACCTGCTTCTGGAGCATTCGCTGCCCCAGGGGGAGGGAGGAGCAGCCCGGGGAAGCCTCACAGCGAAGCCCAGCGGCAGAGGACACTGGGCGGCAGAGGACAGCGGGCCGAGCCCGCTGCAGTAACACCTGGAAGCCTCGGGCCCCGAGGGTCTGAGGGAGGGCTGCTCCTTCCTCCGCCCATTCCTGACGCGCCAGCTCCATCACGAGGCAAGTTCTAGGTCACCAGCACCTTCAAACACCCACCAGGGCGGGGCACAAGTTTACCCCTCAGCTCATCACAACCAGCAGAACCCAGGGCCACAGCACCTAAGACGCCACACACGCAGAGCCGGCGCCCAGTCACCAGGGACGTCAAGTCTCGTGAGCACGATCTCCGTCCTGTCCCTGCAAATCCAGCAATTTGGTGTTTCATTTTATCCCCAATTTGCAGTAACTGGAGATAAGCCCTTCTCCTTTCCGCCCAAGAGTGAGAGTGGGACCAGCCTGCTTTCAAAGTTTTGCAAACTGGGAGCTGTTAGTTTTGTACAACTTTAAAACCGCTACCAGCACTGTGTTCTCCGTACACCCCATTTACAAGCCTTTCTGCCGGAAAACACTCAGGACACTGAACTTCCCAGATGGGTAACGCTTTTTTTTTTTTTGTAATACAGAGGACTGAACAGGGGTTGAAAACCCACCTATCATCAACTGACATTTCACGAAAGAAAGAACATTTTAACACCAAAACAGTAGGAAGAATCTCAGGACGAACTCTCTTGAACGAAGTGGCTTTGCCAAGTGTGTCACAATGTCCTTATTTTTCCCATTTCTGGGCCAACTGACAGGCCTCTGAGCCCTGATCTCCTACAGAGCAGACTCATTCCGTGGGCTGTCACAGGAGGTTGGGACCCACTCAGAGACCCACCCAAGGGTTTTCGCTGTGACTCTAGACGCACACATTTCAGTTATGAACTGCCTGCATTCCAACCTCCCCCTCCCCTGCCCTTCTACTCTCTAGACGAGCAAACTCAGGTTTCCAAAAACTGCAGGATATTGGGTTTTCGAGAGAGAAGCAAGCAGCGAGCCCTAGACCAGAGCGTCCCTGCTGCCGAGGGCAACGCCCAGCGAGGCCCTCGGTGGGGTATCTGCCCCAGCAGCCCCGCCTGTCCACCCCAGGGCCACAGAACAGTATTTCTAAGTGTTCCTGGCTGGACAGAGACTAGGAAGCACTGTTCTAGAAAACATCATAATTCACAAAGAGAAAAGAGCAAGTTAGCCGCAGGTCCTTTACAAGAGTCTGTGCACCAGTGTTTCTTAACAACTGGAAAAGGACCCCAGGTTCCGGGGTGGTGACCACTCAGACGTCCCCCGCCCCTGCCAGCGACCCACCGCACCCCCGGGACCCACACTCACCTTGCGCACCACCTCCTCCTCCTCCTGGCGCTTCTCGTAGTGCGAGAAGTCGTCGAAGATGGAGGTGCTGTGCTTGTACGAGGCGATGATCTTCAGCACTTGCTTCGCCTTCTCCAGGGGCACCTCCTGGGTGTCACGGGAGTTGGTGACCGGCTTGTTGTCATTGTTCTCCAGCCGGATGTGCCGGAGCTGGTTGTTGGGCACGTCCTTGACGAAGATCCACTTCACGTCGAACTTGCCCTTCCACTTGTCCTGGGACCAGACCCCGGCGCTGGTGCCGTAGTCCACGGGTGACTTCATCTCAGCCACCCCGCAGAAGTGGCCGCTGCCATTGACGCTGAAGAGCAGGTAGACGGGCCCCTTGCTGCCGAGGGCGCGGAAGGCGCTGTCCAGGCGCCGGTTGCCGTGCTCCGTGCTGCACCAGAGGGAGTACTTGATGGAGCGGTGCACGTCATCCTCTGAGTAGCTCTTGATGATGAACACGCGGCCGCTCTTCAGGTTCCAGTCAAACTCCTTGGGGTTGTAGCTGTGGGCGGCTTTCAGTTTTTCTAGGACGGGGTGGGACTCCGGGCTCGGGGTGGCGCTGGGCTGGGCGCTCCCGGGAGAGTTACTGTCGCCGCTGGTCCCCCCGCTCTGCCCGAACGCCGTGCTTCTGTTGCGAGGGGCGACCCAGCGGGTCTGGGGTGGCTGCTGGGGGCCCGGATGCTGTGGTGGGGCCGGAGGGGGAGGCTGGGTGGGAAGGGGCTGCACGGCCGGCTGGGGCTGGGGGGCCGCCTGGGGGGCCGGCTGGGGCTGCGGAGCCGGGGCCTTGGGCACGGGCCCCTTGTTGTCCCAGGTGCCAATGTCCATGTTATGCTTTATGGGCGGAGGGGGCAGCGCGCCCCCGACGGCGGGCCCGCTCTTCGCCTTCATCTTCGGCTGCAGTTTGGCGGGCTTGCTGGCGATGGCCGCCCACGAGGTCGGCTTCGACACCGGCATGGTCACGTTCGTCCCGCCGCTGCCGGAAAGGATGCCCGTCATCGCCACGCTGCTGACGACCGATCCCACCGTCTTGACTGCAGAGGTGGTGACATCCCCGATCTTCAGGCCCACCATGCCCTGCTCCAGGCTATTCATTCCAGGGGCCTTGTTGAGGGTGTCGCTGTGAAAGCCTGTCTGTCCGTCCACGATCGTGCCGCCCAGGGAGCTCGGCGGGTAGGTGTAGCTGTTCCCATAAGCTGAACTCTGAGCCTGCTGCCCCTGAGACCCACTCGCCCCCCAGGCCGAGAAGGCGGGGTTTTCGGGGAAAAAATTAAACCTGTGCTGATAGATGTTGTTCCCCAGGCCCCCAGGCTGCCCGAAAACAGCATCGTGCACAAAATGCTGGTCTCCGTTACTGAGCTGTCCGTAGGTGGTGAGGTATGGGATTGGAGGATCCCCTCCGGTAGACCACGGCGCTTCATTGAGGGAGTAGGGAAATCCGATGGATGGTGGGTAATAGCTGGACAGGTAGGGGTCGGCCATGGAGGGGTAACTGTTACTCTGCGGAAACAAGCACGTGATGAGTTAGACGTGTCCCGACCCGGAGGAGGCGCTGCCACGTCAAGCACGCCTACTTCAGCGCAGGCTGGTGGGGAACGGGCCTGTGCAGCACCGGCTCCCCTCCCAGCGCGCCCAGCCAGGACAGAGAGGGCGACGCCCAGACGACCCAGGGGCCACTCCAAACAAAAGGGTCACTTGCAACTGATCTGGATTCAAGTTAGGTGAAGCAATCCTCTCAGCAACCCCTCCACTGCACCTTGAAGAGTGGCCCACTTCAAGGCACTCAGCCTGAGGAACAGGTCTCTGTCCCACTGGCAATAATGCTTACGCAGGACACTGACAGCACGGACAGCACAGCGCCAAGTGAGCAAGCTTTAAGGAGGCAGCAGCCACGAGCTCAGGGCTACAGGCGTGCTGATGACCCACCTGGATGACCCCCAGGACTCCCGCCCCGCCCCTACCCCTGAGCCCAAAGGGGTCTGGCCCCCTCAGTCCCCACCGTTTCCTGGGGCTCTCAGAGGGGAGCTGGCTACGGCGGGGAGACCCTTACTGAAAATGTGCCTCCGTGTGATGGCCGGAACCCCTGGGAGGAGTTTAAGTAGCTGCAGGGCCTCCCCTTGGGGGGGGCGGGGTTCAGGAAAGCTGCCCAGGGCCGGGTTTAGACCTGGGGTCAGCAGTTCTGGGAAGACGTCTCCTTGGAGAGAGACTCACCCAGGGGTCCTGGTCAGAACTGGGCCCGAGAGCGGAAAGGCTGTGAAGGAAAGCAAGAGCGGGGGCAAACATGGAGTTCTCTGGTCCGATTTCTGCATAGTTCTCCCAAGTAACCAGAAAGTTCTACAAGCAGAGCGGCGGCTAGAGCCCTCCTCCCCGACCCCGCACCTGTCATCCAGTCAGAGGACCCGCTGCCCTGGCCGGCAGAGGGTGGCTGGTGTCCCAGGTGACTGGAGGAGGCTCTGCTTCACTGGAATGAGAACAGGGAGTAGCTCTCCGGAGCCCCCAGAAGTCCCGTGGAGGACAGGCCAGTTCCTCGGCACATCCCGGCCCAGCACGGGATGTGCTAACCCAGGCACCCTCCGCCGGTCCCCCCCGGCACCTCCTCCCCCCTGCCCCATCCTAGGATTCCTGGGGCTTCGGGAATCACGCCTCCTTCCTGCTGGCTGCTCCACTTGACGGCAGACTATTCCAGAAGCACTTTTAAAATGGAGTAATACCTATTTGCCTGTTAACACGAATCCTTGAGATTCTCAGGGGGTAGAAAAAGCCAGACAAGTGGCCGTCATCAGTGCTCTGAATGCAGGGGAGCCGCCTGAGCCACCGCCCTTGAAAGGATCTCAGTGACTCTGGCCCCCGCATTGTGGCCCCCCAGCCCCGCCTCCCTGCTTGCCTCCACCCACCCTGTGCCCGCAGGAGGGGCTGCTCTGAGGAGAGTCAGTCCCTGGGAGGCCAGGGTGGCGGACTTGCCCTGTGAGGTGGGGCAGCCCCAGGGGTGGAAGCCTCCAGCCTCTGACCTCGGTGCCCACCGGTGCCTCAACAGCACAATGGGGACAAGCCTTCTGAAGGGAGGCCAGCACTCTCCTCCCCCATCAGCTGGGCACCCACCTCGGCAGTGGCGGGGCCACATCAACGCGGCCTCCCTCGCACACAAGGAATGCACTCGGGAGAAGAGAGGACCCAAGGGCTGCGTGGCATCCACACCACACAGCCACACATCCAACCGGAGCCACAGGAGCACGGCCACGGAGCACTGAGCCCACGGGGCCAGCACCTCCCTTCTGACCCCCGCTTCAGCCTTAAGCACGACAGGACTTCCCTTAAAACGTGAGACCACAAGCACTGTGTTAACCACGGCACGTCCCTCAAGTCCACCCCAACCTCACTATTAATGGAGAAGCCCAACACCCTGGTCACACAGACCCCATCGTGCAGATGGGCAGTTCTCAGCCACCTCCAGCCAGGACTGTCCAGGGAAAGAGGAGGTGAGCCAGCCGGCACCCCCGAATCCTTCACCCAGCCACAGGCAGGACCAAGGCGGAGGCAGCCCTGGGAGGACTCCACCCTCTCCTCCCACAACGTGTCAATGCAGGCAGGTCACTACGAGGAGAGCACCAGCGAGGCTGCAGCTCTTTACTGGAAAATCGTGAAATAACCTGGACTGCAGCTCTCCCTTGAACACTTAAATTCATACAACAAAAGGAACGAAGACGCCTCACTTCAAGTTCACAGGGTAAGAAGCTGTGGTTTACTAAGCAGATGCCGCGTGCCACCCGCACCGCCATCCCCAGGGCTCCGAGCTGGCCCTGGCCGAGCCCTCCCGACATCGTCTGTCCCCACCAGGCCGCGGGGTGCACGGCAGGCTGCATGCAGTGACCTCCGGTGCTGGGAACTGAATCCATTTTCATCCCCTTACTGGCAGCCCATCTTCTACCACATCTGCCGGGTCTCCTTCCAAACTCCAAGAGTGAAGCAGCGGAGTAACAGGCAAAGCTGCCAGGAACAGCAGGAGAACCCGTGGGGCCTTCCCTGCTGCGGTCCGCATCCCCCGCCCCGCCCCCCGCCACCAGGGCTCGGGGCCACTGTCCGCAGTGCTCAGGCTGACTGTCCCAGCCCCGAGTCACAGTGAAACTGAACCGTGCCACTCAGAGAGCTGCAACACAAGGCCGCCAGGGGCACCGCAGGGTTCGGGCACTGCTCGAACTCACACCCAGCCCCTCAGAAGCCCGCCCAGCCGCGGCCTCAGGCTCTTCAGAGCCACGCTCCCCAGCTGGGCTCCTGTGACAGCAAACATGCCATCTACTTAGTTAGCTGTGCAGCCCAGGTAAAGAGGCCCAAGTTCACCTGCCAGGGACGTGGGTGCAGAAACCAAAGGGATGACGACAAATCGCGCCCTTTCTCTTAGTGCATTAATACTTCTGTGCAGAGGCATCGCGGGGCTACTCAAAGGAGCAGCATGGAACCAACTCTTTTAAGGACGACGCAGGTAAAACCGCGCCCCCCCGAAGACCACTTTCACGTGTGACACGTCTAACTGTAGCCTTTGTATAACTTAGGGACTCAAGAAAGGGAGGCTGACAGGTCTCCAAGGCAGAATTAGTCCAGTGACAGTAGAAAAGACACCCCCAAGCGTTGGACTTTCAGGGCGCCTCCTTGTGACCGAGTCAAAAGTGATAAACAAAATGGGCACTCCAAACAAAATAAACTCCAATAGTCGTGACACTTACCCCTAGATGACTTTCTCTGAAAAACGAAACAGTAAAACACGATAAACCCATAAACCTATTCTATAATTAAGTTTTTTGTACTTAAAACAAAACTTAACCAGTTTTATAAAAAACCCTCATGCTCAATGACCAAAACCACCTGCTTGAAAGTTGGAACGTTTGATTCCTGTATCCATTTTTCTGAGAAGTTCTGAAATTACTCAAATGCTTTAAGGTTCACAAACAATAAAGTGACTCAACCATTACAGTGACCAAGAAGAGGGATTGGAGGGAGAAACGGAAAGCCCAAGGCTTCAGACGCCAAGGCACATGGAACACCTCGTACGCTGAGAAGCATTTACGTGGGGGACGCAGGGGGCTGGAATAAACTATGCAAGAGGGGAGGTACCAAGGGCAATTGTGAAAGCAGTGACAAAGTGACCCAGGGCTGAGAGCAGGCCCCCCACGCCCACAGCTCCTGGGGAAAATCCTGGGGTGCGGCTGGCCGCTCGCTTTTCCTGGGCTTCAGGCTGCAGGTCAGGTCAGAGGAGACCATGGCTTCCGACACCCACACAATTTCTGCGCTTGTCTCCCCCCTTGAGGTGCGCGGCTCTGAGCAGCTTCACAGCGGTGAGCAGTGTGTCCCGATGCCACTCGGCGGCACCATCGCCGCGTCTGAAGGACGCCCCCGGCTCCCAGACGCAGCCACTGGCAACCAGTGCCCATGACCAAGTGCTCCCCCTGACCCCCACCCAGGCCCCCGGAGCCACTGTGGAGCAGCAGGAAGGCGCGGGCTGAGCTCCTCCAGGCTCTCTGCACGGCGCAGGCGCTGCGAGAAGGCGTCGGTGCGTCCAGCTTTGTGCCGCTGGGGGAAACGCCCCCAAACCTGACAGAAACACTGGGTGACAGCTGAGCACCATTTCCAAGGAAGGAGCCTTCAGGGTGGCCAGACAGGAGCTTCTTGCCAAGAGAGCAGAGAGGCGTAACTGTCAGCTCGACCACGCAGGACGGACGGCACGTGAGAGACAGTGGACACGAGGTCTCGAAGAGATGCCACACTGACCCTCAAGTGGCGGACACCCCACAGCACTCCGGGCAGCTCTACCCACATCTCATCAGAGGACTCGATCAACAGCACGGCTTAAAGCAACTACAAATGATCAGCCCTAGAACCTGAAACGAGTAAATTTATACAACATTCCTAAAAGGCGAATGCTTCTCAGTACACTTAGAACACAGCTGAATTATTAAAGAGGAAAAACGAAAAAGTTGACTTTTCTCCTTTCTGTCTACGTCAGACGTGACCGGGCACGCTGACAGGGCTGTCGACAACTGAGTGCTTGAGTGGAGACGCAGAATCCCCGGTAACCCCTCCGTCCACACGCTCGGCCTCGCATCTGGCCAGCAGCACCTACACCAAACTCAGAGGCGCTGTCTCCAAAACTCTGAGCAGGAACTTCCTGGGTCCTTGCAGCCTTTCCTTACCTTTCAAAGAAAAAAACAGAGAACGAGAAAGCAGGCCGGCCCTTAGGAGGGCGAAGTCAGGACAAGCCAGCAGCGTCAGAGCCCCACAGCCTCGCCCCTGGGCCCCCACCGCCCCCCCGTGCTTCCTCTCCCCCCATCGTGTCCAAACAGCTGACTGAAGTGTAGTTCAAGTCTGCTACGTAAGGATGCTCCGGGGTGCCACTAGGAAGGAAAACACACACCGAGGGCAGGGTCCCCAGGCCTTCCTGAGGGAAGCGCACCCACCCCGAGCGTGGTACAAGTCAGCTAACGGAAAGGCACGCTTTTAAATGCTTTCCAAGTCTTCCGAAGCGCTAAGGCGTCACAAATCAGAACACCAGAGTGTCTCCAACCGGCTACTACAAACCACAGCTGGGTTAAGAAAAGGTAAGAAAGCAGCCCAGGGCTGACGGATACGCCCACGACCTCCACCGCGGTGACGGCTCCACAGGTGCGCATGCGTACCAGGGAAAGGCCACATATGAAACCGTCCTCTTTAAACACGGGCAGTTCATCTCACGTCAACACCACCTCAGTAAAGGCTAAGTGGACAGACAGGAAGTGTGCGCTCACTGCTTCCTGCCACACCAACCTCCGCTCCGGCTTCCTCACTAGCAGTCTGGGCTGGATGTCACGGCAGAGGCCACACCTAGAGGCAGTGACAATCTCAAGGGACCCTTGACTGCATCACAGCCCACGTGAAGAAACGAGTGGCGAACACAGGACCAAAGGATCCCACTGCACACTTGGGTGAGAGGTACCGACCCTCAGTCCACAGCCTGGCTCTGCCACCAGGCACAGCAGAGCCTCTCTGGCCTTCAGGTTCCTCATCCATACGACGAAAAGGCCGGGAAAACTAGGATCTAAGAGCCCTCCCGTGTTGCACGCTTCCTACACTCTGCAACAATTGGGCATTTCTGGAAGGTCTGTTCTCAATTAAGAGTTTTCTCAGTAAATTCACTCCTAAGTGATGTGCTGATTAATCATCTTGCTGACAAGTATACATTTTCACACACAAGATGAAGAGGATGTTTTAAGGCTGTCCACTGATAGCACCAACCCACCACGGTGCTTCCACGCGGCGTCTCCAGCGTGAGCCAGCTGGGACTACTCCCCTGACATCAGAAAGTCATCTACTCCACTTTTAAAGACATCCTCTTGAGTATCAAAAGCTCCTACCTTATAAAAAAAGATTCCAAGTGAAGCAACCCCCTCCCTTGAATTTCTGGTTAAAATCCACACACAACACCTGCTAGAGCAAATCACGTAAGAGAAATAAGTCAGTCCACTTAACTTCCTGCCATCACCTCTGGCTGAAAGCCCGTCACTGAGCAGCCCCTTGTCCTGCCCAGAGGAGGGGTGGGCCCTCAGGGGGCCCCCTGAACAGGGTCTCTCAGGCTCCTCAGCTGCTGACTTGCCAAGTGCAGCAGGAGGAGAAGAATGGAGAAAAGTTCTAAGACGTTCTACAGAAGGGCAGACTAGCTTCATCCCACAGGGAAGAGGCAGAGCCTGACTTTGCTCTAAAGCAAACATACACTGTGCATTTTAAAAGCGGCAGATCTTTTGCTTAAACCTCAACTCCAACTAGCCCAGTGGTTTTAACCAGGACAGTTTAGCCCCCCAGCAGATGTTTGCTGAGGCGTTTTTGGTTGTTATGCGGAGGATGGTACGCAAATACTAATGACAGCTCACGGATGAAGGCCAGGGACGCTGCTCAACATCCTACAAGGCCCCCCAAACAGCGAGCGTTTCTGTCCCCAACCCCCTTAGTGCCAAGGCTGAGAAAGCCTGCGACACCTGAGAGAACAGGTGGCTACATCTCACTCAGGTGCCGCCTTGAGCTCTCTGGGCACCATCTAGTCTCACCCTCCCCACAACCCTATCAGGAGCCGCCTCTTCCAACTGTCCTAAGAAGAGGAAGCAAGCACAGAGGGGGCAAGCCATCGAAGAAGCGTCACAGTCAGCAGCGGTGCGAAGAGCCCAAGGCCGCAGTCTCACTCCAGAGTCCTGCTCTAGCTGCTCGAGACCAAACGTCCAATCATCCAGAGCTAAAAACAGTCCCCGGAAAACTTCAGAGAACTCCGCACACCCCCGCTCTGTCTAACGCAGTGCATCACTCACCCACCAGTGCTGAGGCCGACGAGAATCCCGCGTGCCTGCCAGGCGCGTGGGACACCATTTCCTCCAGAGAGAAAACCAGCTTCCCCGCACGCATGCCCCACCTTCAACGTGAAGCTGCTCTTCAATAGAAGCCTTTGTCAGCCTCTTCCTTTATTTCTAGTACTTTATAGTCTGCTTCTCTGTTGTTTAGGATAATAAAGTCAGAAATACGCTAATAAAGGTTTATTACAAACCTCAGTCAAAATAAATGTAAAAATGTTAAAAAATAAAAAAACAAACTCACCTGGTTTGACTGTCCAGAAAGGTAGGGCTCAAAGTCATTGTCATGAACTGTATCCTTCTGATGCAAAGAACCATTTTGTACTAGAATGAGAAGTTGCAAAATATTACCTTTGAATTTTTTTAAAGTTCCTTTTAATCACAGAAATTAAAGATAGTCAAGTTTATACCCATCAACTTCTACTATAAATCACTTTTACTTAAAAATGGGCACAGACATTACAGAACTGATACTTACACAACTAATTAGAAAGCTGATACAAAACTTTCAATAACTTAGGTTACGTTTCTGATAAAAATTAATCGTACTTTGGTAGATATTGACAAAATATAGGTGCAGACAAAATACTGCAAGGAACTCGTAACCAGGTTTTGGTAAAGATGATGTGGGCTGAGATCTATGTCTGCCAGACAGAGAACGGTGCTTCCTAAAGCCTGGCTATGTGGGCAGCAAAGCTGGGAAGCTGCAGCTGAGCGACGCTTCTTAACTGGTATCTGGCTGTGCTCTTATTTTCCACTGTCACCACGCTCAGCCAGGAAAAGAAGGGAAAGGTAAATAAGTGCTGGGCCTTCTCCAATCTCAAAACATGATAACCGTATTTGGTTACACCCGAGTAACACACACACTGGTTCAAAACAGTCTTCGGAGTAAACATGAAGCGACACCAGTTCTCCCAAGACGGAGTTTTGGGGGTGGACCCCAAGCCAGAGCATCCCAAGAGGCTCAAAAGACTGGGGTAAGGCGCCAGCGTACAGGGCCAAGGGCCAGCAGCCGCCCCAGGGCCAGCCCCACACCTGGGGCCGCAGACAGGCAGGTCGCTGGGCCCCCGGCCTCCTTCCCTTCCCCCACCCCAATCAACCAGCCTGCCGTGGGAGGGAGAGATGGAGTTACTCTCACCACCGATTTGCTTGCTTCTCCTTGAAAACTCCCTGCTTCCGACCTGTTACGTCTCCCCCACTATCACAGCCTAAGGTTTCGTCTCCCCAAAGAAGAGGGAGAAAAACTCCGCGGTTCTGGCTGCCGCTTCCAAGACCTCTCCTCCCCCAACACGCGCGCCGAGCTCTAGGCGAGCGCCGCCCCCTCCGCTCCCGGCCCGCACCGCCATCCGGACTCCGCTCACCTTTATTATCTTGCCCTTTTGTTCTCTGCTTCGCCGCAGGCCCAGACGCGCGAGCGGACAGCACCAGGGGAGAGGGGAACACAAAATTACCCGTGAGAACCCCTCCCGGCGGGCGGCGCGCTCCGGCCCCAAAGGGCCCGCGGTCCCGGGCGACGTCGGCCCAGCCCCGCGACGCCGACCCCGCGACCCCGATCCGGGCCCCGCGACCCCGGCCCCCGCGTTCCCGCTCCGCGAGCGGACCCCGCGACCCCGGCGCCCGGCCCCGCGACCCCGGCCCCACCGCTACCTGGGGGTCCACGCTGGTGGCCGACATGCTTCATGAACAGCCGGCGCGGTGCGGGGCCGGGGCGCCCGCCGGCTCGGGCCTCCCCGCGAGGCCGGGCCTGTCACCCGCGCTCTCGCGGCCCCGGGCCCGCCGCCTCCTCCCCAGGCGCCGTCCGGGCGGCGGCGCCGGTGGCTGGGCGCGCGGGCCGCTCGCGGGCGGGCGCGGGACGAGACGCACTGACGAGGCGCAGACTTCAATGGCGGCAACGGCGGCGGCGGCAGCTGCAGCGGCGGCGACAGCAGCGGCGACTACGGTGGCGGCGGCGGCAGCGAGGACGAGGCTGCGCGACGTCAGCGAACGCGGGGCAGGCCGGGAGGTCGACGAGCCGCCACGCGCCGCGCCTGCGCGTCGCCGCCCGGCGGGATGGATCTCACACCCGGGTCCCAGTCTCGCGCGGCAGGGCGGGGCGAGCCTGGGCAGTCACATGGGCGTGTCCGGTGGCGCCGCGGGGACCGCCCAGCAGGTGTGCATCTGTCGGACCTCGCGCCAGCAGGCGCAGCGGGGGCGATGATGCTGCTGCCGCGTGGCGTGCAGGCGCAGACTGGTGCAGGTTGTGAACCTGGTGGCACCACCGCGCTGGTTCTCCAGATGTGAAGAAACTCGAGCCAGCGAGTGCGGCCACCCACCGAAAGCCACTTATAGCCAGGCTGCAGTCCACTCTACCCCGCAGCTCTCCCCCAAACGCCCCTCCAACAACCCCTGGAGGGGCGCCCAGGCTCTGAGCTTTGCGGTCCTCGGGGCAGCTCCTCCTGGGCTTCTGCAGCCTCTGTCCCCGCGTAGCCTTCGACTCGAGGTTCCCCGAGGGTGCTGCTGTGTGAGCGCTCTCTTGGGTCTCCAAGGGGTTCCCCAGTTTATAATCATAGTTGCATGTTAGATTCTTGACCACAGGGAGGAAAAGAGTTCATCCCTGCACTTTGCCCTAGTCCAGGACCTGCTAGGTGCCTTTTGGTCTCTCCTCAGAGATGGACAGCCCCTTCCTGGCTCCACCTTCCTGCAGGGAGACCACTTCTCTCTCCCCACTCACTCCCAGCCCACCCCACACCAGGCCCCCGGCCTGGCTGCTCCCCGGGGCTCCCGCGCCCCTTTGGCCACTCCCCAACATGGCTTCCAGGTGGGTCTCTTTTCTTCTTTTCTGGCTCTGGCAGGTGTAACATCTTCGCAAGGCCTAGACCTGCTGAAGGTTGAAGGCCTGGAATGCCGGCTCTCTGCCTCTGTCAACACATGGCCTTCCCCCTGTGTTCTGCCTCTGAGTCTTCCTCCGCTTATAAGGACACCATCATCGGATTTAGGGCCGCCTTAGTCAAGTATGACCTCATCTTAACTTCATTCTATCTACAGAGACCCTACTTTCAAATAAGGTCACACTCACAGGTATCCTTTGGACAGGAATCTGGGGGGACACTATTCAACCAGTACAGGGATCACAAATAATGTCAACTGAAAAATTTGGAGGTGAATTACAGGGGCTGAGCAGTGGAAGGAGTAGCCCTGGAAACCAGAGGCCTGCGGAGGTATGGCCACACAGGCCTGCTGGCCAGGGAAGGGGCAGGCAGGATCTGATAGCCACCACCTGGGCCCACCCCGGGCTGCCACCCTGCCAGCTGGGAAATCTGGCAGTGGTCCTCACTGATCTCAGGGAGAGGGGGGTGTGAGGGCCGCTCAGAGCAGGGAGCATAGGCCCCCAGAGGCCCAAGGTGGGGACTCTGTGGGCCCAGCGCAAGGGGCTGAGGCCCCCAGACCAGCCCCGGGGAAGCCTTTCCTCTGCCAGGCCTGAGGACACAGGAAGGGTGGAGTCACGGAGTGTGGAGCTGAGCTTCCTTTTACTGCAGAGGGTCACTGCCATGGTCCAGCCGTGAAGGGAATGGGAGAAACTGCCCCAGCTCCTGGCACAGGGAGGGGGTGTGGGAGACTCATGTGACACTGATCAGCTCAGGCTTTGGAGCAGCACGGGGACCTCTGAGGCAAGGGTTGCCCGGCCCTGGGTCTGTGCTGAGACCAACGGGCTCTCCCCACTGCCCAGAACACTCTGCTCCTGCCCTCCCCCACCTGACCCCTGGTCACCCTTCAGCTTTGAGGAGGAGCCGGGTCCATGCAGGCACGTAGCTCAGGGGTCTCCTGCCAGGTGTGTCCAGTGACAGAGGGAGCCCACCCCATCCGGGGCCTTCCACCCTCAGGCACCCCCTCCCTGCTGTACGCAGCTGGGGTGGGATTGTCTAAACATTTCCAACATTGATTTAAAGAGGTTTGATTTTCTATTGGTTTCACAGGCACGTAAGCACGTGGTGAAAAACCTCATCTAGGACTTCCCCAGTAGTCCAGTGGTTGGGACTCAGCACTTTCACTGCCATGGCCCCAGGTTCTATCCCTGGTCGGGGAACTAAGATCCCAGGAGCCACGTGGCACGGCCAAAAAGACGAACAAACAAACCAAGAACACCTCATCTATGTACTGAAAGGTACAAGGTGGGAGGCAGAAGGTCCTTCCCAGGCTGTCCCAGCCTCGCTGCCCCTGATGCACGTGCACACCAGTGCAGGGACACCTAGAGGGAGGTTCCTGCAGGCAGATCACTGGGTCAGAGAGCACACCCATTGGCCACCTGCGTGATGTTAGATCCGGCAGGGGACCCCCAAGACAGGCCTCTGGATGCACCGGCAGGGAGACCTTCTGCCGAGCTGGGAGTGGGGCCTAAAGGGTGCTGGCCCTGAGTTCAGGTGACCACCTGGCTGGAGCAAACTGCCCCCTGGGGGTTGGACAGGGCTCACCCAACAGCTGGCCTCCGGGGGCCTGCAAACAAAGACACCTGGCCACCCGAGCGGTGATAGAGGTGCTCGTGCTGGCGTCAGCCCCTCCCCGGTCCCTTTCTCACCTAAACTCTCGGGGCTCATCCTTAATCAATGGCCTCCTTCCAGAAACCACCCCCTCTGCACTTTCTCTGGAGCTGCTTCATACGCCACAGACCTGCTCACTTTCTCGGGCTTCCCTGCTCCCCAGCTCAGGAGTAACCTTGACGTGCCTCCTGTAATTTACAGCACTTTACGGTTTTGAAACTGCCCCTCCGTAAGTGTCTCATTGGGTCACTAATTCCGTAAGTGTTCATTGAGCACTACTGTGTGCTCTGCATGTGTGGGGTTCTGGGGGTACAGGCGGTCCCTACCCCACAGAGCCCCTGAGGTGGGGGGATGCTTCACAGCCTGCAAAATGCTGATCGCTTGATCGTTCATTGAGGGGAAGGTTCAAGGGCAGAGGATGCACCTCATGCTGCCCCACGACCCAGAGGGGAGAGAGATGGGGGGTAAACAGGGCACCTTGGATCAGAGCTCAGATGGAGCCAGGAGGGGTGCCAGCCTGACCTGGGGAAGGCCTCTGGGGCCCATCCCAGAACTGAGGCTCAGGACAGGCAGAGCCTCGCCAGCTAGGCCTGGGAGCCAGGGCGCAGAGCTGACTGCCCACCCACTGGGAGAGGAGCTCCTGCAGCCCGGGCCATGCCCGTGTCCACTGCTGAGTGCTGGGAAGACAGCTCGGTGTAGGGGAGGTGAACCATCTAACAGGTAGAGAGCAAACTGGTGAGATAGAAGCAGCTCTGGGTTCCTGGAGCTGGTAAGCCTCCCAGAAAAGAAAGCTTGCCCAGACCGCACAGCTAGTCTGGGGCCGGCTGGAGGCACCCCTGGGGCCTGCCGCTTCCCCGGGGGCCCTGCAGCACCCCTGGCCCGTGCCGGTCATGCCTGTCAGCTCCCACCCTGCTTCTCCAGGAGCTGCACTTGTGTCTGAGCTCCACCTGGTCAAGGGCACCTTCGGCCTCAGCAGCGAACCACCATCTGTCCCCAGAGACAGTGCCAGGGGGTTTGGGGCTCGGATGTCTCACAGCTGTGGGAGCGGGACGCACCCTGCCGGGTGGTTGAAACGACAGCAGGGATTGAGTCGCTCTGCAGCTTCGTTCAACTCGGGGGACATCGACCTGGCAGTGAGAGGATGCAGGTGAGCTCCCGGCGCAGCGGGGCCACCACAGTGCAGGCTGCAAACCTGGGGCCTTGTTCCAGAAGCAGGAAGAGGCCTTGCCTCCCTTCCCTCCGCGTCTCTCGGACCTGTGGCGGCAGTCACTATTTATTATTTGCTGGTTAACGTCAGGGGCTCTCACAGAGGAACACAGACTGTCGTAGACACCTGGGGCCCATCCCTGTCAATCAGTGTTCCTCTGTGTTCACCCCTAGACCCCCGCTGGGGCAAGGGTCAGTGATGGTCACTGGCTGGGGGACAGGGAAGTGGGCGGCCAAGAATCGGTCCTAGGGGAAGGGATGTTGGGAGGCCCCAAGTCCCTGCCACGTGCCCCTTTGTCCCACTGGATGGTACTTTACAAAACGTACATTCAAAGACGAAGTATTAAGAATGTCGAGATGGTGACCACAGAGCTTTAACCCCCAAGCACCAGCTCACCGCAGTGCGGGTCGGATGCCGTGAGGCCCCAGGACGCCACAGGGACTCTCCGCTAGAGGTCCACGAAGATCGGGGGCCCCAGCAGCAGCGTGGCAGCACTAGGAGAAGGGGCAGAGGGGCCAGGGTGACAAGACCACGCAGGATGTATCAAGGGCTGCGTGTGGCCTGGAAGGGGAGGGGCCTCGATGCCTGGGCCAGGTGCCTGGGGAGGGTAGGTGGGCGGGGCGGGAATAAGGGCGAGCAGGGCCAGCCCTGGAGAGGGGCCCGGCACCGGGAGGGGTCCTGGGAGCAGGTAAGGAGAATGGCGCCGGACAGCACAGCCCTCCTATGGGAGGAGGGGAGCCCAGGGCCTGCAGCGACTGTCCTGGGACGGGCAAGGCTCTCCACACGGCTCACCCGCTGTCTCTTTGCATGCCAGCATCATCCCCCTCTGTCCGGCGACACGTCCCGCTAAACTCTGGCTGGGGTGGGCGCCTCACCTGGCCCACTCAGAGCCTGTGAGCCCCAGCCCAGGACAGCAGCTGGGTCCCCAGGGATGCGATGCTTCCCGGGCTGCTGAGCTGTGAGTGCAGGAGCTGTCGGTGGTCACTCAGTGGACATTCTGGACTTTGCGGGACTGAGAACAGAAGGCCACTGTTCAGCCTTCCCTCCTTTCCCTTCCCCGGGCCATAATTCCAGTCTGAGGTCCCCCGAGCCTCCCAGCTCAGCTTCAAGGGGTACCTGGGCTTGGGGAAGGGGCAGGAAAGAGTCAGGCTAGCTGTGCCGAATCCTCTTCAGGGACCAGCCAATCATCCTGCCGGGCCTGGGGCCATGCATGCCCAGGAAATCATCTGATCTAACAAGCCCAGGTGATGCAGACTGGGGTGCAAAGGCAGCCCCGAAGCTGCGGTCCAGGCGACAACGGCGCGCAGGTGGGTCCAGCCTCAGCCACCGGGGAGATGCCCAGGAGGGGGCCGGCCGCTCTGGTGCTCGCTCTCCCCACGCGCCCCCTTCTGGCCTCTTGCGGCTCTGCCCTCGGCTCTGGTCACAAGCCCGGAGCCAGAGCCTGGCCCAGCTGCTGGGGATCCGCAGAATCCAAGGCCCCCAGCAGGGGTGCTCACAGCAAGGACCCTCAGGAGCACCCCCAACATCGGCGCCTTGCCCACCCTCTCTGGCTGTTTCCTGCCGTGACCCCCAAATAAAGCTGTTCCACTCCAGTCTTGGTTTCAGGGTCGGCTCTGGGGGCCCCACTCCAGCCTCAGGGGTGGAGGTGGCGTAGTATAGAACATCCTTCTCTAAGGGTGAATTTTAAAAGCCATCCTTTCCCTCTCCCTCCGCCCCTCTCGCTCTCCTTTCCACAGATCTTTATGATACTCTGGCCCAGGCACCGTCCTAGGCTCTAAGGACCCCACCCCCAGAACCGCAGCAGACGTGGCTCCCCCCAGCCCACGCGACTGCCTTGGTCTGTCTGTGCCCAAAGGCAGTGCCGGTTGCACCCAGCCTGTACTTCGTCTGACTCCCGCTCGTGGCTGGAAGGACGGGTCCTCGTCATTGTCAGCAAGTGGGGTCCCAGGTGGAGCTCGGGCCTCCAGGCAGGGTCTGTCTGCAGAGGCTCTGAGGGGGATGTCTCTGTGGACACGGCAGGAGCCGGTGCTGAGGATAGGGTTGGGGTGTGGATCCCAGCCCCAGGTGCTCTGCCCCGCCCTCCCCAGGCCCTCAGCCCGCGCCTGCTCTGCTGTGCTCACCTGGCGCCCTGTGGTCACCTGGAATCCTTGCTCTGCGGACACAGGTCGGGGTGTCCCTGTGCCAGCCAGGTTCCCAGACCCCTGGGTGGGGTGCTTGTGGAGCTCTTTTCTCAGCCAGAAGAGAGGTGGGGGTGTGGGAGGGAGGGGGACCCTACTCCCCCATCTCAGAGGAGTCTGTGGTGCCCCCAGGCCTGGGCAGCAGGCCCAGCGGCTGAGCACTGAGCCTCCTGGAAACTGCAGAGCCCGCAGGGAGCCCTGAGGCCCAGACCGGACCAGAGCTCGGCGAGCACCCCTCCCCCGCTGTATGCGGACTCAGGTCTGGGCCTCAGAAGCCTCATTCCAGGGGAATAAGTCCAGCAGGTCTAGCCACCTGCCCAGGTGGCCCTGGCCCCGCCATCCTGAAGGAAAGCCAGAGCTCGTTGGAACGGCTGCCTCCGGGGGGTGTGGCTCTGGGGGAGGCGGGACCTGTGATCCTGCTGGTCCGGCCCCCCACCGCTCTTGTCATGCCTTCTCGGGCCAGGCCCCATCCTGGTGTGGTAGGGAGGGAGCCCTCAATTTGAGGATATTCCTGTCCAACCCCAGCTGGTTCTGAACCTTTTCGGGAGAGTGGGGATCTGGTCCGAATCCAGGAGCAAATTGTATGGGGTCCTGGGTCGTCTTTGGGCTCCTGTCTTTAAACAGATTGGGGTGACCTGGAGGCCTCTACCTGCCGTCTCCCACCTGGCATCGTCTTACCTGGGGAGATTTCATTGTAAAGACTCACAGCAAAGGTGGTCAGGGTGAGCCATCGGCGGCATCGACAGATATCCGTTCATGTTTAGAAACTGACATACAAACAACAGCAACAAAAACCTGGTTTGTGCCCATTAAAAAAAAAAAACAACTGGCACATAACATTAAGTGAGGAAAACGGGCAGACACACAGGGCGCGTTTGGAAGGAAACAGTGAAATGTAAGAGCCGTGCTCCCAGTGGAGGGGAGGCTGATGTCTAGTAAGAGCCGTGCTCCCAGTGGAGGGGAGGCTGATGGCTAGTAAGAGCCATGCTCCCAGTGGAGGGGAGGCTGATGGCTGTTTTCAGTTGCTTCTTTTGAAGTAATTATAGATTTACAGAGAGTTGCAAAGAAATCTGTGAGGCTCCGGTGAGCTCCATGCCCAAGCAGCTGTCGGGCAAGGTCGGTTCTGGAAAACTGGCCCTGGTGGTGCCAGAGCTGTTCGGATGGTGACTTTTACTTTCTTTATGTTTTCAGTATTCTTGAAGTTTCTGGAATAAGCATATGATAGTTATTTTTAGCTCCTGATTTCTTTTCATGTAACTGTATAAGTAAGACACGAATAATTCCTTGTGTCAAGAATTTCAGCCATGGCCACAGACAAGCACAGAGGCCGAGGCTGTTCCTCCTCCGAGATGCCCACGGCTCTGTGGGCGATCCTCCCAGCCCCTCCTCTGTGCAGCCACACGCTTGGATGTGCTCGCAGAAATACCTGCTTCCAGGTGGGGGGGGGGCAGGGGGCGGGGCTCCCTCAGCTCAGGCACCGGCCCTCCTTCACGGGGAGACTCCACCACAGGGTGGGGTGGTGCCTGGAGGATGCGTGTTTGGAATTTCCAGAAGTGAGGGAGGCTGTTTCTCCCCTCCCCACCCCCAAATTTCAGGATCCGAGGGAATAGACCTCAGATGTGCACCCAGGGGACACCGCCCCTGCTGCCAGGGCCACCTCAGAGGGTCCTCTGAGCCAGCCAGTCCCCAGGTCCAGAGGATTCAGAGCAAACCTGGGGGCTGCGGTTTCCCTCCTGAGATAGGAGCAGCTGGAGACCCAGTACCCGGGGACCCTTGTCCTCGTCCCCGGCCACCAAAGGGTGCGGGTAGGGCGGGACAGAGGGCCGTCCCCGGAGAGACCCACTGAAGGGGCCCCAGGACGGGCACACCTGCGGTTTGTTGGAGTGGCAGAGGTCACAGTGTTTCTGCACAGGTTGGGGAACCGGAGAAGAGAGGGCAAGGAGCGGGGGTCCCAAGGCGGCTCACTGGGAGGTCCCAGCTGGGGCCCATCCGTCTCCACCTGCCCCCAGGACGCTCTCCTGGGAGACCCGGCCTTCCAGTTGCCCGAGCGCCCCTCGCCCAGTGCCCCCCCCCCCCACCAGCCCGGGATAGGCAGCTCGGGCTCAGGAGCCTGGGAGGGGCACAGACATCCGGCCACACCCTTTACCAGGCTTTCCTGCAGGGAACTAGAAGGCTCCAGGCCTCTGCTGGGAGAGGACTCCAGGGACTCCATGGGACCCTGGCCACGTGGGGCTGAGGGCCAGTGCAGCCAGGATGTCAAAGGTGTCTCCCTGGGGGCAAGAGTGCACCCCACTCCCAGGACTGGGGTACGGGCCTGGGCTCCAGGCTCCTCGCTCTGTGCCGGGCTCGTGCAGCTCCACGGGGTGTGGGGGGAGGGCCGCCGAGGGGAAACGGGTGCTCCGGGCCCGGGTGGGGCCCACCTCTGCCCACCCCCCTTTGTGGCCCTCCCTGGGCCTGCCTGGCCCTGGGGTCCAGGCAGGGTCCCCACTGAGCCTGTTCTTTGCTCTGCTCTTGGGAGCAGCAAGGCCCTTTGCACTCCGGGGAGGGGCTGTGGGGGCAGGCCACCCCGTCCGGTCTTCCTCTTCGTCCCTTCCACCCCAGAGCCCTCTGTCTTAGGGACCCCGCTCTGCCCACTGGGGTTCCAGCCCTCCACCTCCTTCCCTAACTGTTGGGTTTGGGGGCGCTGGGGCCCCTGGGCTTGGGCTGATAGGCAGACCTGTGGCTGTGACCAGGCTTGAGGGCAGCCTGTCCAGGGAAGGGGACACCCACATGGCCAGGGGCTTGGGCTGGGGCCTGGAGCAGCCCCGGGACCCCCAGACCAGGAGCCAGGGCACCCTGGGCTGGTTGGGCTGCACACCTAGCAAGGGGGGGTGGCAGGGGGTCCGGACCTGGGGAGGGGGGCCAGCTCTAGGCACCCGATGGAGCGTCAGGTACAGGGAGCTGGAACTGTGGACGTGCCCCAAACGTCCCTGCCGTCTGGGTTACAGCGCCTCAGGGAGTCTAGTTCAAGTGTGAAGATCGACCTCACCGCATGTGGCTCCACCTTCTGGGCCCCTGGGACGCTGAGGCCGAGGGAGGGGACAGCATCTTCAAGGCCGGAGGGCAGGAGCTGCTCCAGGGCCCGCTGAGGGCCTGGGACTCCCGCCCAGCTGGAGCAGGGATGACTCAAGCCCCTTTCAGCGCCCGGGTTTGGAGTGCGAGAACATCCAGGGGAACCAGTCCAGGGCAGAGGCCCCGCCCTTCACTACACACCCCTGCATCCTCGGCTGACCCATGTCACCCCTGTAGAGGGAGCTGCCCTCCCACCGCCAGGCAGCACTGACTGTGTAGTTTAGATCACCTGGAACCTTCTGCTTTCAGAGGCCCCACTGGCACGCCTCCCAGGAGCTCGGAGCTGACGGAGAGCATCACCCACCCCTCCTCCCCTCCCCCTCCCCCTCCCCTCCCCCCATCAAGGTCCCAGAGCCAGTACCAGCCCTCTGCTGCCTTGGGTGGGTCTCCATGCTCCGGCCCCTCCCCTCGTGCCCAGGGACCCCGCCTTCCCCTGTAGAGCAGAGTGAGAGCCGCAGCACTCACAGTGGCCCCCGAGCCCTGTGACACTCCCTCTGCAGCGAGCATGTGACACAGGCTGCCGCGCTGGCCCCTTCCAGAAAGTGGTGGGCCCCAGCGGCCCCCACCCCCAGTCCCCTGGCTGCTCCCCCACCCGGGGCATCTAGGGGGCAGGACCATGCCTGCCCAGCCACTGTTGTCCCCAGGCAGGGCCCAGGGGTCAGGAGCCCTGGGGAGGCTGGCTGAGCACATTCCAGAACCAGCTGCCCAGGGGCCCATCCTTGCCACAGAACTTGTCACGGCTGCTGTCTTCTCTATGGGGTCGGAGGACGGGACCAGGTGCTGGTGCTGTGGCCTGGAGCCCAGCCGCTGTGCAGCTGGCGGTCGCCCCGCTTGGGGGCGCCACCGACCCCACTCTCCGTGCGGCCACCTTCAGGGCCAGCGCCCCGACAGTGCCCTGTCCTGGGGAGGCCGGGACCACATGGACGGGCAGATCCTGGGCCAGCTGCGCCCCCTGGCAGAGGAGGAGGAGGAATACGGGGCCGGGGACGCCCCGTCCGCAAGGCCCGCCTTCCCGGGGATGGGCTCCGAGGAGCTGCGGCTGGCCTCCTTCTGTGACTGGCCACTGAGCGCCATGGTGCCGCCGGAGCTGCTGGCCGCCGCCGGCTTCTTCCACACCGGTGAGTCCCAGGGGCCTGGGCGCCACTGCAGATCCTTCTGGACTGGGCTCTACCTTCTCCACGGCATCTGCCCCCGGGACAGGGAGGGTCCCCACAGCCCTTCCATGCCTGCCCCCCGCCCTGCAGTCTCTCCTGTGCTTCCGACCTACACGCGCACCTGGGGAGAGGCCAGACCATCACGGAACAGTTGGACCCTGGGCTGGGGGGACAGTGATGGGACGGGGGAGCCAGGAGGAGGAGAAGGGGGTATGCGGGCACCGGCAGGGCCCCCGGGAGTCCAGGGACAGGCCCTTGGAGGGCTGGAAGTGGGATGTGCCTGTAGCGGCCCCTGGCCTGTGGTCTGTGCACCAAATCTGTTGATCGGAGGGGGTGAGGCAGGGGTGAGGGTCTCGGAGGTATAGAGATGAGGGTCCACATCCCCCGGTGGAGTCGTGAGCCCCTAAGACCAAGCCTGGCAGCAGACAGCTCCCCTTCTTTCCATCGCTGGGAATCCATCCTGAGGAGGGGGCACCTGGGGCAGAGGTGCGGGGTGCGAGGGCTCTGCCCCCACCTTTCCATACATACTGTGGACACCCCCTGCGTCCCTTTCCCCAACGTGCACCTCGATCCTGGCAAGTACCCAGACATCGTTACCCCTATTCCACTGTCGAGAAAATGGGGTACACGTGAATTCTGAGGAGAACGCTGGGCAAAGGGGTGGCCAGTGGGAGCCTGCAAGGCTCACGAGCAACCCCAGAGAGCCCCTGCCCCAGAGGGAAAGGCCACCTGGGAGCGCCCAGCCCTGGCCTTGGGGGACACACAGGCTGTGCAAGGGGCCAGGCGAGGTCAGGACCAGTGTCTTGACTCCATCCCAGGCCAGCAGGACAAGGTGAGGTGTTTCTTCTGCTACGGGGGTCTGCAGAGCTGGGAGCCAGGCGACGACCCCTGGACCGAGCATGCCAGGTGGTTCCCCAGGTATGGGCTCCACGGGCCAGCCTCCCTTCCCCAGTCCCGGGGGTGTCGAGTCTCAGGGACCGCGGTGGGGGGGACTCTCTGGGGACGGCGCTTCTGCTATTTCTCCCTTGATGTTCAAGAGTCTGTCTCCAAAACAGCTTCCCAGCAAGCGCCCACCACCCCGGAGCCCCAGCTGCCCCCACAGGGGTGGGGGAAGCGGGGGCAGAAGGCAGAACCCCGGCCCAAGGGGTCCACGAGGCCAGACCTGGCCGGTGCGGGGGGTCCTCTGACAGCCCCAGCCCACTGCCCACTGCCCACGGGGCTTCCGAACTCACTTTCCTCAGGTGTGAGTTCCTGCTCCGGACAAAAGGAAGGGACTTTGTCTGCAGGGTCCAGGAGTCTTGTTGCCGCGTGCCGGGCTCCTGGGTGAGTTCTGCCTGCCTGCCCTAGGGCTCTGGGGGGTGGTGGTGGTAAGGGTTCCCCCGATCCCTGCTCCTCCGCCTACTTGGGGCACAGGTATTCTCTGGCTCCTTCCAGGACCGTTCAGAGGAACCAGAAGACGCAGGTCCCACCACCCCCTCAGGTGAGCCGGGACACGCAGCCTAAGCCTGGCTCCCTGGGGCACCTCCCTCCTGCCCTGTGGCCAAGCCGTTGGGTACCCCCCCAACACAGGACATTAGGGAGAGTGAAGGGTGCTGCCTGGGCTTGCTTCACGGGGGCTTGACACAGCCACTGCGTGTGTGTCCGGGGCTCTGCTACCCGTGCCTGGCCTCTGTGTGCACAGCCAACCCCGAGGCCGGCACAGGGGCGTGGGCGGGAGAGGCTGCCATGCACTGGGCAGCCTCTGCTGGGGTGGCAGCCAACCATGTGCGAGAGCCGACCGGCCTCCATCCCCAGCACAGAGGGGCCGGCGGCACGGAGCTCTGCTCTCAATCAGTGCCGGGCGGGGGGTGGGCGGGGCAGGGTTTGAGGGGCTCCAGGGTTCAGGTCCCGACTGTGCTCTCTGAGCCTCAGTGCCCTGAGCTGTGAAATGGGGCTGGTGCCAGCCTCCACTGGGATTAAACAGGGGTCTGTGTGTCGCCCCGGGAGCAGCGCCTGGCACGTAGTCGGGTTCTGTCCGTGGCTGCTTTGGTGATCAGGTTTCCATCTTCCCGGTGTGGCGGCACCTCTGACACAGGCCCTGGGAACACAGCCCTGACTCGGACATGGATGGAGTGGCTGTGATGGCCACAGGGCCCCTTGTGTTGAGGTGGCCCTGGTGATGTGCCACAGTGGCGGGCCGCTGCCTCTCTGCCGGGACCCCGAGGCCCTGGCCCCTGCCTGCCCTCGGTCCAGCACCCCTCGCCCTGCCTTGCAGATGCTGGGGGCGACCAGCAGCAGCCCGCCTGGAGCCAGTGCCCAGCAGTGCAGGCCGTGCTCCGGATGGGCTTCGGGCGGGGCCAGGTGCAAGGGCTGCTGCAGCGTAAGTACCGCCAAGGGGTGCCGACCGGCATGTCCACGTCGCAGCTGGTGGCCGACCTGCTCCAGGAAGAGGACGGGGGCCGGGAAGCAGGGGCCAGAGGTACCTCCACCTCTCTGGACCCCGCCCACCTCTCCTCTGGACCCTGCCCACCTCTCCCTGCTCACTGCCTCTGGGCACAGCCTTCCCTCGCCGCCCCCCCCCCGCCCCGGGGCCAGCCCGCAGCGTCCCGGGCCACGGCGCGAGGGGCTGGATGGGCAGAGCGTCCTGGTGGAGAGTGGGCTCTGGGATCCTGGTGTACCGTAGGTGGGGGAGCGGGCTGGTACTAGGGCTCACCTGTGGCCTGCTATCTCTGGCCAGGCCTCGTGTCCCCTGGGGACCTGGGCCTCACCCCTGTTCTATCTGCCCACAGCTCCTGTCCACCCAGGGCCCGAGCTGCCCACGTCCGGCAGAGAGGCCCAGGTGTCAGGCGCCAGGGAGGCAGGTGAGGGTGAGGGGCGGGGGTGGGGCCCCTGGGTGGGGGCGGGGCCGGCCCTCCTGCATCCCGCGGTGGGGGGCGGGCACTCCCGGTCTGGCCCGCCTCCCCATTGGCCAGTACAGAGGGTGGAGGTCAGGGTGTGGGGCGATGTCACAGGTCCCCGCTGTGGAGACCCAGGTGGAGCCCAGGCCGAGGGGGTGCCGGTGGCTCTCGAGGCCCCAGGAGCCCAGGACGCCGGCGTGGAGAAGCAGCTGCAGCGCCTGCGGGAGGAGCGGACGTGCAGGGTGTGCTTGGACCGCGCTGTGGCCGTCGTCTTCGTGCCCTGTGGCCACCTGGCCTGTGCCGAGTGCGCGCCCAGCCTGCAGCTGTGCCCCATCTGCAGGGCCCCCATCCGCAGCTGCGTGCGCACCTTCCTGTCCTAGGCCAGGTGAGCGCTCGGCCTGGACAGTGACCTCAAGCGCCGGCTCCTGAGATCCTGCTGCAGGGCCGATCCTGACAGACATTGCTAATCAACCCCATACCTTCCCCTGACGCTCAGATATTTGCTCTGAATCCTTCTCAGCACAGCACCCTGGGGGGCCACTACCACTCCGCTTAAGCGCATCTCTGCCTTGGTTTTCCTAGCTGTCAAGGGGGATAATTCCTCCTGTCCAGCTGGGCATACGTGGCAGCAGCCAGGCCAAGGGGAGGACGTCTTTGGAGGCACGTGAAGAAATGCACGATGCCCTTGTTAGGAGAAAGCGCTGGGGTCTGCCTGAGCATAAGACCCCAATGGGGATCTCAGCCTGGGATCTGGGCCCAATGGAAATGCATGGTGGGTGGGGGAGGGGTGCGTGACGCTCCAATGCTCATGTGGGGGCAGGAGCCGTGGGCTTCTCAGGGTTCCCAAAGGCTCTGAGCCCCAAGGTCCCTCCAAGAATCCTCCAGGGGGAGAAGTGGGAAGGGAACTCCCTGGGGGCTGAGGGTCCCCAGCCGGGGGGAGAAGCCAACTGGAGCTGCCGCTTCGCCCTCCTCCCCACCAGGAGCTGTGAGCACTGGCCCCACGTGGGCACCCACTCGGTGGCTTGCTGAGCACGGCTGAGCTCGCGTCCAGCACTGACCAGTCCAGCGTGGAAGATGGAGCTGCAGGCGGCTTGGCGTGTGGGGTGGGGGGCCATTTCCCCTGTGTGTGTGGGTGCTTTGGAAGAGTCAGAATAAAGTGTGGGTTTTCCCTGGATGGTGCGCAGCACTCTGTTCCAGAACCACCAGCCCCCTCTCCACCACCTTGCCCCAGGCGTCTGTCCCCCCCCCCCCCCCCTCACCAGTAGGGCAGGTGAGGCCAGGCCCATTCCAGGCCATTCCCACCACCCCTTACTCTTCCCCCTTTCCCTTGTTCTTATCTTTTCAGCATTCTAAGGACTTTTAGAATGGACTAGCCTTGGGCTGCTTCTGAAACTGAACCTGTAATTGTCCCCCAAGGTCTTGCAGGGTAGGGAAGGTGGTCTGGAGGTCAGGTTCCTTTCCATCCTCTACTTGTGGGCACCTTGGGATACACTAGGACTGTTGCATCCCGGGGGCTCGAACAGTGCCCTCTGCTTATCACCAGGAAGCCCTTGCCTTGTGGGCTCCTGGGCAAGCCCAGCCCTCACCCCGGGGGTCCCACCGGCCACAGCACCTGGGGCCCTAACCCTAACTCCCACCGCGCTCAGGTGGAGGTCACCATGGGCTCACTGGACCCTCGTGGTGGGGTCACTCTTTCCCTGTCTCGCAGGCCCCTTGGCCAGCCCGCCCCCCTCCCGCCCCAGCACGGGTGTGTGCAGCCCCCGGGGGTCTGGCTGCCCTGGGGAGGGCATCTGAGGGATGGGGCTCCTTGGCCAGCAGCCCCAGGCCTGCTGTAGATGGAGTGCATTCCCAGTGCTACCGGAGGCCAGGGATGAGGTTTTTTCTCGTGTCTTTTTTTTTGTTTTAGAAAAAGGAAACAAACTCTTTAGAAGTTGCAGCCGTCCCGGCCTGGTGCTGGCCCTGCCACCCTGGCTCACGTCCAGTCACCAGACCCTGGGGGCGCCTGCAAGGCCACGGGGGCGGGAAGGTCCGCTGCCTGGAGGCTCCTTACCGTCAGCACGGGTCACCGAAGCTGGAGGTCATGGGGGCGGGTGGGGGGCGGGATGGGTGCTCTTCACCTATGCCACCGGCCGGCCTGTGGGGCAAGGTGGGGGGTGAGCAGGGGCAGAGAAGCGGAAGGAAGGCGCGGTCAGCGGGGCTGCTGTGCCCTCGTCCGTTGGAGAGCAAATGGGACAAAATCCAAGAAGGGGAGGGCTTCCTGGCCTTTGGAAAAGGGCGCGGGGAGGCGCCGGGCTTCTGCGAGGCCCGGCCAGGACCGGGACTCCCCACGCAGGCAGCTGGGGGCCTTGTCCCTGCAGAGCTGACTCTGGCCGCAGACATCTCGTTGGGGTTTGAGCCAGGGGGCTGGGAGCGGAGTGAGGGGCTCACCCTAGGTCCTTCTGGCTGCCCAGCTCCACGGCCAGGGGGAAAGCCCAGAGGCGTGTCCAGCCTGGCCAGTTCTCCCAGCTTGTGTGCCCAGGTCATCAACTCCCATATACCCTGCCCTGGCTCAGGGGTCTGAGCGAGGCCTCTCCTCCATCACGGGAGCTGGATGCCTGCTACCTCTGATGGCCCTTAGCTGACGTGGGGCCTCACTTATAGGGTAGAAGGACTGGGGGGCTACCAAGAGGGCCAGGCTCCCCAGGGATGGCCGCAGGTGTGGCCCTGAAGGGCAGGCTTGACTCTGAGGGCCTGGGTGAGACGGAGGAAGCACAGCTCTACCAGGAGAAGGACCACAGCCACCTCTGCTGACCCCGACTTTCAGGAATCCATGTGGGCCAGGGCCCATGGCAAAGGCCGCTTCGGAGGAGGGGGGCCAGTGGCCCAGGCACCCCCACTGAGGCCTGGGGTGGTCAGGGCCGTGGACACTGCTTTTCAAGAGGGAAGAAGTCTGATCCTCCAAAAGTAGGAAACCAACTCCTCAAATTTCCTGCCACCGTGAGACCCAGGAAAATCGCTCTGTCGCTCTCCTGGTTGGTGGCCTCTCAGCGTCCCCTCAGCCCCGACTCCCACAGACTCTGCTGGGCACGGGGGCCGAGCCCCAGAGCCTCTGCACCCCACACCCGGCCCAGAGCCGGCACGGAGCAAGTGGGAAAGTGGGGGATGGACAGACAGATGGATGATGGATGGACAGGCAGGCAGACGGATGCCTGGTGAGGTTTCCCCAAGGAGAGGAGCCTGGCGGCTATGCTACCTGGATTGGCCAGACCAGCGGGGCAGGCTCTGCGGCCGTGCTTACAGGCACGCCTGCTCCAACGAGAGGCTGGAGGGCTTTTCACTGACATGGCAGAGAGGAAATGGGTCAAATCCACCAATGAAATCAACTGAAAGAAACCAAGACCCAAATAAAACAAACCCAAACAATGGACGGGACGGCAGAGTGGAGAATGTTCCCAAGTGCAAACACTCAGGAGGTGACGCAGAGGTGGGGGGGGGGGGGGCCGCGGGCTGCCCAGACTGGAGAGCAGAGGGTGAATTCCCGCTGGGTGCAAAGCTTCAAAGGACGCTGGTGCTCTCAGCGGGGGGCTGTCCCAATCACAGCACCTCAGAGCTGTGTCTGCACAGCACATGGGCGGCCGGGGCTTGCTGGGCAAAGCTAACACGTCTCTGAGCCCCAGTGCTGGCTCCCGTCCTAAAACGTTTTAATGTAACCAATACAGGAAGCCCCTTCTGTTTCCTCCCAGCCGGCTGTGGGCTGAGTGATGGTTTGGGGCCACCCAGCACCAGGACCGAGGGTAGCTGGGGGCTGGTCCGGGACTGAGTCTGGCCCCTGAAGGACACGTGGACCGCCTACCCCACGGCCACCTGACCTCTGGGAACAGAGGCTCTGAATTCTGATTCAGATCCCAGGGAAGGCTCTGCCCACAGGAGCTGTGGGCCCCCTGGGTGCGCCCAGCCCCGGCGAGACCCCGTCTGAGCCTGGGGTGGTCAGGGCTGGCGAGGGCACCCGAGTGTTGATGCTGCAAATCAGAGGAAACGTCAGCAGGGTTCACGGGAGGGGGACGTGCGAACTTCCCTCAGATGCATCCCTGCTAGCACTGGGCCTGAAGGTGGGCCACTTCCCAGCTGCAAGGGGGCACGGGGCAGGGGGACTTTCCTCTGTAGGTCAGAGCTCAGCCTTCCGCCTGTGACATCTGTGGGGATCGTGGGGGGCAGCTCCGCAGCACAGGAGCCCTCAGACTGGAGGAGCTGGGGTGCACTGACCCCTGGTGCCCACAGCCCAGGGCCTCCCCTGTCTCTGCTCAGGCCAGGACCTCCGTGGCACGGGGACCCATTTAAGAGGCCAGGTCCCAGGCCTCTGTGGCCAGCCCTCAGCTTCTCTTTCCCTCCCCCACTGCCTGATGGGGCCAGCAGGTCACTAACAGCATTCTGCAGGAGGCTGGTGGTCGCACACTTACAGCTGTCCTCCTCCTCGGTGACAACGCTGACCACGTGGCAGGCACAGATGAAGCCCACAAGCTGAAAGACATGGAGACGTCACTCAGGGTGAGGCCCCGGGAGCCACAGAAGCATCATCGTGGGACGTGGGCCCCCGCGCATCCTAACCACACAGCCACTGCCCCTCCTGGTCTTGGTGTCCTTGTCTGTAACACTGATCGAGGGGAGTGATCTGCCAGCCTCCTTAGCTCTGGAGTTCCAGGCGGCGTCCACTCCCCAGTGGGGCTGACCAAGCCCTTGCTTGAACGGGGGGGTGAGATGCAGAGAGAAGCCCTGGGAGACACATGACTGCAGCCTGAGGGTCCCCCAGGCTGACCGCGCCCCCACAGGCTGACACCCCTGTGACAGCCCAGCCATCCTCCCCAGCACCTCTCGCCGTAAGCAGACCACTGTCAGGTTTCTCCTCCTTGGGAAGCCATGGTAGAGAAGCTTCGAGACAGCCAAGCTCACGGTGTGCACGGCAGCGCAGGGGAGACAGACCGAGGACTTGGTGCAGCGGGCGACTCGGGGCAGAGTGGACGGGGCTGGAGTTGAGGGCCTGGCCTGGCAGATGTTCATTAGCCAGGCTCCTCAGAGGATGCTCGGACTTCAGGGCAAAGAGGACAGGCCTGCATTAAACCCCCACAGAGGCCCGGGCACCAGGGCCACTGCAGCAGAAAGGGCTCCCGCTGAGACGGGGCAAGGCCGGCACTGCCCACAGCCCGGGTGATGGTAAGCATGGGGGAAGGGGGAGTTATTCCCTGCGTGGTGTTTACTGCATCCTCTTTGATGAGAACGAGGGGCCCAGCCCTGACCCGCTGCTGGGGCTGGCAGACAATGCACAGGGCGGCCCGGAGTGGGCAGCAAAATGCATCTTGAAGCCACAGGGTCTCGTGGAAGGCCACAGCCCCGTGTGCTCGCAGGACCCCTGGAGGGGCAGCCCCGCCCCAGCTCATCCTGGAGGGGAGCCTCTTCCACAGAAGCTGGAAACCTGAGAGGTGGCCCAGGACAGCAAAGTCATGCCCTCTGGCCTCTCTCTGCCCTGTAGGTCAGCCCAGCATCCTCTGGGGCATCACCTATTGTCTTTGGTCACCCCCATAGCAAGCAGTGGTCTCGACCCTGAGGACATAGCACATAGTGAGGTTCCAATAGTGGTGGGTCAGAGGTGCCCCACCTGCCCCTCCACATTCCCCACCCTGCATGGTGTGGCCAGTGTCCACCAGCGCCCTCCAGCTTGGGTTGGCCCATGTGGAGCCCAGCAGGAAACTGGGGGGGGAGGGGGAGAAGAAGGGCTCGTATCCCCCAGCCCCTTCTCTGCCAGCACAACTCCTGCCCACCTCCCTTCAGGCAACAGCTCAGCCACGAGCCCCAGGGGAGGGGGATATCCCGTGGGGTCCCCGACACGGCACCTATGCTTAGAACAGCCCCTTCACCTGCCCCCGGGAATTAACCTGAGCCGAGTGCCTCATCACTGTCTTGCTGGGACCCTGACTGCTCAGGAGAATAGGCAGAAAAGAGGTCTCATGGGGGGTACCTGCCATGGAGGAGCTGCAGCGGGTCTTCTGAGAGAGGGTGGTGGGGTCTGTCTGTGGGGCAACCACAGCCGGGGCGGGGGGCAGGGGACAGGAAGCCAGCCAGTGGTGCAGCTTTAGGGGCAAAGGGCCACGGGAAGGAGAGACTGGCCTCCCATCAGCAGTGGCAAGACCTCAGGGGGGTTACTCTCACCGAAGAACAAGCCCAACAGCCTCCCTTGACGCCCCACATGCCTTGAAGGAGGAGACGGAGCTGGAAGGGCTCGGAAGCCCGTCCTTCCAGGCGGCAGGTCGGGGGTCTCCTCTGTGCCTGTCTCCCTGCCATTGCAAGGCAGACCTGAGCCGCCTCCCGACGCCCGAGAGCTGGCCGAGGTGCTGAAAACGCCTCCGCAGCCCCGCGCGGTGGGCGGGGCGCTGGGGGACACCGCCCCACCTGCCACACCTCTGCCCGCCCACCGCCCCTCCCAGGCCCCCTCGGGATCCGGCCCAGCTCCTCCCTGAGGCTCTCAGCCCTGCCCGTCCCGCCCCCCAGCACCGGCCGACTGTGCAGCCAAGGGTCTGCTGCTCCTGGACCCTCAAAAGCAAGCAGCAGAGGGCTGCCTGGTATCTAGAAGCCGGCATTTCACCAAAGACCTGCTGGATAGCACAGGGAACTCTGCTCGATATTGTGTAATAAGCCACACAGGAAAAGAATCTGAAAAAGAGTGGCTGCATGTATACGCATAGCGGAGCCACTTTGCTGCACACCTGAAACGGACACAGTGTTGTAAGTCAAATACACCCCAATATAAAATAAAAATTATATTAAAAAAGGAGGGCTTCCCTGGTGGCGCAGTGGTTGAGAGTCCGCCTGCCGATGCAGGGGATACGGGTTCGTGCCCCCGTCCGGGAAGATCCCACATGCCGCGGAGCGGCTGGGTCCGTGAGCCATGGCCGCTGGGCCTGCGCATCTGGAGCCTGTGCTCTGCAACAGGAGAGGCCACAGCAGTGAGAGGACCGCGTACCCCCCCCCAAAAAAGAAACCCCCATCCCTGGGGATGAAGGATAAAAGTGAGGAGTCTGTCTCTGCCATCACGTGCAGTCAGAAACGCCCAGGAGAATCCTCCTTTGTTCTTTTCCGCTTGCTTCCTGTTACCTTTTCACAGATTCTGTACGTGATTTCAGAAGCTCTGACCTGTATCCTTGGCAAGCGGTTCTTTCTCCTTTCGAGGAATGCACCCAGGTTCCCAAGTATTTTGGGAAAACCAGAGCCCTCTTTTTGCCTCAGTGAATGAGCCATGGTGGGAGAGAGAATGTCCCAGCACCCGAGGGACCGGCAGCACCCAGATGCCCCAAAGTCTGGATTTCTGCAGGTCCTGTAAGAGCAGGAGGGGAGGGAGCCCTGGGAGCTCGAGAGGCACCCGAACTGTCACGTGTTTTCTGCCAGGGAAGGCCCTAGACCTGGCATTCAGCTTCCAACGTCAGCTGTTGGCGCAGAGCATCCGCGCTTTAAACCCAGCATCCAGCCGGACACGGTGCTGTTGGCCTGTGAGCACCCAAGCAGGCAGGAGCCTCCAGGTCTGACCAGCGCCCTCCAGTGGCCGCACCCGTCCTGCCCGAGCCCTGGAGTCAGCCGGGGCGGCCAGCCACTGGCCCAACCCGCTCCGGCCCTTCCCGTCTGACCACTTCTCTGGAGCTGCAGACAAAACACCCCATGCTCGACTAAGTTTGAATTTCAGATACAGAATGAAACCATTTTTAGTACAAGTAGCTCCCAAACGTGGCAGGGAACACGCTTACACTAAAACTTGCTGTTTCTCTGAAATTCACATTTCACTGGGCGTCCTGTATTTTTACTCGCGGAATCTACACCCCTACTCTCTACGCCGCGGGAGCAGAAGAGGCCAGCGTGCAGGCCAGGCTGGGTCTCCCCCGCCCCTGGCCCCCACGGTCGGATTGTCGGGTATGGAAACAGACGCTCTGACTTGGAGGAGGCTGTGGAGAAGCTCCCAGGGCTCCTCCCCTGCCACGCTGCCTCCAGGGTGGGGGGTGGGGCTGCAGGAGCCTTCACCTTGATCCCCCTCACGGAGGGTCCTACCTGCCTGCCCGACCCCACTGCATCATCAGAAGTTTCAGGTTCTGTCCCCTCGGTTCATCCTCACGCCAGCGCTGGGGTTGGAATTGGTTCTCAGCCCACTTTGCGGAGTGGGTGGCCCAGGCCACACAGGTGTGGGGGGGGTGCGGTTCCTTAACCTCTGGGCAGGGATGGTGTGAAGAGGGGCTCCCCGCCCCCTGCCGAGGACCTCCTCTGCCTCCACAGGAAAGGCTGAGACAGGGGCCCACAGCAGGATGAGCCCCTCCCCCCGCCCCACCTCCCCTCCCCCGCACTCACCGCCACCAGGATCTGCAGGGCGCTGTGCAGGGCCTCCACGTAGCCATGCTCCAGGGTGCAGCCGATGCCTGGCACCAGGGCCTGGCTGTCCAGGGGACCCAGGCTGGCCGCCGGCTCCTTGTGCACGCAGCCCGGGCCATGCTCATGCCACCAGGAGTGGTGCCGGGAGAGGCTGAAGGTCAGGAGCCCGCTGTCCTGGGGGAGGGGTGGGGGGTGGGGGTGGGACCAGGTCAGCACCAGGGACAGAGCCAAACCCCACCCACTGCGGCCCAGATGGGCTCCCTGAGAAGGGCAAGGGGTACTCTGCCCTCCCGCCTCCCCTGCCCCGGCCCCTTGGGCTCCAGCCGTCGGGAGCAGGGGGCACCAAGGCCCTCCCAGTCGTTCCCATGTAGGGAAGGCCTCCCTGTGCTTGCCATGGGCCCCGGCTCACACCCCGTCCTCCAGGAAGGCCTCCCTGCCCAGGACAGACCCCCAGGACACACTCTAACGGTGCCCTGGGCCCCTCCTTCGCATCTCAGGCCAACGCTGCCGTTTCAGGTACATCTGAACTAACCTCTGTCTCCCCCACTGCTGCCCAGGTGTGGTCCCAGGAAGCAGGGGCCATCTGCCCCACTGCCCACCCGTGCCACCCCACTCCTGGCTCTTAGACTCCCCTCTGAGCTTTGGGCAAAGATGAAATGCAGTGCTTCGTGTGACGTGTCTGAATCAGCTGCGTAGGCAGGCTTTGCTCACACTGATGCTCCCAGAACATGGCTTGGGTGAGGTGTCCCCTCCCCTGCAGGGGGGACCTGGGGACTTTATCAGCATTTGAAGGAGCAGCCCAGAGGGTGGGCAGGGGCACGACATCCCCTCTGCCTGGCCGCCCCGGCGGTGTTCCCGCCTGCGCCCTTCTGCAAAGGCTGGTCTCTCTGCTCCTGCTCCGCAGCCCTGACTCTCCTTCCACGTGCTGCCCAGGTTTCAGGCCCCCTCCTCCAGGAAGCCTTCCCTGGTGCATCTACTACCAGCTGGAGACCACCTGCCAACCAATGCCCGCAGCCCCTCATCCATCCATCAGATCACTGATCTTTCCCCAAAACTTTACTGAGTCGCTGCTATGGGCCGGGACTGTTCAGGGTGCGAGGGAGAGAACCATGAAGAGACCCGGCCTCTGCCACCATCGGGGAGCCGCGCGATAAACAAGCAAACACATCCAGTGCCCCCGGGCCCTCGCCAAGATCCCCTCCGTTTGCGTGAGTTTCCCATGACTTAACTCACCTTTGAGAGGCCCCCCACTTCCAAGTAGAAGCAGATAATGAAGACGTTCCAGGTGACCCAGGCGGCCGCCCACACTGCGTACTGTGGAGACAAGAGAGGGCGGGGGAGGGGATGGGGGGGAGGGAATGTGACTTTGCACCTCCCTCTTGGAGGACAAGGCCTCTGCAGGGTGGGGGGGCTCTGCTCCCCGAGTCTGGAGCCCAGGATGCTCCGTTTGGCAGAGGGTGTCCCTGAGCCCACCGGGACAAGGCTCCTGCCCCAGCAGGGCCGGGGAACACCTAGGAGATGGGGAACAGCGGGCTGGAGGGGGCCAGCACAGAGCACACTTCCCGAGCTTGGTGTCCTGGCCCAGAGGTGCCCGTGGCCCATGCCACATGAACCAATGACAAGCAAGGGCAGAGCACCCCCAAAACCCACCCCAAAGATTGCCCCCAAGAGCTGCCTGCAGCGGGGAGGGCTGCCAGCCGGCACCTGCTTTCGTCAAGTTTTACTGAGACGCAGCCCCGCCCATCGTGCGGCACTGCTCAGGCTGTGTCTGGGCCATGACAGGGCTGAGTACCTTCCACAAGACTGTGCGGCCTTTACAGGAGGGTTTGCTGCAAACCCTGATCCAGACCAATTATTCTGATCTGTACCGAACGAAAATGCTACTCTGCTCGGCGCAAAACTTTCTGCACATCGTCTGAGCTTCTCCAGAGGCAGGACGGTCGGGGGCATGGGACCACGGGCAGGGAGCGGGTGCTGAGACATGCTGGGTTCCAGTTCCGCCTTGGGCCCCTGGCAGGTGCTCTGCAGCTGTTTCCCAGAAGTAACCCGGAAGCCACAATGTCCAGGTCAGAACTCAGACGTCCAGGCTGTGGGAAGGTCCGAGCCTGGGGGTCTGTGCGGCTGAAATCCGGGCCTTTCCAGGTTTTCTCATGGCTTCCAGGAAAGTACTGCCACTGAAGCCCTCCATGTCGGTCATCCCGGCCCCCCTGCCCACAGGAGAAGGGCCGGAGCAGAGCGGACTCACCACCACGATGTAGCGAGGCCGGTACTGGATGGTGCCGAAGAGCCCCAGGATGACCACGACAATGTGGGTGAAGGTGGCCAGGATGGGTGCCCACTGGTAGCCCAGGAAGTCGAACACCTGCCGCTCCAGGGCGGTGACCTAGGAGCAGGGCAGGCGTGTGAGGGGCGGCGGACCCCTGGGAGCCCCAGGTCCCGCTCCTGCCTGATCGCCACCATCCGGCGCCCACTGTGGTCTCGGCTATGCAACAAAAATCTCCAAACAAGTCGACGGGCCTGGAAGCATCGCCACTGGGGTGCCCCTCTTGGAACAAGCCCCCGCCCTCAGCTTCCTCACCTGCAGAACGGGAACACGCGGCCGCTCTAAATTCGGGGGCTGCAGGGCCAGACAGCAAACGTGGGGCAGGAAGGCCAAGCGGGACACTGGGCTCCTTGGGCCCCCAGACCAGCACCCTCCCCGTCTGCGGGGCTCCTTCACCGCTTTGGGGCCTCTCTTTCCAGGACGTTCCCACCGCTCCCCCGCTCTGTGGATGCCAACCCTGCAGGCTCGGCCGACAGACGACCGATGCCAGGGGATCAGATGTGCCTAAGAAACCTGCCGCTTTATACGCAGGGGAGATGGACCAGATCTGAGCTCATTCATTCATTCATTCACTCATCATGTTTGTGGGGCCGAGCTCATCACCAGGAGAAAGTATGACCGAAGCCACTGCACCCCAGATGCCATCCCATCTGTGTTCACGGCAAGGAAGGTGCGGCGAACAAGGGCAGAGAGGACCAGCACATCCCAGAGGACGGTGGCAGAGAAAGGACAGCAGATCAGCATGGCCCGTGGCTGCCCTGCACAATGTCCCCGTGGGCCACCGTGCGTCCAGCACTCATTGCCACGGCCCGTGGCTGCCCTGCACAATGTCCCCGTGGGCCACCGTGCGTCCAGCACTCATTGTCACTGCAGAGGCGAGAGAGCCATCTGGACCCAGAGCAGGTGGGCTCGGGGGCCATCCACTGAGCCCGGGGGTGGGGGGGACTCTGCAGGGCGGAGGAGGGAGGGGAGCCCCTCCCAGCAGGCAGCCTCAGGCGGGCATTGGAGAAGCCAGACTTCTCACAGCCGGGCGGGGGAGGTCACCGCATGCCCCTCCTCAGGACTGGATGGTCTGAGGCCAGCACAGCAGGGCTGGGACAGAGGGGAGCGGGCGGGACAGGGCTGCGAGGGGTAGCCTCCCTCCCACATGGCCCGCCGGCACTGAAGGACAGAGCCCAGCCAGGTGAGCCTTTGTGGACTGGCCCTGTGGTCACCAGGCCGGCTGGCCACAGAAGCCCCTACTGCAGCCCGGGCGCTCGGCCCTCCCCTGACCACCCTCCTCTCCTCTGCTCCAGGCCTGTGTCCTGGAGCCCTCACGGGACCCCCGCCAGCCCCCAGGAAACAGCTGCTGTGGTGCGTCCTGGGCACTGCCCAGCCACTGTGGTTGGCCTGGACCAGGTAATAGCTATTTCCAAGAGGTCTCGGGGAGGCGGCATTCCAAGCGTGTCCTGCGGGGGGGATGGGGTCTGCCCTAGAAGACAGCTGGAGTGGGGAGTGGGGAGGCGGGAGCAGACCCACAACGGGGCATCCCATCAGGCAATTTCTAGCGGGATGGCGTCCCGCAGAAGGGTGGCCAGACAGGACCCCCAGGGAGAGGCGCCAGAATGCTCTTCCCCGACAGGAGGAAGCACACAGTAGGTACAGAGCCGCGGCGCAGAGTGGAGACCTTGGCAGTGAACTGGGCCAGCTTCAGGGCACAAGGGTGAGCAGTCATTGAGCCCCCTCCCCAGTCCGCTGGACTGTGTCCAGGGAAGCCTCTTCCCTGGCGGGTGGGCGCCAGCAGCCCCCCCAGGCCTTCGGGGACACCCCACTTCAGGGATGCCCATGCCCTTTAGACAAAGTCTGAGCTCCCCGCGTGGGCCCGGGCCCTACCACCTGCCCCTCCCCCCCCAACAGACCCTCACTGCCACGTCCCCGAAACCCTGCATCTCTCAACTCCCGGAGCCACACTCCTGCCTCACCTGGGTCCTCCGCATGCAGCTGTCTCTGCGGGAGCCCCACCACACGCACTTCTCCCCAGGTGCCTTGCATTCTCACACGCCTGCGACTCAGTCCACTCCGTGTCAACGTCAGCAGCGCTGACCCAGGACAGCAGGAGGGTCTGTCTGTCCGTCTGTCTACAGATGTCGCCTGGGCTAGGCCACTGCCTAGCCCCGAACGAGCCTCCTCGCCCATGAGGGCTCAGCTGCCCCATCTCGGCGCGGCCCCCGGTGCCCAGAGGAGGCCTGCACATTGAAACTCCCAATTACAGATTTGGGGCAAGGAGACAGGCATCCCAGGGCAGAGGGCCTGCCTCTGCTGTCTCACGAGAGCCCGGCCCCGCCCGACTGGGCAGTCGTGGGCTGGTGGACTCGACCCCACGCTGGCAGTCTCCACGGAGGACGGCCACGTGGGCCCTTGGCCGCTGATGAGGGCAGGGAGGGTGGATGGGCCAAGGTCCGAGGTGGTGCAAAAGGAGGGGGAGGGACACACGTGAAAGGCCTACACTGTGGTGGGAAGCTCCGTGGGGCAGGGAAGAAGAGATGCACATCCACACGCACACACACGCACACACGAGCACACATGTGCACGCACACAGCCCTCGGGGCACAGCTGGCCAACAGCACCTGTTCCAGACACAGAATGAAATTTCAGTCTTAGCCCCAGGCCTCCCCTTGGTGCCCAGAAGCCCCTGACCAATGGGCAGGGACGCCTGCCCTGCTTGAAGTCGCCCGGGGTGCCATGCACGGGGCGGGGAGGCGGAGTGAGGGTGCCCCAGGTCCCCTTCCTACCCCACCCCGACCCATCACCGGCCGCCGGCACCGTCCTGTGAGGCCCAGACTCAGGGCCAGCCTGGCTGTGCATCCCTGCTGAAGTCTAAGTCTGAGGGGCGGCCCCCAGGGTCTGCTTGCCAGAGAGACCCCACAGCTGGCAGGGTGGGGCTGGTGGGGGTGTCTTTTTCGTTTCTAAGCCAAGGTACTGGAAGGCTCAGCTCTCTGCAGTGCCCCAGTGGCCTGCTCACGGGTCCCAAACCCCTCGCTGGGCCCTGGCTCCCATCAGAGCCAGGGCCCAGCCTGGGAAAGGGCCTCAGGGTGCTGCAGCTGGCTCAGAGTATTCTTCAGGGAGAGGGCTCTGAGATGTTCAGGCCTTTGTCCCATAGCTGGGTAACAGGAAAACTCTCACGCTTGTCAATAAGAGAAAAGAAAGCAGAGGACTCCCCACAGGGCTTCCCCCTCGGCTCCCCCGCCCCGCCCCCCACAGGGACCAGAGCAGTGGGCGGCGTCAAACCTCTTCCTGCTCCGCTGCCCCCTGCACCCGGCGGAGGAGGGACAGGTGCACGGCCGGGACAGAAGGCCGTTTGCAGCTGTCCGCTGCTCTTAGCTGTGGCCACTGGCCGCATGGGGACATAGCTCCGTCCCGGCTCGCCTGGCTGAGACTAAAGAGACTGCAGGAAGCCCCCATGCAGGGAAACCCTGCTGCCCTCAAGCCTAGATAGCCCTTCCCCCACAGCTGCGGCCAGATCTCCAGAGGCCTGTGGTGGGCTCATCTGTGTACCGCCCACCACAAGACAGTGAGTGACACCATTGCTCCAAGGCCCGGGATGGCTCCCTATTGCCAGTGGAGCAGCCCCTGGGCCTCATGCCTTCTGCAGGCCCGGGCTCTCTCTCAGCCTTATCTGTCCAGCAAAACCCCCCAGACCGCCCACCTCCCTCCTCACTCCCCACCACCCCTGCCCATCGCTTCCACAGCACTGAGCCTGCTCCACAGGGAAGCTCCAGCAGCTCCTTCCTTCCTCCAGGCGGGCCTGTGTACCTCTGCCCCCGCCAGCCTGGACAGGAGCCCTGTCCCCAGGCAAAGGACAGAACCCGCGTCCGTGCATGGCCGTGGGTGCAGGAGGACTTCCACTCACAGCCTCTTTGAAGCAAGCCCCTCCCCCTCCGTGGCCCTCTGGCTCCAGAGAAAGCACCCTGCCGGCTGGGTTAGGAGCACACCCGGGGACCTTGGACAAAGCAGCATTTCCCTTTTAAGACCAGGGACCCAGGGGCTCGCCAGCAACTCCTCCCCAGCCCAGGGGCCTCCACCTTTGTTTAGCCCCCACCCCCTAGGCAGCAGGAGCTCCTGAAGCTCCAAAGGCAGAACTGACACTTGGCAGAGGGATGCCCAAGTCCTCCAACAACGCTCTGCATCCAGAGGACCCAGCTCTGCACGCAGGCCGGACACAAAAGACAGGCAAGCACAGCCCTGAGCAGACACGAAAGACAGGGAAGCACAGCCCTGAGCACAGGCGCAACCTCTTCTCCGCCCCGGACTCTCCAGGCCAGGGCAAAGGGGAGGGGCCTCCTCCTCCAGTTTGGGGCGTCAGGGGTGGGCACGGCGGGGCTCACACACCCCTACACAGACACACCGGCAGACATGCAGACAGACACACACTCCCAAATTCACAAGCACCCTGGCCGCCAGGGGCTGTCAGGTCTCAGAAACTGGACTCCGCCGCTCACTCATTGCCTAGTGCTGGCTTCGGAAAGGGAACACACACAAACACACACACACACACGCACACACCCTCGCAACACTCCTTGCGCGCACAGCCGGGGCCACACATACCTTCCGACACGTGTGGACACCGCGCGCAGCGGCGCCCCTTCCCAGCCGCGCGCACGGGACTTGGAGATCGCGGAGCCCGGCGCTCCCGACGGGAGGGTTTTGTACCACGACAGGCACTTCCAACGGCTCCCCAGCACCTGCCGCGTCTCTCCGGACCCCGCGGCCGCCCCGCCCCGCGCCCCCAGCCCGGACTCCGCGCGCGCGCACACAAGACGGGGCGCGCCGCGGCGCACGGAGGGGCCGTCGGGGTCGCACATAGGGCGCTGGCTTCCCACCCCACCCGGACAGCGGGGAACTTCGGCCGCAGAAGCGTGCGGGTCCGAGCCATGCCCAGTCGGGAGCCCCCAGGGGCTGTCGCGGACCCAGCGGGCAGGGCTGACTGTGGGGATGGCGTCCGGATCCCCCAATGCGCTGGGACTGCCGGGCCCGAGGAGGGGTCGTCGCTCACCAGCTGGAAAGTGCAGAGGAAGATGAGCGTGCAGCGGCCGGAGCAGCAGCCCATGGTTCCGGCCCGGCCCGCCGGCGCCGCCTCTGCGATTCTGGACCAGGTGCCACCAGCGCGCGGGACACCCGGCGCCTGGGCCCGCAGCCCCCGCCCTTCACTTTCCCCCACTCCCGCCCCCCCAAGTCCCCGGCCCCCGGCCCCGCCCCACTCTGCAGCGTCCCTCCCCCCCATTGCAGGGCTCCGCCCCGCCTGGCCCGCGATCCCAGGTCCCCGAAGTCCCTGCCCCCCCCCCCCCCCCGCTGCAGTCCCGCCTCCGCCCCACAGACTCGAGATCACGGCCGGCCAGTTCCCACCCCGCAGCCCCAGCCAGTCCTCTGTCCCGCCCTGCTCGGCAGCCCCGGGTCCCCCAGCCCAGCCCAGCCCCGCCCCGCCCCTCCGAATAACAGCTGCGCAGCGTCTCTCTCCCTCTCTAGCCCGACTCGCAGCCTCTGAGGGCTTGTGCCAGCTGGGGAGGGGGCGCGGGACCCCTTCTTAAAGGGGCGATGGCGCAGCTTGTCAGGCGGTGCGGAGCTGGAGGGGCTGCGCGGTGGCCCCAGGACAGACCCGGAGCTGCTGCAGACCTGCCCCACAGAGACCAGGATAACCCCCAGGATATCCTACCCCGACCCCCGCACCCGCACCTCCCGCGCTTGCCCCGGGCTCTCGTGTGACCCACCCACCCAACCTCCTTCCTAATGGGTCCCCGGGCACACTCCATCCCTGAGGCATCCTGGACTAGGTCAGGAGCTCCCAGGTCCCCCTGCAGGGGTGAAGACTCAAGAGGAGGAGGGGCAGGCTAGCCTACCAGGAGCTCACCTGCCCAGGCACTGCGGAGGGGCGGGGAGCGGGGGTGGGGTGGGGGGGGGGGCTGCAGGCCAGGCCAGGGTCAGGCCTGAGGGGGAGGTTCCCTGGGAGACCCTGGGCTGTAGGCAGCCTTGGGGCACGGGACCTGTGCTTGGTGGAGGGAGGGCTAGATGAAGACCTCCATGCGCAGAGGTGTGGAGGTGGGACTGAGCAAGATGTAGGGCCGATGGTGGGAGCGAGGCAGATAAGGCGGGGGCCGGAGATGTGGGCACAGGCTGGCTTGGGCTTTACCCCACTGGTCATAGGCAGTCGCTGGGTTCTATATCAGGGTGACCCATGGTCAAGTGAGTCTCGTGCTGGGATGCGGGCTGTGGCCCTGGTCAGACCCCGGGGGGAGCAGGACCCAGACAGAGTGGCCAGCGAGGGGCAGCCCAGCACGAGGCACTTCAGCCTCGGGCCGCGGGTCTCAGCTCCAGCAGTCCAGAACCAGAGGGTCCCAGCCCCGTGGTGACGGTGGTGACAGGGCGCCTCGCCTCCTGGCAAGGGCATTTGCAGAGAGGTTGCTGGACATCGGGTCCTTGGAGCTCTGGCCACCCCGTTATCGCCAGCCCCCTTCCCAGAGGAGGGACGTGAGACCAATTTCCCATGGCAACCTCAATTCCTGACCCCACTCATGTGAGTTCACAAACTACCCGGAGTTTTCCCCTCCGTGATTTTGGTTCCCCCGCATGCATTTGCCCACCTGTGCCAGGATGCACGGGTCATGGCTGTCACCGCGCTGTCTGCAGACAGAAGCCTGACAAGCACCTGAGAAGAGAAAAGCCACTCAGAGCCGTGAGAGAGAGACCTCTTCACACCCACCAGGATGGCTGGAATCCGCAGACAGACACAGCAAGTGCTGGCCAGGACTCAGAGAAACCAGAACGTGCGCACACTGCTGGTAGGGGTGTAAAACGGTGCAGCCGCCGTGGAAAACAGTGTGGCAGGTCCTCAGAGGTTAAATATGAAGTTACCATGGGACCCAGCAATTCTACTCCCATATATTTACCGCAAAGAAACCAAAATGTCCACACAAGTGTTTCAGCGGCCTTGTTTATAAGGGCCCAGAGTGGAAACAACGCAGGCATCCCCGAATGGATGGATACATTGTATGGCTGGACCACAATATATATCCAGCTATATAACAAGGTATCTAGTTACTGATACCTGCTGTGCCGAGAACCAACGTTGAAAACCTTATGCAGGGGGCTTCCCTGGTGGCGCAGTGGTTGAGAGTCCGCCTGCCGATGCAGGGGACACGGGTTTGTGCCCTGGTCCGGGAAGATCCCACATGCCGCGGAGCGGCTGAGGCCATAACAGTGAGAGGCCTGTGTACCGCAAAAAAAACCCAAAACAAAACATTATGCAGGTGAAATAAGTCGTTGCAGGCCAGCCACTCCTCTTCAAAGCTGCTGCCAGGTGGGGGTGGAACGGGGCTAGCCTCCCCTGCCGGCACCTCCTGGAGGCCTCCTGGGCATCACCCGCTCCGGAGGGACTCGGACACTGACCTGATGTGTGGAGCTCTGCACAGGGTCAATGGCGTCCATACGCCTGGGGCATGCACGCTGTGTGGCCAGGAGGGACCCCCGGGCGCAGAGCCACCCGTCTTACAGATGACAAGCCTGTGACTCCCTAGGTCCCCTCTGGACTGTGAGATTTTACTAACACTGCACTTCATATTCCTCCTGGCAGAGGGTTACGGCTCTTGGAGGCTGAATGCTGCCAATTCTGCATCTTACATAGACCCCCAGATGGAACTCAGTGATCGGAGGCCCCCCTTGCCTGAGCCGGATCGGGGCAGCAGGAGACCGCAGTGCTATGCGAGTCCTGCGCAGAGAACAGAGGAGGGCTATCTCCAGGCCCCAGCAGGCCGTCTGAGGAGCTGGGGGACAGATGGCAGCCTGACACCTGGGCAACGCTGCCGGGTCACCAAGGTGAGGCCGGGAACGTCCACACTGCCCACAGCTGAGCACAGACAGCAAATCTGGAGGAAAGCCTGCCCCGGGGGTCTGCGGGCCGAGGTGGCACGGTCGGGGGAGGTGCCCCTGGTTTCCAGGACGCTCTGCGGGTGGGACTGAGTCCCTGGGGGAGGAGCAGTCTCACCCAGAGAAGGCCTCCAGGCAATTTGCTGTGGCAGCTGTAAGTTTACTACAAACTGGGCGGGGGTGGGGTGGGGTGGGGGTGGAGCTTAAAACAGCAGAAGTTTATTCTCTCCCAGTTCTGGAGGCCAGAAGTCCAAACTCAAGGTGTCGGCAGGGTCACGTTCCCTCTGGAGGCTCCAGGGCGGGACCCATCCTCGAGCCCAGCTCTCGTGGCCCAGGCGTCCCTGGGCTTGTGGCCACGTCACTCACATCTCGGCCTCCATCTTCACACGGCCTTTTCCTCTGTCTGTCCCTCCTCTTCTGTCTCCTGTAAGGACACATTGCGGCCTCACCCAGGTAATCCAGGAGAATCTCATGCGAGATCCTTAATTCAATCCCTGCCGAGACCCTTTTCCCAAATAAGGTCCTGTTCACAGGTTCCAGGCAGTAGGGATGTATCCTCCGGAGGCCACCATTCAGCACTACACTTGGAGAGGCCAGATTGAGGTTTTGGGGGGCCCCCTGCACCCCTCTGCCACCCCCATCCACCCTGCAGAGCTCAGCCATCCCTGTGGCAGAAACAACAGCCGGCCTCAGGGCCTGTGTGGGGTCAGCTCACAGCGGGGCTAGAGGAATTTCAGCTCTGTCAAAACCTCTTGCCTACTAGTGAATGGACTTGAGGATATGGGGAATGGGAAAGGTAAGCTGTGACAAAGTGAGAGAGAGGCATGGACATATATACACTACCAAACGTAAAATAGATAGCTAGTGGGAAGCAGCCGCGTAGCACAGGGAGATCAGCTCGGTGCTTGGTGACCGCCTGGAGGGGTGGGATAGGGAGGGTGGGAGGGAGGGAGACGCAAGAGGGAAGAGATATGGGAACATATGTATATGTATAGCTGCTTCACTTTGTTATAAAGCAGAAACTAACACACCATTGTAAAGCAATTATACTCCAATAAAGATGTTAAAAAGAAAAACAAAAAACCTCTTGCCGTCTCTGTTCACCCAGAGCGACGGAAACTGCCACGTGCAGATGTTTTCAGACGAATTTGGGAGAAATTTGTAAGTATCAACAAACACTCCCGGAAAGATATTGGCTGAGCCCCAGAACTGCATGTGGGGGGGGCCTGACCCCTTAATCCGGACCAGATAAAAGGCACCGTGGGTCCTGTTCTTCCTTTGAAAGAGCAACAGAGCTGGACAGGCTGCAAAGGACGGAGAGCGGCCTCAGGCTCCCTGGGGTGCCTGACACAGGAGCAAACTCCCTCGGCCCAGGTGGAGGCCCTGCGTGCAGACACCCCACTGGTTCTCCCAGACGGACCACAGGCCCTGTGAGGGTGCCCGTCGTCAGGCTGGGGTACAGACGAGGCATTAAATCCAGGAGCCCTCCTGCGGGCCTTTGAGAGCTAGAAGCGCTGGGCGGGAGGAGACAGCTCGCTGCCGTGACCCAGACGCGGCCCAGGTATGTCTCTGGCCCGTCCACCGGCACGTCGGCCCGGGCCTCCTGAGACCCGGTCGCGGAGAGCCCAGAGGACACAACCGCAGCTCTCACTGGGACCTCGTCATCACTCTCAGCCGTGCAGGGATTAAAGAGGAAAGCGGGGTAGCGGGGGAGTTGCTTAAATATTTGGCTCATTAAGCAAACTGGAAACAAAGGAGAAGGGAAGCTGGTCTGCAGGCCTGTGTGTGTCCTCTGCTGAGGTCAGCGGCTGCCCCCCCGCCTGGCTCTGCGTTCTCGCTCTCCCTCTGTCTCTGTCTCTCTCTCGACGGAGGGCTGGCCTGGGGTACAATCCCCGAGTGGCAAAGGACCGCCCACATCAAGCCACGTTTACCGAGTCCCCAGGAAGGACTCCTGGGCTTTGGGAGCAAAGGGAACGGCAGGTGACAGACTCTTCCAGCCCTGCTGACACCCCCTCTGTCACTCCTGAAGGCTCTGCTTCTGTCTTCGTGCAGGTGGGGGTGGGGTGTGAAGTGACCAGGAGCCCAGGGTCCCTCCCGGGCCCAGAAGCCGCACCTCCTTTCATCTCCCTCGATGTCACGGGACCGTGCGGGAGGAGCGATGATGATCCCGCTTTACAGCTTCACAGAGGCTGAGGCTCCGCCAGGTCCAGAGACCTGGTCGCCCGCAGCTCAAGGCAAGATTGGGTCCAGGTCTGGGTAAGTCCAGAGACGGAGCGCAGGGGCAGGGGCTTTGGGAGGGGCAGCAGAGGGAGCCGGGGGCAGGATGGCAGCTCGGTGGCTCCCCTGGCCCTGTGATTTCTCAGCTGGCAGGTGCCTGGGAGGTAAGAACGCAGGATGAGGGCTGCTGTGGGCCCCCCGGGGCCACCGGCTCTCAGGCCTCCTGGCTGACCGACCAGGAGCGCTCTCAGCCCAAAATGTGACTGGCTGCGTTTGTGGTCCTTCAAGACCTGATTTCCAACCGCCCGCCCCCCCCCCCCCCCCCCGCCTCCCCGTCGTGTTGGCCTTGGGGTCAGTGTGTCAGTGGCTGTTCCCAGTTGCCGCCCACCCCCTGGCCGGCCCTTCTCAGCCTCCCCGTGGCGCCAGGTCCTGTGTCCACCTGAAACCCCTCTTCCCTCCTGCCTCCAGGCCAAGTTCCTGCCTCTCTGGAGAGACGATCTGCCTGTCCACCTCCACCCATTCCCTCCCTCCTTCTAGCAGCAGCTCCCCCGAAGAGAAGAGGAGACAGGCAGAGCCCCACCCAGGCCTCCCCAGTGTTCGTACCACGCTGGCTGGGCTCATGCTGGGCCCCGGGGACACAGAGGGGAGTCACAAAATGCCCACCTCAACCTCGGCCACAAGGAGAGCTCACCTGACCTTCAGACTTCTGTTTGGGGTCCTTGCAGTCCTGGGAACCTGCCTCCCCTCTGGGGCTCCAGGGCTGGAGCTCGGGGCTTAGATGCCACAGATCAGCACATTCCATCCCCTTGGCCTGTTATTAGTGTATCCAAGCTAGTGAATCTTGGGGTTTTAGCTGGGATGTGAACAGGGAGCTTACAGCCTTAGGAGCTGCATTTTGGGACCTTCGGGTGAAAATGGAACAGCAGAGCAAAGATACAGAGAGAAACCTGTTCTCAGTGATACGGTTGAGCTGCTGGATCAAGCCTCACCTGAAAGCCAACTTACCACTGGACTTTTCACCACATGAGTCAATAACATCCCTTTGTTGCTTAAGCCATGTGGGGTTGGGTTTTCTGTCTCTAACAACTAGAATCCGGATAGGCATGGGAGGGGCTAAGGCAGGGGGTGTGTGGGTCTTCCTGTCATAGCCCTGGGATCTGAGCCCTCGGGCCTGCAGGCTGAGAAGCTGGCCCCGTCTCAATACATTCCTGGCCGTGACGCGTTAGCCTGTGTGACCAAGTGTCATTCGGCGCAGCTGCAAGTTCCTGGGTGTTTTAGGAAGAACGACAGCTCTGGGTCAGGAGCAGTTGTGCTCCGTAGAGATGCACGGCCTCGTGAATCAGCAGGACCACATTCTGACATTCCTTCCATTTCCTTCATCCTGGGGCCCAGTTCTTCCTGTGCATCATTTAGAGGCAGCAACAGGGGTCGGATGGGTGGGCATCGCGGCACCCTCTGTGCGCCAGGGCCGACATCGGGACCAACGCTGCCCGGCAGGCGCCCCTCCCTCTCTTCCTACCAGCGCCCAGCAAACAGTCGGCTCCATCCGCATCGCTGGGACAGAGCGAACAGTCCTGACCTCGAGCCCTCCCGCTGGGAAACTGGGGCTGCTTCCATGTACCTGAGGCCCTGTCAGCCTCAAGTGGGTCTAACTGCTCCCTGGAGCCCAGCGGGGGCCGGGTGGCATAGGCATATCCCCTTAAACACTGGGAGAAACAGCCCTGCCCCCGAGCTGAGCCCAATATGGGAGCGATTTCAAGAGGAGTTAAGAGTCCAGAAAGAGACCGAGGGCTCTGGTGACATCCATGGCTGGCGACCACCTCTCCAGGCGGCCCTGGAGCGCTGGCCAGTCAATGGGATTAGATAGTCATTTCAAGATGCCCCCAAGGTCCTGCCATGCCCCAGGCGCATGGAGGCCCACAGAATGGCTGATCTTTAAATATAGGCAGCGAGACTTCCTGAGAGCCACCCTCCCAGGCAGGGAAGGAGCCTTGTCCTCACGGGGCCCCACATGGCCCCTCCTCAGCCCACACTGGTTTCAGGAACACAGACCTGTGGGCCATGCCCGGGGTGTGGGGCGGAGCAGTGCTCCTGGGGACGAGGTGGACACAGCCCTGGCTTCATTTCTCCCCGCGCGCAGGAGCTCCGGACGAGCACTGCTGGGGTGCATCCGGGGTCTGAGTAGCCTGGGCCCGCATCTGTGTGCTGCTGCCACTGGCCGGGGCCAGGGCGGTCTCTCCGACTCCAAGCTGCAGCCTCTGCCGCTGTGCAAAGCGGGTATGGCAGACTCTGCTTCTCTGGGAAGTCCTGTGGGCGGCGCCTCTTTTGGGCACACCCCAAAGCCACACCTGTTGTCTCTGTGCGTGTGGGGGACTCAGTACAATGACCTTGAGCCTAACGAGCCTTAAGGCACAGACCACACATGCAATACCGTGCACACATGTATACACACATGCACCAATCACATGCACACTGCACACACGTGCAAACCCAAACATGCTCACAGATGTGTACACTTACACACATGTACACACATGGCCCTCACCAGTCCTGGGTAGCCTCCGCTGTTTCTTTAGGCTCTGCCACCCCTGATGGCAGCTGGCTGGACCCCCGGGACCCGGCGGTGAGACCGTGACAGGGTCACGGTTCACCAGTGCTCACGGCCCAACCCAGTTTCTCCGTCACTTGCACATGTCTGGAATGAAACTGACCTCTGAGACTGGTGCTGGGTCAGATCAGAGGACACAACTGCGCCCCCAGTGGACGCTCGCCCCACACGCCCTTCTACTCTGAGGAAGATGTTACACAGGCTGGGTACCAACCTCGCCTCCACCACTTACTGCCTTTTCGACCTAGGGCAAATTGCTTACTTGTTCTGTGCCTCCATTTCTTCACCTGAACAACAGATGCACATCAGGAAGAGCTGCACTGCTGTGCAGTTTACACAAGATCTTCCTTATCGAGCCCAGGGCCTGACTTCAGACAAGCAGGCAGGAAGCGTGGGCCCCTGGCCTGGAAGGGGAATTGGGGTCCTCCTTTCACAGACGGGGAAATTGAGTCCAGGAGGCAGTAGCGATGTGTCCCGGGTCCCACGGTGACTTCACGGGTGAACTTGTGTGGCCCAGGCCAGCCCCAGCCTTGCGCAGCCATTTACCCCGAGGTTTGCATATTGCTGCCCTCGTATTCCCTTCAGTTGTACTCATATCGAGAGCTTCAGCAGCCCTGGGGAGGAAACCACAAAGATGATCACATTACTCTAACTGGAAATTAAAGTACTGCCGGCAGGTCTAGAAGAAAACCAAATTATCTAAGTATTTCAGATGGGGTAATAAAACATTTCCAGTTTGCAGCTGCGTGTTCTGCTCCATTCACCACTTCAGTGCCCAGATGGATCCTCTGTTACTTGGTCACTGAGCCAGCCTTGAGATGGCAGAGAGAGGCAGGGGCACCACGGATGCTGTGAGGAGGCAGGCTTGCCCTGTCCTTGCAATGGCCACCTCCCTGCTCTTGGCCCTGGGGACGAGCATAGCCCCAGGCCTCCAGAGCCTGGGGTGGAGTAGGGGTTGACCTTTTAGCTTTATGATCAGAAAACTGAAAGTTCAGCCTCTGCTCGTTGTCTGCACTAGCAGTGCCAAATGTTGGCTTCCTCTGTGCCCTTTCAGGGACCGCCTTCCCTTTTCCTCTCCTCCCTTTCAACGTCCTTCAGAGCCCGCTTCCTCCAGGGAGCCCACGTAAGGAATCCAGCACGTGGCTCTCGCTCTCTGAACCTGTGGAACCCACACAGTCGCAGCCCCAGGGTCTCGTGCCGAAATCTACACTGTCTCACATTGTCCTTGTGTAGACCCTATGGGTGCCCCGTGCACATCACCTCAGTCCTCTTGTTTCTGTGATGCCAGTGGCTTCTCACTGCAAGCCCTGCTGGCTCCTTCCTGAGGGCTTCCCCTGGCTGCACGAGGTGCTCATGCTAAGCTGGGCACAGGGTGGGCTGGAAGGGCCAGGAAGCTAAGATAATCCTCCAGGGCAGCTTTCAACCAGCAACGGAGGGAAATGCAAATGAGATAACCCAGCATACACGCCAGACACTGGAGCTCTCACACTGCTGGTGGGGTGTGAGATGGTACAGCCATTTTGGAAGTCTGCTTCACAATTTCTTATGAAGTTCAACATACACCTCCCCGATCACCCAGCAACCTAACTTCTAGGTAATTATGCACAAGAAATGTTAAAATATACCCATGTGAGTTTCGGGGCAGCTTTATTCACAATACCCAAGACTCAGAAATGACTCCACTGTCCAATATGTGAATGGATAAACAAAGAGTTATATTCATTTAACGGAATAGTGTTCAGCAATAAAAAGGAATGAAGTGCTGACATGCTATGACATGGATGAACCTTGAAAACATTATGCTAAGTGAAAGAAGCCATTCAGAAGAGTACTTATTGCATGATTCCATTTACATGAAGTTCTAGAACAGGTAAACTAAGAAATGGGGATAAAAGTAACAACAGTGGTTGCCTGTGATGGAAATGTTCTATAATTGATCATGGTGGAGGTTACACTGCAGTATGCATTTCTCAAAACTCATTGAACGTAAATTGTTGAATGTAAATTATACCTCAGTAAAAACGTTCGTACTTGATCACTCCAAAAGTTCCATAGATCAATGAAGAATATGTGGAATACACATAAGAGCACAGAGTAAAAACAAAACCAAAACTCGCTTGCAGTTATACTCCCCAGAGATCATCACTCTGGACAGTTTTCTTTCTACAGTCATATTTTCCATATTTGAGATTCACACTGCTTTGCAGCCTGCTTGCAACGTCTCCAGCTGTTCTCCGTGCCCACCCCCTACCCTTCTCCACCTCAGACTGCACCGGTGGGCCTGGCCAGTGGGAGGCAAAATCGGGAGACCAGAGGGTGAGAGGCCAGAGAGGCCGGTGTTTATTCCTGTGCCGCCTTCTACTAGGTCACCTTGGGCTGGTCATGCCCTCAACAAAAGATGACAGCTCCTCTTGGGCAGTGGCCCTGAGGACACTGCCCTTCCCGAGTCCGGGAACCCCTCCTTCCCTCTTTTCCTTGGAGTCTGCTGACGTCACAGCTCTGCTGCTCCAGCCCTGGGTTCCCGCAGAATTCCTGCGGTGCCCTAAACCCGCGCATACCCTCCTAACCAGCCCCCTTGCGAGTAAACGCCCATGAATCGTTCTAATCTGAGCAGGCCATAAGTTTCCCGTCTGATCCTGACGGCGCACCGCTGGTGAGCACGGCTGTCGGTCCCCAGGCTACCGCGGTCCCCGCTGGACCAGCAGCTCCGACACAGCAGCCCGGAGGAGGACGCGTCCCCATAGCTACGGGGTGAGGCAGCGCTTCCGGCCAAGCAGGAGGGGAGGAAGGCCCGCCCCCGCCGGCCCGTCCCCGGCTTCCCGTGAGGCGTTGCGAGGCGCGACGTAGCCGGAAGCTGGTGGCGGTGGGGTGGGTGGTCGGCGGTCGTCTTCGGTGCGGTTCGCGGCGCGGCCGACCCCGGCCGGGACCCCGGCCCTGACCCTGGCCTGGCCCGGCCCGGCCCGGCGCGCAGGATCGAGCCCTCTGCCCGGTAAGCGCGCGGCCGAGGCCCCGAGGCCCCGGCTCCCCTCGGGCTGGTCCACTGCCCCTGCCGGCGGCCGCCTGCGCCCAGACCCCCCACCCGCTCCGAGGCCGCTGTCCGCAGGACCTGGAAGCGCCTCCCCCAGCCACCCCGGGGCTAGTCCACGGGCCCCCGGCCGTCCCCCCTCCTCTGGCCGCCCCCGCCTGCACCCACACGCCCCCGCAGCTCGCCCCCGGCCCCCAGCCTTCTTTCCTCTGAGGTTGTCACGGGCCGCTGCCCACCAACACCCCCTCCGAGGGGCGAGCCGGCCCTGCCCCGTCCCTTCCTTCGGAACCAGGAGCTGGTTTGGACACAGGGTCCCGTCGGGCCGGGTCTGAGCTTTGAAGGGGCTTCCACTCCTAAGAGGGAAGGGTCCTCCCCCTCGGTGTTGGAGAGGCCGGTCTGATCGGAAATGGCAGCCTCACCCTTGGTGGCCGTGGGTGATCGTCTTGGGGGAGGGAGAGGAAACCAAGAAGGGACTTTGGAATTCTCCGTCAGTGACCGTGCGTTTAGGTAGAACTGTGCTTCTCGTCTGCCCTGTTCAACAGCTTCGTCGCTGACCACCCATGTGAGAGTTAATTGTGTCGTTTAGTGCAGGCCTAAGGGTTCCGCCATCCTCTGTTTCTGTGCCAGGTGGGGCTGTGATAATGGCCCGGGGGATAATTAGCATTTAAGTTGGCTTTGGCATCCCTTCCTGGGACCATTCCCTGCAGAAGTTCAGAAGTGATGGTGTTTTAAGTGAGAAACGATTGTTCTTCGGTGTAGGTGCTTCGGGGGCCTCAGGTGGTTTCTGGGAAAGATGAGCAGGATTTCTGCCTGTGTAACAGCCCCAAGCGGTGTCCCGAAGTCATCCCTTTTCATCTCAGGCATTGAGGAAGTCCCAACTTCAGGAACAGCGTTCTGCCGGCTGACAAGTGGCTTCTTCCTGTAAACCGAGAAGTGTTATTTGGTTCACCGTTTACTGAGGCCACGTTCACTTGCACAGAGCTGGGTTTGGTTTCAAGCATTAATGCAGGAGTTCTTGGATTATATTTCAAGACATACTATAGTTTTGAAAGTTAGGAAGTGTTTGTTTTTTATGTATTAAAGTTAGCATTTCACAGAAGGAAAGGATTCTCACGTCCAAAAAAAGTTCCTTTTAAATCCGAGCCAAGTCATGTAGTTTTCACGTATTTCCCTTGCTGTACTTGTGCAGACACTCTCTCTGCCTTCTTTTACGCAGTTAGAAATTCAGGGCAGGCTCACCCCAGTTCTGACTTTTGTTTGCCTGGGTCCTGTTGGCCAGAAGGGGAGCCTCTGGGCAGGCACAGTCCTCTGGAAAGAGCTCCCAGGGGCCACCCATTTCTGCCTTCGCCCTGTGGGTGACTGGAGCTTAGCGTGAGGACAGGGTCCCGCCTGGATGGATTGGGCCGGGTGCTGGGTGCTGGGCAGGATTGTGGGTTCAGGTGTTTGCCTTCGAGACCGTCATGCACAGCACAGAGAAATACAGAGCAGAAAGGTGCCTCCGGCGAGCCCTTGGCTTTGTTTCCCTCAGTTACAGAAAGCAGACATTTGTCTCCTAACCTCAGCTGGCTCAGAAGTGGGCGTTGTGGGCGTTAGGCATCCTGGGGCTCCGGATTCAGGAGGCCTGGGTGTGGGGAGAGGCAGGGTCTCCTTGGGGAGTAACCGAAGGTGACTGCTGCTCCTGGGACTTTCACGCTAAAGCATTGGCAGGGAAGCTGGTTGGAGCAGTCCCTCACAGACAGTGGGGTGCAGGGTCGGAGGCTGGAGACACCGCCAGCAGCCCAGGTGTGTGGCTCTGTCCCTTAAGCGGCCTGTGTGTCCTGAGAGGATGCATGCTGCCGGGGGAGCTGGAGGGACAGCCTGCAGGTCCTGGTCACGAGGGAAGGGCCAGCCTGAGAGTCAGGCTGGGCATCCGTGGGGTTACTTTACTGCCGACACCACGCTGGGCTCCCTCCCCATCTCCCACCTGAAACTTACTGGGCCACCACTTGAACTTGAATTTTGCCGAAGCTAGGAGATCTATAAAGAAGTAAATGGGTTTTCTGTTCAGCTCAGGCTGTGTGGCTGCTGTTCCCCGGCAGTGTCCCCCTGAGATGCAGTGGCAGGTCTGCTGGTCCATAGGCCCCTGTCCTTGCCCTGCTGTGGCCATGCTGTCTGTCACCTCCATCCTTCAGATGGTCCCTGGGAAGCCAGCTTCTTCCCGTGTCAGGCGGCGCCACTGCTTCCACCCCAGGCCAGGAGCCTCCCTGCACTGGTAGAAGGTAGAGGGGCTGCGGGGGCCGAGAAGGTGGGGCTCCCTGGCTTCGGATACTGTCAGCCCAAGTCTGATGTGTCGCCCTGAAAAGGGGAAATGAGATTTAACAGCCAGTCTGAGCACGTTTTGTGAAGACCACCCCTTGCTGTGAACTTCACCAGAAGACGGGTGTTTTTATAAATCGTGTGGTCTTGATGGTACATGATGAGCGGCCTCCAGTAATTGCGCATTGCCCTGAATAATCACGCTGTGGTTGGCCCAGGAGCGTCCAGACTGATCTCGGCTTTTCTTAGCACGTGGAGAGCAGGTTCCTGCAGTAAGTAGCCCTGTTCCCCGGTAGCTTCCAAGCAGCTTCACGGAATTTCTTGAAGTCATACTTTGTAGTGTGTTTGCGCCAGAAGTTGATCTTCTTGTGAAGTGACCTATTTGGAAGTTGAAAAGTTTGCTTTTCTCTTTCAGCGCCATGGCCAGCCCGAGAACTAGGAAAGTTCTTAAGGAAATTAGAGTGCAAGATGAAAACAACGTAAGTGTCCGCTTTTCCTTGACACTTGGCTTAGGTTTTGGGGTCCTCTCAGAGTCCTCCCTCCCTGTCACCGTTGGCCTCCCAGCCAGCCTCCCTCTGCCCCCTCTGGGGGCCCCCCATTGGGTCTTCGGGGTCCCCGGGCCCTGCCCCACCCCGGGTGAGTCGCCTGGGCGCTCTTCGCAGGTGTGTTTTGAGTGCGGCGCCTTCAACCCTCAGTGGGTGAGCGTGACCTACGGCATCTGGATCTGCCTGGAGTGCTCGGGGAAGCACCGCGGGCTCGGGGTGCACCTCAGGTCAGTGCCCTCTGCTCCTGGCCTGCCGCCTGGCGGGTGACGGGAAGGTGAGGGCCACCCACAGGCCAGCTCCTACCCGCTCCGGCGCTCTGGCACAGGAGGTGCACGTGTCTAATTCCAGACCGTTTGGGGTGGGCTCTTGGATGCTGGTACTGGTGGCGAGGTCGGCCCTCTGGTATGTAGCTTTGTCCGGTCCGTCACTATGGACAAGTGGAAAGACGTGGAGCTGGAGAAGATGAAGGTCGGCGGGAACGCTAAATTCCGGGAGTTCCTGGAGTGTCAAGAGGTCTATGACCCCTGCTGGTCCCTGCAGGAGAAGTACAACAGCAAGGCCGCCGCCCTCTTCAGGGACAAGGTGAGCACAGGCCACCCGGCCGTGTGCAGGCTGCTCCGGCCATCGGCTGCTGGAGTGGTTCCAGGGGCTGAGATCTCCTGTGGGTTCTGACACGACACGGAGGCCATGTGCAGTCCACACACAGACAGGACGCGTGGCCCCAGCTCGCCCCACCCAAGGGGAAGCAGGTGGCCTGTGATTAGGAGGGCTGAGCCCTCCTCACAGCCTCTGGGGAGCGCTGCATCCATTCGGGGGGTGCAGAGGGGGCCCAAGAGCTTGCTCACTCTGCCCATTGTGAGAGCCCTGGCCCGTGGCAGCCGAGCCCAAGGGGCTGTGTGCGGGGCAGGCGGCATCCACGCTGCCTGACGCCCTGGCTCCCTCTGCAGGTGGCCACTCTGGCCGAAGGCAGAGAATGGTCTCTGGAGTCATCGCCCGCCCAGAACTGGACCCCACCTCAGCCCAAGACGCTGCGGTCCTCTGCCCACCGGTAGCTACTCGTCTGGCCTGTGGGCCGGGCTCTGGGCTGGGTTTGCCCGGCTCTGACCTTAACTGTGGCTCAGAGTCCCTGTGCTGTTGTGGTAACAGCTCCAGTTGTGAGCCGTTTCTGAAAGTCAGTGGGAAAAACAACTTTTTAAGTTACAATTCAAACTTTTAGTAGAAATTCAACCAGTAAAGGTGCGTCTGAAGTAGAAGCGCCAGCTCTGTGCCCGCAGCACACGGCGTCTCTGTAGGACCCAGTTGGCTGCTGTCTACGTCTCCTGTCCTACTGAGGGCTGCCCACGTCCCCAGGGTGCCCCGCCCCCCTGGCGGGCCTCCTGTGTCCTCTCGTGGGTTGGAGGCTGGTGTTCGGGGTGACTGGTCTCAGAGAGAGCTCCCTGTTGACGCCAGGGGTGCCCAGCGGCCCTCCCCTCCACCTCCCCGTTGTGTGGCGAGACTCCGGTCGCAAGGGCTCCAGGTTCCTGCCGAGCGCTTGCTTTGGCCTCGACCCCTGCGGCCTCCCTGCAGGCACGGGCAGGCGTGGAGCTGCTGTGCCCCCCACCCCGGGCTGCAGCACCTCCCCCTGCTTCTTGCCGGCTTCAGCCACCGAGCCGAAGCCTGAGCCACCCTCTGCTCCACGCTTTGGAGGAGCCAGGTGTGAGCAGGTGGGCGTGACGGCGCCTCCCAGAGACCCCGTGATCCTGTGAGCGTGTGCCCACCCCATCGGCCTCTGACCTCTGACCCTCCATTGCAGAGCCTCTGGCCAGCTGCAGAACTCCACCCCCTCCGCGGACAAGGCTTTCGAAGACTGGCTGAACGATGACCTTGGCTCCTATCAAGGGTAAGGCCTCCGGAGGGCTTTGGGGAGCTGGGGGAGGCCCAGGCAGACCTGGCCCCTGCGAGGGTCGGGGGAGGCTGCTGCCCACATGTGCAGGGGGTGCAGAATCGGCAGGCCTCCTGGGGTTCCGCCTGGCAGCCCAGGTTCGGGTGGGGGGCTTGAGTGGAGAGAAAACCACGGCTCACAATGCTGGGGAGCAGAAAGGACGTGCTTCCTTCCTGGAACCTGCCTGACCTGTGGTCGAGCCTGTCCCACTCTCTGCAGTGACTGGCTGTCGCTTTGGGTCTCGCCAGGTCCTCTGGCAGGTGCAGCAGGAGGGCCTCGTCCCACCAACAGGAGAGCCTGACCCCACACTGGGGTGTGGGAGCCGCACGTCCTCCGGGGTGCCCGTCCCGGGTCTGGGCACGTCTGCACCCCCAGCTGTCGGGAGCAGCAGGGCTGTTGCTTGTGTCCCCACCAGGGCCCAGGAGAACCGCTACGTGGGGTTTGGGAACACGGTACCGCCTCCGAAGAGGGAAGACGACTTCCTCAACAGCGCCATGTCGTCCCTGTACTCGGTGAGGACGCCCGTCCTGGCTGTCCCCCGCTCCCCAGGGGCCTCCTGGAACCTGGCCGTCCTGGGATCCCGCGCTGGCCCGTCTCACAGAGGCCCCCCTCCCTTGCTTTCACTGGCGTCTCTTCTTAAAGCGCCGTTTATGGTGTTTAATCCCACGTGTGTTTGTCGTTCGTTTACTTTGGCTACAAAACACGTCCCTCAGATTTAGCAAGGCTCGTTTCCTCTGAGTGGAGCCCGCCTGGCCGCCCGCTCCTGGCAGAGTCTCCCAAGCATGTGGGTTCTGGGCCAGGGCTGCCCCAGGGAAGAAAGGGGCCGTCGGCCTGGCCCGCCGTGCAGGAGCCCGTTCTCCAGAAGCGCCTCCCAGGCTGTAGTGTGTGTGTCTCCGTGTCACCCCGCCCCGCCATGGGGAAGAGGCCGCACGCACTTGTCTTCTCAGTTCCTCGCGAGGGTCCCTCCGCGTCTCCTTCAGGTGGAACAGGCCGAGTTGGGATTTAAATGAAGAGTTTCTATTTCCAAGTTGCTTTCATCTATCTCGGAGGCTTAGGGGAAACAACCTTGGACTTAGAGGAAGGAGGACAGCTTTCAGTGCCCCCAGCGCCCCGTGGTCTGTCTGGAGGGGTGGCGGGGCGCTTCGGGGGAAGGCATGTCTCCAGGGAGCCGGGCCAGGAGCTGCTTCTGGGGCCCTGGCTGTGTCCTTCCCACAGACGTGGGTGCGAGGCGGCCGGCGCGTGTCTGAGGAGCACCCCCTTGGTGGCCACGTGTGGAGCCGCCACGTGGCTTGTGTGTCGCTTCCTTTCAGGGCTGGAGCAGCTTCGCCACTGGAGCCAGCAGGTTTGCCTCGGCAGCGAAGGAGGGTGTAAGTAGCCCGTCTCGTCACGCGGCCGCGCAGGCCGGTGGCTCTGGGGGACCAGGGGTCCTGACGGGGCTCAGGCCGCACGGCCATCTGCCCTGAGGGGGTTTCGGTGAGCAGCCTCTCGCCCTGGCGAATCCCCCAGGCCCCACGGACGTTATTTGTTGTGACGGTTGGTGGTGTACCGGGCAGAGCGGAGCTGCCTGCAGGGGCTGGGCTGGCTGCAGAAGGCGGGTGCCGGTGGGGCGTCAGGGTGACCCAGGCTTCCCTGCCTCCCCCTCCCCCGGCCCAAGCAAAGCCTGGAGTTTCTGCTGCTGGGTCTCCAGGGTATGGACAGCCCGAGTTTCCTCTTGCCCTCGCCTGCTCCTGGGCTTGAGGCGAGGCAGGATTTGGGGGTTTTGCCAGGACAGGCAGCTGGGCCGTGGGCACGTGCTCGGCTCCTGGCAGTGACTGGGTGGAGGCCAGGCGGGAGGGGCCAGGCCAGAGGCGTGTGCGAGGGTACGGGCCTGGCGAGGAGACCGTGCCGTGGCGGGGACAGGAACGCCCGGAGCAGGGACGGGAGGCCGCCTGGCAGGCTGACCCAGAGCACACGGGCCCTGGAGAGGCCAGGACGGGAGTTTCTGAGGGCTAGAGCCCAGGGAGGAGCCTGGCGCTGGGGCACCAGCGCTCTGCCACGTGGCCTCTGCTGATTCTCTCCGGGGCTGTGCGGGGCTGCGGTGGGGATCCAGGCCTTTCCCTCTTTGCTTATTATGAGAGCGGCTGGGGTGCTGGGCAGAGGTGAGAGGTGTGACCAGACCGCGCTCGGCAGCGAGGGGGAGAGCTCGCTGGAGAGGGACCTGCCCCACCTGTGGGCCCGTGGGCGGCCTGTGCGCCCTGCATTCCAGAGCAGGGAGGTGGGCGTCGGCCCTGCTCCCTCATCCTGGCTGCCCCTCCCCTGACGGCCTTCCTCCAGGGGAAGCGGATGTGGTGGGCAGCTTTGCAGGGCCCCTTAGAGCTGCTGTGGGGTGAGCACCAGTGCCTCGCGGCCGTCAGGAGACCAGCATGGGTGTCTGGGCCCCAAGGACGTGCAGCCCTGGTGGCCAGCGTCAGGCGGCTGACCAGAAAGCCCTCTCTCTGTGTTTCCTTTCAGGCGACAAAGTTTGGATCCCAGGCAAGTCAGAAGGTAACAAAGGAAGCCGCTGCATTCGCGCTCTCAGGGCTGCCCGTGCGTGCGTTCGGCTCCCAGGCTCACATGCCACGTGTCGCTTCGGGCGCCTGCGGGCTAGCAGGTGGAGGCGGCTTAGACCCTGCCCCGTCCCTGGTAGGCGGGCAGCCATAGGCCCCTGGGCCCTTGGCCTCGTGGGGGACGAGGCTCTGTGCCATGTCTGGGCAACCGCACACGGGAGGCCCAGCGCCCCCCAGGGCACCGGGGTCTGCATCCTGTGGCAGCAGCGTGCCTCTGTCCCTGGTTAGCGCCCTCCCTTCTCGTGGGCGGCGTCTCGGGCCCTGGTGTTCGTCTTTTTCTCACACCTTGGCTGGCAGCCCCGGCGGTCCCGGCGTGGTGCCAGGCCGTCCAAGGAGCCTCTGGGGCCAAGGGCTGATCTCTTTGAGCCCCCATCTCAACTCCCTAACCGCTCGCTCCTACCGTGCTGGAAAGCTCCCAGGTGGGAGGTGCTGGGTCTAGAGAGCGTGCGGCGCCCACGGGACCGTGTCCTGGTTGTTGCCGAACACCGCTCCCACCGCCTCGCTCTCTCTCCCACCCCCACCCCCCGTCTCCCCATGCTGTCTGGGTGAAGTTCTGGGGTTCCAAGCAGCAGCCAGAGCTGGTAAGGCCGCGTCCATGCTCGTGCACGCCCCCCCCCACCGCGTGTCTGGCGCGTGCCCCGCTCTGAGGTGTCTGTGCCGCGGCTGCATGTCGGTGCTCCCTGTCTTCACGCTCAGAGCTGCTCCCCAGCCCGATGGGCTCCCGCGTGGCCCATCCACGGTGCTCGGGCATCCGCGTCTCAGGCAGGAGGCGCGGGATCCGGATCCTGAGGCTGCTGCTGCAGCGGCGCTGGGGAGTCCTATGCCAGTGGCGAGGGCCCCGCTCCGTGGTTGCCTCCCCTGTGTCCTGCCTGCCCCCCACCTGAGCTGCTGGCCTGGGCTCGCTCCCCAGCTCCATCCCCTTCTGTTCGAACTCCCGCAGGGCCCCTGGAGGGCAGGTGGGGCTTGGGATCCACCCGTTTGTGTCGGGGGGATGCCAGGGGCTGTTCTCCTGGGATGGATCCTGTGGGCTCCGACGGGCAGAGCCTGATGGTGGCCACCGGATGGGGTGGGCTTCCAAGAGCTGGCTGCCGTCCGAGCCCCTTCCCAGGGTGCGTAGGCCAGGGGCAGCGGTCTCCAGCCTCTGCGACAGCGCGGAGTATCGGGTGCTGGCGGGCTGCTCGCCGTCTGCAGCCTCCCCTCCGTGGGCAGGGCTCGCAGTCCTGGGGTGAACGTGCTGCCACGTACGCGGCTTTTTCTCATCGCATCTGTCCTTCCAACAGGCATCAGAGTTGGGCCACAGTCTGAACGAGAGTGTCCTCAAACCTGCCCAGGAGAAGGTAACGCGGGGACTCCGGTACTCGGCTGCGTGCGTCTCCCGTGGGCCTCATTCGGGGGGCGGTGGTGCTGGGAGGCGCTGTTCGGGCTTCAGACTCCCGTGCTCACTCCCCGTGTCCTCACGCATGCGTTGTGCCTATGGCTCTCGTCCCCCAGCCCAGCAAGGCCTGGCCTTTACTCTGCTCCCGCGTGGCTGTGTGTGTGGCCGGCCCCTCACCCTGGAGGAGGCCAAGGCGGCGAGAGAAGCTCCCGGGGGAGGGGGCGTGCGGTTTGCGGCCAGCGCCAGCCCGTGCTCGGGAGGCCAGCGGGGGAGGGTCCGGGCGAGACCGGCCCGGGCTGCGGTGTGGTCGGCTTGCTCCTCGCCCTCACTTCTGGGGAGGGGGCGACGCGGCGTGGAGACAGGTCCCCTGACAGGTGTCGGTGGGCGTTGTCCTTTGTCAGTAATGGGCAGCGGGGCATCTGCCTCGGCTATGACGATGCTGTTTCGATCCACCAGGTGAAGGAGGGAAAGATTTTTGATGATGTGTCCAGTGGGTTCTCTGAGTTGGCAGCCAAGGTAGGGAAGCCCCGCCTGACAGGCGGGCTCGGCTGAAAGCGTCGTCTCCATATTCCAAGGAGCCCGGAACCGCGAGCAGGAAGGGCTGGGCGCTTCACGCCCCGTATGGCTTCTTGGCCCGAGGGGCCTGTAGGACGTGAGGAGGGTCAGGTAGACGCTGCGGTGCCGACAGCCTGAGGAATATGGAAACGGCTTGACGGGCGCCCGTCACAGCCACTAACCTGTTGCTTCTTTTCTTTCTGCCCTTGTCTTGCTGCTGCCGACCTCCCCTGGTGAGTGCGCTGGGGGCGGCCGCCTTCTCTGCCTTAGCGCCGCTGGGGGCGGGGAGGGGCGGGTTGGCGTTTGTCCTGCTTCCCACCCAGGAGCTTCTCCGCTGAGCTCCTGGGGCCACAGCCTCTGCGTCCACACAGCGGGCATCCCACCGTCCCCAGCGCCGGGGCGAACCGCCCGAGCCCCGTGGTGTCGCCATGTTCCTAAACTTCACCCAGGTCTCAACTCTGCACTTGGCGTCAGAGCCCAGGCTGAGCGCCTACGTCTCCTTCCAGGTCCAGGGAGTCGGTAGCAGGGGCTGGAGGGACGTCACCACCTTTTTTTCTGGGAGAGCGGAGGACCCGTTGGACAGGTATACTGGCCCCCCTTCCCGAAGTGGGCCTCCTTCCGTGGCATTCTCCCCTGGGGTCTCTGGGAGGCAGGTGTGTCTCGCCCAGGGGCTCAGGGCTCACAGTGCAGAAACCCCTGGAGCCCTGGGGGTGCAGAGAGGCACGTCGGCCCCCTGACCTCTCGCTCTGAAGCCCTGCTTTCGACCTCGTGGGAGCTGCCACCATGCAGGGCTGGGGAGGGAGAGTCTCAGCCTCGCCTCTGTGGGACAGGCTGAGGGAGAGGGGGTGCGGCTGGGCTCTGACCCCACTCCCAGGACTCCGGAGCATTCAGGGCTCCCGCCCGGGCCTTTCTGCTGCGAGCCCAGACTGGGCAGCCTTCTCCTTCTCTGACCCCAGGTGGGACCCTGGGGATCTGGTGGGGGGATGGATGGTCTCGGGCCAGGCCCAGAGCAGCGGCCGCTCCGGCAGTGGCGCGTGCTGTCCTGCCCGTGTGCCCGAGGCCTGGGCGTGTTTCCCATGCTCGCGGACGGGATGCCTCAGCGCTTCCCCCTCTGCGTGCTGTCCGCTGTGCTCAGTGGTGTGACTGTGGTTTGAGGGACTGAGGGACTCCACGGTGCAGAGAAGGGTCTGGGTTTTTTTCCCCCTTAATCGTTGCAGGAAACCAGCGCTTTACATTTTCCTTCAAAACATCCTGCGTTTGGGTGGGACTGGTGGAGAGTGGGCTCTGGTGGCAGGAGGCCTGAGTCCCTCCCACAGGTTCCACGGCCTCAGCTTTGTGGTGGAGCCGCCCTGAGGCTGGGTTTCCTCTGCCCTAGAGCGAGAACAGCGGCTCTGGGACCCTGAGTGGCACTGGCTGAGTGCCCTGGTTGGGGGTGGGGCTCTGGCTGGGGGCTTGGACTTGGCCTTGACCCCCGTTCTCTGGGGAGGAGCCTGGGGAAGACCAGGCGGCTCAGGGCCACGACGGCAACCTTCTGGACCTCCTGGTTCTGGGAGCCGCTCAGAGACCGCTCTCTGTCCCAGAGCCCCGGAGGGCCGGAGCTGTCAGAACAGCGGCGGGGACAGCTCCCAAGGCACTACCGACCGGAACTTCTGGGAGGCCTTCGGGAGCACCGACCCTGCTGGGGCCCACAGGTCCCCAGGCAGCAACAGCTGGACGTGTGCAGACCCCTCAGCCGACAAGAGGAGCTCGGGTGGCTGGGACGCATGGGGCTCGGGCCCCGCGTCTGCGTCCAGCAACGGGGGCGGCGACGTTGGTGGTCGGGAGGCCTGGGGGGCCGGGGTGGAGGGCAGGGCCAGGGCCAGGGCCGTCAAGGAGGCGGCACCGCCGGCCGCCGTGGATGACGGCTGGGACAACCAGGACTGGTAGGGCACAGCGGCCGCGCCGCCGCCTTGCTCCTTTCCACCCAGGAAGCGCCGGCCACTTGGGAGGACAGCCTCGGCCGGGACCCCAGGGGCGTGTGCCTACCTGTCCTGGCTCTCCTGGAGCCCCGGGCCGGGCGCTGTCGCAGGAAGTGCTCCCTGCTACTGCGGGGCCACCCACGCCCAGCCACCACCCCCAGTGCGCTCGGTAATAAACGCCCTCCCCAGTGGCGCACGCGGCTGCCCAGTGACCGTGACTGAGGCCTGTCTCCTTGAAGCAACTTTCACTTCTCGGTCGCTCTAGTTCTTTCTTCCTCTGGAAGAAACTGCCTGGCGTTTGAGAGCCGCCACCTGCCCCCTGCCCTCCGCTCCCCAGTCTGTCTCTGCACCAGTGCTGGCCAGCGTCCGCCCGACCCGAGCACCGCCTTCCTGGCCTTGCCGTCACCCTAGAGCCCATCATCAGCTCGGGGGGGTCGTGCAGCGGTGCCCTGGTACCCCGGCCTTCCTCGCAGCCCCTCTTCCCGCCTCCTTGCACTGTGATTTGGATCTCACTGTCGCCCAAGCCCACTCGACTTTGATGGCTGTGCGCCGGCCACCTCGTTCTTACGGTCCGGCGCTGACGACCACGTGACACGACGCCGTGCTCAGTCCTCTGTCCCCGCGCTTGTTTCTGCCTCAGGCCGTTCAGCCGGGCTTCCCCCAGGCCTCCTGTGTGATTTGTGGGCCACGTCCCTGCTCCCTGCCCCGCGGGACGGGCCGTCCCCGTGTGGACAGCCAGATGGCAGTGGCTCATGTGGCAGGTCTGCAGCACGGCTACCCACACTTCTCCCCAAGGAAGACGCCCAGTGGCCAGCACCTCTGCCTTTAGCTGACCCTGAGGGTCTCAGTCACTGAACCAGTAGTCTGCCACACGGATCTGAGGTCAGAGATCAGGCTTAGGGTGATGAGAAAACCCAGGTCAGCCCGGGAGCCAGGGTCAAACGTGGCCTGCCAGCCCGAGACCAAGTGTCCCAGAGCAGAGGCACTCAGGAGGGCCAGGTGTGAGGTGTGGGTCCGCACCAGGGCTGGTGGGCTGCACTGCAGGCAGCTCTCAGATCAGCGCCGGGCCGGACGAGGGGGTGCAGTCTGTCCTGACACTCTTGTTTCCACGCTGTTGGGATCGGGACTCTGGGGTCCTGCCCCGGCCCTGAAGGCTTCGGGGGCACCTCGTTCCTGTCGATTCTGGTCCAGGAGGCCCTGCCCCGGAGGCCGTGTTCAGCTGGAGTAAGTTGCCCTCTGCCCGGGAGCCCCTCGGGCTGATGCGCATGGCCCTGAGGCTGACTGGTCTGAGATGTGCTCTGCTCTCAGGCATCACGTCAGGACACTAGGTGGGTGGCCCGAGACCCCTCACGGGCAAAGGACAGGCGCCCCTGCCGTTCTGCAGTTCTGTTTGCTGGGCCTGGATAGTGCCAGGCCCTCTCCTCCCGGCTGGGTTGGCAGTGAGGGCCTGAGCATCCAATCCAGCTCCCTTGCCACACACAGAGGCATCTGCGCGGCACCCTCGTCCGGGGGAGAGGGCAGTTCTATAAGGACAGTCCGGCGCTCCCCTGGCCCTGGGTAGACTTGGGGCCGCCAGCTGGCGGTCAGCCAGCCTGCGTCATCCTGAAACTGCCTGACCGAGGGCACCTGTGGCCGCCACGCGGGGCCGACTGGAGGCTCCGGGCTGGAGCTGTGTCTTCTGGGTGGTTCTGTGCTGTCCTGTCCCAGAGCAGCGCTATGGGCAGGGGGGCCCCATGGTGAAGGCAGTCGGGTCTGGGTGGGGAGGCGGGTCGGGAAGCCAGGGCGCCGTGTAGGGCGGTCCTGGATCCTTTTCTCAGCTGAGCCCCGGTCATGCTGAACACACGGGGCCTCTGCCTCTCCGGACAACATACCCGTCAGCTGTGAACCTGCCCTCGGCCCCCTGGCCGCTGCGTGCTGTCCTCCCCAGATTCCGGCTCCAGGAGGCCAGGCCAATCCACCAGCTGAGGCCTGGCCAGCTTCTGTCACCTGTTTGCCCCAGACCTTCTGGCCAAGACACCACGACTGACCAGCAGACACCTAAAGGCAGCCCTTGCCCAGCTTAGCTTCCTTTTCCAGAGCTTTCGCAGGTGACCTGCGCTACCCAGTCCAACCATCTCTCCAAGCCAGATGGCCCTGCCCAGCGGGCCCAGGCCTGCGGCACACCAGAGGCTGGTGGCTCTCCTGGGACTCCACGCCCTGAGCCAGTCCTGGCAGGAAGATGGGGAGTAGGGCTTCTTGGGCACCGTCTGCGGGGCTTTCTGGGCAGTGGGGGTCCTGCTCTCTGCACCTCCTCCCCAAGGGGCCGGGGAGGCTCTGCTCAGCACTGAGGGCCGGCTTCTCGACCGGTCAGGGCTGGGACTCCTGGGGCCACCTCCCCACTGCTGGGGCTGGGGGAAGTGGGGCCGTTGTTCGGGGTCCCCACCTGCACTCTAGAGTGAGGGCCGTGACGGCCGTGCCGCTTCCAGAAGGCCGACGGGACTTGCCCAGCAGGGGCAGCCTGGCTCTGTCCTGCCTTTCTGAGCTGTGACCGTGAGCAGCTTGTGCCCTGGCTGAGCCCTGACGCTGCTAGGTGGGCTGCGCGGCCTCGGGCCTCGGGCGTGGAGCACGTGCCAGGTGCAGGGACTCCTGGTGGGCACATGGGTCGGGGGCTGCCCGGAGTCTAGCCAAGAGCGCTCAGGACCCGCTGGCTTGCGAGCGTGGAGAGCGGCACCTTGGTGGGCTGCGTGAGTGTGCACACGCATGTTCCGAGCGCCTGTGAGCCGTGGACGTGGACAGACACGTGTATGCCAGTGTTTGTGTGTCTGCGGCCACCAGGCCAGGCGCCCTCTGCCGGCCTCCACTCGGGACTGCAGGGCCTGCCTCTCCCCACCCCCCCCCACCCCACCCCCACCCCCACCAAGCGCCGGCACCCAGTGCAGGGCATCAGGCATGGGCGGCTGGCTCCCAGGCCACGGCAGGTCTCAGAACTACCTTCGCCTCGGGTCCTCAGGCCCCTCCCAGCTGCAGGAGCACCAACCGCAGGGCAGGACTGGAGGCCAGGAGGGGCTCTGAGGGTCCTGGGTCAAGGCCGGGAGCTGGCTGGATCCTGCAGCGCCTGCCCAGTGGCTGGGGGTCGGAGAGGGGGACAGGAACCTCCAGGGGCGTTGGGAAGGGCCCTGCCCCTCCAGCAGCATCCAGCCCCCGACCTTTGGCCTCTCCCAGTCTCCAGCAAATGTCGACTGGCCTGTGCTGCGCCCACCTCTCCCAGAGCACCTCTGCCTCCAGAAGCTGAGCCCAGAGCGGGGGCGGGGTGTGGGGGGGGTGGGGCCAGAGCCACCCTGGCAGCCTCAGAGCAGCTGGGGGGAGGGGGCCGGTCCGGTCCAGGTTGGGGTAGGGTGGTTCTGGGGGGTGAGTCCTGGGGTCCAGTAGGGGTTGGGTGCTTGGGGCCCAGGCTGGGTGCCCCCCCGCCCCCGCAAGCCCTGGTTACTGGGCCCAGCCTGCGGGGAGCCTAGTCGGTTGGGGTGGGGCCTTCCGGGTGGGTGGGGAGGGCTGGGGGAGGGGCTGTGCTAGGCGGGCCCTCACGGACTGCGGAGGGTTGTAGAGAAGGGGCAGGTGCGGAGGAGGCGTGGGGGACGGGGCACTGGAGAGGGACCCGTGAGTGGCTTGGGTTTGGGGTCACGGGTCTTGGGGCGCATTGTGAGGCTGGCGTGACCCTGGGGTCCGGGGGCTGCTCCAGGCTGCCAGAGATCCCCATGCCCATCACCCACAGCTTGGTGCCCAGGAGCACACGTGTGACCTTGGTCCCTGAGGTGCCCGCCTCGTGGGCCTCTTTGGAACAGACCACGTGGAGTGAGGGATAAAGGTGTTTGGCCCCTTCGTGCCTTGGATCCCGCCCTGCGGTGCGATGGGGTCCTTTACACTGGGACCTGTGTCCCCCATGCTTGGAGAGCCGTCCTGGGCAGCAGATGGGAAGAGTGGAGAGCTGAGGAGGGGGGCCAGGGGAGGGGGGCAAGCCGCAGGGTGGGCTGGGGGTGGGCCGGGCAGTGACGTCGGAGGAAAGGGGCCTCATAAGCCACGGCCTCCCTGTGGATGCAGCAGGACCAGGGTAGACGGGAGTGCGCGGGACGGAGGGACGCTGCTCTGGGACTGGAGCAGGTTGGTGACTCGCCTCAGGGCCAGCTGGACGGGGAGGGGCCACCAGGGGAGGCACCCAGGTCTGTGATCTGAGGATGACCTTGCCCTTCCAGACAGGGTGGGGGCGGGCTCAGCGGGGGCGGGCTCAGCAGGACCGGATGCACAGTGTTGGGCTGGGGAGGGGGTCTGGCCCCCCAGGGTCACAGGGGTGGAGGAAGGAAGGCGCTGCGGAGGAGTCCTGTTCACAGCCTTGAATTCTGTGGGGAGGGGAGGGGCCTGGCTTGGGATCTGGGGTGCCCGGATAACCTGTGCACCATCCTCTAGCCCATCTGCAGCCCCGAGGACCCCCTTGAGCTCCACTGCCCTGGGTGTGTCTGGGCCGGGGCTGGCCGGAGGCCTGAGATCCTGCACTACGTTCCCCTCTGCTCTGTCAGCAGAGGCCCAGAGGCAGCCCCCCAGGACCCAACCCCACCTTTGGGGCTCCCCCCACCTCACTGAGAGGCCAGCTCTGGAACCAGGGGGCTGGTTGTCCTGGGTGGCCGGTCCTCAGCCAGGACACGCCCCTCCTGGGGCCAGCAGGGGGAGCGGCACAGCTGGGGTCCTGCTCCAGCAGGGGTCCCGGTCCCAGCTCTGATGCCACTCAGGGCTGTGGGCAGGGCCGCCCCCCCACCTGGCCTTGGTTTCCTCCCCAGACCCCTTGGCCCTGACAGTGGCCACCCCAGGCTGGTCTAATGACAAGTGAGTGACCAGGGCAGCAGCCAGGCCCCGAGCTGGCCTAGCTGGCCTGTGGAGAGGGTCCCGAGGGCGGGACGCAGAGGGTGCGGGTGGGCAGACGGAGGGCAGCTGACCTCCCGATCCAGAAGCTCCCCCAGGCCTGTGGGATGCTGGCCCCTGGGGACAGGAGGGCAAGTGGCTGGAGGCCTCCGGGTATGGGCTCGGCCCCAGGCCTACACAGGCGCAGACAAAGAAGCTCTGGCTTCGAGGTCAGGAGGGGACAGAGGGACAGACGGACAGATGGCTGAGTGGCCTCTCCTCCTCCCGCAGGCCACACACCATGAGCATCCGTGTGTGCCCCCGCCTCGGGGTCGGCCTCTGGCTGTGGCTGGGTGTCACCCTGGGACTCGGCCAGGGACAAGGTGAGGACACGGGTGTGGGCTTCCTGTGGCCCCTGCCTGCCCCCCACCCCAGGCCGTACCTGCCCAGGGCACAGGTCCCCCAAGGGACCAGCCTCCCTCTGGCCCTGAGCCCCCAGCAGCTGCTATTCTGGGGGGACAGATGCTCAGGGGGCAGAGACGGGAAGAGGGGACAGCTCTGCCCACGGTGTCGCCCTCAGCTGTGGCTTGACCATTTGGCCTCGCGGTCTTTGTATTTCTTTGGGCTTTTTTTGTTTTCCGGTTGTTGTTGTTTGGGTTTTTTTTTTAACAGTTATTAACACACTGCGTGTGCATTTAATTCCCTCTTATATTAATATTTTTTCCATCACCCCCAGATGCCTTTTCAATGTGAAATTTTCAAAACAGCAGAATCTAGAGTAAAAAGTGATGCCCCGCCCCCAGGAGAGCCCACGATGCTGCCTCCAGCAGGTCCCTGCTCATTTAAGCTCCTCTAAGGCGCACATCACATCAGCCCCCTGCCCCCTGCGGGTAGCACCTTGGGCGGGTACACCCCATCCAGCGAGGGGACGCTTCTGCTCCCCACTGGACGTTCACAGTGTGTGCCTTTCGGGGTAACGCTGGTCGCAGTATCCTTTGTAACACCCCAAACCCGTGGGGGAGGGCTGCGTAGACTGACACTGGGAGGTGGTGTCCACGTCCCAGGGGCCGTCCGAGGCTCCACCCCTGCCGGCCACATCCCTGGCGTGCACCTGGCTCCCACGGGTGATGAAGGGGCAGGAGACTGCTGAGGGCTGGCCTCATGGGGGGCGGCAGGGGTGCATCGTGCCGCCACCCAGCCCGGAGCCCCAGCTCTGGTAACCGCCTTCTTACTGGTGGTGCATCTTCGAGGTTATACTTTTGCACGCAGGTGGTCGGGGCCCTCTGTCCTTGGGGCTCTGACAGGATCACCCCGAGGGGGCCAAACCACTAAGGAACCCCTACAGACACTTGAGTCCAGACAGCATGAGGTCCCTGCAGGCTCTGGGTAGACAGGGGAGGGCTAGGGCGGGGCGGGGCCCCACATCCACGCTGCCCTTCCCCGAGGGTGGCCCCGTGGGGGGTGCCCCTGGGTGGGTGCTGTCTCCCAGGCGCCCCACCAAGGCCCTGACGTGCAGACTCAGAAGGCAGCTGGGGATGGCCCCCAACATGCCAGGGGCGCGGGAGACAGAGGCTCTTCATGAGCTGGGCTTCCTGTTCACAAGTGGCTTTTCAAGGCCCCCGCTCCTGAGGCGTTCCTGCCTTTCAGCCCAGGCCCCAGGGATCAGCGGGGCCCGCCCAGCAGCCCGGCTCAGCTGTTCCCTGCTCTTAAGCGATCATTGTGTCTGCCGTGGGCTCCCCCCGGCCCTGCCCTTCCCCTGTGCCCCAGCTCTGAGGGGGGCCGCCAGAAGAAGCCCAGCTCTGTCCCCACTTTCCAAAACTAGCCGCCTCTGCCGAGGAGCCCCCGGAAGCCCGGGGCCAGGCTGTGCCTGAGGGCTGAGGCCTCGCTACCCCGTCCTCCCCCCAGGATGGAGCCCCCGGAAGCTGGGGGGTCAGGCTGTGCCTGAGGGCTGAAGCCTCGCTACCCCGTCCTCCTCTCAGGATGGAGCCCCCGGAAGCCCGGGGCCAGGCTGTGCCTGAGGCCTCGCTACCCCGTCCTCCCCCCAGGATGGAGCCCCCGTCCTCCTCCCAGGATGGAGCTCCCGTCCTCCCCCCAGGATGGAGCCCCCGGAAGCTGGGGGCCAGGCTGTGCCTGAGGGCTGAGGCCTCGCTACCCCGTCCTCCTCCCAGGAAGGCCAGGCCCACCCCAGGGCACCCCACCCTCATGGGCTGTGTGAGCCTGGTGGTGACCTTGGGGTCTGCAGCTGCGGGGACTCGGCGGGGACATCCGGGCGGGATGGCAGCTGCAGTGCTGGCTCAGTGCCCGCGTCTCCGGTGGGGCAGTTACGGTCACTCCGGGAGGCTGGCCTCAGTGCACGGGGGCGGGGGCCTCCCTGGACAGAAGTCCGCCCTCCCGGGTGCTGCCAGGCGGTCCCAGTCCTCTTCAGCCCCGGGTGGGGCCTCTTCTAGAGTTCCCCCAGGTGGGACTGGCCCCCTCTGACCCCTGATGGGGCCCCAGCTGCTTCGGGGCCCCCACAGCTGGTTGGGGCGGTTGCCAGGGGGCAGCCCTGACCCCCGTCCTGCCTTCGCAGCAAGCAGCCGCCTGAGGCTGGCGGTGCTGCCTGAGGACCGGCTGCAGATGAAGTGGAGGGAGTCGGAGGGGAGCAGTCTCGGCTACCTGGTGCAGGTGAAGCCCAGGGCAGGTAGGGGCCCGCGCCTCCCCTCTGCGCGCACTGATGGTGACCACGGTCAGCATGGCGGTCGCTGTGCCCGGCTCCTCGCGACTCTGCCTCCCTCCTCCCCCCCTGCCCCACTAACACGGGGAAGCCGTGGCAGGAGAGCGGGGCCCCTGGAGTCCCCACCGCCGTATCCCGCGCCTGGCGCACGCAGAAGGCGCTCGCTCACTTGGAAGAAACAAGGATCCTCCTCAAGCTTAGAGCTCTTAGGGCTCTGCCAGTGCCCAGCGCCAGGGCAGACTCACGGTATCAGAGCGCGTCCCACAGGAGGGCAGGCGGCAGAGGCGCCTGGCAACCCGACACAAACCTCCAGACGGGATGAGGGCTGCGAGTGTGAACAGCCTTTCAAAAGCTGAGGTTTGACACGCAGACGAGCCCACAATCGTGGGTGTGTGATTGCAGAATGGGTACATGCACGATGCAAAGGCAAACTGGAGCTCATGCCCTGGGTGAGGAGAGGCCCGTTCCGGTCTCCACCCCCTCTGCTCCCAAGCAGAACCCCCTTCTTGACTCGCCTGTGGTTTTCTACTATCTCAACTAAGCCAGATTTATTTACCTTATTTTTCACATCTTTTTTATCTTTGCTGATTTCGTGTGCGTCTACTTATCCCATTAGTTCCTGAGAGAAGTATTTTAAATCCCCCATCGTGACTATAGATACATCTTTCTGTGGTTTCTCACTAATCGTTGTTTTATACATTGAGGCTCTGATGTTAGGTGCATACAAATTCAGAATTATCACATTTTCCTAGTAGATTGAACCTTTTTCATAATGAACTATTCTCATTATCTCTGCGGTTGCAGTCTTTTCTTATAATCTCTTTTTTGTGAGATCAGTGTTGGTCCACCAGGAAGCGTTTGCACTGAAAACCTTTTCCCATTCATTTACTCAATTTTTCTTCAGCCTTTCATTTTAGATGCATCTTCTAAGAAGCATAGAATTTGTGTTGTTTTTATGTTACAATCTTTGTCTTCTAATTGAAACATTTTTCCACCTACATTTAATGAAGTTACTGATATATTTGGGTTTAAATCTACTATCTTCCTACTTGTTTTCATTTTGTTACACTATAATTTTTTCCTCTCCTTTCTTGTCTTTTTGTGGCACTGAATTTTTATGGAAAATTTTAAACACATGCAAAAGAAGAGAGCGTGATGTAATGAAGCCTCATGTTCCCAGAATTTAGCTTCAACAGTTATCAACGTACGGCCACTATTGTTCCATGTCTGTCTCTCCAACTCCTTCCTTATAGTGTATTATCTTAAGGCAAGTCTCAGACACTATATAATTTTGTCTATAAATATTTCAGTATGTTTCTCTAAAAGGAAGGACCAAAAAATAACTCTGGTACCATTGGCATACCTAAAAAGTAAAAATATTTCAGAACCATCGATAAATAATTTGTTGTGTTAAAAATCTTCCAGCTTGCCTAATAAATATCTTTTGCAATTGACTTCTTTGCACTGAGATCCCAACAGAGTCCTTACACTGTGCTGTTCCCGTGTCTCCGGTAATGTTCCAGCTACAACAGCTCTCCTCCTTTTCCTTGACACTTATTTGTTGAAGAAAGAAGGTCGTTTGTCCGCCAGAACTTCCAACATTCTTTGTTCTGCTGATGGCATCCCCGTGGTGCCACTTTTATTGCTCCCCTACCCCCGTCTGTCCTGAAGATTGACAGGTCCCAGAGGTTTGGTCAGATTCAGGTTTGATTATCTTTTGTTGACAACAATCCTTTATAAGTGGTTCTGTGTCACTCCTGCTGCACCACAGCTGGAGGCCCGCAGCGTCTAGTGTCTCTTTTTTGTGTGTGAAGTTAAGATTGATGGGTAGGTGGGGGACGATTGAGCGCTGTTTATCATCCCATGTCCGCCTCTGCTCAGTAGTTACGTATCCCTTTACTCCTGCAGTGATCACCCAGAGACCGCCGTGCCATCCTTAACTTATCAACGTGTAACATCCATGAAGGCTACGTTACCTTTTCCCACACAGGAGCAGCACAACTACATTTATCCCCTTTTCATGCATGTTAATCTATATCCATATTAAATCTCATAAAACATTTTCATTTGCGTAGTGTGTAAATTCGACGTGAATGTGGACCAGCTCACGTGTTTACCCTTTTGTTGTTCTCTTTTCCTTCCAGCATGTCTGGGGTTATTTTTCTCCTGCCTGAAAATGTTTCCTTTAGTAAGGGTCTGCTGGTTACACATTCTTGTGTTTTGGGGGGTTTTGTTTGTTTGTCTGAAAATGTCTTTATTCCGCCTTCATTCTTGAGGGATATTATTGCTGGGTATAGAATTTCAAGTTGGAACTTTCCTTCAACACTTTGAAGACTCCTTTGAACGTCTCTTGGTTTCTGTTGTTTTTCCTGAGAATTCAGTTATCAACCCAGTTGCTGTCGTAACGTCTTTTTCCCTGGCTGCTTTTGAGACTTTTTCCTCTGTTTGGATTCTCAGCACATTTAATCTGATGTTCGTGGGTGTGGGTCTCTTTTCTCCTGCTTCAGATTCACAGGACTTCTCAAATCGGTGTCTACTGTTTTACAGTTCTTTAGCTGTATCTCCTCAAACATTGCTTGTGCCCCATTCTCTCTCTGTATCTGTGCCTTTTACTCTTTCTTCTATATTTTCAATCCCTTTATCTCTCCATGCTTAACTTCGTGTTTTTTATTCTGACTGATCTTCCACCATTTATCTCTTCATTTGTGTGTAACAAGCTGTTAGGTCATTCTTTGAATTTCTAACATCATGTTTTGTGTTTTTCTCTTTCTTTTTTAAATTAAATTTATTTATTTACTTATTCTTGGCTGCGTTAGGTCTTCGTTGCTGCACACGGACTTTCTCTAGTTGCGGCCAGCGGGGGCTGCTCTTCGTTGTGGTGCATGGGCTTCTCATTGCGGTGTCTTCTCTTGTTGCAGAGCACGGGCTCTAGGTACATAGGCTTCAGTAGTTGTGGCACGCGGGTTCAGTAGTTGTGGCTCATGGGCTCTAGAGTGCAGACTCAGTAGTTGTGGCACACAGGCTTAGTTGCTCTGTGGCATGTGGCATCTTCCCAGACCAGGACTCGAACCCGTGTCCTCTGTGTGGGCAGATGGATTCTTAACCGCTGCACCACGAGGGAAGTCCCTGTGTTTTTCCATTCTAGAATTTCCATTTGGAAATTTCCGTTTGGCTTTTGCATTCAAGGATTCCTTTTTTTATGGTTTGATACCTGAATTCATAGGCTCGTCTTTTAAAATTTCAAACTACTTAGCATAGTTATTTGAAAGTCTCATGACTCCAGTATCTGGGAAATCTGTGGCTCTCTTTCTGTTGTCTAATGCTTCTCTTAACATTCAATCACATTGCCTTGCTCCTTCGCATATCCGGTTACTTTTTACTGCATACCAGACATTGTGACAACTTATAGAAATAAGTTATGGCCTTTGATAACATTGCCTTCCTTCAGAAACAATTTATGTTTGTTTCTGACAGACAGTGATGTGAACTAGCAGTTTTGGGTCATCTTCACTCTGTTTTAGAAGTTAAGATTATTTGAAGTTGGGCTTCAGTCCTTTCAAGAGCCAGTCTATCCTCATTAACCCTTGCTCCTGGGTGGAGCTCTTCAGTGTCTCAACCCAAAGAATGGCGGGGGCGGGGGGCACATGCCAAGGACTCACTTCCTCAAAGGGCCTGCCTGTACATCCCTCCCCTGTGCAGGCGGGCCCAGGAACCCAACAGACCTGGGTTTAAATCCTGGTTCTACCACTGAGTAACTGTGTGACTTGATTTTCCCACCTACAAAATGGGGGGATGGTTTTGTGAGAATTATGCAGCTCGAGTCATATGAAGCACCAACACCCGCGCCCTCCCGGCCTGTCCCACCTCCCCACATGGGGCTGGACCCAGGCTGGGGGCCATCCGCCCCGCAAGACAATGGACTATGGGGCGGGCGTGCAGGTCCTTCCTCTGTTATCCCCTTCCTAGCACCTGAGACCCGAGAGCCGCTAGGTGCTTCCTGACCTCTGACTGCAGTCTCTCCAGTCGGTTCCGTGACTGCCTCCCCTGAGAGCGTGGCAGTGTCTCCTTTGGAACAGTTTCTTTTTTTAGTCAGACTCACAGAGTCACAGTGGGACATGTTTGCAGGTTCGCTGTTGTGTGCCGTCCAGCCCCCTGCACACGGGCAGGTGGGGCCTTTCTCTGTGTGCAGCCCCCGTCTTCACACCTTCACGCTGTCCCCAGGGCTGTTGTGCTGGGCATCTGGAGGGCTTATGGGTCCTCCCTCTGGGGAGGATAAGTCCTTCTGGGGAAGCTTTGTAAAGGCATCTTATTCTGCTGCCGCAGAGATACATTCTTTCTCCATTTGTTACCCAGGAGGTCCTGGAGAGGGCAACAAAGACCTCTCCCCTTTTCCCCTCCCCCGCCCCAAGGGGAGGAGCTGGGGGAGGGGGAAGAGGAGGCGCCTGGAGGATTTTGCCCCTCCCTGACATACCTGCAGGCACACGCAGGACAGAGTGGGCGCAGCACACCTGCACGCACAGGTGCACACACGCGCACACAGCATCCACCTGGGCGGGCTCGACAGCTCTCCCCACCCCCACCCAGGGGACCTGGAGCAGGAGGTGATGCTGACTACCAAGACCCCCAAGGCCACGGTGGGGGGCCTGAGCCCCTCCAAAGGGTACACCTTGCAGATCTTCGAGCTCACGGGCTCAGGGAATGTCCTGCTGGCTCGGAGGGAGTTTGTGAGTAAGTCCCTCCGGGGGTGCATGTGTGCAGGGGAGGCTGGAGCTGAGCCCTGGCAGCCCCTCGACTGGGAGCCCCATGGAGCCTGGACGAACCCTCGCGGGGAGGGTTGTGTGCAGCCCCAGGCCTCTCTGCCCTCCCCGGTGGTCCTGACAGCCCCTCGCATCTCTGTGCAGTCAAAGATTTGAAGAGTAGCTCTGCGAGCAGGAGCAGCCGGAGGCCACTGGGGGCAGCCCTGCAGCCCAGCCCCTCCCACGAGGGGAGCCCAGACCTCGAGCCCCCAGTGGCCTTGGCCCCAAGCCGAGACCTGCCCACGCCTGGTGGGTCCAAGCCGGGGGACGGTAAGTGCCTGGGACGAGGAGCGGTCCTGAGCTTCCCGCGGATCCTCTCCATGCGGCCAGGACGTGCTTCCTCCATCTGACCTCACACTCCCCAGCTTCACTCAGGCTTGGCTGCCGCGCTCCTCGGTTCACTAAACCCACTGGGGCAGGTCATCTGCTCGGGGCGTCCTTGGGGCCCCAGTGCCTGGTCCCACCACCCTGACCCCTCTCAGGAGTCCCCCAGCCTGAGTGTGGCTGGGGAGAGGTGACACAGCTGTGGCCACCCCCCCCAGGAGTACCTGGTGAGGAACAGCCCCCACCCAGGGGCCCTGAGGGGGAGGCCCCTGCCCAGCGCACCCCAGACCCGGAAGAGCACAGCCACGCCAGGGCCTCGGCTGGAGGGAGAGAGAAGCCAGGTAAGATGGCCAGGGTGCCAGCCTCCGCAGGCTAGCGGGATGGGACCACAGCGCCGCACTTCCCTCGAGGCCCTGCAGGCAGGGCTGTGCCTCCCCCATCAGACCTGAGATGTCTCTGATTTTGTTTCTCCCATCAGACTTGGAATGGAAGAAAGTACCTCCTTCCTTAGCCTCACGTGGGGTCCTGGGGTCCGGGCCGCCTGCTGTCTCCCAGTGGACTTGAGGCCAGGGCCTGCCTCCCCCACTGGGGGGGCATCTCACCACACCTACCCTGCCCGGGAGCCTCAGGTGGGGTCTGGCCCTGGCTCTGGGGCTTGGCCTGCGGGCACTGTCTGTGCAAAACTCAGGGAGCCCCAGATCGAGGGGTGTGGCTTTGTCTCCAAAGAGCTCTTGGGTCCTTTGGACAAGCCCCCTCACCAAACAGTGAGGCCTCAGCCCAGAGCTGGCAGGGTGGGCAGCTGCCTGGAGCTGTCCGTGGTGCTGACGCAGCGACCCCGGTTGGCACCCCGTTGGGCAGCCTCTGCCCGCTGGGCCCGGGTGTCGTGTCGGCCGGATGAGGAAGGTGGAACCCCCCTACCCCTGCCATAGACAATCGCACAGTGACCAGCACCGCCAAGGCTGATGGAGGGCAGAGGTGCCAGAGCGGCTGGATGTCCTGTGAACCCTCTCTGGGGGGGCTCGGAGGGCCTGGGATGATGGGCTGAGTTCCAGTGCGGTTTTCTAAGTCTGGGGAGACCCTAGTGCCTGTCCCCCAACACCCAGCTGCTCACCTCACTTGAGACCGGAGTCCTGTGGCTCCTTACCCTCTACCTGTCCCGGGGAAGGAGATGCTGGGGCTGCAGCCCGCCTCCGGGGCGGATCAGGGTCCTGCAGCAGCAGCGGGTCTCGCCCAGCACCTCGCCTCCCTCCCCTCCTTCCCCAGCCGGACCCCAGTTCCGCTGCACGTCCCCCACACCCGTGGACATGATCTTCCTGGTGGATGGATCCTGGAGTATTGGTCACAGTCACTTCCAGCAGGTCAAAGACTTCCTGGCCAGCATCATTGAGCCCTTTGAAATCGGGCCAGACAAAGTCCAAGTAGGTAGGTCCCAGCCCTGCCCTGCGCCCCACCCGGGGTGTCCTCACAACTCCTGCCAGCCCCCAGCACAGGCGATGCTTGGAAAAGGGAGTGAGAATCGGGGAAGGAGACACGCAGCCTCTGGGAACTAAGGCTGAGTTCCCACCTGGACAGGCAGGGGTGGGGTCCCGACCTGCACTGGGGGGACAGCTGGCTCCTGGGGGGACATTGTGTGGAAAGCGAGGCTTTGCAGATGTGCCTCCCTGGTGACCCGGCGAGGCTGTGTGTGTCCTGCCCGCCTGCTGTGTGCCCACCCCTCCCAGCCTGACTCAGTACAGTGGAGACCCCTCCCCTTCCAGGCCTGACTCAGTACAGCGGGGACCCCCAGACCGAGTGGGACCTGAATGCCTTTGACACCAAGGAGGAGGTGCTGGCCGCCGTGCGTGGCCTCCAGTACAGAGGGGGAAACACGTTCACAGGTCTGCCTGGCCCCAGCCCCACCCTCGGGGTCTATTCAGGTCTTGTCCTGAGGTCGGCTGCCCTCGCGCCTTCCCAGATTTGGAAACGTGTGTTCTGAACCACGCCTGAGAGCTGTGTATTCACGCCTTTGCAAAGGACAAGTCCACCTCGTTCATCCATGGTGAACGTGGTGTGCTGGGCAGTCCTGCTGAAACCAGGAGACTCCTCTGGTCGGTAGAGGCCCCCGGGAGGGCCCACCAGTTGCTTGGGGGGGCCCTGCCAGCAGCAGCCCCCTCAGGGGGTCTCGCCCTGGCAGACCCCTCCCCCCACCGCAGGTCCCCTCCCTGTTTCCCGTCCTGGGGCCTCACTGCTCTTGAGAAGACAGCAGGGTGTGGGGCGCTGGCCCCTGAGTCTCTGGGTGCCTTTGAGGGAAGGAGAGGGGGCATCGCTGCCCTCCGGGCCCCCGCAGCCTGAAGGGGCCAGGACCAGCCTGGTGGGCAAAGCAGGGGGCCAGCGGCTGGTGGAGCCTTCGCGAGTGGGCAGGGAGGGTGCTTGGAGCTGCCAGCACTTTCTTCTCACTGCACCCAAGGCCTGGCCCTGACCCATGTGCTGGAACAGAACCTGAAGCCCGTGGCGGGTCTCCGTCCGGAGGCGGCCAAGCTGGTGATTCTGGTGACGGACGGCAAGTCCCAGGACGATGCCCGCACTGCTGGCCACATGCTCAAGGGTCTGGGCGTTGACGTCTTTGCTGTGGGTGAGCAGACCCCGGGCTCTCACGGGGAGTTTTCACAGCAGGTGGCTCCCACGCCCCCACCACCACCGCCCCCGGGGCTGCAGGTCTTGTGGCCTCTGAGCCCCAGCCCGCTGTCTGCGAATGGGGAGGACAAGTCCCTGCTCCGAGGCAGCCGCGTGAGTCGGCGTGGGCGGCAAGGCCGCTCTCTAATAAAGTGTCTGTAGACGTGTCCATGCCCCCTCCTGTCTGCACGGGCCCTGTGCACGGCCCGGAGGCCTTGCTCTGCTCCCTTAACTGGCCGGTCATTGACTCTGTTCCTTGGGAAGGAAACTCCAGACTTGGGGGCAGGGATTCCTGGAGGCAGAGACCGTCGTCCTCGGTGCCTGACCCCAGCCCCAGGGTGTGCAGGACGCCGAGGAAAGCACACTGGCCTCCCTCCTGGCCCCAAACCCACAGACAGCCAGGCAGGCATGCACAGCCTGAGGGGGACCTTCGGGTGTCTAGCCCCACCTTCACACCAGCCCGTCTCTCGCGGGGCCCGGCCGGGTGGCCCCGCTCTGGGCCTGTGGAGTCTTGGGTCTGTGGCTTGGGAAGGAGCCTCTGCCGGCTGGATGCCTCGCAGGGGCCCAGTGGTCCTGGCTCGCGACGGACAGCTCGCCCCACCCGCGGCAGGCGTGAAGAACGCCGACGATGCGGAGCTGAGGCTCCTGGCGTCCCAGCCTCTGGACGTCACCGTGCACAGCGTGCAGGACTTCCCCCAGCTCGGCTCGCTGGCCGGCCTGCTCAGCCGCCTCGTCTGCCAGAAGGTGCAGGGCAGGCGCCCGCGCAGCGGCCCAGGTGAGCGAGCAGGGGTGGCACGAGGGCAGGGCCGCCCATGCTTGGCCGCAGCCCCGCCAGGCCCCGCCCACGCGGTTCTCAGGGCTCTGAGGATACCTGGGGGAGCGTTGTCCTTCCCGGAAGTGGCCCCCAGGGGCGCAGGCAGAGCCACTGTCGCCAGCTGCCCCCTCCCGTCCCACAGTTACACCGGCCGCAGCCGCTCCGGCCCTGGACCCCCTTTCCGCTCCCACCGGCCTGGTCCTGACCCGGGTGACCTCCTCCAGCATCCACCTGTCCTGGACCCCAGCCCCGCGGCCACCCCTCAAGTACCTGATCGTGTTGCGGCCTTCTAAGGGCGGCGCCCCCAGGGAGGTGAGAGGGCCCCCCCTCACGCAGGCAGGGCTGGACCCGGGCCCACACGTGGAGGAAGAAGAGTGGCAGGGGCAGGGGGCTACCAAACCGCAGCCCCTTGCCCCCACAGATGGCCCAGACCTGGACAGGGACGCAGCCGCGCAGAGAGCGCGGGCTAACCCAGCCCTCCCCAGCCCGCGCCCCCCGCCCCCGCCCCGCCCACTCTGTCGCGGCTTCTGTTCCAGGTGGTGGTGGAGGGGCCCGCCTCCTCGGCAGAGCTGCACAACCTGACCTCCAGCACGGAGTACCTGGTCTCCGTGTTCCCCGTCTACAAGGCCGGCGTCGGTGAGGGCCTGCAGGGCCCGGTGACCACAGGTGGGCGAGGGGGCACCTGGGCTCAGGATTGTAAGGGCTGCCCCCGCCTGCAGCCTCCCCTCGGAGCCTGGCACCGGGGCAGTCTTAACCCGGGTGGGGCACACCCCCAGCCTGTGACCGAGACCGAGTCACTGGGCCTCTCCGACCCTGTGTCCTCTTCTGAGCACAGTGGTGTCGTTTGTGTCGTCACCCCGGTCGTGGCTGGGACCCAGTACTGCTGCTGCCTGCACTCTTGGGGCTCCCGCCCCGTCCAGCCTGCAGGCCCCCAGGGCCTGCGTGAGCCGCCCCCCAGCAGCTCTACTGAGATACACCCCACGACCCTCCCATTTACAGTGTACCAGTCGGTGGTGTCCGTCTGTCCCAGCATCGCACACCCAACACCTTAGCAGTCACCCCCAGTCCTCCCCTTCCCCACGGCCCCTGCCCACCCCTGATCTCTTTTCTGTCTCTGGGGTTTGCCATTCCTGGACCCTCCATATAAATGGGACCACACAGCATGTGGCCTTAAGTGAAAGCAGGGTGGCCCAGGGCGAGCCGGGACAGGGACTTCAGTTGTCTGTGCCCCCCACCCGCGCTGGTCTTCCCCCCACCGTGTCTCATCAAGACACACCTGGCCTGCGCTGCCTGAGACCCTCTGTCCCGCTGGTTTATGGGGCTGAATTCTGCCTGTGCTGCGTTTCTAAAGCCCCCCCACGCCCGCCCCGTCTCCCCCAGCGCCCCTGCCCCCACCCCAGGCGCTGACCCTGGCAGCAGTGATGCCCAGAGCCATCCACCTCACCTGGCAGCCCTCGGTGGGGGCCACCCAGTACCTGGTGCAGTGCTCGCCCACCTCCCCCGAGGGCACGGAGGAGGGGAGAGAGGTGCGGGGCCGAGGGGGAGGGGAGGCGGGGGAACCAGCCTGGGCCGGCGGGCGGGGGCGCAGGCAGGGGCCAGCGTGAGCCTCCCGCAGGTGCGGGTGGGGCAGCCCGAGGCGCTGCTGGATGGGCTGGCCCCGGGCAGGGACTACGAGGTGTGGGTGCGGAGCCTGCGAGGGGCAGAGACCAGCGAGGCCCAGAGCATCCGCGCCAGGACCCGTGAGTGCCCCGCCCGCAGACTGCTGCCCACTCTGGCTCCCCGCAACCTTCCACGGGTGGGGGACCCCGACCCCATCCGGTAGCCCCATCAGCCCTGGCCATCGCCCGCCATTCCCCCGTACGTGTGGGGCGGTCCCTGAGGCCTTGGTGTGCCCTGCAGCCGCCCTGGCCCCCCCCAGGCACCTGAGCTTCTCGGACGTGAGCCATGACTCGGCCCGAGTGTCCTGGGAGGGCACCGCGAGGCCTGTGCACCTGTTCAGGGTCAGCTACGTCTCGAGCAAGGGCGGCCACTCGGGACAGGTGAGGCCAGCCCCTGGCCGGGGCCGATGTCCTGGGCTGTCCAGGGGCATGAGTTGTCCATGGGGACCCAGCGCCCTCCGCCTCCCCCACTGGGCACCCTGCATTCAAGGTCGGTGGGTGTGGCCAGGTCTCCCCAGGCCCAGCCTCAGCCTGTACAGGGGAAGTGGAGGGCACCTGACACCACCTGGGCCCTTGTGGGCCCCTGGGGGCGGCAGACGTGGAACAAAGAACCGCACACGGGAGCCCTCGTGCATGTGGGCGGGGGGTGCGTGGCGTCACGAGAGGCGAAAACACCAGCTTGTTGGGCGGGCTGGTGGGCAAGACCCCACCCCCGTGCCATGGATCCTGCGCCCCGTCCCCGTCTCCCCAGTCTGGGGGTGGTCACGGGGCAGGCCTGGGTCTCCCGCTGGCAGGCGCTGCCCCCTCCGCAGCTGCCCATGTCCCCACCCCCACCCGCCTGCAGATGGAGGCTCCTGGGAGCGCCACCTCGGTCACTCTGGGCCCCCTCTCGTCCTCCACCGCCTACACGGTCCGCGTCACCTGCCTCTACCCTGGGGGCAGCTCCTCCACACTGACTGGCCGCCTGACCACACGTGAGTGTCCCCAGGCTGCTTCCCTCTGCGCCCCTGGACACTAAGATCAACATAGCTGCTCGGTGTCTGCTCTGTGCAGCACCAAGCCAGGTGAGGGCGGGTACTTGGGCAGGTGTGACAGTGGGCCCTGCGGGCACTGTGCGTGAAGACTGGGGGCCCCTCTGCCACCCCAGCCTCAGTCTCCCTCTTCCAGGGAAGGTCCCCAGCCCGAGCCAGCTGTCGGTGACAGAGCTGCCTGGGGACGAAGTCCAGCTGGAGTGGGCGGCCGCAGCGGCGTCCGGCGTGCTTGTCTACCAGATCACGTGGACGCCCCTGGGAGAGGGGAAGGCCCATAAGGTGTCGGGGGAGAAGACCTTCCCCACCCCAGCTCCCGGGGTTCAGACCCCCATGCTGCACCCTGGGGACATTGGCCCGCATGTGGCCCGGGCCAGGCCCCAACGTGTGGACACAACTCCACGGCTGGACACGCGGTCCCTCCTCTCCGCAGATCTCTGTCCCGGGGAACCTGGGCACGGCCGTCCTGCCCGGGCTGGGGAGGCACTCGGAGTATGAGATCACCATCCTGGCCTACTACAGGGATGGGGCCCGCAGTGACCCCGTGTCCCTCCGCTACACCCCCCGTAGGTGACCCCTGCTCTGCCCCAGACCCCTCGATCTGTGGGCCCCCGACAGGCAGTCCCCCGAGTCCCTGACCCTGCAGCTGGACCACTTGGGTCCTGAGCCGTCCAGGCAGGCATCCCTGGGATGGCCGAGGGTCCAAGTCACCTGGAGTGACACAGTGCCCAAGACGGTCCTGGAGCTGGCCTGGTGACCCTGTCTTGGCCAAGGCCACTGGGCAGCGTGGCGGGGCCGTGGAGTGGGAGGGTGGTGGACGTGGTGCAGAGCGGGGGACGTGCTGCCATCTGAGGCCCCCCCGCCCCTTGCTCCCCCGCAGTCAGCTGGAGCCCACCCTCCAACCTGGCCCTGGCCTCGGAGTCGCCTGACAGCCTGCGAGTCAGCTGGACACCCCCGAGTGGCCATGTCCTCCACTACCAGCTCTCCTACGCGCTGGCCTCAGGCTCGGGACCCGAGAAGTCGGTGGGTCTCCCTGGAGCCGGGAAGCCATCGTCCCTCGTGGGCCCCTGGGTCCTGGGCCTTGGGGGAGGCAACGTCCCACCCTGCCTGTTAAGGGGGCCACTCTTCCATGGCAGGACCCACAGGGAGCTGAGAAGCCCAAATGAGCAAAGACGCTCAGGTGACCATCTCCCCCGCACCCCCCAGATCTCCGTTCCAGGACCCAGAAGCCATGTGACTCTCCCTGACCTGCTGGCGGCCACCAAGTACCGGGTCCTAGTCTCAGCCGTCTACGGAGCAGGGAAGAGTGTGGCAGTGTCTGCCACGGGCCAGACGGGTGAGTGGGCACTAAGACCCCCAGGCCCCAGCAGACCCCAGCCGGACCCAGGACCCTGGCAGGTCCCCGGGAGTCAGGATGTGTGGGCCCTGTCACTCCTGGAGGCACCCTGCACTGCAGACCTTAGCGGAAGGAGATCCGGTCTTCACGCAAGACCTTCCTCGGTGTAGAATGCCAACCGGGACCCCAAGGGTTAAGGCCACTGCAGTCCAGCTGAACGCGTGCAGGCTGACGCGGAGGGGATCGCGGCTGTGGCCCGGCCTGCAGGTGCCCAAGGCTGGGGAGCGGCCGGTGTTCTCCTGGATCTGCGTCTGGGAGGCGCAGGGCAGACGTCCAGCCTGCAGGAGCAGGAAGCCGGACGCAGACCACAGACGGGGCGGCTGCAGCGGAGCCCAGGGCCCATGCCGGGCTGGCCCCACCCTCGGGGTATTGGTTGTCCCTGGGGTCCCACCACCTGCAGGCCAGGGCCCGGCTGAGAGGAGTCTTTTGTTTTGCTGCTTTTCTTGGGCAATCAGACGCTCGGAGTAGAAGGCCCTCAGAGGCCAGTTAGCCGACCGCCCCAGCTTCCCTCTGTGTCCCCTCCGTGGGGTTGCCTGGTTTTGGCTTGAATACCTCTGGGGACGAGGGCCTCACTACCTGAGGCTCAGCACCCTTCCTATCTTTTGAGCGGGGAGCCGCTTCCCGCCCTGAGGGTCCTAGTTTCTGCACGCACTCGCCTGTGAGCGATCCTGAGCGCCCACGTAGAGCTTGGCAGTGGGCAGGCCTGCAGAGCTGGGTCCCGGGATGGCGGTGCCCCGGGCACGTCCTCACACCCAGGCATCTCCCTGGCCCTGCCGCCTGGGGCGCATCTCCTCTTGCGTGCAGCCCCCAGTGGCAGCACCCAGCTGGATGCTGTCTTCCTGGGGGTGGAACCTGAGGCAGCAGGACACTGTCCCTGTCCCATCCCCGTCCCTGAGGTGTGGGGACCACAGGGCATGGTGTCCGGCCACAAGGGGCCCCTCCCCACTGACCCTGACCTCTGTCACCTCTCAGCAGCCTGCCCGGCCCTCCACCCGGATGGCTCCCTCCCAGGTAGGTCCCCCCACCCTGTGTGGCAGCTGCTTCCCACCAGCCCCTAGCCGCCCCTGCTCTGGGTCCTTGTCAGGGGGGTGGCCTGAGACTGGGGTCAGGCAATGCTGGAGGCCCGGGTCCTGCGTGGCCTCCGTGAGCCTCTGCTGACCAGAAACGGGGCGGGCGAGGGGCTGAGCCAGGGTCCCTGGCATCGCATCTTTACTGCTGTGGGTCTGAGACAGCCAGAGGGAAGGCTGACACGTGGGCCCCCGTGGTCAGGGAGACCTGCCAGGTCGGGGCGGTGGGGTCGGGCTGCAGGCGGGGGCCCAGCTTGGGGCGGGGTCTCCCGCGGGATGTCCAGCAAGCTGCTCAGCCCCGGCTGCAGGGCCGGCAAGTGGGGATGGGGGTGGGATGGGCGGGTCCGGGCACTGAGGGCCGCTGGGAGGCGAGGGCTGCAGGCAACAGAAGGGGCAGGACGGTGCTGCTTGCGTGTCCTCCCCCAGGCCAGGATGGAAGGAGAGGGGGAGGAGCAGGCCCCCGAAGGCCTGCGTCTCCCTCGCTGCCCCTGCTGCCTCCCCTCACCTGACACCTGGCTTTCTTCTCTGCCCCCTCCCCCACCTCCCCTCCCATCTCTGCTTGTCCCTCGCGCCCCACCCCTCCCCAGGCTTTGACCTGATGGCAGCCTTCGGGCTGGTGGAGAAGGAATACGCCTCCATGCGTGGCGTGGCCATGGAGCCCTCGGCCTTCGGCCCCATCAGGACCTTCACGCTCCTCAAGGACGCTCAGCTGACCCGCCGGGCCAGGTCGGGGCGGCGTGGGCCTGGGAGCAGGAGGGCACCCTGCGGGGGTTGTGGGGGGGGCGTCCCCCAGGCCCAGCGGCTGCACCCCAGAGCCAGCCAGGGAGCCTCCCGGGGGGACGTGGGCTCCGGGAATCCGAGTTCCACAGATTAATAAATCTCTTGTGGGCGGAATGAGGACACGGTTGGGGGGGGTCCTTCTCCCCATGTGGCCCAGGGATTGACCAAACGTGCAGACTTCTGGGCGGGGGCCACCAAATTTGTCTCCCTGAGAACTGCCTCCTTTGTGCTTTCATTTGATGCTGCGAATATCCGGGGTCTGTAAGAAACCACTGCTTCGTGACTCACCACGATCAAGGCTTGTGATGACCTCCGAGGTCTAATAGTTGCCCCACTTCGTATATGGAGGTGTCTTTAATCACTCATTGGAAATTCCACACGCACAGCATAATTTTTCTTAAGTTAAAATGTTTTACGTTGCAAAGGCAAATCACGTACTTTATAATAGAAATTTGAGCAATACAAAATGCAACCCTGGGGCTGCTAAGAGTGGAAGGGGCTCCTCCCTGGGTCAGGAAGGCTCCCCAGGAGGTGGCAGAGGGTAGGAGAGAATGGGAGAGGGGAGGGCGCTCAGGAAAAGGAGCAGCACGTGCCAAGGCCCTGGGGTCGCTTTGCTTAAAGAATTGCAGCCATGAGGCTGGGCTGTGTCTTCCAGGCCCTTGGTTATCCCAAGAGCAAAGGAAGGGCAAATAGGGAGGCTGCAGGCCATTAGGAGCGATTTTATTGGGTGACTCAAGACCCTGTTCCCTGCCCCTCCCCACCGCTGAGCACCAGGGTGGGCACGGCACCAGCACAGACCCCAGCTGCCCACCCAGTCTGAGCAGCTCCCAAGGGCAGAGCTGCCTCTGGGCTTGTGGGCTCCTGGCCCAGGAGACAGGCTCAGAGACTTTGCTGGGAGCCCTCGACCTGCACCCTCCCCACCCACGCAGAGACCCTGAAGAACGATCATCGTGGACACTGGCCGTGGTCCCTGCTGGGCCTTGGGGGAGCTGTTCCCGTTGAAACCTGACAGGCCCAGGCCGGGAGTCCTGCCCCTCACACTCCCCGCGTTACTCATGGGGAAGCTGAGGCAGGAGAGGCTCAGCCTGGCCCCAAGGACACCACTCTGCGGTCCCAGGGGTCCGGCCTCCTCTCAGGTCTGCGGTCGCCCCTGCTGTGTCCCCACAGCGACATCCACCTGGCCACCCTCCCCACGGAACACACAGTCGTCTTCCTCCTGCGCCTGCTCCCCGAGACGCCCCGCGAGGTCTTCGCGCTGTGGCAGGTGGCGGCCGAAGACTTCCGGCCCGTCCTGGGGGTCCTGCTGGACGGTCAGTTGGAGGGGAGCGGTGGGCCCCGGTCACTCCTCGAAGGCAGGGGCCACTGGTGCAGCACGGCCTCTGAGGCTTTGCACACCCATTGCGGCTCCACTCCGGTGCGTCCTCCTGCCTTTCGCCTGAGGGTCTCACGTGCTCCCTGCCCCGCCCCCCAGCCAGCAGAAAGTCGCTGACCTACTTCAGCCGTGACCCCAGCGCCACCCTGCAGGAGGCCACCTTCGACCTGCCCGAAGTGAGGAGGATATTCTTTGGGAGCTTCCACAAGGTCCTGGAAGGTCCTGGAAGGACCCACGCATGTGCCTCCCTGCCTAAGACCCTCCTGGCTGCCAGGTTCTGGGGCAGAACCCCATGGGGCTCTGCAGGACACAGGCTGCCCACCCCCGTCACCGTGGCTCCCCCTCTGCTCCTGTGGTCCCCTCCACCCTGGACGTCCTTCCCTTAATTTGGGTCAAAGAGCTTCCAGCCCTTTCTCCTGCGTCCCACAAGTCCCTGGGAGGGGCTGTGCGGGATGTCATTTGGTCCATTTCACAGGAGGGAAACTGAGGCCCCGCGAGGGGGGTCTCACGAGACTTGGGGTGGAGTCAGGATCCTGAGCCCAGGCCCCAGGGGATGGTCACCTGCCCGTCCCCGCTCTGGCCCTGGCCTGTGGGCGTGGAAGGGAGCCCTTCTTGGCCGGGGCCGCAGGAGACCTCCTGGTGTCTCCCAGGTGCACATAGCCGTGGGCCGCTCCAAGGTCAGGCTCTACGTGGACTGCCGGAAGGTGGCTGAGAAGCCCACTGGGGAGGCCGGCAGCCTGCCCACCACCGGCTTCGTCACACTGGGGAGACTGGCCAAGGCCCGGGGCCCCCGGAGCAGCTCAGCCTCGGTGAGCCAGACAACCCGGGGCTGGCGGACCCCCTCCCGCCCCCTGACCCAGCTGCGCCTGGCCGACCCTGCCCCTCCCCCCACCTGCAGTTCCAGCTCCAGATGCTACAGATTGTGTGCAGTGACTCCTGGGCAGAGGAGGACAGGTGCTGCGAGCTCCCGGCTTCGGTAGGCGGGCAAGTGCCCACCGAGGGCAAAAGATTCTGGGGGTAGACTGGCCATCCAGGTCATTGCCGCTCCAGGAGAAATCCAGACAGCCTTGCTGGAGGAGGCGGCCCCCAGGGCTAGAGCCGGAGCTCAGGGCGACTGGATGTGTGTCCTGGAGGCCCTGAGGCAAGGCAGGCTGGAGCAGGCCTGGAAGCTCCCAGCCCCAGGGGTGGCTGCTTCCACGTACTCAGGGCCACTGCCCTTTTCTGTGGGCACGGTTGTGGGCAGGGGTCCTTACCGACTCCCCTGGGTGCCCACACCGGGCTTGGCCATGCTGGTGGCCTGCAAGGGAGTGAGAGAGGGAGTCCTGTTGGGGGCTTGTGTCAGGCAGCTTGGGGGGTGGGCACCCAGGACCAGGTCCTCCCCCTCCCCACCAGCCTCCCAGGGGTGGGTTTGGAGGCTCCCTGGACCCTGGTGTCCGTGGATACCCTGAGCTCTAGGGTCGAACAAGAACTGAGGAAAGGGTCCATTTAATGGTGGGGGTCTCCTTTCTCCCAGAAGGATGGAGAGACCTGCCCTGCCTTCCCTTCTGCCTGTGCATGTTCCTCGCAGACCCCTGGGCCCCCGGGCCCCCAAGGACCTCCCGTGAGTCCAGCACCTCCTCCCTGGGGTGACCAGGGGCTCCTGGCATATCTTGCTGCCAGCAGTGATGAGGGTGGCCCTGCATGCCCCAGCAGCCGTCCCGAGGCCCACCACCCAGATGGGATAGACTTCATGAGTGTCCTGCCCGCCTCTTCCACCCCCCCGGCCCACAAGTCCCCTCCTGCAAGCCCCTTTCCTCTCCCGAGCAGGCCCCTCTCTGGTGTCGGAGCCATCCTTCCCCACTGGGGTGGGGGTCTGGGCCCAGCAGTCTGCAGCGCCGCGCTGGTCCCTGGCCACAAGTCGCAGCCATGCAGGCAGCCTCTGTCCTGGGCGCGCTGGGCTGTAGGGTAGCCCTGAGGGGCCTTTCCTCAGGCCTCCAAGGAGGCAGCTCCAGGCCTGGGCCCCGCTGTGGGGCAGGTCCAGACCCTCTGGCCACCCTGAGGCTCCAGGACCCGTTCTAGCTGGTGGTCCACAGACCTCACCAGGGAGGGTCCAGGGCTGGAACCCAGACCCGCCTGAGCCCATGAACGCGGTAACCAGTTGGCTGTGGGAGGGCAGGGTGGGCCAGGACGCCCTCGCCCCCGGAGCCCCTTCTTCTTCTCCCCCTAGAGGTGGGGACTGGAGTCCAGGGCTGCTGGGGAGGCCAGCGTGCAGCCCGGCCTCAGCCTCGCTTGTGATTCTGCAGGGCCACCCCGGGAGGGACGGAGCCCCAGGAGAGCAGGGCTTCCCAGGGCCCAGGGTGAGTTGTGAGGCATCCTGGCGGGGGGGTGCAGGACTGAGCCCCCCGCAGCCCAACCCCAGGCAGGAGCAGGGCCCCCCAACCGGGCTACGGTGCCCTCCCCGCGGGGCCCCAGCCTAGGGACCGCGTGGCGGGCAGTCTTGGGCATCTGGCCAGGACGTGTGTCCTCTGCCCTCAAGTGTGTTTCTCTCCCCAGTGGCTCCACTGGCTTTGAAAGTTGCTGGTGTTTTCTTGGACGCGTGGCCTCCAGCGCCCGCTCCGCTGGGTTACCTCTTCTTCTTCGCTCGTGGGGCTCTAGGTTTAACGGAAACACCTGTGCCCTGAGTTGTGACTGGTTTACCCTGTTGTTGTCTTTTGACCTGGCCGACCGTACGCGTCTCCAGGCAGATTTTAGGATCGCCTCTGTCTAGTGGACCGCGCGGGTCTGTCTCTACGGCTCCTGACTTCCCGCACCGCGGTTCGAGGCTTGTCTCAGTCTGAGAGGGCCCACCCGCTCCTGGTCCCTTCTGTCTAGTGGACCGCGCGGGTCTGTCTCTACGGCTCCTGACTTCCGCACCGCGGTTCGAGGCTTGCCTCAGTCTGAGAGGGCCCACCCGCTCCTGGTCCCTTCTGTCTAGTGGACCGCGCGGGTCTGTCTCTACGGCTCCTGACTTCCGCACCGCGGTTCGAGGCTTGCCTCAGTCTGAGAGGGCCCACCCGCTCCTGGTCCCTTCTGTCTAGTGGACCGCGCGGGTCTGTCTCTACGGCTCCTGACTTCCGCACCGCGGTTCGAGGCTTGCCTCAGTCTGAGAGGGCCCACCCGCTCCTGGTCCCTTCTGGTGCCTCTAGCACCTTCCGACACACAACGTGCTTCCTCCTGCCTCCCCAGACCACTGCCCTGTCCGTCCTCCCAGGGTTGGGTAGCCACAGCCCCCGCCAACTTCAAATGCAGCCTAATCACATCACGAGTTTCCACGGACCCCAGAGTCCAAACGGCTGCCTCAGACGCGGGTCCTGGCGTCCAGCTCCGCCCTCAGCTTCCCCCAATCCTCCGTCCTCTCTGTGTACGATTTTTGTGCCCCCTTTATTATTCAGTTATCTTATTTGCAATAGTTTTTTATTTTCAGATGGTTTTCTTGGAATTTCCTGGTTTAAATTTACATCACCTGTGAAAAATCACTTCACTGACTCCGATTTTTATTACACTCGCTTCTTTTTCTTTTTCTGTTTCTTGTTTATTTGTCTGGTGTGGTGACACTCCAGAGTTTGTCAGAGAACCGCGGTGAGAGAAGACGTCCTCATCTTGCCTTTACAGAAATGCTTCTGGTGTTTACCGGTTGAGTGTGGGCCTGGCCTGGAAGCTGAGACAGATACATTTTGCCTCGTGATAGTCAAATCCTACCTTATTTTATTAGGAGATTCTAAAAATCAAGAGCGGGCGTTAAATAAGATTGAGTGCCTCATCAGCTGCTGTGGACGCAAACAAATCGTTTTTCTTCTTGAAGCTATTAGTTTGGTGAATGATTTAATCTCTCCCACGTTCTGAGCCGCGCCTGCTCGCGTTAAAAGCCGGCTTGGTCACCGCGCGCTCGCTGCCCACTTAACGGGCCGCAGGCTTCTGTGCGCTCAGGTTTTATTTGGGATTCTCGCGTTGATATTCACAAACGGGAATGCCTGTGGTTTGCTTTAGTTTGGTGCATTGATATGCCTGACTCACATGACTATTTGAAAGCAGGCTTTGTGTTTTTAAACTGCAAATCAAGCAGTTTAAATGGTGTTAGTGTCGTCTGTCCCTTAGAGGTTTGGTAGAATGTGCTGGTGTCTGGAGTTCAGGGCTCTGTGCTGGCCCGTCCGGAGGCGGCCCAGCTCCTGGCTATACAGTGGGGTCATAGCAGGGCCCCTCCCTCCCAGAGTGGGCTGCGAGGGTGAAGATGCCTGTGACAGGCCTGGGTCTGGAGACCGTGGGCCAGCAGGAGGGCGGGGTCGAAGGAGGGGCCGCAGGACCGGTCACATGTCTTCTCAGCCCCACCACACACCCCCGTGTCTCCAGGGAGAGCCCGGGCCACCCGGACAGATGGGACCCGAGGGTCCTGGAGGTCAGCAAGGGTCACCAGGCACCCAGGGCCGAACCATCCAGGGACCCGTGGTAGGTGTTGCCTACCCCCCAGCACCCACCCCCCGGCCCTCTCCCCTCGCCCTCCCTCCCATCCCCCCGCCCCTCTCCCCTCACCCTCCCGCCCATCCATCTTCCCCGTCCAGGGTCCACCAGGGGTCAAAGGAGAGAAGGGGGACCATGGACGCCCCGGCTTGCAGGTAGTGGGTCAGACCACACTCGGAGCACCGGTGCTGTGTGCTCAGGACGGAGGTCTGGGGACAGGGCCTCCCCCTCCGGGTCGGACCTCGGCCCAGCCTGGCTGGCTGCCTCTGTTCTATTCCAGGGCCACCCCGGCCTCCAGGGCACCCCTGGGAAGGTTGGCGTCCAGGGACCAAAGGTGGGAGAGGAGCCTGGCCGGGAGGGTCTGGAGATGGAGGCTGTGGTGGGACTTCCTTCTCTGCCCCACACCCACCTCTCCCCCTATCCTGCCCCCGCCAGGGCCTGGCTGGTGGGAGGGGAGTGTCAGCCCACACAGACTGCCCGGGGCGGGGGCAGGCCCTGGGGTGGACCAGCCTCAGCCCGGCACAAGCACGTACCCCCGACAGTGGTGGGTTTTGGGGGTCACTGTGGGAGGGGCACCTGCCTCTGCCCCGCCCACTCCTTCCTTTGCCCTCAGGGAATGAGAGGCCTGGAGGGGACTGCTGGCCTGCCCGGACCCCCTGGCCCTAGGGTGCGTATCGTCTCCTCCGTGAGCCCCCAACACCACTCACCCCACCAGCCCTCCCCATGTTGCTTGGGGCTGAGCTGAACAGTGACCGGGGTGGCCTCTCGGCCCCAGGCTGGGGCCTTGTCAGCGGCGGCGCTGGGCGCACGAGAGTCCTTATCCCAGGAGCTTAGCAGCAGCGCCCGCCCGCCCCCGCGCCCCCCTCCCCGCTCCCCGCATCGGGCAGGTTGGTAGGAAACGCCGCCATTCCACACGCAGGAAGGTGCCTGGGCTCCCGGGTGGGCCTGGCTGGGGGACGTGGTCGGGCCCCCCTTTTCCCTCTCTGCCTCCAGGCCGCCCTGCTGGAGGGCTGGGGGCACGGCCGTTCACTCGGAAGCGCCTTCCCTCCCAGCCTGGTGTTCCTGGAGGTCAGAGCGGAGCTCAGGGGCTGGGAGCTACTCTGAGTTGGGGGGCCGGGGCCGGCAGCCCAGACCCGGCCAGGATCTCCCGGGGGTCGGCCTCGCTGGGTTCCTGGAAGGCCGAACTGCCCCTCCTGCAAGAAGCCCCCGCGGGGGGCCCGTCCTGCGGTCACACCCGGACTACTGGGACGCGGGTGGGGACGTATTAGTGCAGAACTAGCGACAACGGGCGGGACGTGCAGGGGTGCTGCCTGGGCGCGGGGTGGGTAGGAGGCACAGCCTGCAGGAGGCTGGGGACAAGCTAAGGCGTCCCCTGATAGCTTGTCTTAGCTTTGCTCTTGGTCCAGAGCAGGCGGGACTGAAGGGAGGGACCCCCGCACCGGAGCTGCAGCCAAACCGGAACCCCCGCCTTTGCAGGGCTTCCAGGGCACGGCGGGGGCCAGAGGCAGCATTGGGGAGCGAGGACCCCCGGGGCCTGTGGGGCCCACGGTAAGCCCCTCCCTACCCAGCCCATCCGCCCGACAGCAAGGGGGGCGTCACATGTGTGCAGACTTGTCCCCGCTGACCGCTCAGGGTGTCCTGCGACTGGCACGTTGGTAGAGCGAGGCCGGCACTAAGCTCGCAGGGGAGAGAGCCCAGGCTACCCCCTGCCCGGCCCAACACAGACAAGGTGGGGGGCAGGTGAGGGGACGTGGGCTCTGGGGGCCGGGGAGGGGCAGACCTGGGCCTGCAGGCTGGGTGGGGCCCAGGGGGCAGGGAAGCTCCCTCTCGCAGCGGGAGAGGTGGGTCCTCTGTCCTCTGGGGACTCCTGGGATGAGTCCCGCATGAAGCCTTCGGTTGGGGGGCGCGCTGGGCGGGCGGCCACGGGGTCCAGATGCTTCTCCTTTTCCTCCCACTCAGGGGCTGCCGGGGCCCAAGGGGGAGCGAGGAGAGAAGGTGAGTGTGGGGAGTCTGGGGTCTGGGCCGTCCCTGGGGAAGCACAGGGAGGCACTGACTCGGGCTGCTCAATCCACTGGCCACGTGGCCCGTCCTCCCTTCCAGGGCGAGCCACAGTCCTTGGCCACCATCTACCAGCTCGTGGGCCAGGCCTGCGAGTCCGCCATCCAGAGTGAGTGGCCCAGCCTCCCGTGAGGACCCCAGAGCCTCCGCCTTCACCCGGGAGGGAAGGGACGCCCGGCGCCCGGTCGTTAGCGAACCCAGCCTTGCGGCCGTTCTCCTGGGCCACGTGCCTCGGACCAAGGCAGGGAGCGAGGGAAGGTCTCCCTGCCCCGCCCCCTCTGACCATCCTCCCCCGCAGCGCACCTGCTGAAGCTCCACGCCTGCACCCACGAGAGCACCCGGCCCCCCATGCCCATCTTGGAGGCCCCCAGGGCCTTTGGCACGCACAGAGAGGCCCGGCTCCCCGGAGAAGTGGGGCACGGTGGCCCCCGCCCAGAGGACAGAGGTATTGGCCCCCGTGGGGAAGGGTCTCCCCCAGTCCTGGGGCCGGTGGCTCTGTGTGGCCCTCCTCCCCCAGGTGATGGGTGGGGAGACAGGCCCCCTGAACCCACACAGAACTGGGGCTGCCTGGCTGCCTGGGGCCCTCGAAACAGCCCCTTCCCCAACTTCCCAGCAAGCCTGAGCTTAGGGCCTCCTCCCCAGCCTCTGGTCCCCTCCCTCCCGTCCCTGATCCGTCCCCCTCTCCTTGGCTGCCTCAGCGGGAGGCTTGGTCCAGTGACCTTGTTGTAATGAGTCCGCCCATCTGACTGGGGCTGCGGCGCTGTTCACGGCTCAGATGCTGATGCTGAGATGGATGGAGAAGTTGATGAGGGGAGACGGAGCTTGTGGCCTCGATGGGGAGGAAGGAGACGGCTGGGGGTGGGATGTGGCGGCTGGGAGGACAGTTCTGCACCGAGGGCGGGGGGTGGACGGGGATGGGTGGAGAAGGGACTCCCCCGACTGCACCCACCACAGTCCCCCAGACATTGTCTTTGCTGTACGTGCCCCCCGTTTGTACCTGCCGTCCAAAGCTGGCAGGCGCTGTCATGATGCCCACCCCAGCCCCCTCCCCCATCCCCACCGCACACTAAACCCCGGCCTCTGAGACAATGATCAGTGCCTGTTTGAGGTCAGGGACCCCCGACCCTAAGCTTCCAGCCTCAGCTTGAAGGCTGGACCCGCTGCCCCCAGGACCCGCCTTCCCCAGGTCAGCATAGGCCCCTCGAGAAGGAAAAGCACTGCCGCCTGCACCCCTTGGGCCGGCACATCCCTCCTGCCCCTCAGCTGAGCCTGGAGCCCTCAGTCGGACAGGCAGCCCTGGGCCGCAGCGGGGGGCGGTGGGGGGTGGGAGCAGCGGGGAGCGTCGTGCAGGTGCCAGAGAAGCAACTGGGGCGGGCGCAGTGGGGCGTGTGGGGGCCTCGGGGGAGCCGGCAGGACTGAGGTGGGTGCGGGAGACCGAAGCTGGCCCAGTGGGAACCCAGGGAGGCCCTGGTGGGGGTCAGCACCACAGTGGACACCCGGCCGGGGCAGGGGCCCAGGGGGCAGCGTCCTGAGGGGCGGGTCTGTGCAGACCCGGGACCCAGGGGCCTGGTCCACGCAGCTGCGCAGGCCGGGCGTTGCTTCCTGACGGCTGTCAGCTGTCCGCCGCCTCCCCCAGACCCGCCCACCCTTTCCTCCTGCCAGGACGGTCGCCCTGCTGCCCCGAGTGAGCCCGAACGTCCCCCCACCGGATCCCGGACACCGAGCGCAGCTGGAGAAGAGGGTCTGGAGGCGGAAGGAGGGGAGGCAGAGGCCGGGCCCGGGAACCGTTCCTCTGTGCGCTTCCTGTTCAGATAAACCACGTGTACTTGTCAAGGAGGGTGCTGCTCATTGGCGGGGCCCCACGTCCACCCCGTCAGGTGGAGTCCCAGATTCCCCACCCCCGTCTCTCAGAGAGGAGCCGCCATCCATCCTCGGCCTCAAGGACCCCCTGCCATAGTCTCCCTGTAACCCTGGGGCTTGCCCCCACTTCCTGTGAGGCCACTGCAGCCCCCAGGCCCCGGTGCCCCGGTGCCCCCGGCCGGCCCCTCCAGAGCTCAGGACCCGCTTGGGGGTCTCAGCCTCGGCTGCACTCTGAGTCCGCAGGGTGGGGGTGGGCTTGGAGAACGCTGGTGTGGCTGCCCCGGGCCCAGCCAGGGGCTCCCTGCCTCCCTAGTGGCGGCCCCTCCTCTAGAGTCATGAAGTCTGGCTCAGCCCCCGTGTGCTCAGGCCTCGTGGGACCCCAAGCCGCTGGCCCCTCGCCTCGTCACTGCCCCGCACGCCTCCCCCTCCCTGTGACCAGCCTGGACGCCACAGTCTGTGCAGTGCCCGTTCCCCCCCCGCCCCGCTCCCCATCCACCTGGGAGGCTCGCCAGCCAGCCGTGGGCCCTGGGGTCAAGCAGTTCCCTGAACACCAGGACGAACCGGGGGCGGGGCCAGTGAAGGCTCCGAGGTGACACTGGGGCAGAGACAGGACAGAGTGGGAGGAGGAGACCGTGGAACGTTCCGGGCAGCCTGGGGCCGGGCCTGGCTGCGCCTGACCCAGAAATGGCAGGAGGACAGAGTGAGCTGAGCACAGGCCAGGGAGGGGTCAGCCCGGAGAGCGGGGAGCGGGGCAGGGGCTGCGGGGCAGGGGCTGCGGGGCAGGGGCTGCGGGGAGGGGTTTGGGTTTTGTCCTCAGAGCGACTGGAAGCCCCGGGGTTCTGAGCAGGGGCTGCCGTGACCTGGCGTCTGTGTGAACGACCTGTAGATGAGAGTGCAGGTGGCCAGGTTGGGGGGATGCCCACTGGCATGGAGGTGGCTGGACTGGGGAGGTGATGGCTTGGAAGGGGTGGGTGGGGGCTGAGCCCTGGGCGAGGTGGGGTCCAGGGGCCCAAGAGCAGCCAGGTGGTGGGGGGAGGGGCTGGGTGGGTTGGTGAGAGTGGGGTTCATGGGGGCAGAGTGTGGGTGCTGCCATCTCAGAGCAGCAGTGAAACAGACTGGGCTCATCCCAGGACTGAGTCTCTCGTGTCTCCAAGGCTGGGCGGGGAGGGCCGGGGGCAGCAGCAGGAGGGGGTGGACGCTGCCAGAGACCACCTGTCAGGATGCGGCTGGCAAGGGGCAGAGGAGAAGGCTCCAGAGCTGGGGAACACCTGCTCAGGAGGCAGGCGACGCCCCCGCAGCAAGGGCGAGATGGGCAGGAGTGGGCACTGGCCCCTGCATCGCCTCTGGCCCTTTACGGTCTGAGCTGCCTCGAGGGCTGACATGAAGCCCTCACAGGACAGTAAACGTCCCTCCCCAATTTCCCCGCGCACACACACACGCGTGCATGCATCTCCCCCTGTGGGCACACGTGCTTCCGCACATTCACACGCGCAGCGCTGCTCCCGGGTCTGGGAGATGAGTTAACGGGAAACGCGACATGTGAGCCGCACGACCGCCGAGCAGGTCTCGGGAGTTGAAGGAGAATGTGGGTCCCCTTTCGTCCATTAATTTAAAATTACAGTATCTTCAAAGAGGGAAGGACGGGTAGTAATAACATGGAGCTGAAATGAACAGGTGCGAGGAAACGTGGCGTGGGAAACAAAAGGAGAAATAAAGTCGGTGAGGCAGGCTCAGTAATTACGGGCCCAACTTCAGACAGGCCGTGGGATTCGGGGGAGGGAAGCCACCCAGGGGCTCGGGGGAGGATAAAAATGGGAAAAGCGTTGCATCCTCATGAGGGGCTCCAAGAAGAAACAGGAAGTCAATGGAGGGGGCAGAATGTTGAAAGAAGTACTTTTTTCAAGATTTGAGAATTAGAGAAGGATTTAAAATCCCAGATGGAAAGTCTCAGAGGGCGAAGTGGGACCGACTTTTAAAACATACCCTTAGGGCTTCCCTGGTGGCGCAGTGGTTGAGAGTCCGCCTGCCGATGCAGGGGACACGGGTTCGTGCCCCGATCCGGGAGGATCCCACATGCCGCGGAGCGGCTGGGCCCGTGGGCCGTGGCCGCTGAGCCTGCGCGTCCGGAGCCTGCGCGTCCGGAGCCTGTGCTCCGCAACGGGAGAGGCCACAGCAGTGAGAGGCCCGCGTACCACAAAAAAAAAAAAACATACCCTTAGATTCACTGATGCAAAAAAACAAAGACGGTGGGGAAATTCTTTAAACGCTTTTCTACAAAAAGACAAGAGTCGCCCTACGTCAAAAGGTGGGGGAAATGACCTCAGAGTGTTGAAGGGGAAAGGCTCGAATTTTATGCCCAGCAGAATTACTACTGAAACAAACAGGGTGAAAATACATTCCGAGGCCCACAAAGTCTGAGTAGGCAGGTCACACGTCACAGGGGATCCTCTTCGAAATCTGGTTGGTGACGTTTTCTGCAGAAAGGGAAAGTAACCAGCACTTAGGCCCGATACACGGAAAATCCCAGGTAAGTAAAACCCTAGTGACATTCGCCGTTCACAGAATCGTCAAGCCCTCCCCAGACCATCACATCGGTGGCAACCTAGACTAGATTCCAGGCTGTTCCAGAATCCCTGAGGCAGCCGAGGTGCTTGCTTTCTTTGGAGGTGGGAGGCATGATGGAGACAGTTTTCATATCATCTTGTTAAGCTCTCGAAAGACACCAACACTCTTTAAGTTAGGAGCAGCCGCCAGCAGGGAAAACACTGAACGCATAACCTTCAAGATTAGCCAACGAGATCAAGTTTTCTTGTATGTAGGGGGACAGAACACATGCAAACAGAAAAATCAGAGGGACGGCCTAACCGTATCCCAGTGTAGCAGAAATTACAACAAATAGCGGGGAGTTTAACCCTTCAAAAGATTGCTTTCTACTTCTAGCCGTGATGGAGTAACCCACACTGGACCTAAAACCATTAAAAAGCACGGAAAATATACGAGGAAACTGTTTTTAGGCATTTTAATGTAGAAGGGTCAGTGTTTCAACAAATGGTGCTGAAACAACCCTCTCCCTGGTGTGTGAGGCCCCCAAGGTGTCAAAACATCACAAGACACAGAAAATGAAACACAGTCAACACTAAAAGGAGGAGGACGCCCAGCGGGACCTGCACGCAGTGGCTTGAGTCAGAATGACCGGACAGAGGCCAGCACAGGTGACAGAGACACAGACTTGCTTTAGTTTATTTGGACAGAAGAACACGACTCAGCAACTAACGACAAAACTGTTTATGGATGGAGACACAGCCATGGTGGGTGTGGACCGCACCACACCTGGTGGAAGACCAGGACAGAAAGGCTGAGAACGGGGGGTTCCACTCACACCAAGGTCAGGGACAGGCAGAGACCATCTCTGGTGAGGAAATTAGAGCCATCACTGCCACCGGGGCACAGGCTGGAGGGGGCTGGAGGGGGCTCTGGGGGATGGGGGCCTTGGGGTCGAATCTAGTAAAACTCACTGATCCGAGGGCGTAAGACCAGGCATTTTGTCATAGGTAAGTTTCATGTCAATCAAAACAAACCAAACAGAAACCCTGGAGGCAAATACCGCAGAGTAGCGGTCATGGTTAATTCGGTGGGAATGTGGGCGATGTATCCTGTGTGCAGATTTTCTGACTTGTGTTTGGGTCTCAAAAAACAGAAAAAGCGGAAACCAGAAAGGGGAAGCATCCCCATCCCTGGGGCTCCTGCTGTCTCCCGACCCAGAAAAGAGCATCTGCAGCTGGGCACCCCCAGGGCTCCCCCACAGCTGCCCCGTATCTGGCGCTGGACCCGCTTACGTAAGGAGGATTGAGGCGCTGACATCTGAGATCTGCGTCCTGGCTGCGTCCTCGGGGGCCTGGCCCTCCCCCGCTCCGCCGCCTGGTCCTGGGTCCTGGGGAACGCCCACCCGGGCTCTCCCCCAGCATCCTGGGATTGGTGCCCCAATGGCCCCAGGAGGCAGGTGCCGATCCGAGATGGGCAGATGGAGGCCTGGATGTCCAGGGGGCCGTCTCGAGCTTCACAGGCGGCGGGGTGGGGGGGCTGCAGGCTCCAGCCTCCTCCGACCTGGCGTTGCCCTCCAGCTGCACCTCTACAGCAGCATCTCTGAACTTCACTAAATTATTCACTCCATCCTCCCCAGCACCTTGTGCGGGACCCAGGCACAGCCTGGGGAGTGGGGAGACCCAGGGCTCCAAGGGGGCCGGCTCCAACCTGCCAGCCACACCCCCCATGCATGGGGTCTGGGGAGGTGGGAGCTTGACCATAAAGGGGAGCGATTCTTTCGGCCTGGGGGGCCCCCCACCCAGGTGCCACTCCTGGGGGAGGGGCCACATTGTCCAGGACCCGCCTTGGCACCTGGAGCCTGAAGGTTTGGAAGAATCAGAAGATGGGGGGCAGCATTCGCCCACCCCGACACCACCCCCAGGGCTGGTGTTTCCCCAGAGTCTCCAGGGACACTGTTGGTGCCGCCCAGCGCTTAGCCTTGGGGTGGGGGTACACTGGGCCCCCAGGGCCATTGCCCGCGCACCTCCCCCCACCACCTCGGGCAGGGCAGCCCCCGCATGGTGTGATGTAGGGCTCCTGGGCTGGGGGGAGGCCTGTGGAGGGTCCCCTCCACCCCCTTGATGTTCTCAGGGGCTCCACCCCCAGGGACCACACTCCAGAGGGTCTCCAAGTCGGCCAGATGAGCTGTCCTCGGGTCCCCCCAGATCACCATGGCTACTGTGTCAGGGAAGTCCTACCTGTGTCTATGCCCCAGAGGGGAACCCACGGGAGGTGTCGGGGAGCCCAGTCCTGAACGTGGCTCTGGGTCCCTCACAAAGTACCAGGGCCCACGGGGGTCTGGGGGCATCACAGCCCCCTGCGAAGTGCTGGCCCGAGACCCCGGCACCCCTGGAAGGCAGACATCTGGACTCCCTGGGGCTGAGGAACCCTCACCCGAGGGGGACCTGCCACTGGATTCTCCTCCGAGCAGGACCACGTCTCATCACTCCGTCCCCAAGTCCCCGCAGGCACAAAGTCTGGGTTTTCGTTAATCTACTCAGAACAGACCAAGATAAAATCCCTGCTTGGACCCTCCCCTGGCAAATGAGGTTCGAATGTTTGCTGACTCGCCTCTGGGGTCAGAGAGAGCAGGTCTGAGGACCCACGGGTGCCCCAGGCCCGGGTGGGAGAGGCAGCCAGGCCTGGCTCAGTGCCTGGGCCTCGGGGATCCCACAGGGACGAGGGGCTTTGGGGGCTGAGAGGGGCTGAGCGTGGCCACGGGGCGTGGCCCTGGGACAGTCAGGGCTGCTGGGACATTTGCCGAGAGCGGTCAGACGTGCGTCCTGGCGGGAGGCCATCATGTCACCATGCTCCGGATACGCCGCCCTGCAGATAGACAGGCATTTACCAGCCTCCCGGGCAGGTCCCCAGGAGGCAGCTTCCAAGGCCATCTCACAGCAGACAGATGATGGGGGGCAATCTGGTGAGTGGCATGATCGCATCGAGTGCGGGGAGTCCCCTAGATCATGCCGGCCAGCCAAGGCGGCAGGAAGAGGCCCACCGTCCCCAGCAGGCAGACGAGAACGAACACCCAGAGGAAGATGCGGTCGATGACCATGGCCACGCACTTCCAGTCCTCCTTCACCTGCGGACAGACACACATGGTCACTCCCGGCCGCACCCTCAGGCCTCACCGCAGCGCGAACCTTCTAGAAGCTCTCTTCCTATCCTGGCCTCCAAGGGCACAGGCACACCTGTACTGGGGTGAGAGGTGGAAAGGGGCCACAGAGAAACGGCTTGTCCACCTCAAGTCCGGGCTCAGAAGCAGTGGGCTGCGGGGTCAATGCCCTCTACGGGGGCTGGAACGCAGAGCCACTGCAGGGGACAGGGTCCAGCATGGTGGCCCCACCTGACTTCACCTGCCTGAGCTCCAAGATGGTAGTGATGCCTCTGGAGGGATGCCAGGGTCCGCTCTGTCACAGTGCACAGTGCTCTGGGTTTGCTAAAGCTGGCGGCACCGTGGGGACCAGCCAGTACACCCCCATTTGCAGGTGGGCAAGTGAGGCGCAGGGAGGGGGCACCCACAGCCCCTTGGCTGTGCAGGGCAAGAGCCAGGAGCAGCCTGAGCAACGGGGCCTGGCCTCCAACAAAAAGCCCAGGGCAGGCTCCACGGTGGACGGCGTCCCAGGAGTGACAGCTGAGTCCCAACTGCCCTTCACTCCTGCCCCCTGCCCCGGGGGTGGCACTCACGGCCGGCTGCCCATGTGGCTTGAGCCCCTCATGGGTCAGGGGGTCTCTCGGCTCTGTCCCTAAAGCCGCTTGAGGGCGAGGGTCACATGTGAAGGAGGGCACAGCCCTGTGCTGCCTCTGAGCCGGGCAGCTGCCGGGGCAGAGGGCTCCATGCAAGGGCGAGCGGGGACCCCGGGCTTGAAGTGGGTGCACACACGCTGAGTGCAGCACCTGTGGTTGCTGCCTTGGACTCGACGAGGAAGGTGACTGCACCATCCCGTCTGCAGGTGGGACCCTGAGGCCCAGGGCGGCGCAGGATGGGCCGTGGTTACACGTCTACACTGGGCGAGCAGGTCCCGGCCTCCACCTGGTGTGACCCCACGGCAAAGGCTCAGGGAGGCCACAGGTGGGTCCTGGGTGGGCAGCTGTCAGCCCTTGAGTGACCAGAAAGGATGCGGCCCCCAGGCTCAGGCCAGCCAGGCGCCAGTGGGTCTGATGGGCCTGGGCAAGGGCAGGCTTGTCACACCCCGTTTGGGGGCCGTCGAGGGAAAGAAGACTTCTCACTGCTGTTTCGTGCTCTGATTTTTAAAGTAATCAGAGGCGTCCTGATGGTTTTAAGCCAAAGTTTATTCTCAGGAAACCAGAGCAAACGGTGTCACTATAAGCGAGGGAGCACCAGGACCCTCTGTTCCGGGAAGCAGCCCCGCGGCGCGCGGCCTCCGCGCTACCCTTCAAACCGCCCCTCCTCCCAGGATGAAAGGCTCGCAGACAAAGCTGCCCCAGCCCGGATCCCAGGCTGGTTCCTGTGAAGTCGCTTTGCTCCCCAGAGCCCGGGGACGATGCCCAGAACCAGAACCAGGTCGCCACAGCCAGGACCGCGATGCTGGTGGAGGGGTCTGGGGACGAGGGGCCGGCCCTGCGCTGAGGACCGCTGGGCCTCCGAGATCCTGGTGACACTTCAAAGGCGTCAGTCTCTGCTCAGCAGGCCCTCAAGCCCTCACCAGAGCCAGAGGTCCTCTCGTCTCAAGAGCTGGCTGCAAGATGGAACCTTCCAGAAACCCCCAGGTGGCCTCACAGCCCCTTGGGATTCAGGGGGATGACCAGCCGGTACAGGGAGACCGGCTCACTGCTGGAGGCGGGGCCCAGCCACGGGACAGACGCACGTCCGGAAAACGATCACGGGCCATTCCCAAGAAAGCAAAGGGACCAGGAGGTTCCTGGAGGGAACGGCAGTGTCACACCCGCCCCCAGGTCCAGGGAGGGGACAGCAGTGTCACGCCCGCACCCAGGGTCCATGTCACGGGCAAGAAGAAGCTCATGCGGGGCAAGGTCAACGCAGCATAACCGATGCCCAGGTTGAGCAGCCAGTAATGACCAGGCTGACTGACCAGTGCCCTCCCCCTACCCACCTGTCTCTGCCCATGCCCTGAACTGGGGCTCGGCCGCCAGCCTGGACCCACCCTCACAGGCACCCACGACGTGGCCAGTGGAGCCTGAGCCTCGGGGAGCAGCCCCACTGCCACCCCCCACCAGCTCCACGGGGCCCTGAGTCTCAGCCATGTCTGAGCACCCGCCCTGCCCACCCAGACCCCGGGCGCCCTCTCCCCAGCTGGGCACAGGGGCGCCGGCCAGAGAGGCAGGGCTGTGTCCCAGGCCTGAATTCTCCTTTCCCCCCGCCAGGCTGCTGAGGCCACTCAGCCCCCTCCTGTCTCCTCTCAGCCCCTCTCACCCCAACCCCAGGGCCCAGACCCCCCCACCAGTCCTTCTCCGGGAGCCCTTGGCGGGGTGGGGGGTGCTCGAGATCGGGGGGGGGGCGCTCACCAGGTACAGATGGTGCTGGCAGCCCCACCCCCGCCTGCAGGCTCCCTGCGCCCTGAAGCCCCAAGGGGGTGCCCGAGATCCACTCTGCTCTCTGCCAGCCCCTCAGTCACCGCAGGGACCCCCGCTGGTCTCGGAGGCTTGGGGCAGAGGGAGCAGACGGCGGGGTGGGGATGGGGGGCCTCCAAGCTGAGCAGCGGCTCTGGGACCTGGTTTCTGGGTCTTTCACCGGCCACCCCCTCCTTCAGAGTGGACAGGGCAGCGGGGCCCGTCCGGCACGGCCATGGCGCGGACTTACCGAGAAGTCCATGTCTTCCGCCTTCAGGTGGTCTGCGATGTACTGGACTCCCTCAACCGCCCGCGCCAGAGCTGGCGACAGGGGCTGGGGTGGCGTGCCGGCGCCGGGGGCCTTGAGCGCGGCATTTGGTGCCTCCGCCTCCGTCCTGCACTTGCACTTGCAGGGGGAGGCCTGGTCTGGGGGCAGAAGCTCGGCCGAGGGGGCCGTGGTCAGCGAGGCAGGGGAGCCGTCCGCCGGGCGGTCGGCTGGGGAGGCGGCCTCCTCTTGGGGCGCGCAGTACTGGATGCTCTGGGACCGGCACCTCACGCCGCCCTCTGCCACTTCGCTGGGGCCGGACACGTGCTGGACGCTCAGGGACCGGGCCTTGGCGAGCCCTGGGGCCCGGGTGCCAGTGGGGGGGCGGCAGGGCCCGGGCGAGGGGCACGGGCCGGCCTTCTCAGCCTCTGAGGGCCGCAGAGCAGAGGCCTGGTCTGAGGGCGACGTGCAGGCCGGCCGGTCCGGGCCGCAGGACGGGGTCGGGGATGGGGCGGGGCCCCTACTCCTGAGCTCGGGCTCCCCCCGGGGCTCCGGCCAGAAGCGCGGGGCTCCGGCCGCCTCGTGCACGGACCCGACGAGCCGCCGGCAGTTGTCCTTGACCGCGGACGGCCGCTTCATGAAGAGCAGACGCGGCACGACGTCCAGGAAGACGCGGCGGACCCAGGCGGGCATGGTGTGCGTGCGCGGGGAGCGGTGGTGCACGTTGAGCACGAAGACGGTGATGGTGATGGAGAGCGTGACGAAGGTCATGGTGAAGAGCAGGTACTCGCCAATCAGCGGGATGACCAGCGAGGTGGACGGGGTGATCTCGGTGATGAGCAGCAGGAAGACGGTGAGCGAGAGCAGCACGGAGACGCACAGTGTGACCTTCTCGCCGCACTCGGACGGCAGGTAGAAGACGAGCACGGCGAGGCAGGAGACGAGCAGGCAGGGCGCGATGAGGTTGACGGTGTAGAAGAGCGGCAGGCGCCGGATGACGAAGGCGTACGTGATGTCCGGGTACACCTCCGCGCAGCACTCGTACTTGCGCGTGTTGTAGGTGCCCACGGCGTCCACGATGACCCACTCGCCGCTCTCCCAGAAGCCCAGCTGGTCCACGTGGCTATGCATGCTCACCAGGTCGATCTTGGCCTTGTCGTAGGTCCAGGACCCGAACTTCATGGTGCAGTTCTGCTGGTCGAAGGGGAAGAAGGTGACGTCGATGCTGCAGGAGCTCTTGTAGATGGCCGGCGGTGTCCACTGCACCCGCCCGTCGTGAAAGAGGTGGGCCTTGGTCAGGTGGGTGACGGCAAAGTCCCCGTCCGCGCTGGGTGGGAGACAGAGGGCGTGGGTGAGGTGCCCGGCACCCGCGGCCCAGAAGCTGTCTTCCCCCCCGCCCGCCATACGCGCCCCCACTTCGCAGTGGCCTCACCCAGGACGGGGCGGCCCTGGGCTCGTTGCTCCCCTGCCCGCATCGCTGTCACCACCCCTACCCTGGGGGCGATGCTCCGTGGAGACCGTCTCAGCGGCCCACATCGCGCCTGACGCCCAAGCTTGATGGTGGTGATGACCGTGATTATTTGGGGGCCGGAAAGGCCGTCCACGCCACATCAGGGGCCCCAGGCACACAAGTGGCCCCTGGGTAGCATGCAGAGCAGCTCGTCCCCTGCGGTCACCCCAGAGCTGGGCAGAAGTCGGACCTGTCTGGCCACCTTCTCGTGCTCCAGACTGGTGTTTTCTCCCCATTGACCCCACCCCCCCAAACTTAGAGGCAGGACCCCCCTTCCCGCACAGGTGAGGACTCCAAGGCCCAACGAGGCAAAGACCAGTCTGGGCCCACCCCAGGCAGGACATGGACCCCAGGCCCTCAGCCCTCCTGCCTCTCCCTCGGCCTTGGGGGGCCTCTGTCCACAGACCGGGATGGGCAACAGAGCGAGGGGCTGCTGTCCCAGCCCTTCTCCTCGTGGGCAGAGTGCCCAGCCTGCAGCCCTAGCCCTGGACCTCCCAGACAGTGACGTCCACCTCAGTTTTCTCCACCAAAGACACCCATGGTGGGAAGGGGGGCACACTGACACCGCGAGAGGTGAGGCAGCCGGCTGTGGGGACACAGGGACACCTGCTCACGGCCCCCCGAGAGCCCTTCTTGCCTCCAGAGTCAGCCACTCTCTTCTCTGCAGCTGGAAGCATCCGGTCCCCAGTCTGGGTCCTGAGTGGGTGTCACCTGGGCCTCGGAGGCCCCTCTGTCGGCCTGTTTCCCCACGAGGCCTGCGCTGCCCACGCCGACCGTGCGTGGTGCCCATAGGCCTGCGCTGCCCACGCCGACCGTGCGTGGTGCCCATAGGCCTGAGCTGCCCACGCCGACCGTGCGTGGTGCCCATAGGCCTGAGCTGCCCACGCTGACCGTGCGTGGTGCCCACAGGCCGGTTGAGGCGGCAGCCGTTCCCCCAGCCCCTCCAGCAGCCCTGCCGTTCCGGCTCTGAAACGCTGATGGGAGACCTCGCCCCCTCCCCCCAGGACACCCCCCCAGACAGCTGGCCCCAGCACTGAGGGCCACCGGACGCTAGTCACCAAGCCCGTGTCTTCACACTCGTGTGCGGAGGGCACATCAGCCCCGGCCAGGTCCCCAGAGGGCCTAGGGCTCTGCACGTGGGACCCGGCGCCTAGCGCAGCCCCAGGAAGAAGCAGCTTTCCCCAGGGCACGCTGTCACTACCTGTCACCGCTGCACGAAGTCCCGCCCCCCCCACAGCTGGTTCCTGTGTCCCCAGCAAGCCCAGGGGTGTGGACGGCAGGACCGCATGACAGCGCACGTGGGAGGAGGGCAGCCCGAGCCGGCTGGCCCCGTCCCTGCTCCGGGCCGCAGACGCCCATCCACATGAGACCCTCTGGCTGACAGGCCGACGCAGGGGAGCCCCCAGTGGTGGCATGGCCTCACGTGCACGCCCTCCAGCCTTGAAGGGGTGCCCCAAAGCTATCAGAAAAGCACCCCCGACCCTTCCCCCCGCCCAGCAGCCTGCGCTGACCGCTCAGCCTCACTCAAGTGCACGCGGCCCTGGCCGTCAGCTACCCGCTGCCCCTGGAAACAGGCCTCCTCAGTGGCCGTCCGGCCAGCGTCAGCCACCAGCTCTGGGGTCTGTCCTCACCCGTGCCCAGCCCCATCCAGAGCGGGCCTCGGTGCCGATCTCCATTCCCAAGAGAAGCTGGAGGTCCATGCCGCTACCTCCCAGGGGTCTTGGTAAGGAGGCCAGAAAAGGAGGGGGCTTGGGTGGCGGCCCCACTCCTGGGCTGCCGTCCCAGGGGCTGTACGGCTCCCAGAGCAGTCCTGACCACGCCCCCCTGGGTGCCGGGGTTCTGACCCTGGTACCTATGTTCTGGATCAAAGAGCCACGCAGGCGTATTCCGTGCCAGGTCCCAGCGGGGCAGGGGGCTGGGGGAGCTGAGCGTGGACCCGGGGGGCCCGGGCGGCTGGAGAACTCCAGGGCGCAGGATCAGACCGGGCAGCTTGCAGAGGGAGAGCGGAGAGCCCGCCCCGCCTTCCATTCCCCGAGCGGCCCCCCCCTTAATGCAGCCCCGAAACCCATCTCCTCCACGTGCGGCCGCTCTCCCACGGCCATTACTGGAATCGGTTAAGCTGGAAGAGAAGCCCAGTCGTTCTTAATCAAACAGCAGCATTTTGTAGGTCAGGCCAAGCCTGGGGGCCCAGGAGGGCTTTTGTGCAGAAGCACTGAGGTCTTGGGGGGAGGGCAGGGCTCTGGGCAGACGGCTGGGACCAGAGGGGACCGAGTGCTTCCATTGGCTGCAGCTGTAAGTGCTGTGGAGCTGCCGCCACCCAGGCCCGAGTCTGCATCTGCCCGTGTGGATTCAGCTCAGGGTGAGCTGGCCCGGCAATGACACCGCGGGGACGCGGGGACGCGGGAGGGCACCAGGCTGCCCCGAGGTCGGGGACACCTCGAGGATCCCGGGAAAGGACAAGTTCAAGGACGCCAGCCCTCTGGAGCCCAGCGTCTGCCACAGCCGCGCCCCAACACCCCGGCCTCTGGGCGGAGCCCAGCGTCTGCCACAGCCGCGCCCCTAACACCCCGGCCTCTGGAGCCCAGCGTCTGCCACAGCCGCGCCCCTAACACCCGGCCCCCAGCACAGAAACATCCTCCAGGAGATCAGATTTCAGAGCCGGGGACACGCGGCCCAGATAGAGGCTTCGTTCGCTTGAGTGCGGTTAGCGGGGTCTGGGGAGACTGCGAGCACAGACAGAGGGGCAGGAGGAGGGCGGGGGCGCGGGCAGCGAGCCGGCGTGGCGCTTCCTCCCCTACACCTCCCGGCCTCTGTTCCCCGACGCGGTCCACTGCGTGTGCAGGGCCCACCTTCCCCAGACAGGGACTGACTCTGGAAAGGACTCCAGCCTGAGGGGGAGCAGCTGCAGGGCCTGCAGTCATCCTGGGAGGAGCTCAGACCCCTTCCCGGCCCGTGAGTGACCGAGGCCCCTGCCCCAGCCTGGGCAGGGAGGGAGCCCCCAGGCGCCACTGCTGCCCCCAGGACCCCGTCTCCTTGCCACTTTGCCCGCTCATGGGCCCGCCCCCCACACCCCAGGCCTCAGCACCCTCCTTTACTCACTCCTCCTGCTTCCGAGCCCGCCCTCAGCCCACACAAGCCACCTGCCTCTTGCTCACACCGGCCCTGGAAGAGCTGCTGGCCGGAGCACGGCTGGACCCGGGCACCTGCCATCCTGCCGGCTAAGAACCCCGGGCTCACTTGTTGTACAGGACGATGTCCGGTCGCCAGATGAGCTCAGAGGGGATGCGGATGGAGGTCACGTTCTCGTAGTCAGCGGGGTCCCAGCGCAGCTTATAGTCGTGCCACTCCTGGGGGAAGCCGGGGGGGTGGTGAGGGGGAGGGGCGGGGGGGAGGGGCGGGGGGGCAGTGGGGGCTCCCTCCCACTCACCTGCTTCACCCACACGTTCGTCGTCATCATCTGGTTCTTCTCATCCTAGGACACAAACGAGAAGAAGGCAGGTTGTGACGCCCTCGGGTTCAGGAAACGTCTCGCTGGCCGAGTCTCCTTACCCAAAAGGATGGGCCAGGGCTGAACGTGGAGAGTGGGGGACCTCAGGAGGGAGTGAGCGCCTTGTCCCTGGAGGCAACCAAGCCCAGGATGGCGGGCCCGGAGGGGACTCAGGGCCAGAAGGAAAGTGAGGATAACATTTAACTGACTTCACTCGTGGCCAGGCCCGTCCCCCCTTCCAGCGACCGAAGGGTCTGAGGAGAAGGGAGACGGCGCCCCTTCCCAGGCAGCCGTGCTGGGCCTGCCCACCTGCATTGCTCCGTCCTGGCTGGCGGGGCAGCTGCCCTGCGGATGGGCTCCAGGTTAGCTGGCGTCTGCCCGTCCTGCTGCACCAGGGCAACACACTCACTGGCCAAACTGCCCCCCGGGGCCTGAGCCTCAGGACCTGAAGGTGAGGGGCTAAAACAGGTGAGGTGGGAGCAGGAGACCCAGCAGGCCCCTCTCCAGGTCACTGAGTGGGCACCTGTCCAGATGAGAAGGGCCGGACCACACACGCTGTGAGCTTCCTTCTGGCCTCTGCACCTCCCCCGACTTCACAGCCCTCCCGGGGTCACGGACGGGCAGTCAGGCCCAGCAGAGGCTGGAGGCCTCTGGAGAAGACCGCCAGGCTCCGTGCAGGGACGTAGGGGTCCTCACACCCCACTCTGAACCAGCCTCCAGGGACCACGGCCGCACCCAGCCCACTCAGAGGGCAGCTGGGCTTGGGGGCTGGCTCCTTGCCCAAAGTTTGGGGCAGGACACTCAGCAGCTGATGGGGGGTCCCCTCAGAGAGCAAGGAGCCCATGGGGACCAGAGAGGCAGGGGCTCTTTCCCTGGGGGAAGAGGGACTGGACACGGGACACAGGGTGTGAGGAGCAGCGCCTGAACAAGCCTTCCCCGACTTGCTGATGGCCCAAGCTTTGCCCCCATCTGCCCCAGACCAGGGACACACAGGCCGTTGGGACGACCGCTGAGGCCAAAGAAACCAAGGGTGGTCAAGCAAGCAAAGTGCCCAGGGCCGGGGGTGTGAGCTGGTGTCCCTGGGAGCCTGCCCTCCTGCTTCCCCCAGGGGACAAGCCCCCATCAGCCAGCTCACAGGAGGGGACGTCTCCTGCGGCCCAGGCACCGCCCTTGGTCCTGCTCTCTCTCGGGGCCACCTGGGACGGGCTGCCAGAGGACACTGACGATAAGTGTGACTTGAGTGGGGCCCGGACACCACGTCCAACGACCTCGACCTTGGCAGTGCAGCGCCGCGGTGCGGCCCCCATCCCCACGTCCCTGCCCTTCCGCCCTGGGGACAGCCTGCCAGGCTCTGCCCCAGCCCCCACCCCCAGGCTCAGAACAAGCTTCTAGGTGGCTGGGCCTGGCCTCCTCCCCTTCGTGCCAGCCGCCCCCCCAGCACAGCTGTCCCCCCAGGCACCCGTTTGAGGGGCCCTCTGTGCATTCCGGCGCCTGCAACGCCAGCCTGGGCCCAGAAGCGCCCAGGAATTCCCCAGCCTCCTCTGCAGGCGGGAACTCACACACACAAGCACTCTGCACCGAGGCACAGACCTGCAGCAAACACCCGAGCCCCACAGACAGTGGGGCAGGGAGGCGCCCCTTCCACAAACGACCAGCACCCAGATGGGCAAGGACGTCTTGTCAGCACACACGCGTGTGCAGGAGTGCCCTTGGCCAGCGTGGCCGCGGACAGCAGAGCCTGGGAGCAGCTCCTGTCCTGCCTGGTGCTGCCACGGGGCCTCGGGTGGGCCCCTCGCTGGTGTCTCGGAGCTGGTGTGCTACAGGCTGTCTCTCCTGGGCAAACCGGGGAAAAGCGGTGATGCGGGGCGGATTTTGCGACGTGGCGGGGGGCGGATGAGACAGCCCCAGGAGCTCAGGTAGGGGGCCGGCCGCGGTGCGGCCGACCCAGAACATGAAGCCACAGCCGCCACTGGGAACAGCATTTGCAAACGCAGTGGGTCGGGACCCCTGCCCTCCTGAGCTGTCTTCTGACTGCGCCCCAGCCAGGAGTACTTTACGGGAAGCATTTAAGGCCTGGTTCCAGGAGGCCTGAGGGCACAGGCCGGGGCAGCGGGACTGACCGGGTCGCTCTGCTGCTGGGGCCCAAGCGTGGCCCTTTCTGTCCACGTGAGTGTGGCTACCGCCCCTCCCAGCTCCCAGAGCCCCTTGGATGTGGCCGGCTCAGCCCCAGATGGAGCTGTCACACTCATCCCATTTCACAGGTGAGCAAAGCAGGGCCCTGAGGGTCACCCAACACCTGGCATGAGCCAGGAACCAGGGCCTCCAGACTCCAAAACTGGTGGCTCCCCACTCACGGAGCCCACTTGGGGCTGGGGTCCCGGCAGGGGCGTAGGGTGGGCATTTGGAGAGACCTACAGCCTCCTGCAGCTGCACAGCTCCCTCTGTGGAACCAGAGCTGGCTGGAGACCCCAGCCCAAACCCAGCCGGCCTTGGGCCTCCTCGTGGCCAGCAAACCAGGCTCCCAGAGGCCCCCCTCCCTGCCAGGCCACAGCCCACCCTCCAAGGCCCTTGGGACCCTGCCCCAGGCTGCGCAGCCGCCACCCAGCCACAGGACGGGCTCCCACCCCAAAGGACGCCCCGGCCCCTCCAGAGCCGTGGCTACTCGGAGGCTGGACCCCCTCCTCCCAGCAGCTGCCTTGGTCCCCAATCAGGAAGGGAAACACATCCGAACCAGGTGGAGGTCCGGGTGCTGCCAGGGTGCCGCACGGCCTCACCTCACCCCACGCAGTAGCACGACTTACACAAAAGCCCTAAACTCTGCCACTGGCCCCACAGAGGTACTTCTGCTCTCTGCCTCTGAAGATGACAGCCTGGACCCCCTGCTGCAAATCTGGCCCTTTGAGCTTCTCTACATGGAAAGCGCAGGGCTTGGGGGTGTCGCACAGAACCTGCCTTGCCTCCCGGCTTGCTTAGGCGTGTGTTCTGGGCTAAGGCGGGGCTGGGGCACACACAGTCCATGTGCACCTCCGATGCGGCCCTCCCAGCTCATCCAGCCCCCCTGCCCCCGCCAGCCCCGGGGCCACCTCCAGGCCAGCCCCTCCCAGACACGGGTGCTCCCTTCAGGTCACTGCCCCCCACCCCACCCCCTCATCACCTACCACGTCAATGAGCTGCGCGATAGACAGGCCAAAGTGGACAAGAACTACATCCGAGATGTTGGCCACGGGCCGGGACCACTTGTTGTAGCCAGAGAAGAGTTTCTTCAGCAGCCGCTCCTCCGCGTGGGCCCGGGTCTCCACGTGGCTGCTCACTGCGGGGACCAGCAGGTGCGCGGCTCAGGGGCAGGGGATGGTGGCCATCCAGGATGCCCCCTTGGGCCTCCTGCCAGGCCGTGCTCAGCACCTGGGCTCTCTTCCAGCTTCTCACAGCACGTCCCTGCTACCTCAGGACCTTTGCACGTGCTGCCCTACTTCCAGCCGCAGTTTCTCCCCTACCCCCTGGGTCTGTAAGGGGGTCTGTAACTTCCTCAGGGAAGCCTTCCTAGCATGGTGCCCCTCACCATGAAAGGAGATAACTGGTATGATAAGTGCTGATTTGGAAGCGTCCCCGTCAGGCTGTGACTGTGGGAGGGAGGGACTGTATCTCTAGCCACCAGCAGAGTCCTGAGAACCTTGCCTCAAAGTACAAGGTGGGGGTAACCACAGGACAGGACGGGGCAGAGGGCAGCGGGGGCAGACCCAGGAAGGGAGATGGAGAAAGGAGAGTGAGGGTCCAGCTACCGACAGCCTGTTTCCTCTGGCTGTGGCATCCGCAAGCAATCACCCAAGAAGAAAACGTGCTTTGACATGTAAGGGGTACTTTAAGTGCAAACCCCGACAATGAACCTGGCACCCTGTGTTCTTGGACGGACACACAGCCTGCCCCCTCGATGATCAGGTCTGGAGTGAGCCTGGGGAGGGGACCCCCCATTCAGCCCTGCCCATCAGGCAGTCTGTGGTCTGAGGGTTTCCCTGCCACTCCTGGGTGACTTCGCTGGGACCACTGCATGGGGGGGCGGGGGTTTGAGGAGGGGGACAGGAGACCCCTGCCGCTCTGCTCCTCTCAGCTCGGTCCTGCTCACCTGGGAGTCACGGATGGACATTAGGAGGGCATCCACAAGCACCCCTGGGATCAGTCCTAGACCCCCAGGACCCTTCACTCCCAACCCAGAGCCCCAGCCTGGTCCCTCTGACAGTAAGGTGTAGCCTACTCCTCACTGGGGAAGCCAGAGAATTACACTCCACTCACCCCTGAAATAGCAAGGTGGCTTCCCAGGGAACGGGGAGCAGGGGGGCTAGAACTTCCCCTGTCCCAGTGGGCCTGGGGGAGCAGAAGAGGTTTGGGTGGGGCCCTGCCAAGGGCAGAGGCCACCCCTCTGATTCCCTAAACCCCGGTGCAGGGGGGAGGTGGGCAGGCACCATGCAGTCTGCAAGGAAATTTGGCACAATGGATAACTGGGGGTGGGGGAGGGGGGAGATGGACCGCGCCTCTCTCCATCCAAGTTGCAGCTTCTGGGTCCAGCTCTTGAAACAGCATTCCCCCTCACCCACCCAAACCCTGCCTGGCTCAGCCCTGCCGCAGGACAGCCTTTTGCGTCTGGAGGGGGGGGTGGGGTGGGGGTAGCCTCCGCGGCTGCCCCGTTGCGCACACCCGCGGCTTGGGACCGCAGCCAGGAGCCTCCCTTCCTCTGGCTCCGGAGGTCCGAGGCCGCCCTGAACCGGGCGAAAGGGGGTCCTTCTAGCGCCCCGAAACTTACCAGGCAAGAGGCCGGCCCCCAGCAGCAGCAGCAGCAGCGGCGGCAGCAGCTGCGGCGGCGGCGCCCCCGGGCCCCCGAGCTCCATGGCGCACCGAGCGGGCTCTAGATGCGGGCGGCTCCCAGCCCCGCCGCGCCCCTGCTCCGAGCTCCGCGCGAGCCCAACTTCATGCCCCCAGCGCCGCGCGGGCAGCTCCGTCCGCCGGGCCTGCTTCGGCCGCTTCTCCCGCGGGGCGCGGCGGCGGCTACCGCGCCGGGAGCGCGGGGCTGTGGGCTCAGCGGCGCGGCCCCGCCCGGACCTGCCCGCCTCCAGCAGGCGAGGAGGAGGGGGGGAGAGAGAGGAGGAGGGAGCGGGAAGGAGGGCGAGGATCGGAGGGGGAACGGACCGCGAGCCGAGAGGGGGCGCGGAGGCTGCGCTCTGCCCGCGCAGGGCCAAAGTTTCCTTCGACCTCCTGCGGCTGGGGACGTGCCCGAGCCACGAGTGGGGGCCCGGTAGTCACTGTGTGCGTCTGGGAAATCCCTGCGCGGTCTGGTTCGCGGACCACGAGACACTGACCCTCTCCCCGTCCCCAGCCCAGCGCCTCCAACGCCTGCCTTGAGGGAGGACGCGCACCCAGGGTCTCCGGGCGCCAGGAGGGGAGCCCCGCACGGTCTGGTTAACTTCATCACCCCCGCCCCGCTCTGCAGTTTGGAAATCACAGGTCTTCCCCAACCAGGCGTTCAGGACAGAGTCCACCCCCATCGGCCTGTCCTTGGCGGACCAGGAAGCGTCCAGGGGAGCCTCGGCCCCGCGGCCCGCCCTTCGGGGTCGGAGAGGACCCTAACGCCCCCGCCCCGGGCGAATCCTCCTCTTGCTGCCTCCAGGTCCGGCCTGGGCCGGGGTCCGCCGCCCCCCGCTCTGCGCGGCCTGCGAGTGGGTGGCCTGCGCCGGCGTGAGGGCAGCCCCCATCCCAAGCGCGGTGGGCAGCGGCTGAGGGGCGGCCGCGGAGCGCCTCGGGCCCAGGTGCCTGGAGAACACACCCTTGGCGCCCCCGGACTAGTCTTGAACAATGTCGGCCGCAACCGAGATGCCCGGGCAGCGCGCTGGACGACCCGGCAGGGGCTCCGCCCTCAGGTGGGTCGAGGTGACCGCCGGCAGAGCAGCAGGTGCTCGGAGGAGGGGCCGGGAGGGGCCGCTTTGTGCGGCGGAACCACAGTCTGCGGCGCACACACTCGTCGCCGCCCCGCAGAAACGCGAGCCCCGTAGCCATCCCTGTTCGCCGTGCGCCGGGGGCTCTGCGGGGGCGGTGGGGGGAGAACCCAGCCTCCAAACCGAGACTTCGGGTCCCGGGATGGAGGCAGAGAAAGAGGGGCTGGAGCTGCCCCCGCGCTCCTCCTGAGGTGGCGACCCGCCCCTGAGGGGGCTGAATGCGGGTCACGAGCCCCTCGTCCCCGCCCCTCACAGGCGGTGCTCGGCAAGTAGCAGGCTTGGTCCCAAGGCAGCAGCTTCCGTCAGCGAAGGCCCGGCCCCTCCGCAGCCCCCGACCCCCGCCCCTCCCAGCTGGTCTCCCCTGGCTCCGCTCTCCTCCTCTCCCTCCTCCCCCATGTCTCCTGCCCCTCCCCCAGCTCTCACGCACTCTGGTCCCAGGTTTAGCTCATCACACCTCGCAGAATTGCTCTGAGGCCTCCAGGGCTCCCCTCTCGGGAGCTGCCTATCCACTCTGGCTGGTGCCTATAAATAGAGCTTTCCAAAAGCTTGGCCCTGAGCAGTGGCCAGTGTCAACAGTGACGGTCACCCTCACCCTGTCCGTGGGCTTCCTAGATGCTGGCCCAGGCCACTGAGGCACGGCTCCCACAGCAGCCCTATGAGGCAGGCTCTTCGGTTACCTGCATGTCCCAGTGAGGAAATGCGCAGACAGAGGAGTTAGCCCGCGTGCCAAGGTGATGCAGTCACTACCAGGGTTCCAAGCGGGCCCTCCAGCTTCAGGGTCTGCAGCCTGGCCTCCCCGGCCTCAGGCATAGCATGTCCCAGGGCTGGCCTGTGCCCCTGCAGACTGGAGCTCCCCAGGGTCTGCCCTGCCCTCTGGGCGACCTCCTGGGCTGCCAGCCCCAGCGCACAGCCCGCCCCGGACCAGCCCACAGACTTCCTCCCTCTCAGCCCCCACCCCCAGTGCAAACCCTGGGTTCCTCTCACACCCTTAGGCCCCTTCCCCGAGCCAGCTCTGCACCAGGAACCAGAAGGTTCTCTAAGGTGAAGAGTTGCACTGAACCCGGAGCTGGGGAACAGGCCCGGCCGACGGCTGACTGCGTGCAGGGGGGTGAGGAGGGCCAACCCCGACCCCCGCCTCTCCTGGACCGCTCCCCACACGCAGCAGAGCACTTGGCCACACGAGGCTCAGAACCTGCGAAGCCCCCCCTCACAGAGAAGGGACGGCGGGCGTGGGGGATGAGCCCTGGTGGCTCCCGGCAGGATCCCTTGTCTGCCCCTGCTCTGGGCTGTCCCAGGACAGAAGGTACCTTGCTCAGCGACCTTCTCCTGGTGGTAGAGGCCAGCCACGCTCCAGGTCCCTCTGAAGTCTCCTCTAACCATCTCAGCACCTGGGAAGCAGGGGTTCCCTCACTTGGCAGCACAGGAAGGTGAGGTGTGGACGGGGTTTCTCTGGCTGAAAAGGCGAGACTGTCTTGTCCCGTCCCCCTGAGGCAGTCCCCACGCCTTTCGGGATGGGGATGCTTCCTCAAGCCGCTGCCTTTAGGCTCATCTCTCGGGACTTGTGAAACCTGGGTGCTCCTGAGAATGTTAGGCTGAAGTCAGAGGAGAGAGGGTGATCTGGCCCAATCTGTGAAGGCTTCCTGGAGGAAGGGGCACCCAGGAATGCAGCCCTGGGGACTGCACAGGGAATCACCTGGGAGTCTGCTTAAGTTCCAGGCTCTGGCACCCCACCCTCAGAGGCTACTCAGCCTGGGCCGAGGCCCCCACCTCCATCGGCTGACAGCCATCCGCAGACAACCTGATTCAGGAGGCCTCGGACTTTAAGATCTGGCCGGGCCCCCACGCAGCCTGGCATCCTGGCTGGGCCGGGTGCTGGCGTCGCCCGGTGGCTGGGGCTGAACAGGGAGAGGGGCCTGGGCTCTCGGCAGGAGCCTGCAGCTGCTCACAGCCAGGTCAGCTCCGCATCCCTTCCCTGCACCGGGGCCAGCGCACGCAGTTGAGAAGGTGGGCCTTAATGGCCATTCCCACGGGTGAGCCCAGCCAGAGAGCCCAGCAGGCCCATCCCTCCTGGCGCTCGAGGCCAGACTGGGGTTAGCACGGTGCTTGGGGCCCCGGTGGACCCAGGGGAGCGTCGCCTGCACACGTTCACACACATCTGTCCAACCTTGTTTGCCTTTCCCCACAGACTTGCTTATGCTGCAAGATTAATCGGGCCTAACTCATTACTTTGCACAGCCCTCCCTCCCCACCTGCGCCCGGCTGGGAAGCACTCATTGCAGGAAGCTAGTCATCATCTAGCCCTGTCGTAGGAGCTGAATTAGTGCTTACTCCAGGCCGCCAGGCCCCTCCCTCCCGCTGCTCCTGAAACTGCTGTTTCAGAGGAAAGGAAAACCCCCAGTTCATACACGACTGAAAACGACTTTGGGGAACAGGTGCCTCCGTGTCCCTGCATCCTGGAGCCTTTGTGGCAGGAATGGTGCCCTCTGAGCTGACCCCGGGTGAGGCCGAGAGGAGGAAGGGTGTGGAGCAGGCCCCCGAAGACCCCTCCCCGCACGCCCCCCCGGCCGGTGCCAGGCTGCTGGCCAGTGTGAAAAGTCTTCTCTGCAGAAACGGCCTTCCCCGCTCCCTCTGCTGCCCCCTCCAGCCTCCACCCTGTCCCAAGGACATTGCCATGGTAACCAGTTGTTGGCATAAACGGGGACTGGAATTAAAGGTGGGACTTAGGTTGGGTCGGGGGCTGAGGGAGGCAGGAGGGCAGGCCTGGGAGGCGACGGGGGGGGGGGGGGGAGGGGGGGCGTCAGCAGCAGACCCCACGTGAGCCCAAGGGCAGCGCTGTGAACTCAGCGGGCCAGGAGGAGGTGTCCTGCCTGTACACCCACACCCCTGGGGGACTTCCTCCTCCAGCCCTTCAGCCGGGTCCAGCCACAGGGGAGGGGTGGCTGACGGACCCCCTCCCAGGCCCACCCTCCTGCTTCCCTCAGCCCCGGACCCAGCCACGCAAGCCCTTTAAGACCCAAACGCCCCTGAGAGGGGCCACGTGAAAAGCCCGGTGCTCCCACATGGACTGTGGGGATGAGCTTCTCGCCCCCCCCCCACTTCTCGCCCCCCACTTCTGCCCCGTGGCCATGCTTTGCCTCTCTTCCTAGTGCCCTTCACCCCCTTGATGTCACACCTGTCAGCCCCTCTCCCCTGCCCCCACCCCCCGCCAACAATGGAGGATTCAGGCTTTGCACACATGCCCGGCACGTAGTAGGGCTGGTAAACGTGTTGAACGCGTGGGTGGATGGAGAGTGGGTGAGTGGGCGCCTGGCAAGAGGGCATAAGGGAGGCTGGGTCCAGAGGGGCCCCTGTTGCGTCACACGTCAACCCCACCCTGGCTGAACCCCACACACTCAGGCTGAGGGGATCCAGGTGTTTGGATCTGGTGCTGGGCGTCCGGGCAGGTGCTACCCAGGAGGGAGGGATGGTGACCACGTTGGGCCAGGCAGGAGTAAGGATGCTGGGATCTGGGGAGGGTTCAGAGACTGTCTGTTCCTTCCTCATCCTTTCCCCATCATCTGTCAGGATTGGATCTGAAGTGAACCTACTGGCCTCACCTCCCTGGGGCCTCGCAGGCCACCCTGCCCTCCCTCAGGTCGGAGATCGCGCCCACCCCCCGAAGCAGCCCCCGCAGCCAGTCCTGCAGTGGGACCTCCCCACACACACACAGGGGACCACGCCCCACCAGAGCCCCACGTGGGCCCTGGCACCATCTCTCGGGGGCTGTTAGGAAGATCCTGGCCTGACCTGGGATCGCATCTCTCAGTGGGAGCCCTGGTCCAGCACACACTACGGTGAGGCCCCGAGGAAGGGGCACTGTGTCCAGCCCCCGGGTCACTCTGACTGCTACATGGAAACACATGTCCATCCTCCTGGGCCAGAGGCCTCGCCGTCACGTCCCCCAGGCCCCTGCAGCCTCCCAGCTCTCAGCACCACGGACAGCGACACCCCCAACCCCTCCGCCCCACACACACCCCTGCAGCCTCAGTCGTGACCAAATGCCTTCCCTGGGGCTCCTGGGAGAAAGCCCATATTTGAGTCTCTCTCTTTGCCCATTTCTTTCAGCAAAAGTTTCGAAAGCCATCAAGTGCAGGAGGAATGTGAGAATCGGGGCCATTTCTCCAAAGGGTACGCGCCGTCATCTTCCCCCACTCGCGGGTGGGTCCAACCAGGTCTCTTAGAGAGATGCCCTTGCTGACCAGCCAGAGGCCACACCGACGCTGGGACCAGGGGTGGGAGAGAGGGGAGAGGGCAGCTGAGAGGGCTCGAAATCACTGAACGTTCTCCTTGCAAGGAGGAGTGGACAGTAGCCCAGAGGAAGTAGAGACCCGGCCTCCCCTCCTCCAGGTTCTGGATTTCAGCCACGAGCCCAAGCTGTGCTGTGCCAGGATCAGGACCTGCTGCCCCAGCAAGTCTCCTCGTTGCCTGTGTCCCTGACGTCCCACAGCCCTGGTGGAGGGTTGTGCTGTGCAGAGCCAGACATGCTGACAGGTGCCCTTCCTGCCAGGGCGCTGCAGGGCCCCTTCTCCCTCGGAGCCAATCTGGCAGGGGCTCAGCCCCACTCCCCCACCTTCAGGGGCCCCGCTGCCGTAGCCGGGATTCCTGTGAGCTGGACTTTGTCCTACGACACTTTGCAGCATCTTTTCAGACGGTATCGATCCACCTTTGGCCAGCCTCCAGTTTCACAGCTCCGCGTGCCTCTGCCTCCCACCCCACCCCCACCTGCCTCTCTGCTAAGTAGTTAATTATCTATAAACACACTCCAGAGGAGGGCGAAGCACTCTTCAGGGTGAGGAAGCAGCTGGGGATGAATGGGATCCCTGGCCCTCGCGTCTGCCCCCAAGTGTTCTGTTGGGCCAGCAGGCGTGGCGGGGGTTGACGGCCCCTGCCGGCTGGTACCTCTCTGAACCTCCGTTTCCCCAGCTGTTAAGTGGGGCTGGTAACAGTCCCCGCTCATGGGGCCGTCGTGAGGGTGGAGGGGTCGGGCCGGCCGGGCACTTGGTGTCTGGCTCCGTGTCTGGCCGGTGCTGAAAGGTTGCTGCTGCCGCTGAAATGACCATTAAACGGGAACCGCCTGCCAGTTGCCCTTTTGCGCTCAAGGGAAGGCCCTGCGCCGACAGCCAAGAGCTGGAAGCCGGATGCAACTCAGGTGCCCTCAGAGGCCAGACAGGGGGCCCACGGGCCAGGCCAGGTGTGGCGCAGACCCAGGGCCTTCTCCTTGCCACCTGTGGGCCCTGCTGTGGGCTGCAGAGCATCCCAGGGGCCCTATGCCCAAGGACCCCCATGCAGGGCTTCGTGCCCCACGGCCTAACCCAGGACCGGAACAGCAGGTGTCTGGACGCCTGCCGGCCCTGTCACCCCTGAGGCAGCAAGTCCAGCTCTTCCTGAAGAATTACGTTCTGACAGCCCACGGCACAGAAAAGCCCTTTGTCCCCGCCAGCCGGCCACCTGCTAATGAGTCCCAGCCTGGAGTCCCCTGCCTGTGGGGCAGAGGGTCACAGCGTCCCTCAGAGGAGGGGGTGGGGGCAGGGGCGGGCCATGCTGAATGGCTGAGGGCAGGCCCGGTGGGGCTTCGTGACCCTCCGAGGGGAGCCCTGAGTCCTCCTGGAAGGTTCTCCTCTTTCTCCTTCGCCTCTGAGTCACCTTGTCCTCTCTCAGGTCCTGAACCTGGCCCTGCAGTTCCAGACGGCGCTCTGCCTGGGGTGGGAGACCCCACAGCCTGCCAGGCTCCCCTGGGCCAGTGCGAGTGCCGTGTCGGGGCTCCTCCTGCACGTGAGGCCTGGACCCCAAGCTGCCGCTCCTGTGTGGGTTCCCACCATGTCTAGTGCGACCCCACACGTGTGTCCCTGGGGTCCCCCCGGGACCTGCCCTCTGTGAGCACAGCAGGGTGTGTGCTCTGGGCCTAGCCCCAAATCGCTGGTTGAGGGCGTCCATCACCCTGTCCAGATCCTGAGCCCCTTGAGGCACGCAGCTGCCAGGTCGTCCTGGAAGAGGCACTGGGCAGGCCACGGGCACGTCCCGCCCAGACCAGTCTTGTCCACTGCCCAGGGACCTCCAAGGCGTGGAGGAGCCCCTCCTGGGGGTGGAAATCGGAACTTGGTCCTCAGAAACTGGCCCCGCCAGCCCCGAGGGAGGGGAGAACGGCCGCGTTCATGCCTCCTGCTGGCCCCCGGGCTTGACCAGCCAGGCCAGGTGAGGGGTCTGTTCCTTGTGGACCTGGGGCAGAGCGAAGGCCCCTCCCCCGATTGTCACCTCCACCCCTGGGCATGTGCCCTGGTGGCCCCATGTGTGTGACCCAGGAGACCCAGACCCAGACCTGATCCCGCCCCTCTGGCCACAGGCCTCAGGCAACCCCCCGTCAACTCAGTCTCCCCACCTGTAAAGCGGGGCGCTGCCCCTCGTTTCCCAGGCTGTTCTTAACCGAGGGAAGCTCCCTGCTACAGTGGGCGCCAGGCTGGGGTGTCAGCGTGTCTGCCCCGGATGCCAGCCCTGAGGTTGGCCCCCTGCCCGCCAGCTGAGACCACCTGCACTTCGTCATCATCCCAGGTTCCTTGGGAAGCAACACAGCTGGGGCCCCTTGGGCCAGGGTGGACCCCCCCCGCTGGACCTTCTGGGCCAGTTTCCTGGGGGCCTGAGTTCCCACAAGCACAGGCTGGCAGAGGCGGCTGGCCTCCCCCACCAGCGATGAAAACAGAGTCGGCAGCAGAGACCTGGCGGAGGGTCCCGGGAAGGCTGCACAGCTCCTGCGGGGTGGGGCCTCTCTGTGGCCCGCTGGCTGAAGCCCAGCACAGAAGTCAGGAGAGGAAGCCCTGCACCTCCAATCAAAGCACAGGACCAGCTGCAGACCCGGAGGCCAACGACCCTGGGGGCCCCAGGCCGCTTCCTGGGCGAGTTTGCACAGGGAGCTCGTGTGGAAGCTGCGTGCCGTCTTCCCAGGCAGCCTTCCGTGGGCCTGGGCCTGGCCGGCTCTGCCCACTTCCACCCCCATCTTGTGCCCAGCTGTCCTGCCCAGGAGGGGACTCAGCAGGAAAGGCAGACCACCCACATGCACAGCCTGCCCGAATCGGGGGGCGGGGGGGAGTGGGTGGGCGCCCACAATGGGAACTCGGGTCCCCAGGCCCGGCAGCCGATTGCAGAGCACGGAAGCTTCCTCGGCCAGTGACTGGATTTTTCAATCAGCACATTCCCCGGGCAGCGGGCAGCGGGCGGGCGGGCGGGGCCCTCGTCTTCGGCATCCTCTGTGTCCTCTGTGTCCTCCAAGCAGCTCTGGGCCCCTGAGATTCCAAGGCCGCTCACGCGCCACGGCCCGCAGCTCAGGAACCGCCAGCAAGCCCGCGCCCACCGTGGACCCATCCTCAGTGGGACCCCTGAGTGGATGAGATACCCCCAAACTAGGTTCTGGGGGCCCCGCTGGACCCCAGGCCACCGTCCACCCCGCAGAGCCCAGCACCACCTGCTCTGTCCAGGTTCATGGACGCAGGGAGGTCCAGCTGGGCCCTCAGGCTCTCAGCCTCCGTCCCTTCCTGGAAGGGAACGCTGGACGTTCCCAGGGAGCTGGGATCCAGGCCAGGGGAGGTGCCGTGGAGGGAGGAGAGGGGCTTATTGATCTGTCCTTATTGATCCCGTGTCGGCATCTGTCCTTGGTCCTGCCTGGGGGCGGGGGTGGGGGGAGTGCTACTCCTTTGGGTTTCTGAGCCCATCGTTTTAGGGGCGGGGATTGAGGGGGGAGAAAAGGGGCCCCTTTGCAGGGCGGGGTGCTTTCTATTCCCGGCACGTTCTAACGTTTGTTGTACCAGATGGACGGTCACTGCATCTGGGGTGCCATTATTATTCTGCCACTCACACGAGGACAACGCTGAGGTCATCTGGCCAAGGAAAGGGCCCAGCCGCGGGACCCCCGCATCACAGCTGCACGCCCCCACTTCCCAGCCCGACCCCCGGTCCCCAGAGCCTCGTGCTGCCCCCACCCACCTTCCTCCTTGAGATGAGATGCGCCCGGAGCTGGAGGCTCTGCTCCTGTTGACAAAGACACGTCCGCAAATAGCTCCTGGCGGCAGAGACCCAGGAGCCAGGAGCTAGCCCAGCCGAGCCGCGGGGCCTCAGCTACTTGGGCAAGGCTAGAGCTCCCCTCTCAGGCTCCCATCCCTCCGACTTCCTGCTCCCCTCCCCGCTTCTTTCCTCTTCCTTCCAGCCCAGCGAGATGGGGTGGGGATGGGGGGCTGCCTCGACCACTCCCAGCCTGGGGCAGCCAGTATCTGTGCGGGCTGTCCCAGAGCCACCACCCCACCCCGCTCCAGCTCGCTCGCTCTCCAAAGCGATTGACATGTCCCTGGCCTGTTCTCAGGGAGGCCCTGGACCTCGTCCCAGTCCCGGGTGGAGATGATTACCCTGACGTCCGTTGCAGAGTTTAAGTGCGTTCTCTTGGCACTGGAAACACAGATTCGGTGGTGGCGAGCTGGGGGTGGTGGCGAGCTGGGGGTGGTGGCAAGCTGGGGGTGGTGGGGGCACCGTCCCTTCCTTGGCTCGGCCCCCCCGGAAGGGCCGTTTCCTCCACCGAGGGGCCAGGGGCTCCTCACCAGGTGGAACCTGCTGTCGCAAGCCCTTCCTGCTGCCACGGCTGCAGGCTCCCTGCGGGGCAGTGGGCTGGGACAGGGGTTGGCGGCAGACAGGATGGGAAGGGGGTGCTGGGGAGCCCGCCCTGACGCTCCCCACCTTTGCGGAGGTGCCGCAGAGCGTTTGCAAGTTTGGAAGCTGCCGTGGGGAGCGCTGGGTCTCACCCAGAGCACGGCTCGCATCTCTGTAAAATCAGCGTCACGGGCACCGCAGACCTGGCTGCGCAGCGGACGGATGGCAGGACCCTCCGAACAGGCTGCCCCCTGGCCTCCAGGAGCCAAGCTGGGGCCATGGCCCTGCAAACACCTCCCCAGACGTGGCGGCCCCGCAGGAAACCGGAACAGGCAGGCCCATCACCCCTGCGCTCAGACAGAGCTTCAATCCAGGAGGATCTCGAGGACGAGGGACAGGGGAACCTGGGACCACGTTGCCCCCGTTCCCGGGCCCAAGGGGACCCCAGGGATCTGACAGGGTCCTCTCTCGCCTCCATGTGTACAGTGCGAGGTTCTAGAAGGTTCTAGCTGGGCCCTTCCCTGCTCGCCTGCCCGTGCCCCCGCCAACACCTAGCTCCTTCTTGTCGTTCGGGTCCTGGATGAAAGGCCACCTACCAGAAGGCCTCCTGACGTCCCTCTCAGAGGATGGGGTCCCTGCCGACCCTCCCCCGGGACGGGGCCTGACGTGTGGTTCAGGGCAGAGGACTGGGGACGAGGGGTCTGTGGCAGCAGGACCCCAGCGGGCAGCTGTGGCCATGGCTCAGGCTAGGTTGGGGGGCGGCCCGGGCCGCCCAGGTCACGACGCACACCTTGGGGCCCTTCCAGCCCAGGAGGGCGGTCAGACAGCCGTCGTCCAACCTCCTCCCGCCATGGGCCCACCCGGCAGCCCCCACTGCCTTGGCGGTCACCTTCACGAAGTGACCAGGAGAGCAGGCCTCGGAGTGAAGGGAGCCCGGGAGCCTCCCCTCCAGGCCGCCCCCAGCCAAGCCTCATCCAGCTCCGCTTCTCCCACCTGCCTCTCCCCTGGGGTCCCTGCGTCCCAGGCCCGGCTCAGACAGACGGGTGGGCGGGCGCTGCAGGCCACTGTGTTTCCAGCACAGGACGGAAGGCCGGCTCCTGGGCCTCAGCCCGCAGACCACTCAGGGGCCGGAGGTGGAGCCCTGGAGACGCAGATTTAAAGGAAACTCCCAGGGTGGCACTAAGGGAGAGTCGCTGGTGCCACGGCCGAGAGCACCATCTCCAGGGCCCAGGTTCGAGTCCAGCCCTCAGCTCCAGGGCCCAGGCTCGAGTGCAGCCCTCAGCAAACGTAACCGGCCTGAGCCGCCCTTTCCTCTTCGGCAGCTGGGCTGAAAGGTGTACTTGTCCCCAGAATCACCGTGCACACTGCAGCCGGGGCCCCACACGGGGTCCTGCTGTCTAGCCAGCACCACCCACGATGGGAACTGACCTCGGGGAGGCTGGACACAGGAGAAGGGCTTTCCCAGGAAAGGCACAGCAGAGGGACCTGGCGTCCTGGCTGGCCTGGGGGTGTCTCTGCAGGGCCCCAGCCCCCAGAGCTTACAAACCATCGCCTGAGCACAAAGGGGGCCTCCCCGTTCTCCGCAGACCACCATGGCCCTGAGCAGGTGCCGCAGGCCTGCCCCTTTAAGCAGAGGAGAGCTGCCAGGACACTTGCCTTCTGAAAGAGGGAGGTGGGTGGGCTGAGGGCAGGTGGCGGCGGTGTGGAGGGTCTCCACCGGCCCCATTCACCCACCCTCAGCCACACTCACCCACCGGCAATCCTGCAGGATGACACCAGGCTGTTCCTGAGGAGGTGGGTTCTCCGCTTGCGACCTGTGGGCTGAGCTGCCGTGGTGAGACCCTCCGCCCGAGGGGCGTCCCTGTCCTAACTGCAGCCGCAGCAGGATGGCCACCTGCTCGCCGGGCACTTGCCAGGGACTCGCCTGGACCAGGGTGAGCTGTGCCCGGGCAGGACCCCTCCCCACTGATCTCTTCAACTCTGGGACAAGCTGGTGGGGGCTTTGATGGGGGCAGATAAGCACCTCGAGGTCCAGCCAGTGGACCCTGGCCCATGACTTCGGCCCACGTAGCCCCCTGCGGGGGAGGGGGCGGAGCCTGGCTCCTGGACGGCCCAGTTCTTCTGCTCTGGGCCTGGCTGGCAAACAACGATACCGGTGTGTTATCTCCCATGGCTTCCACGGCCGGGGGCTGGGAGCGTCACCTGCAAGGGGCGTTGGCACTAGCTGTCGGTCAGAACACCCCCACGTGGGTCCCTGGTGGCCTTAGCTGGATTCCAGAAGTGAGGGTCCCCTGAGAGAGGAGCCCGTGGGTGTGTGCTGTGGCCACCACTAGAAGACACCCTACCTGGTTCATTTGTCCTGTGAACACCCATGACCCCTGCACCTCCCCCACTCTTGGCGCTTTCAGTACCGCGGGAGCCACGGGGATGCCGCCGGGGGTCCCTGGGCTCCGAGAGTCCTGGTGGGGAGCACCCGGGGTGGGGATCCCGGCCAGTCCCTGGATGGGTGGGAGGCCCTCTTCCTCTCCGACAGGGACCCCATCCCCGCGGAGGCCACGCCTGGGGTGCCCAACGGCAGCGCCCGGGGGTGCCGCTCGGGTTCCCTCCAGCCTGGGGGTGAGTCTCCCCCTCACAGAAGGAGGGCACAGGTGTCCGGCGTTTCTGCCTCCCGTCCTGTTTCTGGAGGGCCAGGCAGGGGCCCCGGGGGTCTGAGGCCCCTCGCCGCCCCCCAGCTGGCTCACTCTGCTGTCCTCAATTCTGAGGCTTGCCGGGAACCAACCTCTCAGACCCCGTGGACCCACTTCTTCCGGAAGCCAGCCTGTCCCACCCTCAGGGTGGCTCTCTGAGAGCTCAGGGGAGCTGTGCCCACGGGCAGAGGCACTCAGCCCGCTCCGCCGTGTCCCCGTGGGGACCTCCTGTCCCCCCGTCTCCCCCGGCACCTCCGGCCAGGCTGCCCAGCTTCTCTGAGCCTCAGGTTCTTCTCCTAAATAGGGAGGGGGCTCTGAACACAGGCCAAGCAGCAAATGGAGGACAAACTCCCAGCAGGGGTACTTGTCCTGGGAGAGGAGGGCCGGGCGCTGGGCTGGGCTCCCAGGTCAGCCTCGGGGTGGGAGGCACTGGGCTCTCAACAGGGGGCTCCGTCAGGCCCACTCCCCCCTGCACAGCCGTCATCGGCCCTACTCTGCACGCCCACCTTCACCTCTCTCCTTAGGTAGCCCTCTCCCTCCCTGCCCCAACCCCCATCAGAAGCCTGGGGAGAGGCAAGGCTGGGGGGTCACAGGCCCCATCCCCCGGGCCCTTGTCTACAAGACAGGCGAGCCTTCCCGCCCGGGGTTGGCGGGCACCCATCCTCCGGGTGCAGGCACAGCAGAATCTGGGCGAGCGGGCAGGGATGGGGCACGTGAGGCACGGATGCTGCAGGGAAGGTGCCCCTCGGCTGGTCGGGAGCCGAGGGGATGCCCACGAGTGCGGGCGCTGCAGGTGATGGGGACTTGGGAGGAGCAGGTGTGACGGGGCTCTGCCAGGGAAGACAGCGCCAGGACCAGGGCCCACCGGGGACCCTTATGGGGGAGTCTGCCCTGGAGCGCGGCCTGGGGCAGGGTGGGCAGCCATGTCCTGAGGTCAAGGTGGGGGCAGAGGCAGGGTGGAGGATGGGGGCCCCAGGTGCCCCACAGCACCAGGTCTGTGCCTAGGTGGCCGGGGCCCCCAGGGTGGGGCGGACAGCAGGCAGTGGTGCGGGCAGCCAGGAGGATTCAGTGTCTGCGCCAGCCACAGGGAGGAAGTTAACAGAAACTGATTCCAATGCAAATGTCAAACCCACCCTGTGATGAAAAATTAGCAGCTCTGAATGTCAAGGAGGGAGTCCCAGCTCTAGCTGTCTGGCTCCGGTGGGCGGGGCGGATGGGGCTGAGCTGTTTTCTCCAGCTCCTGGGCTGGGGGCCAAGGGAAGAGGCGGCTGGATCGGGGCCACTGTTGGGTGCAGACTGGCCACTGGGCTGTCAGAGCGCCCATTGTCCCCTCAGCACCCCCAGTCCAGTAGGTCTCTGAGGGGCTCAGGGGCGTGGCCGTGCCTTCTCCCCTGCCTCTCCACAGTGCAGAGAACAAAGGATGCCTTCAGTAGGCGCTCCACGGATGCTCTTGGCCACGTGGGCTCTGGCTCTAGCGAGCATGAGTCCTGCGCCCAGCTCCCTCTCCGTCCACTGGCCTGTGGCAGCCCCGGGCAGGTCCCACCCAGGCTCTCTCCAGGCAGGAGGGGAGGGTCCCCAACTGCCTCTGGGCTCACTGCTCCCAGCCCGGCCTGGTCTCAAGGCTGTGCATGAAGACCGACAGGCATGTCTGAGAAGAACAAGCCACGTGCCGGCACCACCAGCTGGACCTCCCTCTGCACGTGCAGAAATAAAATGCCAATTGCTTGAGCTAAATCGTTTCATCTTAAATTGAAAAAGAAATTATAGTTTTGCATCTTATAAAAGCAGATGATAGCTGCTACGGGGCAGGGTTTCCTGAGGACCCAGCCGTGCCTGGATTTTGGGACTTTCCTGGAGTCTAAGCCCAGCGGGTCTACAGGGACTCGGGTCCGCAGACTCAAGGAGCTGGCACTGGAGAGACGGGAGGGCCTCAGGAGAAGGGGCCCATGGAGGAAGATGGAGGGACGGAGGGGCTGAACGCCACCCCTGGGATGCAAGTCCATGCGAGGGAGGGGCGCTGGTGCAGGGCAGCGCACAGGCCACGAGGAGGAAGCAGGAGCGGAGGTGGCCCCCGGAAGGACCAGAGGGTCGGAGAATGGGAGGAGGGAGGGGTGGGGGTGTGCCCAGAGAGAAGCACGACCGTTGCGTGCTGCGGGGACGGGCAGAGCCCCCCGGGGAAGGCCCCAGTGTGGGGAGGAAGGGTTTGGACTTTTCCCTGCAGGCACTGGGGAGCCACGGAAGGCTTCAGAGCAGGACGGTGCCCAGGGCAAAGGGAGCAGAGTACAGAAGCATGGAGGGAGGGGCCCGGGGCTGGGCTGCAGGAGGGGGCGAGGCCAGCCAGGCAGAGGGTCGCAGGGGAGAAAAGCAGGACTCGGTGAGGTAGGAACGCCTCTGCTCACACACACAGAAGCTTCCAGGCCTGCCCTCTGCCGGGAGAAGCGTGAACGTGCGGTTTCTGGGCCGGCAGCGGGGTGGGCGGGGTGGACAGCTGGTTTCCCATAAACCCCCAGGCTTGCGTTTGAGGTGCGGTCTGGGGGCTCCTGAAACACCAGGCAGTGACTCGGGCTGGGTCCCTGCTCAGCGAACCCTCTGTCCTGCCTGTGAAAGCTCCGAATCTCACAGCGGGGCTGCCGGTGGAGAGCTGGGCGGGGCGGTGCCACCTCCTCCCTCCCCGGTCTCGCCAGAGCCCAGAGCCCCGACCTGCAGGGCCAGCCTCGCGGATGTAGTGAAGTTTGCAGACAAGCCCAGCGCCCCCGCCTGCCTCTTGCGCTCCTGGCACGGGTCTGAGCTGAGCTGTGTTAGGAGAAGGTCAGGGAGATTTGCTCCATCAGCTTCCGGAAAGGGAGACGGTAACGACAGAGGCCTTGCTCCGGGCGGCAGTTCCAGTTACAGGAGATGGCTTCCACTGGGCACCGGCCAGCCCTGTGCCCGAGCTCCCGCCCTGCGTTTCAGCTCCTTGCAGGGATGGTCCCCAGCACCGGACATCATTGGCTGGGACCCCGGAAGGGTGGAGGGTCAAGGCTTGCCCCAGGGCCCGCTGCACCCAGAGCCCATCAGGATTGCTAACCCAGGGTTGGACTGGGCTCCGCCTTGAGACAAATGTGCCCTACGAGCCAGTGGGGGCAGCCTGTGGCCACCCCACTGAGCTGTCTGACCTCTGACCTCACGCGCACAGTGGGGGCAGCCTGTGGCCACCCCACTGAGCTGTCTGACCTCTGACCTCACGCGCACAGTGGGGGCAGCCTGTGGCCACCCCACTGAGCTGTCTGACCTCTGACCTCACGGGCACAGTGGGGGCAGCCTGTGGCCACCCCACTGAGCTGTCTGACCTCTGACCTCACGCGCACAGTGGCACCTCTGTCCGTAACGCCTGTGCTCCGGCAGCTGTCATGAAAGGTCAGGCTTCACAGGTGGTGTCCATAGTCTGGCTTTCAGATCCCATGAGCCCAAGGCCTGTGTCTGCCTCTTTCTGGTCGCTGCTCCTGGGGACCGACGCTAACCTGTTTAGCGAATGAATGAATGAGTGAATGAATGAAGGGCACCACTCCCAGAGAAGCCTTTGGGCCTGTCCTGGGCGGAGCCGGGGCCAATTCCGAGAACATCCCCCTCGTGGCCTTGGGACCCCGTGGGCTGCAGGCTTGAGGGTCCAGGCGGGGCTGGGGCTGCGGCCACCCCAGCTGCGTGAGCCCGCGACTTGCAGAGCAGTAGAGGGAGCTGGAGCACAGGCACTGAGCAAGTGGACGGACGCGGGGACCCAGGCCGAGGGGGCCTGGAGGGAGGAGCACTTCCTACTGGCCTGAGGCCTGAGGGCCCAGCTAGCGTCCCAGCCCCTTCCCCGCCAGCCCACCCTCCACAGGAGCCCGCACAGCGGGAGCCCTCCTCTCACCCCTCAGGCCCTTCCCGAGGCACCACAGAGTCCAGGGCCAGGCCTGGGGACGTCCGTCCAGCAGAAGCCGCCAGGCAGCCTTTCCAAGCGAGCACCGACCTCAGAATTGATGGGTCCCTGGGAGCTGCAGGGCTGCCCCAGGTGGGCTCCAGGTCCCCCGGGAGTGCTGCCACCTAGTGGCATCTGGGCGCGGTGGCCCTGGGGCCCAGGAAGGGCCAGAGGGGGCGTCCTTTGGAGGGGCTTAGAGGTGGGCAGCGGCAGAGCACACCTGGGGGTTGGCATTCCCCGCCAGCCTCCCGACAGCCCGCCCCTGCCCACAGCACCTCTCCACCATGTGTCCTGTCACTCCGTGACCACAGCCCCTTCTGATCCCCCCGGGCCCGCGCTCAACATGCTGGATCCCCTGCCCCGTTCACCCTTGGGCACTCAGAGGCGCCCCACGAGCTCATCCGCCTTCTGGGAATGCACCACGGCAGGGGGGACATCATCTTCCTGCCCCCAGGCAGGTGGAAGGGGCAGGGCATGGCAGGGGTGGTGGGGAGATTTCAGGATGGGAGAGGGGCGAGCAGACGAGACATGCCCAAGTGGCCCTGTGGCAGCAGGCGCCCGTCACACCCCTGAGCCAGCACCTCTGGGAGGGAGAGCTCAGCCTCCCGGGTCTGCCATGACACCTCATCTCTGGAAGCCTCCGCCCTCTGGCTCTATCAGACGGGCAAGGACATGGCAGGACCCTGGTTGGTACTCCAGGTGGACAGAGGTGAGCCCAGCAGACGACCCCAGGCCTGCAGGCAGGGGCCCAGCTCTCACCCAAGGACACCCCAGCCCAGAACTTTCTGGAAGCCTTGCAGCCCAGATGCCTCCGGTGGGTGGCCTGGGCCTGCCAGGCCCCCCGTAACCACCCCCCCCCGCTTCAGGCCAGGTTGCCTGGGAAGCGGCTGTGGGGCAGCAGTCCAGGCCCGCTCACTGCCTCTCGGGGTCCTGGCCTGCTGAGCGATTCTTCCTACTCAGCTGACCCCCGGGAGGCCCAGGGAGGGTCCAGTGGGGTGGAAAATTCCAGAAGGCGGTGGGCTCAGCTCACGGCCGCATCTCAGACCCACCTGCAGCCGGGCCCTCGCTGCAACCCTCCGGGTGGGAGATGGGATGGCCTCTGGAGAGAAGGTACGGGCGCATGACCGAGCAGGTGCCACGCCCAGCAGGAGGGGCTCTGAGGACATCGGAGTCCAGGCCGGGCCCCAGCAGAGAGTTCTGGGTCTCCACCCACCATGCAGACCCACGTGCGCGGAGCCCACGCCCGAGAACAGGGCCCCGCACACGGGCACCCACCCACCATTTCCTGAGGGCCCCAACCTGGAAGGTCGGGTCCCAGGGCCCCTGCCGTCCCAATGGTGGAGAGAAGGGCCAGGTGGGGATCTCGACGGACTCAGGCCCCAGGCCCAGGTTCGTGGGCGTGGCTTTCTGCTGTGTAAGCCACTGGCTTATGGTCCTTCATTAAGGCAGCGACAGGACCTCGGCAGTGCCCAGCGCCCTCACCCTGGAGGGCAGAACCCTGCGTGAGCCCTGCCACAGGCCAGCAGCCCCGAGACGCAAGGAAAGAGAGCACACACCGTCCAGGTTGAATCACTGTGTTTTACTAAGTGCACAGGCCCACTGGGCATCCAAACTCGTCCCCGTGGCGGTAGAGCTTTCCAGAACTTTCCACATGTGTCCCTGCCGCCAGATTCCACACCTGCAGTCCCCGGGCAGACCCGCACTGGGCCCTCCTGGCGGCACAAGTGTCAACCTGACAGTGAGTGGAGTGAGAATCTCGGCTGGTCCATAGAAAACTAGAGTTCTTTCCCTGGGCGTCTGTCCCTAGAAAACGGACAGCGCACACGTCACCTGTCACGGGAGGGGTGTGTGTGACACACCCAGGAGAAGAGGCCCGGCTGTGCTGCAGGGACTTGCGTGAGACGGTGCTCGTCAGCACTGAAGGCATCATGACGTATTCTTTGGAGCGTGAACGTGAACAAAAGTGCAAAGGCAGCCAAAGCAACAGCGCGGGTCGGGGGCTGCAGCCGCCTTGCGGCCGGGGGGCGGGCGATGGCCGTGAGGGCGGCGTGGGATGGGGGCACAGGGGCCCCGGGCGGGCGGGGGGGCCGGGCCCCTGCAGGAGCGATGCCGTGAGGCCCGCTGCCCACGCTGCGCTAGCTATGGACATGGTCCTGCAGATCCTGAATGGAGACAGGCAGCGGGGTTCTGTGTCGGTGCCTGGAGGACGCCAAGGGGGCAGGGGGTGACCCTGGTGAATTTTCATCAACGTGCATTAAGGCAACAACTTTATGAAACCCAGTCAGAGCTGCACGTGCGGCATTTGGCAAAGTCCGCTCGCCCACCTGGAAACCCCAGGACGGAGGACAACCCCCCATGAGGGTCCCCTCCTCTCCTGGCATCTGATCTGCCCGTCCCGAGGGTGTCTCTGGACAGGGCCATCCAGCCACACCTCTGTCGGGCGGGGGCACCCATGCAAGTGTCCAAGACAAGAGACCACCCAACTCCTCCTCCGACCCAGAGGGCATCTCTTTCTCATGCTCTCTACCGGCTTCCTAAGCTCCCCTCTCCCCAGCATCCCCTCCTCTGGTGTCTGCCGCCAGCCCCCACCCCTTACAAGACAGCAGAATCCAGCCAACTGTGGGACCCACTCAGGGGGGGCAGGTTCCAGGGGCTACAGTGTCCGGGCCTGGGTAGCAGCTCTCCCAGATCCCTTGGAGAGAAGGCAGGCATGAGCCCCTGATCCCAGCACACCGCCTCCTTCAGGAAGCTCTCCCTAGTTGTCTCTCCCACTTGGCACTTGGTGGCGAGCGGCCCTAGTGGAGCCCGCCCCTGGGGGCGGGAACGCAGGAGGCAGCTGTCCTGGGACAGCCACGCAGGCTCCCCTGGGCACCACAAGCAGGCAGCCCAGCCCCCCTGCCCCACACCGAACGTCCGTGTATCCAAGCAGGCGGCCTGGAGGTCTGCTCAGGGGTCTCAGAGAGCAGGGCTGTCCACACCACTGCTGAGGGCAGCTGAGGACCACGCAGGACAGCGCCGGCCAGGGAGGGAGTGTTTGATCGGGAACCAGTGTGCACTGGGGGTTACGGGGTCACGAAGCCCCTCCTGCTGTGCAGAACTCCCTGGGTGCAGGTGCACCAAACCCTCCAGGTGGGTCCTCACCGCCAAACCAGCCCTCTTCACACCTTGCTTATTCAAGGGTCTGACGTGGGGGGTGGATCCGATCTTGACTTCGCAGCGGGAAATCCGGGCCAGATGCCTCCACGAGCGCTCAGCACCTTCTTTACGTTTGGGGCGAGTGTGAAATAGTACAAACAAGCTTCCTACAAAGGCCTCCCCGCAGCCTCCACCCTTCAGGCCTTCGGAAGCATCCAGAGATGTCCCAGGGCCTCGTTCTGTCCACAAACAGCATGGACGGGGGCGTCTGCCTCACGGGGCGGGGAGCAGAAGAAAACAGGACGCTTCCCCCGTCTCTCCCGTGTTTACGTCTCAGATCAGTGGCCACCGGGGGACAAGCCCAGGGAATGGAGAAGTTAAAACCAACCAACCTGTGAAAGCCGTGAGCGGCCGCCTGGCCGGTGCCTCTGCTCTGGGCTGCACGTGGCGATTACAGGCCCACCGGGGGGCCCTCGTGATGCGGACTCACAGGCAAGTACCCCCAAAGGAAGGTGGGGCCGCTGTGGTCTCCCACGGGGAAGGGCCGGGCAGGCAGGCCCGGAAGGGAGCTCCCTGCCACCTGGCTGAGGTCCCTCCATCCTCCAGGACAGCCACAGCTCACGCTGTCACGCAGACAGAAGAAGTGGGTGTTGGGCCAGAGAAAGGAGAGGGGGCCGGGGCCGGGCCACATGGCTGAGGAGGGCAGACGGAGGCGCCAGAGCCCCCGCGTCACAGCTGGACGCCCGCGGACGCCAGGACCTCTTGGTCTCTGGCTGACCCGACGTCCTGGACGGCCTCCAGGGCAGCTGGGGGGGGCGGGGGGGACCTGGATGGGCTCGAGTGGACCGTGTCCGGTGCTGCCCGGAGGCCTGGGACAGCTGGAACCGCGACCCAGGGATCAACGTCCCAGGACCGTCTGCAACTCCAGAGTCGTTAATTCCTCTGCTTAAAGCAGGCAGAGCCACGGAGCCAGACGACGTGTGTGCGCACGTGGGTGTGTGAGCGTGCGTGGGGGGGTGCGCGTGCGTGTGTGCGCATGTGGGGGTATGTGCGCGCGTGGATGTGTGAGTGGGCGTGCGTGGGTGTGTGTGAGTGCGTGCGTGGGGGGATGTGAGCGTGCGCCCATGGGTGTGTGAGCGTGCGTGCGTGGGTGTGGGTGTGCACATGGGTGTGTGAGCGTGCGTGCATGGGGTGTGCACGTGCGGCGGGGGGGTGAGAATGCATGTGCATGACTCTATGTGCCAGCATGTGTGGTATGTGTGCGTGCGTGTGTGCTGCACGTTCACAGGCGTGAGTGTCAGCACAGGCGTGTGTCAGGGGCTGGGGGGCGGCGCGTGCTCTAGTAACTAAAATGCTTGTCCTGGGAAACGTTCGCCACACCTGCTGAGGAGCAGGGCGGGTCCTCGGCAGTCACACGCGCGCCCAAGCACGCCGACTTCCCAAAGCGCCCGGCTTCTTTCCTTCTACACTTCTTGAAGGTGGGGACCCCGGGGCAGTGGATGGACGCTGGGAGGATCACTCACTGTTTGGGCCGGGGTCTGGGGGCCCCTGAGAAGGAGCCTCTACTCCATCATCTCCCAAAACTGCCCCCCCAAACCGTCCCTCAAGCGGAGACATGGGTCTCCTGTCTTCCAAGGGGCCGCGATTTCACAGAGGAGACGCCACAGCCCCCTTGCTAGCTTAGCCCCCTTGCTAAGTGCAGCACGTCTGACAGTCTAGCCTCAACCCCTCCTGCTGCAACCTCGGAGACCCTCCCAGCAGTGGCCTTGGGGCCTGCGTCCGGCTCAGCAGCTCTGGGGACAAGAGGTATGTCTGGGCCGGCACCTCCCGTCACCAGGGGCCCACGGCACAGGGAGCGTGTGGGACAGGACACAAAACTCTCTCCAGTGGCCAAGGGCCCCTCCCAGTAGGGTCGAGCACCCACGGCCACCGAGTCCGACAGGGGAGGGTCCGTGCTGCTGGCGGCCTGACCTGACTCTCCCAGGGCCAGAGAGCAGGGGCTGGGCTGGGCAGGATGGCACGTGCTTGGCCCAGGGGCCTGCAGCTGGGGCCTCCCTCTCCCACGGCAGGAGGGCGAAGGCGGGCTCAGACCTCACGCAGAGGAGCGGCCACTCGCCGGGGCCCCTTCGCACCAGCCACACCGAGTACCACGCTGGGAGGGGCTTTTCTCACCACTGAGGGTCTGAGGTGGAGAAACACTGCCTTCGAGAACAAGAGAGGGGGCACGGAGCAGACACGCCGGGCGGAGGGGGCCGGTGGGGCCACATGGAAGGTTCCACGACCAACCCCTCCCGGGAGGCTGGAAGAGAGGGGTATCCTCGTGCTGCGGCCCTGAGCGCACACCACGGTTTCCGACTCCGAGCCTGGATCCTCCTGCACTAGGCCCAGCCCGCCCTCCAGCCGCCTGGCCAGCAGCCCCAGCAGAGAGGTGCACACAGGTGGGACCCTGGGTGTCCTGGCGAGGGCGGGGGCCATGCACAGAGGCTACTGCAGACACTGCTCCCCAGAGATCTCAGAGCGTCAGGACCCTGACAGCCAGGGGCACGTGATGTTGCTTTCAAAGTCCTTCCCAGAGAGCAAGCGGATTCCCTCACTGACCAGGACGGACACAAGCACCCTGAGGAGACAGCGAGGCTCTCCCTGAACCGTGTGTCACCCCAAATGCCAGAGGCCCCCGCGCACTGACAGCTGGGGGCCCAGGACAGGGTCCACTCCGCCTCCTGGGGCTGGAATCCCAGCTCAGAGCTGCTGCCCCACAGACCCAGGTGCCCAGGATAGGAATGACGGGGGCCACTGCTTCCCAGGATACAGACCCAGGTGCCCGGGATAGGAATGACGGGGGCCACTGCTTCCCAGGATACAGACCCAGGTGCCCGGGATAGGAATGACGGGGGCCACTGCTTCCCAGGATACAGACCCAGGTGCCCGGGATAGGAATGACGGGGGCCACTGCTTCCCAGGATACAGGGTGGGGATGGGCAGCTCTGACTCCAAGACAGCAAGAGGTCACAGCCAAGGGGCCGGTGAGTGGAGGAGAGCAGGTGGGGGACGGTCAGCTCCGCGGGGACAGGAGAGACGCCTACAAGACAGAGCTGCCTTGGCCTCTGGACGGCGGGGGTCGCCCTACTGAAGATTTCCCCGACGGCTGCGGCACTGTCCAGCCCGGGCCCCGTCAGGGGCTGATGGGAGACAGGCAAGGCAGGGTCCCCAGGGGAGGACAGCGTGCACATCTGCTCACCATGACCAGCCCGGCCCAGGACCCCAGAGCACAAGCCCAGTGTGGGGCAGTGCCCCAGCCTCCCAGCACCTCTCCCCACAGGCAGGTCCATATAGCAGTGCTGGCCACAGCCTGGTGACCAGCACCCGGCCAGGGCAGAGGGGAGAGGACACGGGGGCACACCCGCCATCTTCCACATCCAGAAGGGAGCCCCCAAGAGCCCCCTTCCAGGAGCCTGTGGAGCGGGCCCCTCCCCACAAGAGCCAGGTTCGGGAGGTCTGAGGGTTGCTCTGCTCTGGGGTGGTCCCAAGCCTCGCCACCCTGCCCCCTGCAGGCCAGGGTACTGGACTTGGGGCCGGCTCCCATCACAGGACACTCAGAACCCACAGGAAGGAGGGCGACACTGACCAGAAGCTCTGGGTGGGCACCCAAGACAGATGGGGCAGGACAGGAAGGGGGGGCGGAGACAAGCCACGCCCGAGGGGCCAGCCACCGCCCACCCAGGCCTCAAGGCCACTGCTCCTCACAAGACAGGCCTGCCCCTCGCTGCCACCCGGCCCCGCTCCCAGCCCACGCGTCGACCCAGCCGCCAGGGGCCCGTCCTCAGCCTTGACCCTGGCCTCTGTCACGCCCAGGCCAACAGTCTGCAGAGTCTGCAGAGTGGGCACGGCCAGCCGGGCTGCCCCTCGCTGGAGAAGAATTTCTGCCGACCTCCAGTGCGAGACCAAGGGCCGCGTCTGCCCGGCACCCCACACGGGCACCCGCGCTGCGCTACTCTAAGCAAAGGGCCCCGGAGGGTCCGCCTCGAGCCCGGGAGGCCAGGAGTCAGGGGCAGGCCGGCGGGCGGCCTCACTTCCGTGGCCCGGCCCAGCCCACATCGCCGAAGGGGCCCTCGCCCGTGGCAGAGCGCGGCGGGGGCCCGCACGGGGTGCAGAGGTCCGAGTCCGTGTCCGACTCGCCCTCTGCAATGTAGGGCCTGACTTTGGCGCACGGCGCGGCGGCGGCGGCGTAGCAGCTGTTGAGGGCGTCCAGGTTCTCCTTGGACTGGGAGATGCTGAAGCCGCTGAAGGAGCGTTCCAGCTCCTCGTGGTCTACGGACGGGATGGAGATGGACGTGTCGCTGTCCCGCAGGGCGCCCTCGTGGGGCCTGCAGGCCGGGCCGTCCTCCGACCTCAGGAGCTCCGTGCTGGCCCGGTGGCCCCCGCTGTAGGCGGACAGGGACCGCTCGTGGGCGGGTGGCGGCGGGATGCGCACCAGCGAGCCGTGGTCCCCCACGGGTGAGGTGCCGTGGCCCTGGCGCGGATGGCACTGCTGCTGCCACGAGGTGGAGGGCGGGCACTGGGCGGGGGGCGCGGCGGGGGGCGCCGAGAAGTTCTTCTGGCCCATGGAGCTGGTGGAGCGGATGAGCTTGATGATGCAGCCGTTCCTGCCGCCGTGGTCCCGGCTGTCCTCGGGGCTGTGGTATGGTGGCGCCGGCTCCGGCTCCTTGGCCCCGAAGTAGGCCTCGGTCTCCGTCGGGGGGACGCCCATGCGCTGCGTGTAGATGTTCACCAGGAAATCCAGCTTCTTCTCCATGGACAGGACCTGCAGGAGGGGCTGCTAGGCCATGCTGGGCTGCCCCCCGGGGCGGGGGCCCATGCTGCTCCCCGGGGGCGGGAAACTGGGCTGCCCTCCGGAGGGGGGGGAACTGGGCTGCTCCCCAGAGGGGGGGAACTGGGCTGCTCCCCGGGGGTGGGGGGAAACTGGGCTGCTCCCCAGAAGGGGGGCGGCCCAGGATGTTTCCCACAGAGGTGCAGAGGCAATGGAGGGCAGACTCCCCACAGCAGCTCAGCCTCTGACCCCACCTGTCAGTGTGTGGCCTCAGGACTTCAAACACAGACCCTCTGCTTGTCTGGGCCGCCCTGTGTCCGCTGTGGGTTCACCCCTCAGAGCAAACTCTACAGCGGGTAAGAACTGGCCATTCCTTTCCTCAGCCCCTGTCAGGGAAGCGCCCAGGCCCGGGGGGTGCTCCTGGGGGCCCAGGGTCCAAACACACAGCCCTCCCTCCCCCCAAAGCTTGAGCTCTCCCCCGCAGGGTCCATGCCGACACCCCAGGACCCCCAGACGCTCCCACCTGCTTCTCCACCTTCCCCAGCCGTCCCATCATGCTGGGGTCCTCGGGCAGCTCTGCCTCAGCCGGGCCCTTGCCTCGGTCTTTGTCCGCTATGGCCGGGCCTCGCCCCACGATCTGGTCCACTCTGCCGGGAAGAGACCCCGTCCCCAGCATGAGTTCAGGTGGGAGCAGTGGAGCCCGTGGCCCTCTCCTCCTGGGCCAGGCCGCAGCCACCAGATCCAGGCTCCGGGCTGAATCCAGAGCCGACCGGGGGCAGCGAGGAAGCAGGACAGATGGAGCCCGGGCGCCTGGCCCTCGTCCTGCCCTCCGCTGCCCTCGGGGCCTGTCCCCGACCGTTCCATTCCAGTGGGGCTGGCACATTAGCAAGGGGTAAAGAGAAGGAAGTTGGGGCCAAGCACCCCTCGGCTCCCCCGCCCCCACCCCCGAGCTCTGCTCCTGGATAACGTGCCGCCGAGGCCCCTGCCCACCCGGGGTCTGGAGGGGATGGAGTTAAACGTCTGCAGCGGGAACCACAGAAGCAGGGGGGCGTGAGGACTTCGCGCCATGCGCCGGACGGGGGAGGGGACACAGACCAACACAGGAAACCACCAACGCACAACCAGAGGAGGGGACAGACAGAGCCACTGGCAACCAGAGAGGGGGTCCGTGCGTGCTCGCGCGTGCGCACGTGTGTGCTTACCATGCACGCCTGTGCACGCACTTGTGTGAGAGCGCGTGGGCCTGTGTGTGCGCACGCACGTGGGAGAAGCAGAACGCAGCTGCGGTGACCTCAAACGAGGCCATCAGTCACGAATGCCAACAAGAGGGGAAGGAGGCCTCCTTCAGGGCGGAGGCCTTCTGCTTGACCCATGCGGCGTCCCCTGTCCCCTGTGCTGAACGGGAAGGGCCACTGAGGGGCTCGGAAGGGACCTTGGGAGTGGCAGGGCGGGCGCCCGACACCCTGAGCCCCAGAAGTGCAGCCACGTGGACGCTGGGCAAATGCACCAGGGCCAGGGTGCAGCTGGGCGGGACAGCCACCCAGGCACAGGCCGCACAGCCCCGCCGCTTCTCGAGCCTCAAGCGCCAAGCGCGCCACCCAAGCTCCCGAGTGGGGAGGGGCGCCAGCTCCTACCCCGCAAGCAGCGTCACGGGAGCTGCCGGCCTGCTCGGCCGCCGTCCTCACCCACAGCGCCGCCCTAACTGCCTGTCGGGGCTCAGGGTGCTCTGTCCTTGCTGTCACGGAAAGCAGGAGGGGGTCAGGCTTCGCATCGGCCGCGGGGCGTCATGCTCGATCATGCGGTGGCAGGGCGGGTGTGGGGCCCTCGGCTCCCAGCAGACGCCAGTGGGGACAGAGCGGGAGGAGGGGTGTCTGGTGCTCCAGGCGTCCACACAGTCCAGGCACGGGCGCTCAGCGCCTTCGCCCCTGCCACATGACGGGCCGCCCTCCCGGCCTCTCTCCTGGGAGCCTTGGCCCAGGTCAGCCTGGAGCTGCCCCCGGTGGGTCTTCCGTGGAGCCCGTGCCACCCCCTCCCCTGGGCCTCGGGCTTCACCCGTCCTTCTGGCTCCTCTGTGGGCATCTGGCTGCAGTGGTCCGGGAGGCCTGCGGGGCCCTCCCAGCCCGTGGCTGTGAACGCCCAGCCCCTGTGCCCTGCAGCAACGCCCAGGAGGGTGGGCTTGTCTCGGGGTACAGCTTCCTTGGGGCTGGAGGACACAGGCAGAGCGGGGGACGCGGCAAACACTGTCTGGGCGGCCCGGGGTCAGGCCTGCTCCCCAGGAAATTCCTTTCTCATGGGAGAGCCGCCAGGCTGAGACGCCCAGCGCACACTGACCCTCACCTCACGCACAGAAACCTGGGCACACGAGGGTCGGGCGCCCCCAGTCACTCCAACGGCCCAGCTGCCAGCATCCCTGCCGGCCTCCGGGACGCCCCTGGGCCCCTCTGCCTACTCGGCGGGCGTGTCCGCCCTCACCCCACATCCTTGCCCTGGGCTCTGCTCTCCCAGACCTGCTGGGGGGCGGGTCGCGGCCATCATTTCCATGCTCCGGGGGAGCAGGAAGGCTCCCAAGTCTGAATTCATCACCAACGAGCCTGCTTCTGCTGACTCGCCGCCTCACTGCCTGCCCCCCACTCTGCCCATTGGCTGGGACCGTCTTCTTCAACAACTCTGACCACGGTGAAAACCGGAAATAGAGCCCCCAAAGCTCTGGGGACTCCCCGGGAGCTGGTCTCCCGCCAGGACCTGCTCAGTCCGCACAGCAGCCCAGGTCGACCCACCGGCAGGTGGTGGCAGGGGTCTGAGGCGGTGCTGGGGCAGGGCCCCACGTCTAAACGCACCTGATCCTTGGGGGGCTGCCGCCCTCTTCTGCCCAGGGAGCCCCCACCCCCAGCGGACGCCACACAGGGGTCGGTGTAAAGGAGCCCCCCGGACAGCCTCCCCAGGACCCCGCCAAGAGGAGCAGCTCAAGGGCACCCCAACCCAGCCCGCCAGGGCCTGCAGAGGACGTCGTTTTGTCAGGGACAGAGAAGCAGCCCCTCCGTCCCGTCGAGCAGAGCGGGTGCTGCCGTCATGTGGCTGGAGCGAAGGGGGCTGGCCATTCCACAGAGACAAGCGGGAGGTGTCCTGACCTAGGTGAGTACTGGGGTGACTCTCTCGGAGGGGCCGTGGGTCCTTTGGTGGGGTACTTCTTGTGCCGGGGAGTTGAAGGGGGTGGGGGGCCCACAATCATATCTATCCTGGCGAGTAAACAAGAAAAGAGACACCAGGAAAATGCATCGTGAAGCAACATGAAAGGGGAGGCAGCCGGAAACTTGCAGAGACAGAATGAATGACCCGCTGAGAGCAGCCGTGACCTTTCTCACAAACGGGACGCAGGGACACTGCGCTCCCGTGACCTCAGATGTGGTCAAGCGAGCACTGGGTGAGGCCACGAGCTCGCGGTGCCCCGTCTGCCCGAGCAAGGGTGCACGTCCAAGGACACGTGGCAGCTGGCAGCAAAGTGCCAAAGGACCCCGGGAAAGACACCAAGGCCCTGCCAGGAAGCGACAGACATCTGGTTCCTGCGGGGCTCTGTTTGTCTCGTCTGTTTTCCAGACAGAAGGGGAGGGAGAGGGGACGGCCTAGGACAGAAGAGCCTCGTGAAAAAAGCTGCTATCGTGAGTGGCGGCGGGCCGGCCGTCAAGACCCAGGGTGGCCTCTCACGCACACGCGTGTGCTCACACCTGCACCCACACGTGGACACACGCACGCTTGCACACACGTACACACCCTCGAGTCTGCACGCACGGGCACACGTGTACACACCCTCGAGTCTGCACGCAGGGCACACGTGTACACACCCTCGAGTCTGCACGCAGGGCACACGTGTACACACCCTCGAGTCTGCACGCACGGGCACACGTGTACTTCCGTATACACGTGCACGCTCTCGCACATCATTTACATGTGCACAACTGCACGCGCGTTCGCGCAAACACACAGGTCTCCTCATGCTCAAGGAGGCCGCTGAGCAGATGGCCTCCCGGCCTGAGCCTGGGGACAGGGAGGGGCTGTGCCCTGGCCTCACCCCACGGGAGCAGCCGGAGGCCCAGAGGGGCCTCTCCCCGGGCATCCTGAGCAGGGCGGGGAGACGCCACCTGCCATGGGGCTGGGATCTGGGCTGACCCCCAGGACCGCCCCAACCACCCAGACCCCCACGGCCAGGGCCTAGGCTTCAGGGCCAGAGAACCGGCAGCCGCCTCATTGGAGGGACCCCAGGAGGGGCCTGACCGGCAGGAAGGCAGGGTCCATTCCAGGAGAGACCCACGACAGCCACGGGCCTCCTCCCAGGCACCAGACACACGTGTGCGCCCGCCCGTCTGTGTGTATGGTGCGTGCCTACGAGCACACACGTGCTCGGTGTGCGTGTCGGTCCTATAGGACACACGTGTGAGCACAAGGCTAGAGCACGGCTACGTGTGTACACATGTGTGCTGGCACACGTGGGCATGCGGGAGTGGACATGGGTCTGTGTGTGTGCATGTCCTGGGTCCTTGCTGTGTCTGTACACACGTGTGTACGGCTGACTGCTGGGGTGAGCAAGCCAGTGCTCACGTGCAGCCAGAGATGGCAGCGCCAGCGTGTGCCCGGCTGCGGCCCACCAGGCACATGTCCAGCCCCACCGCCTGCTCCGGCCGTGGGACTCCGTCTGTGCGGTGGGGAGGGACGACCAGCCCTCCGTCTGGAGGAACAGGTGCCACGTGGCCTAACTGCTGCCTGATGGGCCCACGGAAACCTGCACCTTCACCTCTCAACAGAACTAACTCCTCTCCCCAACACACACGGGCACACATGGGCAACATACGTGCGTGGGCACACGACACACGTGGCACAGCACACACAGACACATGCGCGCACCCACACATGTTTGCCAAAACATGTGTTGCACCCCTGTGCACACATGCACATGCATGCACTTGTACACATACACGTGTACACACACGTGCACCCGAGGCCTGAACACGTGCAAGCACACACGTGCATTCACACATGTGCATGTGCACGCCCGTGTGTGCGCACAACACATACACGCTTGCCCACCGCAGCACGGGCAGGAGAGAAGAGAGAGACAACAGAAAGGTTAAAAACAGGCCACACGAGGACATGGGAGAAAGCCCACGCGGGGCCGGAGAGGAAGGGCCCAGATGTGGCAGCTAGCGGGGCCAGCCGCTGCGCCCACAGCGCGTTGCCGCCCCACCTCTGGCAGGAGTGTGCAGCTGCGCCACGCCCCTGTCCCTACCCCACCCGGGTTTGGCCCGGAGGACGCCGCTCCACGCCCCCGGGCCCAGCAGGCGGGGGAGGTGCTCTTGCCTGCACCACGCCCCCGTCCCTACCCCCCACCCGGCTTCGGCCTGGAGGACGCCGCTCCATGCCCCGGGGCCCAGGCAGGCGGTGGAGGTGCTCTTGCCTGGACCTCTGGCAGGAGTGTGCAGCTGCGCCACGCCCCCGTCCCTACCCCTCACCCGGCTTCGGCCTGGAGGACCCCGCTCCATGCCCCGCGGCCCAGGCAGGCGGGGGAGGTGCTCTTGCCTGCGCCACGCCCCGTCCCTACCCCCACCCGGCTTCTTCGGCCCGGAGGACCCGCCCCACGCCCCCGGGACCAGCAGGCGGGGGAGGTGCTCTTGCCTGGACTGCAGGTTTTTGATGCGGGATAGCATGTCCAGGTGGCCGGCCGAGTACTGCTCAATCACGTCCATCACGTCGTAGGGCCGCAGGCTCTCCTTGAACTTGCGCTTGGACACCAGGAACCGCATGACACTGGAGGGGGTGGTCGGCAGGCTGTGAGCCCTGGGCACAGACCACCGAAGGCAGCCCCCCAGCGTCCACCTGCCTTGGCCCGCCCAGCACCTCCGAGAACATCTGCTGGATGACTCGGCCCTGTCATCTGGGCCACCCACCTGTCTCGTACCCCAGCCACACTTGGGCCCCGCTGCGCAGAGGACCCGTGTCCACCCAGAAACCCCTGTGCCGCGGCAGCTCCCAGCCGTCTACTAGCAGCCTTGGGCACCCGGCACCTGGGACGCAGGCGATGGCTGGGACGGCAGGTGCCTCGTGAGCCGCGGGGGCCAGACTGAAGGGGTGTCGGCCGCGAGGCATCCCTCCCGAGCGCGTGCCCTCACACCAGCCCCCCAAGGCCCCGCGTCCGTGGACGACTCTGCGAGGGAGCCCGCCGGGTCCTCACCACACGGCCCTGATGCTGACTTTGAGGCCCGGGGTCAGATCCTCCGTCACAAACTCGCAGTTGCAGCTCTTGTTGTCGTCCACAATGTCCTCCCCTGGGAGACTTGCTTCTGGGTGGAAGGACACAGCCCGTGAGGGGCTGGGCCACCCCCGGGATGGAGGGGGCCTAGTGTTCCGGCCCCACAGCGCACACGTGTCCGAGGGGGCCTCCGCCGGGCACAGCCACACTCCAGCCCGCCCCCGTCCTGCTTTTCCAGCCTGCTTCCCTCCACTGTGCTCCTCAGGGAGCAACCACCACAAGGGTGTAAGAGGGCACCCCTGTGCACAGACAGAAGGGCAAGGTGGGATACGTCCACACAGAGCACTCGGGGAGCGTCAGCCGTACAAGCAGTGATGCGCCGGCACCAGCTCCACGGGTGGGCCTGGCAAGCACGGAGCTCGGGGAGCAGAGCCCGACGCAAGAGGACAAGCCCGTGTGGCCCCACCGCATGGAGCTCCAGGACAGCAAACCCCAACTCGAGGGCTGCCCGACCCACCTTCCGAGTTCTGCCGGGAAGCGGCGCCCCTGGCGCGGAAGGCCTGCCGCGCGCGGCCGCGCTCCCCGAAGCTCCAGCTCTTGGGCACCTTGCTTGGGCTGTCCTCCAGGCTCTGGTCGGCGCTGGGCGACCGCCGGACGGTCTGGGCCTGAGGGGACCCCTTGCCCTTGGCAGCCACGCCGCGGGGGCTGGAGAAGACACGGTCTTTCAAACTGACCTTCTGACTGCTCCCGCGAGAACCGACAGACGGACAGACACACAGAAAGACAGCAAGAGAGGTCACTCTGCAAAGAACACTCGCTCCCGCTGGCTCCTGGTGGGAGGACGGGGTGCCCTGGCCGTGGGATGGAGCACGGGCCGGGGCAGGAGGGTCGCTAGGGCGAGCGGGGACAGGTCAGCTCCACCACAGGCTCTCCGGGGCCCGCTCAGCACTCAGTCTGGCCGGTGAGTGGTCAGTGGACTCTGAAATCACCTTCAGCTACCACCAAAAGGTGCCTGAGACCTCGCCACACCGTCAACCAGGGCTCCCTCTTCAAACGCCCTGGGCGATGACGGCTCTTCCCTGGGCACCTCCTGAGGGCCCCCGGCCACTCCAGCAGCTACCGTGCCTGCCCTCCACCCCCGTAACCGCCCCAGCTCAGGAGGGTGAGGGCTGCAGCTGGCCCCCGGGCCCCTCGGCCGAACCCCAGGGAGCTGCCTGGCGAAACAGGTCGGGGGGCGGGGAGCACGGAGAGCAGCATGAGGGCCAGGGTCTCCCCCCTCATCTCCACCCAGGGCGCACAGGCTGCACCCCCCGCCAGGACACGGCCAGGAACGGAACGTCCACACTTCCAGAGGGATGCTACGGGTGCCGGCCGAGCCCCGGCCCGAGGCCGCAGACAGGGGGCGACCATGGCCGTACAGCCACAGCCCCGTGAGGGTCTTTGGGCCTCGTTGCCCCGTCTCTTGGTAACCATGGAGACGGGTCTGACACCCCACGTTTGTTGGTTCTAACACCCTCCAGGCAGCAGGCAGGAGACAAGGGCGGTCTCTGGTCAGGGTGCGGTCAGGCCCGGGGCCAGGCGGCCACTCATTTCCTCCCGTGGACAGTTTCCACCATCTGCCCAGGAGGAGAGTGAGGCCCCCATGAGCCCACTCACGCCACCACACTCAGGGGCCACACTCAGAACCTCCCGAGGGGCCTCTGCGCCGCCCTGGGGCCTGGGACCAGCCCGCATGGGTGTCTGGCAGGGCCTCTGCTGTCGCTGGGAAGCTCCCACCACCAGCTAATCCCTCAGACAGCACCAGCCCCACCGCAGATGGCCCGGGTCAGCTGCTTCCATCGGCCCGAAGGGGACCCACAGCAGAGACATGTCGTTAGACGGCGCAGAAATGACCCACCGTGGACAAGAAGCAGCCCGTGGCCTGGTCCGGCCAGCCCGCACACTGCGGTCCAGGACGGTGCCCCTGCCCCTGCCCACCAGCCCCCAGGCAGCCAAGACCATCTGTGCTGGTTCTCAGGCCCGAGGCGTGGAGCCCACTCAGCGGGGTGGCTCCTTCAGAGACCCCGTGAACACAGGAGCCGGGTGTCCGCCAGCCTGTGACTGCTGTGCCCGGCACGAGGCCCAGACGGGGGGGACCGACAGGTAGCAGAGCCAGGCTGTGGAGGCTGCTATGAAGATAACCCTCTCCTCCCTTTGCTCCCGAAGGAGACCACCAGCTGGTCCAGGGAGACCGTGAAACAAGGGCCCCACCAAGCCAGGACTGCTGGGGCCCCCAGAACTTGGGCCCACGCAGCGGACCGCGATGACAGAGCCCCAGGAAGGAGCCTTCCCTGGCCTTGGCCTGGCCCTGCCGTCCCTGGCTCTCAGACTGCTCAGACCGGGGAGGGGTGCCCTGCTGGAGGAGGCCACGGGTGGCTGTCTGGACCTCCACGCTCATCACAGCTCAGGGCTCACAGGCACGCGGCCCCCAGCCACCCCAGGCCCGCCTCAACTCCAGATGCCCGAACGCCGACGGTCCTGCAGGTGTCGAGAGAGACCCTACGTCACCTCACAAGCCAAGGACAGAAGCATGCGCGGGACGGGGCTCCGGCAGCCCGCCCCCAGGAAAGAGCACAGGCCAGCCCACCTTCCAAGTGAGGGGCATTGACACGGGGCCAGGGCCAAGCTCAGGAGGGTCTGGGGAGAAAGCGAGGCCCAGCCTCTCCTCCCCTGCCTGCTACCCTCCCCAGGGCAAATTCCCAACAAGTGACACCAGCCATCAACGGGGACAGGCGAGCGGGGGCCCCGGCTGAGCGCGGCTGCACCCTGGTCTGCACGGCCGGCCGGGGCCCAGCTCAGCGGGGAAGGAGCCGGCGTCCAGAGAGAGCCGCCTGGCCCACCGCTGGACTGCGGACGCCCAGGGAAGGCGGGGGGGCGGGGACGAAGTGACGTCCGTGAGACGCACACGGCAGGGCCAAGTGAGGCCTGGGCTCCTGGCCCGGCCACGGGCACCTCTGGCCTTTCCGGTTCCCGGGCAGCCTGATCACGGCCCCCGACCCGACCGGCCAGCCTGTGGCCAGAAGCACCCTGGACGCCAGCTCTGGGCAAGCAGGACGGCTTCTGCCGGGGCCCCACATCTCCCCTCCCGGGGCCGCAAGAGCCTCCCCCACGGGGCCTTACGTCGGGAACACACAGGCAGCACGGGCAGGTGGGGCAGGCGACCCTCCGGGCCCCTCTCGAGGGCGAGAAGGGTTCAGAGCATGCACGGATGCAGATGTGCAAGCATGCCGCCGCCCTGGAGCCCCGACCCTGCTGCCCGGCCCCTCCCCACGCCCGCCGCTCGGCACCCCTGCTTCCGGGGCCATCACGGACCACATGCACACGATGACCGGTGAGTGCAGCTGCCAGCACCTGCAGGGCCGCACGGGGCAGGGAGGGGCGGGCAGGAGGGGGCCCCAGAGCAAGCAAGAGGACAGACGCTTCCACACCCCCGAGAGCAGAGAGGGGACAGAGAGAGGAAACGTGCCGGCAGTCAGGGAGCCCACGGGGCAGAGATCGGGCGGCCTTTCACCGACCCGTTTCCAGCCTGCCCTAAACCAGGCCTGCACGTGGGAGGGGGAGCCATGGACCTCTGGCTTTCCGGTGTGTCTGGTGTGCCAGGACCGCGGGGAGCGGGCACACACACGACAGAGCTGCCTCCCGGCGGGCGGGCGGGCTCCGGGTTGAGGGCAGCGGCCCTCCCGTGCGTAGTAGAGGTGCTAGATGGACGAGCCGTGGAAAAAAGGCTCGCGGGAGAGCAGTCAGGCCCCTGAAGGCGCCCTTTCTGGTTTTCAGAGCCCCTGGCCGGCCCCCCTCCTGCTTGGAGCACGGCATCGTTTGGCATGGGGAGAAGGAAAGGGGTTACAGCTCCATGGCCACCGTCACCCAGGCGGTTGGTCGTCTGGAGCCAGAGGGGGCCTAGGGCTCCACCAAGGGGCCGGGAGGCGAGCTGCCAATCAGAGTCGGGGCCTGGGGGGCCGGGCGGCGAGCTGCCAATCAGAGTCGGGGCCTGGGGGGCCGGGCGGCGAGCTGCCAATCAGAGTCGGGGCCTGGGGGGCCGGGAGGCGAGCTGCCAATCAGAATCGGGGCCTGGGGGGCCGGGCGGGCGGCAGCCTCTCCCTGGCGCATCTAGAACCTCTAATAAGCAAAGTGCTTGGAGCGGGAGGGGGACAAGAGCCGTGCAGCAATGGTCGTCCGAGCGACGTGTCTGAGGTACCTAGCGTGTCCTGGGCAGCATCCACACAGGGACTCTGTGCACCGTCTGCCTTTACTGGAAATGAGGAGAGGACAGTTAGTCCCGGGGGCGCCGGCGACCCAACGCGACCAGAGGGAGCCTGGGCCGGGCGCGCGGGCAGGAGGCGCAGGGACACGAGGCACCAACCACCCGGGGCGGCTCTGTGCTCAAGCCGCACCCGCTACAGAGTTCGCGTCTGAGCGAGGAGAACAAGGGAGCCGCGCATAAAGTCCTCCGTCGGCCTGGAAAAAAAGTAGTCCCTATTTTTGGAGAGAAAAAGAAACAAATCCCAGTTTTTTCCTCCAAAAATACCTTTTCCTCCCAGCGTCAGTTTGGGGCCACGTCTTTCAAAAGATGTATTATTTTTTTTTGGTATATTCATGCCAACAACAAAAATAATACATGGGCTGAGGCTGTGCTGGTTCTAGAGGAACAGGATTCCAGAAGGCTCACGTTTCAGAGGAAAAACGTGCAAGTTCTGCTTCACAAACCAACCCAGCCAGCGTCCCGATCAGAAGTGGCCTCGGTTTACCCAGAAGGCAGTGGCTGCCCCTCCCTGGAGGGGAGCTAAGGAGAAGGGGGCTTGGGGCTCCTGGACTTGAAAGGGCCGCCAAGGTCGGGCCTTGGGTGAAGTCCACCCCGTGCTGAGGGCAGAGACGGACCTGCGGGCGGCCCTTCAGGAGACGCTGCCCGTGGTCACCCTGCCCAAGAACCTCCCCAAAGGCCCAAGACTCAGCTCTGCACTAGAACCTGAAAACTTGTAATCAAAAATGAGAAGAACCAGCAAGAGCTTCAGGAAACCCTTCACTTCCCCGGGGCCTCGCTCTCTGCCCCCACCTTTGCTTCTGAGACCGCGGTTCTCAAACTCTGTGCCTGACGAACCCAGACGCGGCCAGCGGTCTCGACTCACAAACGTGTTCAGTGTCCCCACGTTCACGTAAACACCGACGGCACCTGCCAGCGTCCAGACAAGGATCTCCCCACTGACGCCAGCAAGCCAAGGTCAAGTCTCCTCAAGGAGCCCTCGCTCGGCCGCCCCGGCCTCGCCCTGCACGCAGTCCCCTGCGAGCGTGCGTGCTTCCCCAGTGGGACCTTCCCCAGTCACTTCGGGTTGTAGAACAAAACTAACTAGAGGTCGGCCCCGGGTGGAGGGAGCTGGGGTCCAGCTGTCCACCGAGTGCACCCACATGGGGGCAGACCTCCCCAGGACTTGGACCCCCCCTGCCAGCAGGAGCCCCTCAAATGTAGGGCAAACGTTCTCTTCCAGAGTGCACCCCCGAGGCAGCCACAGCCCCACCAGGGCCTGCAGGACAGATAAGGAGCCTAAAGACTGGGATCCCCATGGCCAGCTCCCCCCAGGGGTCCCCAGGCCCGCCCCGCCCCGCCCCACCTGGAGGCTCCTCCCCAGGGAAAGAGGACCAAGCGGGGCGGGGTCTTCCAAGCCCCCACCTTGACCAGCTTCGCTGCGCTCACCCGCCCACAGCCCAGCACAGCCGAACCCACCGTTTCCTAGGTGACCGCCCACGCCTGGCTCCCAAGCGCACGAGACCGGGGAGAGGCTCTCTAACCGCAGTGACTGTCTTTAATTGTAACGAAAACTTAAACAGCCTCACGCGGCCAGCGGCTCCGGCATGAGACAGCGCGGCCTGAGAGTGGGACGGAGCGGGGGGAGGTGGGCTGCTGGTGGCCTGGCCCCCCCCAGCACTGCCCCTCTGCTTCGAGGGGGCGAGGAGCCCCAACTCCAGCCCGTTGCCTCTGGGTTCCAGGCTGGCGCTGGGGTTTCCTGCCCACAGCAGCCAAGTGGAGCTTCACCCCATCAGAACTGCCAGCAGGCAAGCCTGGGTGCCCGGGCTCGAGAGGGTGGAAGAGGCGCCAACGGACACTCACCAAGACCAGACTGGACAGACACGCACCCGAACACGGCACACTGCCCCCCGCGACGAAGAGGGGAGCCACAGGACAGGGGCAAAGCGGCTGGGGCACAGGGGCTCCCCCAGGCATGGGAGGGGCGGGGGCAGTCAGAAATGGGGTGGGTCAAAGGGCAGGTCAGAGCCACACCCAGAGCAGCACAGCCTGAGACCCCCGCCTGCCCCGCCCCCAGCCCCACACCTTGGTCTGACGCCCACACAGCCACGGGGCACGCCCCCATCCTGAGCCAGGACCGGGGCTCTCACGGCAGCTGAGGGAGGGTCCCTGCGTCCACCCCGTCCACCTGTGCTTCACGGGACAGGGTCCCCTCACCAGGCAGCCCAGGGCCAGGCCCACCCTGCCGTGGGTCCTGTGGCAGGCTCATTTCCTGCAGACCTACTATGCACTGGGCGCTACAAAGGGGCTCACGGCTGCTCCAGTCAGGGAACAGAAATGCCACCTGTTTCCTGGCTGACCGGTGTGCATCCAGGAGGGGCAGGGCCTCTGTCCCAGGGCCTCGGCCCGGGGCCCCCAGGGGAAGCCGCTGGGTCACAGGCAGGGACACATGGACACGAGGGGAGGGAGGGAGGAGCAGGAAGCGGGGGGGCGGGGGGAGCCACAGAACGTGCCGGAGAGCCGGGGGGCTCCCGCGTATCCTCACCTTGAGTCCTGCTTTCAGGGTCAGCACCTCATCCCCAAAGACAGAGCAGACGTGAAAGGGGCCCGAGAAGGGCAGTGACATGATTAAAGGCACTTGGGGGGCAGGCAAGATTTTCCAGATTGGGGGAGGGAGGGCAGGAGAGGAGAGAGAGAGAGAGAGAGGCTGAGACGAAAATTGTCGGGAGAGGAGATAAAGCAGGGCGACGAGCACAGGAAGCCGCGTCAGGCCGGAGGGGCCGGACGGGTGGGCGGGCCGCGCCGAGGGCCAGAGAGGCGCCCACCCCGGCCGAGCCACGGGCAGCCGCGCCGCCTCCCCGGCCTCAGGGTCCCGGGGCTCACGGAAGGGGCAGATGGCAGCACCGACGGGATCCCACAAAGCACGCGAGGCCCTGCTGCACGCCCCTCCCCGCCCGCCCTGACCACAGCCCTGCGTCGGGCCCCCTCGCTCCCAGCCTGCCCAGGAAAACAGAGGTCGCTGCCTGGGCTGAACCCGCTCTGGTCCAGGTCTGAGGGGTTCACCACTGCTGCTCTTTGGGCTGCTTCGGGGCAGAAGCGCTGCCGACCTTTCCGACCCCAGGCCCCAGCTGACAGCCCCCTTTGGGGACGTGGGGGTGGGGACACGTGCCCCCTTCCGATGGCTGCCGAGGGTGGGCTCAGCCCAACGCCTCCCCAGCTGGGCAGCCAGCTGAGCCGCCTCTGATCCAGGAGGGCACTAATGTGGGCAGGCAGCGTCTCTGGCCCACGGCCTCGGGGACAGGGCTCCCTCTGCAGGTGTAGACGGGGCGCCGGGGGACCCTGAGCTCAGAGGTACACAGCGATACGCGGACGGGCTGGAGGTCACCAACTTGAACGTTGTGAACTGGTCTGGGGTTTTTTTCCAACACTAGGAAAACAGCAGGGTGCTGCCACCCCTCCTCTGCCTCCAGCAGAAATGATCCCTGCGAGTCCCCATCTGGGGGCCCAGCCTCGAGCTCGCCTAAAGCAAACAGAACCGCAGGGGCCTGGACAGACCCAGGGAGGGGGAGACCGGTCCCCACCGAGGGCTTGCGAAGCAGGGCAGGAGACCCTGCCCCGAAGGGGACCCTCTCCCACTCCTCGAGAACCTTCCACAAACCGAGACCTGACCGGGGTGATGCGAAGACCCCTCCTCAGAGCTGCCCCTCCTCCCGCCGTCTGACCCTGACCTGCAGTGTCGGGGGGACACCCCGTGGGAGTGTCCACCTGGGTCGCCCTCGGCTCAGAACAGCCCAGGCCCTGTGCTGGAGCTGGTAGGACTGCTCCCCCGGAAGCCCCCCGCGTCCAGTCCGCGGGGCTACAGTCACAGGAGGGCAGGAGCTGCCCCTCAGCTGCTGAGCAGGCCCGGGGCCTGGGGAGGGGCGTGGCCACGGGAAGCGTGATTTAAGGGCCCACATCACCAGCAGGCAGGGCGCCACCCTCAGCAGCACGCAGGCACATGCACAGCCCGGAGGCAGCCCGCGCCCCCCGAGGACACAGGGCAGGCGCCGAGGCAGCGGGAGCAGGTGGCACTGACCTTGGGGATGGTTCCGGCTGGGGCTCCTTCCTGCAAACAGAAGCACAAGCCTGCTCGCGGGCAGCCCTCCGGGCCGACCCCGCGCACAGCCCAGAGGACCCCCCAAGCTCCCACAGGCCGGGGGCTGCGTGTGAGGGGCCGGAGGAGGCGGGTCCCAGGGGACAGGGAATCCGGAAGGGGTCACGAGAAGTTCTGAGGCTGCGGTCGCTACCGCCCCGTGTTTATGGACACGCGCTTTCATCAGAATCACCGACATTAACAAACTTTCAGAGAGGAAGTGTGGAGGAAGCTCCTCCACGATGGACGCTCAGGACGGCTGAGGTCCTTCACTCAATCACCCCCACGAAGGCTTTTTCCAGATAAGGTCACGTTCACAGTTCCAGGGCATGGATGTGTCTTTGCGGGGCCGGTGGGGGGGCACCATTCAACCCACTCGGCCGCTCCGCCCACCGAGAGCCCTTCCTTGTCGGCAAACAGGCCTGGTCACGGCACCCTCCCCTCCCCTCTCCTGCAGCCCAGCCCATCTCCTCCGCACCCCCCTCGCGCATCAAGCGCTCGAGGAGTCGCGGGGTTTGTGACTGGGAGAGCCAGCAGGTGCCGCCGCGTGTGTCCACCCGACGCTCCAGGGACGTGCACGGCTGGACTCTTCTTCCCGCCTCAGGCCAGAGCACCAGCCTCCTGGCCCCACGTGGAGCTCCCCTCTCTGTGCCCACCCCGCACCCGGCCGCCCTCAGGATGGGAGCCGAGACCGGGGTCAGCAAAAGCGGAAAGCCACCGGCGTCACCGGGTCCCACGGCAGCCCGACCACCAGCATCCTGCTGCTGCCAGCCCCTTGCCAGGCCCCGAGACGCCGTGCCCCGAGTGCCAGCCCAGGCGCCCCCGCTCACCTGAAGGTGAGTCCAGATTTGCTCTTGAGGTTCCGAAGCAGCTCTAACTGGTTCAGCGGCGGGATCAGTCTGCGGCAGGAGGACAGGTGAGTGGGCCCCCGCCCGCCAGAGCCCCGGGGGCCCTCAGCCCAGCTCTCACGAGCATCCGTGTCTCACGCGGGGACACGGGCTGTGCCCGTCACAGGCAGAAAAAGGGGAGGAGTGCACGGCGGCGGCAGACCCCAGGGAGCCCGGGCCGCCACCTCTGGGGCTGGGGCACTGTCTTCATCCTCCCGGGGGCCTCAGCCCTGGGAGTGCGCGGGGCCCGGGCCATCCCTAGAGGGGATGCCTGTGTGGGGCTGGTCCTGCAGGGAGGACAGGGGCTCCCGCCCTCCCCCTTCCCAATCCCTGAACACCCTCAGGGGAAGCACAGTTGCAAACCCAGCCCCCAACATAGTGGCGCTCCCAGACCCCTCTCTACAGAGCCACTCGCTCTACCAAGGCTGAGTGGGGCCGAGGTCACAGGAAATGACTGTGCTGGGCAGAGCCCACAGGGCTGCAAGCGGGCCTCCTGGACGGCTGGCCTGGCCCCGCTCCGAGCCCCTCTTCCCAGAGGCAGTCACACCTACCAGGACAGCCGCACGCCTGGCCCGCCTGCCGGCCCAGCATTCAGTGCTGCGACCACCGGCCAGGAAGCCGAGGGGTGAACAGTCCCTCTGGGATGCCAGGGAGGGTTTTGTACCCCTGGGACATTCCTGGGGAAGGCCAGCTCTCCCACCTCCAGCTGCAGGAGACTCACCCGAGACTCGAGTCCCCACAATGTCTGGGGACACTTCTGACCCCAACCCCGCCCCACTCCCAACTCCTCCAGTGGATCCTGGCCACCTTAGGCTCTCACACAGCTTCCACGCCATCAGTGACGCTGCGTGTTTCCAGGCCCTGGTCTCTGCTTCCTGACCCAGCCCCACCTGCTGTGACAACTCCGCCTGCTCTCTGACACCCCCACCTACTCTGTGACATGCCACTGTCTGTGACACCCCACCTGCTGTGTGACACCCCACTTACACTTTGACATCCCACTGTCTCTGACACACCACCTGCTCTGTGACACCCCACCTACTCTGTGACACCCCACCTTGCTCTGTGACACCCCACCTGCTCTGTGACACCCCACATGATCTGTGACACCCCACATGATCTGTGACACCCCCACCAGCTCTGTGACACCCCACCTGCTCTGTGACACCCCCATCTACTCTGTGACACTCCCTCCTGCTCTGTGACACCCCCAAATACTCTGTGACATCCCATTGTCTGTCACGCCCCACCTGCTCTGTGACACCCCACTGTCTGTGACATCCCACTGTCTGTGACACCCCACCTACTCTGTGACACCCCACCTTGCTCTGTCACACCCCACCTGCTCTGTGACACCTCCACCAGCTCTGTGACACCCCACCTGCTCTGTGACACCCCACATGATCTGTGACACCCCACATGATCTGTGACACCCCCACCAGCTCTGTGACACCCCACTGTCTGTGACAACCCCACCTGCTCTGTGACACCCCCACCAGCTCTGTGACACCCCACTGTCTGTGACATCCCACTGTCTGTGACAACCCCACTGCTCTGTGACACCCCGGTAGCTCTGTGACATCCCACCTGCTCTGTGACACCCCCACCAGCTCTGTGACACCCCACTGTGACATCCCACTGTCTGTGACAACCCCACCTGTTCTGTGACACCCTCACCTACTCTGTGACACTCCCTCCTGCTCTGTGACACCCCCACATACTCTGTGACACCCCACTGTTTGTGACACCCCACGTGCTCTGTGACACCCCCACATACTCTGTGACACCCCACTGTCTGTGATGCCCCACCAGCTGTGACACCCCACCTGCTCTGTGACACCCCACCAGCTCTGTGACACCCCACCTGCTCTGTGACACCCCACCTGCTGTGACACCTCTCCAGCTCTGTGACACCCCCACCTGCGCTGTGACACCCCACCTGCTCTGTGACACCCCCACCTGTTCTGTGACACCCCACCTGCTCTGTGACACCCCACCTACTCTGTGACACCCCACCTGCTCTCTGACACCCCCACCTGCTCTCTGACATCCCATCTGCTCTGTGACACCCCACCTGCTCTGTGACACCCCCACCTGCTCTGTGACACCTCACCTGCTCTGTGACACCCCCACCTGCTCTCTGACACCCCCATTTGCTCTGTGACACCCCCACCTGCTCTCTGACACCCCACCTGCTCTGTGACACCCCACTGTCTGTGACATCCCACTGTCTGTGACAACCCCACCTGCTCTGTGACACCCCACCTGCTCTGTGACACCCCATCTGCTCTGTGACACCCCCACCTGCTCTGTGACACCCCACCTGCTCTGTGACACCCCAGCTGTTCTGTGACACCCCACCTGCTCTGTGACACCCCCACCAGCTCTGTGACACCCCACCTCTGTGACACCCCCACCAGCTCTGTGACACCCCACCTGCTCTGTGACACCCCACCAGCTCTGTGACACCCCACCTGCTCTGTGACACCCCCACCTGCTCTGTGACACCCCACCTGCTCTGTGACACCCCACCTACTCTGTGACACCCCCACCTGCTCTGTGACACCCCACCTGCTCTGTGACACCCCCCCACCAACCCCCAAACCCAATCCTGAGCCTCCGGCCTTCTTGAGCCTGGGGACCCCGTCCCTCCTGTGCACCTGTGTCCAAGCCATCCTGGGCACCCTCACCCGGTACACAGCACCACCTCCCGCCACACACACAGCCCTGGCTCCAGCCCTCACTCCCTCCTGTCCCCTCCCACGTCCCTGGTGTCCTCCTCTCCCTGGGCCTCCCTGGATGCCCAGCCTCCTCGTGTGATGTGTCCTTGTCCTTCCCCTGCTCACACTGCCCGCTGTCTCCGAAACAGGAGGATCTGTGACCCCCCTGCACCCTTGGCCCTGACCCGCCCCCGCCCACCTGCCAGTCTGGCTTTGCTTTGGTCCCTCCCAACCCCTCCTCTACCCAGCCACGCCCCCTAGCGCCCATCCGAGTGCCCCCTCCGCCGGGCTCGCCCCAGTCACTGCCATCTCCAGGGCCAGCAGGGGCGGCCCTGCCCCTCTGTTCCCTCTGCCGCCCAAGCCCGGCCAGGCCTGGAACCTGGGAACACTAGCCCTCTCTCTCCCCTCCCCACTCGCCCTCCAGGTCTCTCCTGTCCTCATAGGTCCAGACCTAGCAGGAGGCCTGCGCGGTCAGGTCGGCTCACACCGTGGGCGCAGCAGAGCCCCAGGACTGGACACCGGGACAGAGCTGCTCTCCCCACCCCCTTGGCCACCCACCACGGGGCCTGGAACAGAGACCCTGGGCAGCTGGCCCCACTCGGCCGCCACACACGCAGGTCCAGGGTAGGGGCACACAGTTGGACGTCATGCCTTGGACACACAGAGGCAGGGGACAGAACACGGACGGGCAGGGCCGCGGACAGAGACGCGCAGGCACCACGCACGTGAGGGCCACACACAGCCCCAGTCGTGGAGGACGAGGGTGCAGTGGGCGATGGGAGTGGGGGACACATTGGGGGGCGTCCCCAGGAGCGAGCAGCGGCTAGTCTGGGGTCAGACACCTCCGGAGGACAAGGCCAGCCCCCAGGCCCGGGGTGGGGATGGGGTGCTTCCACAGACGTCAGGGGATGGGGGGCTTCTGGAGAAGATGGACCGAGGGGGCCACCGGGTCTGGGAGGAGCCTGTTGGGCTCTGAAGCAGGGTCCCCCCAACTGCCCGGCAGCCTGGAGCCCCAGGGGTCCAGGGCCAGCAGACGGGGGAGGATATGCTGCTCCCACCACCACCCTCTGCTGAGCGAAGCCCGTGGGGCCCGTGGCCAACGGTGAAAGGCAGGCACTGCTGGGGCGGAGATGCCGAGGGGTCAGGACCCTCCCGCCCCCGGAGCCTGGCCCTACGCTGCCCAGCACGGCACCCTCTTCTCTCCTGGGAGCGGAGGGGTTACCTTCCTAACACGGTTCCCACGCAGGGCGCCACGGGAGGCGCAGCACGGTACCACCACTCCGAGGGGAAGCACAGGGCCTACAAAGGGGCCTGGCCCCAGGCACAGGGGCCCTTGTGGAGCAGTGCAGCGCCCCCGTCTGGGCACGGGGCCCCAGACTGAAAGTGCAGCAGGAAGACAGCCGTGCGGGGCAGACACGGTCAGTGGGGCCACACGGATGGACCGCAGGCCCCCTCCGCCCAGGGCCTCACGTCTCCCTCTCGGGGCGGGGGGCGGATGCAGAGAGGGAGACCCCAAGCCCAGAGCTGCCTTCCAGGACCGGGGGCCGCTGGCTGGGGTGCCCCCGAGCTGGGATGGCTGATGCCCCATCTCCACCACCTCTGCACTGGGAGTAAGTGGGGCCCGTGGGGCGAGACCCCAGCCACTGAGACAAGGCAGGAAGCAGACAAGGAACGGAGGACACCTGGACAGACAGACCAGCACGAGAAAGCAGCTGGTGGGGAGGGGCGGTCGGGAGAGGGAACCGGGGAGCGAGGAGGGCACATGTGGCTCCAGGCGGGGCCACAGGCTGGGCAGGGTGGGCTCGGGGGGGCCCCGGAACAGTCCCCAACAGAACAGAACCACACCACACGCTTTCCGCCCATGCAGTCCTACCTGGAGGCCCCGTAGGTTTGAGTTTGCGAGCTTTTTCAAGTGTTTTCACACACACACAAAGGGAAAGGAATGAAAGATTTTAAAAGAACGGGATAAGAAAAAGAAAATGAAAAAAAAATAGTCCAGGAAAGTGGGGGAAACAACAGAACAAAGAAAATTAGCACGAGGGTCAGTCCTGCCTCGGCCGGAGGGCTGAGAGCACAGTGCCTGCAGCGGTTCCGGGAAGCGGGTGGCGCCAGGCCCCCACCACCCCGAAGCTGAGGGTCCCCGAAAGTGCCCGTAGGACGGTGCTGGAGGAGGGAGCGGGCAGATCCCGAGAGAGGCGGGTGGCAGGTAGGGACCCGCAGGAGGACCCTGCCCCAGGGGGAGGGCTCCGTGGGTGGACACCCCCAGGGGCAGGTAAGGGGACTCCCCGGGTTGAGAGGCCCCAGGGCTCAGCGTCAGCCCTGAGGTGGGAGGGCGGGCTGGCAGGGCAGCGCCCAGCCCGGGGGCACCTGACCTGCATGGACGCTGGCCAGCCCTCGCCCTTCTCACCTCAGACCTTGTTCTAAGCCGCAGCCTGGCACAGACAAACCCCGGGGGGCACAAGCCGTGCCTGGAAAGCCGCCTGCTGACCACGCAGGCCCCCAGGGAGGCCTCCCCGGCCCCCTCATCTCCCCCTCAGGGCGCCTGGGGGTGTCTGTGCTCTGCCCTGTGGGGACCTCGCTGTGGGGTCTGGGGTGCTCTCCTTACTTGAGCAGAGACTCTTGCCCTCACTGGGGGTCAGAGGGTCAAGGTTATCCTTTTGTTTCTAAACACGGGGCCCCCTGGAGGGGCTGCGGTCCCCGGAACCAGCTAGCATTTACCTCCGCAAGCTCTGGGGGGCTGTCGTCACAAGGTTTACACACTATGCACCTGACAGCAAGGACACTAAGCAGGGGGCGGAATGAAGGTGAAAAATAAAAGCCGCAAACTAGAAAACAGAACAAAATTAATCAAATAATCACACACGATTCCTTTTTGAAAAGTACATACATTTTACAGAAAAGAAACAAAAAATAACCAAAATGATGAACAACAACCGAAAAATGGGGTTTAAGAACAAAGGGGGCTGCACACAGGCAGTGCTGGGGAGGTGGGGGAGGTACCTGTACATGGGGACGGTCACCGTGCGCTCATAGTACTGCCACGTGGAGTGCAGGTCCGTGCGTGACAGGTTGGTGGCGTAGAACCTCCAGGCGGACTGCGGGGAGGACAGGACGTCAGCTGGGCACTAAGGGGTCCCACCGGCCTCTCCCAGGGCCTCGCCCCTGCGCATCCCCGTGCACGGGGCTCTGGACTGAGGCCCCGTGCTGCTCCCACCCCTTCAGGCCTCAGTAGCCTCTGCAGAATGGAGACGCGGCGGGGTGCGGGGCACAGGTCAAGCGCCCGGCGAGGCTGCAGGGAGCTTCGGTTCTTTCCTTCCATCTGCCCTACCTGATGCTTGGAAGCCGTCACCCGGCATCGTGGTCACCTTCCTTCCCTCCCCGCCCCCTCCTGCCCCCAGCCTGCCCCCCCCAATCTGCATCGGTCCCTGTGGGTGGTAGCGATGGAATCGTAGCGCGTGGCCTCCTGTGTCTGGCCTCCTTCCTTTAGCACGTTCTCGAGGCCCATCCCTGCCGGAGCCTGCATCCGAGCCTCGTTCTTTCTAAGGCTGAACAACATTCGGGCGTATGGATGGACCACATCTGTGTCCTTTCACCCAGCAAGGGACGTCTGAGCTGTCCCCACCTTTCAGCTCCTGTGAATAGTGCTGCTACGAACACCTGTGTGAAGCTTTTTGGCCGAACATCTGTTTTCGGCTCTGTTGGGTGTGTAGCTAGGAGTGGGATTCCCGGGTCATGTGATATGTTTAACTTTTTGAGGAACCACCAAACTTTTCTACAGTGGCTGCACCATTTCACATCCCCCCAGCAATGTACGAGGATTCTGATTTCACCACATGCTCATCGACACTTTTTCTTTTAATTTTAGCCCTCCTGGTGGATGTGAAGCGCTTTTGATTCGCATTTCGTTCATGAAGAAGGATGTTGAACATCTTTTTTTTTTTTTTTTTTTTTGCGGTACGCGGGCCTCTCACTGTTGTGGCCTCTCCCGCTGCGGAGCACGGGCTCCGGACGCGCAGGCTCAGCGGCCATGGCTCACGGGCCCAGCCGCTCCGCGGTATGTGGGATCTTCCCGGACCGGGGCACGAACCCGCGTCCCCTGCATCAGCAGGCAGACTCTCAACCACTGCGCCACCAGGGAAGCCCCTGAACATCTTTTAATGTTCTTATTAGCCATCTGTGTACCTTCTTTGGGGAGATGTCTACTTAAATCCTCTGCCCATTTCTTAATTGGGTTGTGTGTCTGTTTGTTGTTGAGCTGTATGAGTCCTTCATATATTTTGGATACCAGACCCGTATCAGATGTATGATTTGCAAATATTTTCTCCCATTCTGTGGGTTGTCTTTTCACTCTCTAAAGAGATGCTATGCATAGTGTCCTTTAACGCATGGAAGTTTTAAATTTTGCTAAAGTCTTATTTATTTTTTTCTTTTATTGCTTGTGCTTTTGGTGTCATATCTAAGAAACCAAAGTCATAGAGATTTACATCCATGATTTCAACTAAGAATTTTAGTTTTAGCTCTTACATTTAGGTTTTTAATCCATTTGGAGTTAATTTTGTATTGGTGTGAGGTAAGGGTCAAAATTCACTCCTTTAAAAATGGGTCTCCAGTATCCCAGAACCACCGTCAAAGAGACTGTCCTTTCCTCATTGGATAGATGTGGCACCCAACTATTGAGACTTGTTTTGGCCCAACCCATGGTCTGTCCTGGGGAACGTTCCACGTGCACTTGAGAAGGATGTGTCCTCTGTGGTTGGTGACACATGTCTAATGACAGATGTTTGCAGATCTAGCTGCGTCGTGGTTTGTTCAAGTCCTCTGTCTCCTTAGGATCTTTTGTCTGGTTTTTCTACCCTTTTTTTTTTCTTATGTATTTATCTTTGGCTGCATTGGGTCTTCACTGCTGCCTGCGGGCTTTCTCTAGTTGCAGCGAACAGGAGCTACTCTTCATTGCAGTGGCTTCTCTTTGTTGTGGGGCACGGGCTCTAAGCGCATGGGCTTCAGTAGTTGTGGCACTCAGGCTCAGTAGCTGTGGCTTGTGGGCTCTAGAGCGCAGGCTGAGTAGTTGTGATGCATGGGCTTAGTTGCTCCGTGGCATGTGGGATCTTCCCAGACCAGGGCTCAAACTCGTGTCCCCTGCCTTGGCAGGTGAATTCTTAACCACTGTGCCACCAGGGAAATACCTTTCTACCCATTTTGAAAGTGAGGTATTGAATTCTCCAGGTATTACTGTAGAAATGTCTATTTCATCCTTTAATTCTGTCAGTTTTTGCTTCATATAGTTTCAGGACTCTGTTGTTAGTATATAAATGTTTATGATTGTTAATCATCTTTATAAATTGCCTCTTATCAATACATAACAGCCTTCTTCGTCTTAACTTGTCTATTTTGTCTGATACAAGTGTGGCCAACCCAGCTCTAGGTCACTGTTCGCATGGAATATCTTTTTCCATTCTTTCACTTTCAGCGTATTGTCGTCTTTGGATCTAGTACAGTTGGATAGATTTTTATCCATTCCTCCAATCTCTACCTTTTAATTGGGGAGTTTAATCCATTTACATTTAAAGTAATTACTTATAAGGAAGGACTTGCTTCTGCTGATTTTTTGTTTCTCAATTCCTCCATTATTGCCTTCTGTAGAGTTTCATTTTTTCCTAGTTATTATTGAGTCCCTTCTCTTTTCCTTTTCTGGTATTTTTTAGTTGTTTTCTTAAGGGCTACCCTGGGATTATGATTAATTCCATCTTAAATTTGTAACAATCTAGTTTGAATTAACACCAACTCAGCTTCAATAGTGAACAGAGACTCTGCTCTTGCGCGGTCCACCCCCTTTATGTTGTAACTGTTACAAATTACACCCTCTACGTTGTGTGCCCAGAAATACAGATTTATGATTATTGCTTTATGCCTTTGTCTTTTAACTCATATAAGGGAAAAAATGAGTTACAAATCAAAAATATAATACTACTCGCTTTCACATTTACCTGTGTAGTTAACTTTACCAGTGTCTGTGTGGCTTGAGTTACTGCCCAGGGTCCTTTCACTTCCGTCTGAAGAGCCCTCTCCAGCATTTCTTGTAGGGCAGGTCTATTAGCTAAAAACTCCCTCAGCTTTTGTTTTTATGGGAATGCTGTGATTTCTCTTTTGAAGCATAATTTTGCCAGACCAGAATTCTGGGTCGACAGTTTTTCCTTTGCAGACTTTAAACACGTCATCCCACTGGCCCCCATGGTTTCTGATGAGAAATCGGCAGTTACCCTCACTGAGGACCCTTGGGCACCAAGAGTCCTTTCTCTCCTGCTGCTTCCAAGCCTCCCCCTGTCTGTGGGCTTCAACAGTTTGATCATAATGAGCCCTGGTGTGAATCTCTTTGACTTTATACTACTTGGATGTACAGACTCATGTCTTTCATCAAATCTGGGAAGTTTTCAGCCTTATTTTTTCAGGTATTCTTTTTGCCCAACCCCTCTTCTCTTTCTGGGGTTCCCATTATGCAAATATTGGTACATTAGATGGTATCCCACAGGTCTCATGGGCTCTGCTCATTTTTCTTCACTTGTTCTCTTTCTGCTCCTCAGACTGAGTAACTTCAACTCACCTGTCTTCAAGTCTGCTGATTCTTCCTTCTGCCTGCTCAGATCTGCTGCTGAACCCTCTAGTGCATTTTTCATTTCAGTTATTGTACTCTTCAGCTCCAGAATTTCTATCTGTTTCCTTTGTATTATTTCTATCTCTATGGACAGTCTCTATTTGGTGAGACATCATTCTTCTGATTCTCCTCATTTCCATGGATTCCTTTAGTCTTTTGTGCGTATTTAAACAGCTAATTGAAAGTCTTTGTCTAGTAAATCAAACATCAGGGCTTCTTCAGGGACAGTTTCTATTACTTGTTTTTTTTTTTTTCCTGTGACTGGATCACACTTTCTTGTTTCTTTGCATGCCTCACAATTTTTTGTTGAAAACTAGACATTCTGGGTATTGTAATGTGGTACCTCTGGAAGTCAGATTCCTCCCCATCCCCGGAGTTTGTTGCTGCTGCTTGTTGTTGATTGTAGTAGTTTGTTAAGTGACTTTTCTAAGCTATTCCATAAACGCTGTATTCTTTGTTGTGTGTGGTCACTGAAGTCTGTTCCCTTAGCTCAGTTGTCAGATGGTGACTTGACAGACGTTCCCTTAAACCCAAAGAACCAAAGAGGAAACAAATGCTCTCAGCCTCTGCAGACCGGCCCTGTGTTGGGGCACTCCTCCAACATCTGAGAAGGTCACTTACAGCTCTGCCTTAGCCATCACTTCCTGCTTGCACGGAGTCTAAAGATCAGCCTGAAGTGAGCAATTAGTGTCTTCTCCCGTCACTTCTGAGCCTGCATCCAGCACTGGGCATGTGTGTGCCTCCTAGATCCCCCAGTGTGTGTGGGTCCTTCCCAAGCCCTAATTCTTCCACGTCTCCTTCCCAAACCTCTGAGCTTCTCAGAGAGGAGGGGCAGAGGGTAGGTGCTGCGTGTTCAGGCCACGCTCCTTCCCTGTGCTACTCAAACCTCTGAACCACACGTAGTGCTGTGACTTTATGTCGATAGTGGGTGGGACGGGGGGGCGTTTCTGTTCTTCTTCACACTCTTTTGCATTTAAAAGAAGTAGCCATTTGAAGTTCTTATGGTGAAAGACACAGGCATACATACATACACAAAAGTAGGCTGCACCAGGGCAAGACCACATCTTTAAGAAAGAAATGCACTTGAGGGGCCAGGGCAGTGTCCAGCCAGCAGGAAAGGCCAGTCAACTCCAAAGGTCCACTGGGTCCCCTGGGCTCTGGGAGGGGCTGCAGGAACGCTGGGCCCATCGGGCAGCCCGTGCTCGGGCCCACACTCTCAGGATGGCTCATGGAGCACTACTGGAGGCCGAGTGGCCACCGTGACCCCCAGTGATGGGGTGGGCATTGTGAGTTGGGGCAGCACAGACATTGCTCTGGCACCTACCTGCGTGGGGAGTCTCTGAACCCTGATTCCACTGCAGGATGGGTGTCAGTGCTGTGAAGGGACACCTCGGGGGCACCTGTGACAGCCTGGCCCAGGACCCAGGGCCCACGGAACGCTGGCCAGCACCCGCCTTGCTGCTGCCTGTGCTGTAGCTGCCAGACAGCTGAGGGCATCAGGCCGGTTCTCAGCACGGACTCGAGTTCCCCAGCAGGGAGGCGGGCGCGAAGCAGGGCTCCACTCCAACACCGTGGGCCCAGGCCAGGGCTTCTGCCGGTCTACATGGAGGTCCACGTGGCACTGCGTGCGGGGGGCCACCCGGACTCACCTGGATCAGGCCTGCCGCAGGGTTCCGCCTCTTCTCAAAGTGCTTCTGACGATGCTGTTCTTGAACTTTCAGGGCAAAGCCAGACCCCAAGATGCCCTGCAAATCACTGGGGTCAGACGGTGCCCCGGGGACCACAGCCCCACACAGTTCCTCAGGGTCAGACCATGTCCGGGGGACCGCAGCCCCCCCACCCGTGCCTGCACACTTCTAGCTCCACCTTCCCGCCTCCTCAGCCCCCAGTGCCAGGAGACAGGCTGGGGGGAAAGACTTGGATTTGGGGTAAAGGGAACTTCAGGCTTACAGGAGCCTGGCAGGGCCCACTCTGAACGCATCTCAGCCCAGAGATTAATCCTCCTCCCCAGTTTGTCCACACTGGAGTGAGTGGAGAGGTGTGGTCCGGGGTCCCAGAGAAGGGCCACCAGGAGAGCAGCAGCGCCAGCCCCGCCCCTCACGGCTGCGGGTAGAGGGTTAACAGGGCCCTTGCCTCTTCTGAAGGAGACCTGACGGAGCTGTGTCACCATACAGCACCGCTCCTGGTCACTAGGACCCAACTAGCCAATCCCACAAGGCTGGGAGGCGCTGACGGTGACCCACAGACACGGGTCAGAAGGTACAGCCTGGGGCGGCACGTTGTGGAGGCTGCCACATCCACTCCTGGGGGCTGTGGGCCTGCTGGGAGCCCTGCCCCTGCCCCACACGGCCCCGAGGGCAGCTGTGGTCACCAGGGGAGCCCAGACCCCGTCCCCAGCAAAGGCAGGAAGGGGCAGGACTCACAGCAGGAAGAGCGAAGAAGGAGACGCCGATGAGGGTGAAGGTTGCCGCCAGGAGCCTCCCGTTCCAGGTCTGGGGGTACTTGTCCCCGTAGCCAATGGTTGTCAGGGTGATCTGCGGACAGCAGGCCCCGTCGCTCAGCCAGGCCGGACAGTGGCCGCCTGGAGGCCCGCGACCCGAGCCAGACCCTCCTCCTGAGGCCTCAGGGCAGCTGGACAGAACCCCCGCCGTGCCGCCTCCCCAGGGCCCGAGAGGCCAGGGTCACTGCTGGCTGCCCTTCCCCCCTCAACGATCACATCCACTCTCCGAACCTCTGCTCCTTCCCTGTGGGCTGGGAGTGGGGGTCAGGCTCTGCTCTCACTTCACACCCAGCCAGGGGCCAAGAGGCTAGGAGAGAGCCAGGGGCCTGAGAGGTGACAGTGCCGAGGGACCTTCCAGGGACGCGGAGAGGGTCGTGTGGGCCCTTCGGAGGGTGGCTTGTAAGCTGAGGCCAGGAGAGCGGGAGGGGCGGGGGTGGGGCTGGAGGAGGCGACAGGAGGGGCGAGACTGGAGAAGGAAAAAGCCCCTCCCCAGGGCGTGGCAGGCAGGGCCACGGGTTTAGAATTGCTCTGCAGTGGGGAGCTGGCAAGGAGGAAGTGGGGCCCGGATGGGCCTTCCCAGGAGCCCAAATGAAAGGGGCCGTTTTCAGGTAGCTCCCACAAAACCTGCCAGAGTGGAGGCCCAGGCCTGGTGTGCAGGACCACCAAGGCCACACACACAGGCAGGTTCGGAGGCTCAGGACAGACCACGTGGCCGGCTGCGCTGGGAGGTGGGCCCAGGCGGGCCCTGAGGGGCGAGGTCTTAGCCAAACAGCGGGAGGGGCCGAGGTGCGAGCAGGAGAGGGAACTGGGGGCATCGGCGGCCCTGGCCAGGCGGCGGACAGGAGCAGAGTTTGCTCCTCGGGGGACTCGGACAGCAGGGTCAACTGGCCCCCACGCCAGAGGCACGGACATCTCTCACCGTCCACCCACCGTCCACCCTGGGAATCCATCCCCCGGACTCTGGGGCCATGCAGAGAGTCCACCCAAAGCCCACTGTGCAGTCTGAGGAAAGTCTGCGAAACGGGGCTGAATAATCTTGGCTTCGCCAGCAGGGACTTCTGTGCTGGTCACCTGCGAAACCACAGCCAAGGCATTCGGGCCTGCATAGGAGGTTCTGGGAGGAGCCAGCGAGCTGGGCGCAGGTAACGGGGAGCTGGGTGGAGCGAGAAGGACACTCGCTTCTCACCAGAAGCCTCCCGGTGATTGGGCTCCTCTATTCGACTGCTCTCAACAGAGACTAAACACATTTTAAAGACGTAAAAGACTTAAAATCGCGCCCTCCCCCCGCAAAACTCGGCAGCGCGACAGGAAAGGCTGTGAAAGGACACGAGCCGAGGGCGAGGGCAGCGAACCGCCAAGGTGGGGGCCGATGCGGGCCTGACTCAGGGCCAGGAGGTGGGGAGAAACCCAAGGCATCTCGGGGCTCAAGGAGAGGCCCCCAGACCTGGCACTGATGTGGGCACAGGGCGCGCAGGGCAGGATGGCGAGTCTGTGCCAGGGCGCCCGCACCTGCCCCAGGACCGCACACCCATGTCCTCTCCACACAGGCGAACACTGGAGCAGCGAGAGGGGAGACGCTTCCCCTCCTGCCCACCCACCAGCAGCCGGGCCTGTACCCCCCATGCCTGGCCCTACTCTTGGGGACCCCAGAGCTGGTCAGAAAGCCTCCCACGGGGCAAAGACTTCCTAAACATTCCGTTATCCCCGGACAGAGAGAAGAACAAAGTGTACCCACAAAACAAAGAGCCTTGGAAACGAGACTAAAGTCACAGAGTCAGGCGGGAGGCACCTCCCAGGACGCAGGCAGGGGTGGGGAGTCTGGGCAGGACACACTCCACGGCCCAGCGCCTCACCAGCGGCCTCGGAGCCCCGGGAAGAAGGGAAGGAGGAAGCAGTAGCCTTTTGAAGCCGCAAAGGGCACCAGCCTCCTGGAAGGAAGCCCCCCCTCCACAGGGCCCACGCTCCAGAAGAGCGTCAGGGAGGGAGGGGCCCGGCCGCCAGCAGGAGCGTGGAACTGGGGCACCTTCAGACACGCACGTCTCACAAAAACTTCTTCCCTCAGAAGACTGTGACCTCCAAACCGAGGGCAGACTGGGGGTGGTGCTGGGAGACTCGGCACTCGGGGCCCAGCATTCGGGGGGCCCAGCCCTCAGGGGGGAGCGTTCACGGCCGGCGCTCGGGGGGCTGGCTTCAGCGCGCTGCAGTGGGGGGACTCCCCCGACGCCAGTGAGGCCCCTCCGAGGACCCCAGGCCCACAGAGCAGAAGAAAGGGGACTCCGGCAGGACGATTTCCGAGAACGACAGGGAGAGGGAGGGAGCTAACCGCACCCTAGCGCAGAACAAAGCGAGCCTCTGAAGTCAAGTTCACAGGGGAGGGAACTCCCCGGAGGGTCAGCGGTTACAGCTCAGCGCGCTCACTGCCGAGGGCCTGGGTTCAATCCCTGGTCGGGGGCTAAGATCCCGAGAGCCGCGAGGCGCGGCCTAAAGTAAAGTAAAACTAAAGCTCACAGAGGGAACCCCGTGGAGGCGGGGAATGTACAGATGGGTCCCCCGTCTCCTGGGGGGGGGGGGCGACAGAAGGGGGGATGGGAGCGGGGCACGGGAGGGGCGACAGAAGGGGGGGATGGGAGCGGGGCACGTTTTCACTGTAACACTCAGGCACTATTTGGCGTGTTTAAGATTTTGATTCAATTCTTACAGATGGGGAGGCCCCCCCGCAGGGCCTGCGCAGGGCAGGTCGAGAGAGCGGCCAGGCCCGGGCTGTCCGCTCAGAGGCCGGACGCACAGCGGCTGTGGGCTCCGATGCGCGGCTCCCGGTGCCCGGGCCTCAACTCCCCTCTCCTACCGAGCCCGGCCAGGCTCCCGCCTCCCACGTGGTCGCTAGAGGGACACAGACTCCGGGCCTCGTGGCAATTAACACAAGAACTGCAAGTAAATTGCTCTCCGGCTTAAAGGCCGGGAGAAAGCAGGCACCCCTCTTGCCAGCGACTGGATTTGCAGCATCTGCCCCAGGTCACGTGGTCCTCGTTTTCAGAACTGGGTCTGGGGTCCTAGGAGACAATGGGCTCAAACCTCCCACGGGACCCTCCACCGACCCCCGGCCCAGTGCCCCCGGGCTGAGTGTCCAGTACCCCCAGGAAGAGCTCACAAAGGAGGGCACTCTGGCCCCCCTGCCTGGGGACGTCGTGGAAACGGGGAGGAGCCAGGCCGAGGTCCGTTCAGCCCGCGGGGCCCAGCCTGGTCTCCAGAGGGCACACTCCAAGAACGCGGGGCATCGCCTCTCAGCGCGGGAGGGCCCTGCAGAGGGCGGCCCGGGAAGGCTTTTCTCAGAAGAGACCACGTGCACCCGGTGACAGGAGAGAGGCCCTCGAGGGGCTCAGGAGGTGGGTGGCCGTGAGCATGGGCTGAAAAGGCACCAGCTCCGGACCCACCCTGGGCAGGGGCAGCCTGGGAAGTTGAGCTGGGAGAGCCAGGGCGTCCATTTCCCCTTTTGCAAACTCTCCTGCCCATCAACAGGACCGCAGGACCCCTCCCCCCATCACAGAGGTCACACAGGTGGTCAGTGAGGAAGGAGGGAAGGTGACTGGCCATGGCTAGGCACAGGCTCCCTGAGGCCAGGCCCCTCTCCACCCCACACAGACCGGCGCATCCCCTACCACCACCCCGCCTGGGTCGCCACATCCACGTGGCATCACCGTCAGTAGTGGCCAGCAAGAGGCCCCAGAGAGACGTCTCTGGCCCAGTCAGCCAGGGAGAGCTGTGCATCTCCTGTCCAGGCCCAGGGGTCAGGGGCACACCCCGGAGTGGGGAGCAGGGGAGGGCAGACAACGCGCAGGAGGGACCCCGAGGAAGGCCACACCCGGTGAGCGTGTCCTCAGTGAAGGGCAATGGCCCCAGCGGCTGGGCACTCACCAGGCCCCACCAGAGCGCGTCCGCGTAGGTATCAAAGTGATCGTTCTCCCCCTTCTCCGCCAAGTACACCAGAAACGAGGCCAGGATGAGGCAGAGGAAGCCGATGTACCAGGCAGTGACCAGCTCCTGAAAGAGGCACATCACAGCCGCTGGGCCAGCGTCCAGCCCGACTCTCCCCCGGGAGCACGAGGCCCCGCCTGCCAGGAGGCTTGCTGGGCGCCGCATCCCCCGGGCTTCAGCGGGTGGGCACCCCTCCCGAGAGCCGGCCGCAGAGCCCCAGCAGCCCCGATCCCGGGGCAGGCAGGAGGGGGAGCGTGTTTTCCAGTTCCAGCCCCGGGTGGTCCCACACCTACGCACCTCACCCCTGGAGGACGGTGGGTACGGACGGCTCAGCGCCGCATCCACCCAGGAAGGGAGTGTCCCCAGGCGGCCGTCAGCCCGTCAGGCTGGAGAAGCTTGGGCTGCTGGGACCCTACCCCAACTTGCCTGAGCCTGGGGGAGACACCCCGACTGAGTGCCCTCCCTGGGGGTCCAGCACCTCAGCACCCTGGGGACCACCACCCTCTCCGTCCTGCCAGCCAAGCCCCAGCCTCCGGGCTCAGACAGGAAGGGTGGTGGGGAAGGGACTCTGGGGCCAACAAGCCCACCCACAAGAGGACGGCCTCCTGCTCAGACAGGAAGGGTGGGGGGGAAGGGACTCTGGGGCCAATAAGCCCACCCACAAGAGGACAGCCTCCTGGCGGAGCCTGCCAGGGCAGGGTCTGGGCGGGCAGGGCCCCTGGCAACACAGGGACGGGATCTGGACGGGCCATGGGGCTGCAGCCCCCTCGCGGCTCCCACGGCCAGCGGCCACCACGAGCCTCAGCCTAAACGGGCAGGAGCCCGGGTGCTGGGGGGCAGTGGGTGCTGGGGGGCAGCGGGTGCTGGGGGGCAGTGGGTGCTGGGGGGCAGTGGGTGCTGATCCGGCACGGCCACCCAACCAAGGAGCGAGCCGGCTCCGGGCCCAGAGGGACCGGACAGCAGACACGCTGGAGAGAGGAGGAAGACGGCCAAGTCATGGGGAGACGCCCAGAGGAAACGAGGGGCTGGGTCCCGCCTGCTCACCTTGCTGTGCGCGTAGACCACGGAGCCCAGCAGCTTCCAGGTGCCGCCGCGCCGGTCCATCCGGATCATGCGCAGGATCTGCAGGAAGCGCAGGCTGCGCAGCGCCGACGTGGCGAAGACGTTGCCCTGGGAGCCGGCGGCCAGCACGGCGATGGACGCGATGAGCACCATGACGTCTGCGGGGACAGCGGAGGAGCTCGGGCCGGCCCCCTGCCGCGCAAGGGCAGCCCCCACCAGGGCCCCGGGAGGACGGACAGACGGAAGCACACAAAGTGCTGGCGTGGGCCTGGCTCCACTGTCCGCCCAGCCCAGCCCTGCCCTGGGCACGGCCGCCCGACACCTCATAACCACGGGCTCTGACGCCAAGAGGGCAGGTGACGAGAAACTTCCAGAAGGAGCCGATCCTGCAGTCCTGCCTGCCCCCCCCCCGCAGCGGGCCTCACCGATCACACAGAAGGGCTTCCGCGCAAACTTGAGCCGCCCCCTCCAGCCGCGGTACCGGCAGCAGCAGCCCGCGGCCCAGATCCGCACGAAGTACTCCACGCCGAACACCACGATGGTCACGATTTCCTGCAGGGGAAGCCACGGCTGAGCCACTGCTGGCTCCGCTGGGGGGGGGGAGGGGAGAGTGCTGTGCGGCTGGTGTGGGAGTGGGGACCCCGTCCTGTGCAGCTGGTGTGCGAGTGGCGACCCCATCCTGTGTAGCTAGTGTGGGAGTGGGGACCCCGTCCTGTGCAGCTGGTGTGCGAGTGGGGACCCCGTCCTGTGCAGCTGGTGTGCGAGTGGGGACCCCGTCCTGTGCAGCTGGTGTGGGAGTGGGGACCCCGTCCTGTGCAGCTGGTGTGCGAGTGGGGACCCCGTCCTGTGCAGCTGGTGTGCGAGTGGGGACTCCGTCCTGTGCAGCGTAGCTGGTGTGGGAGTGCGGACCCCCGTCCTGTGTAGCTGGTGTGGGAGTGGGGACCCCGTCCTGTGCAGCTGGTGTGCGAGTGGCGACCCCGTCCTGTGCAGCTGGTGTGCGAATGGGGACCCCGTCCTGTGCAGCTGGTGTGCGAGTGGGGACCCCGTCCTGTGCAGCTGGTGTGGGAGTGGGGACCCCGTCCTGTGCAGCTGGTGTGCGAGTGGGGACCCCGTCCTGTGCAGCTGGTGTGCGAGTGGGGACCCCGTCCTGTGTAGCTGGTGTGCGAGTGGGGACCCTGTCCTGTGCAGCTGGTGTGCGAGTGGGGACCCCGTCCTGTGCAGCTGGTGTGGGAGTGGGGACCCCGTCCTGTGCAGCTGGTGTGCGAGTGGGGACCCCGTCCTGTGCAGCTGGTGTGCGAGTGGGGACCCCGTCCTGTGCAGCGTAGCTGGTGTGGGAGTGCGGACCCCCGTCCTGTGTAGCTGGTGTGGGAGTGGGGACCCCGTCCTGTGTAGCTGGTGTGGGAGTGGGGACCCCGTCCTGTGCAGCTGGTGTGGGAGTGGGGACCCCGTCCTGTGCAGCTGGTGTGCGAATGGGGACCCCGTCCTGTGTAGCTGGTGTGCGAGTGGGGACCCCGTCCTGTGCAGCTGGTGTGCGAGTGGGGACCCCGTCCTGTGCAGCTGGTGTGCGAGTGGGGACCCCATCCTGTGTAGCTGGTGTGCGAGTGGGGACCCAGAGGGCAGAGCCGATGGAGGGTCTCAGGTAACTGCCAAGGGGGCGGGGCTCCCATGCCCGGGGGCGGGCCCAGGACACAGCGCAGGGTGGGCAGGGGCGGAGGGCTCCCCGGAGGTGCCCCATATGCCTCCATCACCAACGGCAACACAGAAATTACCTGTGGTTGCCATGGCGCCTGCTGTGAGCTTCCCAACCCCCAGCCCACGCCCACATCTGCCAGGGAACACCCCACACTATGGGGTGGAGGGGGCCCCCGGGGCCCTCAGGCTCTAGTGAGAACAGAAGACAGGAAAGGGGGTGGGGACGGGGGGGCGCTATCAGGCACTGTGACGACACAGGGAGGGGCCAGCCTAGGCTGGAGGGTAACAGGGTGCCGGGGGTGTTCGGGGGAGGGACGGGTGGGGGCTGAGGATGCGGCAGCATCACCAACGTGGGGGGGAAGCTGGGAGGGACCCAAGGGCTACCAGGAAGAGCAGGGGCCATGGGTGCCAGGAGGACGGGGGTCCCTGCCGGTGGGCGTCTGGGAGATCAGACCAACGGGACCGGGGACAGGCTGCCGCCCACGGTCTCCGCCGCCATCAGGCCCGTCTGCGCCGACCCACGGGACCCACCAGGATGTAGAGCGCGCCCTCCGAGCTCTTCTCGTACTCCTTGATGGTGGAGAACACAGACAGCACGAGGCAGGAGAAGACCAGCAGGAACCTGGGGGCCGGAGCAGAAGGCGGTCAGCCAGGCCGGGCAGCCAGCCGGCGCGGAAGGCACAGGGCAGGGCAGGGGCACGCGGCAGCCCAGGGCTCCACGGCGATGCCTGGGCCCAGCTGCTCTGCAGGACGCCCACCACACTCCCCCCGCCGCCCCCACCAACGTCCCTCGCCAACGTCCAACGTCCCTCTCAGAGGAACCACAAACGGGGGACACTGCCTTCTGGGCCGCTGGGCAAACAAGAAATGAGTGAACCGCACAGCCCGTGCCCACGCAGGGCACCCCATACGCAGTCACCCCTCTCCTCATCCACAGCTGTTTCCTCACGAGGCCCCGAAGTAGACACTTCCTGTCTCCCGGCTCACACCAGCCTCACACACACCGTCCCAGCGCCCTTGGCCGCCGGACCTGTGTCTGCAGGACCTGTGTCTGCAGGCGGTGCTGGCGGGGGCACCAACGGAGCCGGGAGCCGATGGGCAGCAGGTGTCCAGCCAGAGCGGACAGGGCGGGGCTGGGGTCTCAGGGAGCAGAGCCCCTGAGGGCTGAGGTCAGCGTCCAGGCCTCCTGAGGCACAGAGCACCTGGTACGGGAAGCTGGGCAGGGACCCCACACCACGCCCCTCCCACTTCATCACCACTGGGACACCCCCATCACCCCAGAGTGTCGAGACCACCATCCACCGTGGTAGTGGTGGAGGAGGGGAGATGAGACCCTTCAGAGCCAAAGCCGCGTGGTCCAACCTCAGCCGGGCCACAGCGACAGTGACTCGGGCCCTACCCCGCCCAGCCCAGCCTGGTCACGGAGCGGCGGCCCCGCCCATGTGCCCCAGAGGCCTGACAACCAGGCCCAGAGAGGCGCAGACCCGCCTCCACATGCAGCCCCTCCCCAGAGCGTGGCCCCGAGGATGTCTCCGGATGCGCCCCCAGCTCCAGGGCAGAGGCGCTACGGGCAGATAACAGAGGCCGCTGGCACAGACAAAACGCACGCAGGGAAACGGTCACGTTTCAAAACCTCAATTAATTTCCTTTGCTCATTAGCCAATTTATTCAATTAGCTGAGCCCTGGGGGGAAAAATGTCCAGATGCCTCATGTGCCTTATACTCGTAATTCTCTGCCTGCGGTGGGAAGGAGCCCACGTGCCCAGAGAGGATCTGCCAGGGTCAGAGGAGATCCCAGGGTGGTGAGTCAGGACCCCGGGGCCTGGGCGGTGGGAGAGACTGGCAGGATCCCCAGCTCAGCTCAGCACTGGGCGCGGGAGTCGGGGGGACGCATAGCATGGTGGGCTTCCCTGTGGAGGTGTTCACAACGCTGCAGGATGAAGTGCTGGTGGGGCCAACAGGGAAGGGAAAGTGTTCCTTGGCAGAGGAAAGGGCAAGTGGACTGGCGCCAGGAGGGGGTCGGGGGGGGAGGGGGAGACAGTGTGTCCAGGACCCGGCAGCGGGCAAGTCTGACCAGACTGGAGATCGGGGCCCCGGGATGCCTGACGCCATCGTCACCTGTCAGGGAGACTGAGTCCAGGGCTGCGCCCACGCAGAGCAGCTCCTCGTGCTTTATAAAAACATTCCTCTAAAGAAAAACAGGAAAGACCCAGGTCCCAAGGTGACCAGGCCCTCTCAGCCCCGCCTCCCCAGGGCGCTCTGACCAGCATCTCGGAAACTTCCAGAATGGCCAGGGTACGCTGCACAAAGCGCAGCCCTTCCCAGCAGGCAGCTGCCAGGCTGTCGGGAGCCCCACCAGCAGCTCAGGAGCCAAAGCTGCGGCCCAAGCGCCAGTGACATTCCAAGTTTTGTTTTTGATGTGTTGGGACAGATGGTCGCAGGCGACACCGCCTGGGGCGCGCAGGGGGTGCAGCAGGATGGATGCTCCAGAGAGAGGCCAGCACACCCACACGACAAGGAGGAAGGAGAGGCAGCAGCAGACTCCCACGCGCAGCGGGCACCCCAGCCACGCCTCCAGGTGCAGGCAGGGCCCCCGCAGATCAAGAAAGGGACAACTCCAAAGGGCAGTGGTGCCCCCCCCCCGGCCACTCACAGGTAGCCACAATGGGGAAAAGGCACTTACTTCCAGGTCCCCTCCTGTCTGCGGGTAACCCTGTGACCGGCGACCACCCCTGCCCAGCACACAGCCGCATCCTGGGCCCGGAGACGTCCGAAGCCCACGGCCATCCAGCGAGGCTGAAAGGGGCTCCGCCTCTGGCCTCGTGGTCCCAGGCACGCCATCCTCCATTACAGGGGACACTTTCCTGAGGCCCAGCCCCCGGGGAGCCAGGGGGTGGGGGGGCCAGCCCTCCCGCAGGACGACGCAGGTGATCACCCCCAGCCCTGAGGCCCAGCGCAGGGCCGCCCGCTGCCGTTATGCTGGGGCCCTGGGCACCGGAGCATCCTGGAGACCCTGGGGAGTCTGAGCCAGGCGGGGGCCTTCCTTCCCAAAGACCTCTCTTGCCTCGGTGACCCGGGTTCTGGCTCCTGGCAGGCTCACGGGAGCTGCCAGCTGTGGCTCTAAGGGACTCCCCTTCTCCCCTCTCCTCCTCTGGAGAGGCATTGGGGAGGTGCAGGGTGGACGCCGCCGCCACTGGGAGGCCCCGGGAGGCAAGCTGTGTGCTTAGCACCGACCCCCAGGCCCCAGAGGACGTGGTGGCTAGTAGCTGGGTCCGCTTCCTCCCCAGATGGGATCGGTGAGCAGTTCTACCCGCCCACAGGCTGGGAGACCCGTCCCCCTGCTGCAAGGTTCAGCTCAACGGCCAGCACCATCCTGTACATCTCCCCAGCACCGGGACCGAGGCCCCAGGGCCCTGGGGGAGGGGAGTTCTCATGCCCTCCAGCCTGGGAACTGTCCAGGCTGCAGGAAAAGAAAGGAGGGGAGGCAGGAGGTGGCTGCAAAGGCAGAACATGGCGGCTGATTATGATAATGAATTCATCGTCAGGATGCTTCCCTGGCAGCGGTTGCCAAGGAGACGAGCAGCTCAAGCAGCTGGTCCCCAGCCCCAGATTCCAGGGGCTGTGATGGGGGTCAGGCGGAGCGGCAGGCCAGCCAGGGACCTCAGACCTTGCTCACCTGGGCAGGGGGGAGGTAGGCCACCTGGAGAGTGAGCATCAGAGCAGCCGCATCCCAGATGCACAACCAGGCCTGCACCACCCAGTTCACGAGTGGCCACGAGGTGGGGCGGGCCCCAGCACTGCAGGACCCACAGCAGCAGGAGAGACCTCAGCCAGACATCAGGAGGGACTTCCACAGCCTGAGCTCTGGGCAGAGATGGACCCCTCTTTTGAAACAGGTGGAGGCACGGCAGGGTCCTCAGTGTAGGGATTCTGACGCATGGAGAGACAGGCAGGGCAGGCGGGAGGGACTGAGGGTGGTGGAGCCTTGGGCATTGGCCAGGGGAGCCCCCCAGTCAAGGCCTGACAGCACCCCTCGAGGCGGTCAGCCCACCCACAGCCGTGCCGCAGGTCCTGGGTGCACACGTGTGCGTTCTGCCTGCCCTGCACTCTCGGGAGGGGGCGGCCGCCACCCCCAGAGGGAGACCCCACTGCTTTCCGCTCTCCCCTCCCACCCCCTCCCCCCATCTGACTGCAGGGAATATTTCTTTTCCGGAAAACGTGACAAGGTCTCCGCCACCTCATTCCCACGTCTGGTTCCCACTGTTGGGAGGGCACCAGGGGGGGTGTCATGGTGCTGGCCCACAGCCCAGACTCCCCGCTCCCTTCAAGGACTAAGCTGGGCGATGACTGGGATTATTCACCTCATTCTACATATTCAGTGAAATACACCTTTCATAAGCGAACGGCAGGAAGTCGTGTTACCAGCACCCCACTTGCTCAGCCCCAGCCCCTGGCTGGCAGAGCTGGGAGAGAAGGATGGGGAGGGGTCCCTGACATCAAGCACCACCCCCCAGGCTCCAATGCAGCTACGCGCCAGGCAGGCGACAGCCCAGCAGATTGGAAGAAGGTGCTCATCCGCTTTACAGATGAGAAAACGGAGGCTGTGATGCAGCTCCCCGCGGCCACGCGGGGCCGAGCCTGAGCACGCTTCCACTGGCGGGGTCTCCCCAGGATAACGCCCATCCCGATAAGGCCGGGTGGCCTGGGAGCCCAGGAGGGGACGGGGGCGGAGCCGCCAGTGTGAGGTCCAAGCTCCCACACCGGGTCCCCGGGGAACCTCCCGCTGCCTCGTCCATCAGGACTGCAGTTGGCGCTGCAGCCCGGAATCTAATTTCACCCTTAATGAACTGCTCTGCCTCCAGTACCTGGGGCCACTGCCAGTCTCTGGGCGACAGGAAGCCTGGACTCCTGATGGCTGCTCCGGGCGCAAACAAGCCAGACGCGAGGAATCGCTCTGAGATCCCGCCGCGGCCCGAGGGAGTGGGCGGCCGTGTGCAGACCCTACCCTGGAAACGAGCCCCGCCCACAGGGCCGCCCACCCAGGCCCACTGCAGTCCCGCCAGGCCCCCGTACACGGCAAGTAAGTGCTCAGTAAACGCCTCAGACCTGACAGGCCCCAACCCAGGAAGTCCCAGACCCTGGGAAGGTCCAGCTCCGGCCTTGGCATTTGAGGCCTCCCTTGAATTAAATTAAATTGAATAATTGCACATTCTGTGGATTTCACATCAATTAAAGAAAAAAACAGAAACAGGCCAGGTTGTCAGGGACTGAAGCAGAGGGTAAGGCCCATCCGCCCGTCTGTGCCCGGGCAAGCCCTCCCCACCCGTGCCTCAGCTCCCCTCTGCGCCCTCCCCACCCGTGCCTCGGCTCCCCTCTGCGCCCTCCCCACCCGTGCCTCAGCTCCCCTCTGCCCTCCCCACCCGTGCCTCAGCTCCCCCCTGTGCCAGCACAGATTTGGGCGGGAGAGCCTACCCCTCTGCCCACACTGCTCCCCGCACCCCCTGCCACCAGGGGACCTGACCCCATCCTTCAAAGAAGGACACTGCTCTGAGGCTTCCTGGGGGGCAAGGAGGGCCCCAGCCTCCCCCGGGATGCCTTAGCATCCACACGTGGGGATCAGGCAGCCGCTGGCTGGGTGATTTCCTGTGCTGTGGTGCGGGGGTCCCCCTCCAGGTGTGTTCTCTTCCACGGTCCACACTGAGCTCTGTCCTTGTAAGTCCTGGTCTCCCCCGGCCCCGGCTCACTCTGGGGGTCCCCGTCTTGGGGTGCGTCCCCCAGGCCTACCACACACACCCCCAGCACAGCCACCTTTGGGGTCCCTTGAGTGCCAGGCTCTGTCCAGGGAGCTGGCCTGACGAAACGGTCAGCATGGCTGACCCCCGGCCCTGCGGGTCCCATAGCCCCAACCGCGCGGAAGCCTGCGCAGGAGCGGGGTGAGGAGGGGAGGGGTCCCCTGTGGGAGGCACTGCCGTGGACAGCCCTCTGAGGTCAGGGCCCAGGGCAAATACCATCTTTCGGGGGAGAGGTGCTTCCCCCGCCACGAGGGGTCAGTTTGGACCACCCTGGGCATCTGACATCCCCTTCGTGAGCACAGGAACCCATGCAGGCGCTCAGGGTACCCCCACACCAGGGCCCCTCACAGACCCGCCTCCCCAGGTCGACAGCACGGCCAGGCCTGCTCCCCCGGACTCTTCCTGAACACCCTCCAAGCGGCTCTCGGGCTGGCCCACTCCCCCCGCGCCCCATGGGTCATAGCTCAGGGGTCCCCTAGAAACACTCCTGGTGTTCTGCTGGCCTCCATCTGCACACCTCGAGTGGCAGCCATGGGCAGGACCTCGGTTTAACAAGCCCCCTCCCGGACCAGCCCTGGTCCTGACCCCGGGGGGCCACCAGGCACGTGCTTGCCTGGGTCCTTCTCCAGGCCAGAGCGCCGTCTGCTCCCCAGCCATAAGCCACCGAGGGCGTAGGGTGAGGGATCAGTGACAGGGCCACCTCATGCTCCCCCGACCCCAGGGGCACCAGGAGCCCTGATGACAGAGACAAAGCCCAACACTCGTCCAGCAGAGACTTGTCTGATTCCACGGGAAAATCCCCACCACACACGGTTAGCACGAAGGAGGACGACAGCCTGAATCCGATCTCCTTTAAGAAACGCAGAGACAGGCACAGATGCCCGGAAGGCAATCGGGAAAGACAAACGCTCCTCCTCAGCTTTTCTGCATCTTCTCCATTTCCTACGGTGGACGTGTGTAATTTTCATAATCAGAAGAGGTAATGGACCATAACCAAGTGTTTCTCTAAGAGGCCGCCAGCCCCTCTCGCTCAGACCACGCAGTGCTGTCTGCCCACCACCTGGCCTGAAACACTGGATTTCCGTCCACACGATATTAATTCAGCTCTCAGCTAATCAAACCGCACAAAGCGGAGAGGACCGTCTTGGAGAACGTTGACCAAGTCCTCCTTGGTCTGTGAGCACAAGCTCTGTGAGCACAAGAGGCTGAATCGGGAGGCGGAAGCAAGCGGCCACGCGCCTGCCCCAAGCGCCCCGTCCGCAGGCCAGCCAGTGATGGGCCAATCTCCCCACTTTCCATGTCCCGCACGGAGCTCGCTTGGAGAGACGGCCGTGGGCTCGTGATCAGGACCGCGGCCAGCGCCCTGCACGCCGTCCCGCCTCGGCTCACCCGGGTCACCCCCGCCAGAGGCTGAGCTCCAAATGCTCTCGCTTCCTGTTCCTCCGGGTGAAAGTCGAACCCCGGGTCAGGCCCTGCCCTCCTGCTGGAGGGCCCGTCCCGGTGCTGCCACCACACCCCACCAAGGCTTGGCCTCCAGGGAGAACAGACTTCTAAACGCCAGTGGACCCAGCCAGGCCCGGCAGGACTGGCAGCCCTGCTCAGAGCCCTGCTCCCAGGAACAGAAATGGATCGGCAGGTGCTCACCCAGGCTCCTCCCACTTCCACATTCCACTCCCCTCCCCCGCCCCCGCTTCCTCCCCCGAAGCCTGGAATCCCAGGAGAAACTGGCCTTTTCCTCAGACAAACCCTTCCAATATTTTTTTCCAAGCCTAAATGTAAAAGCAAGCTCGGAAGTTCTAAGCTCTCTAGTCAGGTCAAGAATGAGGCTCCAGGGAAGGAAGGGGCGGACCAGACAGGACCCAGAGGAGGGAGGGGCCTGGGCGGGGGCACACGCAGCAGACAGCCAGGGACAACCTGGGAGCTGAGACCCGTCCCCACAACAGACGATGAAGGAATCTCTGGAGACGCTGTTTCCAACGAGTCCGAGTAGGACTTTCTGGAACAAACGCGGTTCTGTACGTTTATTCTGTGCATTATTCCAGGGGGCTTCCCTGGTGGCGCAGTGGCAGAGAATCCACGCTCCCAATGCAGGGGGCCCGGGCTCGGTCCCTTGCCAGGGAACTGGATCCCACATGCACGCTGCAGCTAAGAGTTCACAACTAAGGAGCCCACGTGCTGCGACTAAGACCCGGCACAACCAAATAAACAAATAAATAAATATTTAAAAAAATATCCCGGGTAATCTGAAGACATTAAAGACCTAATTTTACTCAAGCCGGGTAGCCGGCAGAGCCTAAGGACGCTCGGCTCTGAGTACATCCTGGAGATGAAGGTCAGACTCAGGGCTGGCGGCTGGAACACACCCACCCTCACGTCTCAACCAAGGAAAGCCAACATGGCCTCTGCGAGGAGTGGCCGGAAGAGGCCCGCCCGCTCCAGCGCACCCTCCCTTGGGCCGATCCCAGCTGCTGGGCAGTGGGACCGAGGCTCTGGGCCGCTGGTGGCCGAGAAGAGGCGAGAGCCCCCTCGTGGGTGGGCACCCGCCCCAGGCCAGGGGTCTCCCCACCGTCCTTGGGGCTGCTGGAGAAGGCGCAGCCCTCACCCAGCCTCTGCCGGGCTTGAGCGCCGCTGGCCCCGCTCACCAGCGCGCGCTTGGGTCCGTCACTCAGCCCGGCTCACCTGCGCCCCGCCCCGCGGCATCAGGACACCTGGTAGAAGTCCTGCCGCTGTCCCTGTTCTCCCTTCAGCAGGCACCATCCTGCCCGTTCCCCAGGGAACCCCCTTTGCACTTGCCAAACCCAGGCCTTCACAGTAGGGAACTCTGGGGCCTGCATGCCCCGGGGCTCTGGCTGGGCTGTGGATGAAGCCACCCAAACGCACTAGGGCAAACTGAGGAATGTGGGCCCTGCAGCCCCACTGGGAGGCACGCAGGCCCCAGAGCTGCCCACCCAGGGCCTCCAAGACCCAGGCATCCCCAGCCCTGCTTCCTCCTGGATGAATTAGAAGCTTGGTGCAGCCCAGCTTCAGACAACAAAGACCAGCCCTCTCCCTAACTCCAGACCGTTTGCAAAACAGCACCCGGACCACCTCCCCCCAGCTCCGGCCATGGCTGCCTTAATTCACACGAGGAACAAACAGGCTTTAGAAACAGTCATTTCTTTGCCCTGACCCCTCCTGCACGCGCCCACCTCACCAAGAGGGGTTTTGGGGGTTCACCGGCACCCACCAGCTGCCAGGGGAGCAAGCTGGGAGCGGTCATCGGGCCACAGCCGCCTGCAGAACAGTGGAAAGAAGGCCTAGGGGGCGGGGGCAGCTGCGTCAAACCCTCCCCTCAGCATGGAAGGCAGAGTCCCTGGGGGACAACCTCGGGGCCGCACGCCCCTCTTCTTTCTACCTCGGATCTCACCAAGCTGGCCCGGGCTTGCTGGCCAGGTGCCCCACAGCTGGGAGGGAACTGCATGGCACGGATGAGGCCCGTTTCCCGATGCCGCAGAGCTGTCAGCAAACCGCTGTTGGAAAGCACAGCCGGGCACCAGCCTTCAGAAGGGAGTGGCTGTGCTAGAAGGAGTCTCCCATGCTCCGGGGCAGCGCCAGGAGATGGGCTCAGCCTGGCGGCCCACGTGACACTAAGTCACCACACGACAGCTTAGGAGGGGGTGCAGCTCATCAGGACGCAGCCCGTGCGGAAACCTGGGGTCCCCTTTACGGTCTGGGGGTCCATTGGTACAACCCGCTCGCAATGGTCCTTCTCAAGCCAAAACCGTTCTGGCCTCTATGCTCGGAGGTCCAGGGCGCTGGGACCATTCAGCCGTGGAAGGAAGACCTCCCCCAATACCCGGGCAGCTGTGGAACAGTGAGGTCCTTTAGGAAAACGGCCAGTCCTCCTGGACAAACACAGCTTCAGACGGGGGCCCCGTGTCTAATCACGCGGCCACGTTCACAGCAGCCCCAAACCCCTCCATCCAGGCGCGGTCACTGGCCGACGGGACTGAGAACACACCCGGGCCGCGCGGAGGGCGGACGGCGCGGGGTGCTGTCCCGGACGCGCCCGCCTCCCTCTGCCTGGTCTTCCTCCTTGCTGAGTGACAGACAACGCGGCCAGGACCCCGTGAACGTCACACGCTCCGAGCACTGTGCTGAGTGAGTCACAGGAGACAAGCACAGAGTGGTGTCCCCACGTCACAGATGAGGGGACACCGGGCCCAAGGCAGGATTCCCCGCCAGGCCCCCGCAGAGCCCACGGTCCCCACGGCTCACCGTCCTCTGCCCACGCGCGCCCCCTGAACCATCACTGGTTATAACCTCACACCACACCTGATGGGGCGTGGGGGTGACGAGGTGACGTCCGTGACTAAGGCACGTACCCGGCGATCTCCATGCAGGAAAGGCCCTCCGTTTACACTCGAGAACGTTTCAGATGACCCGCCCACGAGGTGACCCAGGCAGCACGGTTTATAATGAGGCTGCCGGACACAGGCCAAGGTCTCTCACAAGCCTTGGCTCAGGAAGGCGCAGAAGGCTGCAGCCCAGGGCCAGCCCAGCATCGTGAGCCCCAGGCCTGGCCCCCAGCCCCACCCCACCCCCGGCCCCCACAAGGAAAGGGTCGCAAGCCCGCAGTGCCTGCAGCACGTCCCGCCCTGTCGTGCCGAGCGGAGGTTCGGCCCTCCGCGGGGTCCCCCACCGCCATCCTGGCCCTCAGCACCTTCCACGAAAGCCCCCAGAGAACTCTCGGTCCTCTGGAGCCTGTCCCTTCTCCGGGGCATTCAGAACGCAGCACCCGGGGGTGGGGGCAGCCTGGCGGGCTTGCCAGGACGGACTCAGGACGCCTGTGAGCAGTGGCCAGGAGCAGACCCCGGGCCTCACCGTGGACACGCAGGCGCGCGGGGATTAACACAGCCTAGGATTCACTTACTGACCAAAACGGACCGGGAAGAACCCCCTGAGATGCTCTATCCACCACCAGGCTCGGGCTGCGCTCCTGGAAACAAGCCGGTCTCTTCACAATCATTCCGGGTTTAGGTGTTTTCCGAGGCGGTGCCCACGTCGAAGCCCCCCGCCGAGTCTCCGTAGAGACTAGTTTCAATGTCTGACTTGTACCGGTTTCTAACAAAACAGATTTTTCTTTGTTCTGATCTGTGAAACTGTCAAGAACGGAGCTTCCTACCGACCCCATCACCCTGAGGACACAGACCGTTTGCGGGGATTCACGACAGTGTAATTAGACACCGTGATTAAGAAACACTTCATTAAAAAACACTTCATTGTCTTATTGTGGGTGAGAAATCCTACGATGAGGCCTGAGGTCTCCAGACAGCCTACTGGGGACAGTCTACTGAGCCCTGGTCTCCCTGGAAACCACAACCCTCCTGCCGTTTTCACCTTTGGGGAAATTTCCATGAGATTCTCCAACTCTTCAATCGATAGACATTTCCTCCCCAGGATTGCAGCGAGGTCTGGGAGCTGCAAGAAGCTGAGAATACAGCCGTTCAGACCCCAGGCTCCTCTCAGAAGCAGACACCCAGGGCCACTTGCCCTGGGGCCCCCACGCCCCCCAAGTGCAGTCACACCGAGGAAAAGAGAGGCCAGCACGTGGGCCCACGCTTGCCCACCCGAGGGCGGACAGGTGAGAGGGGCAGCGGGCGGCCTGCACGTGACCAGTTATCCGAGGCCACGCAGGGGACTGCAGCTGGGCCCTGAGGCCCCAGGCCCCCATCCCGCTGCCCCAGCCACAGGCCCCGAAATGTCAGCGGCCCCCCGAGACCCACCTGGACGCCATCCGAGGACGGAGGGGGCTCGTTGGACTGGCCCGAGAGAAGGCAGCTCCCAAGAGTGAGCCGCTCAGGCGAGCCCCGGCCTCCAGGGGCCAGTCCCTGCCCTGCAGTCACCGGCATTTTCCATCCCACCTATTTCAAACACAGTCTCACCTGGCAACTCCAAGTGGCTTTTGGATGTTGGAAAAGTCAACCGATCTGCACCCCAAGTTCCCATCACTGGGCCGAGACCCCTTCTGTCCAGCGTGAGTGGGGCAACTCAGGAACTCGACCGTCTCAGCCTCGGTTTCCTCACCAGTGAAAATGGGGCCACAAAGTGAGGAAGCCCTGAGACCAGCGGACAGAGGGCCGGCCCAGAAGACGTGCGGTTCCCCTCCCCTCCTAACTCGAGCCTCGGGGAGACCCCCCACCCCCTCACCATGGTGGAGCAGCTGCCGCTCCCACCCGTGAGGGGAGGGGGCCGCACACCCAACCCAGGCTCTCAAAGGACCCCCAAGGGCTCGCCTGAAGCAGATGAGTAGCCCCTGGGGCCCCACTGGCCTGGACACGCATCCTGAAGTGTTTGGGGGCCTTTTCTGTGGCTCACACCCCCTCTGAGAAACTCATGAAAACCCTAGACCGTAGCTAGAAAATCCTCTCGTGTAAAGATGCCCTGCTCTAGGGGTGCACAGACCCTCGGAGCCCCGAGACCTGCCTGGGGCTGTGAAGGGCAGGCAATGGTGAGCTGAGATGCACCCCTTCCCCACCCCACACGGCCCAGCTCCTCGCGACAGGGCCCCCACTCACTGCGGACGACACCAGCCTGCCCGCCCAGAATCCCGGCCAGGTCTGGGTGAAGAGCCATGCGGGGCGGGGACCTGCCCAACCGGGGACTGCTCTCCCTCTCCAGCCAGAGCAGAGGAAGGGACACTGCAGGGGCCTCGGGGCTGGGAGGGGGGCCCGGGCGGGCTCCCCTCAGCCTGGTCCAGGATCCTCCTGACTCAGGGAAGCCTCCCGCCCCCACAGGCAGCAGCAGTGATGGCGATGGCTCCAGGCCCAGAGGCACGTCCATGGAGACAGCCCGTCCGCAAAGGGCAGGGGCACCTGGCCTGATGCGCGCAAAGCCCGGGGGCCAGAGGGCGGCCACCTCCCTCCCCGCCTCTGACACCCAGAGGGCTCAGCACACCTCTGCCTTCCAGAAGCCAGGCTTTGCTGGAAGGTGGCCCAGGAGGGCAGCTGCCCCAGCCCCGCGACCACTCCGGCCCCCACTGCCCCTCCCAGGCCCAGCTCAGGAGGGGCCTGACCTGGTTTAATCAACAAACCAAACAGACAAGGGCCAGTCCCTGCTGGAGGGCGGGGGGTGCACAGGGGAGGCCGCACCACTGGGGACCAGCATATGGGGGCAGTGAAGGCCTCCTGAGTCCAGTGGGCTGGGCCCAAGGATGGGCTGGGCCTGGGGACAGCTAGTGAATTCCAGGCCCGGGGAGCCGGGGGGTGACCGATGAGCAGCAACAGCGGGACAGAGATGTCGCCGTTCAGGAGCACCCCCGGGCCGGCGCCGGGAGGGTGGAGACCCCACGCGGTGGCCTCCACAATGCCTTGGGGGCAAGGGCAGCTCTGCCCCGTTCACTGCCCCTGGACCCTCACACACTGCAGGCCCACCTGTCCCGACTCGGGCACTCCCGAGGCGGGGGCAATGCAGACCCACACCCGAGAGCAGCTGCCTGGCCCCCAGTCCCCACACTCTGTTCCCAGCTCTGAAGGCTGCAGCTTCCAGGACGCAGGACGCACGGAGGGGCCGGCCACTTCGGGCCTGGGCAGGGAGAGGCCACACAGAGGGGACCCCGGGAAGTGCCGCCGGCGGGGACCTTCGTGCCCAAAGCACAGCGAACCCTCCAGCAGCCGCACCACAGGTCAGACAGGAGTGGGGGCACCGCTGGGCTGTGCCCAGACACCAGAGGCCACCTCGGGCCAGGACCTGGCTGATCAGAGCTGGCCCCCGCCCGGCAGGGAGAGGAGGCACGGGGCTCTTCCAAGGAGGAAGAGCGCACCTGGGCATGTCCGCCCCGGGAAGAACCAGGTCACCTCCCTGGGGCAGGCGGGGGCTGACACAGTGCCAGGGGAGCCTCTGCCTCTTGGGACTCCCGGGGTGGCTCAGCGCTGGGGCTGGGAACAGTGGCCAGGAGGCCTCCAGGGCTGTGGGGACCCCCAGGACACCTATCCCTCCAGCAGCTTGGCATTTCCTCCCAGGGTCTTCTCCCCCACCCACAGAGGGTCCGTCCAGAGCACACACTCACAGGTCACAGGCACACTCACGGGCACACACCCCCTCATCCCAGGTGGGCACTTGGTCGGAGACGGTTTCCCAGAATCCACCCCTCACTCCCATCCCCAAATGCCTCTTTCTCACAAAATGGCCGAGTCCTGGGCCCAGTCTAGCTGGGATGGGAGAGAGCGCCTGTAGGCTCAGAGGCCGTGCTCGCCACCAGCACAGGCGCGCGTGCGCGCACACACACACACACACACACACACCACACGCTCGAACACCCGTGTGCGCACAGTGCCGGCCTGTGGCCACCAGCCCTGGCGCAGGAGCCAGGAGTTCCCTGAACAACGGGCCCAGGGCCACCGACAGCCCTCCCAGGGCCAGGGCTGGCGGCCCCCCTCTTCCTGGGGGTCCACTCTGCAATAAAGGGGGTCTGGAGCCCAGAACGCGCGCAGGGGCGTCAGGCATGCACCTGCTCCCCCAGCGAGCCGCGGCAGGGGCTCGAGGCTGTGCTGGGGGGGGAGGGGGGCGACGCAGGCCAGGCCAGGGGTGGGTGCAGGCACCACGGGGCAGGAACAGCCAACTATCTACCCTGAGCCCACGGCTGGGGGCGGAGAGTAACGACGGGACCCCTCCGCCATTGCAGCACCCCAGAAGCGCACCCTAGAAGGAGGGCCAACCCCTCCCCCCATTCCCCCTTCTTTGAGGGAACCCATCTAGAGGGGGCCCTCTAGGAGTCCAGATCCAGTGACAGGACGGGCAGCGCCGCCCTCCCTCCCTGGTCGGCCCTTTGTTCGGTGCAGTGGCCGTGGGGAGGGGCCTCTCAGGGCTGAGGAGGGGAGGCTGGGGCGCTGCACATCTCCCCATCCTGCGGGGGAGGGACTGATGCAACCCAACCAGGCCGCTGGCGGGCGCGAGAGGGGGACAGGCGCCCCCACCCCGACCCCAGAACTCCTTCCGACCAGACGTCTCCAAAATCGCTCTCCAACCTCTGCCCTTCTCTTGAACCAAGGTACCCCAGGCACACGGTGTGACTGACGCGGGCGCTCGGACACACACGGAGGCCCTCGTAGCCCGCAGCTGTGCGCCCACGGGCCACCAGCGGCCGATCGCCCGGGTGCCTCGCGACCCGCGCCCGCCGCCCGGGTGGGCACTCACACGTAGGCGTGGTAGATGAAAGCCCAGCCGCGCGGCCGCTCCAACACGTTGTAGAGGAAATTCTGCAGCTTGCGGTAGAAGGCGTTGCGCTTGGGGGGCTTCCCGGCGCCCGCGCCGCCCGCGCGCGGCTTACTGAGGATGCTGCCGCGCTTGGGGGCCTCGGAGCCGGCGATGAGCAGAGCGCCGTCTCGGGTGGAGTCGGGCGCGCCGGGGTCCAGCCCCACGAAGCCCACCTTGAGCTTCTTCTCCCCGCTCGGGCCAGGGTACACGCCGCCGTTGCGAGACTTCTGCACCATGGTGCCGGGCGGCGCCCGGGCGGGCGCGGGCTCAGCGGGGGCGGCGCGCGGGGGGCGGCGCGGGCCCGAGCCCAGTTCCCCGGCCCTGGAGCCGCATGGCCAGGCGGCGGCGGCGGCGGCGGCGGCGGCGGCGGCGGCTCCGCGCTCCTGCCGGGTCCGGGCCGCGCGCGGGGACGCTGCGGCCCCCTCGCTCCGCGCGCGCCTGGGCGCCTGGCCCGCGGCCGCGCCGGCTCCGCCCGCCGCCTCGCCCCGCCCCCCCCTCCGTTAACTCCTGCGCCGCCGCCCCGGCCGCGGGAGGGAAGGGGAGGAGAGGAGGGGGAAGAAAGAGGAGGGAGGGTCAGGCTGCGCCACCCCGCCGACCTCTTCCCGCCCCTCCGGCCACGTGTGCCCTGACGAGGGGATCCGGCCCCCTGGTCCCCTCTGGGGTGGGCAGGACCAAGCAAGCACACGCCTGAGCAGAGACCCCAGCTCTCCCTGGGATCCCCAGGCGGTGCGGTGCCGGGGCCTGGCCCCAGGCGAATTCTTACCAGCTGGGCCCGGACTGGACCCCTTGGAGCCGGGGAGGCCAGGCTCTCTGTTAGAAGGCCCAGCTCCCCGGGACCTTATGCTCCTGGCCTCTAGATGGGCCAGGCATGAGGACGCTTTAGAACCCAGGCCCTTGGACGTGCAGGGAGGCCTTTGTGGAGACTTCCTTCCTAAGAGGTAGCGTGAACTGGGCCTTGGAGAGGACGTCCCCGCGGGGGAGACAGCTGGGGAAAGGTGGGAGTGTGCAGAGGCTTCTCGGCAGGAAGGAGGGTCAGGAAGCTCAGACCTGAGAGACACCCCGGGGAGCCTTGAAGTCCCCCAAGGGGCCTGGGATTTGTTCTGCAGACCCCAAAGAGGCCGGAGGCAGGGGCAGGGGGTTGGAGAGTGGGCCCCAGGGCAAGACCTAGGCCTCAGGAGAGCAGGCTCTGGACGCAGACGGCAGCGTGTCCCCTTGGCGGGGAGTGGGCAGAGTTGGCCTCCCCTGTGGCTGTGGGTGTCCTGGGGGGTCACTCAGGAACCTGCTGCTGGAAGACCAGAGGGCTCATTCCTCAGCTCCCGAGGGGCCCCTGCACACTCGATGCTGTCAGCTCCTCACGATGCCCCCCCCGGACCTCCCATCTGCACACCTAGGATGGTGTTGGCTTCAGGGGCCCCTCCTGACTACACCCAGACTCCTCCCACATTCACCTGGCATCGTGGGATGTACCAAGCAAAAGGCCCTGTTTAGTAGCTGGTGATGCCCTCACCGGTAACGGCTGCTAACACAGGACCCCTGGCGCCAGGTCAGCTGTGTCGTTTGCCCTTTGGGTTCCAAAGGCATTGGTGTGGTTTTGTTTTTCTTCAGTTGGGCAGAAAGCATAATGGACAGTGCAGGCACAGGGCTAAGTCATCTAGAATGCTGGGGAGACCACAGCGCATGCCACACCCACACCTGTGCACACAGGTGCACCCAGGGGCCACACTCCTGACCCCCACCTCCCTGCCTCCAGGCCTGCTCACTAGCTACGATCTCCAGCGTTAGGTGGGTTCTCCCCCGCTGAGCCCAGGCCGAGGGAGGAGACGGAGGCCCTGGCTTACGAACGGGAAGAAGGGGCCACTGCGTCCCGCGCGCACTGGGTCTGCACGGGGGTGGCGTCTGGGGGACACACATGCTCAGTCCTCAGAAACTGGGCGAAACACCTGGGACTCAGACGTGCAGACACCACGAGGGCTGGGCCACCCCCTCCTGCTGAGGGGAGGCCTCCCAGACCCTCGGGTGCCACCTGGGCTGGGCATGGTCCCTCCCTGGGGGAGCCCCTCCCCAGGGTTGGATGGAGGGCAACGTGAGCCCACGGTTAGCGTGGCTCACCGAGGATGAAGGGGTCACCTGTGCAGGTGACAGGTGTCCCTGTCACCTGTGCAGGTGTCCCTGAGACAGCAGCAAGGTTTGGGCTCGGCCTTCCAGGGCACTGAGCAGGAAGAAAGGACGGCACGTCCCTGAGGTCCGAGGGGCCCCTGGCTGCCTTCATGACCTCCTGGGGGAGGCGGTGCTGAGAGGGAGCCCCCACCCGGCTGGAAGGGGACAGGGCTCGGTTGCAGGCGTCCCCACCTCCCCGAGCCCCTGCTCGCTTGTCTATGGTGGCGTTGGCACCAAGAGCTTCACCGCACCTCTTGGAGGCTCTGGAAGGCGAGCGCCGCATCATGCTCTGTTTAGGGCGTCCTTTCCATGATCATCTGTGTCTTGCACACCACGGGCTGTGCACTGTCAGCAGTCTGGTCACCAGTGCCCCCACCCCTGCCACCTAGGCAAAACAGGTCGTTGAAAAGAGTCAGTCGGGGTGAATTTCATGCAAGTGACAGGAGTTCCATTTATTTAAAAATAGATGGGAAAAGCTTTCAGGCTCAAGCCATCTTTGCCAAGACTGCACTGACGGGATCCAGAGAAGGGGAGTGGAAAAATTCGGAGGCACGCAACGCCCAGCCCCAGTCTGGGGAGAAAGCTTCCACCGGGACTCCGGGGCGGCCGCTGCCACGCCGGGCGCTGTCCTTTCAGCACCACCCCAGAACCTGCTGAGCCCAGCCCAGTCTTCTTTTGCCCTCTCCCCTGGCCTCCCCCTCCTGTCCCCCACATCACCGGCTACACTGAGCTGTCACATCACAGGCCAGCTCAGAGTCTCACCCCCTGCCCCCCAGTACTCCTGTGTGTTCCCTTCCTGTGGGGGAGCTCACCACACCGGGCTGTGACCTTGCTTCCCGGCCCGGCTCCACTGCCTTTGGGTGCATCTCACTCACCGTCGTGTCCCCCAGAGCCTGGCACAGATGAGGCCAGGGCATGTCACAGCGGCTGTGTGGTCAGGGCATGTCACAGCGGCTGGTGTCGGAGGCCATATGGAAGCATCTGGATCATCCCCTCTTTGGGAAGCTTCATGGTGACCCTTCCCACGGCTCAGACCACGGGCTCAGCATTTCCCGGGAAGCCGCTTCTCCACAAGCCCGGGGGTTGTGACTCTAGCTTCACAACAGACAGATGGTGGAACCAGAAGACTTCAGAGCACAGGGGAGCGAGTGGAGAGGTTGCAGGCTTCCCCTGGCCGTCCGTCCCGTCCGTCTGTCTGAGGGCCACCAGCGGCAAGGTCCCGCAGGCCGTCCCCGGGGGAGGCAGCTCCGGCACCCTGCTGTGGGATCCCTTTTTGTTCAGCCCCATCTGATGCTTTGTTGACACCTGCAGTCACCAAAAAGATACTTACCTCCCGGTGTTCAGCCATGCTCAAGTTCATGGCCAGTGACCACGTGGACATGGGGGCAGACCCTGAAAAGCAGAGTTTCCTGTTTCACCACCACCCCATTTCCTCCCAGTAGAAAAGGAGCAAGGTGCTTCCCCAGCCACACGCCTCCAGAAAAACAGATGGTCCCGCAGAGGCCCAGAGGGAAAACTCCACCAGGCCGAGAAACAAGACAACTTGGGGAAATGAGAAGAGACATGTTCTCAATCACATAACCTGGGTCAGGGCTGTTGTCGTCTTCGTGCTGTGATTTGGGCAACAGGAAGCACCTACCCAGACAGAAAGCCCCACCCCCTCCAAGGAATTTTCCGTTATTAGGAGGAAGGGCTGTATTATTTATCCAGCTCATGGGGGGAAAAAAGAAGTGAGGAAAAATTCAAGATACGAAAGCACTGATTTTTTTAAACGTCTTGCACTAAAGTCAACATAAATTCAATTTATAGGGCTTTCTTTTAACGGCTCAGAACCCTCAACAAGCTTCCCGAGCCCCAGCTGATTGCACGCGGGAGCTGACCTGCATTTCTCAGCCGCCAATAACACCTTGACGCCGGGAGTCCATGGTCGCCTGTGACAGCGGAGACAGGCTGGGCAGCAAAGGTGGCCCTGGAGGCGTCCGGATGGGTGGGAAGCATCGCGTGGATTCTGGGCTCTCGAGGGGGCCCCCTCTTGGCCATCTGCCCTCGGGCCCCGCCCCCGCTCTCTGCGGGGGGGCCCGTTCCCAGGAGCGAGGGGTGCGGGGGTTGTTTGGGAGGCCGTGTCTTTTGTCATCTCTGAGGTGTGATCCAGGCCCCACCAGCGCTCTCTCTCTCCGAGTCAATTCTCCCATGACCCACTTTCCTCGCCGTGGCCTCTTTACCTGTGTGACCTGGCCCGGCGGTCGCAGACCTCCACCTCTCTACCCCACGTCCCTTCCTCCCAGCTCCCCGCCCTGGGCACACGGCAGCTTCAAGGACCCTCAAGCAGGTAAAGGGGGCTTTGAATATACTGTTCCCTCTGGCAGGAATGCTGTTCCCTCCATTAGCACCCAAAGGTCCCTGTGGTTCTCAGGGAGGCCCTGCTCGTGGATCTCCCCTGAGGTGCGACTCCAGCCCCAGCTCTCAGGTTCCCCATCACAGTCTGAAACTGTGTTACTTGTTGGCTCACCACCTGTCCATCCCCCAACCCCACTAGACAGGGAGCTCAAGAGGAGGATGGTGCCACACTCACAGCCCTGTGCACACACCCACGGCCCCGTGCACACTCACAGCCCCGTGTACGCTCATGGGCCCGTGCACACACATACAGCCACATGCACAGGCACACAGCCCCGTGCACACTCTCACGGCCCCTGGCCCAGCCCACAGAAGCTGCTCGTCACATTCCCTGACTGAGCGAACACTTCTTTCTAGAGCTAGATGTTGCTTGGAGCCTCTAGCCAGGATGTGTCCCTGGTGACCGGCCCGGGGCTTGTGTGGCTTAGGGTCTGCCCAGGTAGACCACAGGCGGATGTGAGCTGGAGTGCGATGCCGTGGAGACAGGCTGCCCACCAGCAGAGCGGTCAGCCACCCTGCCCACACACGGGTGTGGGCATCTGGGTCCTGGCTGCCAGCCCACCGCCAGCCCCGGCTCGCTTGAGTGCCCGGCTTGCTTGGCCAGATGTCCAGTAGGCTTTGGACAGAGCTGTCCAGCCTGGCGCAGGGCCCACCCCCGGCCCCCTCACCCAGGACAAGGTCACCACACACTAAGCCAGGGAGATGGGACAGAAAGGCTGGACTCTTGGACCAGCAAAAGCAGGACACATCAGCCTAGACAGAGTTGGAGCCTCAGCCAGCACCACGGGCTCAGGCAGGGTGGCCCCTGATGAATCAGTCCACCAGCAAACGCGGTCCACCCACAGCGTGGCCAGAGGCAGGGTGCTGCCGGCTGCAGGGCATAGCCCTGGGGCGGCCCCGCGGGCTCATCCGAGCTGGCCAAGTGACCTTTGCAGAGCCCAGGGGTCCTCGCTGGTCGAGTGAAGAGAAGCGGCTCCCACCTCATGGGGCTGTCAGTGGGTGCTGAAAGGAGGCGACCTTGAAAACACCACCCAGCACAGAGCAGCATCCACGAAGCAGCAGGGAGATGCATGGTGACCCCAGTCCTGGCTTAGAAGCGCCCTCGTCCTTGGTTTCTTACAGACCCTCCCCCATGGGAGAGTCCCCCAGCTCAGACGCGCTGACCCCCTCCCTTCTTGGCATCCACCCACAGAGATGAGATCCACTTAGGCCAGTCATTCTTACCCAGGGCAGCTTTGTTCCCCAAGGGACATCTGTAACGTCTGGGGACACTTTTGGGTGTCATGATGGGCACAGGTGCTACTGGCATCTAATGGGTAGAGGCACAGAACAGGCTCCTCACCCCCACAACAGAGAATTATCTATCCCTGGATGTCAATAGTGATGAGGTTAAGACACCATGATTTAGGTTAACAAGGTCTTCTCTCAAGTCGCAAATATTTCCAAGGAGTTAGCCATTCACCCCTTAGTATAAAATAGTGCCAACAAATGGATTTTCTCCCTAAAGCTCCTAATAATACCCAAGCCAAGGGATGAGAATTTTCACGGCAGGACTCCACAATGTTGGGAAGGAGAGCAACTCTCCCCGACCCCAGGAAGGGCTTTGGGCGGGGCAAGCATCTGGGTGAGGGGCACACTTGCCAAGAGGCAACAGGACGGCTCATCATCAGAGTTCGACAAAGTAACCCTGCGTTTTCCATGTTGCTATTTTCTAGCCTGATGACAGAATCTACCTTTACACCATGCAGAACAGTGCAGTGTTTGCTCCTGTTTCACGGCTCTGTCTGTGTGTAACTGGGCAAGGCGCTGGACCTCTCTGGCCCTCGTAAATGATACCACAGGATTGTCACAACCATTCGCGGAGTTAAGGTTTGCATAGCACTTAGAACAATGTCTGGCATGAGTAAGCATTATATAAGCTTCAAAGTAAAAATAAATGCATCGATTCCAGGGCTGGCTCTGCAATCCTGCATTTCCAACATGTACCACCTTCCTCAACACTTGCGGGGAGGACCCTGGGTTTCCGGAGACACACAGTAAAGAAGGGATGAGAGGACACCAGAGGCAGCCAGCATCCCAGAGGCCTCACCCCCACGCCAGCGGAGGCGGCTGCAGGTCCGAGAGAGCCGGGGCTCAGGGGAGCGCCATATAATACAGACCCCAGCCCTAAAGGTGCGCAGGGCACCCATCCAGGTCCTGCCCACTCTGAGGGGCGCGAGGTTTGCGCAGAGGCCAGAGATGGAAGGGGACATTTCACAAACTTCCACCGTGAGGCTCAGAAGCATGACCCCCACCCCCTCCCCCGCCCCTCTTCCCTCCTTTGTTCTGTCCTCCAGCTCCCCTTTTGGCTCAGCCTTGCCGCCCCCCCTTTCTGGGCAGCTGAACCCCAGACACCAGGACCCCAGCCATCTCGAAAGACCCAGCTTCAAACAGCAGCTGGCACGGTCCTTGTCACCAGAGCCCAGGGCGGGCCCTCTGGGCCAGGGAGCTGGGCCCATCCGTCACTCGGGGCTGGCACAGCCCAACCACGGCCCCTACACCCCCCAGAGCTGCCAGCATCCCTGACAAGAAGATGGCTTTGGAGCCTGGGGCCACTTCACCGAGCATCTTCACAGAGGCGGTCCAAAGAGAATGATCTGGTCCCTGCCCCACTGACCCTTCCAGGTCCACCCACTCCGCCCAGGGCGGACACGGAACAGGCAGGGCCTGGGAGCTCTCGCCTCCCCCACCCCCGCTTCCGGCCGCACCCCGGTGTGCGGCTGATTGGACCTCTGCGCTGGCAGCGGGTTCGGCCGGGCTCCCAGCCACGAGCCCACGTCTGAGCGGCCCTCGCCCTCCCCAGCCGACCCCCAAAGAGAGACGCCAGGAAAGGAAGCAGCTCCTCTGGACACCAAGCTCCGTTCCTCCCCAACCCACCCAGACCCACCCCAGTGAAGTCATGAGCAGCCAGCGCAGCCCCCAGCCAGCTTCTCCCCGCACGGGCGCGGGACCGGGAAAGCTCCCCAGCGCTGCCTGAGTCCGGCCACCCACGGCGCCCTGGGCTCAATCCTGACTCCAGCCAGCCAGCAGTGCAGCTACAGCCGGGACACAGCTTGTGCGGGCGCACACACACTCAACACTCGTGCACACGTGTGCATGCGCACGCGTGCTCCCTCAAGCACGCACGAGATGCACGCATGCGCACTCACCTGCACACATTCGCTGCCCTGGCTCCCGTGGGCTCCAGGACCCCCACCACGTTCTCCCCACACTCCACACAACCACAGGCAGACGTGCACAGCTCCACACCCAGGTCACACTCACACAGGTGTGCACGGCTGGGTACACACACCAGGGGCACTCGTGTAACCTGGCACACCCTTGGTCCCACTCCGAGACGCACCAGGGCACCCAGGAGGAGACACACCCACAGCCCCTCACAAGGGCGGTCACTCCCTGGCAAGGAGCCCTGGGGTCTGAGGCCGCCGTCCAGACACAGGACGGTCACCACCAGGTCACCCAGGTCCCTGGGGGAGGGAGGGAAGGTGCTTCCTGTCTCGAGGGGAGGGCTCCGGGAGCCCTGGGGAGACGAGGGCAGGAGACAGACCCGATCTGGCCGGCTCAGCAGGACCCTGCAACCCCGAGGACCCATGAATTTTTCGGAGGTACCCAAAGTGCAGATTGAAGCTGCCACTTGGGTCCTGGCAGATCTTGCTTTCAATTATTCCCCAGCCCAGCAGAGGGTGGAAGACCCAGCCCCGGGCCTCAGCTTCAGGGGGCAATCGCCCAGCCTGGGCTCTGGCACCAGCCCTGTGGCCCCCACGTCCTGCGCGGCAGCCCAGGCATCCAAGCCCAGTGTGAGCGCTGGTCTGTGCCCCCCGCTCGGGTCCTGGCCCTGAGGCTGTACCCCCGCCTGCACCCCAGGGTGCCCTGTCCGGGTTGTGGTACCACCCACCCTGTCCACCCACCCTCCGCCTCTGAAGCTGACGCCCCGACGCCAAGGCCCAGTGGACCCCGCCCCCTACCCTGCTTCCCTGCCCCACCCACCACCAGACCAAAGGGAGGGGCCCCCACGCCCTCCGCTCACCGCGCAGCCTCAGCCCGCACTCCGATGGCCGTGCCGGGAGCTGGACAGCAGCGGAGGCGGGCCAGGAGGCAGCTGCGCAAGCCCTGCGAGCACCTGACCGCAGGGGGTTCCTCCACCCACCATCTGCTTTGTCCCGCTGGCGGTGGGTGGAGCGGGGCAGGAACCAGCGCCCTCACCGCCTGCACTACTGCCCAGATCAGAGGCTCTCAGACTTAGGTCCAGGCACCCCGGGGACCGAGAGCCCTCCAGAAGCCCCTCAAGATCAGACTGTTCTCCCAGTAACGCCAAGGCCTTGGCTTTGTTCCGCCCGTCCCCCTCGTACAGTGGGGTTTTCAGAGCCATGCGATGTGTGACGACTGCGCTGTGTGACCTTGAGTTTTAAATATTTCTGCTTTCCTTTCCGGTGCACCAAGTCTATGGCTACCACCTCAGTGGTGTCTGACCCTGCGAGGGTTTGAGAACCGACACCCAGAGTGTGACGCTGGGCCTCTGCCATCCCACCCAGCCCTCCCCTCCCACTGCCAGTCCCGAGGTGTGGCCAGTGCCCACCCTCCCCCTGAAGCCCCTCCCGCTGAGTGTGTTTGGCTCCCGGAACAGCCCAGAGACCCAGGTCCCTGCCCACCCCAGCTCTACAGGGGGCTGCTGGTGGGGGACCCCCCGCCCCCGCCCCAGGTCAGCAGAAAAATCCTGGGAGAGGTGCTGCATGTGCTGCCCCCACGTGGACACCTGCAGGTACTGCATGTCCCCGAGAGTGAGGTCCGGATTTCTCTTCCTCTGTCCTGGGGAACCCCACCCTGATCAAGGCACAGGGATGCAGAGAGGTCCAGTGCCCTGCCAGGCAACAGACTAGGAGCTGCACCTTCCAGGGGCTGCCTTAATCACTCCATCCCCGAAGGTGGCCCAAGGCCCCCTCCGAGACCCTCTGAGAAGCCCCACCCTCCACCGTGGCGGGGACCCCCATCTTCCTCAGACTCCGGTGGGAGTGGAGAAGTGCTCCCACCTCTGTCCTCACACTGCCCTGAGAGTCCATGAGCCTGGAATGATCTGTGTCCCCCACCCCAGGAACACACTCACCTGCAGGGGGCGGGAAGTATGGCTGAAATCCCCCCACCCTTGGCATCTGGACCACAACAGCCGCTTGGACCAGAGGGTGAGGGTCCCCTCAGGGACCACGCTGGGGGGCTTCCTTTGACCCCAGCCGGGGCTGGATTCATTCTTACCCTGTCTCATGCTGACAGGTTTCTCTGGCTTGACCCCAATTCTATCTGGGCCAAGTGTAAGAGGACAGCTTCCTGGGACAGACAGCTGGCAGGGTCACAGCAGGTTGGCCCGGGGGGCCCAGGACGAGCCGCAGCTCAGAAGAGTGGCAGGGGGCACCCAGTTTCCTTGGGTAGGGCCACCAGATAAAACGCACCAACAAGCGTGAATCTCAGGTAAGCAGTAAATACTTTCTCAGTGTACATAGTGCATGGGACATATTTATGTTCAAAAGTATCCACTGTTTCTCTGAATCCAGATCTGCCTGGGGTTCTGTGTCTCTGTTCGCCTACTCGAGCTGCCTTCCTTTGAGGCCTCTGAGGGTCGGCCCAGACCCTGCGCATGGGGGTCCACAGGCCGCCAGCACCGGGGAGGTGGGTCCCAGTTCGCACGGGGGTCTACAGGCCGCCGGCACCGGGGAGGTGGGTCCCAGTCCACACTGGCTTGGCTAGCCTGGTGCCCTTCTTCTGGTCCTACTCTCCCTTCATGCGCCCTCCAGGGGCCCATCCCCACTTTGGGACTGGGCGGGGAGACACCACCGTCCCTCCGTGGACACCCCTGAACCCCAGCACCCATCTGTCCTGGCTGGCCCCTCACTCGGTGGCATAATTCCCATCACCACCCAGGGTGGTGGGCTGGATATGCTCCCAGAGAGTTCAGGCCTCAGGCCCTGGAACCTGTGATGTGACAAGTGTCAAGACAGTGTTTTGCAGAGGTGACTAAATCAAGGATCTTGAGTGGAGATGACCCTGGATTATCCAGGGGGGTCTTCAGTGACTCCCTTATAAGCGGTTGGCAGGGGAGATTTGACCCAGAGGAGAGGAGACCATGTGACCATGGAGGCAGAGACTGGGGGCCTGTGGCCACAAGCCAAGGGACTCCGGCAGCCACCAGGAGCTGCAAGAGGCACGGACCGGACCCTCCCCCACAGCCTCTGGAGGGAGCAGGCCCTGCCCACGCTGCATCTCGTCCCAGGGGTACTGGACCGCGGGAGGGTCCATTTCTGTCGTTTTAAGCTTCCAGCTTGAGGCCCATTTGTTGCTGCAGCCCCAGGGGACTCATACACTAGGGGACCCTGTGGTTGGTCTGCTGCTCACCCTGGAGGGGACGCCCCACAGCCCAGTTCCCGCTGCAGGCGGGCAAGTCTGCACTGCGCCCGCAGTCAGGGATCCGCTCAGCCCCGCCCTGAGCTCCATCTGCAGCACCAACACCCGGCTCGGGCTAGGCGCTGCTTTCTGGCAGCAGGGAGAGCTGGGCAGCAAGCCCTCCCTCCCCCCTCTACTGTGCTTGCTGACCAAGGTCAGGGCTTGTTCTGGGGTTCCAGGGGCTGGGGTTCCTGGCTGTGCCGGGGGCCCCACTGAGGAGCAGGACGGCAGTGGCGCTGAGTCCAGCCACAAGTGACCAGCCTAGGGCTGGGAGTTGGGGGCGTTAAGAGTGGGCTTCCAAGAGCGTGGGAGCTTGAAAACCCGGGTGAACAACAATGTGTGTGTGACAGTCACTCGTGGGGGAGGAGCCCTCAGTTCATCCCATTCTCAGAGAGACCCCCAACACGTTCAACCCCGCTTCTGCGGATCCAAAGTGACTCATTCTTTGTCCTGGGTGCCCCCACTGGGGGAACGCCAAAGCCCCCTCACCAGCTGGACTCTGGATCCAGTGCCCCACCGTCCCCCTGGGTAGCACAGGTGGACACCTGGCCAGGTCGCCCACAGGGGTGGTGGGTGCTGGGCGGGACGCCAGGTGGGACGGGGCTGGCAACTTGGTGGGGGGCCAGGAGGGGTCCTAACGAGCGCCCTCCCGCAGGGCGAGCCGCCCACCCCCCAACAGCAGGCGCACACGGCTCCGGGGTCGCTCAGTTTATTGGTAAAACGGGCACTGAGCGTGGCAAAGGCTGGACGCGGAAGCCGGGGCGGCGGCGGGGGCGCTTTTCCTCTTAAAGAACTTCCACTGGACCTTGATGGCGAGCATCCAGTCGCTGACGGAGAGCCTCTTACAAGCGGAGGTGCAGACATGCGCCTGGCGAGGGGGCGGGGCGCCGGGACCGCGCCGGGAGCGGGGCCGGGGGTAGGGGCGGGGGCGGGGCGCGGCGCCGCCGGGGAGGGTCGCGCCGCGGGCGCCCGCGCTTCACTTGCCCGCCTTCTGCGCCTTCTGCGCCGATTTGGTGACCTTACCGGCGCCGCCACTCTTCTTCTCCACATTCTTGATGACGCCCACGGCCACCGTCTGCCGCATGTCGCGCACGGCGAAGCGGCCTGCGGGGAGGGGGCGTGAGGCGCGGGCCGGGATACAGCGCGCAGGCGCACTCGCGCCCCCAGCATCCTCCCCAGCCCCAGGCCCCGGGGCGGGACCCTAGCGCTGGGCACCGAGCTCTCTGCGCCTGTTTCGGGGCGGGGGGGCGGGGCAGTGGAGTACGAGGCTCCTGTCTCCTTAGGTGGCAGGAATAACACACATAGGACTCCGCCAAGCCATCGTTGTGGGAATTAAATGGTATGTGGACAGTACTTAGGGCAGGCTGGCGCGGAGTACAGCACACCCTTTCAGCTATCTTGAAGATGGCCAGCAGCCTTGCATAAGGCAGCTCTCTGATATAGGTCTGTGGGTCGTCCTTGGGGTATCTGTGCGGCCGGCCAGCTGGAGGCAGGCGGCCAGTCCTAACTCTGCCACCAGACCAGCTGTGGGCCTTGGGTGAGTCTGCAGAGCAGGATACCATCCCAGGCCCACCCAGTGGGGCCACCTGTGCTCCATGAGACAAAGACCAAGGCCGGGGGCCACCTGCTAAGCTCTAAGCTGCAGCGCAAAAGTGCAGGACCTTCTGTCCACCCCACCCCCACAGTGGTCCTCTGCCCTTGGCCTGGATTGGCCACCACCGCAGGGCTGCCCCTCCCTCACCCCCCAGCTCACCGAGAGGTGGGTACTGGGAGAAGCTCTCCACACACATGGGCTTCCCCGGGACCATCTCCACGATGGCCGCATCGCCGGACTTCAGGGACTTGGGGTTGTCCTCCAACTTCTTTCCAGAGCGCCGGTCAATCTTCTCCTTCAGCTCAGCAAACTTGCAGGCGATGTGGGCTGTGTGGCAGTCAATGACCGGCGAGTAGCCAGCGCTGATCTGCCCAGGGTGGTTCAGAATGATGACCTGTGGACAGAGGTGCATGAGGCCATCAGGCACACGCAGGTGGGCACAGGGGGAGGGCACAGAGCTGGAGGAGGCTCCACCCACCCCCAGGTCCCTGGGGCCCAGAGTGCCGACCATGGAGGAAGGTCAGTCTAGGGGGGACCCAGGCCCCCGGACCTGGACCCCGAGGTCCTCTTCAAGCATCTAAAAAGCCACAAGAGATAAACAACGACGAGGGCACGGTGTGAAAGGGCCAGCGGCCAGAGCAAGGACGGGGGATGACAAGACAGGACTTAGATTATCATATTTCAATTGTATCTCAGTAAAGCCAATTTAAAAAGTCCTAGTCACATAAAGAGGTGACCGAAGAGGACACAGTGCAAATGTGGAGAATTAAGTATCACAGGCCCGTCCCAGGCAATAAACTGATAAAAGCGTTTTCAGGACCAAAGGGGGACCTCAGTGAGGCCAGGAGCACCGAGGCTGGGGTGCACCCTGCCTGCTCTTCCCACCTGCGCCCTCGGCCGGCTTCAGCCCTTCCCGGCCTCAGTGGCCCACTCTGCGAAGCGGGGGTCTCAGTCCTCCCCAGCGCCAGGCAGCCCCCTCACCTGAGGACAGCCCTGGTACTGGGGGGGGGGGCCCTGCCGGCCACCGGGCTGCCCACCTGGGACGTGAACTGGGCGGCCTCCTGGGGTGGGTCGGACTTGCTGTCCCCGCACACATTGCCCCTGCGGATGTCCTTGACCGACACGTTCTTCACGTTAAAGCCTACGTTGTCCCCGGGCAGGGCCTCGCTCAGCGCCTCGTGGTGCATCTCCACTGACTTCACCTCCGTGGTGATGTTCACAGGCGCAAAGGTCACCACCATGCCCGGCCGGAGGATGCCCGTCTCCACTCGGCCCACGGGCACAGTGCCAATGCCTGGGCCGAGAGGAAGGGGGCCATGAGGGCAGGCTGGCGTCAGGGGTGCCCTGTCCTCCCTGGCCGGTGGGGGGTGGCCACGTGGCGGGAGGGAGGGGACAGGGAGACCCCGGGCAAGGCGGACGCTGAGACATTCAGACAGAAGTGGAGGCTTCCGCGCCCCGCCAGCGGAAGAAGGGACTGAGGAAGAGAGTTCCCAGAGCACAGGGAGAATGGGCAAGGAGGGGTCCCACCCTGTGAGGCAGAAGCCCTGAGCGGATTGAGGACCAGCCCCCCCAAGGTGGCCTGCCTGGCGCTGGCGCTGCTGTCCTGAGGGTCACTCCCAAAGGGGCGTGGGTGCCCCTGCACTTCTCAGGATCTGCTGATACTGTGTGGCTGCCCAGTGGGGGTCTGATGCTCCCCAGAGTGGGGGACGGGGGCGGTGGGGACTCCAGCCGGTCTCCCTGGCTGTGACAGAGGCTCGTGTGGCATTGCGGAGGCTGAGGCTGGTGGCTGTTCTCTGTGCTGGGTGAGTGACACCCCCATCCTGCACACAGCCCCTGCATCTCTGCCACAGCCTCCTGGCTGGGAGTCCCCCATCGCTGCCCCCTCGTGGGCCTCACACTTGTTTATGGTTCTATATCATTTCATGACCAGCTTTTCTCACTCCTGGAGTGGATCGTGTCTCCCACAAGACAGGAATCTCCAAGTGGAGAGTAATATGCGACTCTCCCTGTGCCACCAGCTCCTGGTATAGGGCTGGGCACTTATCTGGAGGGAGGAAGACCCTGGCTAACTCGGGACAGACTGATGGACGGGCGGGGGGAGGTGGGTGGATAAATGGACTGATGAAGAAATGGATAATAGATGGGTCGGGGGTGGGGGTGGATAGATGGACAGATAGATGCATGGATGGAGATGGGTGGATGGGTGGCCCCCCGGAAAGTGTGCAGCATGGGGGAAGGGGCTGAAATAACCCGGCCCGGATGCTCCTGGTCAGGGGCCCATTCTCAGGAGGGGGTCTGAGGGCAGAGCTGGCCAGGCTGCAGGGTGGGTGCTGCAGCGGGCGGTGGCCACGGAGCCCTCACTCACCGCCGATCTTGTACACATCCTGCAGCGGCAGGCGCAGAGGCTTGTCTGTGGGGCGTGTGGGGGGCAGGATGGTGTCCAGGGCCTCCAGCAGGGACACGCCACTGGCGTTCCCTTCCTTCCGCTCCACTTTCCAGCCCTTGAACCACGGCATCTGCGCAGGAGGAAGAAAGCACCGTCCTAGAGCCCACGTGCCCCCGTGCCACCCACCCCACAGCCGTGGCCTCCGGGCCCACGGTTGGCTCACCCCTCCCTACGTGAGACCCCACGAGGGGAGCTCGATCCACGGCATACAAGCCGGCAGCCCGGCCAGAAGGGGCGGCCCCCAACCACAGGTGCAGGGCTGAGTTTCCCCTGGCTCTCCTGAGATACCCCCCATGCCCACCTCCCTCAGTGTGGGCAGCTGCAGCCTGGCCAGGACTAGTGACCCCTGCTGGGCCAGGGGTGGCCTCTGGCTTGACCGGGTGAGGCACTTGGTCTCGGGCTCCACAAATTCAAAACAACCAGGTCCCACTCATCACCTCCTGCCGAGTCAGAGTCCCCAGGACATGGGCTGCCAGAGCCGCCAGCTTCCCAGCTGGCCCCAGAGAGCCAGCCCTCGGCCCTTTGCTGTCCCGGCCTGCCCTGGACCTCGGGGAGGGGCCTGGGAGGCCCCGTGGCCTTGGCCCCTGGGGGAGATGCAACCCTGCCACGCAGATCTCTGGAGACAGAGACGGGGCAAGTGGGCCTGGGCCCCGGCAGCCGCTGCCCCCGCAGTGTCAGCCTGGGGGGCGAGGGGGGCGTGTCCCTGGCCAGAGAAGGGGCTGCAGTGGCTTCTGCCAGCCTCACAGGGAGGCTGAGCTGAGGGCAGAGCGTCCGGCCCCCAAGGAGTCTGGGGCTTCCAGCAGCGCGGACACCCACAGGGGGCTGGTACCGCACTTCCTCCTGCTGGCTGTCTGTGCCCGCCCTGACCCAGGGCCCTCAGGGGGAGGTCTGAGCAGCCCCACCGCTGCTGGGCACTCACGTTGGGCGAGGGTTCCAGCATGTTGTCGCCGTGCCAGCCCGAGATGGGCACGAAGGGCACGGTGGCTGGGTTGTAGCCTATCTTCTTGATATAGGCGCTGACCTCCTTGACGATCTCGTCGTAGCGCTTCTCGCTGTAGGCGGGCTCCGTGGAGTCCATCTTGTTGACCCCCACGATAAGCTGCTTCACGCCCAGCGTGTAGGCCAGCAGTGCGTGCTCCCGGGTCTGCCCGTTCTTGGAGATGCCCGCCTCAAACTCGCCCACTCCCGCCGCTACGATCAACACGGCGCAGTCCGCCTGCCCGGCAGGTCGGGTAAGGTGAGCCCAGACCTCGCCCAGCACCCAAGCCCAGGCCCCTCTGGGCAGCAGACAGGGGCCTGGGCCATCGCCTGGGCATGGAACCTGGGGGTCCCAACCTTAGGGGCAGTGTCTGTCTGTCTGTCTGTGTGAATGCCCTGGCAATGTCGGACTGTCCGGGGGCATTTCTGCCCACATTTCCATGTCCCCATTCTGGCCTCTGTGTCTCCTGTGAAGGCGGCCCTGACAGTGGCTGGCTGTCCTTACAGGCACCCTTGCCAGGCTGAGATGCCAGGACACTTAGTTCTTTGGGGGGGCACGTGGTGACAAAGGTGAGGGGTCTCATGCCCTGGCGAGGAAGCAGAGGAGACCCAACTACCGCTCACTGATTCCAGGGCCCCCCAGGCTCTCCTGAACGGTGCCCCCGCCCCACCTCCCGTCCTCCAGGCCCCCGAGGCCCCGCCCACCTGGGATGTGCCTGTGATCATGTTCTTGATGAAGTCGCGGTGGCCCGGGGCGTCGATGATGGTGATGTAGTACTTGGTGGTCTCGAATTTCCAGAGGGAGATGTCGATGGTGATGCCGCGCTCCCGCTCGGCTTTCAGCTTGTCCAGCACCCAGGCGTACTTGAAGGAGCCCTTCCCCATCTGGAGGGGTGGGGACGTGGTTCAGGACGGGACCGGGACTCGGGTCCCCCTGGGGCGCGGGAGCAGCATGTCACAGCAGAGAGACCCCTCGCTACTGCTGGAACCCTGGGGCTCTGGACCCACCTCCGGAACCGGGGACACCAGGACCTCATCCATGCCCTGCCCCGGCCGGCCTCCTGCCGCCTAAACAGGCTCCACCAGCAGGGGGCGCAAGGGCCTGGGAGCAGCCTGAGAGCCGCCCTGGTTTCAAGCCCTCCCCTGGCTGAGGGCTTCCCTTTATCTGAAGCCAGGGTCCCCCCCACCGCACCCCCCAGATCCCTGTGTCAGCTGATGACCCCGCTGGGCTTCAGGCTGTCCAACCAAAAAGCCCCTCTGTGGTTTTTTTTTTTTTTTTTTTTTTTTTTTTAGGGAAAAAGAAAGAAAGAAATCAGATGAGGTGGTAAGGAAGGGCCTGGCTTTCCAGTTCTTTCCACAGCCGCTGAAGCTCCCCAGTGGCTCTGAGGCTCCTCCTCCACTCCCCGCCCCACCTGACCAGGGAAAGCGAGGCCGGGCCGCCCTCTCCCAACACCTGTGCCAAGTGCCCAGTGAGACCCCCATGCCCAGGGTCAGGGCTGCGGTCAGGGTGGCAGCTGTGGTCACTGCCCAGCTGGTCAAAGCTCCCTGCCAGGGCCATGCACGGACAGGGCTCTGCCCTCCAGGGAGGCTGCCCAGCCAGGGTCCAGCTAGACCCGAACCAGACGCCCTGCGAACGCCCTCAGCGCCCCTCAACACCAGCCCCGCAGGGAAGAAGAGACACAGCTTTGGGGCCCAGGAGCATCCCCGCAGCCCAGGCCAGCAGCTGCCCCTCCTGAGCCCTGGCACCGGCCATCCAGGTGAGACCCCTCACAGCTCCCCAACAGGAGCTCCCCCAGAGCTCAGGGGTGGAGGTGGGAGGCACAGAGAGCAGACCCCACTCCATGGACACTTCCCACCCGTGGGTCTCGGACGCTTGAGAGGATCAGCTTCGAGAAATGGGGGGTCAGCCATCAGGGCCCCTCTCCTCCTCGCCAGGTGACAAAGACTCCCCCAAAAAAAGGGTGCTACCCTGGACAGGCAGCCTGCCCCAGGCCGGCAGGAGAAAATGGAGCTGATGGGCTGGGTGCCCATCAATCAGCTATTAATAGCCGCTCTGAGTCCTGGCCCAGCCCCGGGACAAGCGAGGACAGCGCCACCTCCAGCCCCAGACCTCAGCCCCGGGGACACGGGAACCCAACCCTGGGGGCTCAGAGACAGTGACCTATCCTGGGAGAAATGCACCTCCAGCCCCTCTCCTGCCGGGGGCTGGTCCGGCAGGTCATCCCACCTCCCCCCGACCAGGCACCTCCTCAGAGAGAGGCTCCCCCAGCTGCCCCCAGGCCTTTCCCATCCGGATGCTGCGACACACACATCTCCCACGTGGGGTCCTTGGGGCTCACGCCCCTCTTGCCCCAGAGGAGTTCATCTGAGCTATGTGCCCCGGGGTCAGGGAAGCATCAGCCCGGCTGCCCTGTGAGAACCCAACCTCACGGTGGAGGCGAAGGTGGGAGCCCCCCTCAGGGCTCACCTCGGCCGCCTCCTTTTCAAACTTCTCGATGGTCCTCTTGTCGATGCCCCCGCATTTGTAGATGAGGTGGCCGGTCGTGGTGGACTTGCCTGAGTCCACGTGGCCGATGACCACGATGTTGATGTGGGTCTTCTCCTTGCCCATCCTGCCCGGGGTGTGGGGAGGGGCTGGCGCGACCTGGGGTGTTCTGGCTCAGGGCGAGGGGCACGCTGAGCAGTGACTCTGTGGGTCGAGGTGGGGAGCAAAGGTGATGGGGGGCCTCAGAGAGAAGCCCAGCAAAGCCCTGCCCTGCACAGGTTGGGAGCACACCCTGAGCACAGTCCGGGCCCCCAAGGCCGGAGCCAGGTCTCCATGTTTAGCTGAGCAGAGCCCGGGGGCAAAAGCCCAAACAGTCCAGTAGCCGCACACGTCTGAGTGCTGTGCCTACAGAGCCCCCCCACCCTGAGAGGCTAACCCCATCCGGAGACACCGAGGAACACCAGCCTGGCGAGCCCCGTGACCAGTCAGGAGCCGGTGATGAGTCACCCTGCCCCGCTCTCCAGTGCCCTGGCCCCGGCCTTGGGCTGGGACACCGCGCCCACCCGATCCCAGCCCCCACCCCCCGCCCCGCAGAGCTGCCACGGTGGAGAGACGGTCAGTGCTTCCCACTCCCCTCCTTGAGCAGGGACGGCACCATCTTCCCCTCATCCCTGCCCGGAAGGCTGGCACCGGGGAGACGCCTGGCCCAGAGCTCAAGCAGGGCGATGCGGTGCCCAGATCAGGGACCCAGAATAGCTCGGGCCCCCCCCGGGGTCTGGACGGGGGCAGGCAGTAGGGCAGGGAGGTGGGGGTCCCTGCTGTGTCCAGCTCGGGCCCTCCCCGGGGTCTGGACGGGGACAGACAGTAGGGCAGGGAGGTGGGGGTCCCTGCTGTGTCCAGCTCGGGCCCTCCCAGGGGTCTGGACGGGGGCAGGCACTAGGGCAGGGAGGTGGGGGTCCCTGCTGTGTCCAGCTCGGGCCCTCCCCGGGGTCTGGACGGGGGCAGACAGTAGGGCAGGGAGGTGGGGGTCCCTGCTGTGTCCAGCTCGGGCCCTCCCCGGGGTCTGGACGGGGGCAGACAGTAGGGCAGGGAGGTGGGGGTCCCTGCTGTGTCCAGCTCGGGCCCTCCCTGGGGTCTGGACATGGGCAGGCAGTAGGGCAGGGAGGTGGGGGTCCCTGCTGTGTCCAGAGCAGGGAGAATCTGGCCCCAGCAGCCATGCTCAGCAGATGCCAGACAGAGATGCCTGGTGGGGGCAGAGGGCCATGCCCTCCCCCTTCCCTCTGGTCACAGGGTCACAGCCCCTGCCTCATCCTGGAGGTCAATGGAGAAACCTAGGCAGCCCGTGGGGGGGGGGGGGCAGGTGGCTGGGGAAGGGAAAGCGGGAGAAAGCGGCGCACCCCAGGGTGCGGACCCCTGGGTGCGGACACCGCCTGCCCGGGCGGAGGCGGGGTGGCAAGGACCCCTCAGGTCTCACAGCCTCCCCTCCCCCTCTACGTCGGGGGGGCACCCCCAGCGCCCACCCTCACCAGCCCCCAGCGCTGACGACCCTTCCCGAACCCCACAGGGCCCCCCCCACGGCGATCCCAAGGTCACGGCTGCAGGTTGATCGCCACCGCCCAGGAGACTCGGCCCCGCCGCGGCGGCCCCGTAAACAAGCGCTACCGCGGTGCCCCCACCCCACCCAGGGCCGCCCGGGGGACTGACCCCGGTGCTGGGTCCGGAGTCCCCGGGCGGGCAGCCGATCTCCTCGGGGAGCAGCGCAGCCTCGCCAGGCGCCGGGCCGACCAGTCTCTGCCCCTGGGACTGGTCCCCGGGGAAGGGACCCTCTGCGGAAAGCTGGGGGCGGGGGTGGGGACCCGGAGGCCCAGCGTCCTTACCCGGAGCCGAGGTCTCAGCCAGAGGGACTGGCGGCGCCGGCGCCGGCGGTTTTATCTCTCCAGGAGGGGGGTCCACCTATTGACGGAGCAGGCGCAGTGCACTGCACCCCTGCAGTACGGCAATGCGGCACCGGCGCGGGCGGGGCCGGGGGCGGAGATGCGAGGGATGCAGGGATGCAGGGACAGCGGGCCCGCGGGCGCACGCGAGCGCGACAGGGACGCGAGAGGAGCATGTGGCGAGGGAGGGAGCTACAAAGGCGGAGACGAGACGCACCCGGAGGGAGCGCGGGCGGGGAGAGCCAAACAGGCGGGGGCGGCGAGAGCCGGATGCGGAGAGGGAGCCGAAAGGAGGGAGGCGCAGAGATGGAGAGAGGCCTGGAGAGAAACAGCTAGCGGCAGAGGGCAGATACCGCAAGGCTGAAACGCCAGGCTCGGGCACGCGAGGGGAGAGCAGCGCCGCGCCGAGCACAAAAAGACATTTGGATCCAAAAGGAGGTCCCAGGGAAGGGCCAGTCCGCGAGGATGGGGCCGGTGGGGGCAGGGGAGGAGCAGGGCAGGCCTGGGGGGTGGCTGAGGTCGGCGTCTGGGCGGCTGTCCTGCCGGCACCTGATTTACGTGGTGCTGTGTTCTGAGGCATCTCTCCGGGGTGGCCCAGGGGGTGCAGGCCCCCGGTGGGACCCCAGAATCTGCTTCTTTCCAAGTCCCCTGCCCCCTATGTGCCTGCGACACAGGTTTGCCCCAGCAGGCCCCCAGAGCCAGGCTCTGCACCCCGGCTCCGTGGTGTGGCACGGAAACTGTGGCCTCCAGGGTCCCCTCAGCTCGGCCAAGTGGCCTGAGGCTGCATCCGCAGATCCAGTCAGTTCACCCTCCCTCCAAGCCCTGGGAAGAACTGTTTTCCACCCTGGGCCCCTTTTGGTACAGGGAACACTTGAAGTCCGCCCCCAGAGCCCACTGAAATCCTTGAGGGCCGCCCTGGTCTGCACACACGGGCCGGGTTCCCAGGGACGCAGAGTTTGCCAAGGAAAGAAATCAGCTCCCAGAGAGAGTCCCAGGCTGTGGCCCTGAGGCCTCCCCTCGATCTGTAGGAAGTGCGATGTCCCTGAGGATCCTGGGCAGACCAGGGCAATGACCAAAATGGGTTTCGGGGTGGGGGGGATGGGTTAGTGAAGACCAGGGTCATGGCCTCTTCCGGGACCTCCAACCTTGTCAGCTCACCCATTACCACATCTCCCCATGGCCATGTCTCCATCTGCCTCAGAGCCCGAGGACACTCAGGTTAGGGTCAGGGTCTTGGAGAAGTTGGGGCAGGGTCTCAAAAAATGTGTGTGGGGGGAGCAGAGGCCCAGGGATCAGCACCTCCTGATGGGGCAGTGCCCACGGGGAACCCCCAGAGGTGGGACCCCCCAGCAGGTAAGGAAGTAAAGATGGGCCGGGGCAGTGGTTGGGCGCCAAGCAGGTCTCCCTGCCCCGTGGGGAGGGTCTCTCCGGGAGGGGAGTGTGTCCGCCCACAGACCGGGCGCTGTATCCGCCCGCAGACCAGGCACTGTGTCCACCCACAGACCGGGCACTGTGTCCGCCCACAGACCGGGCGCTGTGTCCACCCACAGACCGGGCGCTGTGTCCGCCCACAGACCGGGCGAGAGGGGCTGGCAAGTGACCCGGCACCTCCTCGTCTGCTGATGCCATCAAACAGGAGCCAGGAATTAAAAATAAACGCCTGTGCGGAAAGCACGGCCCCCCCGCCCTGCCCAGCTGGCCTCTGTTTAATGCGTCCCCTTCTGCCGAAGCTTAGGCAGGATCTGGGAGATGCCGTGACTGACGGAGGCTGGCATGGGACGGACCGAGAGGGCAGGAGGCCCGGGTCCCTGTGGACGCCACCCCAACTTCCCCCAGGGATCTCCAGCTGCCGGAAGCCTCAGAGGCCTGAAGCACAGGCCTGAGGCTCGCCTCTCTGCTCTGGGCTCACCCGCTGCTGTCGCCTGGCAGGAACCAAACCGCACTGGGCTGCCCGCACCAGGGGCTGGGAGGCTGTGCTCCCCAGAGCAATGGCCGCTGCTAGTGGAAGCCAGCGTCCCCCCGCAAGGACCTGCTCGCTGACCTGAGGCAGGGGTCTCCAGTGGTCCCCCCAAGAGGCCTCCGTGTCCCCAGGACTTGCCCATCCGTCCTCAGCCGGACCACCTGCAGGGCCCTGGGAGCCCGAGCAACGTGGTGTCTGGAGGCACTGGGCTCACACAGTGGAGACACGGAGGGAGGTGTGGTGCTACCCAACCCCGAGCAGCAGCGCAGGGCTGCACGGCCGCGTGGCCCAGCTACCTGGTGAACAGCTGCTGACCACCGCGTGGCCCAGCTACCTGGGGAACAGCTGCTGACCACCGCGTGGCCCAGCTAACTGGTGAACAGCTGCTGACCACCGCGTGGCCCAGCTAACTGGTGAACAGCTGCTGACCACCGCGTGGCCCAGCTACCTGGTGAACAGCTGCTAACCACCGCGTGGCCCAGCTACCTGGTGAACAGCTGCTGACCACCGCGTGGCCCAGCTACCTGGTGAACAGCTGCTGACCACCGCGTGGCCCAGCTACCTGGTGAACAGCTGCTGACCACCGCGTGGCCCAGCTACCTGGTGAACAGCTGCTGACCACCGCGTGGCCCAGCTACCTGGTGAACAGCTGCTGACCACCGCGTGGCCCAGCTACCTGGTGAACAGCTGCTGACCACCGCGTGGCCCAGCTACCTGGTGAACAGCTGCTGACCACCGCGTGGCCCAGCTACCTGGTGAACAGCTGCTGACCACCGCGTGGCCCAGCTACCTGGTGAACAGCTGCTGACCACCGCGTGGCCCAGCTACCTGGTGAACAGCTGCTGACCACCGCGTGGCCCAGCTAACTGGTGAACAGCTGCTGACCACCGCGTGGCCCAGCTAACTGGTGAACAGCTGCTGACCACCGCGTGGCCCAGCTACCTGGTGAACAGCTGCTGACCACCGCGTGGCCCAGCTACCTGGTGAACAGCTGCTGACCACCGCGTGGCCCAGCTACCTGGTGAACAGCTGCTGACCACCGCGTGGCCCAGCTACCTGGTGAACAGCTGCTGACCACCGCGTGGCCCAGCTACCTGGTGAACAGCTGCTAACCACCGCGTGGTCCAGCTAACTGGTGAACAGCTGCTAACTACTGAATAGTGTTTAATGACTACTACTAACTACTGATTCGTACTTAACAACCACTGAACAGTACTAAATAACTACTAATCACTGACTGGTACTGAATAACTATGGAATACTAAGCAATACTAAACACTATGTGATGCACTGAACAGCCACAGTCACCAAGCCTTGCGTGGTGGGGCTCCCAGGCAGCCTGAGGACCCATGGACCGAGAGGCAGCTGGGCACAGAGAAGCAAAGCACAGTGCCCAAGGTCACACAGCAAGGAGGGCAGAGCTCGCGGAAGGCTTGGAAGGCCTGAGCTGCGGCAGCGGTACTTCTGGACAAGCCCGCCCAGGTCCCAGCTGTGCTCTTCCCCTCTCCCAGGTCAGGCTCCGCCCCTGTAGCCCTTTTCCCACACCTGAGCCACTGGTCACGGCGGCCCCCGTAGCAGCCAAGGGTATGGGTGGGGGGACGAGCAAAGAAAGGGCTCCTGCTAATGAGGCTGGTACGGGCTCCCAGGGCACTTTCTGGGCAGCGGGCAGAGGGAGGAGTACAGGCCCCGCCTTCTCAGCCCCTCCTGTAGCTCCCAGGCCCAGACACGAGCTGTTTGGGGCGGGGCGACACAGACAGCCCCCTCTTTGGCGGGCAGGGATTTTCACGAGCCTGGGGAAAGAAGATCCAGCTAAAATTAACCGTTATCAAGCTGTCAGCCCTGGAAATAAACCCGCCTCCCATTGGCTGCGGGTGATGTCACTGCTGGGTTAATAATAACCTGCGAATGCAGAGCTTTCCACCTGTGCGTGTGCCTTCCTGGGGGGCCACGGCCCCAGCAGGTAGGGGCCAGCAACCCGGGTGATGGTCACAGGGGCCCAGACAGCGGCCTGGGTGGGGCGGGGGGGAGGGAGGGCTGCGGGTGTCTCAGAATGACATCGACCCCTGGCCTCGGGCCACAGGCTGCCCTCTGTCCCTGGGGCATTGGTGTGCATCCTTACATGTGGGGTCAGTCGCACCTGTCTCCCAGCCTACCTGGGCAGCAGGCCCCTGGACGGCCCAGGGACACATTCCCCTGCCCCCGGCTCTCCAGGCTGGGCACCCAGGGGACTGAGATGCCCTTGAGGCCGCAAGCTAAGTGGTCTCCATGGTGAAGAGGTGCTCTTGGCTACCAGATCCCCTCAGAAGAGCAAGGTCACGGCCCCTAATCAGAGAAGGGAGCGGGGCCGGGCCACGTGCACACCAGCAAGCCCCCAAGGCCAGCCAAGGCCCCACCAGCCTGCCAGCCCTGTGCTCGGGTTCTGGGCCATGTGAAAGTAAGCCGGGGCCACTGACTGGACAGTCCAGGCCCCCAAACACACCTCCTGCCAAACCCAGTGTGTCTGGGAGGGTTTGCGAGGCTGAGGCTGACCTGACCAGCCAGGGAAGCCTAGAGAGGGGGACACAGCCCCTCAGAGAGGACTGCAGCTGGCCTGCCCTGCCCCCACCCATGCCCACCCATGCTGGGGCCACTGGAGCCGTCGGGCCACCGGTACCTGCCACGCAGCAGGGAGCCGTCACCATGGTGAAGGAGCTGCGGCTCGCAGGCTCCTCCCCACAGGCCCTCACTCCCCAGGCACCCGGGGCGGGGGGCGGGCACCCACGCTTAGAGGGCAGCGGCAGCCCTGCCTGCGCTAGCCCAGCTCCCCCTGCTTCCGGCGAGCAGAGAGGGGGTCTGGCGGGCTGGGCCCTGCAGGGTCAGGGGCTCCAGCCTGGCGCCAGGAAGAGGGAGTGGCCAGGCCCCCCATTTGGCCCATTGCAGGCTGGGAGGCCAACCAGAGATGGGGAGGGACCAGCCTCTCGCGCCAAGAAGGGGCAGCCCTGCAGTGGGGCTGGGGACACGGGGGAGAACCAGGGGAGGGCTGCAGGCTCACCAACCCCCTCCACGGCCAGCCTTCTCTGGGCCCAGGAGAAAGAAGGGAGCAGGTGGGCATTTGCTGCATCACCTAGCTTCTCCTGCACCTTGCTCGGTTCCCCTGGGCCCCTGGAGTGGGGGAGGGAGAGGCCTCAGTGCTAAGCCAGCCTCCCCACCCCCAGGTTCAGAAATTTCCCTGGGGAACAGGAAGAGCCTTAGCAACTCTGCAGCCTGGCTTTTCTGCTCTTTGAACAGAGCTCCCCTCAGCTGGGCAGTTGGGAATAACCTGCCTCAGGAGCCGGTGGCCTCAGGGGCTCTTGGGATGAACTGATGCAGGAGGCTTTGGGCGGGGAAAGGACCGGGCACCAAAGGAGACAGGGCTCCAGCCTGCCCTTGAACGACTTAGAGAAACGTGCACAAATTACAAACGTGCTTGACCACCAGATCAAGAAATAGAGCGCTGCCTCATGCCCTCAAAGCCAACCGCTGCCTTGGCCCCTCCCGCTATACGTCGCTTTGCGTGAATGGAGTGTGCACTTTGTGTTCTTTTTTCTGGCTTCTCTCACCTGCCATCATGTTTGTGACATGCGCCCTTGCTGCTGCATTTGGGAGGTGTTTGGTTTTTTTTCACTGCTGTGTAGTATTCCACTTCCAGTTTTGAACTACTGAAAACCCCAGCTTCGGCCTCCGAGCTTGCGGGGACCACCGTGCTCTGCTTGGAGCCCTGCTTCAGGGCTGTGGTCAGACTGTCCCCGGGGAGCCAGGAGGGTGGGCGCTTGAGAGCTCACGGCCCTGAGGGTCCAGTGTCCACTGACTGGAGCAGCTGCTGCCAGACTTCGTCCAGTTTCACAGTCATTTCTGGACACGGGCTGGCCTTCCCGCCACTTCTCTGCGGTTGGAAGCAGGAGTTGAGTCCACACATGTCAACTTCTTTTCTGAAACAATTTCAAACTTACAGAAGAGTTGCAAGAAGGGGACCAAGAACGCTGCCTTATGCCCTGCGTCCACATCACTAATTCTTCATACCTGCCCTGTCTGCTGTACTGTTCTCTGTCTCTCTCTGTGTCCGCTTATATTATTGTCTCTGAAACATTTGAGAAAAGGTTGCATAAATCATTGCCTCGACCCCTTAATACTTCAGTGTATGTTTCCAGTTGATACAATCCCTCAATCTGCAGTCCAGCTTCTACTTGTGTCACTTGTCCCAGTGATATCTTTCGTAGCTGTATTTTTCCCAATCCAGGATCACACGTTGGTTTTGGTGGTCAAGGCTCTTAGTTTCCTTAACCTGAAACAGATCCTCGGCCATTTGTGTCTTTCATGACACAGACGTTTTTAAAGAGAGGAGACAAGCTGTTTTGCAGGATGTCCCTCTGCTGGGGGGTTTTCTCATGTTTCTGCATGAATAGATTCACACTTTATTTTTCCGGCAGGAATTCCACAGGAGCAATGCATGTCAGACAGGCAGGTGCCTGACGTCAGCTTACCCATGAGTGGTGGCGTTATCCTCGACCAACTGATGGAGGTGGTGTCCACCAGCTTTCCCTACCGTGAAGTTACTCTTTTTCCCTTTGTAATGATTAAATACTTAATGAGGATGCACTTTGGATTCGATAAGTATCCTTTTCCTCGTTAAAATCCCTCTCAACTTAGCACTCATGGAGAATTCTTAACTGAATCAATTTTACTGTGATGGTTGTGTTTTTAAGTTATTTATATATTTTTATTTTTGAGTTATACAGAAAATTGACTTTTTGAAAGATGTACAGTTCTGTGAATGTTAGCACAGGTACAGACTCCTGTAGCCACATCAGTTGGGACACAGAATCCCCCAAGACCCTAAAAATCTCCCCTGTGCTCACCCTTTATACTCACCTCTTCCTCCTACTCAGAGTCACGGATCTCTTCCCCATCACCATAGCTTTGTCTTCTTGAGAATGTCATGTAAATGGAAGCCTACAGTGTGTTATCTTTTGGGTCCGGCTTTTCTTTTTTTAAAGTGTTTTTTTTTTTTCCCATTTATTTATTTATTTATTTTTGGCCGCGTTGGGTCTTTGTTGCTGCGCACGGGCTTTCTCTAGTTGCAGCAAGCGGGGGCTACTCTTCGTTGTGGTGCGCAGGCTTCTCATCGCAGTGGCTTCTCTTTGTTGCAGAGCACGGGCTCTAGGCACACAGGCTTCAGTAGTTGTGGCACATGGGCTCAGCAGTTGTGGCTCACAGGCTCTAGAGCGAAGGCTCAGTAGTTGCGGCGCACGGGCTTGGTTGCTCCGTGGCATGTGGGATCTTCTTGGACCAGGGCTCGAACCCATGTCCGCTGCACTGGCAGGCAGATTCTTTTTTTTTTTTTTAACATCTTTATTGGAGTGTAATTGCCTTACAATGGTGTGTTAGTTGCTGCTGTATAACAAAGTGAATCAGCTGTACATAGACATATGTCCCCATATCTCCTCCCTCTTGCGGCAGGCGGATTCTTAACCACTGCGCCACCAGGGAGGTCCCAGGTCCGGCTTCTCTCATTCAGCATAATGCTTTGAGAGTCACCCAGGTGATTACGTGTTTCAGTGGTTCGTTCCTTTTTAACAATGAACGGTATTCCGTGTGTGGATGGACCGCAATTTGCTTATCCTTCACCCACTAGGTGATGTTTGGGTTGTTTCCAGTCTTGGCAGTTTGAGTAAAGCCACCATAGGCATTTGTGTACAGGTTTTTGCGAACATAAGTTTGAATTTCTCTTGGACAAATGCCCAAAAGTGGGATCGCTTGATCATTTGTCAGGCGTGTGACTCACTTTCTAAGAAGCGGCCACACTGGTCTCCAGGGTACTGGTACCATTTCGCATGCCACAGCAGCCTGTGAGAGTTCCAGTTGCTCCACGCCCTCAACAGCACTTGTTCTCGTCAGTCTCTTGTTGGAGATTTTGTTTTAGCTCTTCTAATGGGCGTGCGATGCTATCCCATCCTGGTTTTAATTCCATTTCTCTTATAACTGATGACGTTGAAGAACTTTCTCTGTGCTGAATGGTGCATTCTCTTTAGTGAAGTTCCGTTCAGGTCTTTTATCCTTTTAAAAACAAACAGCTTTATTGAGATGTCATTTACATACCGTAAAGTACATATATAGAAAGCGTAATGCAGTGGCTTCTAGTGTATTCAGAGTTGTGCAACCACCATCATAATCTAACTTCTGAACATTTTTATCACCCCAGAGAGAAACCCCGCACTATTAGGTAGTCACTCCCCTACCCCGAAGCAAGCCCCTGGCAACCACGAATCTACTTCCTGTCTCTGTGGGCTTGCCTGTTCTGGGCATTTCATATAAATGGAATCCTACAGGACCGGACACTTTCACTTAGAGTGTTTTCAGGCTCATCCACACCGTAGCATGTGTCAATAGTACCTCATTCCTTAGTTACACCATGTTTGGTCGTCGTTCGTCAGTTGATGGGCATCTGGGTCGTTCCCAGTTTTTACATACTAGGAATGACGCTGCCATGAACATTCCTGTCTAAGCTCTCTGTGTGGATATATGTTTTCACTTATCCTGAGTAGATATCTAGGAATAGAATTGTTGGGTCATATGGTGACTATATTTAAACTGTTTTCCACAGCAGCTGCACCATTTTACATTCCCAACAGCAATGTAGGAGCGTTCCAGCATCTCCACATCCTCACCAACATTTGTTATGGGTCTGTCTTTTTGATTACAGTTATTCTATGGGTCTGAAGTGGTGTCTCATTGCAGTTTTGACCTGCAGTTCCCGAAAGACTAATGATGTTGAGCATCTTTCCATGCGCTTATCAGCCATATGTATATCTTCTTCGGAAAAATGTCTGTTCAGAGCCTTAGCCCGATCTTTCAGTGGGTTGTTTATTTTCTTAGTGTGGAGTTTTGAGAGCTCTTTATGTATTCTGAATACAAGGCCCTCAGCAGATATTTGACTTGCAGATATTTTCTCCCTGTCTGCGGCTTTTTATTCACTTAACAGTCACTCGTAGCACAAAGGTTTTTCATTTTGATGAAGTCCAATGCACCCAATTTTTTCTTGTGTGGAATGATCCATTGACATTGGCAAACCCCAGATCACAAAGATTTTCTCCCCTCTTTTCTTCTAAAAGTGTTATAGTTTTACGTTTCACACTTACATACAATATCCATCTTGAGTTAATTTTCCTATAAGGTGTGAGATTTAGGTCAAGATTCATTTTTCTTGCATATGGATGTCCAGTTCTTCCAGCATCATTTGTCTAGAGGTTATACTTTCTCCATTGAATTGCTTTTGCACCTTTTTCGAAGCACCATTGGACCTATGTGTGGAGCTATTTCTGGACTCTGTTCTGTCACACTGACTTTTGTGTCTATCTCCACACCAAGACCACACTGAATCAATCATTGCAGTTTATAGCAATTGCTAAAATCAGGAAGTGTGTGAAAAGAATAATCTCTTTAACAAACGGTGCTGTGATAATTCTACATCCATTTGCAAAAGAATGAAGTTGGATCCCTACCTCACACCACAGACAAAAATGAACACGAAATGGACCAAAGGCCCAATAAATCTATAAAACGGTTAGAAGAAAACATAGGTGTAAATCCTCGTGACCTTGGATCTGGCAATAGATTTTTAGATATGACACCAAAAACACAAGCAAAAAAGAAGAAATAGGTAAATTGAACTTCATCAAAATTTCAAACTTTCATGCAACAAAGGATACTATCAAGAAAGTGACAACACAACCTACAGAATGGGAGAAAACATTGTCAAATCATAATGAGTAAGGGTCTAGTGTTCAGAATATATAAGGAACACTTACAACTCCATAATAAAAAGACAAATAACCCAATTTTTAAATGACCAAAGGATATGAATAAACATTTATCCAGAGAAGATACACAGATTGTCAATAGGCACATGAAAAACTGCTCAACGTCATTAGTCATTACGTACCTAGAAACAGACCATCAAAATATATGAAGCAAAACTGTCTGAACTGAAGGAAGAAATAGAGAGTTCTACACTAATGGAGACTTCAACACTCCCCTCTCAATAAAGGACAGAGCAACCAGAGAGAAGATAAGGAAACAGGGGACTGAAATAATGTGCTAAACCAACTAGATGGAACAGACATGTGCAGAACACCCCACCTGACAACAGAACACACATTCTTCTCAAGTGCACATGGGACAATTTCTACAATAGACCATGTGTTAAGCCCACAAATTAAATCTCAGTAGATTTTTTAAGATAGATATCATACAAAGTGTCTTCTTCAACCACCATGGGATAAAGTTAGAAATCAGTAACAGAAGTAAAATTCACAACTATGTAGAAATTAAACAACACACTCAAACAACCAATGGATCAAAGAAGAAATCACAAAGAAAATTAGAAAATGCTTAGAGATGACTGATAATGAAAATACAACATATCAAAACTTATGAGACATAGAAAATAATAATGCTAAGGGTAAAATTTATAGCTATACACACTTACATTAAAAAACAAGAAAGATCTCAGACTTCCCTTGTGGCGCAGTGGTTAAGAATCCGCCTGCTAATGCAGGGGACACAGGTTTGAGCCCTGGTCCGGGAAGATCCCACATGCCGCGGAGCAGCTAAGCCCATGCGCCACAACTACTGAGCCTGAGCTCTAGAGCCCACGAGCCACAACTACTGAAGCCCGTGTCCCTAGAGCCCGTGCTCCGCAACAAGAGAAGCCCGCGCACCACCACGAAGAGTAGCCGCCACTCGACACAACTAGAGAAAAGCCCGTGCGCAGCAATGAAGACACAACACAGCCAACAATTTTAAAATATAAATAAATAAATTTTTAAAGTTTAAAAAAAATAAACAAGAAAGATCTCACATCCTCAACCTAACTTTACACCCTAAGGAACTAGAAGAAGGACAAACTAAACCCAAAGCTGGAAGAAGGAAGGAAGTAGTAAGATTAGAGAAGAGCTCAGTGTGATATAGAATAAAAGCAGTAGAGAAAATCAGTGGAGCCAAAAGGTGGTTCTTTGAAAAAAATCCACAAAATGTCCTTTAGCTTCATAGGTGAAGAAAACAAAGAGAGAAGCTTCAAATTACTGCACCAGAACTAAGTCCTCCTATACATGGTCAAATGATGTTTGACTAGAGTGCCAAGACTACAGGGAAAGAAGAGGCTTTTCAACCAACGGTGCTGGAAAACTGGCTACCCACCTGCGAAAGAATGAAGATGGACCCTTACCTACACTATATACAAAAATTAACTCAAAATGGATGGAGGACCTAAAGGTAAGACCTAAAACTACAAAACTCTTAGAAGAAAACAGGAAAAAACCTTCATGACACTGCATTTGGTGATTATTTCTTGAATATAACACCAAGAGCACAGGTAACAGAAGGAAAAAAAATAGACAAATTGGACTTCATGAAAAAAATTTTAAATTTGCACCTCAAAAGAAACTATAAACAGTAAAAACGCAGCCCACAGAACGGAGGAAAATAGTTGCAAAGCAGATATCTGATGAGGAATTGATATCCAGAATATATAAAACTCCTAAAATTCGGGCTTCCCTGGTGGCGCAGTGGTTGAGAGTCCGCCTGCCGATGCAGGGGACACGGGTTCGTGCCCCGGTCCGGGAAGATCCCACGTGCCGCGGAGCGGCTGGGCCCGTGAGCCATGGCCGCTGAGCCTGCGCGTCCGGAGCCTGTGCTCCGCAACGGGAGAGGCCACAGCAGTGAGAGGCCCACGTACCGCAAAAAAAAAAAAAAAAACTCTTAAAATTCAACAAGAAAACAAACAGCCTAATTCAAAAATGAGAAGAATACTTGAACAGACATTTCTCCAAAGAAGATATACAAGTGGCCAAGAAGCACATGAAATGCAGCTCAACATCACTGATCATTAGGGAAATTCAAATCAAAACTACAATGAGATACCACATTGAGAGAATGTAGAGAAATATGAACACCTGTGCACTGTTGGGAAGAATGTAAAATGGTACAGCCACTATGCAAAACACTATGGTAGTTCCCAGAAATATTAAAAATAGAATTACCATATGATCCAGCAGCTCTACTTCTGGGTATATACCCTAGAGAACTGAAAGCAGGGTCTCAAAGAGATATTTGTACACCCATATTCACAGCAGAATTATTCAAAATAGTTAAAATGCGGAAGTGGATCCAAGTGTCCGTAAGCAGGTGAATGGATAAGCCAAGTGTGGCCTATGCATGCAGTGGAATATCGTTCAGCCTGGAAAAGGAAAGCAATTCTGAAACAAGCTACACCACGGGTAAAGCTCGAGGACAGTACGTACCAGGTAGCCAGTCACAGAAAGACAAATACTGTGTGATCCCGCCTACACGAGACACTTAGTCAAAATCATACGAAGAGAAAGTCAAAGGATGTTTCTGGGAGGAGGGGAAATGGGGAGTGCTCGCTTAATGGGGGCAGAGCTTCAATTCTACAAGGTGAACGAGCTTTAGAGACGGTTGGCGCTGAGGGCTGCACAACATTATGAACGTATTTATTACCACCGAACCGCACCCTTCAGAATGCTTAAGACGGGAATTCCCTGCAGTCCAGTGGTTAGGACTCTGCTTTCACAGCCGAGGCCCAGGTTCAATCCCTGGTCGGGCAACTAAGGTCCTGCAAGCCGGCAGCACGGCCCAAGGAAAACAAAAATGGTTAAACTGTTATGTGTATTTTACTGCAATAAAAAAAAAAATTGAAAAAAAAAGAAAGTACTAAAAAAAATAAAATAAAATAAAATAAAAAAAGAAAGTACTGATGTGTGCTACAATATGGATGAACTTTTTTTTTTTTTTTTGCAGTACGCGGGCCTCTCGCTGTTGCGATCCCTCCCGTTGTGGGACACAGGCTCCGGACGCGCAGGCTCCGGACGCGCAGGCTCAGCGGCCATGGCTCACGGGCCCAGCCGCTCCGCCGCACGTGGGATCTTCCCAGATCGGGGCACAAACCCGCGTCCCCTGCATCGGCAGGCGGAGTCCCAACCACTGCGCCACCAGGGAAGCCCAACACGGATGCACTTTGAAAACAGTACGCTGAGTGAAAGAAGACACACACAACAGACCAGACCACATGCTGTGTGATTCCATTTATATGAAACGTCCAGAACAGGCAAAATCGTAGAGACAGAAAGTAGATTAATGGGGCTGAGGGAGGGGCGTCGCTTAATGGATACAGGGTTTCATTTGGGGCTGGGGATGAAATGCTTTGGAACTAGATAGAGGTGATGGTTACACAGCATTGTCAATGTATTCAATGGTTGCCACTAAATTGCCCACTTTAAAATGGTTAGTTTTAGTTTATGGGAATTTTACCTCAATAAAAGGATTTGGGCGTTGCAATTTCTCTAGATTCTTATCTTTCAAAAAGGTTTTAGTTCTCAGATCACTCGTGTTTCTGTGTTAATTTTAGGATCTACAGCTTTTTAAACTTTTGCTGAGATTTTTATTGGAATCGCACTAAACCTATATGTCAGTGTGGAGGGAACCGATGTCTTTACTGTGTTGGGTCTTCGTTTATTGGGCCTTCTTTGATTTCTTTCATTAGCTTTAATTTTTGGCCTACAAATCCTATACGTGTTTTATTAGGTTTATGGCTAAGTGTTTCATGTCAGAGTGTCACTATTATAAATGGTATTTACAAAAATTTCTGCTTGTAAAATCCCTAGCATGTAGGACTACGATTTTTGCCCACTGACTTTGTATCTTGCTAATCTCATTCACTCAGTTAGGCTTTTTATAGATTCCTGGATGACAGACCACCACGTTGTCTGTGAAGAGGGACAGTTTTAGTTCTCACTTGTAATCAGTATGCCTTTTGTTTCTTTTTCTTGCCTCATTGTACGGGCCATGACTTCCAGTAGACGCTGAATATTCATCGCGAGAGTGGACATCTTTGCTCCCTACCCAGTCCTGGTGGGAGGACCCTGTCTTTCTCCATCAAGCACGGTGTCTGTTGGCCGTACTTGCTGGGAGTTCGCGGGTGTAAGCAATGCTCCTTACAAGATTGAAGACGTCCTTTTCTATTCCTCGTTTGCATGGTTTTGATCATGAATGTGTTTGCCAAACTCATTCCCCGTCATTTGACACGAGCTCACGCTTGTGTGCTGGTGCATTTTTACAGCAGCCCCTTTAAGGCCTTTGTCAGTCATTACAGCATCTGCCACCCCAGAGTCAGCGTTTGCTGGCTGTGTGCTGCTTCTCAGGCCAGCCGAGCTTCTCCTGACGCTTTGCCCTGGGTAATTCTATTTTATTTTTAATTTTTTTGGCCGCACCGTGAGGCTTGCAGGATCTTAGTAGCAGGGATTGGACCCAGGCCCTCAGCAATGAAAGCACGGAGTCCTAACCCCTGGACCACCAGGGAATTCCCTCGCCGAGTAATTTTAGATCTCACCCTGAGGTTCGGTATTCTCGAGGAATAAACGCTGATTTGTCGTACGCCTCGGGTGGAACTCCAGGGCACCGAAGTGCTCGCTTCTGACAGTTGTTCCCAGGTTTGTATTTGCTTTCTGGGGAGAGAGTCTTTCTGACCTCCTCACGCCTTCACGCTGGAAACCTGTAATGTCTTTTACTACACAATTCACCCTTTCATCAACTGTATTTCTTGAACACCCACAACAGGGCTGAGTCTTTCTTAGCCACTGGGGACTGAACAGGTGCAAGGTCAGCCCTCCTAGATTTTACTTAACCAGCAAAAAAACCAATTAGGTTATTTCCAGTAGTGAAAAGTGCTATAAATAGTGACTTTCACCAAGCACCTGCCATGCGCCAGGTCCTGGCGCTTCCCGTTTTACCCACAAGGACGCTGGGAAACAGCAAAGTGTTCCCACATCGTAGGCATTCATTAAACATTCGTCAGCAGTTTTATTTCTTCTGCAGATGGTGGCCTCACCTACAGAGGCCCAGCTCCTGCTAGAGAGCCCGGCAGTCACTGCCACCAGAGAAGAGGTCTTCTGACCGGAAGGCAAGGGGCGGCCCGTGCCGTGGTCCTGGTGGGGAGCAGGTGGAGGAGCCCCGAGGGCCCCACCCTGCTCGGACTTTCCAGAGCCCTCACCTCACCCCCAAACGCCTGCGGCCACAGCAACCACACAGGCACCGTGACAGCAAAGGCCCCTGGGTTAGAGCAGCACCTGGCCCCTCCCGTCCGGTCTTCACGGAACACCTGTCAGGAAGGTGCCGTCACCACCCCAATCCTGGCGGGAGGGGATGGGGCTCGGGAACAGCCAGGACCCGAACCCCAGGCCCAAGCCTTGCCCCCCCAGCCTTGGGAGCCCATGGCCATCAGCCATCCTGCCCCTTCCGCAGTGCAGACGTCCTGCGTGTGGCCATCTCCAGCCCTCCCGACGATTTTCCTGTCACAGCTTCCCGGGTGGCTGGAGGCTCACGTGTTGCGTCCTGACCCCGCGCCCAGCCTGCCCACCCTGAGCCCTGCAGGAGCCTCCAAGCACACGGGCCATCACCCCCTGGGGCCAGCGGAAGGGAAGGGCTGACCTCTCCTGAGCTTGGCCCTTGTCCCAGACCCCGTCACCACCCACCCTGAAGACGGAGCAGCCCCTGCCCAGGCCTCGCGGGTCACCATTGGCCGCTGGGGTTTGGGAACCTGCATGAGCCTGTGTTTCCCCAAGGCTGGAGCCGCACCCGGGGGTAGCCAGCAAGACAAGGGCCCTGAGGTGGACCCAGCGCCTCCGAGGACACCAGACGGGGGTGCAGGCCCTCTGGGGGTCATCCCGTGCCATCTACGCATGGGCTGGGGTGGACCAGATGGAGGCCAAGACCCCTCACCCCTTCCCCCATTCTAACCAGGGTCCCCGATGCCAGCCGTGGGGAGTGACTGGCGGAGCCCCACCTTCCTGGCTTAGTAAATACAGCCTTTACACATTCGCTTTTAAAAAAACAAACAAAACAAACGCTCTTTATGGATTATCTGATCTTGAAGCCGTTGGTGAGGTTGAGAGTGAGGCGGACAGGGCCAGGCTGGCCCAGCAGGCTGCTGGAGGGTGGCCTGGGGAGGTGCGAGACGCCGCCACCAGGGCTCCTTCAGGGAAGGCCTCCCCGCCCGGCCAGGAGTGGTCAGCACACAGCCCCCACCGCCCCTCCTCCAGGGTCGGCCTGGGCCGCAGAGCCGCCACACCCCAGGCTCACTTCCCCCGCTGGCTGCCTGGGGCCTGACGCAGGTCACCCTGACAGTCTCTCCTCGCTCCAGGGCTCCCCATGGGACCGCCGCAGCCCCACTGGGCAGCCACCTGAGCTGACACCACCTCTCGCCCAGTGCTGCGTCCTCCCGGCTCCCCCCACAGGTGCAGGTCACCAACACACATCCTGCACCCCAACCTCTGCCTCAGCAGCTGCTCCCAAGACACTTCTAGAGGAGGGAATTCCAGACAGGAAGTGGCCACAGCGGGCCACAGCTGCGTGCCCTGCCGGCCCAGGCTCCCAAACCCTGGCGGCCAAGGGTGACCCCAGGGCACGGCTGGCCTCGCCCTCAGCCCCGGAGGCACAGGCTTCACAGGCTCTGCCCAGCAAGGGCGTCACGTGGCCTGGTCAGCCTAAGGAGGGCCCTGCTGGCCGAAGCCAGAGAACCTGGTGGAGAGAACGGAACAGAGTTGAGGGCCAGCAAGCTCTGAATGTGGAAGAGGGAGCAATAGCCCCCAGGAAGTCTCAGCTCCGAGCTGGGCAAGGGGCAGCCAGAGAACCCCTCCCGGTACTTGTCCCCCCTCCCCGAACCCTCCTCCCCAGCTGCCCAGGCCTGAGCCAGGCCCAGGGAGCCCCAGGGAGGCAGCAGCCTGGGCCCCACGGGGAACAGATGGGGGTGTGGCTGTGTCGGGGCCGTCCCAGGGGCCCGGCACTGTTTGTGAGCCGGGCAGAGGAGAGGCTGCGGAGGCCCCGGGGGCGGGATGGCCCAGGCTGTGAGGCCGGCACAGAGTGACAAAGGTGCCACATGCTCTCCCCCACCCCATCCCCTGGGGAGCCCCTGGGACATCTCATCTTCTGCTCCCCTCCGGGAGGCAGAACCTGACTTCAGCCTCCCCATACCCACAGCCCAGTGCACCGCGGCTCTCTCCAGCCCCAGGGCCTTTGCACCTCCCTGCACTAGTGCTGAGACAGCACGTCCTCAGCCTCTGGGGACTGAGCCTGGAGAGGGCAGGGGCTACTGCTCACCGCCCCTGGCACACCTGGTCTTGCACTGCCTGCCTCGCCGGCGGGTTACCCATGGCTCTGGATGGCTGGAAGCCACAGCAGCAAGGCCAGCACCAGCCTCCCTCCCCGAGCCCCTCCCAGCAGAAGCCCTGGTGGCCCTCCTGCCCCTAAGCTGACCCTGTTCTCCAGAGCAGCCCCCAAGTCTCAGCTCTCTCTGCTCAGACCCCGCCATGGGATGGCTCTACCCCAGGGGCCCCGATCCATCTGGCCTCCCACTTCTCACACTGCTGCTCCCCCCTCCCCCGGGAGTACTCGGCGTGCCTCCTGGGCCCCCGGAATGGCACCAACCCTCATTCCCCCAGCTGTGTCCCCTCCTCAGTGACCACCAGGTTCAGCATTTGGACAGGTCACCTCGCCAAACCCTACCCCCTCCTGACCATATGAGCGGTCCGTGGCCCTGGGCAGGCCCCTCAGGCTGGCCTCCCCAGCTTCGGGCCCTGGCACCCCAGTCCTGTTGGAGGCATGCATGAGGGGCACCCCACGAGATGCCCACACACTCAGCCGCTGACCACAGGGACACGGGAGTTCACAGAAGGGGCAGAGAGCCCTGTGGCTGAGGGTCCTTCAGAGCAAGACAAGCCTGGGTCTTGCTGGAACATTCCATCCTCCTGATGTCAACTGCACTGACCAATCTGCCCTGTCGGTGAGCCCTCAGGCCTGGCTGCCTCTCCCACTGCAGGTCCTGCCACTGGCCCCCCACCCCGTCCAAGGCCAGCAGCCCCCCTGCTCTTGCCCGGCAGCTCTGAGCACTGGGCCCTCCCCAGCTCCCCCTCAGCTGAAGACTGACAACCCCTCTCCGGTCCCCCCTCACAGAGTGGGGACCCTCCTTCTAGGCCTGCGCCTCTGCTGGAAGGGGCGCCTACCTGACTCACCCCCACTCCCCATGCCCGGCCGAGCCATTTGCACACAGTAGGTGCTCAGCCAACCCAAGCACTGGGTGAACAGAGCAGCACACGGTCCAGTCAGGGCCCCCGTCTCACTCAGAGACCCCTGTCAGCGCCCCTGCCTGGCTCCTGTGTCCCTACCACAAACCCACGAAGGCGGTGCCCTTGTCCTCAGTTTCCCCAGCACGCGGCCAGAGCTGGCACCCGCCACCTTCGCAAACCACACAACACCCAATCCAATCGTGCTTCGAGCTCGCCGGGGGCTGCCCCCCACTTGGGGACGGCCCCGATGCTGCCAGCTTCCAACCGCTGGTGTGTCTCAGGGGAGGGCAGGAGGGGTAGACACGTGCAACCGGGCAAGTCGGTGGGCTGGGGTGAGGGCGCTCTGCTGCCCATCCCAGGCAAACACGTGGTCAGGGGCTGGCAGCAGAGCTGAGACCAGAGGGGAGAGGCTGCCCCGCACCGTGGGCAGCTCTGTGAGGCCCTGAGCAGAGCTGATGGCCAGAGCCCACATGGACCCAAGCGGCCAACAACCGAGCAACAGGGCCCTGGTACATTTGATCCACGACCAGGCTCAGGGTTTGGTGAGCATGGGAGGAGTGGGGGATGGCAAATGGCCCTTAAGAATTAAATCTGATTTGCAGTAAAGTCACCATCCAGAATTAACGCCCTGGAGGAGGGCAGGAAGACGGCCAGGCCGTGCCTGTGGTGACCCTGGGAAGCAAAGGTCTCTGGCTGTGAAGGGAGGTTGGGGTGAGGGCTTGGGGGGCCACGCGTCCCTCCTTCAGGGTCTTGTCTCACGGCTATGAGCAATCCAGCTGACCCTCGCTGTGAACCACGGTCATCTTGGAAGCCATGAAAGATGTGGCTGGATGGGTGGCAGGGAGAGACGCTGGAACCGTCCTTTTCCCGGTGACCAGCAGAGGTCCAGTCCATGGGGACACCAGGAAGAGACGGGGAAGGCCGAGAAGGAATGAGAGTCACCTGGGCCAGGTATAGCTGCACCTCCTCCAGGGTCCCCTGGCCACACTGCAACCCAAGCCAGGTCGCAGTTAGGAGGTCAGCAGCTTTGACCCCCACACAGCCCAATAAAGGGTTACATTCAGGGGCAGCAAGGCTGCTCCCCTCCTGGGGCCTCAGTTTGTCCGTCTCCTGAGTGAGAAGCTGGACTGAGGCTCAGGAATCCTGGAGGGGTCCTTGAGGGGGTGTGAGGATATAGAGGGCCCAGCCCAGGGGGTTATGGGATCTTCCTGATGGCCCCCCACCGAAGCCACCACAGATCTCCTGAGACCCTCCCAGCCAGCAGGGGCGAGACTGCCCAGCTAGGGCCTAGTGCCAAAGAGCCAGGGAGAGGACAGGGGGACTTCCCCTCCCTACAGAGGGAGGCTAGGGGTCGGGGGGGCGGGGCGCGGAAGGCCAATTTCCACATTGGAAAGGAAGTCCCCCTCCCGGTTGAAGAGCCAGGGTGTGGCAGGGCCCAGGCCCTGCACGGAACATTCTGGGGCTGCCCAAAACTGGGGGCCTCGCCTCCAGCTACTGGTGACATCCCCAAACAGAGGTCTTTACCCCACCCACTGACATAAGCTTCCCCTCTGCCTGCCCTCCTTTCCTCTCTCCCTCCTCCCCCACCCATGCCTTGCAAGCAGCTGGATGCAAGCTGGCACTGAGAACGGGGAGTGGGTTCCAGAGCCCCCAGAGCTGTGAGGGAGACATGGGTGGGCTCCCCAGCTTCCCACCTGCAATGAGGTCCCTGAAGGGCTGGAAAGCTAGAGGCACACAGCTCGTTCTGGGTGGCACCCAGGCCGACAGCTGGGGGAGGGCACCCGCTGGCGGGGGCCCACGTCTGGTTGAGCAGATGTCCCCCCAGTATGGGTGAGAGTGGGGAGTGCCCCATCCTGAGCAGAGAAGGCCAGAGCAGAGGGGCACTGCGAGGGCTGGGCCTGCGGGGCTCAGCCCAGGACTGGGGGCAGCGGCAGAAACAGACCGGAAGTGCAGGGGCCACCGTCCGGCACCCCCGCCGCCTCCACGGAGCTGGAAAGGTGGAGACAGGCTGGACCAGCAGCAGGCCTGGGTCCAAAAGGATGGCCAGGGCCCGGGAAGGTGGGACGAGAGGTGGGAGGGAGACAGGCCCTGCTCTAGGACTGGGGCAGCGGTTATTTAACCACCCCAAGCCCAGGCCAGGCCTGGATGCGCTGCCCAGGCAGCCCAGGTCGGACGGACGCTGCAGGGCTGGACTTCCTCCAAGGGCAGCCAGCTAGGGCCAAGCCACGGGGGCGGGGCAGGGCAGGGCGGGGCGGGGCCAGGCTGAGCTTGGGGCGGGGCCTAGTAGGCCTCGCAGGGGTCCTGGGCGGGACTGGAGCCTAGCAGGGGCGTGGCCTCGCCGGGGCTGGGGCGGGGCCTGGATCGGGGCGGGGCTCGCAGGGCCCGGGGCGGTGCCGCCATATAAGGGGGCGCGTCCGCGCGTGCGTGCCCGGCGCGTCTGGGTCGTGGAGCCGTCGGCCGCGGTCTCCTGTGCCGATGGGCTCAGTGGCCTAGCGACCCGGTTCCCGCCGTCCGTGATCGAGCGCCGAGGCCCGCGAGGGGTCGCCGCCGAGGTGAGGGCCCGGGCGGCGCGTGGGTGGGGTCTAGCGGCCCGAATAGGAGCGACGGCTGGCGGGGCGGACCGCCCGGCGTCCGGGAGGACCGAAGAGCGCGGGTGGGAGGGGGCGGCGGGCAGGGCCCGGGGCGCGGAGCTGGGAGCGCGCCGGCTGCAGGCAGGGCCGCTTCCCGGAGCCCCAGGCCGGCGGCCCCGCGCACAAAGCGCCTTTGTTGTCCCGCGCGGCCTGTTCGGGCTGGTTAGAGCCGCCCGCGCGGAGAGGGCGGTCCCGGAGTTCCGGAGCCCCGCCTCGGCTCGGTAAACAAACCTGGCGTCCGCCCCTCCCGAGAACCCACGCGGCTGACCCTGGGGTCCGGGTGGGGAGTGCCCTTCGCGAGAGGCAGCGGTGACCGAAGGGGCTCCCCGACCCCCGCGTGCGCAGGTTTCCACCAGCCCACAAGCAAGAGCATGGCAGCCATCCCCTCCAGCGGCTCACTCGTGGCCACCCACGACTACTACCGGCGTAAGTAAGCCCCTTGCCCGCCCCCCCACCAAGTCTGACCCGGGCTCCCCCACCCAGCTTGTGGTGTCAGCTCCAGTTCCTTGAGAATCCGTATCCGAGTGGGGAGTGAGCGGCTAAGGACCCCTGGCATTGCCTGTGCTGCAGGCAAAGCCAGCCCTTGGTCCGGTGGGCTGGGGGCTCAGTGCCCTGTGGAGCTGACCTGGCCTCTTCTCTCCAGGCCGCCTGGGCTCCACTTCCAGTAACAGCTCCTGCGGAAGTGCCGAGTACCCTGGGGAAGGCATCCCCCGCCACCCCGGTGAGCGCAGGTCCACCCCTGGCTGTTCCCAGGGACTGACTGGAGGGGGTGGGTAACAGTACCGTGACCTCACTTTGCTTCTCTCAGGTCTCCCCAGAGCTGACCCGGGACACTGGTGGGCCAGCTTCTTTTTCGGGAAGTCCACTCTCCCGTTCATGGCCACAGTGTTGGAGTCCCCAGAGCAGTGAGTCCACCTTCCTGGGGGCCGTGGGGGGGGGGGGCAGGTGGTAGCAGCCTCTGACCACGTGCTCTCCTCCAGCTCAGAACCAGCCCAGGCCTCCACCGGCATGATCACCTGTGACCTGGCTCGGGAAGCCGTGGGGAAGCAGCAGCCTGGCGGCCATCCTGGCCAAACCAACTCCAGGCCCCCGTCCTGAGTGGCCACCACCAGCTGCCGGGCGGGCTTCCTCCCCAGGCGCTGGGCTCATCAGAGCCCCCCTCCTTCCCCTCCCTGAGAGTGATCAGGCTGCAGCCAACACAAGCAGTTGGTTTTTTAATATCAAAACAGCAAAACACCAAAAAGGAAGTTGAGAGAACTCCACTCTTTACTGTCCAAGCCACATGAGAGCCTTCCCGGCACCCTCTAACCTGTGCCTTGCACCGAGTAGAAAATAAACAAGCAGCCAGCAGCCACGTGGTGTGTGTGTGTGAGCTCCATGCCACCCCCACCCCCGCGGGAGGAGTCACCAACCCCTCAAACTTCTCACTTCCTGGGCCCTCCTGGGGTCCCTCCCTAGCGGGCCACCTCCGAGATCTGGCTCCGGTTCACGTGGGCAGACAGCTCCGGTGAGTGTGGAGCCTTGTATCTGAGAAGAGGTGGGGTGCCTTGCTATCCTGGGGAGCCGGGGAGAGCAGGCAGTCCCAGGGCAGCCACTGAGGTCGGGGTCCTCGGAGTAAGCCCGCCTCGGCCCCTGCTGCCGCGGCAGGAGACAGGGTCTCTGGCTTGGGTCCGGAGCCCTCAGACGTGGGGCCCGGCGCCCTTGAGGAGGCCGTCCTCAACCTGGTGTGGAGCAGCTCACGCGCCCTGCTCTCCCACGTGCCTTCCAGTAAGGGCGGCGTCTCCTGTAGCCTCTTGTAAGGCACACTCTGGGCAGGGCCCCCGGCAGCCTAAGGGTGAGGGGAAGGGGGTGTGGGAGGCTCTACGGGGCCCCACCCGGGGCAGCCTAGCTTTGGGCAGAGTCCTACTTGGGAGCTCTGTGTGTGGCTGGGGAGTCGTCTCATCCTCTGCTGGCCTCCTGGGGGCAGGCGTGGGGGGTAGGCTGGTGGCGTCCACGTGCCTCAGTGGCCGGCAGAGACTGACCGGGGCCTGGGGTCAGGAGAGGGCAGTTCAGTGAGGGAGCGGACGGAGGCTTGGTGTGAGGGCGGGGGCCTAGAGGGGTGGTCTCCACTGGTTAGCAGGCTGGGCTCAGCTGGCCACCCCGCCCCAGCTCCGCTCTAAGTCACGGGGGTCGGGAGTCCATCCCAAGGCATTTGGGTGGCTCGTGGCCCCCAAAGGCTGCACCTTCTGTCCTGCCTGCCCTCAAATGTGTCCAGGCACAGTTAGCCTGACCCCCACCCAGTCCTTTCGGTCACAGTGTCCAGACGTGGCCCCCCAGGCCCCCCGGGGGCAGCTGGATAGGAGCAGCGGCTGGCCCCGGGGAGCAGGCGTCAGTGCCCCTGTCTCCACAGAGGACTGGGGGGTCCACACCCCCTTATATCCAGGTCTCAGGCAAGGCCAGAGGGCACAGGGAGTGCAGCCAAAGCCTCGGTCCCCACCGCGCATGGCCCGGAAGCTCAGCCCTGGTCCTGACAGCCGGTGGGCTTTGGGTCAGGACCAGGGACAGGTCCACTCCCTTTGGAAGGAGGGGCGACCTGGCTCCTGGAGCCCCAGGGCAGGTGTTGGCTGTGGAGGTCCCAGCACTTTCCAGGAGCTGGTGTCAGGTGGAGGGGCAGTCCCAGCTCCTGGCTGCACTGGGCAACAGGTGGGCCCAGGGCTGCCCGAGCCCCTTCTCGGGAGTGTCCGGTTGATTCTGGGAGCTGTTGGTACCTTCAGCAAATCCTCAGTAAATCTGGGTCAGCCCACTCCCATGATCCGAGGTTGCTCAGGCCCCTCACGAGGGCTGGCCTGGCCTTCAGGCAGTGGCAAGGAGGCGGCCGACGCAGCAGGCTCTCGTACCTTCTGAGGCTGGAGAGCTTTTCCCGCAGCCCTTTGAAGCGGGGCCTCTGCTCGGGGTCCCTGTGCCAGCACGAGAGCATCAGCTTGTGTGTGTGGTGGGTGGGCACTCCAGGGGGCAGGGCATGCGGTAGCCCGCCTCTACCTCAGGAGGGCATGGACGTGCCTGTGGCGGGCGGGACAAGAGGGACTGTGGAGGCAGGGAGGCCAGTGCCGCCCCCCCTCCCGCAGGAAGCCTTGGGCTGTGCCCTCGCCCTCTGCATCCCTGGCACTCACTTCTAACGCCCTCCCACTGGACGGTGACGCCTGGAAGGCATCAGGCACCCAGTGATGGTGCAGGGGCCGTGTCCAGGTGACGGCCCCCTCCCGCCCTGCCCGCAGTTGGCAACACTGGGTGCCCAGTACCTGGACAGGGCATCTGACCCCTGCTGGAAATCTCATGGAGGAGAACCCCGAAGGACCAGGTGTCAGATTTGATGGAGTAATGCCCTCGGGAGAGTGCCTCGGGGGCAGTCCACTTGTAAGGGATGCTGTGGTCATGGAAGAGGTAGACGTTCTGCGATCAGACACGCTGGGGGCGGGCCTGGGGGCCGCCTGCACCCTCCCTCCCCACAGCATGGACAGGCTCGGGGAGCCCAGTGCTTGGTGGGCAAGTGTGCGGTCGGGACCCACACTGCGTCAGGGCTCCCTGGGACCCGTGCTGCTGGAGCTGAGCAGGCAGAACCCGCCCCAACAGGCCCTGCCCCAGAGGACCATAGTCGCAAAACCCAGCAGAGAGCTTCCCAGGACAAGGGGCAGAGTTTCTCCAGAAGTGAGCTGCAAGGAGACACCGGGAGGGGCGGTGGGTCAGCAGCCAAGCTGGCGTGGCGCTGGGGCCCGCTCGCGGAGCACACTGGAAAGGCTGACGCTTAGCTCTGGGGTATCACGATTCAAGGAGCCCCTCAACTTCTCAGCGTGTGACTGAGAGTCCCGGAGGTGCTGGTATCACCTGCCTGCTGGGCCAGGCTGAGCATGGAAGCAGGACACTGGCCAAGGGCGAGGGAGGGGTGGGCCCGCTCCCCCCACGCCCTGCCACCTGCGCACCATGCCCTGCTGTGCTGCCCCCAGCCGCTGGGCGCCCGAGCTGGCCCCGTGGAGCTGTCCTGGACTCAGGCAAGTGCCTGCACTGCCCTCCCAGGGGCCTCCTGATCCCGTTAAGACCCAGCTCCGGGGGCTTCCCTGGTGGCGTAGTGGTTAAGAATCTGTCTGCCAATGCAGGGGACACGGGTTCGAGCCCTGGTCCGGGAAGATCCCACATGCCGCGGAGCAACTAAGCCCATGTGCCGCAACTACTGAGCCTGCACTCTAGAGCCCACGAGCCACAACTACTGAGCCCACGTGCCACAACTACTGAAGCCTGCGCGCCTAGAGCCTGTGCTCTGCAACAAGAGAAGCCACTGCAATGAGAAGCCCGCGCACCACAATGAAGAGTAGCCCCCACTCGCCCCAACTAGAGGAAGCTTGCGTGCAGCAACGAAGACCCAATGCAGCCAAAAATAAAATAATTAAAAAAAAAAAAAGATCCAGCTCGGGCTCCACAGCCCACATCTCACCTGAGGGCGGAAGGCCCACGGGAACCTCCAGCTCCCGGCACCCTCTGCTCTCCGCCCTCCCCTGGCCCTACCTTGATGAGCCTGCCCAGCCCCAAGTCCCCGATTTTGCAGATGTTGTTTTCCCCCACGAGGATGTTCCTGGCGGCCAGATCCCCGTGGATGTAATTATGCAATTCCAGGTAGCACATGCCCCCGGCCACCTGTGCTGCAATGCCCACCAGCTCCGAGATGGGCAGGGTTTTCTCATCGGAGTCTGCAGAGGCCAGGGGAAGCCAGCGTGAGTGGGGCCAGCCAGGGCCAAGTCCTCTCTGCAGACTCCTGCGCTCAGGGGTGGGGCTGGGACAAAGGGCAGATGGGCTGGTTTAAAATTGGAACTGTGGACCCACTGCAGCCCTTGTGGAGAGCTGTTAGGTATCAGAGTTACCACAGTCCATACATACCCTTTGGAATTTCCTTCTGGGAATCCACACTGAAGCAATAGGAACTCAAAGACGTATGTACAAAGATGTTCATCACAGCATTATTTACACGGTTAAAAACCTCAAAAGGTTTCAACAGGCACCTGAGTGGACGTGGCACATCCACGTGGTGGTGCAGAGACCGTCAGGATTTCATTTCTGATGAACAATTAGTGATACAGGAAACTGCTTGCAAAGATCAAGTGAAAAGCGCTGCAAATGTGGCCGTATTAAAATATACCCCCCAGGGGAGATAGGGAGGGAGGGAGGGAGACGCAAGGAGGCGGAGATATGGGGATAGATGTATGCATATGGCTGATTCACTTTGTTATACAGCAGCAACTGACAAGCACTGTGAAGCAATTATACTCCATAAAGATGTTAAAAATAAATAAAATAAAATATACCCCCAGATACACACATATGCATACTGGGTGTCATTTATCCTACGGTGCACGCACGTTTCTCCCATTTCAGCGTCTCTGAAATTGGGCTGCATCTGCATACAATGGCGCCTCCACGAACTGGCTGCGACTGTCTGGTTTGGGTGTTTAATGAAACACCGGGGCTTGTTATAGATGATGAGGTCTGTGCAGCAACGAGATACGTGGTGTGTGAGCGCGTGTGTGCGAGTGAGTGTGTAAGCAGACAAACACCAGAAGGAGGGACAGCGCCTTCTAGGAAGAGAGAACAGCAGTGAGAACCAGGCCTGTGTGTTCCAGAAGTTGGGGGGGGGGGGCAGGCCACGCCAAGCGTTTGATTAAAATGGCCTCAGTTCACCGAAGGTGTAGGAATGATGAGTGGCTTTTCTTGTCTTTGTTCTTATCTGTATTTTGTCAAATTCCTGCAATGAACGGATGGTAACATTTATCACAAGATATTTTAAATCCTTTCTTAAAACAGAAAAGGCTGATGAGCAATCCCAGGCTGTCTGGTGAATGGCAGGCGGGCGGGTGGGGGGGGGGAGGGGCGGGGGGGCGGGGGGGCGGGGAGGGGGAGGGGCGGGGGCGGAGGGGGGGCGGGGGCGGGTTTTCTTTTTCTTTCTGTGCCTGTTTCCCGTTCCCTCCAGCGGCACGAGTCATTCTGGTCCCCCCACCCCGCTCACCCCGCAGCAGCTCCAGCAGGCTCCCCTTGGGCAGGAGCTCTGTGATGATGTACCCAGGGTCCCCCACAGTGCCAGGATGGGCTTGTGCCGCGGCTTCTTCATGGCCTGGATCTCCGACTAGAACGTGTGCCGACGCAGAAGCTCAGCTGTCGGGGCAGGCGGGCGGCCTTGCTGGGTGCAGCCCTCGGAGGAGCTGAGCCCCTGTCCCACCCATCCCCCCGCCCGCACGCAGCAGCGGCTCAGGAAATGTGGGCGCCCTCCCCGACGCCCCAGCTCCCAAGCCAGGATGCCAGGGCAGACACAGCCTGGCCCCCGCTGTTCACACAAGGGTCCACTGTGCCCACCAGCTGCTCTCCCCACACCCCAGGGACCACAGACACCCCCATGTGGTTTATGCCTGCCCAAGCCAGACGTGGAGCTGGAACAACCCCTCCCAAGGGTGTTCCCTTGCACCCCTGGGCCCCTGGTTCCTGAAGTGGGCGATCCCAACCTCTGGTGGGTCCCAAGAAGATTTTAGATGAACCTTTTCAGATTTCTAGTGATCTACTTATTTTAATGGATTTCCTTCCATTTACATGAAGAATTTAAAATTCCCTTTTAAGATAAATGCATTTAGATAACAGCATGAAAGGAGAATGCCACCCGGACACTGCGGCAGGTGCCACAGGTGATCCAAGTTAGGGCAGCGAGTGGCTGGCAGGGCGTCAGGGCCCAGGGCTGCTGGGCTGCCCCACCCCCGTGAGTAAAGCCAGAAGTCCCCGGCCTGGAGCCCGCTCACCTCGGACGATCACCTTGATGGCCACTCGGACCTTGTCCTTCCAGAGCCCTTTGAAGACCTCCCCAAAGTAGCCGGAAGCCCAGCTTCCTGCAGAGCGTGAACTCTTCCCGAGGCCTCTCCCAATCGTCACAGTGGGGCAGGGGCTCCAGCGCATGCTGCAGGGACACGGGGCGGGGGCCCCCATCCTCGGGAAGTCAGCCCCTGGTCTATCATCAAATGTAGGGCCACGTCCTGCTTGGGAGGGTCCCAGTGTCCGGCATGTGGCCAGGCTCTCCCAGGGACTGCCCCAAGCCTGGCTGACCCCTGCTGTGTCCTGCAAACAAAGGCCACCACCACCCCTCCCCCGCACCTGCTCTGGGCCAGCGACACTGGCCTGACTGCCACCCACACAAAACTCCCGTCTGGCTGCTCGCCGGGGCACGTGGCCCGAGCTCCCAGCAGCCCAGAGACTCCGGACGCAGCAGGAGCACAGCTGACCTCTAGCTGGCCCAAGGGTGAGAGTGACTGGGCAAAGGAGGACACGTCCCCTGCCCACCGTCCCCCCGCGCCCGGCTCTGTACAACCACGGTTCCCACGTAGCCAGAGTCCCTGGGCTGAGTGTTCCCAGGGGTCCCCCAGCCAGTCAGGGAGTCAGGACCCACACCCACCTCCACCCGAGGGTTTGTGTCCCTGTTGGGGGCAGGGCCCTACCTTTCGGCAGGGCGAGGTCAGCCACAGGCCGTGGGACAGGCTCTGGGCCTCGTGGTGGTCCACGAGCTTGGGTAGGCTGAGGAAGGACACAGCCTCGTTGAGGTGCAACTGGCCGTCCTGCCACCAGATCTTGTAGTGGCGAACGGTCTGCTGGTCCCGCACCGGACGGAGGGGACGCTTGTGAACAGGCGCTGAGAGAGGCCCACTGGCAGGGGTGCCCCCAACGCGGAAAGGAGAGAACCGGCCAGACCCTGGGGAAGGCACCCAGGCCGCAGGGCCTGCACCCACTGAGGGTCAGAGCTCCCAGAGCAGGGCCTGGACGTCACAGCGCAGTGGAGGGGACAGGCCGGAGGGGCCGGGCTCTGCATGCACGAAGGGCTTAGGGACCAGGAGCCCCGAAGTCAGGCCCAGGTGGGGCTGCGGAGCAGGCAGGGGCGGGAAGCGGGCACCCGAGAGGACGCAGTTGGCGCCCGGCTTCTCGCTGACCCGGATCAGGAAGGCCCCCAGCTCGTTGCCCGTGGCCTGCAGTCAGTGCAGGGCTTCCGAGAGAGAGATCGGGCCAAAGAACCACCTGCGGGGCGGGGGGACCCTGAGCCGCGCGGCTCCCCGCCTGTGCCCCCCACCAAGTCCCAGCCCACCTGATCCGCTGCCTCCTCGTGCCCCCAACGCCGGCCCACAGCTGCCCGCGGACACTCACTGACCCAAAGGCCCCTTCTTTGCCCATCACCGACCCCAAATGTCCCAAGTGGCCAGTTCTGGACCCCAGGAAAGACCCTGGTGACCCAGAAGTGGAGAAGGCCCCTCCCACTACCCTTCCCGGACTGTCCCCCGTCTGTGCGGACAGAGCCCCCCATCCTGTGGGTACAGCAACCCTCCCCGACCTCGGCCGTGGCTCTGTGGCCATTCTCTCGGACCACATCGTTCTGTGACTCTGTGGCCGCCTTGTGTACCCGGGCCACAGGCACGCCATGCTCTGGCACCGTGGGACCTGGGGACGCACATGCACCCACACACGTGCACAGGCATTCTCACACCCCAGCTCCCAGCGCCAGGGCAGGGCTGGGCCTGCGGAGTTTCCCAGGGGACCTCTGCTGCCAACCGCCCCGCCCTTTGCGCCCTCGGCTCCCTCAGGCCCCGTCGGAACGTGGGTCCCTGCACGGAAGACCACTGCCCAGCACTGAGCCCCGTGGGGTCCACGGGCCACCCCCACCAATCCAGCACCTCTGGAATCGCTCCCATTTGCCCCACCCCCCACGAACCACCCTGCCTCCTTCCCCTTCTCGAGCGTGCTGGGTTCCCAGGGCCCGCGGCCTCTGCACTGGCAGTGCCGGCCCCTGCCTTGTCGCTGCCGGGGGCCCTGCCTGAGATGGTCCTGTCTGCACCAGGCTTAGTGTCCCCCCCGGAGGGGCCACCCTGCCCGCGTCGGCTCCCCTGCCTGAGATGGTCCTGTCTGCACCAGGCTTAGTGTCCCCCCCGGAGGGGCGGCCCTGCCCGCGTCGGCTCCCCTGCCTGAGATGGTCCTGTCTGCACCAGGCTTAGTGTCCCCCCCGGAGGGGCGGCCCTGCCCGCGTCGGCTCCCCTGCCTGAGATGGTCCTGTCTGCACCAGGCTTAGTGTCCCCCCCGGAGGGGCCGCCCTGCCCGCGTCGGCTCCCCTGCCTGAGATGGTCCTGTCTGCACCAGGCTTAGTGTCTCCCCCCGGAGGGGCCACCCTGCCCGCGTCGGCTCCCCTGCCTGAGATGGTCCTGTCTGCACCAGGCTTAGTGTCCCCCCCGGAGGGGCCGCCCTGCCCGCGTCGGCTCCCCTGCCTGAGATGGTCCTGTCTGCACCAGGCTTAGTGTCCCCCCGGAGGGGCGGCCCTGCCCGCGTCGGCTCCCCTGCCTGAGATGGTCCTGTCTGCACCAGGCTTAGTGCCCCCCCCGGAGGGGCGGCCCTGCCCGCGTCGGCTCCCCTGCCTGAGATGGTCCTGTCTGCACCAGGCTTAGTGTCCCCCCGGAGGGGCGGCCCTGCCCGCGTCGGCTCCCCTGCCTGAGATGGTCCTGTCTGCACCAGGCTTAGTGTCCCCCCGGAGGGGCGGCCCTGCCCGCGTCGGCTCCCCTGCCTGAGATGGTCCTGTCTGCACCAGGCTTAGTGCCCCCCCCGGAGGGGCGGCCCTGCCCGCGTCGGCTCCCCTGCCTGAGATGGTCCTGTCTGCACCAGGCTTAGTGTCCCCCCGGAGGGGCGGCCCTGCCCGCGTCGGCTCCCCTGCCTGAGATGGTCCTGTCTGCACCAGGCTTAGTGTCCCCCCGGAGGGGCGGCCCTGCCCGCGTCGGCTCCCCTGCCTGAGATGGTCCTGTCTGCACCAGGCTTAGTGTCCCCCCGGAGGGGCGGCCCTGCCCGCGTCGGCTCCCCTGCCTGAGATGGTCCTGTCTGCACCAGGCTTAGTGCCCCCCCCGGACTTAGTGTCCCCCCCGGAGGGGCGGCCCTGCCCGCGTCGGCTCCCCTGCCTGAGATGGTCCTGTCTGCACCAGGCTTAGTGTCCCCCCAGAGGGGCAGCCCTGCCCGCGTCGGCTCCCCTGCCTGAGATGGTCCTGTCTGCACCAGGCTTAGTGTCCCCCCGGAGGGGCGGCCCTGCCCGCGTCGGCTCCCCTGCCTGAGATGGTCCTGTCTGCACCAGGCTTAGTGTCCCCCCGGAGGGGCGGCCCTGCCCGCGTCGGCTCCCCTGCCTGAGATGGTCCTGTCTGCACCAGGCTTAGTGTCTCCCCCCGGAGGGGCGGCCCTGCCCGCGTCGGCTCCGGCACAGGCACACGGGGGGGCCGTGGGAATCCCCCCCAGACCCTCCCGTCCAGAGCTCAGGGAACCACCTGGGGTCGCGAGGACACACGCACGCCGGGCTGCGCCTGTGGCCCAAGCTTGCTGGGCCGCCCTCAGGCCCACAGTCGTCTCTGGGAGCCACCTTGCCAGCGACGGGCAGCCGTGCTGGTACGGGCCGCAGGTCTGTGGCCCACCCCCGGGCGGGCCTGTCGCAGTGGCCTTCCCGCTCCCTGACTAGGCCAGCAGGCTGGTTTCCGGAGTTTGGAAGGTGAGCGAGGCTTCACACCCCAAAAGGCCCAGGCTCTGCCTTGGACTCACTGTCAGCTGGCTGCCCTTCTCTGGGTCCCGGCACGGAGGAGGGGCCGGAGCCTCTGCAGCCCCCATCCCCAGATGTCACACAGCAGAAGCCCGGCCAGGGATCCCAAGGCCAGGATGGTAGGCCCAGCCCCACTGGGGGGGCAGGGAGACAGAGCCACGGGACACCCTCCTTGGCAGCCCAGGGTCCCTGCCCGCACCCAGAGCCCAGCCACAGCGGCGCAGAGCTCTGTCCCGATAGACGCCCTGCAGGGCCCAGGGACGGGCAACTTGGAGTGACCCACGAGGGCCGCGGGGAGACTCACGGCTCCAACCCCACCGTCTCCTTGGCCAGAGCCCTGCCCACCCGGTCCAGCAGCACGGTCCACCACCACTCCTCCTCCTTTCTGGCCACATGGAAGAGGTCCCCTGCCCGGAAGCTCAGCTCCTGGGCTGTGCGGGCCTCGAAGTCCCAGAGGCCCACATACTTGTGCTCCTGCTGCCCACCGCCACTGCCCCAGGCTCCAAGGGGCCCCCACCCACCTGGTCTGATGACCTTGACCGCCACGAGCATGGAGTCCAGCCACAGGCCTTCCCACACCTCCCCGAAGTAGCCTTCGCCCAGCTTCCTCCGCAGGGTGAACGCAGAGCGGGGTCGCTGCCACTCGTCCTGTTCAGGGGGCTTCTGCGGGTGTGGGGGGCATTCAGGGCCTTTGCCCATGGCTCCCTAGGCAGAGTGGGCAGCTGCTCCTGGGGCCCCAGGCCTCTGGCCCTCTGCCCCTGCGCCCCAGCACACGCTCAACTCTGGCCCTGGCCGGGGCAGGGGGCCCGGGTGCTGACCTCCGGAGGCCTGGCCCTAATTGCTTCCAGACCTAATGGCACCTTTGCTGGCGGCAGGCATCCATCCACAAGCGCTCGTTACTGCCCCTGTCCGGACTGTCACTAAGAGACCAGAGGAACCAGATGGCTGCCCGGCCCCCCGGCAGGACCGCTCACCTGGGACAGGCGCAGGTACCACGGCTCCAGCGCAGGTGTGGCGCCATCCCCACTGGCATCTCCTCCCACAACCTCCGCACTGGCCTGGGGCTGCCGTGGGCGCCTTCCCCAACCTGCCCTCCCCTCCTGGCCGCTCTACAGGGCTGGGCGGGGTGGGAGGGCATCCTACAGGCCTCATCTTCCCCCCACCCCAGAGAATCCCATAGAAATATAACACCTGGGCTTCCCTGGCAGCGCAGTGGTTAAGAATCCACCTGCCAGGGCTTCCCTGGTGGCGCAGTGGTTGGGAGTCCGCCTGCCGATGCAGGGGACACAAGTTCGTGCCCCGGTCCGGGAGGATCCCGCATGCCGCGGAGTGGCTGGGCCCATGAGCCACGGCCGCTGGGCCTGCGCGTCCAGAGCTTGTGCTCCGCGGCAGGAGAGGCCACAGCAGTGAGAGGCCCGCTTATCACAAAAAAAAAAAAAAAAAAAAGAATCCACCTGCCAATGCAGGGGACACGGGTTCAAGCCCTGGTCTGGGAAGATCCCACATGCCGTGAAGCAACTAAGCCCGCGAGCCACAACTACTGAGCCTGTGCACCACAACTACTGAAGCCCGCGCGCCTAGAGCCCATGCTCCGCAGCAAGAGAAGCCACCGCAGTGAGAAGCCCGCACACTGCAACGAAGAGTAGCCCCCGCTCGCCACAACTAGAGAAAGCCCACGCACAGCAATGAAGACCCAACGCAGCCAAACATTAATGAATTAATTAATTTTTAAAAAGAAATATAACCCACAGGGATGAATCAGAGTGTGGAGGAGTCACTGGGGCACCTGCTCCCAGGCTTCATCAGGTCCCCCCCTGGCAGCACCCAGTGGGCCAGCTGGACGCGTGCTGGACAGTGTCTCAGGAGGGGCAACCTGGCAGGTAGGGGGGTGGGCATGGGCCCACCTGGGGCTCACAGGGCTGTCGCAGCTTCCAGTGGGCTTTGCAATAGGCCAGCAGCTCCTCCAGGCTGGGGACGAGCTGGTCCTTCTGCAGGGAGAGGCTGCCGGTGGCTGCTGTGGGGATGCTGTAGTGGTGGACTTTGGTCCGGGCCCAGACTGGGAGGGCACAGAGACGGAGGCCACATCTCGGCTGCAGCCTGCCCTGACCCTCCCGCCACCCCAACCAGGTGATGCATACTGTCGGGTCCGAGGCGGGTTGGGGGCTGGCACTGCCTGGGAAGCAACCACCCCAAGGTCAAGGGCACCTGGTAGCTGACAGGGAGTAGTCCCCATGGCTGCTCTCGCTGGGCCGCACGGGGAAGGCCCCCAGCGCGCTGGGTGGGGGCAGGAGCAGCTGCTGGGCCTGGGTTCGGCTGATGCCACTGAAGTACTCGCTGCAAAGGGCAGGCCCAGGGGTCCCCACACCAGCCCAGCCCCGAGCAAGCCCTGCCCACCACGGGCCAGGCCCCAGAGGCTCACTCCGCGCAGGTGAGAGGGAGAAGGAACACCTGGCTCCCGGTACTGGGGACCCAGTCCGGGATCCACACCTGCCCCAGCCCCCAGGGCCCAGCCTCTGGAGTCATCGGGGACTGGACACAGGTGGGGGTGCCCCCCAAAGAGGGGACCAGGTAGGCAAAGCTGGCGGGCGGGTGCTGCTGGAGCCTGGGGTGATCTGATATTGCAGATCAGCGGCTGAGACAGGCCTGCCCTGGCACAGAGGCCTGTGCCCACCCTGGGGGGCTACAGGGAAGGAGTCAGTCGGGGGTCTGGGCTGAGGCTGGAGGCAGGAAGGGGTGGGGTGATGGGGGGCAGAGCGGCACAGGCCTGAGGGACGTTGGGGGGGAAATCAGCAGACACGCGGGGAAGTGTCAAGGACCTGTGGACCTGGGTCTCCCGAGACGAGCCCTGGCTGGATGGCAGGCTGGGGACACACTGATGTGGGAGCAGGACGCACAGCCCCGTGCAGCTGCCGGGCTCCTCCTGCAGCCGGGCCTGCTGTCTGGGACCCTCTAGCCAGGAGAGCCTCTCCCACGGGAAGGGCTACAGGGGGCCTTCCCTGGACAGCAGTGCTTCCCACCCCACCCCTCCCCTGGACCCACTTCGGGGCCTGGGGGGCTGGGCCCAGCCCCCGCGCACATCCCGCCTTCCGCGACGTTCTTGGAGCCCGTCCCCGGAGTGTGCAGCAGTGGGCGACAAGACCGGGGGCCCTGCAGCTGGAGAGCAGTGAGCCTCTCTGTGGGGGTTGAGGGGTCTCCCCGGCCCGCCGGCCTGGGGACAGGAGCCAGGTAGCTGGGGCTGAGGACACCACGAGTGTGGCAGCCCTTGCATCTCAGCCCAGACACACAGTCATTAGCTCTTCCTCCCAGCAGCCCCTCCCCTCCCCCAGGACCCTGCCAGCCGCCTCCAGGAGCTGCTCTCGGGGTCCGTCCTCCACCTGGGATGACTGTAGGCCCCTACCCATCAGAACGGCTGGCTGTGGGGTGGTGGCCTGGAGTCCTCTCAGAAGGCACCTTCCTGGGAATCAGGCTTTTCCCCCAGATGCAAATCCCCCAGGAGACTGTGGGAATGCTGAGGGGCCCCCAGGATGCTGAAGGTGGCCTGAGTGAAGCTGAGACCTGCTGCTGGTCGGCAGAGACCGAGCTTGGTGCAAGACCAGGGGCCTGCGTCAGGGCGAGGTCTGGGCAGCTGAGCCTCGCTTTGCTGGCCCCGTTCACCAACCAGCTTCTGGCCTGTTCTCAGCCAGCATTTCACCTCTTGGTGCTGGGGCTGGGAAGAGGCGTCTCTGCCCCAGGGTTCCCCAGCTGGCGCCCCCTCCATCTAGAAGTCAGGGATGGGACTTCCCTGGTGGCGCAGTGGTTAAGAATCCGCCTGCCAATGTGGGGGACATGGGTTCGAGCCCTGGTCTGGGAAGATCCCACATGCCGTGGAGCAGCTAAGTCCATGTGCCACAACTACAGAGCCTGTGCTCTAGAGCCCACGAGCCACAACTACTGAGCCCACGAGCCACAACTACTGAAGCCCGTGCGCCTAGAGCCCGTGCTCCGCAACAAGAGAAGCCACCGCAATGAGAAGCCCGTGCACCGCAACGAAGAGTAGCCCCTGCTCGCTGCAACTAGAGAAAGCCCGCATAGCAACGAAGACCCAACGCAGCCAAAAATAAATAAAATAAATAAATAGAAGCCAGGGATTACAGTGGCCGAGACGTTCAGGAGAAAGACGGGGAAGGACCACGCCCGGGGCGTGGATCGAACGTTTGAGGCCCAGTACTGTGTCCACAGCCACAGGGCACTGTGTCCACAGCCACAGGGCAGGGCCCTGCTCAGCGCTGGCACACAGCTGTGCCGGGAGGCTACCCTGTCCTGCGGACCCTGAGCCTGCGCCGAGAGGTCACCTCCTCTGGAAGAGCGCCCAGCCTCTGCTTCCCCCCCATGATCACAGACTGGCATGCAAACAGACAAGTGTCTGTGCCAGCCTCTCCCCACCTGTAGACTGCCTTGGCCCTAGGGGCCGAGGGCACTCAGGGCAGTGGGTGGGCTCCCCCACCTGGATCCAGCCTCCAAATGAGCCTCTCTGGGAGCAATCCCAAAGGCCAGGGCCATGTTTGCCCCATACCTGGCCCAGAGCAGGGGGAGGGGGCCAGGTGAGTGAGGACAGGTGAGAAGGGTGGGCGAAGACATCTCTGTGACCCAGCTTATCACCCCTTCCAGCCCCGGGTCACCACCTCACCCCGTCACAGCACAAGCTCACTACTGTCCTCACCGTCTCACTCAGAACTGCATCCCAGTCCCCAGTCCCCTGCCCTCCAAGGAATGACCCGTCAGCAAAGATTGCTGGATGCCAGGCCTGAATCCCTGGGTGCGATCAGGAGGGCCTGGCGAGTGCAGCACGCACACACACCCACCAGCCGGCTCGCGCCCGGCTTAACCACGCCTGCCAGAGTCCCTGCCACCTTCCCTCCCAGCGGAATCGGGTGCCCAGGCTTACTCCTGTCTCCCCAGAGGGGGCGGTACTCACGGCTGGTTCCAGAGCGTCTCAGGGGCGGCCTTGGCCACGTAGGTGATGGGCACCAGCCCCGTGCTGGGCCAGCCCGCGAGCCGGCGGGCGAGGATGTAGCCGCCCTCCTCCCTGAGGGCGTGCAGCCTCTCCCCGCGTCTGACACTCAGGTCCTCCGCGCTCCGCGCCGTGAAGTCAGCGCCCTGAAGAGCTGCGCGGGGGCCGGGGGGTTGCAGGGCTCCGCGGTGGGGGGCTCCGCTGCCGCGGGTTCCGGCTCCACGTCGGCGTCGGAGTCCGGGTTCGGGAACCGCGGCGTGCCCGCCGGCCAGATCTTGTCCCAGAAGAAGGACAGGAAGGTCAGCAGCTTCCTGAAGAAGGGCTCCATGCCCGGCGGTGCGCCAGGCCCTGCAGGGGTCGGAAAGGGTGCAGCAGCGGGGCTCGGGGACCCCGACGGGGAGAAACTGGCGGCGCGGCGCGACGGTGAGCGCTGGAGCCTCGCTGGCGCAGGGGGGGCGGGTGAGAGTCGCTCCAGAAGTCCCCGCCCGCTCCCCGCGGTGCTCACATCAGCACAGGGTGGCCCCCCAGCCCCGGCCACACGACGGCCGCTGCTCTCCTCGACCTCTAGGGTGTCTCGCAGGCGGCACTGGTACCCCGACCGCTCCGAGCCGCGTGCGTCTGGGCCGGGATCTGTCCCAGGACGGCGTCGGGGCGGGGCCTGGAAGAGGGTTTCCCGAAACCTGCGTCTGGGCGGGGCTCTGGGGCGGGGTCTCGGTGGGTGGGGCCGTGGTGGGTGGGGTCTCGTGGGCTGTAGAAGGCGACGCAGGGAGGTCCCTGTGGGGAAGGAGACGTCTGGGTCTTGACTGTCAAGGTCACTCTCGTGGTGTGATCTTGTAGGACAGCTCCGCTAGGTGTTCCCCTTGGGGGAAACGGGCAAAGGGTGCTTGGGGTCTCTGTGTTATTTCTTATAACTGCAGGTGAATCCACAATTATCTCAAAACTGAAAGTTTAATTTTAAAAATTTAGCTGAGTAACAAGAAATAGAAAAAAAAAAAAAAAGATGGGGCCAGAGATGGCAGAGGTCCAGGACATGCCTGACCCAGAGCAGGAGGGGAGACTGCTCTGCCGCCCACCCCCTCTCTGTGGGTGGGCCGCAGGGCTGCGGGCGGCTTCCTCTCACCACTTTCCAGGTGCCAGCCTCCCTCTCAACCTCCAGATAGCACCCCCTTTCAAATAATCCAACTCTTGCGTTTCAGACCCCTAAATAACGACACAACAGCTACAACTTACAGAGTTAGCGCCCAGGGCGCCCACGCACCCCTTCCCAGGCCTGGACCCAGAGGACATCTGATGGGCGCTTAGCCCGGCAAAGCCTCCTCCCAAGACTGAGGTTACCGGGAGTGGTGGGCGTGCCCTGGGGGGCAGGCCTTGCCACGGAACAGAATGGGAGGGGAGCTCAGAGACAGACACCCTAGCCTGGAAGGGTCCCCACCACTGACCTGCAAGGGGGTGGAGGCAAGTGGCGTCCCCTGGCTTGAAGAGGCATCCCGGCCGGGGCTCAGGCCGTGACGGTCCCAGGGAAGGGAGCGAAGCCTCTGGACGGTCTGTCTGAGCTGAAACCTGGGGGCGGGCCCGGGGCTGAGACTCGTTGGTTCCTTCAGTCGGGTCCTGGGGCGGGGAGCGAGCCCCGCGCGACCTGCCCGCAGCCCCTCAGGTTGAGGGCGCCCGACCCCCACGCCCTGGGCTCTCCGCCCACCCCGCCCCCACCCCCCGGGGGTCGGGACGTCACAAACGCCCGCGGTCCCCATGGCAACCCGCGGAACGCCGCGGCGCAAGGCTGGGCACGCCGGCTCAGCGCACAGTCGGCAGCACTGCTCCGCCCGCTGCACGACGTAAGGCAAGTGGGCGCGGGGAGGCGGGCTGGGGGGATGCAGGACTAGGGTGATGTGGCGGAGGTGGGGGGTCGGTTGGGGGGAAGTGGGCCTGGGGCCGGGGGTGGGGGTTGTAGGGGGTCTCGGAGGCGAGGAGGGTGTAGGTCTGGGGTAGGAGGGCCAGGACAGAGGCTTCTTTGGAGGAGTTCACCAGCAGCCCCTCTGCCTTTTCCACCTGAGAGACGGTGGGCATCTGGAAACACCTCGGACCCGGACCTGTAGCCAGGTCTGGAGCTAGAGTTCCCTCCAGAGGCAGCTTGAATCTGCCCCAGGCTCCGGCCACCGCAGGACTTAGGGCAGGAGTCCTGGGTCCTGGTCTCAGTTGCACCTCAGCCCAGATACCCTGTCTGCAGTGTTCAGGACCGGGGTCTGCCACCTCTGCCCCAGGAAGGTCAAGGCCTGGCATTTGGGGAGGGAGACCAACTTGGGTCCCAACCTCACCCTGCCCCTTAGCAGAGCAGCCTTGGGCGAGTCACTCAGCCTCTCAACTCCTTTCCGCACGGGCCGCCCTGGCCCAGAGCCCCCGTCTCAGCCCTGCCTTGTGTCATCACAAACGACCATCAGTAGAGTGTCGTGTTGGCCCCGCAGTGTCCGCTTTTATCTAGACCTGCAGCCTGCTCACCTGGCCCTCCAAGCAGCCTCTTTCCAGAGAGACGAGCCCTCCCCACAAAGTTCTCCCTGCGCCCCCCAGCAGGCTAGAGGGCCAGTGGGCCTGAAGTAACCCCCACACAAACACTGCCCCGAGTGAGCCCCTGGGTGGGCGGCAGAGGCCGGTCTGACCGTCCCGCTCACACCGGGCCCTCCACCCGCTGCTCCCAGACAGTGAACTTGCAGGTGACAGGCTGGACCCGGACAGAATGAAGCTGGACAGCCCTCAGTGCCTCCTGGACCAGGAGGAGGCGGGGGAGGCCGGGGATCGGCAGCTGCTAGAGCCCGAGACGTGGCGGACGTACGCGGAGCGCCGCATCGCTCTGCGCAAGTTCCTGACCGCGGACCTGAGCCCCCAGCTGCTCAAGCGCCACCACGCCCACGTGGAGCTCCTCAGGAAGTGCTCCTACTACATCGAGATCCTCCCCAAGCACCTGGCTCTGGGCGACCAGAACCCGCGGGTGCTGCCCACCACGTTCCAGTTCATCGAGCCCCAGAAGTTCCAGCGCATGAAGAAGGTGGGCGCGACCCAGGCCAAGATCCAGCTCCTGCTGCTAGGGGAGCTGCTGGAGCAGCTGGGCCACGGCCGCTCTGAGCTGGACGCCCTGCTTGAGTCACCGGACCCTCAGCCCTTCCTGGCAGGCTGGGGGCTCGTGGAGCAGCGGCTGGCAGACCTGTCGGCCGTCATGGAGAGTTTCCTGGCCACGATGGTGCCAGGGCGTCTGCACATCAAACACCGCCTGGTGTCTGACATCAACGCCACCAAGATTCCCAACCTCCAGGTCACGCTGAGCGCCAAGACGCCCGTCACGTTCGACCGCAAGGAGTCGGTGGCCCACGAGGACTGGGCCAGCCTGCGCTGGTCTGTCACGCTCCAGCCGGCCGCGCCAGAGCAGTTTGAGCTGCGCTACAAGCTGCTGGACCCGCAGACACAGCAGGAGCGCGTGCAGTATAGCATCATCCCCGTGGCCGCCTACGCCTTCGACGTCCCCAACCTGCTGCCCAACCGCTCCTACGAGTTCACCATCAAGAGGGTGGAGGGCTACACGCTGGTGTACGAGCCCTGGCTGGACAGCCTCACCCTGCAGACCGGGCCGAGGGCCCTTGAAGGGCCCGCCCCCCGGCGGCTGGGCAAGCTAGGCCCGGCCCTGACCACACCTTCCTAGAAATGGCTTTTTAATACTTACACGCTAATAAAGAGGAGTATAAACACGCATCGGCAATTGAAGGAACAAACCTACTTCCTTATTAAAGGGGGTGGCAGCCACATGAGCGTTTTTCCTGACTCAGCCCAGCCCACCCACAAGTCCCTGCCCCCCCCCCCAGCTCCTGCTTCCTTTTCTAGGGGGTGCCCCAGGCTGGCCTTTCCAGGACACTGACCCCTGGAGCAAGAAGCCTCAGCCCTGGCACGTAGCTGCCGCTGCCAATGAGAAGAGCTGCTCCGAGGCTCTGCCAGGGGGCAGCCCCAGCCCTTCCCCCATCCCCATCACAACAACCAGCTGTGACACCTGGGCACAGGCTCTGGCCGCCTTTCCTGCCTCTTACGCTGGGATTCCTCAAGGGAGGGCAATACCCCCAAGTCCTGCGCGGACCCCCGTGGGGGCAGTCACTACCTGCAGGCACAGATAGGCGCCAGTACTGTCAGCCCCAGCTTCATCGAGGCCAGGGCCCAAGGCCAAAAGGACATTTTAATGAAAATAAAAGTACTATCTTCTCCCCAAAAGAAGCTGAAGAACCCCCATTGCGAGGTGGGTTAGGGTCCTAGCAAGGGAGCCTGGTAGGTAACCCCCCCCAGGTCCACACAAATGCATACCTCCTGTTGGGGGCGGGGCCTCCCTACAGCCCATCGCCCCTCCCCACCAGCTCCTGGTGTCCAGCCCCAGACGGGCGACCTAGAGAGTCTGTCCTTGCCGCCAGTGTGCCCCGCAGCTCGGCCAGCAGCTCGCTCACTTCCTGAAGGCGACGCAGTCATCGGTGTCTACCTGCTCCAGCAGCTTGGCCCTTCAGGTCCAGGAGGGCAGCGCCGTGTACCCTGGCTACGGCGGAGGAGGACTGTCCACGGGAAAAGGCCAGAGCCGCCCTCGGTACACTGCTAACCAGCTCTCCGTACACACACCGTGATGGTCACTAGGACAGCAGGCCCCTGAGAAGATAAGGTGTGGCCAGGGCAAGGGGTCAGGAACAGGGTCCCTCCCCCACTGAGAGGCGGTTTGGTGAGGCGGGGACCTTAACTGGGTCAGAAAGGCCCAGCACCACCACCCCAGCTATGGCCAGTGTCCTCTGCAGCGCTGGTATGTCTCAGCCGGCAGCTCCCCTCCCAGGCCTCTCCAGCCACCTGCGTGCTGCTCTATGCCACCCAGGGCGTCCAGCCACACTGTCATGCTGTCTGTGGCATCGCGTGGCTATGAAGGGCTCCCTCCTGGATGTCCTGCAGACGGACTTGTCCCAAGGCTCCCAGGGGTCCCGGGCAGAGTCACTGTGCTTGCTCCAAGGAAATGTCCGGAGCAGCAGAGGGCGGGGCATGGCAGAGCGAAGTCTGAGGAGGGGAGAAGGGCAGGAGAGGCCAGGGGACCAGAGATGTGGGTTTGTGCTGGGTCGCACTGATCCAGAGCCTGCACGCTGGGGTGAGGGCTCGCCAAGGGAGCTGCCCGTGGGTGCTGGGGCCTGGCACGCCGTCCGAGGGACTCCGGGGGGCTGGCCGTGGGGGTCTGTGTGCTCGTCCCCAGTGAGGGCGCGCGGCGTGAGCAGCTCCTTGTCATGGAGACTCAGCTCTTCAGGCTCCCGCACGGCCATCTCCACGGCGCGGTGGTTGCCCCCGCATCAGGACGCCCCCTGCCCGCACAGCCACCCTCGCCCCACAGACTTGCGGAAGGCCAGCGGCTGGCCGTGCGGGAGACGTGGCCACACCTCCACACCTTGCGGCTTCCGGCGGCCTTGGTGCTCACGAGGGAAAGGAGAGAGGGACAGGCTCCGTGCCTGGGGCAGCAGCCCCGGGAGCCCACGGGGCTGAGGCGTGGCGGACGGCGCTGGAAGCGTGGAGAGCAGAGCTGGAGGAAGCGACCCCCATCTCTGCGCGGATGGCCTCAGCCAGGCGCGCCGCTCACCCCGGGCCCCGCGGCCCCGCGGCCCCGCACCCGGGTCTTCAGCCTCAGACGGCTGCCGCAGTGCCCACAGTCAAAGGTCCAGACCAGCGCCTCCTCGGGGCTCCTGGCAAAGGGGTGCTGGTTGTGGTGGCGCCGGCAGCCGAGCCCCGGCTGCAGGAGCGGCAGACATGGCTGCGTGAGCCGCGGGATCGTGGGCAGGCGGTCTGCCTCACGCCGCACCCTGCTCCTGGCGGCTGGCTTCAGGCGGGCCAGCAGGATATCTTGCAGCAGCTGTGCTCCAGCCTGCTCAGGAGCTAAGTCTTTTCCATCAAGCCACTGGGTGCAGCGGAAGCAGCCCAGACACAGGTCCACCTGGGCGCGCAGGCCAGCCAGAGGTAGCTCCTCGGCGGCTTCGCGGCCCTGGCAATGCCGTCTCTGATGCTGGCCTGGCTCTGCGGGGCGGTATCTGAGGCTCAGCTGGTCCTCTGCGCTGTTCACCTGCGATGAGAAATCTGGGACACGAGGACCGAGGGGCCGTGCACACCGGGCAGGGGCTCGGACACACTCTGCCTCTCCCACGGGCAAGGGAACTGACGGCGACACAAAGGTGATGTTTTAAAAGGAAATGGAGCGTCAGCCCTGAGTCAGAGAACCCACCGCTCCAAAGTGAAAACTTGAGCCCACCTCCAGCAGGGGACCAGCGGTGCGACCCCAGCCTGGGTTGATGGCCATAAACAGGGGTGGCTGGAGCCAGTTCAGGACCAGAGTCCAGAGATCACTGACTCTCCCCTGAGCGATTGTGCCCCCGGGTGACTCAAACGTCTGAGTGTGGAAATTACCTCTTGCCCCCCATTCCACCGCCCCCTCCCCCAGTACCAGGGCCGCCCCCAGACCACAGCGGTCTCTCCGCCCCTGGGGTCGCCCCGCGATCCCTCCGCTGGTCCACGGTGGGAGAGCCCCTGGGTCTCTGTGCAGAATTCCAGTCAGGCCCCGCGGGGGTCGCCGGAGGGCAGAGAGAGTGTGACCCTGGGCAGTTTGCTAAAAGGGCTGCAGGTTTGCGGGGAGAGAAACCCAGAAAAACAGAGCATGTGGAAAGGTGCTCCCAGCAGAGCTGGTGGGCGGCCCCCACCCAGGAAGGGGCCCTTTCCTCAATGGCACCAGCCAGCCTGGGTGGGAGGGGACCTGCCCTCTAAGCCGGGGAGACTCTGTGGTTATATCTACCCCCCTAAAATCCACCAAAGATGTCTGACCTGTGCCAGGCATCACCCACCATTCCTTGCCGTGACCTCATCCAGCCTCACCTCCTAGACTGTGGAGCTGCCTGGACGAGGGGAGGGCCGGCCGTGCAACCAGCAGGTACGGGGACGTGTCAGGGACCCCGCGCTCCTCCTGGCTCTCCTGGGAGACGCCAGAGTCAGACGCATCTCCCAGCTCCACCACAGAGGCCCCCAGACTGTGCCACCAGTTAACCGCTCCCACCGTGCGGTAATAGGCAGTGAGACGAAGTGGTCATGACTGTTTTAAGCCGCCACCTTTTGGGGTGCTGTCTTGCACAGCAACAGATGACTGATATACCAACACCCGCCCTCCCACAGAGAGCCCACCCATGCCCACCCACGTGGGCGTCCTGTTGGGAGGGGCGGCGACGGAAGATGCCCGTTAAGTCAGGAAGCTGGCTGAGTGCCATGAATTGTCATGTCAGGAGCCTCAACGTCCACACAACATCCAGCTGCAGGAAACATTCCAAAAATACCAGCAGAAACAGAAGACCGTGGACGAGCCTGCCAGTAAATACGCAAGAGAACTGAGACGCCCCCGAGAGCCACAATAGGACGCCTCTGACAATGGGATGGGAAAGCGCTGCAACACGACTGCTGCCGTCAATCCTTCCTAAATGGATCTAAGAGTCTAATGCAGCTCCAGTAAAAACGCTCAGACGAATCAGAGGGCAGATAAGCTGAGTTTATTTTATGTTTTTATTTTTATCTTTTTAGCGTATATTTATTTATTTGGCTGCTCTGGGTCTTAGTTGCAGCGTGCATGCGGATCCAGTTCCCTGACCAGGGATCGAACCCGGGCCCCCTGCACTGGGAGCCCGGAGTCTTACCCACTGGACCACCAGGGAAGCCCCTGATAAGCTGATTTTAAAGTTCATTTGGAAAAGCACAACATACACAAGCAAGAATGGGCAGGAAAATTATTACACAGACGAGAACTAGGAAACTGAAGGAGAGAGAACACTCCCGAATTGAGCATCATCCTGATACCGAAGCCAGATGAGGAGGACGCCGCAGGAAACCACAGTTACAGACTGATAACACCCCTGACGAATACAGAGGCACAGATTCTCAGCAAAATATTAGCAAACTGAATTCAACAGCACATTTAAAATGCTGGGCTTATGGAAGGGCTATACCACAGCATAACAAAGGCCGCATGTGACAAACCCACACTTAATTCGATGGTGAAAAGTGAAAAGACTTTCAAGATCAGGAACAAGAGAGGGATGCCCACACTCGCCGTTTCTTTTATTTATTTATTTATTTATTTATTTATTTATTTATTTACTTTTGGCTGTGTTGGGTCTTCGTTGCTGCGCACAGGCTTTCTCTAGTTGTGGTGAGCAGGAGCTACTCCTCGTTGCGGTGCGCGGGCTTCTCATTGCGGTGGCTCCTCTTGTTGCAGAGCACGGGCTCTAGGCACGTGGGCTTCGGTAGTTGCAGCACACAGGCTCAGTAGTTGTGGCTCGCGGGCTCTGGAGCGCAGGCTCAGTAGTTGTGGCGCACAGGCTTAATTGCTCCGCGGCATGTGGGATCTTCCCGGACCAGGGCTCGAACCCGTGTCCCCTGCGTTGGCAGGCGGATTCTTAACCGCTGCGTCACCAGGGAAGCCCACACTCACCGTTTCTATTCAACAGAGTACTGGGGGGCCAAGTCCTCGGCCTCTTCAGCCCCTTACCCTCCTCGCCAAGCAGGCGTCACACACGGCATCCTAGACCCCTCCTCCCTCCCTACACCCATCAGCAAGTTGATCCAGAACCAGATGCCTGCGTCCAAGTCTACAATCCTAAGCAGCCTCCCAGCTGGGTCCCTTATCCACATCCCTCTCTGCTAGGAACACAGCCGTCCTTTCAAAACTCTGCTCAGGAATAAATACAGAGGTCTAGGAAAGCACAGTGTATGTAGCCATCATAGTGGTAAGTGAAGCAGGACGTCCGTGTGGTCTCAAATTATCTCCCCAAGCTACCTACTAATTACAAAGGGAAAGCCATCAGTGTCCCCAGAGACAGGACAGCCTGACTTCATGAGCCCCAGGCATGATGCATCGCGGGGGACACAGCCTCAAAAATGCAGACCTCGGGCTTCCCTGGTGGCGCAGTGGTTGAGAGTCCGCCTGCCGATGCAGGGGACACAGGTTCGTGCCCCGGTCCGGGAAGATCCCACATGCCGCGGAGCGGCTGGGCCCATGAGCCATGGCCGCTGAGCCTGTGCGTCCGGAGCCTGTGCTCTGCCGCAACGGGAGAGGCCACGACAGTGAGAGGCCCGCGTACTGAAAAAAAAAAAAACAAAAAAAAAACTGGGCAAAAGACCTTAACAGACCTCCTTGCCAAAGAAGATATACAGATGGCAAATAAGCACACGAAAAGATGTCCCCATCATATGTCATCAGGGAAATGCAAATTTAAGCAATGAGACACCACGACACACCTACTGGAATGGCCCAAATCCAGAGCACTGACAACACCAGACGCTGGTGAGCGTGTGGAGCAGCAGGAACTCCCGTTCGCTGCTGGTGGGAACGCACAATGGCGCAGTCACTTAGGTGGTGTCACCTGGGTGACAAAACTAAATATACTCTTACCATGGGATTCAGCAATCATGCTGCATGTTATTTACCCAAAGGAGTTGAAAACTCATGTCCACACAAAAACCGGCACACAGATGTTTACAGCAGCTGTATTCTAGTTGCCGAAACTCAGAACCGACCAGGATGCCCTTCAGCAGGTGACGGATAGATAAACTGTGGTGCACCCGGACAGTGGAATATTATTCAGCACTAATTGAAATGAGCTATCAAGCCGTGAAAAGATGTGGAGGAACCTTAAATGCATTTTACTAAGTGAAAGAAGCCAATCTGAAAAGGCTACAGAATGTATGATTCCAACTCTATGACACTCTGGAAAAGACAAAACTATGGAGACAGCAGAAAGATCAGGGGTTGCCAGGGGCTGCGGGGAGGGAGGGATGAACAGGCAGAGCAGGACGTTTAGGGCAGTTAAGCTACTCTGTATGACACTGTAATGGTGGATACAGGTCATCATGCATTTGTCCAAACCCGTAGAACGTACACCAAGTGTGGGCCCTGATGTAATTTCGGACTCTGGGTGATGACGACGTATCCACGTAGGCTCACTGGCTTTAACAAATATCCCACTGTCGTGGGTTGTGGAGGAAGCTGCGCCAGCTGGAGGGGGATGGGGGATGGGGTTGGGAAATCTCTATTTTCCACCCAACTTTGCTGGGAACCTAAAATAGATACATAAATAAATAAGAATAATAAATAAATACATAATAAATTTTAAAGTATTTTATTTAAGGGATGTCAAACCAACGCACCAACCAAGAGGGCGATTGTGAGTCATCTCGCTCAGAAACCGATGGATCAAGCTGAACAAAAAACATCCACAAGTAACGAAATGCCAAACAGCACAGGTAAGAACCTGACCCAACAGACGCAAAACCCGCTCAGCCAAGAGAAAATACGCGTTTTGTTTCCAAGCACACGTGGCCGCTTACAAGAATCGATGTGGTATGGGCACCGATGGGCAGATACATGTCATCACATATGGGTGCCGGTGCCCCCCTGAGACGGAGGACCTCAGGCAGGGCTGTGTGGGGGCTGGAGGGACACTGGGAGATGGGGACCACGTGGGAGAGGGCGGGGTCCCTCTTGAGGGCATCTGGCATCTGGCCCCGCCCCCGGGGCCCGTCTGGTGAGCCCTGCTGCAAACAGATGGCCCCTGCCCCCTCGGGTTCCTGTGCCACTCTGCCCACAAGGAGTGCTCAGACACACTGGGCAGGAATTCGCTTGAGGTGGGCAGTGCCCTCGTGCCCCAGCCCCTGGGAGGGGACGGGTCCTTCTGTCCGCCCCCTGGCTGTGCTAAGAGGCTGCACCCGCACCCATGACTCTCTTCAGTGTGCTTTCAATGATCAAAGAACCGGTTTTTGAGGGTGATCTGCAAATCGCTGGAGGAGAAAAGTTGACCCGAGGTGCCCCCACCAGGAGGCTGCCCCGCCTTCAAGTCCCCACCCTTTCCCGGACCCTGCTCTCCACCGGCGCGGCTCTCCCTGCCAGGGTTCCATCCAGCCCAAGGCTGCAGGAACCAGTGCGCACAGGCCGAGGATGAGGGAGACGCCGGGTCCACTATCAGTTTGGAACGCAGAGAAGGAAGCAGCAAATGCCGTGAGGCAGGGTCCTCACTCCCCGGGTCCGGGCGCTGGGTGCAACGGCCCCTGCTGGAAACCCACCCTTCTGAGTTTTGGGGTGCTTCCGTGCACGCCCTCTCTTGCAAGAACCAGGCGTTAACAAGCTCTCAGCTGCATTCCCGCCCCGCCCCCGCCCATGCTGGCTCACCGGGGCCCACCGTCCCTGAGGCATCTGTGGGCACCCCAGATCTGATGGCCCAGGACGTAGTTCTGGGGGCACCGCCATCCACCCAGCTGCTCAGGCCAGCCTCCTGAGACCTCACCTCCAAGACACAGCCCCTCCATCACTCTGAGCCACGGTGACTGCTCCGCTCCGGCCTCGGGCCTGCCCCTTTCCCTCCCACTGCCCACTCTCCACACGTGGTCTCTCCTGCCTGCCCAGGCGCTGACACTGCCCAGGGCCCCTCACTGCGCTCTGCCCCTGGAGTGGCTATGCCCTGTTCACGGCCCTGGACACCTTCCACTCCCGACATGCCCCCTTGCGTGGTTCTCAGGCCACAGGAGCCAGGCTCAGAGGAGTCAGTGGGGTCCTGGGCAGGCCCCACAGCTGAGAACACGGGAGCAGCCAGTGGGAGTGGGCGGAGGTGGGCGGCCGCCTGCCTGGGCTGCAGAGCCTCCCCAAACACCTCGGCCACGGACACGGGCGAGGAGGACCCTGCGGCGTGGCCAGGGGCTTTCCTCCTGAGGAGTGGGGATGGGGGATGGTGGTCACGTGACCCCTAGAAAGGGCTGCGTGGAGATGCAAGAGACCGAAGACACAGAGGGACCCACAGCCTCTGCAAGGACCAGCCTAGGCGGTCAGCTCAGTCAGCAACTGCAGCTTCTGATCAGGACCAACCAGAGAGAGCCAACGTGTCCCCCAAACCGGTCATGAAGGATGCCCCCTGCCAGCCCCCTCCAGCGAACAACACCAGCCTCCCTCCCCCCACAGGCCTCCCCAGCGTCGGCACCGCCCCGAGGCGAGCCCCCTGCCCATTCTCTGTCGGGGCTTGAGGACGATGACCCTGGGGCAGAGAATGGGTGCTGGGGACGATGGGCAGGAAGACCCCAGCCCTGGGCACTGGCAGGAGCCTCCGACCCGGACGTCCAGGGAGCCCCGTTCCCACACCGGCCCTACACTGCTCCGGACAAGCGGCTCAACCTCTACCACGTGGAGGGGTCATCAGGCCGTGGCCCATCAGTGCGGCAGCCCACGTTTGATTCCAGGACCCAGAGGCCTCACCGCTGCCCGTGAGCAGTTAAGCCCGACCACCCTCACGTGTGAGAACGCAGAGCACAGCCCACTGGCCATGGTCTGCTGGTCACGGTGACTCCAGGCAAGTCCACTGCACAGGGGGGAGATCCAAGGCCAGCTGCTCGACCTCAGGGCAGCAGAAGGGCCGTGGGCCCCCGGACCACCCTCTCCAGAGCAGGCTGGGGAGCGGGCAGGCACCGCCCCCAGGGGGCACGTCCCCATGTCACCCACCCACTCACAGCCTTTCATCACCAGACACACACACGTTATGAAAAACGTTTTTATTTTAAATCAAAGTACCAAGCAGATACTTGCAAAACAACATACAAAGTAGAACTCAGATGCCTCCCTTCCCCAGGCTGCCTCCGAGCCCCACAGATCCGGTTCTACCTTCCCAGACGCCCGAGCCGGGACAGCCTGCACGCACCCAGTGGGTGGAAGGGGGAAGTGGCGGGTGGCGACAGCGAGATGGCCCGACCCCACAGTGGGCTGAGGTTTCCTGGAGGACAGTGGGCCCCTCCCCACACCCCGGGTTCAGGGCCCGCCAGGCGCCGGTGTCCACAGGAGCAGCTGTCGGTGGCTTCCGTCCGTGTGGCTCTGAAACCAACTTTCCTCCCGGTGCCACGTGGCCTGCGGGCGGGGCGGCTTCCGAGAGGTGGCAGGTCTGACCGGAGAGGCTCCAAGCACAAGACGCCCGGCTCCACTCGCGACGCGTTCTGATACGGTCTGAGCCAGACTCGGGACGGGCTGGGCGCCTAGCCCGCGGGCTCCCACCACACGTGTATGAGACGCGCCTGGAAGAGGAGCGTGTAGCAAACAGGGAAGTGACACCGCGCTGAAACCAGCAGGCCCGAGACAACGGCCAACCGGACCTGACAGAAACAAAACAGCCTCGGTGCTTGACGCGGGGCGAGGGTGCTGAGGGGGGGTCCGGGCCGCCCGACAGACGGAAGGACGGATGGATGGATGGACGGAGCCCAGTTCCCTTCAAAGTGCGAGGCGGGCAGTGGCTTCTCTCTGGGTCTCCACAGGTGACAGACAGGAGGCCCAGGGTGCCCGTGGGGACCCTCTGCTGCAGTGGCTCAAGGCCTGCAGGAAGGCCCCTCCCTGGTCTTCCTCCTGAGTCCACAACCAGAAGGGCAGAGGGCCGACTGGCCCACGGACATCCTTCCCGCGAGCATCTGGGTGCCCCCACCTCACCCAGCACTGGCCCCGAACGCCCGCCTCCAGGAGGGGGCCCACCAGCACGCCGAACACAGGGGATCACGAGCCCTGACCTGGGGCGCGTCCCAACTGGGAGTGAACCCTCCAGAGCCCCTGCTTGTTCTTTCCACGCGCCCTCCTCAGGCCAAAGCCGCGGGGGACGCCCACCATCTTGCTCCCCTGGGGCCTTCCCGACAGTCCCTGTGTACAAAACACTCTGGAACCCAGAACAGATCGGGAAGCCTAGGCACTCAGCGTCGTTTAGGTTGAAAACACTATAAACCTGACTCTTCCTAGAAGCCTACTAAGGAGTTCACTTAAAAATACCCCCAGAGCGTGTGCAATGGCCCCTGAGCCCCTGAGCACCTGGCAGGCAGGAGTGGGGGCGGGGTGCCCCCCCCGGCCTGTGCTGCTCAGGCCCCTCGGCCCCTCTGGCCAGGCAGGTGCCCCGGGGTCTGCACCCCGACCCCTGGGTGCCCTGCAGCACCACTGATGCCTGTTCCAGAGGTGGGAGAACAGGGCGCTGGCCACGCTAAACCTACAGAAAACTGTGGGAAGAGACCAAATCCATAGGATCCATGGGTTTCCACACTTGGGACAGTTCCCAAGACACGTGTCAGTAACGGCCCGGCCCAGCCGGTGGGCCAGGCCCCGCCCCCCGCCCTGCTTCTGCTGCCAGCTGCACCTGGGCCCCCTTGGCCTCCCCGGCCTGGCTCCTGACCAAGGCCCCACATGTAAACAGTATTAATAAGCAACAGATGGAAAAATATATTTCCCAGAAAACAGGGGAGGAGGCTCAGAACCCGGGGACCCGTCTCAGGCTGCTGCCACGTCCCTCTCCTCTCCTCTCCGTCTGTTTTGGCGTTTCCTCTCTTTGGTTCAGCAGCCCCGCGTGGCCCGCCGGGCGCCAGCGCTGTGCTCCCGGCCAGCCACGGCCTGAGGAGAGGCGGCCAGCCCTGTGCTCACGAGGGGCCTCGCCCTCCGCCAACGGCTACTTGTGCTCATGGCCCTCCGCCATGGCGGCCACCTCGATGGTGGCCGTGTGCTCCTCGGGTCCCGGGGCGGCCACGGCGCTCTCAACAGCCCCCGTGGGCACCGTCACGATGGTGCTGCCCCCGGGCGACACCTGGGCCACGTTCTGCAGGGTGGGGCCCAGGCCGGGCAGGGTGAGCAGCTGCAGCGGGCTCACCACCTTGACCACAGTGCTGCCGTCCTGCATGGCGGCTGTGCTCAGGACCGTGAGGCTGGACGCGTCCGGGTGGATCTCCACCGTGCTGGGGAAGGTAGTGCCCGAGGAGGCCAGCACCGTGTAGCCCCCAAGCAGCGGTGAAGCGGGGGAGCTTGCCGGAGCAGCCTGGGGCATGGCCTTGCCCAGCATGGGGGAGGGCAGGGTGGACACCACTTTGCCCAGCGGCACGCTGGTGAGCTGGGAGACAGGCACACCGGGGGTCAGGGCGATCTGGGCGGACTGGGCGAGCACCTGCGAGGCGATGGCGGCCGGCCCGGACGTGGCCCTTGCGAGCCGGGGCCGCTTCACGGGGGGGGGCAGGGAGACAGGCGTCAGCGTCATGAGCACGTTGCTGAGGTGCTGCGACTTGTGCTTGAGCTCCTTGGCCCGACGGCGGTGCTCGTCACACTGCTGCTCCAGGGCTGCGGCGACAGCGACAGGGCGTGACCGCGGGGCACAGCGGGCACCCACAGCCTGCCCTGGCCGGGGCCTGCGCTGACTTGGGGCCTGACCCTCACGTCCTCACGGTGATGCTCTGTCCTGTCCCCCACGGCCCTTGCAGTGACACTCTGTGTGGGGCCTGCTCTGATGGGGACCCACCGCTCTGAGGAAGCAAAAGAGTCATCCTGAGCAGCTACCTTGCTCCGCCCGACGTGGGGACAGGCCTCCCCTGTTCCCTGTACTGTTTCCAATCATCCTAGCGCTCGCAGGAAAGCTGCCTCGGTGACGTACTAAGATAAGGAGGGCACAGCGTAAGCAGCCTGTCTCACACGTGGCCGCAGGCACCCCCCCAGGAAGGTGCCGCCTCACAGGCAAACCGCGGGGCCGAGGGGGAATTCACCGGAAGCCTGGCTGGGGTCATCTCGGGGTCACCACCCCCGCGCAGCTGGGCGGCTCACGGCGCAAGGCCAGCATACCTGCCAGGTCGCGGGCGTACTGCTCCCGCGAGCGGTCCATCTGGCACTTGTGGCTGGCCAGCACCTTCTTCACGAGGTCCAGCATGCCGAAGTTCTGCACGATGTTGTTGAGGAGGACGGCGTCTACAAGGGCAGGGCGAGCACACAGTGAGAACGCACCGGCCCACAGCAGGGTCTGGGGCACGCCACGCCCCCCGGTGAGATGAGGGGCTGGGCCCAGCAGGTTACTGATTCCCGGCCTCAGCTTCGTCCCCGTGGCAAGGAGGGACCTGGTGGGAACAGGCTAACTGCCCACCCCCGCCAACGCTGCTGGGCTCAGCTCGGAGCCAGAAGGAGCAGGCTGCACCCACGGGCGTCCTGAAGCCGCCCACCACCGCCACCACCACGAGCAGAAGAGGCCTCCGGGCCCACAGACCAAGGCAGGGCAAGACCGCTCACCTCGGAGCTGCAGGGGAGGGTCCTGGACCCGCTGCTGCAGACCCTTCATGGTCTCCACCAGCTCCTGGTGGAACTCCTGTATGACCTCGTCCAGCAGGCCTGCGTCCTTCAGCCCTCGCCAGAAGGCAAACGTGTCATCTGTGAGAGAAGGAGCGGCTCAGAGATGGGGAGTCCTGCACAGGCAGCCCCACCGCCGGTTCCAACCACACGGAGGAGCAAAGAACTGCCAGGAGAACACGGTTCTGAGGGGCAGTAGTGCCCCCCACAACCATACGCGCCAAGTCCAGTGGGTGGGCCCTGCACTTCCTGCAAGAGGACGCCCGGCGGTCCGCAAAGGCGAAACCAGCCGCAGATCGGAGCCCCGCCCCAACGCACCCCCTCGGTGAAAAGCCACGGGAAGGCCCCGCCCCCGCCGTGAGCCGCTCAGGAAGGCTCCGCCCCTGCCGTGAGAAGCCCAGGAAGGCCCCGCCCCCACCGTGAGAAGCCCAGCCCGCACCTCCGACGGCTGTGGTCCAGTCCCCAGGGTCCTCACAAGTCTCGATGGTGATAGTGGCAGGAGCACCGTTCACTGCAACCAAGATGAGCCCGGTGAGCTTCGCCTGCGACAGGCCAGCGTCCCGCCCACCACCCACCCCAGCTCTGACTCGCCGCAGCCACCCGCATTTTCACAAAATTGAATGAGGTGCACGAGCACAACAGAGCATGCACGTGCCCTGCGTTCTAAATTCACTGTTAAACATGTAAAAAGAAGGAGCTGGAACATGCCTCCTCGAACCTGTCCACGTGTCCTCAACATGCTGCTGTCCTTGTCACGGCCACAAGCTTCTACAGCCTGCTGGCCAGGGGCCACAGGCCAGCCTTTCTGCCTGGCCTGCTCTTGGGGTCTCTGTCTCACTGACACTAAGCATCCGTCTCAGCAGCTACCATGTTTCCGTCTTTGTAAATCAGAAGCGGGACTTAGAGACGCAAGCCACCCCAGCTGGGCCACCTCTGACTCCAGTGTCTGCAGAGTCCTGGACACGGTCTGGATCTGGCCATTGGGGCTGAGCAACAAGCCTGGAAGCCTAGCCTCTGGGTGCGCCCCCTGACCTCACGCCAGCCTCGCTCACATCCGACAGACGTCGGCTGGGGATGCGAGATGCCTGAAATAGCTCCTTCCTAGTCTGGGCTGGTGCAGAGAGGCAACGCAGGTGTTCTGAGGACTCTGGCTGAAGAGACCACCATGGAGGTGAGTTTAAACAAAGCGACACACCATCCAAGCCACCCAGGGACAACAGGCTTCTAAGAGCTAAATCCCAAACCCCATGTGGCCTTTACCGGACACGGCGCTCTGACTGGAGCGTCAGCGCCCAGAGCCTTCCTGGAGATCTGTCACTGCGGCCGCCTTTTACAAGGCAGAACAGAGAGTCTGGACCCAATGACCCGGAGGAGGCCCTGTTCCCACGGAAGCCACTGGCCCACCAGGAGTGCTGTCTCCCTGTGTCTCCTGGGGGCGGGGGTGGGGGCCTTACCGTGACCCAGCCCCTCCCACACTGTGTAGTGCAGTCCCAGGGCCAGCCCTGACTGCCGGCAGCCTGCGTGTTCCTAGAGCTCCTGGGAGGGACTCCCACACTGGGCCAGCTGCCAGCCCATGCAGGTAGGGGCAGGGACTCATTTGGGGTGAACCCCAGGACCTCACTTTGCCCCCAAGCCTCCCTCTCCATCCTCCTAAGTACAGGACAAGGCCCCTCGACCAACCACCGTCTGGTCAGCCATAGGACAGTCCCTGGCCACGCGGCAGCAGGCCCAGACTGACCTGTGGAGCAACAACTTAGGGACAATGCAATTCCCATCACAGGAAAGGTAGCGCCACCAAGTTATCAATGGGCAACATGAACAGGGAACTTGGGACCGGATTTCATGCTAACTTGTTTTAAAAAGAACCTCTGTATTCAAAAATCTGGAAAGAATTCCAGGAAATGTTTAGTCCTTCTACCAGTTAGAGCAACAGATGCCAACGCAGAACATCATAAACACATCAACAAATCTCAAGTTGCGGGAAGTGCACGAGCCGGAACCAAGCGCCATGGGGAGCGGCCCCAGGGCAAGGACAGAGGGCAGACCAGGCGCGTGGGGCGCTCCCTGCACTGGCCGAAGCCGGGGGTGGGCACTGCACGTTTGCTCTGTTATTCTTCATACTTTTCTCTACACGTGAATCATTGTATTTTATAATAAAAATGGCTTAGAAAGAGGAAGTACTTCAGTCTTCCCTGTGGATGAAACAGCAATTCAGCTAGACTTCCTCGGTGAGGAGGGAGGTGGCTGCGGACCCCTGGGGCCTGGAAGGGACAGCTGAGTGGACAGGGAGGCCCCGCTTGTGGCCGGCAGCAGAGGTGGCCCAGCACGTACCGTCGGCCGTGGCAGGCGTGAGCGGGATGTACTCGGCAGGCGTGGGGCTGCCCAGGGATGCACGGGCCCCCGAGAGGTCGATCTTGGTGCTGCGGCAGGTGTTGGAGCAGACCCTGTCATGCTGGTAGAAGTCCAGCTCCCCGGAGTCCATGATCTTCCTGCGCAGAGGAGGGCGGGGTGTCAGCCACGGAAGGCCTGCCCCGGGGTGGGCCCAGAGTGGTGTGTCTGCGGAGGCAGGCTCCACCGGGGCTCCCGGGCAGGCCTCTCCAACACCCCAGCACAGCTCTCTCAGGTGGCGTGGGGACGCCTGCGTGTGGCTCTGTCCACAGGAAGGGCGACCACAGTGGCTGGTGCTCCGAGGGAGGTGGCTGTCCAGAGACGCCGGTCAGCACTGAGGGGCTGGGCCTCTCCGAGATGCTCTGCTGCCCGTCAGCCCCGGGGTGAGGGGGACGACTCAGGGCCAAAAGAGGTGCTGACGGCGGCACACCCGCCTGGTGCGTGGCCCAAAAATCGAGACCCTCCAGAAGCACCAACAGCGCCAGCGCCTCTGGATTCTCGCTGTGTCACCTCCCAGCCTCAGTTTTACCAGGAAGGCGCCACATGTGCCCTGCCTGCTGGGACGCCCCCCAGGCCCTCCTCTCTGGCCTCTCCCAGAGCTCCTGGGCTTCAGTTCGGTGCATCTCAACTGGCCTGCCTCGACCCGCGAAAGGATCGGACGGCTCTGGGGCTGCCGCCCACCTCGGCCTTGGGGCAGCGTGAACGCGCTGGCTCCAGGGAGTGCAGCAGACGGCACCTCCCGGCGGTGCTCTTCCAATGAAACAGTCACAGCCGCACCACCAAGATACTCACGCCCGGCGGCAGGTGGGGCTGAGAGAGGAAAGAGCTGGGTTGATGGGAGGGTGCAAAGCTGCTCCGGGGGAAGGAAGGGGCTCCCCAGGGAGAGTGACAGGGCTCCCACGGGCTGCAGGCACCCAGGGCAGCAGACATGCCCAAGGACAGCAAGAAGCCGCTTCCCCCGGGAATAAACACAGGAAGGAGAGGGGCCCCTTCAGCAGCAAAGCAACCAGATCCCGCCCCTCTGGACACCATGAAAAACCATGGCTGTCTCTGGACAGGCACGCAGCAGGGCCCAATTCGGAGGGGCGAGCCGTTACCACCAAAGCAGAAAATGTTAGAACACGGAAATCAGGCATTAACGCTCCTGGGGGTATAAATGCAAAAGCCTAGTCTGTCCTCAGCCTTCTTGGAAGCGGCATCACCCTTCCCGTTTCACAGGTGGAAGGGAGGAACTCCGAAGGCCACCCGTGACAGGCCACACCCACCAGGGCGGCTGGTGGAACGGGCACCGCAGAGGGCCCCACGGGAGAGCCTGAGCAGGACACTCCAGACCCTCGACATTCTAGGACCTGATGTCGGTGTGAAGTAGCGAAGAGCCAGCCTGAAGCTTCCCACCAATTCCTACTTAATTTCAAAGGGAAGACGCAGTGTACAGGGAGAAAGGTGAGTGGACGCCACACCAAGACCCCGCCACCAACAAGGGAAGCCGATGGGGCACAGGCCAGCAGGACTGACTCTAAAAACAGGAAAGTTGGGGCTCTAGGCCAAGACACCCTGAAAGCATCAACGCCACGACTGTCACAAGGTCACAGGAACAGTGCAGCTTGGAGGAGACCAATGCTGCCAGTGAACAAAGACAGTCCGGACAGGACCCTTGCTGGCAGACTGGTCATCCAGAAAGGACGATGTCTGGACAACTGGACAGACCAACACACAGCAGCTTAAAGAAGCGCAGGCTCTCAACAGGGACCCGAGTCTGGGGTGATGGTGGGAGACACACGGGGGTAGGTGCTGCCTCAGAAGGAAGAAGGCTGCCCTGGCCACTGTCCTGACGTGCAGACAGCTTCACGGCCAGTGTCTTCCTGGTGACACAGTCACAGGTGCCTCGGTAACGGACTGGTGGTGATCAAACCAAGACAGAAAGGGCTTCCCTGGGGGTGCAGTGGTTGGGAATCCGCCTGCCAATGCAGGGGACACGGGTTTGAGCCCTGGTCCGGGAAGATCCCACATGCCACAGAGCAACTAAGCCTGTGCACCACAACTACTGAGCCTGAGCTCTAGAGCCTACGAGCCACAGCTATTGAGCCCGCAAGCCACAACTACTGAGCCGACGCTGCACAACTACTGAGCCCACGCTCCACAACTACTGAAGCCCGCACCACTCCTAGAGCCCGTGCTCCACAACAAGAGACGCCACCGCAGTGAGAAGCACGCACACCGCAACGAAGAGTAAGCCCGCATGCAGCAACAAAGACCCAATGCAGCCAAAAACAATAAATAAATTTAAAAAAAAGCAAGACAGAAAGCCCTGCAAGTCTGACAGGGTCACGCGCTGGCAGGGGTGTGGGCGGCCCAGCTCCGGGACGCTGTCCACAATCCTCACGTAGAAAATGCCCCTCATCCTCAAAACGCAAAACCCAAGGAAAAAGCAGTGGCCACAGTGCCCCCCGACATAGGGTCGCCGGCCCACCCCTGCCCCGTCCCTCCAGCCGGTCCCCCGCCCCCACGCCCCACCGACCTGAGCATGATGCCGTTCATGCGGATGGCTCGCTTCCAGTCCTTCAGGGTGGACTTGCCGGCCAGGTGCACAAACTCCTTGGGGCTGATGACATGCTCATCGTACTGTGGAGGGAAGAGCAGAGCAAAATCAGGACAGAGCCTCCCCACCGCCCTTCTCTCCTGCCTGACACCACCGCCCCCCCAGAGCTGGCCTGGGAAAGGGGGTGGACGGCAGGGCAGATGTGGTGGAGCCGTGGGCTGGCTCTCACCCTGACATTCAGGATTCAGGAAAGAACCACCATGTGAGACGAGCCTGACCCCTGTGCACAGGGGCTGGAGTGGGGAGCTGGCCTCCTCCTGCCCCAGCGGGTAGTCAGACACTGAGCCCCAGCGTGTAGTCAGACACTGAGCCCCAGCGTGTAGTCAGACACTGACCCGCAGCGTGTAGTCAGACACTGACCCCCAGCGGGTAGTCAGACACTGACCCCCAGCGGGTAGTCAGACACTGACCCCCAGCGGGGAGGGAGCTAAGTGCTTGGCGCCTCCCCCCAGCCACACACCCAACGCCGGGGACCCAAGGACCCCACACCACTCAGAAAGGCACAGCGCTCTCTCCCTCCCTTCAGACAGCAACTGGCAAACCTCCTTACGCATAACTTATTCCACAAATAATGTACACATATATCACACCAAGTAACAGGAGACACAGTGCACAGGGTCAGCTGTGAATGTCCCTTCAGCCGGTCTGGCCCACCCCTAACGGCACCCTTCACGGCCCAGGAGCATATGTCCACTTCAAAGTCAGGGACCTGCCCCCACTCCTCACAGGTCTGCTAGTTTCCCCCAACAGTGGCCTGAGAAGGTAAAGTATCCTATTCAGTCTTATTAAACAAGAAATTACTGGAACCAAAGAACAAACATAAAACTGCATTTACTTAGAAAACAAAGGACTTCCCTGGTGGCACAGAGGTTAAGGATCCGCCTGCCAGTGCAGGGGATGCGGGTTCGAGCCCTGGTCCGGGAAGATCCCACGTGCCATGGAGCAACTAAGTCAGTGCACAACAACTACTGAGCCTGCGCTCTAGAGCCTGCGAGCCACAACTACTGAGCTCACGTGCCACAACTACTGAGCCCACATACCACAACTACTGAAGCCCATGCCTCTAGAGCCTGTGCTCAGCAACAAGAAAAGCCGCCGCAGTGAGAAGCCCACACACCTCGATGAAGAGTAGCCCCCGCTCTCTGCAACTAGAGAAAGCCCACGCACAGCTTTATTAAAAAAAAAAAAGAAAGAAAAGAAAGAAAACAAGCAGGCTGGGGATGGATAAGTCACTGGTCTCAGCAGAGGCAGAAACGAAAGCTCCAACTGTGGCCTGGATGCACAGCTGGGCCCCAGCCAGGGTGCCGGCCGTCCCAGGCGTCCCCTTCCCGGGCGGCTGCCTCTCGGGCGCCCTGCAGTCTGTGTCAGGTTGGGCCCAGGTTACCATGCCGCTGGAGCAAAAGCACCTGCACTCAGCCACACGTGCTCTGTAGCGCTCCACAGATAGTCATATTCTACAAATTGGAGGCTCGTGACAACCCTGTTTCGAGCAAGGCTATCGGCGCCGTTTTTCAAGAGCAGTTGCTCACTTCAGGTCTGTGTGACACTTTCTGGTAATTCTCGCAATGTTTCAAGCTTTTTCGTTATTACTATAGTTGTTATGGTGAGCAGTGACCTTTGATGTTACTACTGCCACTCCAAAAGCTCAGATGGCGGCTAGCATTTTTTAGCAATAAAGTACTTTTAAATTAAGGTATGTACATCGTTTTTAGACATACTGCTATGACACCATTAACAGAGTACAGTCTAGTGTAAACATAATTTTTATATGTGTGAAGAAACCAAACAGTGTGTGTGACTCTTCTTACTGAGACACGGGCTTTACTGAGGCGGTCTGGAACTGAACCTGCAGCGTCTCCGAGGTCTGCCTGTATCTCCAGTGCACTTGGTCGCGGCAAACGCCACCAGCCTGGGAAGCCCCTCTTGACGGAAGCAGCTGTCCTAATTGCCTGAGCCCTGCACTCTTTCTCTCTGAGTCAGGAAGCCACTCATTCCCTCAGTCAGCTGGTCGGGAGCCAGGCCTGAGCCTGGGCAGACAGGCAGAGTCAGAGTCGGAGGACCTCGCTGGCCACTGCCCGAGCCCAGGAAGTCCACACTGGGCCCGGCCTCCGCCCCCACCACGTGACACCCTCTCTGGCCATCGCCTCTGGCCCTGCCCGCACCCGGACACTGCAGCACCACCTGCCGGCCTGTCCCTCCCTTGCATCTTGTGCGCCCCCCATCCCACCTCCCTCTGGGGGACCAGGCTCTCCTCTGCTGGCTGGGCAGGTGTGCCCCACTGTCAGGGTGGGCCAGCTGATCCCACTCACAGCCCTCCAACCGTCCCACCACAGAGCATGCGGAGCCCCCTAGGACGCACACCAGCACTGCAGAGCCCATCACCTTAGACTCACCCAGCTCCTCCACTCTCCACGCCTCTGGCCACCTAAAAGCTCCTCTCTGGAGCCACTTTCCCTCTGCCTGAAATCATTTCTTAGAATACCTTTAGTTACGACTTGCTGGTGGCAAACACACTTTTGCCTGAAGACGTTTCTGTTTCCCCGATTTCTGAAGGCGACTCCACTGCGTGCAGCCTTCCTCTCCTGGCACGAGGAGACCCGCCCTGCGCCGGTCCCCCGGCTCCCTGAGGAGACCCGCCCTGCGCCGGTCCCCCGGCTCCCCGGGAGTCTTTAGAGCTCAGCTGCCAGGGGGTCTTGCTCCACTGCTCTCATTATTACACCTCTTTTGCTTCTAACTTTTAATTCTGCTGTGATTTCAACCTTACAAAATAACTGCAGGTACAGTACAGAGCCGCAGCGGCCCCTTCCCCAGGCTCGCTCTCCACACAGGGCCCATCTCTAAACGCTCGTGGGGTAGCCGCCCTGAGTCCTTCACACCTATTTCCTGAGAACAAGGTTCCTACATAACCACACACAGCTCTCAACATCAGGAAACTACCATTAATGTATTATTATCTGATGCACAGGCAATATTCCAATTTCACAAACTGTCCCAATAACGGCCTTTGTGGCGACTTTTCTCTGATGCAGGACATGGCCTGACTTTGCGCTGCACTGACCACTGCGTCTTGCCTCTGACTCAGAGCAGCTCCTCGGCCCGATGGTGTCTTCCTGACCTCGACATCTGTGAAGCATGCAGGTCAGTGTTTTTGTAGACAAAAATTGTGCCCCTCAGTTTTTGTCTGTCTGACGTTTTCCCGAGTAGAGTCGGGTTGTGGGGTTTTGTCAGGAATGCCACAGAATCCCTGCCCATTCGATCAGGAGGCCGGGATGGAGGCTGGTCCCGATACTGATGCCCAAACGTCATCACATTTAGCGAGTGATCTGCAGGCTTCCCCCTGCCGTTCCTGCTTTGCCTCTGTAAGCAGTACCTCAATGATGGGGGTACCTGGAGACCAACTGTCCCTCATCCAGCTTCCCCTGACTAGTTTCAGCACCCCCTGTGGCACTCTGGCTCCAGCACCCCTTCTACATTTGTTAGTTGGTGTAGGAGTTTAACCTCTCCCTTGTGTCAATGTAAATAAATAACATGAAATACACTGCAATAAATACGGGCCCATAGATTCTCGTTTTTACTTGAATCATAATCCCTAACTATCATTCATTATTTTGATGCTAAAGTGTCCCAGGAGCCAGTGGAAGGTCCTCTGAGCTGGCACCTATATGGATTTTGAAATGTGGCTGGTTTCTTCTTACTCATTCAGTTTAGGATCTGTTAAGTCTCTTGAACTGTGGGCTGCTATCTTTCCTTGGTTCTGAAAGTTCTCAGACGCTCTCTCCTCTCAGAATTCAGATAGATGCATTAGACTTTCTTGTGCTTCCATTTTCCCTCATGACATTTTGGGGGATCATTGTCTGGATAACTTCTTCACTTCTATCTTCCATTTCACTATCTCTTCAACTGTGTCTAATGTGCTGTAAAATCCAACCACTTAAGTGTTCAATTTTAATTCTGTTTTTCACTTCTAGTTTGTTTTTTTTTTTTTTAAATAGTTAGTTAGTTAGTTATTTGGTTGCACTGGGTCTTAGTTGCAGGAGGTGGGCTCCTTAGTTGCAGCTCACGGGCTCCTTAGTTGTGGCATGCGAACTCTTAGTTGCAGCATGCATGTAGGATCTAGTTCCCTGACCAGGGATCAAACCCGGGCCCCCTGCATTTGGAGTCTTATCCACTGTGCCACCAGGGAAGTCCCTCTAGCTTCTTGTTGTTGTTGTTTTTAATTAATTTTTGTGTGTGTGTGTGTGTGGCTGCGTTGGGTCTTCATTGCTGTGCATGGGCTTTCTCTAGTTGCAGCGAACAGGGGCTACTTTTCGTTGCGGCACACGGGCTTCTCATTGTGGTGGCTTCTCTTGTTGCGGAGCACGGGCTCTAGGCGCGCGGGCTTCAGTAGTTGTGACATGCAGGCTCAGCAGTTGTGGCTCACGGGCTCTAGAGCGCAGACTCAGTAGTTGTAGCACACAGGCTTAGTTGCTCCGCGGCATGTGGGATCTTCCCGGACCAGGGCTCGAACCCGTGTCCCCTGCATTGGCAGGCGGACTCTCAACCACTGCGCCACCAGGGAAGCCCTCTTTTATTTCTTGAAGTAAATTAAACATAATTATTTTATATTCTGTGTCTCCAAATTCCAAGCTGCAGCATCTGTGGGTCTGGTTCTTCTCTCTGTGGTTTCTGAGTGCACTCATTCAGGGGCTTTATTTCCTGTGTGCTCAATGTTTTGTTTTGCTTTACTGTGAGCTGCTCCTTTTCTTGGAACTTTGTCTGTCAAAATTACTTGAAACCTGAGATAAAGATGAGTTCTACCAAAAAGGATTTTTCACTTGCTTTTGTCAGATCCCTGGAGGAGCTGCCAGCCAGGAACAACCTACAGCTAAACTCTTAGCTAAAGGTGTTCACACTATACAGGCCACATGTGAATCCTCAAGAGGGTTCTCTCTTCCACCCGGTGCTAAGACATGAGACAGGAGTTTTCCATGCCCTGGGGGATAGAGGGGACGGGGAGTATGTGATTAGCATACTCTCTAACCCCCAACACTGAGGGGTAGCAGCATCACAGGGACAATCTCTGCCCCCAACAACACACCCAAGTTGGGAGCCCTGGGCTTCACCTTCTCATCTCCAGCTCCACGAGGCTGAGAAAATCAGCGTCAGGCAAAGGCTCTCAGACAAAAGCCGGGGTAGGTGCTTGGCCTCCCTCTCTAATACGCCTTTATTCAGGCCCTGGGCATGGCTATTGCCTCCTCTTTTGCCAGCCTCAGGAGGCATCTAGAAGATACATTACGAAAATACCTTAAGTGGCATTTTTGGCTCTTTTCAGCACAAGGTGAGTCTGGGTACCTAAACTACCATGTTGCGGAAAGAGCAGACCCCTCCCCTCCATCTCACTCATGACTGCTCATGAGTCTTTGCAAAGCATCCCTCTCGTTCAACCTGCCGATCCCAACTTCAGCAGAGCTGCCTTCCCAGCCTCTCTCCACAGCTTTGCTCCAGGAACAGAGAATCTCTGCCCTGAGGCTCTCCGTGTGCCCCAGCGACAATCCTGTCTGTCCCTGAAGGCTCCTTCCTTCTCCTCTGCTCTCCCAAGCACGGGATTTCTGCCTTCTGAACTGCCCCCTACAGGTCACACCCGCTGCCGTAGGGGTCTTCTTTTGTTTGCTTCACAGCTGCGGGACTGGGGGCCCCTCCCTGCAGCCCGGCACGCAGGCCTGTGCTCTGGTTGCATCAGAACCCTCACCTGAACACACTTCACATTGATGCCGGGGCACACAAACTTCCTCCAGATCAGGTTGGCTCTGCTGTCCCCGCAGGTGATGGGGTACACGATCTCGGCCTCCAGGCTCTCCTCCTCTTCAGCCATCTTCACTTCTCACCAGGTGTGTCGACAGGGAAAGGGGCAACATAGAAAATCAGTTACAACTTCTCCAAAGCACTTTCTGCAAAAGCACAACATTAACTACCAACCTAGAAACCAGAAACTAAAATCCAGGAGGGACTGAGACAGGACCAAGGTGGGCGGGACATTTCTCATCAGCCCAAAGTGCAGAGCCACTGAAGGAAACAAACTTTGCCTGGCACAATTCCAGAGAAAACCTATTCTCAACACTTGGAAGAGCTCTGAGGCCTTCAGCGTTAGGCAACAGGAAAAGACCAAAGGTGATAAATCATCTTCACCGCCGCTCACTGACAGCTACACTAAGTAGGACCACAAAACCAAGCTCTCCCCTCCAGCCACAGGCCAAGGCCACACTGGAGACTCTGCAGCCAGGGCCTCTGTGGCGCCACCTCTGAGGAAGAGCCCACAGAAGAGCCTCGGGAACCTCTGACTTGTCCCCTACTGATGGGAGGACCCCCCCCCCTCGGAAAGGCCACCTCCAGAGCTGCCTACGGGCGCTGCCACGAGAAGGCAGGCTCCCTACCTAACACGGCCTCCTTGAGCTGCGAGGACGCTGTGAACGCGGCTGCAGCAGCTGCCGCGGCGTTTTCCGTCTCCATGTTACCCTCCGTCAGGTCACTCCTGGGAACAGAGGGGAGGAGAGAGGAGACATTAACACCCCCAACAACAGCCAGCCTCGCACTCTGCTGCCATTTCTGCCCGACTTGCCAGTCCAGCCCGAGGTCACGGCACGGCAGGCTCAGGGCCATGCGCTCACCGCGCCGCTGACCCCACAGGCGTTGCTCCTCAGGTTCCCTTGGAAAACCCAGTTCCTAACTGGCCCTACTGTGTTCTTGTCAGAGGAGAAGTTACCGTGCGCTTAGGGGCATGAAGCCATGACCTTGGTGTCGGGAGAAGAGTCGGGGAAGCGTTACTCGCTCCTGGCCGGGTGGCGGCTCTGCGTCCCCTGGCGCCCCCTGCCCCCAGGCCGGGTGCCCATCCTCACCCGTGCGGGGCCAGGTTGGTGGTGACCAGCACGGTCTTCACCTCCTCCATGCCGCTGCCATCCGCCGCCGTGTCGGGCGTCGTTACCACCACCACCTCCTCCATGTGGACGCTCACGTCGGGGGTGGCCATGGCTCAGCGGACAGGAGGTGCCAGGGCACCGGGCCTGCAGGGCAACAGGGGGGCACAGGGTCTGCACGGGGACCTCGCTACCTTCTGACAGAAGCAATGCAAGAGAAGGGCTCTTCCAGGGCCTCGGGCTCTGGCGAGGATGCAGTGAGCACTGAGAAAGGAAGCCCTGGAAGAACCTCGGAGCCATGACAGGCCTGAAAGCCCAGTGGTCACCTGCGGGGGATGGGAAGGAACCAGAATGTGGGCATACGCCTCTGGAGGTGGGTCCCACGCCCTGAACTCAGGGCTGTGCACAGAAAGCCCGCGGAGAGATTTCCCTGGCGGTCCAGTGGTTAAGATTCTGTGCTTCTACTGCAGAAGGCATAGGTTCGATCCCTGGTGGGGAACTAAGAGCCCACATGCTGCAGCACGACCCAAAAATAAACAAAAGAAAGCCCTCGGAGATGGATCCTGTCTCTGGTCTGCGAGACCCTCCCAGGCATTATTGTCTTTGCTGGCTCTGCCCTCCAGCAAGCCCCAGGCCCTCTAGACTCCATGACAGTCACGGCCAGGCAGGCACCAAAAACTCCGGGGACCCAGAGGCACCCCACTGCTCTCCTGCTCTCCATCCTCTGCGCTTGGCTCAGGGCAGACCAGGTACTGATGCATCGCAGCACAGAGGACACGTAAGAGACCTGGCTTTTAGCCAAAGCACAAGGAAGGGCGTTCTGGGGGTCAGAGAGAACGCAGGAGACTGCGGAGAGGAGGGAGGCGGAAAGCGCTTGCCCCCAGCTGTGTGCGAAGGACTGGGTCACTCCTCACCTGTCCGTGTGTGGACCTGACCCTAAATGGCAAACCAAAGATTTCGCGGACCGACCTCCAGGATCGACCCCCACCAGGTCTCAGACTGGCCTTGGGTGGCACCTATGGGACAGATCCAGAGAACACTGCACAGGCTGGAAGGCTGAACTGATTCAGGTCCATGCCCGCCCACAGAGGGGGCTCAGAACCCGCAACCCAGCTCCATTTCCTGCTACAACAAAACGCTCCATCCTCCACGGGGTTTAAACAAGAGCCAGAACCTCACAACACAATATTCAAAGTATCCAGAATATGATCCAGAATTATCTAACCCACAAAGAACCAGCAAAGTCTGACCGATTCTCAAGGGAAAAATTATACAAGAGAAGCCCAATCCAAGGCGACCACCGGAACCCACAGTGACCTCAGAGCTGCGGGCGCTCCTGCTCCACACGTGGAGCCAGCCATCCTCGAACGGGCTGCCTCAGGAACCGAAGCCACAGCCTAGTGGAAATCGGAAAATTAAAAACTATAATAACAGAAATAAAAAAATCCACCTGGTGGGCTCAATATCGGAATGGAGATGAGCGAGGAAAGAGATACAGCAATGAAAATAAAGATAGATCAGTACACATGATCTAATCTGAACAACAGAAAGAAGATGGAAAAACAAAATGAACAGAGCTTCAGGGAATGCAGAACAATATAAAAAGGTGGCCATCTGTAACAACAGAGGCCCAGAAGGAAAGAAGAAAAAAGCGTGATGCTAAAAAAACTCTGAAAAAATAATAGCCGAACACTTCCCAAATGTAGTGAAAACTATAAACTTATACATTCAAGAAGCTCAACAAACCTCACACAGGATAAACTCAAAGAAATCTACGCCCAGAACATAATCAAACTGCCGAAAACTAAGGACAATGTTAAAACATCCCCAAAGCAGCAGATAAGAAGGTGTGTATTTCCACGTAAGAATAAGAATTTGAAGGCCTGTGGGGCTCTCCCCTCAGAAGCACAGAGCCCGATGCAGGGACATTCTTAACACGCTGAAAGAAAAGCGCCTCGGCCCGGATTCTACAACAGTGAGAAGACCCTTTAGAAGTGAAGGCACAATAAAGACATTTCCAGATGAAGGAAAATGAAGAGAACGGGCCACAGTCAGACCTAATGCAGTACTTCAGACAGAAGGAAATCACAGCAGAGGGAAGCCTGGAACGTCAGGAATGAAGGAAGGCAACCAAAACGGGAAATATCTGGATAAACACGTAAATGATCGTTCCCTTCAGTTCTTCAGGCATGTCTGACAGCTGAAAGCAAACATTCAACACTGCTGGTGGGACTCAATGTCCGCAAACATAGACCATCTACAGCTTCAAAGCGGATGGTGCCAGGGCCCACATGGTGGTCCTGCTTCTATATCCCTCTGAAGGGGAGAACACTGTTCTAAGCAGACAGAAAAATCAAGTCCTTCAAAATGCGAATGGGTGAGCAAGCTGGATATTCCATGTAATGACCTCTGGAAGGTCATCCAGAGACAAAAGAAGTGAGGTATGAAGCCACAGAAAGACACGGCGGGGACTTCCCTGGTGGCACAGTGGTTAAGAATCCGCCTGCCAATGCAGGGGACACGGGTTCGAGCCCTGGTCCGGGAAGATCCCACATGCCATGGAGCAGCTAAGCCCGTGCGCCACAACTATGGAGCCTGCGCTCTAGAGCCCACAAGCCACAACTACTGAGCCCACATGCCACAACTACTGAAGCCCGCACGCCTAGAGCCCTGCTCCGCAACAAGAGAAGCCACCACAGTGAGAAGCCCGTGCACCACAACAAGAGCAGCCCCCGCTCGCCATAACTAGAGAAAGCCCACGCGCAGCAACAAACACCCAACGCAGCCATAAATAAATAAATTTATTTATTAAAAAAAAAAAGACAGGGCAGACCCTTAAATGCACACTGTGAAGTGACAGAAGCCAGCCTGAAGAGACCAGTGGCTGCCAGAGGGTTGGGGGCGTGGGCAGCAGGATGAACAGGCGAAGCACAGGATGTTTAGGGCAGTGACACCACTCTGTGTGATCCTGTCATGGTGGATATCCACCATCACGCATTTGTCAAAACCCACGGGATGTACACCACCAAGATGGCGCCCCAAGGTAGACTATGGACTTTGGATGGTTCTGATGTGTCAATGTAGGTTCATCCTTCGTAAAAAAACATGCCCTTCTGTTGAGTGATTTCATTAATAGGGGAAGCCGTGCACGTGTGGGGGCAGGGAGTACACGGGAAGTCTCTAGAACTCTTTCTCAATTTTGTTGTAAACCTGCAAGTGCTCTGAAAACTTAAGTCTTAATTAAAAAATATAAAACTAAAACATACACTGTACAACACCAAAAGTGAACCCCAATGTAAACTATAGACTCTGGTTGATGATGGGTCAACTGGGGTTTGTGATTGTAACAAACATACTACTCTGGTGAGGATGTTCGTGCTGAGGGAGGCTGGGAAGGGGGTACCTGGGAACTCTGGGGGCTCCTGCTCAACTGTGCTGTGAACATAAACCTGCCCCAAAATGAAGTATGTATATTACAATTCAGCGAATAGAGAATATAGTGGAAAATGCAAAGACAAGCTATAGGTGGAAGAAAATGCTTGCAAATCGCATGTCTGACAAAGAACTTGTATGCAGAATATACAAAGAACTCAACAACAACAACACAATTTAAAAGCAGGCAGAAGTGGGGCCTTCCCTTGTGGTCCAGTGGTTAAGAATCCGCCTTCCAATGCAGGGGACGTGGGTTCGAGCCCTGGTCAGGGAACTTAGGATCCCACATGCCGCAGAGCAACTAAGCCTGCACGACGCAACTAAGACCCGACGCAGCCAAATAAACAAATAATTTTTTTAAATAAATAAATAAAAGTAGGCAGAAGGTTTGAACAGACACTTCACCAAAAGGGAAGTCCAAATAAGCACACAGAGGGACTTCCCTGGTGGTCCAGTGGTTAAGACTCTGCGCTCCCAGTGCAGGGGGCCTGGGTTTGATCCCTGGTCAGTGAACTAGATCCCGCATGCCGCAACTAAAGGAGCCCACGTGCCGCGACTAAGACCCAGTGCAGCCAAATAAATAGTAAAAGAAAAAACAGTAAACACACAGAAAGATGCTCAGCATCATTAACCCACAGGAAAATGCAAACCCAAACCATAACGATACCACCACACCTATTAGAACGGCTCAAAAAGCGCCAACAAAAAGCTGGCGATACAAAGACTGTGAGGATGTGCGGCAGCTGGACTCTCACACAGCTGCTTGGTGCGGCCACTCTGAAAAGGGTCTGGACGTTCCTCAGAAGGCTACGTGTACTCTTATTACAGGACCCAGCAACCCCACTCCTAAGTATCTCCCCCACAGAAACGAAGACTTGGGTTTCCTTAAAAACCCGTACACACAATTCTATGACAGCTTTATTCATAACTGTCAGAAACTGGAAACAACTCAAATGACCTTCAGTAGATGAAAAGAGAAACAAACCTTACAAAAGAATACTCCTCAGCAATATAAGTAAATAAATAAATAAGCTACTTGACATGTGCAACAACCCGGATGGATCTCCAGAGAATCATGCTGAGTGGGTTACACACGCAGACCCTGGAGGTATCAGCACCACAATAAAGCGAATGCCACCATAAAGGGAGGCACGTGACGTTTTTCGTTTCTCAGTGCATATAAAAGTTATATTTACACTATATTATGGTCTATTATGTGTACAATAGCATTACGCCTAAAAATGACATACATACCTTAATGAAAAAATAATTTATTGCTAAAAAATACTAACCACCATCTGAGCGCTCAGAGTCTTAGTAGTAACACCAAAGATCACGGATCACAGATCACTGTAACAAACATATTAATAATGCAAGAGTTTCAAAAATTCCGAGAATTACCAAAATGTGACACAGAGACCCAAAGTGAACAAATGTTGTTGGAAAAATGGCACTGATAGACTTGCGCGATGCAAGGTTGTCACGAACCTTCAATTTGTAAAAAATACAGTATCTGCGAAGCACAAAAAGTGAAGCCCAATAAAACAAGGTGGGCCTGTAGGCTGTATGAGCCCACTTACATGACATTTTGGAAAAGACGAAACTCTAGTGGTAAGAGAACCAATCATTGGTGCCAGGGGCTGGGGGAGGAGGATAGGCATAAAAGGACAGCACAAGGGAGATTCTGGGGGTGACGGGATTGTTCTGTATTCCAATCATGGGGGCAGCTACACGATGAATCTATACAGGTGTTAAACTCACAGAACTGTACAACAAACAACCATAAAAGTTTACCATTTGCGAATCTTTTAAAAAAATTAAATTGGCCAAAAAAAAAAGCTACTGTATCCTGGCATATATGGTCAACTGATTTTTGACAAGGGTGCCAAGACCATTCAATGGGGAATGGGGACAGTCTCATCCATATGTGGAGCTGGGACAACTGGACATCTGCAGGCAAAAGAATGAGGCTGGACCCTTACACCACAGACAAAAATTAACATAAAACGGATCAAAGATCCAAACATAAGAGCAAATACTGTAAAACCCTTAGAAGAAAACACAAGGGAAAATCTTCCTGACACTGGATTTGGCAAAGATTTCTTTTTCTTTTTCTTTTCTTTCTTTGTTTCTTTGTTTTTGGCTGCACCAGCACAGCTTGTGGGATTTTAGTTTGCTGCCCAGGGATGGAACCCAGGCCCTCGGCAGTGAGAGCGCAGGGTCCTAACCACTGGACCATCGGGGGTTCCTGGCAATGATTTCTTGAATATGACACCAAAAGCACAGGCAACAAAAGAAAAAACACATAAATTAGACTCCGTTAAAATTAAAAACGATTGTGCATCAAAGGACACTCTCAGGAGACTGAAAAGACCACCTACACACTGGAAGAAAGTGCCTGCAAAGCACGTGTCTGCCAAGGGATTCACATCCAGGATGCGGCTCGACAAGAGCAAAACAACTTAAAGCATGGGCAAAGGACTCTGGGTAGACATTTCTCCACAGGAAACATGCAAAGAACCTGTACGCCACTGAAAAGATGCCCAACATCCCTAATCACTAGGGAAATGCACACAAAAACCACAAGGAGACACCACTTCACACCCATCAGGATGGTTATTATAAACAAACGGAAAGTACATGTGGTCAGCATGCGGGGAAACTGGAAACACTGTGCACCATCAGCATACAAGCAAAACAGTGAAGCCGCTGTGGAAATCAGTCTGGCAGTTCCTCAAAAAGCTACACATAGGGGGGCTTCCCTGGAGGTCCAGCAGTTAAGACTCCGCGGTTCCAATGCAGGGGGCACGGGTTCAATCCCTGGTTAGGGAACTAAGATCCCACAAGCCGCACGTTGGCCAAAAAAAAAGACCACTTTAAAGTCGCCCTTAAAGTAACGTTGCTCCGTGGTGCTTGGCTCTCACCGAGGTACCGCTGCTTTCACCGGGTGGACTCCAAGGGGGCCAGAAAGCCACGCTTGAGCTCGAAGCTGCAGAAAGGCAGGGACCCACCCTATGGGCGGCTGTCCTCACCCACATCTCAAAACCGCACAGAGCGCTAAGCAGTGGGAACACACAAACCGGAATTCCTGCCTCTCCAATATCAAGTTTTCAAAATTCTTCTTTCCCAATTAACCTTGAGGTAAAGAAGATAGGAGGAAGTATTTCTAAAGTAGCATTCTTAGGCATAAATATACAAAAACAGGACAAAAATGTGAGTGTGCGGTCAGTACATTGGATTCAGATCTGACTTTCCGTTGTCTTCCAAATAATCACAAATATTTTTTTTTTGATAAAAATACCACTAGAAACATAGCAGAGGTCACAAAGCAGTGGCCCACAGACACAACTTTTATTTTTTTAATATTTATTTATTTATCTTGGCTGCGCAGGGTCTTAGTTGCGGCACGCCGGATCTTCATTGCAGCATGCGGGATCTTTAGTTGTGGCATGCAAATTCTTAGTTGCAGCATTCATGTGGGATCTAGTTCCCTGACCAGGGATCGAACCCAGGCCCCCTGCATTGAGAGCGCAGAGTCTTACCCACTGGACCACCAGGGAAGTCCCAGCACAATTTCTTTGATTCTCACTGTGTTTCAAAATTTTTAATTAGTTGCCAGCTTTTTCAAATTTTACAGGGTTCACATTTTAAAAATCAGATTTCCGGCTTCTCTTGAAAAATGTCACAAGAATTCATCCCTAGAGGTGGTCCCCCTCCCTAGTCCTGCATTTCCTTGAGAATCTGGGCTTCCTGGCCCTGCCCTCCTGGGGGCGAGGGGGGCGCAATGCACTAGCTGACCAGTCTCGACCACACCCTGCGTCACACCCAGCCAGGACGCACCTGGCTCTTAAGTGTATGATGTATATGTACAAATCCCCGCCCCACCCCGCCCCCCGTCCAGTATGTCTTCCCAAAGTTTTATACTTCCTACAAAGAAACAATTTTTTAACAGTCTGCTTAATTTATCTTGTTACATTTGGAATTTATTTAATCCATTTGGTTTTACCCGAAACGGACTGACATACACTGTTGGTGGGAAGGTAAATTGGTGCAGCCACTATGAAAACGGTAGTACCCAGGTTCCTCAAAAGACTAAAAATAGAACTACCATATGTTCAGCAACCCCACTTCTGGGTGTACATCGGAAGGAAAACAAATCAGGATACCCAAGAGACACCTGCACCCCATGTTCACTGCAGCATTATTTACAATAGCCAAGATATGGAAGCAACCTAAATGCCCACGGACAGATGACTGAATAAAAATTTGGTATACACATACAATGAAATATAACTTAGCCTTAAAAAAAAAAAGGAAATTCTGCCATTTGTGACAACGTGGTTTAATGTAGAGAACGTCATTCTAAGAGAAATAAGCCAGACACAGGACAAAATACTACATGCTACCACTTACATGAGGAATCTATAATAGTCAAACGCGGAGAAGCAGACAGTGGAATGGTGGTTGCCAGGAGCTGGTGGAGGGGGAATGGGACACATCAAAAAGTACAAAGCTTCAGTTATGCGAAATGACTAAGCCCTAGAAATCTAAGGTACAGCATAGGACCTGTGGTTAACAATATCGTACTGTATACTTAAAATTTTGCTAGTTAAGCGTTCTTATCACAAACTAATGAGAGCGGGAATAAACTTCTGGAGGTGATTGACAGGTTAATAGCATAGACTGTGGTTTTACGGGTGCACACTTAACTCATCAAGTTATATACTTCAGTTATGCACAGATTTTTTAAGTTAAAAAATACTGATGTAACTGAAACTGTATTTGCAGTGTTAGCAAAGAAAGAAAACGTTGATTCACTGGAAGTGTCGCTCGACTACATGAACTATAAAGTTAAGTATGTGACAGGTCATTACTGGCAATGGACCCATAGTGATTGGTTCCTACCACGGGGACCAAGGAGATACGGGTCTCACCAAAGGGTTGCACGCACGCAGCCCCCACGGGAAAGGGGGGGGCATTCACCAGGCCCCCACGAGAGGGGGTGTATCCACAAAGCCCCCAAGGGAGAGGGACATCCACAAGGCCCCCAGGGAAGGGGAGAATTCACGCGGTCCCACGGGAAGGGGGGTAGCCACGTGGCCCTCTCCACGCAGCCCGGCCTAAGGCCCTCCCCGGCACCCGCAGCCCGCGGCCCGCAGCCTTCCGGCAAGATGGAGGCCGCGCCGCCGCCGACGCGCCTGACGCGGGCCCGTGACGCCCGTGACGCCCGCCGCGCGCCGCCGCCCCTCCCCCGCTCCCCTCCCCCCGCCGTAACGTCCTGACGCTCCGCAGGGACCCCTGACTGGACGGCGGCGCGCGGCGGAGCGAGAGGCCTCGCCGCGGGGGGGGCGGCGGGCGCTTACCTGGGCCGCGGCCGGGCCTGCGCGGGCGCCAGCGGGCGGGCGGCGGCGGCGGCAGCGGCTGCGGCGGCGGCGGCCGCGGGCTCCGCTCCTTGTTGGGGATTCGGCGGCGGCGGCGGCGGCGGCGGCCCGGGCGCGCGCTTCCTAGTGACGCAGGCGGCGGGGCCGCGCACGCACGGGCAAGGGCGAGCCCGGATATTTATTTGGCGCTCAGCCGGGAAGCGGGAGGTGCCGAGAAATAAGGCCCGGCTGGGCCCGACGCGCGTGCGCGCGGGCGAGGGCGGGGCCGGAGGTGGCTGCTCCGCGCCCCGCCCGCTGGCTCACCTGCCGGGACTGGCCGACATACCCGCTCGGCGCGAAATTCCCGGGGAGAGGGTGCGTAGGGGGACGCGCTTAGGGTTGGCGAGAAAGGTGAGTGACCTGCCCGCGTGTGCAAAGGGTCTCCCCAGAGGCAGGCGGGAAGGCTGCCCCGGGAGTCGTACAGTCCGAATCCTGCGATTATCATGGCTTATTTTTGTAGCAAGCGTTAAAAACGGCTTTAAACATCCTCACTTCTGGATCCGCGCGGCTCCCCCCAGTGTTCCTGTGTCGACCCCCAGCCGCGCTCCCCTGTGCTGTAGTCACTGGCCACGTGTGCTCATTTCAATTTACGTTAACTGAAGTTAAAATTCAGTTCCTGCGCTATCACAGAGGCATTAAAAGCCACCCTGATGAAGGGTTAGGAACGCCCTGAAAACGCTCTTTTTTAATGGCTGGAGTGCAAAGTCCCTGCGTTTTCCAGAACGTGGGAAGGTTAGCATCACTCAGCTTTCCTGGAGTTCCTTTGACTTGGGAGCGAGTACAAACAGGCCTTGCTGTTTGATTGAAAGGTGCATTGGGGGCCCAGGGGGTGGTGAGTGGGGTCACCTACCCTGCCCAGGCCGGGGCACTTGTGAGGCATCCTGTTCCTGCCCCAGGACTCCTGGAGGAAGCGCTGCAGCCGTGGTGGCGTTGGGCACATCCCCACATCTCCCTGTGCTCTGTCTCCCCACCTGCACCGGGCAGTCAGGGGGACCCAGAGGGTGGCTGAGGCTGGCTGTTCTCAGACCAGGGAAGGCACGTACGAAGTTTCCTCGTGTGTGGTGTCACTGCTCTGGCAGCTGGCAGCTGCGGGAGACTCCGGTGCCCAGTGAAAGGCTGCGGGGTCTGCGGATGCTCCCTCAGGAGACAGAGAAGGCAGAAAACAAATGCCTTCTTCAAGACCAAGCCGTGAACCTGTGTTCATACTTAGGTAGGAAGACCACTGAAGGCCATTTCCCAGACTGGGAAGTTTCAAGCAAACTTCATTTCAGGGATGTTATAATTGGGAGAGTTATCGCTTTCATTCTGTTTTCAATAATATAGAGTGTACTCAAGCAAGTGATGAAGAAGTCACTGTTTTTAAAGATTAAACTATTGAGCCTATGTCAGTGCAGCTATTTTATTATCTGGTAAATACAAGAGCAGGTGTGTCTGGTCTGTGCATATCATTTATTTGAGTTTCCCTGTCCTCACATTCCGGAAGTAAATGCCCATAAAGTCAAAGGGAGAGGGCTTCCCTGGTGGCGCAGTGGTTAAGAATCCACCTGCCAACGCAGAGGACACGGGTTTGATCCCTGGTCCGGGAAGATCCCACGTGGCACGGAGCAACTAAGCCCGTGCGCCACAGCTGCTGAGCCTGCGCTCTAGAGCCTGTGAGCCACAGCTACTGAGCCCAACTACCGAACCCCACGTACCTAGAGCCCGTGCTCTGCAACAAGAGAAGCTACTGCAATGAGAAGCCCACGTGCCACAAGGAAGAGTAACCCCGCTCGCCGCAACTAGAGAAAGCCCGCGTGCAACAACGAAGACCCAACACAGCCAGAAATAAAATAAATTTTTAAAATTAATTAACTTTAAAAAAATGTTAAAGGGAGAAAGCTCAGAAGGATGCAGGAGGCAGACCAGGCCAGGTCTTGCTGCTGCACAGTTGGGGTGAGCTGTGGCCGCTGGCCTTGGAGTCTGGGCACCCCAGACTCCCCAGTCTGAGTTTCCACTGCTGCGTGGCCTCCACGTATTTCTGCCACAGGACCTCAGGCCTGGCATGTGAACCTGCGCTCACCTTTTCTGCCTCCGCAGCATTGGGCTCTGCCTGGCTGACAGGATGGATTAGTTCCTCCTGGGGTCTGGGGTGGTGATTTCTCCCCTGTGCTCCCAAGGGGAGGGGAGCTTCCACTCTTGGTTTACTACAGAGGAGGGTAAACCAGGAGAGACTGTCATCGTGGGCCCAAGGATGCTGTGGGGTTGTCATGCCCCACCCTCTACTTGGGCTCCACCACACACAGCCCCTGACCAGACTGGAAGCAGGACCACGGCAGGCCCGGCTTACCCAGCAATACCCTGGCCCTCCCTTCCTCCACTCTGCAGGCCCTGAGGCCCAGGACCTCCTGCCTGGGGGAGGGTGGCACACACACTAAGAATTACAGAACCGTGCATGGGTAAAAGGTGTGTTTAAGCTCAGGACAGACCATTCAACCCGTGGAAGAGTATGAAAGGTTTATTGATATGGTTTCAGATTCACAGTGCAGCCAACCTTTAAGAAACTACCCCTCATCTAGCTTTGGTTTAGTATTAAAGACCAAGCTATTGAAATAGTTTCTTTTTCCAACCATATATCTGTGTGTGGCTAGATTTTTTTCTCATATGCTTCAACCATTCTCACTAATTCTTTTCTTTTTTAAGGAAACCTCACTTTTTCATTTTAAAATGTTAACATGTAATGGGTGTATCATTTTTTAGTGAATTACTGTTTTTTTTAATAAATTTATTTATTTTATTTATTTTTGGCTGCGTTGGGTCTTCATTGCCACGCGCGGGCTTTTCTCTAGTTGCAGAGAGCGGGGGCTTCTCATTGTCGTGGCTTCTCTTGTTGCGGAGCATGGGCTCTAGGCGCACAGGCTCAGTAGTTGTGGCGCACGGGCTTAGTTGCTCCGCGGCATGTGGGATCTTCCTGGACAAGGGCTCGAACCTGTGTCCCCTGCATTGGCAGGCGGATTCTTAACCACTGCGCCTCCAGGGAAGCCCCTGAATTACTGATTTTTTAAAATATGTATTTGGCCGCGCCGGGTCTTAGTTGCACCGTGCGGGATCTTTAGTTGCAGCATGCAGGATCCAGTTCCCTGACCGGGGGTCGAACCCGGGCCCCCTGCATTGGGGGCGTAGAGTGTTAACCACTGGACCACCAAGGAAGTCCCTGAATTACTGGCGGGTTTTTTGTTTGTTTGTTTTAATTTTTGGCCGCGCCACATGGCTTGCGGGATCTTAGTTCCCTGACCAGGGATCGAACCTGCGCCCTCAGCAGTGAAAGTGCGGAGTCCTAACCACTGGACTACCAGGGAATTCCCTGAATTACTGTTTTTTTAATTTCTGCGTTTTAATTCCCAGTGTGGTCCCTGTCGACCCGAATAGCCCACATAAACAGAGCTCTTTGGGGGTCCTCCATAAACTTTAAAATTATAAGAGGTCCCTGAATCCATAAAGTTGGGGAAGTTTTCTCAGAAATCCTAGTACATCCATGAAATAGATGATTGTCCAACGCTTGAAGCGATGTTTGTGAGGACGTAGGGTAAGTGCGAACACATCACTGTGCGCGTCTCAGAGGTCTGAACTCGGGCTCACTTCAGCACCTCTTGAGGGGTAGGTCCTCTCCAGGGGAAGGAGTTTGGTGGATCAGGATTTTTGTCTTTATACTGTGTAGTCTGCAGTGAGCACGTATTATGTTTGTAACCAGAAAAAATGTTAACGTCATAAGATAATGCCTACTCTGTTTTCCTCATAGTGGACCTGGTGAAGGTTAAAAACTTTTTTTTTTTTTTTTTTTTTTTTTGTGGTACGTGGGCCTGGCACTGCTGTGGCCTCTCCCGTTGCGGAGCACAGGCTCCGGATGCGCAGGCTCAGTGCCCATGGCTCACGGGCCCAGCCGCTCCGCGGCATGTGGGATCTTCCCGGACCGGGGCACGAACCCGCATCCCCTGCATTGGCAGGCGGACTCTCAACCACTGCGCCACCAGGGAAGCCCGGTTAAAAACATTTTAACGTGCTTTAAAAAATCATAAACTACCATATGTAACATAAGGTTGTATTGACTAACATGCATTTTCTCACAGGGCAGGGCCTGGGTGTTCAAATCCATCACTGTTCTCCGGAGTGAGACACACAGATGTAATAAGCACTCGCTAAACTCATGTTGAATACACAAATTAGTGCGCGGATGCTTTAAAGGTACGAATTATGTACCTACAGCTGCTGCCTGGGATTGACTTGTGTCCTCCAGAGATGTGGTGACATCACAAGTCCCAGGACCTCAGAATGAGCCCTTATTTGGAACCAGGGTTGTTGCAGGTATAATTAGTGAAATAACGAGGTCGTGTTGGATTGGGGATCCCTAATCCAGTGACTGGTGTCCCATAGGGACAGACACACAGAGGGAGAGGCAGACACACGTGCTGCGTCCACAAGCCAAGGATAGCCGGTGTCCAGCAGAGCCCAGGCTCAAGTTCCCAATACCTGGGGAGGCCCCCACTGCGTGGAGGCTGGCACTGCTCATCACAGCGCCAGCCGCCTGCAGGGGATAGAAGTCCAAACACTTCGTTCCTGGCATCCTGACATCCAGGTCGCCAAGGAGAGCGCGAGGCAGCTGAGCACCGACAGGACAAGCTTTACTCAGGAGAGAAGAGACCAGGTCGGCTTCCGCCGTGGGCCTCGTCCCCACGCTGGGTCCTCCCCACCCTGCTGGCCTGCACGCACCCATCTTGTGCTGCAGGAAGGACCTGACCCCTCCTGAGGAGTCTGACATGCTGAGCGCTGGGGGTGCGTCCATCTCATAACCGGAGGGAGGTCCCCACACAGGCTCTAGGGGCCCCCATCTATTGAGAAGAAACGGTGCCGTTTGTAAGTGGCCCTTTGTGGGCGGAGAGACGGCCTTTCCCCGCAGCTGAAGCTGGGAGGGCTGGTCCTGGTCCTCCCCTCCCCTCCAGTCCCGACAGACGTGGCCTGGCAGCACCTGACTTCCAGCTGAAAGGAGACACCTCTGTGGTTTCAAGGCCCCCAGTTTGTTGCACACGTTACAGTCGAGAAAACTAATACAACTGCCAAGGAGCCCAATAATTTTTCCTCAGCAGCAAGAGAAGCAGCTGCAGTTCGTACCGTCCCTTCTACTCAGCCACACCCGAGCTCGCCCGGCAAAGACGTGTGAGGGGCTGGAGGGAGGCCCCGCTGCGACAGGTGTCTGTCTGTGCTCCCACCTTGCCTGCCTCGCTGGACACCACTGCTGCCCCCAGGCACCGAGCCAGCACCCACTGTGTCCAGAACTCATAGGGTCATCAAGGCAGAGTGTCTGAGGTTTTGATACCTGTCCCCAGAGTCTGTGACATTCCTCCTTTCCAAAGGTGGGGCCTCACCCACCCCACCCCCGCCTTGAGGGTAGGCTGTTCTTAATGACTCACTTCTGCTTCCGTGACTAGTTCACCCCCATGTGAGCCAGCCGACTTGGAAGAGGGTACTCCAAGCCCACGCAGCCTCCAGACAACCTCCACTGATGTCCTGACTGCAGCCTCCTGAGAGGCTCTGTGCCAGAACCACCCAGCTCCTGGAGTCCTGACTCAACAGAAACGATGTTTGTTGTTTTCAGCCACTGCTTGGACTCACTTGTTACACAGCACTAGGTAACGAATACAGCTCTGACTGGCCTCCCACGAGTCCCCCGTTTGTTTGCTGCTCTTTGTTAAGGAGAAGCATGATTGCTTTTCTGCAAAGGATTCCCCATCATCTCCCAACCTCAGAGGCTCCATATGGTGACTGTCCCTCAGTGCCTTACCAGGGCTGCCTAAGAGGTAAGAGGCCCTGACCTTGATCAGCTGCTCTTCTGGGAGTTCCAGGGCTGTGCGCTTCTATGTGGTGAGCATGTGTCTGTGAACCCAGATGACAGGCATGCATAACTCACACCTCATAAAAATATCTTCCATGTATTTCCTTCCACTCCTGCAGATTTCTGATGTCTCCACCTTACTGGAGGCTGTGTGTCCTGGGTTCTGACTTTCCCACCTCTCCCTGGACAGGGGAAGGTGGGGAGATGGTGAGAGTTCCCTGGAGCCTGGGGAAGTAGCTAGGACTGCCCCAGGAGAGGGCTGTGGGTTTGGGGAGAGGTGAGTGGGTCTCTGGGTCCTGGGGAGCAGGCATCTCTCCAGGGCCTGTACCTGAGGTCCATGTGTGGACCCGAGCACGGCTCAGCGTGGACATTACCAAACATGCCTCCTCCCCAGCAGAGGGGTCCCTCCCTGCTGGGCACCCCAAGGGGCAGTTCGGGTCCCCTAGGACAGACATGTCCACCAGTGTGAGTCACGATGTCTGCTTGTCTCTTTTTGCCACTGCAGGTCCCCATGTTGGGGCCAGATCTGTCTGTGAACCGTCAGCTGCCCAACGGGGTCCACAGAGTGATGGGACACACCCTGGGATTCTAGGACCACCCCCCATCCAAGCAAGACCCACAGCCGTGGTGAGAAGGGCAGGCCCCAGACCTCAGACCCTGATCTTCCTCTGCAGCGGCAAGCTGAGAGCCCGGCCCACAGGAGGGCGCAGCCCTGGGGGAGCTGGGGCGGCCCCACCTGCAGCGGAGGTCCCAGCCTCCCCCCTCCCACCCCCACTGTCTCCTGGGGCTCCGGAGGGGAAAGTGGGCTTGCGTGCTGTTTATATGCTCTTTTCTTAAAATCGCCATCGTCATGAGAACTGTTCGCAGTTGTGGTGATAACACACAAGGGTGGGGTTTCCAGGGGGACGCTTGCACAGGCAGTGGCCTCGCAGCTCATCTGACCCCACAGATGCAGGACACACGCTGGGAGAGTTCAACCGTTTCTTAAACACACGCATTTGTTTAAATTGTTCATTTGATTTAATTTTTGAGTTCACTTTTACTACGTGGATGAGATGGGCTGTATTACACTAGGGCTTCCGCTATGAAAGAGCTGCCACCGCTCAGAGAAATCCAACCCTCAGGCCCTTTCCGCTCCCCTTTCTGAGTCCCACAGAAGCCACCGGTGGGCACTGCTGGGTTCCAGTCCTGGCTTGTCACTCCCTCGGGGGCTGTCTCAGTGGGGACAGGGATGGGGGGCACAGGTCCCAACTTCCCCAGAAGCCCACTGCAATGGATCAGTACCCACCCGTGCTCCCTGGCTTGGCTCTGGGAGGTCACCAGCAGTGTCCCCATAGGTTTCTGTAGAATGAAAGCCAGGGGCACTGAGGGCTGCAATCATCTGGTTTCTGAGGCACTGGCTCTGGGTCCTTCCTGCAAGAAACGCCTCAGGCTTTCCACCAAGAGGCTGGCCAGCGAGGACTCAGACCCCAGCACCCAGTCGTGGAGCTGGGCTGCCAGGGAGAAGAGGAGGCTGCTGCTGTGTCCAAGCAGGTAGCCGTCCTCAAAGGCTGGCGCTGGGGGGTCTGGAGGTCCCCCCAGACTGAGGGAGGGGGAGGAGGCCAGCCGAGCAGGGTCTTGGCAGGAGATAGAGCCAGGCCTCCAACCTGCAGGCTGGCCAGAGTGGGCCACCAGCCAGGAATGGAAGGACGGAGGAGGTGGCTTGGGAACCCTGTCCCCTGCCCCCCGACATCTGAATCTTCAGGCACTGGTCCCCCGCCCCCCAGCATCTACTCAGGGCTCCCAGAGGGGCACTTGTGGCTGCCACCCACTCACGCTGGGCCACCTGTCCAGAGGTGCGCCTGAAAGCCCTGTGGCCAGGAACAGTGTGGGAGCATCTTTTGACCAGAGCAGAGGGCACACGGGAGGGGGCTGAGACTCCAAAGGATATAAGGATGGGTCCTCCAAGGGCATCCGCAAAGCGTGGAGGAGAGAAGGGACAGTGGGAGGCTGGCTTTCCCCACACAGGTGCTGGGCCAGAAGGAGAAGGCCCTTCTGGGAGGAGGGGCCGGCACGTGTCCATGCTGTCCACAACCCTCTAGACCACAGCAGCTCGCTCACAGGTCCCTGGTGGAACATGCCCACTCCCCTGAAGACCCAGGCCAAGCCACACCCCACCACCACTCCAGCCAAGGGCAATGACCGAAGCCTCCCAGGCCAGCCGAGGGTGCCAACCTCAGGCCAGGGGGTCTCAGAGGGCCCCTGTGCCACCACATTAAAGCGTGCTGCAGCTCCTACCCACCAGTTCCAAAAAGCACCACTGCACATGGGATTCCCAGGGCTGGCCAGTGACAGGGTACCTGCCCCCCACTGCCCAGAGATCCTTCTCTGTCCAAGTCTGTCTTCCTCCGCCCACTCCTGCGTGCCCAGCCCCTCCCCCAGAGGAGGACATCCAGGTGGAGGTGGCCCTGCCTACCGGCAGGAGCTACCTCAAAAGACGTGCCCTAAGTGACGAGGCGCTCACAGCACAACGACCTGCGTGTTCCTGCCACCACCGCTGGATTCATTGAGGTCGCCGCCACGCCCACTAAGAGGGCTGCCGAGAGGGGACCCAGCCACGGCCAGCCTGGGGCCTGAACTGCGGGGCTGAGTGCCACGCCCTGGGGGCCCCACAGGGAGAGCCTGTGGGCAAAGCCTTGCCACGAGGGCTGGACAGCTCGGAACGCGGAAAGAGAAGCTGAAGCTGGGAGAACAGGAGGGGAGGAGGGACGGGAGCAAAAGCCGCATCTAGACAAAGTCGAACAAAACAAAACCGAAACCCAGACGTGTTCCTGTCTCATCTCGGGATCCAGGCGCCGCGGTGTCCAAACGGCCCCTTAGCCGGACGTCTCCTCTCGCTGCTCCCTGTTCCTGCGCACTTCGGCAGCGTGCAGCTCCTGCGGGACAGGCGGGGTGGGCGGGGCCCTGCAGCCGGCAGGGGCGGGGTCCTGCCCCCCCACCCCTCCTGGGCTCTGGGGGCCCTGCCTTCCGGCTCCCGGGCTTTGGGAACCCTGGGGTCTTTTCCTCCCTAGACTGGCTCGGTCCCAGGTGCGGCAGATGCGACCAATGAGGACACCTTAGTGACCAGGAGCAACAGAGGGCAGGGGCAGGCCTGCGTCACGGACTGCAAGTGCGGCTTGAGGGTGGGGGCTGGCCCTCAGGGAGCCTGGGGTGGTGTCCAGACCCGAGCATTGTGACTCCGGGAATTTCCCGGGGAGTGCAGGCTCGGGGCTCCCCGGAACTAACCTGGTCCCGCTCGCAGGGAGGCTGCTCCGGCCTGGGCAGGGGCTCGCCTCACCCTGGCTAGCCCCAGTAGGACGGGGCGTCACGGGGAGGCCGGACTGCGGGAGCGCTGCTGGCGTAGTGGGCAGGGACCGGCCAAACGCCAAAAGAAGGGGCTCCTGGGGGCCCCCTGCTTCGGGCCCCGCCCCCCGCTCGGGCCGGGCCCGGCCCGTCCTCGGCCCCGCCCCGGCGCGCACCTTCTCGCGCAGCCGCTCACGCAGTGCGGCCAGGTGCGCCTCGCGGATCTCCTTGCTGAGCTCCATCTTGTAGTTGAGCTTCTCCTCGGCCAGGCGGCTGAAGTTGTTGTTGTCCTCCAGCGCCTTGTGCAGCACCTCGCGCTCGTGCTCGCGCCGCTCCGCCAGCTGCTTCAGCACCTGCGCCTCCTGCGTCTGCGCGGGCGGCCGGGCGGGCGAGCGTGAGGGGCGGCCGGGCCCGCCCCGCCTCGCCCCGCCCAGTGCCCCGCGCCCCGCCCCGCCGCCCAGCCCGAGCCCACCGCCTCCCGCCCACCGGACTTGTCCTCGGGGAGTTCGGGCCTACCCTGTCCTGCCGTTGGCTGGGGTGACCACCTCATCCCCAGGCAAGCCCTCCCTGTCCACCCTCGGCCGCAGAGCTGCCCCTCCCCGCTGGGCTCCGGGCGCCCCCGCTCCATCCCGCTCCAGAGTCCCAGCTGCCCTCGGGGAACGTGGGAGGCGCGGAGGAAGCTCCTGTGGGCTGTCACGGAGCCTTCCCCGTCTTTTCTCAAACGTCTGCCCGCTGAGCACGAAGTAGGTGCTTAATACACACCGGGTTCTGAGCTCCCTAAGGTGCCGGGGGCGGGGAGGGGTCCCAGGGCCGCTAGGGAAGGGATGAGTTGGAACGAGGAGGGTGGGGCTGCTGGCGCCACTGTCCGGCCCTGCTGGTGGCCGCGGGAGTGGACCCGAGGCTCCCAGAGGTAATTAGCCTCCCTCAGCCTCCTTCAGAAGGCTGCTGGGCTCCACCCACGTGCCACTTACTACTAGTTAACCCTGAGAAGCCTGGGTCCCCAGGGCTCACCGGTCCTGCCGTAAGGGGGATAGAGCTGCTGCCCCTGCCCAGTGGGCTTGGGCACCAGGACTGCACTCCTGAGAGCACGTGCTTCTCTGCCTGTGTCTCAGTTTCAGGGGGGCTGGTGTGAGAAAGCGTGGGGAGGGGCCTGCTTCTCCCAGGGGCCCCCTGAGCTCCCAGCTCATGGAAAGCCCTTCCTTCACGCTCCCCTGCTCAGGAGGCTGTCGCCCAGCCTCCTCTCCCAGGGCCCCTCCTGGGGCTACCACCTGACCCTCCCACCCTGCCAGCATGGCCAAGGTGCCCCTCCCAGCAGGATCTGGTTCCTGTCTCCCTCCAGATGGCTGCCGTTGAGGAATCCTTCCTCCCCCGTCTCATTCTGATGGCTCAGGCGGTGGCCGCGGGACCATGAGACCCTCTTTGCTACACAGGCCCACAGCCAGTCGAGTGCTTGCAGCAGCCCGCACCTTGGGGACGCTGTCTGTGGCCAGCAAGGCCCCCGACCGTCTTTATCAGGACCCAGAGGGTTGGCTCCTTACCTTCCTCCGCCCCTCAGCTGCCTCCAGCCGCTTCTGCAGCTCCTCCAGGGAGGTGTCCTTCCTCTTGGGGGGGGAGGAGAGCATGGGACTCTCCGGGGAAAGGTCGGAAGGGGATTTGAGGATGACCTCAAAGCTCTGGCCGGAGGCCCTCTTGTCCAGCTGCTTCACCTCCATGTCTGCAGGGCAAGAGCAGACGGGGGCTTCAGGAGGGCTGCTCAAGGAGGGGGCAGGCCGAGCACACACCCAAGTCAAGGTCTGAGAGGAGGGCTGGGACTCCCAGGACCGGCCCCTCCCCACAGGGACCTCTCTCCGGAAGGCAGCCAAGCGGGGGTGCACAGACGCCACGGGAGGGGGTAGCGAGGTCAGGGCAGCAGCCGGGCACACTCACCCCCATACTGGTAGACGGTGTTGGGGTGCGGCTGTGAGTAGAAGCAGGAGCAGAGGAGTGACAGCACCGACAGCTCCTTCATCTTCTTGTAGGCTGTGGGCGTGAGGCCGGCCTGAGCAGGCGCCGTCCCATCGCACCTCCAGCCCCACCTCCCTGGATGCCCAGGCCTCCCTGCCTCTGTCCCTGTTGCTGCCCCCTTGCGCCTGTCTGGGAGCCTGTTTACCTTGATCTTTTGTGTCCCACATCTCTGACTCTCTCCGTCCCTCCCTCCCTCCCAGGTGTTGGCTGTCTTTCCCTGGGCACGCCTCCCTGTGGGTGTCCTGCATTGGTCTTTCTGTTCCTGTCTCGGAGTCCCTGCCCCCCTCGCTCTGTCTGTCTCTGCCTCTCTCTCCCTCCTTTTCTCTCTCTTGGCATTTCTGTCTGTGTCTCCGTTCATCCTTCTGTCTTTCTGGCTCTCCATCTGTCACTACCTCTCTTTATATCTTTACGTCTCCATGATTCTTTGTCCCTGTGTATCTTCCCGACTCTCCCTTCCCCCTGCCCCTCCGCGTACTTCTCCTTCCTCCCCTTTCGCTCTCGTGGACACTTGCCCGGTTGGTGGAGAGGTTAACCACCACACTGGTGACTGGGCCAGCACAGATGGAGAGCTTCTGCAGGCAGCACTTTCTTGGCTGTGCACTTAGGTGAAGCCCTCAGACCCTCCTGTCTGCCCCCCAGCCCACCCCCCATTTACCCTGTAGTGCGCCCACCGTGGGATGAAATCAGGTTCTCACCAGACACGCACTGGCGGCTCATCGAAAGCCAAAGGGACGGGAGCTGTCCGTTCAGCACCACAGCCCGCCCTCTGGCCTTGCAGGGTGAGTGCCCACAGCCAGTGTCCACACTACCCAACCAGAAAAGGAGGTAAGCCTGCTGAGGCCCTGAGCCTTGTCAGGGAAGGGGAGATGCTCGCTCTCAGAATGGAAATAATTGAGCTCTTTGTGGTTGGTTCATAGCAAGCCAGGCCCCAAAGTAGACACATGGGTCTGATGTCTCACTGGCTCTCAAGAATCCTGTATGCCCAATACTGTCACCCCCACTCCACCAAGAGGACACTGGGCCCAGGTAGCTGGGTGACTTGTTCAAAGCTCCTCCAGGGCAACCCCAGGTGGTCTGTGTTCTTTCCACCACTGCAGTAGGTCCCAGACTTGGGGGCTCAGACCCATGCACCTGCCTCCCTGGCTGGAGAAGCTAGTATAGGTCTCTAGAGAGATACTCCACGGAGAGCGACTCTGGCTTCCATGAAAGAGCATGCATAGTTACCCACAGCATTCTTCCAAGGGGCAGACAGGTTGGACAAGAAACTCTCTGATGAAATTTCACTCAAGATAATGTTTTTAAATTGATTTCACGTAAAACTGGGGAAAGTGCTTGTGTAGAAACAGGACACAGGACAGAAGTGACTAGGCCCTGTCTGAGAGAACAGCTTGCTGTGAGCGGGGTCCTCCAACAACCAATGCAGAGAATGATGTTATTTGATCTAAGTGTCCTGATGACCCAGACTCTTCCGGAGAGAGCCCGAGAAGTTGTGATGGGAGCACAGAGGAATCCTGAGCAAGAAGCAGGGAGAGCCTTTGGGGTCTTGGAGGAGACGCAGGGCGAAGACACATGACTTGGTCATTGGCTCGGGAGTGTGGGAGGGAGGGCCAGGTAGGGGTGGGCCTCAAAGGGGATTTTGGCCTGACTTGTCGATTTTGCTTTTTCACAAGCAGAATCTACTCGCGTATTACTTATGTCATTAAAAGTTAACTTTAGAAAGGAGGCTGAGGGGTACCTCCCAGGATGTGTGCTTGGGAGTTAGAGGAGGCAGGACCAGGCAGAGCGGCTCTCCAGGAACAGCAGAGCAGGAGATATTTGGACCCTTGCAGAGGCTGGGGAGGTAGCCAGGTCTGTGCTCAGAAGGGAAGGTGGGGCAGGGAGTGAGAGGGAGTCTGGTCAGGGGCCTAGCTGGGTCCTGGGAGAGGCCAGGGAAGAGGGACCTCAGTCTAACCCTGCCAGCACCCACCACTCTGGCAATAGACACCAGCCCCCTACCCTGACCTTTCAGAGAGTCCTTTCTCAGCCCCTGTTAAAACCTCTGAAAGAGTTTACCTTACAGGCCAGGAACCTGGGGCCTCACAGCTGCTCAAGGCCCTCTCTGCCTCAAGCCTGAGATTTTCCCAGGAAAAGGGTTGCAAATTAATAACAGAGGAATTTTACAGACAAATGCCAGGGGCTCCCTTCCAGGCAGCTGTCACCTCAGCCTGGAGGGGGGCTGGTGGCAATTCAGGGGCAGGAGGGGGAGCTTGGGCAGGTGTGAGTGTAGGCAGGTGAGAGGGGAGAGGGCTGGGGGCTCAAGACTGAGGTCAGAGTCTCCGAGGTCATGGCTCTGCCCAGGGGACAAGGGTCCAACTGGGAAGTGAAGGACTATGTCCCGCGGCTGCAAACAGGGATGCAGCTTGGCGTCTGGTGGTCGTGGAGATCCCCTGGGTTGGTGGCCTATGAGGACCTTCCTTCTCAGAAGACCCTTCCTCAAGAAGCCCAGTGGGAAGGGGCAACTCCCCAGGAGGGGGCTTGGGAGTGAGTCCTGCGCTGTCGTCTGGTTGCAAGTCAGAGGGGACGGCATGGTGGGTGGGGAACCGGCAAGTTTGGAGACAGTGAGCAGGGGGCAGCCTGCACCGGGGTTGGAGATCAGGGCTGGGCCCAGCCACATGCAAGACGGGAGGGTACGCCTGTATTTTCAGAGCCGGAGGGGCTTAAAGTTCCTCTCATTGCAGAGCGAAGAGGTGGAGGCCCAGACCTCTCCACAGACATAGCTCCAGCCAGGAAGTGGGGCCTCGAGGCACGCCCTCCCTTTTCTCTCCTCACCAGGACCCTCTCTTCCGTCCCCATCACTGACTTAAGAAAGTCATTAAAAACAAATCTCCACCGTGAACTGGATTGCTTTGATCCCCCTTCATAGTAAATGTTACACATGCAAGAGTGCATATTGGCCTGTTGGATGATTACATCTCAGAAGAGCAAGAGTTAGAAGGCACCAGGTCAGCCTAGGGCACCTGGTGACAACAGTAATCGTGCCCAAGGGGGATGGGGTGGGCACACCACACCCTTCCTCCGAACTGACTCTCAAGACCAGCCAGCCCAGGCAGACACCCTCATCAGCCTCATTTCTACAGAGGAGAAGGAGGTGCAGAGAGGGCAAGTGGCACCCCCAAAGTCACACAGCATGCCAGGATGGCAGCCCTGTCATGAGCCCAGGCCTCTGCACTTTCCTGTTGGGAGCCTCATGGTGGGTGGGTGGGGGATCTTCCAGAACTAGGAGGGAAGGGGGCCCACAGATTCCCGCTCACCCTAAAAGGGCCCTGGAGGCTGCTGCTAACTGCCTCCTGACAGATAGAGCTTGTTGCCACCCAGGCGGCCCCTCTCTCACTTGTCAGAGTCTCCTCCCTCAGTGTCGGGAGCCCAGCATGGCAGGAGTTGACAGCAGCATTCACCTTTCTCTGGGAAAGGTGGCTGCAACAGTCACGCTGCCTGGCGTGGACTGGGCACTCACCTCTTGCCAGGCCCCGGGCCAAGCACTGTTTCCTGAAATAGCTCATTCAACCCTCAGAACAAGCCTAGGGGAGGTGCTGTCACTATCACGGTCACCCCGATGGGGAGATTGAGCCCTTGAGCGGCGAGGTAGCAGGTGCAAGGCCTTGCAGCTTGCCAGAGTTGCATAAGGGGATGAACATGAGCGAGTCTACAAGAGTGCCTGAAGAGCTGAGCACCTGGGAAGGACACCAAGACGCAGTGTCCTCAGTACGCGGCCCACCAGGAGGCACTCAAGGGCGAGGCAGGGGCAAAGCTTTCCAATCTATGCACGAAGATGAGGCTAAGAGCAATCCTGCAGCGGCCACAGACCAGAGCAGAGGTGACACTTCAAGGCAACTAAGGCACGAAAGTCTGCTCCAATCAAAGATGTGTTTTCAGAGAGAAGCCATAGCTGGTTCACTTACACCAATTTTGGCCACAGTTATCGGCGCTGTCACGTAGCCACTTCTGGGCCAGACCTCTCTCCTATCAAACTGTTATGGCCAGGAGAAGCTGCAGGTGAGCACAGGTGTGTGTACACACGGGCTGCACTCTATAGAGGGCAGTGCTGATGACAGAACATGAAAGGCCCAGCGCCATGTGATGTCAGCTATGAGCAGTTCTTCAGCTGGTACTGCAGTATGTCTTTGCTGGCCATGCTGGAGAAAACTGACCAATGGCACTCATGGTCTCCTTCTTTCTTTTTTCTTTAAAAAAAAAATTTTTTTTTTGGCTGCTTTGGGTCTTTGCTGTTGCACGCAGGCTTTCTCTAGTTGCTGCGAGTAAGGGCCACTCTTCGTTGCAGTGCACAGGCTTCTCATCATTGCGGTGGCTTCTCTTGTTGCAGAGCACGGGCTCTAGGCACGCGGGCTTCAGTAGTTGTGGCATGTGGGCTCAGTAGTTGTGGCGCACGGGCTTAGTTGCTCCGCGGCATGTGGGATCTTCCCGGACCAGGGATCGAACCCGTGTCTCCTGCACTGGCAGGTGGATTCTTAACCACTGTGCCACCAGGGAAGTCCCATGGTCTCCTTCTTGACACCAGGGGTAACTTGGACACCCAGAACAATCCTGGGAAAAAGCATGGGTCAGCAGTGCCCCAAAGTCTGGCCAAGAAGAGGGTCTGGTGCCAGGAAACTCTGAGGTCGGAGGGTCTGGGCCCAAGCCCTGATGGCCATCGATGGTGTGGCTTCGTCTGCGTCCCTCCAGCGCCTAACCTCAGTCTGCTCATGTCAGAAGGATGAGAAGGAGGCCTGTGCAGGGGTTTTACCAACGAGGTGAAAAGCTGATAAATGCTCTCAGAAGTGGCTGCCCACTGTCCCCCAGCTCAGGCACAGATGGTGAATGAGGACGCACAGACCTGCCCCAGTGTGGGACTGGGGCCGCACTGGCCACCCTCACCTGCTGGTCCCAGTATCTCTGGGGATGTCAGGGAGAGGGCAGGGGGCGTATGAAGTCCAGATGGATAAGACCCCCAGATGGATGTGGGGGGGGGTGGTCAGTGACGCACGTGGTCCCCTGCCAGGCTCCTGCAGAAGTCACTGGGGGCCAGAACCGCCGGCCCTGAGGGGCGGGGGTCAGGGCATTGCACACGTGGGTGGGCGGAGCTCTGGCGCCTCAGACAGAAGCGGGCGCTGCGGACAGAGTCGAACTAGCTGGGGAGAGGGGATTGCAGAGAGCCGCCCCCAGGGCGGACGGAAGGGTGGGCGAGGTGACGGGGTGGAGGTGGGGGCCGCCCGCCCGCCTAGCCATCTCGGGCACCGAGTGCAAAGGTGAAGCCGGTCCTGGGAAAGCCAGACTGGGCAGAGCGTTCCTGAGGAGAGCGACCCCCGCGTCCTTGCCCCGGGGGTCGCCTGGCAGCACTCCCGCGTCCAGTATGTGACCCGCGTTTCCCGCCTCGCCCGGTGCCCGCCCCTCCGCGGCAGCTCCGCGCCTGCTGCAGGCCCGGGAGGAGAGGGTCGTTGCCGTTGAGGGCGGTGGGTCTGCAGCTGGGGAGGTGGAGCGGCGGGGGAGGGAGGGGCAGACGCCCCCATCCTAGAAAGGCTCGGAAACAGCGGCAGCCCATCCCCCATCCAAACCCGCAGCGTAAAGGGCGGTGGCTTTTTCGACCGGCGCGGGTGGCACCGTGTCACAGAGGGTGGTCCCGAGCCCGCAGCGGCGAGGGGAGGGGCGGCGACGCGAGGTGCGGGCGCGGCTCGGCTCAGGTTTCCGTTTCCCGTCTTCTCGCAGCGCCCCCTCCCGTCCCCCGGCCCCTCTGTTGGCGCAGGGAGAGCCCGGGCCCCGCCCGCCCCGGGCTGGGACTCCTGCAAAGGGTCCCGCGCTCCTCCCTCTGACCCCCGAGAAGGCGCGGTCCGACCCGGGTCTGGGGTCCCCGGGCGCCTCCAGGGACCCTGCCCGCATCCCGCGAGCGCGCCCACCCACCCATGGGTCTCGGAGCCATCCAGAGGCAGTCGCTCCCGGCTTGGCACAGCAGCGCCCCCCGCACCGATGCCCCCACCCCGAGCGGAGCCCCTGCTCTGCGGCCCAAGTCCGTTAGGCTGGCGCCGCAATCCCCGCCTTATGGGCACCGGGTCTCCCCACCCGGCGGCCCTGAACCCCGTCTCCTGCGGGTTCCGCCCGGAGAGCGCCCGCGCCCTTGCAGAGCGTGGGGTCCGAGATGGGAAAACACTCCGTAATCGGCCCAGCGGTGGGCGAGGCCAGACAATAGCCTCTGCTCAGATCCGCCGCCCCAGGACTCCCGATGCCCCGGTGCCTACCGGACACGGTGCTGGCCATGGTGCTGGCGGCGGTGGGGTTGCGGAGGCCGGAGAGGCGCGGGCGGTGGCTGGAGCTGCAGTCGGCGAATGCTGCAGTGTCGGGGAGGGGAGGGGGCAAGGGAGGGCAGGAGGCGGGAGCAGCGGGGAGAGGGAGGGAGGGAGAGAGAGAGAGAGAGAGAGAGAGAGAGAGAGAGAGAGAGAGAGAGAGAGAGAGAGAGAGAGAAAGCGCCTGGCTGTTGCACGGGCTGCAGCCGTCAGAGGGAGGGGATGATGGGAGGGGAGAGATCAGCCTGGGACGCAGAGCTGAGCGCTGCAACCCGTTGCCCATCCTCCCACCGCTCACCACTTGGAGCTGGTGCCCCCCCAACCTGGCTTTGTGCACTCCCCGGGGGGATGGCGGAAACAGCCCCCAATTCCCCAGGGTGGGTGCAGCAGGAGACGATGGGACTCAACATCAGAGTGGGGTAGGAGAGCTCTTCACTGAGGCCAGTGGAGGCTGGGAGGTGCCTTCTGTGCGCCCAGGCTTGTGCTGAGGGCTAAGCGAGTCATGGATGGTGAGGGTGGGGGCTGGTCTGGAAGGCCTCCAGGGGCATCCGAGAGCAGCTCCTGAGGCAGAGAAGAGGGTAAATTGATGTGAAGAGGCCTAGAACAAAGGCTTTGGAGCGAGAGGGAGACTGGAGCCAATCCCAGCTCTGACATCTACTTGCTGTGTGACTGAGGGTGAGTTTCTGACCTCTCTGGGCCTCCATTTCTCGGGTGTGAGATGAGACAATGGTGTCAGTGCCCAGGTGGTGTAGGAGAGATGTGCACACTTGGTGGCGTCCTGCCCCTCCCCCTGCCAGACTCAGGGGTTTGGTTGATACCCCCAAAGGCAGAGCTGTTCCCGCAGTGACCATGTCACCTCTTTGGTGGTGGGGATGGGAAGTCAGGCAGATGGAGCATCATTCCCGTTTTAGGGATGGAGCCACTGAGGCCAAGAGAAGTGCTGACTCCACAAGCAATGAAGTCCTAGAGCCAGAGCTAGATCTCTGGGAAACCTCGGGAACACACAGAGAGATGAGGAGGACCCAGGACCTCTGTGTGCACACACAGCAAGCATGTGACTGGTTAACATCTGTCCTGTGGTCCACATGGGGTCTGGTCCACCGTGGGAGTCCCACAGAGCCTGGCAGAGCAGACACTCAGTGCGAGTTGGTTGACTTGCTCGAGATCGCAGTGCCTGCTGAGTGGGCTTGCTATGGCCAGCCTTCTTCTCCCCTTCTGCTCACCTCTCAGGACTCAGTACCACAGTATTTACGTGTTATAATTAATAGGAGCCTGGGCAGGAGTCCCTATGCACAATGTGTGACCAGGGTCCTCAGCTCCCTTTCTGGCCCAGGAGTTTGCCAAGTCTCTGGGTCCTGGACTTCCCTTCCTTGGACTTTTGTGGGGGAAATGCCATTCCTCTCAGAAGATGGGGGGTGTGGAGGTAAACAGTGGGACTCCTGGCTCTGGGACTTGCTGCCGTCTTCAGGAAATCTACTAACCACCCACCCCGTGCTTCCTTTCCTCACCTGTAAGGAGTGGGTCATAAAAGCACTTATCTCAGGGGTCGTTGGAAGGACAACCGTGTTAATGCCTGCATGGATGGTACTGAAATGTGTGCCTAGTGAGCATTCAGCAAGTGTGTGGCCGGGTCTCCTCTTCTCCAAGCTGCCTGCTGAGATAGACACTCTACTGTCCCCTCACTGGAATAAGTGGGTGTGTGTGGATGCCAGTGTGCGCCAGGGGCTTCCCCAAGCATGATCTCACACACATCAGCCTAGACACTCATGTGGCATTAAGGTGCCATCAGTGGGAAAACATCTGGACATTAAACAGCCCACGAGACCCTCTAAAATCAGCCTTGCCACCTGACTGTGGGCTGTCACTTCAGCGTCAGTTTCTTCCTGGTGCTCTTTGAGGCATGCTGGGGTCACCTAGACAAACACTTCTTTTTTTTTTAATATTTATTTATTTGGTTGCGCTGGGTCTTAGTTGCGGCTCATGGGCTCCTTAGTTGTGGAATGTGAACTCTTAGTTGCAGCATGCATGTGGGTTCTAGTTCCCTGGATCAGGGATGCAACCTGGGCCCCCTGCATTGGGATTGCAGAGTCTCAACCACTGCGGCACCAGGGACGTCCATGGACAAACACTTCTGACCACACAGAGCTGTGCAGACCCCTGGAACCTCCCTGTTGACTGCCAGCTGGTGCTGGGTGCTGGGGGTTCAAAGGTCCCGCCCTGACCAGTGGGGGACATTGACCGGAAAAGCGGCTGGACCTAGAGGACAGTAAGGAGAGGAACTGGTGAGGCTCTCAGGAGCCGAGTCACGGGCAAGGGGCAGCCATTTGCGAAATTTAAGGAGCGTGATCAGCTCAGACTCGAGTCTTTAAAAGACCTCTGGGTCTTTTGAGAAAAGGGAAGCCACAGGAAACCTGTTAGAAGGCTTGTGCTGTTGTCCGGGCAGTTGTCCAAGGGGGCTTGGCCCGGGGGGAAGTGGAATGGAGACCCTGGTGGGGAGGGAGGAGACGGCGGGACCCCAGGTTCGTGCCCGCGGGCGAGGAGGTGCCGGTCACCGGGCTCAGGGTCAACTGAAGGGGCGGGTGGGACGTGGAACGCTGCGCGCCAGCAGAGCGCGGACCCCGAGGGAGGGGACCAGTTTCCGGCCGGAGCACTGCGCAGCGGACCGGAATTGGGGGCGGAAGTGCAGCGCGTTCACGGATGACTGCGCGCCTCAGCCCGCAAGGTCGGACCGGCTGCCTGCTGAGGACGCGGTGGTGGTGAGTCGGACGGACAGGGGCGAAGTCCTGGAGATCCCGGTCGTGGAAGGCTCCCCGCCGAGACCCTGGCACTGGAACCTGTGCCCAAGCGGGGGCTTCCGCAACTGCAACTCCCGGCAGGCCCCGCGCAGCCCTCGGGCCGCGCGCTGGCGATTTTGGCGCGCTGCATTGTGGGGCGCGTAGTGCCCGGCTCCGCGCTCGTGGAGGGCGCCGGGTCCGCGGGAAGGGCGGCCCGGCGGGGTTTAGGAGCGCGGGTTGTTAGTCCGAGTGTCCATGCGAAACCAGGCCTCGGGGGGCTGAGTGGTTTGCTGGGCGCCGCACGGATTCGCGTCCCAGATCAGAGCAGCACACGTGCTCTTTCGCTGCCCACCTGGGAGGGATGGGGCTGGTCCGTGGAGCGGAGAGTTGGGAGCCGCAGGGGCGGGGGGTCCCGACCGGCCCAGGCTGGGGGCGCTCCGCTGGGAACTGGCCTCTCAAGCTTTGGCGGAGGTCAATGCAGTGTTATTGCGGGTGGAGCACGTGGAGCTGCATCTGGCCCCTCTCTTGTCGCCTCTCCCGGAGCACGGTGGAGCTGCCTGGGGCGGGAGAACAAGACAGGGCCGACACCTCTCTGAGCTCCTTGTGACAGGATGTCACAGGCTCGCCTTCGGACCTGTCTGCGGAGGCACTGCCTGAGGGGACTGGTGAAGTGGCTTGGCGCTCGGGAAAGGGTCGCTACAAACAGTCTTGTCATTGCAGTCTCTGCCATAGGGGCTCCCGTGGAGAACGTGTCCCAGCGGCACAGGCTGGCATAACTTACCTGGAGCGTCTGAGACCCTGAGATGTTCGGAGAGGGGTTTGTCTCGCAGACCCACACAGCCTGCGTTTCAGCCAGCTTCTGTGTCCGCCCGAGACAGAGAGTAGGCCAGTATGCCCAAGATAACCCTGAATGGTGTGACAGTGGATTTCCCTTTCCAGCCATACAAATGCCAAGAGGAGTACATGAGCAAGGTCTTGGAGTGTCTGCAGAAGGTGAGGCTGCAGACTGAGGGGCTTGTACCCGGGGGATGGGTCAGAGTGGGTAGAGCCTCAGTAAGACCCAATGTACATGCACTGTCTTTACACCGGCCAGGTCCTCCTGGTGAAGCTACCCTTCTGGACGTGGGAGTCGACCATAAATAGGGCTCATGTTTTAGCTGGGGTAGGAGAGATGCTAAACAAGTAAACAAAAAGGATAATTCTAGACCGTGAGGAGTGCTGTAAAGAAAAGACATAAGGTGATAGACTTCAGAGCGCCTTGGGGGGGGCCTCTCTGCGCAGGTGGAATGTGAGTGAGGCCAAGCGATGAGGGCGCCCAGCTGAGGGCCTGGAGGAAGTATTTGCACACAGAGGGACAGGTGGCGCCCAGCCCTCATTAGGGGAGGTTGTTAAACCTCAGGGGGGTGCAGCCTGCTTTCTGCTGGGTTTCTGGGCACGCCCTCTTGTACCTGCCCAAGCCCCCAGCCCTTGAGGGCTGCCTCTGTAGCTGGGCCCATGTTCCCACTCCTGCGGCAGCTGGGGGCAGCTTTGCAGACATGGCTGTGTCGGCCCAGGTTTCCACTCGGGCTACCGGCCGAGAGCTATGTAGACTGTCAGGCTCCATGCAGGTAGTGTAACTGCTTGGATCCAGAATCAGAGTCAAACTCCCATTCTGGGGCTTGACCGAATTCGTCATCTTTCTGTTTATATTAGGCTGAAAAGTACCGTGGTATTTTGGGTAATGCTCTGTAAATTGTTTGCTAATGAGACCTGGTTTGAGAGTGGAGAGGTCCTGCGGCATTTTACGTCCCCTGCTGAGTGGGGGCAGAGCTGCCCCAGGGGCTGCAGGGCTTGTCTCAGGTGGGCTGTGTGGCCTGCGGAGCCTGCCCCTGCTCCCCCGTGACCCTGTTCCCCACCCCATTTAGAAAGTGAACGGCGTTCTGGAGAGCCCCACCGGCACGGGGAAGACGCTGTGTCTCCTCTGCAGCACGCTGGCCTGGCGGGAGCAGCTCCGAGACGCTGTCTCTGCCCGCAAGATTGCCGAGAGGGTGTCAGGGGAGCTCTTCCTTGACCGCGCCTTGGCGTCCTGGGGGAACGCTGCCCTGGAAGGAGATGTCCCAGGTGCTGCCCCTTTTTGCCCCTTTCCTGGTCCCGGGCTGGGAGGCGGGGAAGGAAGGGGGGTTGTAGCTGCCACGTCATTTCTCGCCATCCTGGCTGTAAACCTAGGGTCAGAGCCTTATGGCCAAATGAGGACCCTGCAGAGACCCACTGCACTCCTTCCTGTAGCGAGTATTGGGCATCGATGCTTAGCTGTCCCCGGGCCGAGTTAGCTGAGTGCCCCGGGTTAACTGCACACGTGGGCCGTGACCTGTCCTGTTCCCTTGTGCCGGGCAGTGTGCTACGCGGACGTCCCAAAGATCATTTACGCCTCCAGGACCCACTCGCAGCTCACTCAGGTCATCAGTGAGCTCCGGAACACCTCCTACCGGTAGGTCAGGCGGCGTCCACCCCTGCCTTGGGGTCACGGGGGTGTTCTGCCTGGACCCCACCCTGGGGTCGCGCCGTGCTCTGGCTGTGGGGCTGCCGCCCTGAGCTCCTCGCAGCCATCAGGGTGTCAGCTGTGGGCGTGGGTCAGGGCAGCTGCGCAGGGGAGGCCCTGCCCCGTGTTGGAGCCCCCAGCACTGCTGCAGGAGGGTTGGTGTCCCCTCCCCGCCGGCCTCCCACGAGAGGGAGGATGCAGGTGGCAAGGTCTCCCCGAGGCCTGCCCCAGTCTCTCGGCCTCGCCCTGGACGCTGACTCAGAGCAGGCCGTGCCACGGTGAAAGCCCCTCTCGAGCCTGGGGCGGACTTCCGCCCCAGCCACTCCCTCTGGCTGCCCGGGCGTGTGAGCCAAGCTTCCCTGGGCTCCCGGTGCAGCCCACGTGGCTCCTGCCGCTGGACAGCACTGGGGCCCCCGCCCTCTGATCCTTGGGCCCCCCAACCGTCTCCTCCACCAGGCCCCGAGTGTGTGTGCTGGGCTCCCGGGAACAGCTGTGTATCCATCCTGAGGTGAAGAAGCAGGAGAGTAACCACATGCAGGTGGGCTCCTGGGGCTCCCAGCCCGGCCTTGGTGGGTCTGCTGCTGTTGCGTGGGTGCTGCCCCTGGGGGACGGAGGGGTAAAGAGCTGGCGGGGGTGGAGCTGGCAGGGGGTGCCTGGCTGGGGCAGGGCTCGGCCGTCACACGAGCCCAGACCTCATGTTCACCCAGGTCCACTTGTGCCGCAAGAAGGTGGCAAGTCGCTCCTGTCACTTCTACAACAACGTGGAAGGTGAGAAGGCTCGAGGTGGTGCGTCCTGCCCACGGAGAGCTGCAGGGGGCGTGGAGTCTGGGCGCCTCTGAGGGCTGGGCTCAGCGGCTTCCTGGGCTGCTGGCTGCTGCCCCTCAGCGCCCCGCTCTGGGCTGTCGAGGTGCCTGAGCTCTGTCTCCTGACGACCAGCATTGGCGTGCGTGCAGAGGAGCTCACGCGGTGGGGCCAAGGAAGGGCCTGAACCGTGCCAACAGCATGCGTTGTGCAGAGTGCGTGCTCCCTTCTGGAGGGCTGGAAATCGGGCGCCTGCCAGTCAGGGGTGCCCCCCTGGGCGCTGGGTCTCTGGAGAGCATTTCGCTCGTGGTCTCAGCTGTTCTGGGGGAGTCGGCCAGGGAGGGGGTGCTGGAAGCCCCTCCACGTGTCTTTCCCGTTGCTGATTCTGTGGTGCGTCCTGTCACTGCCGCCTGTAACTCGGCGGGTGTGACGTGCCCTGAGCCCCTGGGGTCCTCCTAGTGACTCCTCCAGCCTCATCCAGAAACGGATGAGAGTGGAAAGCGCAGTGTTTGTGACAACGGCCGGCCCAGGTGCGGCGTGGTTGTGTGACCGCAGGTGCCCAGGGCCCTGTGAAGGGGACCCTTTGTCTCCTGTCACTGACTTTCTTGGGGCCCGGAGTGGAGGGGCGGCACTGGTGCCCTTGCCTCCGAATTCCTGCTTTTCCGCCTGTGGCTGCCCTTTGTGTCTGTCAGGACTTCTGGAGCCGGAGGTGATGGCAGAGAGGCTTCTCTGTGGTGTGGCCTGGGGGCGGGGTCACGCTCCTGTGGGGTCAGGGTTCCCTCTGTTTCCTGCCTCAGGGTTGGGACTCAGACCCTGCAGTGAGCCGGGCCCCAGAGAGTTCACATCGGTGATTCGCAGGGCACCAGCGGGCCAGGCCTGTGCTAGGCAGTGGGTCAGGACAGCAGGACGGTCCCAGAGGCCTGAGCTGGGAGTCCCAGCGCCCTTGGAGAGAGGGAGGGGGGTTGCCTGATGCGGGCTTGGGCTCTGGCGGGCCGGCTGTGGGTAGGGCTGCACGGCTTGGCCTCTGGGGTGATGACCCAGGGTCCCAGGCTCATTCCTCACTGCCTTCCCCTTGGCGGTGTCCCTTGGTCTGGTGGCGCCGAGGACCCGCAGGACAGCAGTGAAGTGTAAGGCTGAGGATGGCCTGTGGCAGCTGTCGTGGCCCCGGGCTGGAGACTGCTGGCCGCCAGCTCTGCTGTCCCGTCGGCGTCAGGCCTGTGGGTGTTGGGTCGCCTGAAGGCTGCTCTCTTGTCCTCGTCCCCCCGCTGCTTGGCCCTCTGCCCTCAGTCCTGCCTTCCCACGGGCCCTGGTGTCAGGCCCGTGATGCTCGACGGAGCCGTCCCCCCTTTGCTGCACTGTGGCTGCCTCCCCTGTCCTTGTCCCTGGCAAAGGGGGTTCCAGGTGTCCTGTTGGTCACAGGCCAGAGCCGTTAGGGTGTGAACCGCTCCAGCCACCTTTCCACAGCAGCTTGGAGTGGCCAGCTTGCCCACTCTGCTGGATCAGCCCTCACCTGCAGGGTCCTGTCCCTCACCTGCAGCACCCCTCACCTCATCTGGAGGGTCCTTGAGGAGGGAGGGGCCGGGAGGCCAGGGGACGGGTGGGAGCTGGGGGGAGCTTCCCATCCACGGTGGAGGCACCCTTGGAGCTGCTGCGTGTTGGGCCCCTGGCTGCAGGCCCCTCCCCGCTGCCCCAGGCCCTGTGTGGCAGAGCAGGGGCTGTCCCAGCTGGCCTGCTGGCTCCGGCCTCTCTGTCCCCTCCCCAGTCCCTGCCCCTGCTCTGCTGTACTCTTTCTGCCTGTTCATCGAGGGCATCCACTCACCATAAACCGGTGCCCCCCGGCTGTCTCAGCCTCCTTTGCCAGCTGACGCACGGGATGCAGTGGGGTGTCTCTAGCAGGTGCCCAGGCCTTGCAGGGGGAGAGGAGTGGGCAGAGACCCCAGGAGGGGTCTGAGAGGCGTGCAGAGCGGAGCCCTGCCTGGCTGCGTCCCGCGGGGAGCAAGCAGTGTGGCCCGGCCAGGTCCCTCCCTCCTCTCCACTGTCCCTTCCTCTTCACTGCCCGCTCTTCCTCGCCCCCCCCTCCCCAGCCCCCCTCGCCCCAGGTAGGTGACTAAGCTGTGGGGCCAGCCTGCTGCAGAGCGTGCCGATTGGCTGGTCTGTTGCTATGGTGCTGCTGAGCGGATGGCTCTTCTTCCTTCCCCTGCCTGCTGCCTGGTGGGGGCACCCTGGGGGCGGTCACTGCAGAGGGCCTGTGTGTTCTGGTCTGTGCAGTTAAGGGCTGGGCCGGGTACCTGCCCCAGTGGAACTGGGAGCCGGGGACCTGTGTCCACATGGGGCTGCCCTGAGACTCGGGGTGCTTATTAGAGGAGACCTTTGCTCCCATCTACTGGGACAGGCCTGGGTGTCGCTGGGTTATAGTACTTGCCTGGCCGATTCCTACGGGCCCAACTGGGGGGCCTGTGTCCCTTCTTGAGGCCCGTCCCGCCCAGGGACACACAGCCAGCAGGGAGTGGGGCCTGTCTGGGCTGCATCCTGAGGAAGGGGCCCCAGGGCTGCAGGGCCTCAGGTGGGCTCTGCGCCTCCCGCCCGGGCAGCACAGGCAGTGACAGCAAGTTGTTTCTGCTGCTGGCCGTGTGGAGCCTGGCTTCCTTAAGAGGGAGACTCTGGGGCTCCCCTGGTGGCGCAGTGGTTGAGACTCCGCCTGCCGATGCAGGGGACACGGGTTCGTGCCCCAGTCCGGGAAGATCCCACATGCCGCGGAGCGGCTGGGCCCGTGAGCCATGGCCACTGAGCCTGCGCATCCGGAGCCTGCGCATCCGGAGCCCGTGCTCCACGACGGGAGAGACCACAGCAGTGAGAGGCCCGCGTACCGCAAAAAAAAAAAAAAAAAAAGAGGGAGACTCTGGGCTTGTTCTTGGGGGGGTGCGGTGAAGCGAGAGGAAGGGACTTGCTGCCAGACTGAAGCCTGATTGCAGGGCAGGTGCCCCGGGGCTCATGGGAGCCGCCCCGGCCTGGAGAGGGTCTGGTGGTGACAGGCTGAGGGCCAGCCCCCACCCCACCCCACCCTGGGGTCTCCTCTTGGTGTTCAGCCTCAGGCCTGCATCTGCCCAAGGCACAGAGCAGGGCTCCCTTGGGACTCGCTTTAGGCTTGGCGCCCTCTCCAGGGGCTGCCTGTTGCCAGGAGCCATTCCATCCCGGGTGCCTCCCGCGGTCTGGGTACTCTGGACCAGAGAGCCTGTGTTTACGCCCGCCCGTGTCCCCAGAGAAGAGCCTGGAGCCGGAGCTGGCCAGCCGCATCCTGGACATCGAGGACCTGGTCAGCAGCGGGACGAGGCACAGGTAACCTGCCAGGGCTGGGCTCCCTCCACGCGCACAGGCAGGCACGTTTCTCTCCTGAAGCATCGGAAGAAATGAGACGCTCCTTCCCAGCCCCCAGCCCCCTGCCCCCGCCCACTGGGCCTTTGTTCCTGGGACATCCAGCTCGTCCTCCACCTGACACTGCCCCTCCTCTCTGAAGCTGGCTACGACCTTGTAGCTTCAGGCCTCCAGTCGGGTGACACATGCCCGACTGCCCTGCTTCTCACCATCTCATCCACCTGCCCAGGATCAGGCTTGGTCTTTTTGTTTTTGTAGATTTTTAAATGAGTGACCCACTCACACGGTTGAAAACTGATGGTGTGAGGGGTGGCCGGCAAGCCTTCCCGCTGCCCCAGGCCGTGGCTCTCTCGCGCCCCGGGGAACCCTCCCAGCCTGCACTGTGTCCCAGCACCTCCTCTCCCTCCAGAGTGTGCCCCTACTACCTGTCTCGGAACCTGAAGCAGCAGGCCGACATCATCTTCATGCCCTACAACTACCTGCTGGATGCCAAGGTGAGGCCTCGGCCTGCGTAGCTGACGGTGCCTGATGGCAGGGCATGTCCCAGGCTCAGGAGGGGCCGGCGGAGCCCGTGCTGGGATCAGACCTTCGCTCAGAGCCAGCGCTCGGAGCCACAGCCCCTCACCAGCCCGAGGCTGTGACTCGTTCTGAGCTCTGGGAGTGTGTGGCCTGGTAGGAGTGAGGGGACCCCGCGCGGCCGGGGTCCCTGTCCCTCTCTCCAGCTGGACCCCGCGAGACCGCCTGGGAGCATCGGCCCCAGCCTGGCGTCCTCCTCTCTTGCTGTAGAGCCGCCGTGCATATGGCATCGACCTGAAAGGGGCGGTCGTCGTCTTTGACGAAGCTCACAACGTGGTGAGTGTCTGAGTGGCCTTCCTGACACCCCCTTCCTCCAGCCCACTTTCTTGTGCACAACAGCTGGGCCTTTCTGTCCAGACCCCCGCGTCCCACCGTCAGGACCAAGCAAAACTGGGCAAGGTGGGCTGCCGACCTGTGCCTGCCATTTGCACGCAAGACCCCCAGACCCTTCCTGCCATCTCATTCCTTCTCTTCCCTTTTGTCCCTGGTGGCTGCCTCCCTGCTGCCTGCCCGCCCTGCCCCTCCTGTCCTGTGGCCTGTGTCAGGGCCCAAGGACCCTTGGCTCCAGGAGTGGTGGACCTTGACCAGAGCACTGGAGGAAGGCCACCTGGGGAGCCTGGAGGGGTCCACAAGAGCCTGGCATCCTCAGCCTCACGGGGTTCCAGGCGGTTGTTGGCGTGGGGACGGTGGGCCCATGGGCCAGACTCGGCTTTCGAGAGAAGCTAGAAGCTAGAGTTTAGCGGGAAATTTTCTAACTATAAAATGTAGGCAGCTCAAGTAAAATTGTTTTCAAACACTGTCTGGGCCAGACATCCATCTCTGGGCCAGTTTGAGACCCGGCCTTGAGAACACAAGGGGCCTCTTGCTTCCCCTCCCTCTGCCCCCCGTCACCTCTGCCTCATCGAGCCCCGTGACGGGTGTGCTCGGGATCACAGGAGAAGATGTGTGAGGAGGCCGCGTCCTTCGACCTGACGCCCCACGACGTGGCTTCGGGACTGGACGTGATAGACCAGGTGCTGGAGGAGCAGGCCAAGGTGGCGCGGCAGGCACTCCACCCGGAGTTCAGCGCGGACTCGGCCAGCTCAGGTGCGCTCGCGGGCAGGGACCGCAGACCAGACGAGGGGCCAGTCTGCCCAGGGCCCTTCTTTCAAGTCTGCCTCAGGGGCAGCGCCAGCCTCTGTAAGAGTCTTCTTGGCCTCACAGATGGACGCGGGGAGGTGGGTACCGCCCAACCTGTCAGCACTCTCTCAAGTCCTTTTCACCGTTTCCCCGGGGGTGTGAACTTGCCTCTACTGCATAGAAGTGAAAACCAAGGGTGTCAGCCGTCATGACGTTTTGTAAGGACCCGCAAGCATCGTCCACAGGAACGGCGCTCAGCGAGTCATATCCCGCATTTCCCTTTTGCAGCAGTGATTGCAGCGTGTGTAGAAATACTTGGTGGACGCAGTTGGTTTGTCCAGACATTCTGCGTGGCCTTTGTTAGTGTTAGGAATCCACCTTTTGCTCGCCAGACCACTTTGTAGCAAGCGTTCCTACTGTCGAGTTGCTGCAGGTTCATAGCATTTGCGCCCGGTCCTTTGGACGTCACCCACGTCCCGTCGTGTCCTTCACACGAGTGTGGGGCGGGGCGTGAACAGCCTCAGCTTCCCGGTCCCTTTACAGTCACACACATGGGCAGACTCCAGAGGGCGCACAGGCCCCTTCTCCCGCCAGGCCACCTGCTTCGGCCCCCTCTGCGAGGGTCTCCGGGCCTCCTTTGACGCACTCACAGGCTGTGTTGGGGGAGAGAAGGTTTGTAAACGGCTTTGTGTGTTTAGCACAGAAGTTCTCAAACGTGTTGGCCTCAGGACCCTTTATGTCTTAAACTTTACGTTCTTTTTTTTTTTTTTTGCCGTACGCGGGCCTCTCACTGCTGTGGCCTCTCCTGTTGCGGAGCACAGGCTCTGGACGTGCAGGCTCAGCGGCCGTGGCTCACGGGCTTAGTTGCTTCACGGCATGTGGGGTCTTCCTGGACCGGGGCACGAACCCGTGTCCCCTGCATGAGCAGGCGGACTCTCAACCACTGCGCCACCAGGGAAGCCCAAACTTTACGTTCTTGAAACATACTGAGCTTTGTTTATGTGAGTTACATCTATGGATAATTAGCATATTAGAAGGAAAAACTAAATAACAAACTGTTACATGGCAATTTCCTAGGGCTGCCTTAACGAAGTACCACAAACTGGGAGGCTTCAACAACAGAAGTTTATCCTCTCAGTTCTGGGGCTAGATGTCCACGTGTTGGGTGTCAGCCGGGGTGGCTCCTTCTGTGAGTTCCTGGGGCATGTGCTCCAGGCCTCTCTGTCCCAGCTCTGGCAACTACTGGCAGACCTGGGCTTGTAGACGCCTCACTTCAGTCTCACTCCCATCTTCACATGGTGTCCTCTCTCATAGGGACGCCTGTCACTGGTTGAGGGCCCAACCCAGTTCTCTAGGACCTCATCCTAACTGACCATATCTGCAAATAAGGTCACATTCACAGGGGTCAGGGTTTAGGATTTGAACATAGCTTTCTGGAGGACACGATTCAATCCATGACCTGTTAACATAAATAACACTTTTTTGGAAAAATAACTGTATTTTAAAAATTAGAAGAGTGGCATTATTTCAGTTTTGCAAATCTCTTTAGTATCTGGCTTAATGCAAGGTAATTGGATCTTGTAACTTCCTGCTTTGGCTGACGTGATACTACGCGCCATGGCTGTATTCATTTCCTAGTGCTGCTAAAAGAAATTTCCAGACTTAGCTTAAGGCAACTCAAATGTATTACCTCATGGTGCCCAGAAGCCCAGGATGGGCCAGCAGCGCTCTTCCTTCTGGAGTCTGCAGACGGGGATCCGTTTCCTGGTCTTTTACAGCTTCTAGAGGTGCCATGTTGTTTGGCTTGTGGCCCCACGTCTCCGACCTCTGCTTCCTCGGTCTCCTCTGATTCCGTAAGGACCCTACTGTTCCATTTTGGGCCACCCCAGATGATCCAGGGTTATCGCCCCATCTCGAGGTCCTCAACTTCATTGCATCTGCAGGTCCCTTTTGCTGCGAAGCTGACCTATTCATGGGTTCCAGGGATTAGACCGCGGACGTGTGTGGGGACCAGTATCAGCCTCTGGGAAACTACACTGTATATTTGTGAGAGAAAGAAGGAAAAAGGCAAATCGTGTACCCATAGGAAGAGCAGCAGCGGCCGTAGCAGCACCACGGAAACAGGTTGGCCCTGCGGCCGTCCTGGGCAGGTCTCGGGCCAGGTCCCTTGGCCTGCTGTGCTCTGCTGCTTAGGTATCCTCGTGGACGCATGGTCCTTGCTTCACCGTCTTTACCTGCGATGGGAATTTCTAAGTCAGCTGCTTTCGACCCCGAACGCATGTACATGAGTAAATAGGTCAGCGTTTCTCCGGGGACGTATCTAGGAATGGATTTTCTGATTGACAGTCACGTGCATCATAAACCTTGCTGTTTTAAAATTGTCTTTTACTTTTAAAGTTGGATGTTGTTTTAGGACTTTTTTTTCTTTTGAAAGCCCAGTAATTTTGCTGCAGTTTGTCTCAGTGTTGATTTTCCGGATCGACGTATGATGACCTCTTTCAGCCTGTAGTTCCAAGTCTCCTCTTACCTGGGGGGATGTTGTCCCGCACGGCAGCGCTCACGGCCCGGCCTTGGCTTCGGTTTCTGCTCCAGGGATCATGTCGTGTCTCTTCCACCTGAGTTCGGAACCTGTTACTCTCTCAGATCCTTTTGTCTCTATTTTTCTTTGACTTATAAAAATTCCCCTTTTTCACTGTTTCTTTTAAGACGATGTGGCTTGTATCTACTTTTGTGTTCTTCTAACATAATCTTTATTTCTCAAGTGTTTTTTTCTCCTAGTTGTCTCTGAGTTCTGTTGCTTCATTTCTGAGCTTTAGAAAACCTGGCTCGTGTTGTCGTTTCATGTCTTTTTTTCTTTTTAATTAATTAATTATTTATTTATTTTTGGCTGTGTTGGGTCTTCGTTGATGCGCGCGGGCTTTCTCTAGTTGTGTCTAGCGGGGGCTACTCTTCGTTGCGGTGCGCTGGCTTCTCATTGCAGTGGCTTCTCTTGTTTCAGAGCACGGGCTCTAGGCACGCGAACTTCAGTAGTTGTGGCACGCAGGCGCTAAGCACAGGCTCAGTAGTTGTGGCGCACTGGCTTAGTTGCTCCGCAGCATGTGGGATCTTCCCGGACCAGGGCTCGAACCCATGTCCCCTGTGTTGGCAGGCGGATTCTTAACCACTGTGCCACCAGGGAAGTCCCCGTTTCATGTCTTCTATCCTGTTCCGACACCGTCATTTTCTGTTTTGTCACCAGCTCACAGATAACTTGCTACAGCTGCTGCGTGCCTTCCCCAGCCCCCGCGGCTGATGCTCTGCCCCATCTGACCAGCCCCCCACTGAGCGGACAGGTTCCCTGTTTCTCTGCCTCCTTCAGGGCGGTTGCCGGCCTGACACCTTTACTCTGTGTCTTAGCGTGTGTTTCCTGAGAACAAGGACATTCTCTTTGATGATCCGATCATAAAACCAGCATCCGTACTGCACTCTCGTCTAATCGGCAGCCGCATTAGAATTTTCCCAGCTGTCCTCGGTAAGGCCCGAAACACAGCCACCCCTCTGCCCGGTGCCGTGGTCTCCGGGCCTGTGAAGAGAAAGGCTAGTTACTTCATCGACTGTCCTACAGTTTGGATTTGTCTGCTGTGTTCTCGTGGTTGGATTCAGGTTTTGCATTTTGGTGGGAATACCGCGGACTTGCGTCGTCTCGCAGGTGATGTTGGTGGCGTTAACTTCAGTCTGGTTACGTGACGGCTGCCGGGTGTTTCTGCTGCGCGGTCACTGCTTTTCCATTTGTGATTCTGAAGTCACCTGTGGCATCCATTAATGAGTCGTCCCTGAAGTCATGATTTCTATGATGTTTGCAGAACGATGAGTCTTCTTATCCTCTCGTCTTCTGCGTGAGGTCTTATACTAACCTCCGCATCCGTGTCAGCATGTGAGTCCACGTGCTTAGGCACTCACCCCCACGCCCGTGTGCGTAGAACTGTGAGTTCATGCTCTCCCCCACCCCAGTTTTAGTCCAGAACCACGCAGTTATTCTTTTTTCCTCCCTTTCCACGTTTGTAACGCCTTTTGTGAGGAAACGAGCTTTCATTTTTTCTCAGTATCGTACTTAACTTGTTTGATCCTAGAACCCACAGACAGTTGTTTGAGAATTGCCAGCCCACCCACGATAAATGAACATCTACTCACTAGGTTTAATGCTTGTTCACGTCCTTTTCGTCATTGGTCTGCGACCACAGAGTGAAAACGCTCATTCAGAGGCTCCTTGGGTTGTTTCTTTCCGCTTCACTGGGGTCATATTATTCATTTTAAGCTCATTTGTAATGTTTATATTTCATTTCATAGTCCATTTTTTGCCGTTTATGTTGATCTTATTTATTTATTTTTGGCTGTGTTGGGTCTCCGTTGCACGTGGGCTTTTCTCTAGTTGCGGCGAGTGGACTACTCTTCATTGCAGTACACGGGCTTCTCATTGCAGTGGCTTCTCTTGTTGTGGAGCATGGGCTCTAGGCGCACGGGCTGCAGTAGTTGTGGCACGTGGGCTCAGTAGTTCTGGCACACGGGCTTAGTTGCTCTGCGGCATGTGGGATCTTCCCAGACCAGGGCTCGAACCCGTGCCCCCTGCATTGGCAGGTGGATTCTTAACCACTGCAGCACCACCAGGGAAGTCCCAGCAGGTGGATTCCTTTTTTTTTTTTTTTAAAGAAGGTGTTGGGAGTAGGAGTTTATTTATTTATTTGTTTTTGCTGTGTTGGGTCTTCGTTTCTGTGCGAGGGCTTTCTCCAGTTGTGGCAAGCGGGGGCCACTCTTCATCTCAGTGCACGGCCCTCTCACTGTCGCGGCCTCTCTTGTTGTGGAGCACAGGCTCCAGACGCGCAGGCTCAGTAGTTGTGGCTCACGGGCCCAGTTGCTCCGCGGCATGTGGGATCCTCCCAGACCAGGGCACGAACCCGTGTCCCCTGCATCGGCAGGCGGACTCTCAACCACTGCGCCACCAGGGAAGCCCTCCTTTGCCTTGTCCAGGACGGTTTCTCAGACCTCCCTTGGTGGTTTGGAGGAGGACTGCTCTGACGTTGTGTAGAGTGCCCCTTCATGGGGGTTTGGATTTGTGTGCCGTTTCTCCCCTGGACGTACAGGGGTGTGGGATTTGGGGAGGAAGGGCTCAGATGCGCAGGGCCCGCCTCACTGTATCTTATCCAGGTCCCTGCAGTTAACTCCGCATGACTTATGACCTTGATTGCCAGCTGAAATCGGCTTTGTCAGGGGCTCCAAGTTACTCGTCCCCCTCCTTCCACACTGTTCTCTTTGGACGGAGGTCACTCTGCACAGCCCACACCTAAGGAGCGGGGCTATTCACCCGGGTGTCAGTCTCCATGGCCCTGCGTTAGGCGGCAGCTTCTTAGAAGTAACAGCAACAGCACGAGCACCCAGAGAAAAAACAGATAAACGGGACTTAACAAAACCAAAAACGTTTGTGCGTCAGAGGACACCATCAAGAAAGCAAAGACATCCCACAGAACAGGAAGAAGTTTTTGCAAATAGCATATCCGATAAAGGATTTGTATCTAAAATAGGGAGGAAACCTTTTAACGACTCACAAAAAGACAACCCAACCCAATTGAAAAATGGGCGAAAGATATGAAAAGACGCTTCTTGAGAGGCACACAGATGGCCAGTGTGCACGTGGAAAACGGAGCCCATTGGTCACCAGGAAAACGTAGCTCAGAACCATGTCCATGTGCATAGCCACAGGGTCGCTCTGAAGGTGACCGCCCCCCTCAGCTCAGGCTGCTGCTTCCAGGTCAAGTTCCAGCCGTGTGGGTTTCAGAGCCTCTTCTGTCAGTGTCTTGCCCTCCACACCAGCATCCTGGCTCCTTAGGACGGGGTGGTGGAATTAGAAGGATGCAGACTTGTGCATTTGCGCTTTCCTTTGCCCAGGGCTGAACTTGGAGCTGGAGGACCTCGCGAAGCTGAAGAGTAGGTGCCCCTCCCCCCACCTGCCGTGGCCTGCCCCCCACAGCCCCGCCCTGAGAGCCTCTAACCCCACAGCGATCCTGCTTCGTCTGGAGGGGGCCATCGACGCCGTGGAGCTGCCTGGAGGTGACGGCGGCGTCACCAAGCCTGGGAGGTGAGAGACCTAGCAGGCGGCTGTGCTGGGCTCTGTCCCTCTGCAGCATTCCACCCCATGTGGCCTGGAATGTCACTGGGTCAAAATCCAGAGAGTCTTTCCGTCTTGGAGGTCCGGGAGGGTTTGGTTATCGAGAGTGTCGGCACCGCCACCCTCTTCTCTGGTTCACCTCTCTGTCTGCACTGCAGTTGCCTTTTAGAACGAGGCACCTGCCTCCGTGCCACCTTCTGTTAGGACGAAAAGTCACCTGGAACGTCTGAACGTCCCACAGGCCTCCGAGCCGCAGGGTTTGTTCCCCATGGGATGGTGGCCTGGGGCAGGTGTCACTCTCCTCGGTGCACCACTGCCAGCTGCGCTGGGACCCAGGCCCAGGTCTGTCGAGGCAGGGAATGTTCTGGAGCGCTGGGCTGCCTGCCTTGTCCCTGAGCCCCATCTGCTCCGCTCTGCTCAGGCCCTCACAGGGCCCGGTTGCTTCCCAAATGGCCCTGACGCCTCCCTGGCTCCCACACCCACAGGGCTTCCTCTGCAGCTTCCACTGCCCACCCTCCCTCCCGACTCTCCAGAACTGCCTTTTGGGTGCCCTGCCCAGAGCCACCACCTCAGGGAGGCCCTGATGACCTCCTCCTGGCCCCCATGCGGAGCCCGAGCCCCGAGCCCAGGCCTTGTTCTGGGTACGCCGGGTTCCTGCAGGCCACTGTCCTCCCCACTGAGGCTCCTGAGGGGAGAGGCCTTTCACCTCCAGGTTTGGGCCTCCCCGGAGGCCCAGAGCTTGTTTCTGGGTGAAGGAAACTTAAAATGCTTTTGGCTGTTAGGTTCCCAAAGTGCAGCCTCATCTCCTGCCAGGCCTGAGCTGCCTCTTTCCTCGTAGCTACATCTTTGAGCTGTTTGCCGAAGCCCAGATCACGTTTCACACCAAGGGCTGCATCCTTGACTCCCTGGACCAGATCATCCAACACCTGGCAGGACGTGAGTCCCCGGCCACCGTGTGCCCTGTGGCTGACTCCTTACTCAAGGGCGCAGCCTGACAGGAATTTGGCCCATGGAACTGCCTTTCTGATTCGGATGTTGAGATCTTAGCATGTTTGGTGGCGTGTGTCCTGTAAAGAGCGGTCTTCCCTGTTCAGCCCCTTTTAGGAAAGAGCGGTGAGGGGCGTGGGTGGGGCAGTGAGCTGTGGGCCCCACCACCCTCTCCCCCAAACCTCCTGCGCTCTGTTTCTGCCCAGAGGGCTTCCATGGGCCCGCTTTCCAGAGGCTGTGCCACGGAGCCCTCTGGTCTGACCGGGGGCGCCCAGCCTTGCCAGGCTCCTGGGCTCTGGGCAGCCCCAGCCTTATCTGGCTGCAGAGCCGCGCTTGTCCCACTGACCCGCGGGAGACCCACTGGGAAGACAGGGAGAGCTGCCCTCTGAGGGCCCCTCAGCTGGAGAGAGCCCAGTGGACGGTCAGCACCCGCTGCCCCTACAGGTGCCGGGCTGTTCACCAACACGGCAGGGCTGCAGAAGCTGGCAGACATCATCCAGGTAGGGACCGCCGCCACGAGGATGTGGTACCTCCTTTCCTTTCCCGGTGGAAGCTGGCGGGGCTTCCTTCTGCAGAGCTGCGGTAGATTCTAGACGCGGGGAAGGACGAGGCTCCCCCAGCACACGCTTCAAGTCCGCGCTGCAGGGCTGGTTTCCTCTCGCCGCAGCACCGCCGCAGGCCTTGAGGGCGGGGCCCGGCGGGGGCGGGGCCCGGCGGGGGCGGGGCGCCTAGGGTGAGAGTCTGGCAGGTCCCTCCAGTTTTCAGACAGGCCCAGCGGCTCCTGCCCAGCCAGCTGCCGCCTGTTCTCCAGTTTCTCGCTGACACAGCGTTTCAGGGGAAAGTTAATGCAGAAGCCCGTACTGGAGTGGGGGGCGTGGACTCTGTCCCCCAGCCCCTGTTGCGTTGCTGGGCCAGCCTCGCCCAGAGGGTGTTGAGACGAGGGGTGAGTGTGTCCCGTCGACGCCCACTAGGTGGGGCCTGGGGCTGGTGTTTGGAGTCAGTGGGTGGTCTGCAGGTCCTCTGGGCCAGGCCGGCCTCAATCTGGGCTTTGGGATCCGCTTGGGGGTAGGGGCAGCCTCCAGGGCTCACCGAGCCCCTCCTCTGCCACGTGCAGACCCCACTTTCCCCAGGCCAGGCGACCAGGGGAGCTGTCACACGCCTCAGGGCCTCTGGATGTGACCACTTCCTGCCCCTGACGTGCCGTCCCGTGTGTCCAGCTGTCCTCCTCGGGCCCAGCTGAGCCGCTTCCTCAGCTCAAGTGGACAGACCAGGGCCTGCCTTCCTTTGGCTGCGTGGCTGCCCAGCTGGCCGCTGAGGGCCAGTCTGAAGGTTCCGGGCACTCCAGCCCCTCCTGCGCCTCGCGGGGCCTCCTCGCTGGGCCTTTCTGCAGAGGCCCCTCGGCGGCTCTTGGTCCTGGGGAAACCGGGGCACCCGAGGCCCCGTGTGGCACGTGCGTGGCTGCGCACGCTGCACGGGGTTACAGTGGGGTGCGCCTGGCTGCAGACAGGCTCAGTGGGCTCGAGGCCCTGGGTGACCTGCCCTGCAGCGCGTCACTCTGTCGCCCCCTCCTTGTCTCTCCCCACCCCTCGCGGTGCTTCCACGGCTACACGACACCTTCCACACTGCCCGCCAGGCCTGCGGTCGGCCTGCGCAGGGCGGCATCCCCGGGGCCCCTGACCGCACTCACAGGTGCTCATCATGATGGGATGTGGGGTGAGCACCTGCTGGGTCACACTTCCTCCAGCTGGAGGGGACATGACGGGCTGGTGAGCGAGTATGGCCCGTAGGCAGCTTGGGCAGCAGAGGAAGCTGAGTCACCCGCCAGGGGCTGCTTAGAGCAGCTGCTAAGGGAAATTCCAACCCAATGGGGTTAGTGGTGTTCGGGTTCCAGAGAGTATGGAGCAGGGAGGGACCGTGCAGGCCCGGAAGCGAGGGTGCGCCGCCCTGCCGGCCTGTTCAGCTGCAGGGACCCTTGAGGAGGGCGGGAGGATGGGCAGAGGGCGCCACAGAGGGAGGGCCCGCCTGGAAGGGACAGGGCCTCCAGGGCAGGGCCGGGGCGCCACAGCTGGGGCTCGGGACTCCCTGGAGACCCAGCAGTACTGGTGGGTCACCGCCCGGGGGGCAGAGGCCTGGGACGCTCGCTGCCCCGGCCGGAAGTGATGGAAGGAGGGGGGCAGAGCCCAGGCTTGCAGGATGCCACGCTAGAATGTTCCTTCTTCTCCGTGACCCCGGCTGCTCTTCCAGCCCCATCCCCGCCTCACGGTTGGGACGGAGCCCCCAGGGTGGAGTGCAGAGCCAGCCGTGGGCAGGCAGCAGAGCCCAAGCCGGGGAGGGGGGCTGCAGCGGGCTCCCCCAGGGCTACAGCTGCACCCGTGCCTGCCACCTCCTCCCCGCCGCCCACCCGTGTCTGGCACTCGGACACAGGGCAGCCACACCGCTGTCTGCAACTCCTGGCCATCCCTTGAGATGTGAGGGCCGCTCTGGGGCCACAGTGCAGGGGTTTGCAGGGGAAGCCATGGCCCCAGAGTGGCCTCACCAGGCGGTGTGGCCTCCACTCCGGGATCAGGTCCAGTGTGTGTGGTTCCGCCCTTGCAGGCGGACACTTTGGTGAATCGCGAGGCCATGTGTTTTGCCGTCTGGACGAGGAAAGTGGTTCTCGAAGCTCCTCTCGCCCTTGGAACTTACTCCTCACAGGCTGCACTGTACCCGCAGGCCGTGCTTCTGGGCCCTCACGTGCAGGGCCATGGGGTGCCCGCTGCTCCTCCCGGCCATGCGCCCACATCCCCTGGGCCTGGCAGGAGTTTGCTGAGAACAGGCTGCTGATCCGGGCTTCCAAGGCCTTTCCTGTTTGTAGGAAGATTTGGTGGGTGAGGCTCCTGCCCATGGGTGCTGGTGGTGCCGGTCTTCTCTGTTTTCACGGACACCGGGTAGAAGTCGTGGCCTCAGCCTCAGCCTCTAACCCAGCAGAAGGCGCCTGGGAGTGACGTGAAGACACGGGGCTGTGGAACACGCCGTCCCTCCTGAACGTGTCTTGGCCTTGTTTCTACCAGCCGAGTGTCAGAGTCAGAGTGTTCCCTTTCTTGGGCTTTGGCCGGGATGCCTTGGACTTTCGGGTTATTGTGGGGAGAGCCGGGGCTCTGTTCTCCAGGGCGACCTCACAGACTGTTCCGGAGGAGGTGACGTCTGTCTCTTGCTTTATCTCCAGTGTTACATACTTTTTGTTGCTGTTGTGAAAGGGGTCTTTTTAACTCACTGGTGCTTGTGTGCAAGAAAAGTGTTGACTTTTATTTGTTGGTCTTGTGTGAAGCTATCTTACTAAGTTTTCAGTTCTAAAAGTTTGTTGTTTGGTTTTCTGGATTTTCTAAGTAGATGGGCCTGTTGTTTGTAACGGCTAGTGTGTTGTATCTTCTGCCCCCATATTTATCTCTCTTGTGGTTTTTTCTTGGCTCGTTGCATTGGCTAAGAGTACAATTCTGCTTATTGTACTTAGGGATTAATTTCATCCTATTACTTCTCCATGTAAACGGGGTTCCTTTCCCCTATCCCCTGACCCATCCCTAGGGGAGAGCGGAGAGGGCGGGCTGCTGACCTGGACTCGGTCCCTGTAACAGCCTTGGACTGGCTGCCGAGGAGGGGCCTGCAGGGCAGCTGTGTCTCTAGTGCGCGGGGCCCCTGAGGGGAGGGGACAGGCAGCTCCGGCTCCTTAGCCTGGGGTCCTGCCCCAGGGACGCTGTTGGCTTGGAAGCAGGGGCAGGTGGTGGCTGTGTCCTGAGTGTCCATCTGTCCTGTGTGGGAGGGACTCAGCAGGAGTGGCAGCCTCTAATGTGTCCTGCTGACTTTTTCCCTCATCTCTGCTGTTCAGATCGTGTTTGGCGTGGACCCTGCTGAAGGTGGCCCCAGTGCCGTGGTGGGGCCGGGGTGTCAGTCCTACAAGGTGGGTCTGCTTCCTGGATGGGGAGCTCCCAGGCCGCGGTCTCACAAGGTGGGGCTGCCTCCAGGATGGGGGCTCCCGAGTGGGGCCTAGGACACCTATCCATTCCACCTCTCCAGGTGCACATCCACCCTGATGCTGGTCACCGGAGGACGGCTCAGCGGTCAGATGCCTGGAACGCCACGGCAGCCAGAAAGCAAGGTACGGCACCTCAGGTGGCTGCGACATGCTCCCCCTGGGGCGGTGCCCCGTCCAGCTATGGGCTCCCGGCCGCCTGTCGGTCCAGCCTTCTCCAGGTGATTCCCCACCTGCCCTCTAAGAGTCAGAGCTGTCAAAGTGAGAGACCTCCGAGGGCCCGGCGGCCCGGGGCCTGCCTGGAGTTTCCACGGGGGTTGGCCCTCAGACCCCCGCTGGACAGAGAAGCCAGAGCGCCCCGAGACCGGGCTCCTGGCTCCCCAGTGTCCTCCATGGTCACTCCTGTCCTTGCTGGTGCAGGGCTGGCCCAGGACACTGTGGACTCAGAGCCTCGCTTCCATCCTCCCCACTGAGGGGCAGGTCCCATCCCAGAAGTTGGAAAGGCTTCTCTGGTCCCAGAAAGTGGTTTGCTCTTTTGTGGGAAGTGTCCCTGCTGACCTGTGACGTGGTCTTGACCCGAGAGTCACAGTTTGAGCATCCGCTTGTGTTATTCCATCTCCTGTTTCCGGAGCCACTGGGAGCGCATGGGAGGGCTGGCGTGTCTGCCTGCAGGCCATGCTCTGGCATCCTCCCTGGCTGGGCAGGACGTGTGTAGGAGGTCACCCCTGGCTTCCTGCCTCCAGGGGCTGTGGGCCTCTGCCCCTCCCTCTTCTGCAGTCCCACCCGGAGTACAGGCACGGGGAGGCCGGCTCCTCACTGAGCCACAAGGACATCTAGGGCTGGGGTAGGCTGACCTCTCTGGAAGTGACTTCAGCGTCCCCCTCCCCCGGCGCCAGGATGCTGGTGGGCTTCTCTGGTCTGCTTCCTGCTCCTGGGACCCCGCGGGAGGGCGGGCAGGACCCCCGGGGAAGACTTGTGCACCTGGGCCCCAGGGCCCAGCACCGCCTTGGGGGACACACGATGGCTGCTGGGCAGGCGGCTTGGGCCTCACACACGTGCCCCCGCCCCCCGCAGGGAAGGTGCTGAGCTACTGGTGCTTCAGCCCTGGCCACAGCATGCGTGAGCTGGTCCACCAGGGCGTCCGTACCCTCATCCTCACCAGCGGCACACTGGCCCCCGTGTCCTCCTTCACCCAGGAGATGCAGATGTAAGTGCTGACCCTTGGCCCCCCCCGGGGGGGCTCCCAAAGCCAGCCCCCCGCCCTGGGCTGCCGGGGTGCTGGGGGTTCAGGATCTCACAGGGGCCACCCCCTGCCTCCCTCCAGCCCTTTCCCAGTCTGCCTGGAGAACCCACACGTCATCGACAAGCACCAGATCTGGGTGGGGATTGTCCCTAAAGGCCCCGACGGAGCCCAGCTGAGCTCCGCCTTTGACAAACGGTAGGGGGCCTGGCGGGTGAGGCGGGTGGCCGAGTGCCAGGCCCCTCGTGGCAACAGCCCCCCGGTTCCTTGCAGGTTCTCTGACGAGTGCTTGTCGTCCCTGGGGAAGGCACTGGGTGAGTGCCCATGCTGTCCATTCCTGGGCCCCTGCCCTGTTGCGAGGTCGCCTGCCCCCGCTCCACTCCCTGTCCTGCCTGGTCTTCCTGGGGCTGGAGGGGTCCTCTGCTGCTGAGCTGGCCACGGTGCTTGCAGGCAACATCGCCCGTGTGGTCCCGCATGGGCTCCTGGTCTTCTTCCCTTCCTACCCCGTCATGGAGAAAAGCCTGGAGTTCTGGCGGGTGAGTCCCTCCTTGCAGTGTCTTCTGGGGGCGGGAGGGAGCCCCAAACAGCCAAGGGTCTGGCAGGGCTGGGCCGCGTGTCTTTGAGAAGGCGTGACGGGCATTCCCTCTCTGCCTCCTCCCGTAGGCCCGCGACTTTGCCAGGAAGCTGGAGGCCCTGAAGCCCCTGTTCGTGGAGCCGAGGACCAAAGGAGGCTTCTCTGAGGTCTGGGTCACCGGGGCTCCCTCCCCCTGGCAGCCCCAGGGTGTGTGTGGCCAAGATCCTGCTGGCCTTTTAGGAAGTTTGGGCTTGGGGACGATGGCAGCAGGTCTGCGCCCACCCCCCAGCCCCGGGGCCCCTGGGTGTTCTGGGCACGGCAGGCAGGCACTGGGTGCTGGCTCCGGGTCAGCCTGGGAGCCCATGCCACAAAGGTGCTGCTGCAGCCCTGCTGGCCTGCCTCCTGGCTCGGACGGTGCTTCGTCTTGCAGGGTGATTTCTGGGGTCTTGCTCAAGGAGGCGAGGGGCCAGGCCGGGCTGACCAGCCTCCCCTTCCAGGTGATGGAGGCTTTCTACACGAGAGTCGCCGCCCCCGGGTCCAGTGGGGCCACCTTCCTGGCTGTGTGCCGGGGGAAGGTGAGGCCTCTGAGGTCCAGGTCCCACACACCTGGCTCCTTATCCCCGCCTGGAACCTGTGCCTGAGGGGGGCCGCACCGTGGGCAGGAGAGGCTGGTCACCTCCCTCAGGCCCCATGTCCAGCAGACACAGGAGGGTGTGGCCCTGCTGGTCCTGTAGGGCCGGCCCTCGGGTCCTAGGCTGGGCATTGGGGCCCACGCATGGGCAGTGGGCAGGTGGGCCGGAGGAGGTGCTGAGAAAAAGAAGTTGGTTGTGGGATTCTGGGAGCGGTGGACCCCAGGTGCAGCCTGGTTCGAAGTTGGAGGTCTCTCCCACCCTGCCCATCCTGGGGGCCGTGGGGCTGTGAGGGCCCAGGCATGGGTGGGCCCTTAGGGAAGGTCTTGGGCTTGAGTGGAGGCAGATGGGGGAAAAGAGTGCCCGCTGCCTCCCAGGCCAGCGAGGGGCTGGACTTCGCAGATGCGAATGGCCGTGGAGTGATCGTCACGGGCCTCCCATACCCGCCCCGCATGGACCCCCGGGTTGTCCTCAAGATGCAGTTCCTGGATGAGATGAAGGGCCAGAATGGGGCCCGGGACCAGGTGAGAGGCTGTGCGGCTGAGGGTGGGCAGGTGGTGCTCAAGCCCCCGTGGCTGAGGCAGCCCCCCGCCCTGGCCCTGCAGTTCCTCTCCGGGCACGACTGGTACCGGCAGCAGGCATCCAGGGCTGTGAACCAGGCCATTGGGCGGGTGATCCGGCATCGCCATGACTACGGGGCTGTCTTCCTCTGCGACCACAGGTGCAGGCCCGCCCTCCCCCCACCCCCTCCCCGCCGGTGCTCTCGGGCCAGAGCCCTTGCCCCCGGACACCGGCTCTTCCCTCTGGTGAGTCTGCCAGGGAGCTGGGCTCCGGGGCAGGCGGGGCTCCCGGGCTGACGGCCCCACCGCCCTGCAGGTTCAGCTCCGCGGACGCCAGAGCCCAGCTGCCCTCCTGGGTGCGTCCCCACGTCAAGGTGTACGACAGCTTCGGCCACGTCATCCGAGATGTGGCCCAGTTCTTCCGCGTCGCTCAGAGAACCGTGAGTCTTAGCGCTAGCTGGCTGTACCCTCGTGTCCCGCCCAGGGGAAGGAGCAGGGCGGGACCTCCACAACCTCCTGTGAACATCTAGATGCCCATGCTGGCCCCCCGAGCTGCTGCTCCGAGTCTGGGCGAAGGAGAAGGCACTGCCTCGGTGGCCGTGTCACCCGGCCCCCTCCGCACCAGGAAGGCCACAAGTCTGGATGTGCACGTCCCTAGCCTGAGGCGCAGACACACGGGTGCGTGTGGCTGGGCGACACGGCCGGTTGGGGCCCCACAGGGTGGAGGGCGAGGCGCCTCCCGCAGGCTGGTGGCACGCTGGGGCCGACGACTAGAGTGCCCAGCAGGCGGTGGTGGACTTCGTCACCCACGCGTGCTCCCGCAGGCTTGCTGGTCGCCGGGGACGCCGAGGGCAGCCTTTGTGTGGAGTACCAGCAGGAAGCCGTCCAGGCCCGGCGGAGGCCCGTGGGGCTGTTGGCCGCCCTGGAACACAGCGAGCAGCTGGCCGAGGGGCCTGGGGACGAGGCCCTGCCCGCGGAGGAGGAGGTGCGGGGGCCGGGCTCCCTGGGGGGGGACACGGATGGCTCGGCCCACCTGGGCTCAGGCACCGCCGTGCTCATCCCTGCACACCTGCTGGTCGGGAGGGCAGGGGGGTTTCAGCAGATGCGTGGTGGTGCTGTGTGCGTGCCCCGCCCCAGCACAGCCCCCAGCCCTCAGCTGGGCCCCCAACACACCCCCGTGCTGGACATGGTCCGCTCACTTCCCGCTCCTGCTGTGCCCGAGCCTGGCCCTTTCTGGGAGCCTGAGCTGCGGGCAGGACCTTCTGCCCTGGGGCCTTTGTCCAGAAGCCCATAATTCCCCAGCTGACCTGAAGCTCCCCACTTCCCGCCGGGCGTCAGTGCCCGCCCCCTGCTGTCCCGCCCTCTAGGCCCAGGGCGCAGCTGCCCCACTCGTGTTTCTTGTCCCTTCCCGCCGGTGCCCTTCAGTTACTGCCACGCTGCTGCCCGGGACCTGCTCTCACACTTGGTTCCCTGCAAGGGGCCGAGGGTACTTCTCCCGCCCTGCCGCCCAGGGCAGTGTCAGGGCTTCAGGGCCCTGAGGGCCTGTGGGACACACCTGTGTCGCCCTCAGGCCCCCCGCCACTCCGCCCCGTGGGGCCCTCGTGAGAAGAGGCCAGCGGAGGAGCAGCGTGGCAGGCGGAGGAAGGTCAGGCTGGTCGGCGGCCCGGTATGTGGACGACCTGCAGACGGCGGAAGTTTGGTGGGTGCCTCAGCCGGTGTGGCTCAGGGTGGTGTGAGGTGTGAGCGGGCCAAACCTGCCCAGTGGCCTGACTCAGCTGTCCCCGCTGGGGGACAGGTTCTGCAGGCGCTCTGCAGGTGTGCCGGCTGGAGCCGGGGCCCAGGGGAGGGGGCAGCTGGGCCTGAGGGTGGGTGCAGGGGTGGAGGGAGGGCAGCAGACCCAGGGCCCGCACCAACCCCACCACCGGTGTTTGGCTGGATTCACTTCCTCACAGACGAGCTGCTTGTTCTGCGGATCCCGCTGTCACCCTCCACCCGCCAGGCTCATGCTGTGCTAGGGCCTGGCCTGCTCTGATCCCGTCCCTCTTCTGCTTTGATATTTTACTGTGAGAACATCTCATCTCCACTCAGCTCTCAGAACCAGCACGGGGTTCCCATGAGCCCTTTGCTGCAGTGCCACCGCCTGCCTCACGTCTACTCCCCCTTACTGGGGTGCCTGGGCAGTGCGCCCCCCTCAGGGCAGACCCTCCACACTTTGGAGTCCTGCACACCTGGCAGATTTGGGCCTTTCGTTTTGTGTTGCTTTTTGGTGGGGTGGTCGGGTCCACGCAGGCCCGTGGGCTCCATCCACAGAAGGTGCTGTCTTCCCAGCTGGGCAGGAGCCAGGCCTGGCCCTTTGGCAGGTCTGGTGTGGGGCCTGCAGCCGGGCTGGCTCCCCTGGCCCAGGTCAGGCTGGGCTGTTGGCACGAACTTGGCTGGTGAGGTGCCTGCGTGTGAGGCACGTGGCGTTCCCAGCCTCGGATGAAAGCAGTTAAGAGCAGCTGAGTTACATCCTAGAAGCTCCGGAAAGCCCCAAATGCCAGTGCCTCTGTCCGCCACCCTTGGCTTCTGGGAAGAACCAGGTGGTGCCCGGGGGACTGGCACTGAGGAAGTGGCCTAGGTGCCAGGGGCCTGGGCCTCTGAGGGCCGAGCTGGGGGGCAGCCTGGGAGCCTGGAGGGTCCTTTTCGAGGGTCCGGGATCAGGGCTGGGGTGTGCAGCACAAATAGGGCACGGGGCTGTTTGAAGTCCTGGCGTGTTGAGAAGTGTCCCCTGCCGTGGGCACCGGGACCTCAGCAGAGGAGGCACCGCCAGCCTGCACTCTGCCTCTGCGGTGCTCAGCGGGCCTGGCCATCTAAGCTGAAGCTAGCCGGGGGGTCCCCTGCCAGCTGGGCCAGGCCAGCTAAGCATCCTCCCCAGCAGCCCCCGACGGCAGCTCGCTGCCCCCGCAGATGGGGAGCGTTGGCGCCTCCTGACGGGCACCGGCTGTGTGTCGCAGGAGGGGCCAGAAGCCGGCGCGGACACAGGCAGGGCCAAGCTGTTCATGGCAGCCGTGAAGCAGGCGCTGAGCCAGGCCAGCTTCGACACCTTTACCCGGGCCCTGCGGGAGTACAAGAGCACCGATGACCTCGCGGCCCTGGCCGCTCACCTTGGCCCCCTCTTTGCCGAGGACCCCAAGAAGCACAGCCTGCTCCGAGGTGCCTTGGCCAGTAGAGGCTGCCCACTTGAGGGTCCCAGCCTGGGGGCCACCAGGGTCCCCGGTTGACCTGCAGAGGTGTCGGTGGGGACCCCGTGTGGTGGCTGCAGGCCCAGACCCTGCCCCTCCCCACAGGCTTCTATCAGTTCGTGCGGCCCCACCACAAGCAGCAGTTTGAGGAGGTCTGCTGCCAACTGACGGGCCGAGGCTGCAGCTCCCGGCCCGAGCATGGCCTTCCCTGGAGGCAGGGAGCACGACCGGCCCTGGGCCCCAGCGGTGAGGCGGGCCCTGCCTGGGTGGGACCCTCAAACTCAGACCCTGAGGGTGGGTGGCACCTGGCCCTTGGAGTGGGTCTTCATGTGGCCCAGCCTCCCTGTTCCTGAGGCTGACAGATCTGTGCGGGGGGCCCCACTTTGGGGAGGTGTGGACCCCCAGAACACACATGGCCCGGGCCTCCGAGGAGGACCTGCGCCTGGGGAGTCGTGTATGCACAGGGGTCCTGGAGCCCCGTCCACCCCCGTCTCTACCTGGAGTGGGCCCTGCACGTCTAGAGCCTGGGAGTTGCTGTCCCCATTTATTAAGGAAGAGCCCATCTCTGGATGAGACTTCCCCAAGGATGGGAATCACGGGGCCCCTGGGGTTGGAGATTCCTGCCTAAGTCACCCTTCTGCTCCCTTCTGGACTGGGGTGTCCTTGTGCCTGCCCCCCACTTTCCTGCCCCCCGTTTAAGGCAGGGGAGGAGGCCTGCCTGCTCCCTCCTGTCGGGGGCCTCCAGCGGTTGTCTGAGGAGAGTTTGAGGCCCGGTCTCCCCTTGGACAGACCCGTCCCCTCCCTGGTCATGCTCTGGACCCTCAGGGACCAGCTGGGCGCCTCCTTGTCTCCGTGTTTCTTCAGGAAGGAGGGAGCCTGACCCCAAGCTGACCGTGTCCCAGGGTGCAGCCAGGCAGCTGGACCCCTGTGAACACCTGAACCAGGGCCGGCCCCACCTGGCCTCCGGGCTGCTCCCTACAGGTACCTGGTCCCTGAAGAGGCTTTGGACCAGAGCCAGGAGCAGAGGGAAGACCCTGGCGGGGAGGAGTCTCCTGGGAGCCGCTGTGGTTCTGTGCCCCCAGAGCAGGGGAGGCCAATGTGATGTGCTGGGAAGCTGGTGGACTGAGATGTGTTACCTTCCCACCAGGAGACCCCAGCCGCCGGCCTCCTGAGGGGTCCGGAGCCCCTGGAGCAAAGAAGCACCCGCCCGCCGTGAGTGCCTACCTGGCAGATGCCCACCGGGCCCTGGGGGCCACAGGCTACAGCCAGCTCCTGGCGGCGCTGACCACTTACAAGCAGGATGACGACTTCGAGAAGGTGGTGGCTGTGGTGGCCTCACTCACCACCGCCAAGCCTGAGGACCTGACCCTGCTGCAGAGCAAGTGGCCCGCGTGGGGGGCGGGTGGGGGCGGGCAGTGGGGTGGGCGGCAGGGCCACGCCTGAGCGATGCTCCGCGCTCCCGGCAGGGTTCGGCATGTTCGTGCGCCCTCACCACAAGCAGCGCTTCCGGCAGACGTGTGTGGACCTGGGCACCCAGGCTCCAGGACCCTGGGAGGGGAGCCCTGCTGTGCCTTTTGACCTCGTCTGTGAGGCTCGCGGGACAGGTAGGGCCACCTGCCTGGTGCTCCTGCTGCCCTGTTGCCACAGCTCCCCTCAGCCCTGGCAGGGTGGGCAGGTGGGCAGCAGGGAAGTGCCAGGCACCCCTCGGACTCGCTCCCTCCTGTTTCCAGGCCCCTCACTGCCAGAGAAACCCCCCGGGAAGACCCAGAGCAAGAGCTTCTCCTTCCTTACGCAGAGGCCGGCTCGGGGGGTGGGGGCTCCCAGCCGGCCCCCCAGTGCCCCCTGCGGGCAGGCACAGTCCGAGTGGGGTAGGTCTCGTGGGAGGGGCTGCAGGGACCATTGGGAGTGGGGGCCCAGCCCGAGCAGGCCTGTGGCGCTCACGTCAGCCCCCTTGCAGTGGGCTTGGTGTGTCCTGGCTGCAGGGCGGAGGACGTGGTCCCCTTCCAGTGCCCCTCCTGCGACTTCCACTGCTGCCGGGCCTGTTGGCGACAGCACCTCCAGGTCGGCAGCCAGACCCTGTGGACCCGGCCCTGTCCCCTGTGGACGTGGCCTGCTGGGCGTTGCCCCACATGGTGGGCTGAGGGGCTGGGGTGGGCAGTGGGGTCTGAGAAGGTGTGTCCAGCGCCTTCTCTCCACAGGTCTCTAGGACGTGCCCGGCCTGCCATGCTGCCACCAGAAAGCAGAGCCTCACGCAGGTCTTCTGGCCGGAGCCCCAGTGAACGTTGAGACCCTCTGGGCGCTGCAGGGTCTGCGGAGGCTGAGGCCGCCCCTGCCTGGGGCGCAGCCTGGACACTTGCTTGTCGGCTGTGGGTGGGCCAGGCCTGATACCAGAAACCCCTTGGCCGAGAGCGCACCTGACGGGGAGGCCAGTCTAGTGTCCGTGGGGAGCCCCCTGAGACGGCTGCAGGATCTGGGCCCCCTGTGAGAGGCCCCGAGGCCACCTTGGGGTCTGGGGTGGGTCCACTGGAAGGTGCTTCCCCAGAACCTCCCTGACCGCCAGCCTGTGGGTGGAGCCCCAGCAGGAAGGAGGGGAGCCCTGCACCTTCTGTCCCGGGGACCTTCCAGGGACCTGCTTGTTCCTCAGGGGCCAGGGTTCTAATAAAGCTGCCGGCACTGCTGGGAAGCGTTCTGTGTGGCCCGGCCTCGGTGGTGGGGTGGGGGAGCCTGGAAGGAAGGAGGCGCCTGGGCAGCCTCCCTCGCACCTGGTTTGTTCAGAGCAGGAGCCGCTACCCCCTCCACCCGCCGGTTGCCAGGCCTGGTAACGGGGTCAGGAGCTGCTCGTGGTGCTGGTGGCCTGCACGGGACCGCCCTGGCACTGGGCTCTGCGGAGGGAGAGGTCAAAGCCTGGGCCCCCAGGTGGCCGACCGTTCCCCTCAGGCGGGGCGGGGCTCCGCGGGGGCGTGGCCAAGCCAGCCCTTATAGGACGCGGCCCCGGAGGCCGCTACCACTCCAGCGAGACCATGAGGCCCCTGCTGTGGCCGCTACCGGCCCTGCTGCTGGCGCTTGCGGCGCGGGGGACGGCGGCGGGCGCGCCGACCTACCCGAGGCGGGACGCGGAGACGGGGGAGTGGCTGGCGTGCGACAAGTGCCCCCCGGGCACCTTCGTGCAGCGACCTTGCGGCCGGGACAACCCCACGACGTGCGGCGCGTGCCCGCCGCGCCACTACACGCAGTTCTGGAACTACCTGGAGCGCTGCCGATACTGCAACGTCATCTGCGGGGAGCGCGAGGAGGAGGCGCGGCCGTGCGGGGCCACCCACAACCGCGCCTGCCGCTGTCGCCCCGGCTTCTTCGCGCACGCCGGCTTCTGCCTGGAGCACGAGCCCTGCCCGCCCGGCGCAGGCGTGGTCGCCCCCGGTGGGTGCAGGGCGGGGCCGCGGCGCCGGGCCCTCCGCCGAACGGAGCCAACTCGGCTCTCCTGACGCCGGCCTCCGCGTTCGTCCTCAGGCACCTCCAGCCAGAACACGCAGTGCCAACCGTGCTCCCCGGGCACCTTCTCCGCCAGCAGCTCGAGCTCGGAGCGGTGCCAGCCCCACCGCAACTGCACGGCCCTGGGCCTGGCCGTCAACGTGCCGGGCTCCCCGTTCCACGATGCCCTGTGCACCAAATGCACGGGCTTCCCGCTCGGCTCGCTGGAGCCGGGGGCACCGGGTGAGCGGGACGGGGGGCGCGGAGGCCTCGGTGGGCTCCTGGGAAGGGCTTCCGGAAGTGCGGTGGGGACAGCCTAGGGGATGCCGTTGGCTGAGGGCGTCAGCGCTGGCGGGTGATGCCGTTTCCCGCCGACCTTGGGAAGCAGGCTTCGAGGGTTTAAATGGCTTGCGGGAGGGAACGGCAGCGAACGTGGCGGGTCCCCTTCACGTCGCATCCCACCCCCGGCATCGGCCCACGAGCCCCGCCTCCTTGCCGGCCGAGTTTCCCGCGGTCGCCCCGGCTCCTCCAGCACGGCTCCCGCCTCATCCACTCGTTAGTGCGCGGGGATCCCTCGGTCCTGTCCCTCCGCAACGCGGAGGGACGCTCACGGCGCGGTGGCAGCTAGTCGGGTACGCCCTCGCCCCTCTCTCCCGCAGGGACCGAGGAGTGCCAGCGCGCCGTGGTCGACTTCGTAGCTTTCCAGGACATCTCTCCCAGGAGACTCCAGCGGCTGCAGCAGGCGCTTGCGGGCCCCAGGGCGCGGAGTCCGCCGCCGCCGCAAAGGGAGGACCGCGCGGCGCTGCGGCGGAGGCTGTGGCTGCAGCTCACGGAGCTCCGAGAGGCGCGGCCCGGGACGCTGGGGGCGCGGCTGCTGCGGGCGCTGCGCGCGGCCAGGTTGTGCGGGCTGGAGCGCAGCGTCCGCGAGCGTTTCCTCCGCACGCGCTGAGCACTCTCCCCGTTATTTATTCGCTCCCGGCCCGAGCCCCCCGCATGGGCGGCCCGCAAGTCGCACCTAAGGAGGCTTTGGACCCGGCTCCTGTGGCGTTAAATTTATTTTTCATAAAGCCGATTGGCAAACGAGTGTGCTGTCTGGCCAGCGCGCAGTGGGCACATCTCGCAGGGGACACACCTGGGCAGGCTGCCCGGGCGCGGCCTGCTGCCTTCCCCCCCTCCCCACCCCGACTGGGACGGACCCTCGATGGGGGAAGGGTTGTGGGAGACGGGGACAGCGGGTGGCAGCCGTCCCCAGGCCTCACTGCGTGATCCTCCCCACCCCAGTTGTGCTCTCAGTGGTTAGGATGGTGTGGAGGGAGGGTTGCCCAGTCCCTGGGCTCTCCCCGTGGAACAGAAGCCAGCCCGGAGTGGTCAACACGCCAGCCCGTGTGTCCTGGGGCACCAGGAGAAGTGTCCCCCTCGTTACCCCTCCTTTGGGCTCCACCCTCAAAGCAGCAGGGGATTTCCCAGCAAGACCTCCCGGTAGGACAGCGTGTCTCACTCGCTTTCTGGGAAATGTCGGTTTTCCCTTCTGGGGCAGGTTTGGATGACGGCTTGACTCACCAATCCAGGGGAACTCCCAGTCCTGGCCTGGCAGCCCCCTGCCAGCCCCGGAACCCCCTGCCTGACCCCCAGGAAGGGCCCCAGGGGAGGCAGACTCACAGCCCCCCACTCCCCCATGACTCACATCACCTGCAGCTGGTCCCCAGCCCCAGCCCTGACTCATCCATTTCCCAGCATCTCCTCCTGGGCCCCATCGGGGAGAGCAGCTGGGACTGTGACCCTCAGACACGAAGCCACCAGGCCTCTGGAGGAACAGTGGACAGGAGCCACTCCAACTGTCTTTATTTCACCCACAGCTAGGCTCATGGGGGGTTGGCAGCTCCTGCAGGGGCCGTGTGGGAGGGTCCTGAGGACCAGTCTTGCCTGGAGGGCCTCTGCTCCTGGACACAGGCCTGGAAAGGGCTTTCTAGATGGCTCACCCCAGCCCTGAGGGGGACCCCGCCCTTCACCGCCAGCTGGAAGCGCAGGCCCAGCACACCACCAGCCCACCCCAGAGGTGGTAACTGTGGTCATCCTAGGTGGGTGGCAGGCAGGCTTGCGGGGGGTGGGGGGTGGGGTGATGCCCACTCCCAGCACAACCGCCTAGCTTTACCGTCCTTGCTGGGGATCAAAACAAGGTGGCTGGGCCAGTGGAGGGGGCACACAGCCTCCCAGGCAGGTCTCCCCTGCCCTGTCCTGAGGCTGCATCAGGACAGGGACGGAGGCAAGCCCAGGTTTTCCTGAAGCTGACACCAGCCCCCCAGTCCGCCTCCAGGATCAGAGGGGACAGAGGCTGAGGACAGCCATGGCCCCCCGGCCCCCTCCGTGGGCACGATGTAGCCCTGGGCACTGTGAAAGGCCCCACACCTCTGGAAAAACCCAGTTCCAAGCAGCTGCCCCACAAGGCCCCACGAGGGTCCAGGCCGGCAGGCCTGCTGGAGCAGCAGCTCCAAAGGGAGTGGTGGCCTGCCAAGGCCTCACCCTGGGACCCCAAAACTGGGCCTTGGGGGCGGGGCCCAGGCCCGATGTGAGGGTCTGGTGGGGTCCCTGCCACCCCAGCTCCCCTCGGCAGAAGAAGCCTCCGGATGCCTACGCTTTTCTGGATACAGAGAAAAGTTTGTCTTAGAAGAAAAACAAAGCAAGTAGAACCACCACAAGGCAAAGCCAACCCAGCCCCTGGGGGGATCAGCGGCGGAATCAGCAGGAGCTCTTCAGGACGAGCGGCAGGCGCCCTGGGCCGGCTGCACCTATGTGATGTCCCGCTGCCGCGGCGGCCGGTGCACGTTCCGCACGACGCACTTCACCATCCACTCGATGCCCTCGCGCACCCCCTTACTGTGGAGACAGTGGGTGTGAGGCGGGGCCAGCCGTGGCCCCCGGCGCCCAGGGCAAGCCCCACTCACCCCGTGAGGGCCGAGCAGGCCTGGGTCAGGCAGTCGCGCCTGCCGATCTTGGAGGCGCAGTCGCTGAACACAGTCTTGATGTCGGGGATGGAGAGGCAAGTCTGGGGGAGGCGAGGCTGCGAGGATCAGGCTCAGGCCCGGCCCCAGGGCAGCTCCTAGAGCTGCAGGGGGCACCCCGGGGCTACTCCATCCAGGAGGGGTCCTGCCTGGCGAGCCACCTCAGGGGAGCAGGTGTCAGGGAAGGTCTACAGGGAAGCAGTGCTCAGGGCCCCCTCCACGCGGATGGCTCTGCACCACCAGTGGTCAGTGGTCCCAGGGGATGAGGCCAGCACAGCTGCTGTGCTCAAGGGCAGCAGACAGGTCGGGGTCAGGGCTGACTCCCACCCTGGTCCCTCTGCATCTTCTTTCCAGAGCTTTCTTTCACCTGGGTCTGCCCAGCAGGAGGCTCCCACTGGCAGCACTGCGGCCAGAAGCCTGGTGGGGGGGGGGGGGCGGCTCTGCCCCCAGGGCAGCCATGCCCTGGTGTCTGAGGAAGGCAGCAGCCCTCCCCTGGGAGAGGCGCCCTGTCCCCCGGGAGTGGGGCCCACTGGGCCCAGGGGCTCACCTCAATGTCCTGCTTGTTGGCCAGCACCAGGATGGGGACACCGTCCAGCGCCTCGCTTGTGACCATCTTCTCTGGGGCGAGCAGAGAGGAGGCAGTGAGCGCCCTTTGTCCGCCTCTGCCCAGAGGTCCCCAGGCCCTCACGGACCCCCTAGAGGCGTGGACGCACTCAGCGGGGCCCTCCTGACCTGGCGCCCTCCCCCTCCCCCACCCAGCCCAGCTCTGGAGGCAGCCTGGCCAGCCGCACACACCGAATGCTCGCTTGGACTCGGACAGCCGCTCCTCATCCGTGGAGTCGATGACGTAGATGACGCCGTGGCACTCCGCGTAGTACTGGGCGGGAGCAGAACGGGGTGCTGAGCCGCGGGCACCCGGCCACCTTGAGGCAGCCCCCAGCTGGAAGACCCTTCTGGGGTGCTTCCTGGGGGTGGGGAGGGAGGGCAGAGTGGAGAGGCGCCCCAGACCCCCCGGGCCGGGGTGGCCACCTCCCTCACCCACTTGCCGGGTGCTGTGCTCCGAACACCGCTTCAGCCTCCGCTCTTAGGACCCACCCACACCTGCTGGCCTGACGGCAGGGGCTTGGGGTCTCAGCAGGCCTGGGGGTGGGGGCAGCGGCGGCTTGCCGTCGGGAAGCCACGGAAAGCCCGCCGAGGGGCGAGTCCGGAACATTCACAGCAGCTCTGCCCCCTGCGCGGGACAGAACCAACACCTGAGCCAGCGCCAGCGAGCTCGGAGCTCTGCAGGCTGGACCGGGGCCGGGAGGGTGGCTGGCCCTGGGTTCCCTCCCAGCAGCGGCCACACAGGAGCCACCCCGACACTTAAAACCACCAGAGCCCGGGGTATGGGGAGAGCTATGGGGGGTGAACGGCAGCACCCCTGGGAAAGGACAGACACACGAAGCGGGCCTGGCAAGTCAGCCTTTTGTTCCGCTCAGAAAAGAGTACAGAAATGCCCACGCTGGCGGAGCGGGTGACGCCCCCACGCGCACTCCAGCTCCTGCCCAGCATGATCCCAAGAACCGGGAACACGCACATGTCCCACAGGGCATGACGCCAACTTGTCCCCGCCCCCCCAGTACAAGTCAAGCCTTTGTACCTGCACTCGCTACAGAGAAGGAAGCCCGACACGGGTGGCCTCTGGGTCTGCAGACCACATGTCCTACACCCGGGGCCTCTCTGGCCAGCCTGCTGGGTGACGCAGGGCCAGGAGCTGCGGCCCAACCGTGGAGGCCTCCGAGGCAGGAGGGGACAGCGTGGGGGTTTGCAGCGAGTCAGTGAGGGAATCACTGCTCTGCCCCTGGGGCCCCTGTGGTGGCAGGGGACTTCAACCCATGTGCAACCGGGCCCCGGCAGACGGGCCCAGGTCCACCGCCACGCCCTCGGGCATCGCGTGACGGCCAGGCAGCAGCGGCAGGGATAGGGGCGGCACCCCTGGGGCTTAGCGTGAGCCCAACCTGGAGGGCAAGGGGCTGCCCTGAGCCCGCGGCAACCGCCGTGCCCAGACCCTGATGGTGGTGTCACCTGTGGCCTCGCGCTGGAGGGCTCTCGGCTGTGGCCTGGAGGGACAGAGGCCAGAAGTCACCCCTGTGGCAGGGCGCCAGGGGGTCTGCTTGGTCCACAGACCTGGCCTGAGGCTGGCACGCGCACAGACCCGTGGGCAGCAGTGTGCGGCACGAGCGGAGGTGTGGGTGGACGGACAGTAGTGGACACGCGAGTGAAGACCCGCCGGACCGTGCTGGATGGCACGGGGGTGGGGGGCAGGCCCCACGACAGCGGCTCAGATCCAGAGCGGGAGCAGAAGCCCCACTTTCCACCCCTCCTGGTGACTCAGAGCTGGGGTTAGGGGTGTGGTCACCTCCATGCTACCTGCTCACAAGGGCGAGCAGGGCGCCCACCCTGGCAGGGGCACCTGACGCCGTAGGCAGGCGGCAGGGCACCCACTCCACCTGAGTCACAGAGCACGCGAGCAGCCCAGGGTCCCTCCGAGACGGCAGGCTCAGCGATCGGGGCTCAGCCCCTCGTGCTGAGGCAACGAGGCCACGCCACCAACAGACGTGGAAGCTGGTGGGGGGATGGGGGGGCACGACCAACCCAGTTTCGCCTCAGGAGAAGCCAGTCCCCAACCAGAGGCGTGTGTGTGCAGGTGCACCTGTTACCGGCCGTGGCCTGGCTGCCGTGACAAGCAGTGCACCCAGTGCAGATCCCCTTGTTGGCTCCTGCAAGACCCATTCTGACCCATAAAGAGCCATCTGACCATGTCACAGCCGCCCAGGGCAGCCCACCGTGGTGACCTGCCACAGGGATGGAGTCCCAGCCAGCTTGGCCCGACATGGGGCAGCATCTGAGATGACCCCACCCCTGCCCAGGCCTGCATCCCCCCCCATACACTTGCACCCCAACCTCTGCCGCAGCATCTGCCTCCGAGACCCTTGCCTATGACAGAATATCAGGACCTGTCTCACACTCCCCGCGTGAGTCTAGAGTTTGCACAGACAGCCCCTAGCTTGGGTCTGCCTTGGTCCAACTTAAATGGCCACAGGAGGTCTGTCAGTGACCTTCTGGCCGCAGGATGGAACCTGTCCTCTTGGCTGGAGGTCAGGACGAGGGGGACACTTTGGGAGGAAAAAGGAAAAGGTGACCAGGTACGTGCTGCTGGGGTCAAACCAGAAATCAAGACCAGGGCATGCGAGCCACCGGCAAGTGCTGGGATGGGCACATTTGCCCCCAGAATCAGGGTGAGCTTGTCTGAGCTTGTCAGAGTGCCCCTGGCACTAGGCTGTACCAAAGCCGCCACGTCAATCCATTGGGAGGGGGCTGAGGGAAGAGGCTTGTCCTGCCCTGTTCTCTGCTGGACCCCGGTGCCTGGCACAGGCTGAGCTGAACACCGACTCCAGTCTCGAGGTCTCAGAAACGCTTCAAACCTACCTCGAAAGAGGAGACACGTGCTGTGGGCCGTGGAGGACACCCTCCCCTGATGGGGAAGGGGCCACCATGGAGGACAGGCCCTAAGCTAGGACTGAGGGAGGACCCAGTAGGGGAGACTCAGGCCCCGGTGCTGCACCTGAGCACCAAACAGGCGTTGCGTCTCCCCCAGGTCTGCTCCTCGACCATTCTTCATCTCGTCCCGTTCTGATCAGCAACAAAATCTCTAAGCCAAAAGGAACCGAGTTTGTCTCTGCTCTTGGGGGGAGTGACTTGGGAACTGGGATGGAGGCGAGCCTCAGGAACCAAGTGGGTGACGGAAGCCGCCAGCAGGAAGAAAAGAAGGGGAGTCCCAGGCCTTCTGAGGAAAGGCAGGAAGAGACCACGGTGCCAACTAGAGAGATGGCACGACAGGCAGGCCAGGGAGTCGATGTGGCATCCGCCCACCTTACCTTGTCCCACAGAGACTGCAGCTCCTCCTGCCCCCCTAAGTCCCAGAACATGAGGCGGGCCTTTCCAAAGTCCACAGTGCCGACTGGGAAGAAAAGGAGACAGGTGAGGCTGTGGCCTTGGTCCCTGACACACGGGCTCCCAGCCCTCCCGGGAGGACCAGGCGGTGCCGGCGCTCCGCGATGCTGGGGCCAGTGGGAGCCGGAGCAGTGGCCTCACCCTCGGCCTCCGTACACTGCAGCATCCTCAGGGTTCTGCCCCCCAAACCCACAGCCGTAAAGGACCTCCTTACTGTTTAGGCCCACAGTGGTAGTGATTTTGGACAGACTCATCCCCTTGTAGTTCTTGTTGAACCGGGTCTTTGACTGCTCCAAGAAGGTCTAAAGGGAGAGACAGAAAGAGGGGTGACGTGAGAACTGGGAGACTTCTCATGGCTGCTTCACAAATACCCCTACTTGGGCCTATTCCTCTAAACTGAAACAAAACAAAACAACGTTTTGCTTTTAAAGCAGCTAGCGGTAACTGTCCCATGGTCTTAAGCGGAGTTCGGATCCTGTATGGGTACAGAACATGCAGCTAAAAGCATAAAACCAACAGGACCATGGGGCAGCGGGGGAGTAGGGGTGTTGACACGGGACCGCACGTACCGTCTTCCCGGCGTTGTCCAGACCCAAGATCAGAATGCAGTACTCATCCTTCTGGAACATGTACTTGTACAGGCCTGACAGCAGCGTGTACATCCTGCCCTGGGAACCCGAGATCGGTCACGGGCGAACCGGCCCGCACCACGCCTCCCCAGCGCCCCTCAACGGGCAGAGGGTCTGTCTGCCCGCTTGACCGCTCAGAGCTGGAGCCCTGAGCTGGGCTCCTCCTGACCCGCCTCCCCTCAGCCCGGCACTGCCGCCGCCGCCTTCGCCTCCGCAACTGCTCCCGCCTTGGCCCGGAGCTCCCGGCGCCCTCGCTCCCACTCCCGGCCCGGCCAGGGCGCTCCGCTCGCAGGCAAAAGGCGGCCCGTCCCGCCCCGCTTCACCCCGAGCGCGGCCCTCGCTCCCCAGCCCGGGCTCCCCTCGGGCTTCGCTCCGCTCGGGTCTCCCCGCGAGCCGCCCGCCTCGCACCCGGCCCGCCGCGGGCGCCTCTCAGAGGCGGGGCGCATGGGTGCGGGTGGAGGGCGGCGCGGACAGACTGCGGACCGGCCGCCGGGCCCGGGCCCAGCTCTGCTCGCCCTACTCCACTTACTTGCGCCTGCCCGGCCGGGCCGCGGAGCCGGGGAGCCGAAGAGCCAGCGGAACCGCAGCGCACCTGGCCCTCTGACCCCACGCTGACCCCGCGCTGACCCCGCGTGGCGCCCGACGGGACGCCGGCTGGCCACCCGGGGAGGGGCGGAGCCGTCCCGGCGGCCCCCGCGCCAGGCACTTCCGGCGGCGGCGGCGGCGGCGGCGCTCGGGCGGAAGTGCCTGTCGGTTGCGGGGGCGGAAGCGGGCGTGGGGCGTCTTTGGCCGGTGAGGCCGGGAGGCCGTCTGAGGCGGCGGCCGGGAGACTGCGCAGAGGAGGGCCGGAGGCGAGGGGGTCTGGGCGACTGGGCCTGGGCCCTTGGTGGCAGGCCGAGCGGGGGCGGGCGGCGCGGGGCCCGGGGGGTGGGCCCGGCCGGGGGCATCGGGCTGGGACGCAGATACCCCGGAGGAACTTGACGGCAGCTCCCGGGAAGGGAGCGGAGGCCGTGGGGCCAGCGGCCAAGGGCTGGCTCTGGCTCTTTTTCTCGGAGGTGGAAACTTCTCTCGGCCCAAACAGGAGGCAGGGCGGTTGACGGTTCCGCAGGCTGTCCGCCGAGGGCGGCGGTTGGCCAGCGCTCAGTACTAGCCTCGCGGGGACGGCCGGTCCCGGGTTCATCCGGCTTCTCTTCCCCGCATCTCTGGCTCCCACGCCTCCCCTCTGAGGACCCAGGAACCCGGCCCCTCCCGGCAGGATGGACGAGGAGAGCCTGCAGACCGCCCTCCGGACCTACGACGCGCAGCTGCAGCAGGTGGAGCTGGCTCTGGGCACTGGCCTGGATCCCTCGGAGCTGGCAGATCTGCGCCAGCTGCAGGGGGACCTGAAGGAGCTGATCGAGCTCACTGAGGCCAGCCTGGTGTCCGTCAGGAAGAGCAAGCTGCTGGCGGCGCTGGATGGAGAGCGCCCAGCCCAGGAGGATGCTGAGTACTTGGCTTTCCAGGAGGCCATTGCTGAGGCAGTGGAGGTGCCAGTAGCCCCCGAGGCAGAATTGGAGACTGTTCCTATGAGAGAGACCGGGCCAGGACCCACGGAGCCTGGGCGGGAGGAGGACGATGGGGAGGACGAAGACGGGGCAGAGCTGAGTGGGAGGAAGGTGAACGCCCCCTACTACAGTACCTGGGGCACCCTGGAGTATCACAACGCCATGATCGTGGGCACCGAGGAGATGGATGATGGCTCTCCGGGCGTGCGCGTACTCTATCTCTACCCCACTCACAAGTCCCTGAAGCCTTGCCCGTTCTTCCTGGAGGGGAAGTGCCGTTTCCAGGAAAGCTGCAGGTAAGGCCTGGGTTCCCGGGGCCCCTGGGGTCGTGGTGGGGGGGGTGGATTGCACACAGGATCAGGGGCTAGGTGGGCCCTCTGGACTTTGAAGTTTTGTGCTTCTTTGCCCAGCAGAGTGCTGACAAGAAGAGACCGTGGGGGACAGGGGATTCTTCTAGCAGTGTCCTTGTTTAGGTGTTTAGTTGGATTTTCCCTGGGTAGATGAAGAAGTATGGAAGGGCTGATGTTGAAAAGAATGGACTCCCCCCCCCGCCCCCATCACCAGTTTTATTCTTCAGAATGAAACTTCTAAAATTTGCTTTTTTTTTTTTTTTTTTTTTTTTGCGGTACACGGGCCTCTCACTGCCGTGGCCTCTCCCGTTGCGGAGCACAGGCTCCGGACGCGCAGGCTCAGCGGCCATGGCTCACAGACCCAGCCGCTCCGTGGCATGTGGGATCTTCCCGGACCGGGGCACGAACCCGTGTCCCCTGCATCGGCAGGCGGACTCTCAACCACTGCGCCACCAGGGAAGCCCTAAAATTTGCTTTTATTATAGAAACTTGATTATAGAAGTTGTGAAACACATGTGAAGTTGGAGGGAGTAGTGTACAGGTTGCCCGTGCTCCAGCTTCAGGCGTCATTGTCTGTCAAGATCGTGCCAGTCTTGTTTCAACTCTTCCTGCCTCTGGATTACCTTAAAGCAAGTTGTAGAAATTACTGGGCTTTCTCTTATAAATACTTCAGGATACTACCCTAACCTGAGTGATAAGGATGTTATTTTAAAAACTATCTCCGTGTCGCCCTCACACTTAACAGAATTTAACAGCAATACTTCGTTCGTATTCAAATTTCCACAGTTGTAATGATGTTGCTTTTTGCTTAAGCACATGACTTTAACTTTGCTTCTTTTTACTTTTTCTTTGCAAAGAATACTTATCGAGATTTCCAATAGATGATTTTCTTTTTTAGCCAATAGTCCAGAGTAACTTCCTTTAGTTCTTCCGTTGTCTTATTTCTTTATAGATTCTTGCTGGGCCCTAAGTCTTATTTGCTACATTTCCCCCTTTTTTCCTTTCATTCCCTGTAAGTTTTGTGAAAGGCGTAGCGTGCATACAGGGAAGTGCACGACAAATCAGTCATAAGCCTCCTCCAGCTTCCCCAGGGTGGGTGCGCCCCTATCCTCAGCAAACAGTCATGGAGCAGAGGAGGGAGCCCTCCATCCTTTCTGCCACTGGTCCCTCCGGAGGGTTCCTCCCCATCCCTGTGCCATGTCCTGTGTGGTGATGAGAACTAACGTGTCCCTGTGCTGCGTCCTCTGGGCAGGCACTGTTCCGAGGGTTTCATGCGTATTAACTCACCTGGCAGCAGGCCCGCCAGGTAGGCCGTAAGGCTGCTGTGGTCGCTGGGCCTCCCAGGCAGTCAGGCTCTGAGACGGGCCGGCTCCCCTCTGCCGTGGTCTCAGCTGCTGCCTGCTGTCAGCTTTAGGCCCAACCCATGCAGCCCACGAACATGCCCCTCACCACCACCCTGGTCTGATAGTTATTTTCTTGCATTTGTTTTGGATTTTTAAAATTTACTTATTTAAAATTTTATTTTAAAGATAAAATAGTGTTGAAGCACCCTGTGGCCCACTGCTCTGTCACAGCCCCTCCCCTTCTTGGGAGGCTCGTTGGCACATCTGTGGTGTGTTTCCCTCTAGTACACATGAGACCTTTATAGACACGTGTATCTGTGAATAGGACATATTTGTGCTTTATTTTCTGATTAAGTGGTTAGCATGCAGGATGCTTCGTTTTGCAGCTCTTCTCAGAGAGCGTGTCTGTGAGAAAAGTCCATGTTGATGTTTATAGAAATATTTTGTGCATTTTAACTGCTGTGTTATTTTTCTCATGAATATGCCACATTTTATTCTGTCTCCTGGTGTTTCCCAGTTTGTTTGTTTTTTTAATTTATTGGTTGATTGCTGTGCGCGGGCTTTCTCTAGTTGAGGTGAGTGGGGGCTACTCTTCATTGAGGTGCACGGGCTTCTTATTGCTGTGGCTTCTCTTGTTGCAGAGCACGGGCTGTAGAGCACAGGCTCAGTAGTTGTGGCACGCAGGCTCAGCAGTTGTAGCTCGTGGGCTGTAGAGCACAGGCTCAGTAGTTGTGGCGCACGGGCTTAGTTGCTCCGCGGCATGTGGGATCTTCCCGGACCAGGGCTCAAACCTGTGTCCCCTGAATTGGCAGGCGGATTCTTAACCACTGCGCCACCAGGGAAGTCCATTTTCCCAGTTGTTATTTATTACAAACAACGTGCTGTGAACATCCTAGCGCACATCTTTCATCCCTGGTGAGAATGTCCCCGGTGTGTAGCAGTGTGGAGAACACGCGCATTTTCTGTCCTTGTGCGCCGTACGGTTCCCAGTCCCTGGTCTGCTCCGTAGTCACCCTCGGTCACGTTCTCTTACTTGCGAATTCGTGCCCACTGAGAGCTGGGGAGGTGATCTTGATTGAACTTGTATTTCCTTGATTATTAGCAAGATTGAGCACTTTTTCGTACATTTGTTCTAACTTCATCATTCTGTTTCAATGTCCTTATCAGTAAAAACAGAGATGAGGATGTCTCTCGCAGTTGTTGGGAGAACGGGATGCGTTAATAGAAGTAAAAGAATATTGAACGGTAGCTAACATGTAGTAAGGACACAGTAAACTTCAAATTTTTATCTTGTTATTGTAAAATAAAATCAGACAGAGGAAGTAAAGAAGTAGCATGAGGAATCATTGTAACATCCTAGTACTCGCTGCTCAGATCAAAACTACAAATTTGCCAATTACCCCACGAGCCCCTCTGTTTGCCTCAGCCCAGACACAGCCTTCTCCCTCTGCCAAAAAGAAGCACTGTCTCGACTTTTATGATAATCACTTCCTTGTGTTCTTTGTTGCTTATCACTCAGGTGCGGCCGGGTGTAAACGTTGTAGTTTAATCTTGCTCGCTTTTTAAGGCTGCTGAGTCTGCACCCCGCCCCCCCACCCCTGCCTTTCCTGGCCTCACAGTTTCACTGTTGAAGGACCAGACCCTTTGACTGTCACCGACCGCCCTGGTGCAGCCCAGCATGTTCCTGTGTTCACCGCAGGCTGGCATCTGGATCCAGGGACCTGGTCACACTCAGGACCCCCAGTTGGGCATGTCTCTAGGTGTTGTGCTTTCGTCAGGAGGCACCTGATGTACAGCTGCCAACGGTGCTCAACGCCGAGATCCACTGATACAGTGTGGATTGCAAAAGAGCTCTTTAATTCTGTCGGTTCATTTACTAGCCGAACGTTATAGAGAGATGCCTTTCCTTGTCTACAATTTGGCTATCTAGTGGTACAGATCATATGGAAAAGGCAGGGTAACGCCGGACTTTTCTGTTTTGTTTCCTTGGTTTCCAAGATAGCAAATTGGTTCTCTTTCATCCTGAGGTGATAAATTGGCTTTTAAAAAATATTTAATATCCATATGGACTGATGGATTTAAATGTATTTGATGAATTTCAGTCCATGAAGATTCTGATCTTTTTCTTTTTTTTCTTTGTGGTACGCGGGCCACTCACTGTTGCCTCTCCTTTTGTGGAGCACAGGCTCTGGACGTGCAGGCTCAGGGGCCATGGCTCACGGGCCCAGCCGCTCCGCGGCATGTGGTATCCTCCCGGACCGGGACACGAAACCGTGTCCCCTGCATCGGCAGGCGGACTCTCAACCACTGTGCCACCAGGGAAGCCCAGATTCTTATCTTTATTGAGACTCAAATTGTCTCACCCTTGTCAAGTGGGAGCTTCTTCAGGTTGGCTCCCACATCCTTTTGACACAGCCCCAGGAGTCACGGTTTCCCACAGTCATCTGCATTCTTCCTACCCCAGACCTGAAGGCACCCAAGTCTCCAAGAAGCCCTGGTTTCTTTTAATGGGAGATGGTATTTCACAACCCACAGTGGGGGCACTGGGATGTACTTTGCTGCTAGTTGGTTCATTGCTGTAGGCTTTTTTAGCAGACGGACCTAGGAAATACAGGTGGACACACACTAATGTACATGTTAATGTATATGTAGCCATACCACATACTTATGTTTTTAAGGACAAATACTTTGTGAATTTATACTGATATTTTCAATTCAAATTAAGGATTGCAGTGTTTCTACTTAATCTTTTCTGGATCACATCCGTATTTCCTTCTTTATGCCAGGACTCTGGTTCTCAAGGACATAGGGAATGATGGGCTCCAAAGGACCCATAATTAATTTGTTTTATCCCATTTTACACACACAGGACACTCAGAATAACATTCATTCATTCTTCCATTATGATGATTGAAAACTGTTAAAAGCATTTTTACACGTACTACTACCCACATTCTCCCTCTGTCTTTGTGATTGCACTAGACCTGCGTTGTTGGATCTTGTGGCCGTTACAGCCATTGTTTCCCTTTTACTCCCAACCTTAGTTCTAGAAGGACCTTTGCATTTCATGCTTACCATCATTCGATCTGTTGGGGTCTTTTTAGCATTTCGGTTGTATGAGACTCGTTTTCTGGTAGGTTCTTCAGGAAGGGCTCACAGGAATAATGTTTTCAGAGATCTGACATGTTGATTAGGTTCTGTTTGTGTCTTTTATACTGGAAGAGCAGTTTTGTTGAATACATTAAGTCCCCTACATATGAACGAATTCTGTTCTGAGAGTGCGTTCGTAAGTGCAATTTGTTCATAAGTCCAACAAAGTTAGCCTAGGTACCCAACAAACACAATCAGCTATATAGTATTGTACTGTAATAGGCTGTTAGTACGTTTCACACAAGTAATATATAAAAAATAACACAAAAAATAAAACATTTTAAATCTTACAGTACCTTGAGAAGTACAGTAGTACAGTACAACAGCTGGCGTGCAGTGGCACATTTGCATCTTTGAAAGTTCGCAACTTGAAGGTTCATATGTAGGGGACTTACTGTATAAGATTCTTATCTCGTATTACTTTCCTTGAATATTTCATATAACTTATTCTATTTTGATATAAAATATTGTTGAAAATTTCCCTTGTAAATCACATGCTCTAATGGTGTAAGGGTCCAGCTTCATTCTTTTGCATGTAGGTATCCAGTTTCCCAGTACCATTTGTTGAAAGAACTGTCCTTTCCCCATTGAATTGTCATGACACCCCTGACGAGACCGGACTGATGTGTGTGAGGGGTTATTTCTGGGTTCTCTCATCCAGTTCATTGGTCCACACCAATGGACTGGATGTGTTTATGCCAGTACATACTGTTTGGATGACTGTAGCTTTGTAGTAAGTTTTGAAGTCAGGAAGTACATAGTCCTCAAACATTTTTTCTTCTTCTCAAAGATTCTTTTGGCTATTCAAGATCCATTCCATTTCCATATGAATTTTAAAATCAGCTTGTCCAATTCTGTGTAAAAGAAGATTGGAATTTTGATAGGAATTGCATTGCATCTGTAGATCAATGTGGGTAGTATTGCCATCCTAATAATATGAAGTCTTCTAATTTATGAACATGGGATCTTTTTCCAATTATGTAGGTCTTCTTTAATTTCTTTCAGCAATGTTCTGTAGTTCACAAGCCTTGGTTAAATTTATTTCTAAGTATTTTATTCACTTTCATGCTGCTGTAAATGAAATTATTTCATTTTTAGATTGTGCATTTATAGTGTATTAATATGCAACTGATCTTTCCATGTTGATCTTATATCCTATAACACTATCAAATTCATTTTTTAGCTCTAATAGGATTTTTTTCTGGATTATTTAGGGCTTTCTATATATACAGTTATGTCATTGACAAATAGAGGTACTTTTGCTTCTTTTTTTTTTTTAATTTTTTTTTTGGCTGCATTGGGTCTTCGTTGCTGTTCTCGGGCTTTCTCTAGTTGCGGCGAACAGGGGGCTACTCTTCATTGTGGTCCGCGGGCTTCTCACTGCAGTGGTTTCTCCTGTTGTGGAGCATGGGCTCTAGGCACGCAGGCTTCAGTAGGTGTGGCACGCGGGCTCAGTAATTGTGGCTCGCAGGCGCTAGAGCGCAAGCCCAGTAGTGGCGCACGGGCTTAGCTGCTCCGTGGCATGTGGGAGCTTCCCAGACCAGGGCTCTAACCTGTGTCCGCTGCATTGGCAGGCAGATTCCTAACCACTGTGCCACCAGGGAAGCCCACTGTTGCTTCTTCCCTTCCAATTTGGATGGCTTTTATTTATTTTTCTTGCTTAACTGCTCCGCCTAGAACTTCCCATACTACACTGAATAGAAGTAGCGAGAGCAGCCATCCTTGTCTTGTTCCTGATCTTAGGGAGGAAGCACCCAGTCTCTCACCACTGAGTGTGATGTGAGCTGTGGGTTTTCCATAGTTGCTGTTTATCAGGTTGAGTGTTGTTTTGGTTGTTTTTTTTAAATTTATTTATTTATTTTTGGCTGCATTTGGTCTTTGTTGCTGTGTACGGGCTTTCTGTAGTTGCGGCCAGAGGGGGCTACTCTTTGTTGTGGTGCGCGGGCTTCTCATTGCAGTGGCTTCTCTTGTTGTGGAGCGCGGGCTCTAGGGGCACGGGCTTCAGTAGTTGTGGCACGTGGACTCAGTAGTTGTGGCTCGCTGGCTCTAGAGCGCAGGCTCAGTAGTTGTGGCACACAGGCTTAGTTGCTCTGTGGCATGTGGGATCTTCCAAGACGAGGGCTCAAACCCGTGTGCCCTCCATTGGCAGGCGGATTCTTAACCCCTGCGCCACCAGGGAAGCCCCTGAGTGTTTTTAACATGCAAGGGTGTTGCATTTTTTCAAGTGTCTTTTGTACATCGGTTGACGTGCTAGTTTTCTATTAATGTGCTCTGTTTTATTGAATGGCTTTCATGTGTTGAACCACCCTTGCATTCCTGGGATAAACCGAACTGAGTTGTGGTGTATACTCATTCTAAATGCTTGTTTTCTGGTTCAAGTTTTTACTTGTTCTGGAGTGTATTTTCGTGAATGTTGTGAAGCAGATGATCGAGTGGGGTGTTGTTGGGGTTTTTTGTATGGGAACCAATTTTTAATTTTTTCCTTATGAAATCCGTAGTGTGTGTTTTCCTGCCTCATGGGTAACACCTCCCCTGTCCTGCATGAAGTTTGTTGTATGAGAGGCTCTTCCTGGGTGCACTTCGTTCCATTGATCAGGCTGCCTGTGCTCTTGGTTGACGTTTGTTTCATGGACACGCCGTTAACTACTCCCCATGGTTGGGAACTTAGGTTATTTCCAAATCTTTCGTGTTTGGGTCACATCCTTCTGGCTCAGTCCTTACATACTTTCATTATTGTTGTTTTAGGGTCATTCCCTAGAAGCGCTTGCTGGATTAAGGGAGACACCAAATTTTAGGGCTTCTAAGAGTACCAAAGATTCCTGCGGGGAGGTTTAGTTGGTGGTGTCTGTAGTGTCTGGGTGTGTTGAGGGGTGTTTGGCCAAATTCACCGAGTCTGGGCATCTTTCCTCGGTTGAAGAGGGCTTTTCAACCACTGTGCCCACTGTAGGACACGTGGGCCAGTTTTGCAGCTGCTGGTGCCACTGGCCGTTGGTGGTACCCTGGGGGCCTGAGGACAGTCAGGGGTGAGAAGGAACTGGCCAGAACCCCGCCAGGGAGGCATCCGAGGCCACCTTTGTTTGCTCCTGGAAGGTGACTGAAATGCCTTGTTTCCTCTCCTTTCTCCCCATGGACTCCACCTAGGAGGCCAGCCACGGCAGGGCTGGCTGTGTGTCCAGAGCGAGTGCCTGTCTTCACTTACTCTCATGGGGTTAGAACCGCTTCCTCCTTGAAATGGGGGCACAGCAGGAGATGTGTGCGTGGTTGCTTCATGTCTTTATTTGGCAAAGTTAAAGGTTGCAGCCCTCTGTCCCCACTTCCTCCCCCACCTCCTCTCTCCCGGTTTTCATTTTGGTTTCACTGTTTCACTGACATCTAGAAGTCAAGGCAGCACTGTTACAACAGCTCTTTCTAACTGGCTGGGGAGGACTCAGTCCTGTGAGAGCACGCAGACACACTTGCCTTGATGACCTGTTGTATCTGGTGGAGAGGCGCCGGGGAGCTCTCTTCACAAGGATGTCTACCAGCCATGTGTGTGCCTGTGTATACATGACTCTAGCCCAGAAGGCTGGGGAGAAACTCGAAGCATCTTTTCCTCAGGGTACCCAGGTCCATCCTGAGAGTGAGAGCACAAGCACAAGTGTGTGTGTCCATACATATGCACGCACACATGTACACATGTATGCACACGTCCACGCATGTGTGCGTGTACATTGCATACGTGTGTGGGTGAGTGCTTGTGTATGCTGTGTGTGCCTATATGTGCACACGTTTGTGTGCACGTGTGTGTGCACGTGTGCATGTGTGCCTTGCATACTTGTGTGCGCGTGTATGCATGCACACGTGTGTGTGCACATGTGCGCATGCACACGTGTGTGGGTGTGTTGTGCATGTGTGTGTGCGTGTGCATGTATGGGCATGGATGTGTGTGCGCACACGTGCGCATGGGTTGTGTGCATACACGCGTACGCATGTGTTCAGTGTATATTGTGTGTGCACGTGTGAGTGGGTGTTGTTTGTACACACGTGTTCAGTGTATATGCGCGTGGGTGTGTATTGTGTGCATGTTTACACACGTGTGTGTTCAGTGGATGTGTGTACATGTGTGCATGGGTGTGTGTGTCATATTTTTGTACACACGTGTTCAGCAGATATGTATATAGATGTGTGTGTCTGTCTCCCCGTCCATCCTTCCTGTCCGGGCGGTGTCCAGGCAGGTAGACGGGATTCTCCCGGCTCACGGGGCCCTGGTGGCCGTGTCTGAGTCTGCATCCCTATGGCCCTCGCTGCAGGTTCTCCCATGGGCAGGTGGTCTCTGTGGATGAGCTGCGCCCCTTCCAAGACCCGGACCTGAGCTCCCTGCAGGCCGGCTCTGCGTGTCTGGCCAAGCGGCAGGATGGCCTCTGGCACCCAGCGCGGATCACTGGTGAGGCTGCCTGGGGCCTCCCTGATGGGGTCCTTTCTGGGAACCCTCCCCGTGTGTCACATGTTAGTCCTGCCCAACAACTCCTCTGTTTGGGCATTGGGATCCCACCCCACGCCCAAGAGGAGCAAGGCCCCGCCTTGGCCCCGCCCTGCTCCCAGCTTCCAGAGTGGCTCCTTCCATGTGTTAAGGCCACTGCCCTGCTGCCTCTGTGCCCCCCCCAGATGTGGACAGTGGCTACTACACGGTCAAATTTGACTCTCTGCTGTTGAAAGAGGCCGTGGTGGAGGGGGACAGCATCCTGCCCCCGCTGCGCACGGAGCCCACAGGTTCCTCTGACTCAGACGGCAGTGACGTGGACGACCCCAGCTATGCTCGAGGTATGGCTGCTGCCACCCCGAGAGGCTCCTGGCTGGCAGGGTCCCATACTGTGGTCAGTACGAGGACGCACTTGGGGCAGGGGGCAGACGCGAGGCCCCCACAGCGGGCAGGGGAGATGAGAGGGTGCGTGATGGGTCTGGGGCAGGTCCGGAGACCCACAGATGCAGAAACCCAGAATGATGACAGTCCCACGCGAGCCACAGGAGTAGGTGGGACGCACAGGAAGGGACGGTTTCCTGCAGGGCATGGGGACCTGGCGGGTGGACAGAGGAACTGGCTAGCAGTGTCTGGCCCTCCCCCAGGGGGGTGTCCGCCTGGGATCTGTTAGCCAAGTTGTCCATGCTGATGGAGGGGAGGACTGAGCCGCCAGGTAGAGGCGAGTACTGCTCTCTGTTAAGGGAACGGCAGCACCCACCTCCAGGGAATAGGATGGGGGCCACCACGTGACCAGGCTGTGACCCTGAAGTGTGGAGCGGGCTGGGCTCTGCCACAGGCTCTGCCTGTTGTGCTCACCACACAGCCCTGGGCAACTGGCAGGGAGCCAGGGGTGCCGGGGATTGGCCCTGGCCCAGAGCTGAGCTCTTGGGCTAACCTTGGCCGGAGCCCAGGATGCCCCGTATCCAGCTGGGTTAAGCTGTTGCCCTCTGATGCCTGCAGTGGTGGAACCTGCTGCTGCTGACCCTGGGACCTGCAGCTCCGCCTTCGCCGGCTGGGAGGTGCACACGCGGGGCATCGGCTCCAGACTCCTCGCCAAGATGGGCTATGAGTTTGGCAAGGGTGAGTGTGTGCTGCACGGGGGGGTGAAGGGCTCCCTCAGCACGGCCCCAGAGTCCAGTGGCAGTGCCAGCTCGGTGTACCCCCAGGTCTGGGCCGGCATGCGGAGGGCCGGGTGGAGCCCATCCACGCTGTGGTGCTGCCGCGAGGGAAGTCGCTGGACCAGTGTGCGGAGATCCTGCAGAAGAGGACCAGGGGCAGCCAGGCTGGCGCCAGCAGGCCCCCAAAATGCCGGGGCAGAGGGGGTGGGCCTAGGGGCCGCCCACCGTCTCGCAATGTGTTTGACTTCCTGAACGAGAAGCTGAAAGGCGGGGCCCCCGGGGCCCTGGAGGCGGGGGTGGCGCCCCCGGGAAGGAGGAGTGGCGAGGAGGTGTACCACGCCAGCAGGAGTGCCAAGCGCGCCCTGAGCCTGCAGCTCTTCCAGACGGAGGAGAAGATCGAGCAGACCCAGCGAGCCATCCGGGGCATCCAGGAGGCCCTTGCCCGCAATGCTGGCCGGTACGTGTGGGCCCTGCCCGAGCCACACCGCACCCCTGCCCGTGGTGCCTGGGTGAGAGCTCGCCCCGACCTGAGGGCGGCGGGCCAGATCTGAGGAGGGGCTGGAGGATGATGGGCAGTGCTGAATGGCGGGCCCTTCCCCAGGCACAGCGTGACAGCAGCCCAGCTGCAGGAGAAGCTGGCGGGAGCCCAGCGGCAGCTGGGGCAGCTCCGGGCCCAGGAGGCGGGCCTGCAGAGGGAACAGAGGAAGGCGGACACCCACAAGAAGATGACCGAGTTCTAGGGCCCCGACACGTGGCGTGGACAGAGCTCAGGGACCCCGGCTCCCGCTGCCTTCAGGAAGACCAGCTGTCGCTCGACAGCTAGAATGCCACCGGAAGAGGGGCCAGCCCTCACAGTTGGCCTTCTTGCCGGCCTCGGGCATGTGGCCACTGCTGAGAGGAGACAGGCTGCAGGGGTCCCTGTCAGGTCCCTTCCTGACACTTCCTTGACCATTGAGCCCACCTACCAGTGTCCTGGGCTGTCTCCTGAGCAAGGACATTAAAGTGACTTTGTTGCAGTGTCTTTTAGTGGAGGCTCGGCTGGCTGTGGGGACTTTGAGGAGGAGGGGTCTTTGCACCGGGTCACGGGGCTGGGCTGGAGGGGTCCTGAGTGAGGGTGCTGCCCAGCACCCTGCCCAGAGGCAGAGGGCCCGGGAGGACGGGCATCCTTGCTGCTCTCCCAGATGCGGTCACAGCCTAGGGTGCCCCCCACATTGCCTGACACCCATAGACAGGTGAGCCCGGTGCTGCAGTGATGGAAGGAGACCGTGGCTGTGCGGGGCCAAGAGGGAGCGCCGTTATCGAGGCAGGAGGACCCGGTGGGGCGGGGGGTGTTGGCACCCTGGGTCAGTGCCCGCGTGTTTTGTCGCCCACATGCACCCACTGCATCGTGGGTGGAGACAACAGGATTTAGGGCCTCCGATCAGCACCAGCTCGCAGCACACCCCTGCCAAGCCCCGTCTAGGCCCCAGGCAGGGCCACGGCAGGTGGGTGAGGCTGCCGTGGCGGCTGCGTGGGAAGACGCGGCGTGGTGCACGGGCAGGAAGTTAGGTGGGGAGCTGGGCCAAGGGCGACACAGGCCTTGCGGCTCGAGGTGCCCAAGCTGCCCGCCACCCTAGGTGCTGAATGGGCCCTACCAGGTCAGGGCATTGGGACCTGGGCCCTCTGGTGAGGAAAGCCCACTCCCTGGGTCTGAGCAGACCGGCCCCCACTTTCGGAGATAGCTCCACGCTGCTGGCCCCTCACCTCCGGCACCTGTGCCAGGACTCCAGGAAGCGGACGTCCGATGGCAGGGGCAGTTGGAGGGGAGGGATGGAGAGCCGGGGTGGGGTGGTCAGTGTCCAAAGCAGCCCTTCCTGCCTGCTGACCCCCAGCTTTCCAGCCTCCCAGGGGGTCAGTCTCTGTAGTGGACAGCTAGGGGGCATCACCTGGACAGGAGCCATGCCTGGGCAGGACGTGGCTGTAGGTGAGTCTGTGGCCTGTGGCTTGCTAGCCTGGGGTGTGACCTGGGGGCCTCCCCGGCTCTCAGGTTTGGCCTCAGTGACCACAGTGGGGCCTTGGCCAGGTCCCAGCTGCCCTGCCCCTCCTCAACTGGCCGTGCTTGGACATCACTTGAGTCATCTTTGCCAACTCAGGTCCTCATGGGGGCCAGACAGAGCATGCCTCACCCCTCACCAGCAGCCCCTGCGCAGAGGCGGGAGGGTAGGCGCTGAGGCTGTGTCCCCTCGGCCTCCATAGGAGAGAGGGGCTGCTGAGCCCTGGGGTTTCCTGTGTGCTGAGTCAGAGCACGGGGTGGGGGACCTTCTGGCAGCACAAGGCGCGCGTGCGCGCGCGCGCACACACGCACGCGCGCGCGCGTCCCTACTGGCCTTGGACCGGAGGCCGACGCCTCTGACCCGCACCTCTGCCTCCCCGCTCTGATGACCCTCTTGCACCCAGGAAGCGGGCACAGAGGCAGCTGTCTGGGCCACAGAGCAGTGTAATGCCAGCAGAAGCGGTGAGTGCCAGGGTGTCCCTGGGGCCAGCAGGGGACCGGCCAGCCTTCCTTGCCCCCAGTCACTGCTGAGACGACCCTACCACTGCTCCCTCGGCAAGTCGGACACCAGACTGCACGAGCTGCACCGCAGCTGGCTCTGCAGCAGAGGTGAGCTGGTGGAAGGGCTGGGGCCTAGCAGCGGGCAGGCGTCCCCGGACCCCTAAGTAATCTCTGCCCTGCCCCCACCCTCAGCCCCACAGCCTGCCAGCATGGATCTGCGCCCACAATGGCTGGAGGCGTCCAGAGGCACGACGTCCAGGCCCCCGGCAGCCTTCCCACACCAGGAGCTGCCCCTGGTCACGCCCTCCACCGGCCCTGAGGCCACCTATTCCAACGTGGGGCTGGCTGCCATCCCCAGGACCGGGCTGGCAGTCACCTCTGGGGTGTGGGCAGGGGCACAGCTGACCAGCAGCTGTGCCAGGCCCGGTCCCGAGGCCAGACCCGTGGGGGCTGAGTATGCGTGTGTCCAGAAGCTCAAGGGAACAGATAGGGGCCCCCGAGGCCTGGAGCACGGGAAAGCTGAGGCGACCCCAGCTGCTCAGGTGAAGTGAAGGGTGTGAGGTAGGGTGGGCGGGACTGGGCAGATCCTCGGCCGAGCGGGTGGTGCTGAGCCCTCCCTGGACTGGCTTCCTCTCTCCAGGTGGACATCCTGTATTCCAGGATCAGCAGGCCTAAAAGGAGGGACCCAGGACCTTCCACAGACCAGCCAGGCCCCAAGGGCGGGGAAGCGAGTTTGGCTCTGGGGAGGGACCTGGTCTACGAGGTCCTCCCTCTCAGGGGCCTGGGCGTGGACAAGAGCCTCCTGGAAAACATATATGAGAGCATCCAGGGGACGGAGGCCCCCGGGCACCTGGAACCCCCCAGCTCCAACTCCTACCAGGAGAGGACATGTGCAGGGCATGGAGACCCCCTGCTTCCTGTCTAAGCCTGGGGAGGGGGTCTTCATCCCCTCTGCCCTGAACACCCAGGTACAGATGATCCTTCCTCCAGAGTGGGGTGCGACCCCTCACTTCCCACAGAGTCCCCTCCCCCACACGCGGCTAACAGCACGAATTCCGGATAGCAGTGCTGTCAGCCTATGGGGTCCCTAGGGTCCTGGCTGCCATGTCCTCTCTAGGGCAGGGTCTCAATAAAGCCCCAGCTCAGGGAGCATGAACACTGCTATACCTCAGCCTGCTCTTCTTGAAAGCCTGGGAGGCTTGGTGGGGTGGCGTCTGGAAGGAGTGAAAACCTCTCCTTGGGAATGGGCTTCCTCCCGCTGGGGGTGCTGGGTACCTGCGCCCTGTCACCTGGGGCCGCCGGCTGGTCGGGCTCAGAAGACCGAGTGGGGAGGGAGGCAAGCCCTGGCGGGCGGTCCTCAGGCCGAGGGGCTCCTCCGAGCGGTGAGCCGGCCCACAGGGTGGCTACCCCAAGGTGGGACCTGAACCCTGAACGACAGGGAAGGCTCCGCCACCCAGCCCCTGGAGTTACATAAGGGGCGCGGGAGGTGGGCAGTCGTGCGTTAAAGAATAACCTGCTCCCGGGAAGGCCGCCAAGGAGACGCGGCCTCCTCCCGGGTCCGGCAGCTCGCGCAGGGGCATCCCTCGAGGAAGCCGGCCCGCCCCGGCGACGGGGGCGCCGGGGCGGGGGCCGTCGGGCGGGCGGGCGGCAGGAGCCGGGCCCCCTCCCGGAGCGGCGCGGGAGCGGCCAGCGCGGGAGCAGCCGGCCAGGGGCGGGGTGTGGCCGCGGGGCGGTCCAATGGGCGCGGGGGGGGGCGGTCCAATGGGCGCGGGGCGGTCCAATGGGCGCGGGGCGGGCGGGGCCTCGGGCCGCGAGGAGGGGGCGGGGCCGGCCGGCAGCCTCCGGGCGGCGCGGCGCGGGCGGCGGCCGATCGAGGGCGGGGGTCGGTGGCCCGGCCAGCCCGGCCCAGCCCGGCCCAGCCCGGCCCGGCCCGGGGCCGCGTCCGGAGCGTCCGCCCTCGCCGCTGCAGCCTCGGTAACCGGCCGGCCATGGAGGCCGAGCGCCCCCCGGCGCCCGGCCCGGGCTGCGGGCGCCCCCCACTCCGCGCCGCCGGCCGGGACCCCGCGGCCGCGCCCGTGTCGGTGCCCGCGCCGCCGCAGGTACCGGGCTGGGGGCGCCGACAAAGTTCCCGCTGCGAAGATGGCGTCGGGCTGCACGAACTTTGGGCCCCGGGGCGGGGCGGGCGGGGGCGGCGCGTCGCCGCGCGTGTCCGTGGGTCCGGCGGGGCTGGGCCGGCGCCCGGAGCGCTTCCCGCCGCGGCGGCCGGGGGCGGGGCCGGGGGCGGGGCCGCACCGGCCGCAGCCAGTTTGGGGGCGGGCACCATCGGGTCGGGGTGGCGGTGGGGGTGGGGACTCGGCCGCTGCCCGCGCTGAGCCGGCCGCGTCCGCAGGGCCCTGCCGTGGAGTTCGCGCTGCCGCAGGAGCCGGAGCCGCGGGCCGCGGACCTCGGGGCCCCGGGGGCGGGGGCGGCGGGGCCACCGACGCCGTCGGCGCACATCCCGGTGCCAGGGTATAGGTGAGCCGGGGTTCGCGTGCCAGGCCGAGGGGGCGTGTGCACCCGTGCGCCTGTGTGTGCAGGGGTGGTGGATGGGGCGCGGGCTGGAGCCTTCCAGACCCCACCCCTGCGAGGGGCGCCTCGGTGGAGGGCAGGTCAGCATCCTGAACTGGGTTTCTGTCCTTGCCTTTCGGCTCTCCAGCCCTGGAGGAGTTAAGCAGAAATGACCCATGTGTCAGTATGCCTTGTTCCTCCCCAAACCCTGAGAGCCAGAGCGCAGAACTGGGAGGGGGCGCCTGTCAGCCTCTGTGCCCAGGAGGCTGTGAGGCCCGCGTGGAATCGACTGTCCAGGCATCCCGGGGCCCCTGATGGCTGTCTCGCCAGCTCTGTCTGCAGAGAGAGAAACCCTCCCAGGTGCCTGACACCCCGGGCTGGCTGCGCAGGCGGGGGCGGGCCCTGGCCTTGCCCGCTGGGGCCCAGGGACCCGCTTGTGCTTGGAGCCCAGGCTCCGCTGGCTGCTGCTGGCTGCTGGCTGCTCCCGCCCTCCCAGGTCTGGCGCTAGGCCCGCAGCTGCTGTTGCACAACCCTGGTTAATGTGTGATTGCGGGGAGGGCTGGCCTGGCCTGGCCCCACCGGCGGGGCCTCAGACCCCTGTCCAGCAGCAGGGTCTGAAGGAGCCACGGTGGAACAAAGCCCAGGCTGCAGAGAAGTCGGGCTTTGGAAAGACCCCAGCCCAGGCTTGTTCCCGGTGGTTCCTGGGGATTTGGAGCTCGGCAACCCGAGCTGGAGGTGGAGCTGGGCCTCCTGCCCGGCTCCTGGAGTGAGGGAGCTGGGTGCACACACGTGCCCAGGCCTGCACGTGTGCCGGGACGGGGACGGGCCTGGAGTACTTCTTGGGCCCTACCCACCCCTCCACCCCTCCACCCCCCATCCCCATCTCCTCCAGAGCCCCCCCAGGAAAAGCCCGGCTGGACGAGGTCATGGCTGCTGCAGCCCTCACAAGCCTGTCCACCAGCCCCCTCCTGCTGGGGGCCCCGGCTGTAGCCTTCAGCACAGGTGAGACTTAGAGGCCTGGCTTGGGGTGGGGGGTGCCGGCAGGGCTCAGGACCACTGTCCCTCCAGGACCCTACAAGCTGCTGTGGGGCAGGCAGAGCCGCTCACCTGGAATGCCATCTTCTAAGCGCATCCATCTCCTGAGGCCTAAAGCGACATCAGGACCCCCACGGCCCCTCCCTGCGGCCAAAGCTGCAGTGCCCCAGGCCTGCAGGCCTCCGTGACCTGTCCATCTCCACCTGGCTGGCCAGGCAGCTCCCCACCCCGTGCTCTTCTGGTCTTCCTTCTCTGTGCTGGAGAGGCTCGTCCCCGGGCTGCCGTGGTCAGCTCCTCCCGGCCACTACCTCCTCCAAGAGGTTCTTTGCCCTCCAGGCTCACCTGTGGACAGGTGAACAGGCGGAGGTTTTGCACTCAGGGACTCGTAGCCAGCAGCGTCTGCAGCACAGCCGTGGCCCCCAAAAGTCCTGATGCCGGCACCGGTGTGTGTGTCCGCAGAGCCCAGCTTGGAGCCTCGGAGGGAGGCCCCGGTGCGGCCGCCGGGCAGCAGCGGCAGCAGCGGGGATGGGGGCTGGGGCCCGGCCAGTGACCAGTCCTCTCCATCTACCCCGTCGCCCCCGCTGCCACCTGAGGCAGCCCACTTCCTGTTCGGGGAGCCTGCCCTGAGGAAGAGGAAGGTGAGCCAGGGCAGCCCTTGGAGCGGGGTGGACGTGGGGGGCGCCGAGGCTGACCGCCCCCTGTCACCCAGAGCTCGCTGCAGGGGCTGTTCCAGTGTCTGTGGAAGCGCTGCGGGAAGGTGCTGAGCTCGGCGTCAGGGATGCAGAGACACATCCGTCTGGTGCACCTGGGGTGCGGCGGGGCCGGGGGTGGGGGAGGGGCGGGGGGCGCCAGGCAGGCCCCTGCGTCAGCTCGCACCCCACCCCCCGCCCCCCAGCAGGCGGCAGGCAGAGCCAGAGCAGAGCGACGGCGAGGAGGACTTCTACTACACGGAGCTGGATGTCGGCGTGGACTCGCTGACCGATGGGCTGTCTGGCCTGACCCCGGGGTCCCCCACGGCCTCCGCGCCGCCCGCCTTCCCCCGCCTGGAGCCGCTGGAGCCCCCGGCCCTGCCCAGCCTGCTGCGCCCGCCCGCCCTGCCCCCACCCCCGGTGCTGAGCTCCCTGCCCGCCCCCCAGGTGTGCGCCAGTGGCCCCGCTTGCCAGGTGGGTGAGGCCTCGGGTGGCTCTGGAGGGGCGCGAGGCCACAGCGGTGTCTCCTCTCAGGGCTGCCTGGCACCCGTCCACCCGGAGCCACAGCCCATCCCGGTCAGGGCCTGCGCGCCCGCCCTGCCCGCCAAGCCCGGTGCCAACCCGAGGTGCGTGTGTGTGTGTGAAGGGGCCGGGGAAGGCACCGGGCAGGAGGCTCCCGGCCCGACAGCACCCCATGCCCCCCATGTGTCCCCCAGGAAGCCCCGAGGTGACGCCAGGAAGTGCCGGAAGGTGTATGGCGTGGAGCACCGGGACCTGTGGTGCACGGCCTGCCGCTGGAAGAAGGCCTGCCAGCGCTTCCTGGACTGAGCCCCGCCCGCCGGGGCCTCTCCTAGCTGCAGGGTCTTCTTTCTAACCCGGGGGGGGGGGGGCCCGGGCCCCACCACTCAAAGTGCCTCTGAAGAAACCAGCCTCTTGGCCTTTTGCACTAAAGCCAAACCTCACAGCTGTCCCCTTGGCCTGGGGTCCCCAGGGGTGGCCGCCCCCCACCTGTCGGCCCTGGACTTGTCAGGGGTGTGACGGGCCCCGCTTTGGGGCCACATGGGGCCGTCCTCGATGCACTTTGAGGGGTGTCGGGGAGGGGGCGCCCCTGCCCGCACTTAATCTGACTGTTTGAGGGCCCGGGTGCACATTTGTACCGTGTTTGCCAAGCTCAGGTGTCTCACGTCTGGGCTGAACCAGGCGAGGAGTAACATTAAAGATTCGGGATTTTTCCAAAAGCTGTGTCTGCCTCCTGGGGGGAGGGACACGGAGCCGGGACCCCGCCATGGGCAGGGATGGCGGTGGGCAGACAGGAGGCCAGCAACCAGGCCACAGAGGGCTGGGGGTGGGGCTTACTCTCTGGCCCCCTCTGCCCAGGGTGAGGCCGGAGGAGGAGATGCTGTCTGAAACACACACGAGGCACCTGCTCAAGCAGCAATTTCCCAGTTTATTGAAAGTGATCGCTTTGCAAGAAAGTCTAACTAACCCCGTCACAGAAAGGAGACCCACAGGCGGGCCCGGAGTGCGCCCGCGGACAAGAAATCTCAAGACCACTAGGGAGGAGGTGCTGTTGGCCGTTGACGGCTCCGGGGAAGCAGGCGATGGCCGTGATGTCCCACTGACCAGTTACAAAAGACTCCCCCAAATATGAAACACATCTCCAATACAAACACAGGTTTATAATAATTCATATAAAGTCGATATAATATAGATTATCCCCAGAAAAAAATCAACAATCTTCAAACACTGCCCTTTTTCTGTTTCGTTTGTGTTGACAGGTTGAAAGCATGTTGAAAAAATAAATATTTAAGAAAAGCACACACACAGCGCCCTCACTACAAGTAGTTCTAAAAAGGGCCACATACAAAACACAATATAGGATCTAAAAAATAAAAACACCATTAAGTATGGCTTTCTTAAGAGTTGCACATGTCACAGAATGAGCGAAAATAAGATTATCTTTCATATAATATTGCAAAAAGTTCCAGTTTTTGCATTTTTTCAGAGTTCTCTTTTTTAAAAAGGAAGATGTGCAAAGTTGGAAGCAGTAGCTGTGTTCTTTCAGTTGAGGTCCCTATCCAGTCCTGGCAGTGTTGTGACTGTTCCCAAACCCAGAGTTCAGGCATACAACCCGGTCAGGATCCAGAGCTTGATACAAAAATCTTGGTTCCCCGCCCCTCCCCCACCCCCAAAGACCTTGCCGCCTGATGGACCGCGTCCCACATCGGCGTTGCAGACACCAAACACAGACGCACACAGACGGAAAGGTACAAAATGTGAGATGTGATCTACACGCTTTTCCGCTTCATAAAAAAATATTTATTAGTTTAAACATTGATTTGGGAAAAAAAAAAGATCACGTTAAAAAAGAAACCTTCGTTACACGTCTTTCCCTCCACGCCTCTGGAGGCGATGTGTTCGCCTGCATCTCTGAAATCCAGCTCTCGAGTTAACCGCACACGAGAATAGTGAACACACGGGGCTCGGGGGCGGGAGGTGGGACCCTCGGTTTTCCAGGGTATTGTTTTGAGGAAGAAAATGCCCTTGTGGCACTGAGGGCCCCGTTAAAAGTCAGCCAGGACGGTCCAGAGCGGGAGTGAGCAGGTCCTGAGTGTGGCGCAAAGGTGGCCCGGGGCGCGGGCGGCGGGCTGAGAGGTGGCCCCGTACAAAACCCAGAGACGCTTGGCAGCAAAGGTCTGGTTTCCAAACGCATTTGATAAGAAAGTGAGTCTGTTTATAAAAGGGGTTAGAAAGTGGGGGAAAGGTACACAGTGGGGAGCCCCACTGAGGGGCTCAGCTGGGCCCCACTGTGAAAGGCAGACCGGGGCACCGGCCCCGGAGGCACCCCAACCTGCCCTGGGCTCCTGCCCCCGGCCCGGCCCGGCCCGGCCCTTCCCTAAGTATGCCGGCGTTGAGGAGTTCGCAGCGTCCCCAGCTGAGGATGGGAGGGCAGCCCTCTTCTGACTGAGAGAAAGGTGGCTATGTTTAAAACAAGGCAAGACAGAAAATGAAGCTGCGACTCCTCCCCGGGCAGGGCTTCAAGGACAGCACCCGTCCGTGTCCACGCAGCCAGCCACTTACTAAGGAGGATTCTGTGGGATTTGCCTTTCTCCACCTAGAAAGAGTAGATGGGACCCGGGAGAAATGCAGTAAAGCCACTCGGCTTGCAGGCTGTGGGGAGAGAGGAAATCAAGCCAGCGTCTCCTTCGGCTCCAGCTCAGCACCCAAGGGGCCCTGGCACGGTGTCCCGCAGCGGCTCCCAAGCGAGGCGGGTGGAGGGGATGGAATGTACGTGTCATGAGCCTGAAAGGGAGACGGGCCGGGGTTGGGCCCACAGTGTCCTCACAGCACACGGCGGGACCCCGGCTTCTCAGAAAAAAGATAGAGAAGGGGTCGTAAGCGTGTTTAAAAGACGGCGAGGGGGCTTGGGAAGAAACCAAAGGAAAGACAAGTCTGCGAGTGTGGTCGAGCGGGAAAGATAACGCCAAACAGAACCATGTCACGTGCCAGCCTCAGTTTCCTTAGCTACTCACGGAACTGGGGCCCGAGCACCTGGGGAGGGGCGGCCCCCGCAGGCGGCGTGAGCAGCAACGAAGGCAAGCCGCCCGGAGCGGTCAGCAGGAGTGGCCTGGGCGCGGCAGGACGGGAGGGGCGGAGGGGCGAGCCGGCCCAGAGAAGTGCACACAAAGAAAGAGGAGGCCCCTACGGTGGGAGCACCTGGGCCCCTGCCCAGCTGCCTCGGGGCGGGGGTAGCACCTGGGCCCCCTGCCCAGCTGCCTCGGGGGTGGGTAGCACCTGGGCACCCGGGCCGAGGTCGGCTGCTGCTGTGTGTTGAGCACCAAAGCCCAGAGGCGGGGGGGCCGCGGGGCTTTCTGGACGCCAGACCTGGATCTCGCAGGCTGCCACCGGACGGCACAGCCCTCGAGGGCGGGGGCAGTGGCAGCCGCCAGCAGTGACCCCACTGCTGAGAAGGGGGAGCGGAGGCGGGGGGACTCGGCCCTGGACGGGCCCAGGGTGAGGAGAACTCTCCTAACAGCTCCCGGACCCGGGCCTCGGGGCCACACTTGGGACCACAGCCAGCGCTGGCCCTTTCCGGACCACACGTCACGGCGCGTCCGACGCCAGACCGGTGCGTCCTGGGCACCCCTCATGCCCGCCCCGCGCCCCTGCTGGGGGAGGTGACAAGGGCTCTCCCTGGGCTCAGACCCGCCCCACGCGTGTCCCCAGCCCCACTCGCTGGGGCAGCGCCCGCCTCTGAGCCCCGGGTGTCCTCGAGGGGTGGGGGAGAGCAGGTGAAGGGGGCCCGGGGCGCACGCAGGCGGGGGCGGCCGCGGCCCAGTGCCCGGCCCAGCCTAGGAGATCCAGGTGAAGTCCTTGTCGGTGCCCCCGGCAGGGCTGCGAGGCCCCCGCGGCGAGTCCTCGACCTCCCTGTCGTCCCCCAGTAGTGCGTCCTCGGGGGCCAGGCCCACGTCGTCCTCGTCCTCGCCCAGCTCCTCTTCGCCCTCGCCGCGTGGGTCCTCGGGGTCCTCCAGGTACGGCCCGTCGCCCGCGAACAGCTCAGGAGAGCCCTCGGCGCCGCCGCCATCCAGGGGCCCGGCCCCGCCGCCACCCGCGCAGTCGGCACACACGCCGTGGCGCCGCGAGCCGTGCTTGATGCCCACGCTGGCGGCCGACATGAACACGCGGCTACACAGCTTGCACACGTACTTCTTGTCCTTGCTGTGCACCTGCGGGGGGACAGCGGTCAGTGCGGGGGGACGATGGTCAGTGCGGGGGGACGGGGGGATGGCGGTCAGTGCAGGGGGACAGCGGTCAGTGCGGGGGGACGATGGTCAGTGTTGGGGGACGATGGTCAGTGCGGGGGGACGATGGTCAGTGCAGAGGACGGCGGTCAGTGCGGGGGGACGATGGTCAGTGCGGAGGACGGCGGTCAGTGTGGGGGACGGTGGTCAGTGTGGGGGACAGCGGTCAGTGCGGGGGGACGATGGTCAGTGTTGGGGGACGATGGTCAGTGCGGGGGGACGGGGGGATGGCGGTCAGTGCGGGGGGACAGCGGTCAGTAAGGGGGGACGATGGTCAATGTGGGGGGACGATGGTCAGTGCGGGGGGACGATGGTCAGTGTGGGGGACGGCGGTCAGTGCGGGGGACGGCGGTCAGTGTGGGGGACGGTGGTCAGTGTGTGGGGACGGTGGTCAGTGTGGGGGACGGCGGTCAGTGCGGAGGACGGCGGTCAGTGTGGGGGACGGTGGTCAGTGTGGGGGACGGCGGTCAGTGCGGGGGGGATGGCGGTCAGTGCGGGGGGGATGGCGGTCAGTGCGAGGGGATGGCGGTCAGTGCAGGGGGGGTGGAGGTCAGTGCGGGGGGACGATGGTCAGTGCGGGGGGACGATGGTCAGTGTGGGGGACGATGGTCAGTGTGGGGGACGGCGGTCAGTGTGGGGGACGGCGGTCAGTGTGGAGGACGGCGGTCAGTGTGGGGGACGGCGGTCAGTGCGGGGGACAATGGTCAGTGTGGGGGACGATGGTCAGTGCAGGGGGGATGGCGGTCAGTGCGGGGGGATGATGGTCAGTGCGGGGGGACGTACTGTTAGTGAGTGGAGGGGGAGGTCTGGGTGGCCCAGAAGCTGAGATGTGGGTGGGTGGGGGCAGTCTGCTAGGCTGCTCAGACCCCTAGCCCTGGCCGGGGGCCGCTGCACAAAGCCGGAACACGCAGAAATTGCAGGTGCCGCCAGAACTCCCCCCACCCAGAGGGCTGCTGGGCACTAGGCCGGCCGTGCCCCCCCCACCCCGGGGGCTTGCTGCCCCCACACCTCCCAGCGAAGCAGGCAGAGCGCTCACCTCTGCCCGCCCCCCGCTTTTGCCCCATGAGGGGATGGCCAGGGCTCTGGCGGCTCCCGGCTTGGGCCTGGGGGGCCTGGGGGCACAGGTGATGGGAGCCCAGGACAGCAGTGACCGAGAGGGACTCGAGGCACCTGCCTTCTGGGAAGCCGTCAGGACAGCCGGGAGCTGGGCTGAGTGCCCAGCCCGCGGGGCGGCAGGGTCGGGGGTCTCAGGGGGACCGTGATTGCTGCTTGAATGCTGCCTCCTGCCTCTCTGAATTCTCCAACCGACGGGCCTGGCCGAGCGCCCTTGGCTTCCCAGCTCAGCGGTCCCGCAGACCACCGTGAACGTCTGCCCCGTCACAGCCTTCCCTGAAACCCGACCACGAGGACCTACGACTGCTGCCAACCAGCCTAGGCAGGCGAGAGGCCGGATGCGCCCTGGCCGGACGTCAGGAGGAGCTGGGCCGCCTCACAGGTTCTGATTCCAGAAACGAAGCCTCAAGTCACTCGGCTCCCGGGACCCTTCCTGGGTCTTTTTCATTTGTTACATTTTAAACCCAGGGCTTCCGGGACCCCAGTCTGGTCACAGCAGGGCTGGGCAGTGGGGACAGCTCCCAGGGAGCCACGGAGCCTGTCCTCCGGAACCAGATGGCTGGACACTCGTCCCAGTGAACACATGGATGGGCGGGGAAGGATGTGGGCGCCGTGGAGACCCAGAACTCGGCTCCACAGGGAGGCGGCTGCTGAGACTGCCCACCCACCCCCTGCCCCCTGGCTAAGCCTCCCGGGGCGGGTGGGGCAGGAACAAGCTGCCCTTCTGCCGTCAGGGGAGGTTCAGCTGCCTCCCAGCCCTGCAAACCTGCCCGTCGGGGGGAGTCCGCCAGCCTGGGCCCTGGCTCCGAGGGCTGCCTCCCCCTCCAGCTTTTCCACCTGGCCTCAGGGAGCCTCCCCGGGGAGCCCAGCCCCAAATGAGGCCCAGGCCATGGGCTGTCCCTCGCTCCCTCGTGTGGCTCACCCCGTTGGGGCCACCCCTGAGGTCTCGCCTCGGCCCCCCTCGCCGCAGGGATGTGGCCCCTCCACCCCTCCTGCTGGTCAGAGGATCAGGGTGCTGCGGGGGTCCGGCCCAGCCCGTGTGGCCCTGAGGCCCCCTCACTCATGACATCACCCCAGCGTCCTCTCCCCACCCATGCCCCAGCCGCCTGGCCTCCCTCGTTTCTCACCCACCCAAGAGTTCCTCACGCTGTGTTTTGGTGAATCTGCCTCCCTGTTTCAAGGGTGACCTTTTCTATTACTTCCTGGCCAAGCAAATTCATCTGCGCAGCACCTGTTCCTGAGCTGCGAGCCAGGCCGTCAGAACCTTCCAGGGGCTGCTGGGGAGAGAGGCCAGGGTCCCACGGCAACTGCAGGGTGGGGCACGGAGGAAGTGGCCACGTGGCAGGAGCCGGGGGGCAGGGGCAGGGTCCTGGCAGGTTAGGGAGCACCTGCAGAGGCCGGGCTGGAGCAGAGGGGGTCCCAAAGGGGAAGCTGAGGAGTGGGGCTGCGGGGCGATGTGCTCACCTGCCCTTCTGCACCTGGGGCCGGGGGCAGAGCTGCTCAGGAGGGATGTGGGCTTGGGGTGCCTCCCCGCTGTCCTGGTCTTTCCCACTGCCGGGCGGACCCCACTTCAGGGCTTCCCGTGGCATCCTGGACAGCCCAGGGCCCCATCCTGCCCGGACACCGCAGCACCATGCAGAGCGTGCCCTGGACCGACCCTGCGCTGACCGCACGCTGACCCCATGATGACCCCATGCTGACCCACGCCGAGCCCCCACTGGCCACATGCCGGCCCCACGCGGCCCTGCGCCCGCTCACCAGCGTGTGCCGCTTCATGTGCTCGCGCCGCGTGAACTTCTTCCCACAGATCTCGCAGGGGTAGGGCCGCTCGCCCGTGTGGGAGCGCATGTGTCTCTTGAGGATGCACTGGTGCATGGCCGAGAAGCTGCAGTAGGGGCAGCGGAACTTCTTCCTGATGACCGTGAACTCGTTCACTGCAAGACAGGTGGTGGCCGGTCAGCCTGCGGACCCTGCACAGCCCACCCGCCGCCCGCGCTCGGCTGTCCCGTGGGGCTGGGGGTCCAGAGCCTCCAGTCAGCCTGGCCCAGAGCAGAGAGGGCTGCTCCCACGTTCTAAGAAAGCACGCTTCTCACATCAGCCAGTACCTCCCGTGTCAGCCCCTAAAACACACGAGTGCACGCGCGGAATCAACAGACACGGGAGCGCGGACCCGTCTCCACCCCGTCCACATGTCCACACGGCGCAGCCAGGGCAGGGGTGCCACCTGGTGGACACGGCCCAGCGAGAGGCCACCAGCCCCCGATGCACAGCAAGCTGTCCCTCCCCATGTTTCGGGGATACCCTGGGCCCCCGGGCCGGGGCCACATTCCAGGGGGCTGGGGGAGCTCAGGGGTTGGGGTCCGTGGGGTCAGGCCCGCTCTGCGAGGCCCCCGGGCACTGGGCAGCTCACCCCGAGTGACGCCCTTTGTGCCGAGCACCCGCGGACACCACAGTGACCCCCTCTTGAGCCTAGGGGCATCCATCGAGGACTCGGCCCTAAGGCCTCCCCGGCTGGTCGTCCCCAGCTCGCCAGGGCTGCTGGGAGCCCCCAGGTGCTCGATAGCACTTCGTCCAGGTGGGGAGCCCGGGTCCATGTCTGCTCTCGGGCCTCTGGAAGCGGACCCAGCCCTCACCCCACCCACAGCGCTCACCGGCCACACCCCAGCACCTGCACCCAGGGGACAGACCAAGGGTCCCGACGGTCAGGCCAAAGGCAGGCAGGGGGAGGAAGGCACAGCAGCAGCGGGAGCCCCGGTCAGACCCCACGAAGGGTCCGTGCCTGCCGGGCCCCGGCCACGCCCACAGCTGCCCCCGGAAGTGCCAGAGGGAAGCAAGAAAACAGAGGCTGCAAGTGACCCAGCCCACGGCGTGCGGAGAAGCCGGGGAAGCCAAGGTGACCCAAGCCGACCCCTCTCACTCGAGGGAGCCGGCCGGGCCGCTGCACAAACGACGGGACGGCTCCATCCTGCCCAGCTCCCCCAACCCCGGGCCACCCCGCACATCACACGGGGGCAGGGTCCTCGCCGCCATCTCCGCGAAGCGTGAAGCGTGCCCCAGGCCTCCAATCCATTCCGGTGCTCAGACCCAGCCCCGGGCAGGTCGCCATGGAAATGGTGCCAACTGGAAGGTGCACTGCAGTGACACGGAGCCCAAGGCCCTGGACGCACCCAGGTGCCCTGAGCATCGAGAGGTTGGCGCTCACTCTGCGCCTCCATCCCTGAAACACACCAGGCAACACTGGGTGTAACGTTTTATTTTGCTTCTTAAGCCGTACATTTTCTCCTGAGACATCTTAAAGGGTGCCTAAATAATCAAGCAACCAGATTTCTTGATCTTCCAGAACACGGGTCAGTGAGGCCGTCTGCAGGGCCTGCCAGGAGCCTGGCCATTCTCATGGACCCAAGAGCTCTCACTCTGTCATCTCCCGCACCCACGGATGGCAGGCACCAGGGACACACCGCCCAGGATGACCCCTGTCCACGCGCAGGCCAGACAGCTTCACCAGGGGAGGCCATCACGGCCGCAAAACGGCTGTGCGGACCCCATCACAGCTCATGACCGATGCCACCCCTGGGGCCCAGCCGCCCGCTTGCCTGACGGTGTCTGTGCACCCAGAAGGGGCCCCACGTCCCCACAAAGGCTGGGCAGTCACCAGGTGTCTCTGAGAATCCAAGCCCTGTCCTAAGAAGTAAGGCATTTTCTCACGTGGGGGAGCTTTCGACATGCATGTGGCTGGGAGCCGGGGCAGACGAGAGGCGAGAGGCATGGACAGTCGCCCGTACCCCTTCACGCAAGGCGGCCACAGTTCACAGCATGACGGCTGTGACCACATTTTCGTGCTACGATTTTTAACTGTTAAGTTCTTAAATGTGCGAGTACACCATGATTTGTTCAACAAACATGTAAAGTGTTTCCATTTTTTTACCCTTGTGAACAATGCTTCAGCAAAGTGCTTACAAAGGAACCTTTGCCCCTGGAGAGAAATCCTGAGAAGTGGGCCATGCCGGCCGTCGGGCCCCGTGGGCCACGCACCCTCAGTCCTCCCGAGGGCCAAGGCCATGGTCCGGTACGCGGGACACAGATGGTGGTCACCGCTGTTAGCAGAGCTGCTCCCTGCAAGGCTGTAGGCCGGGGTCCCAGCTGCAGGGGCGACCAGAGCATCCGGCAGCTCTTGGACCCACGAGGAAGCAGCCCTTCCCGGGTGGCAGCTCCAGCCTCCCCACGGAGGGCCCGCAGACAGGTGGGTCCGGGTGAGGGTCCAAGACAGGACAGAGGGAAGGGCACCTAGCCTGGCACGTCTGGATGGACCGCACCTGGCAGCCCCCACTCTACGTCTCCCTTCCTGTCTGACCACCAGGCCCGGCCCAACCCGCCTGGTCGACGAGGCAGCAGCACGGCCCTCCACACCTGCCTCCCGCCGGTTCCCCCAGCACAGACCCCGGTTTTCACGTCAGCACGGAACACAGCAAGTGCACCACCCACTCTGGGATGGAAAAGGCAGGTGAGGAGACAAGCTTTTAGGTTATTTTATTTCAAATAACTTTTTTGAGTTATTTTCTGCTTTCTATTTTGCTTCTATAAACATAAAATTAAAATCTGACTTATTTACTCTAGGCTGCATTTAACAATTCAGACCTACATGTTAAAAAAACACTCATCTCTGAACATAAGTGCTGTACTTTTTCCCCAGAAACACAGTTCAGCTGCGCGAACATGAGCGTGACCCCCGCCCCACGCCTCCACTGGGCACACAGCTGCAGGCTTCTGAACCTACTGCGCCATCAGGGAAGTCCCAGATATCCACGAACTGGGCAGCTTAAAGCACCAGACACCTGTCCTCTCTGTCCCGGAGGCCATACATCTGAGGTCAAGGTGTGGGCAGGGTCGCACTCTCTTCAGAGGCTCCAGGGGAGGGTCCTTCCTGCCTCCTCCAGCTTCTGGAGGCCCAGGCGGCCCTGGGCTTGTGGCTGCATCTCTCCCGTCTCTGCCTCCGTCTTCTCATAGCTTCTCCTCTGTGTCTGTGTCTCCTGTCTCTTATAAGGACACCCATCACTGGATTTAGGACCAACTGGATATTCCAAGGTGATGTCATCTTAAGATCCTTAATTTAATTATGTCTGGAAAGACCCTTTTTCCAAAAAGGGTCACATTCACAGGTACCAGGAATTAGGATGTGTACGTGTCTTTTGGGTGGAGGGCACCATGCAACCCACTACTTTCATGAACAGTACTGAGGAAAGTTTTCATTGACTGTTATGATTAAAATAACTTCACATTGGGCTTCCCTGGTGGCGCAGTGGCTGAGAGTCCGCCTGCCGATGCGGGGACACGGGTTCGTGCCCCGGTCCGGGAAGATCCCACATGCCGCGGAGCGGCTGGGCCCGTGAGCCATGGCCGCTGAGCCTGTGCTCCACAACGGGAGAGGCCACAACAGTGAGAGGCCCGCGTACCGCAAAAAAAAAAAAAAAAAAAATAATAATAATAATAACTTCACATGGGAAAGAAGCTAACACTTCCATAACGCGTGGTTTACAGTCTATATGTCTTAGAAAACCTTTCAACGTCATGTAGTTTGACTCCCATAAACACACTAATAAAGCCTTAAAAATCCACATAGAGAAAAAGTAATTGAAATAAATGAAAAAGCACAAATAGCATCAAATTGAAACAGACACTCTCTACCCATCTGCCCTCAAAATGGAGCCCCTTTGTCTGGAACCAAGAGTCCAGGATGAACGGCAAGCTTGCAAATGAGGAAGTGACGTCAGACGCTGGCACCAGATTGTCTGAAGCATGAAGTGCAGCATCACTGAGCTACAACTTTGCAGAAACGCACATACGAGAAAACCACTCAGCAAAGCAGCCTGAGAGGAAGCCACGCCCCCGCGCAGCCCTGCAGAGAATCAGACCTGTCGTAAACGCCACTGACGCGTGAACGTTCCAGAACGATTTCACGACAACGCACAGGACACCAAGGGACCGCCAGAGAACAGAAGGCCCCGGCAGGTGGCAGGCGAGCAGAGGGGAGGCTCCTCCGGAAGGGCACTCAAGTCCTTAGTCCGTCACTGTCCTGGATTTGTACTCTTCCTCCGATCGTAATTCTCAAGACACTGCACTTCAAGTGCATTTCAGAAAGGGATTCTAACGTGGACCAAACTTTGTTCTTCCATTTATACATTCACGCGGCCGCCACTCATCGTGTGTCAGAACATAGTGAAGCTATGACGTGTCCACGTTACTTTCGGAAGGTTTTGAACCATACGTGACGCGCACACACCTTAAGTGTACCCCTCGGTGAGCTTTCACCTGCAGAAAGGCCTGGGAACCACCACCCGAACAGGACGCCGCACACCCAGGGGCCTGCGGCCGGTCAGTACCACGCACCCCAGGCGACGGCCGCTCGGCTACCCATCACCAAACGCTGGGCTACAACTCGGTCTGTGGGGACCTGACACCCAGGTGTGGCCTTGCTCGTTGCCATGTTGTCATCCACGTGACCACAGGACCCCGTGCCTGTTCAGCAGCGACGGGCAGTGGGCCAGGCTCTCACTTCTGCCGGACGCGCACCTGAGAAGAACATGTGGGCCCCAGTGGAATCAGCGTCTCCCAGCCACCGCCGACACCTCGCCCCGGTCATTCGCACGCCTTCTTCTGTGTCAGCATCCCCCAGCCACCGCCGACGCCTCGCCCCGGTCATTCGCACGCCCTCTTCTGTGACGTGCTTGTCACGTCTTCTGACCCTTCACTGAGCTGCTTTTCCTTTGATGTTTTATTCTTGGGGGTACTTTGTGTTTGTTTGCTTTTTTAATTTTCTGGCTGCACCGCATGGCATAGGGGATCTTAGTTCCCCGACCAGGGATTGGACCCGGGCCCCCTGCATCGGAAGCTCCAAGCCCTAACCACTGGTCCGCCAGGGAAGTCCCATATGTTAATTTTTTTAATAAAAAATTTTATCAAACTTTCATCGCGAGTGCTTCTTAAGAAGTTCTTAGGGCTTCCCTGGTGGCGCAGCGGTTGAGAGCCCGCCTGCCGATGCAGGGGACGCGGGTTCGTGCCCCGGTCCGGGAAGATCCCACATGCCACGGAGCGGCTGGGCCCGTGAGCCATGGCCGCTGAGCCTGCGCGTCCGGAGCCTGTGCTCCGCAACGGGAGAGGCCACAGCAGTGAGAGGCCCGCGTACCACAAAAAAAAACAAGTGCTTAAGAAACTTTGCCCATCACCATGATCACAAGCACCACCGTCCCCTGCGAACCACGTTTAGGTTTGTGGTCATTCCCATCTTAATTCTGAGGCAGGAATCAAGATTCATCCGCGCCAGCATCCAGCTCACTCGGGTCCCCATGATGGAAAGACCACCCGCCCCAGCGTCCTTGACGGGGCCCACATCACGGTCCAGTCAGACCCTCACCCACGGCCTCCTTGCCTGGCCCCCTCGGCCGCTGTCAGGCTGGGCGTCTGCCCCTCCTCCCCTGGAGCCCCCGCTGTCTGCGTTGACCCTGTTCCCAGTCTCTGCACCCTGCGGCGTCTGGGGCCCTGTGACCGCGGCAGGGCTGCCCTCCCGGGGCGGGGGGGTGGGGGGCATTCCAAGAGATGACAAATAACCGGGCTGTGAGCACAGCTTCCTGGCGACCAAGCCAGAGCCACCCTGTCCTCTACCAGCTCTCACACTCTGAGTCACAATCCCAGCCTGATCACCCCACGACCAGACAAGCAGGGGCAGCCCCGTGTGCCCAACGGGGCTGCCCTCTGCTCAGTTTTGATACACCGTGTTTTTCAGGGAAATTGCCCATTTCTTCCAACTTGTCAAAGGTATTAGCACAAAATTGTTCACGATATTCTCTTACTATCATTCTAACGTCTATAGGATCTTAGCAATGATCTTTTTTATACCTTTTATTGACAATCAACTTCCCTCTCTTTTTACAGATCACTGTGATAGGAGTTTGTCTGTTTCATTCATCTTTCAGTGCACCGGCGTTCGGCTTTGGTCATTTTTCTATTGTCTGTCTGCCTTCTGTTTCATTGATATTTGCTCTCTGTTTTGCTCCTCCAGCTTTCTTTGGGTTTAATTTGCTATTCTTTTTCTCACTTCTTGACCGCCCAAATTAGAACTTTCCTTCTTTTCTAGTAAGTGCAACTAGAGCTATAAATTTCCCTTAAATACCACTTCAGGTGTATCCTACAAGTTTTGATATGTTGAATTTTCATTATCATTCAGTTCAAAATATTTTATAATTTCCATTGTGACTTATTCTAGTATCTTTCTATTGTTGATTTTTTCAATCTAATTTCACTGAGGTTAGAGAGCACAGTCTGCATGATTTCATCCTTTGGGATTTGCTGAGACCTGCGTCACATTCCCGCTTGGTCTATCTTGTAAATGTTTCCTGTGCATTTGGAATGTTCTGCACTTGTTTGGTGCAATGTATGACTTGGTTAACCATGTTGTTACAGGCCAATACTTCTCTGAAAAAAGATGCAAAACTCCTGAACAAAATAGCAAGCTGAGTCCAACTGTACAGAAAAAGAACAGCATCTTGTGACTCGGTGGGTTTATTCCAGGAATTCCAGGTTAATATGTGAAAACTGTGTCCAAACCTTCTCCATCCTTACTGACATTTTGTATGCTGATCTATCAGTTACTGAGGAAATTTGTTAAACATTCTCAACTCTAATCGTGGACTTGTTTCTTTCTCCTTTCAGTGCTGTCAGTTTTCACTCCATATATTTAGAAAGCAAGCCTATGCGTTTCAGGGTCTGCGCTTCCCACTGAGCTCTCTCGTCATCGTGTAGTGGCCTTAGAGCAACACCCCTCCCAGTTTACTTTGCTGCTGACATCAACAAGCCTCTTTAGGCTGGTGTTTCCTTGCCTTCTCTTTTTTATCTTTTTGCTTGAAACCTTTCTGTGCTCTTATCTACAAAACATGTTATCTACAAACAACAAATTTTCTTTAAAAAGCAAGCTGATAATCTTTTCTTTTTCCTGCAGTGTTCAGTCCATTGGTAATAACAGGCTTATTAGTAGAGTTGGGTGACGTCTACCATCTCCCTATGTGTGTTCTATTCTGTCCTTTTATGGTTTTGTTCCTTTAAACTTCCTTGCTTGTTGCTTTCATATTAATCACGCATTATCCCATTCTTCTCTTCATAAGCCTTTGAGCTGTACGTGATGATTTTTGCCATTATTCATTGCAACTTTGTAGAAAAGGCAAGACTCATCCAACGGCCAAGCTCGCCGCCCCCGCCTCCCCGCTTTGTGCTGTTTGTGTCATGCGTTATGCTCCTATTTGAGTCAAAAACCCCACAAGGAGCCGTAAATATTGCCTTAAATGATTAAGATCTTTCTACAGAGGGCTGGTTTTTAGTACTTCTTGTCGGCCGGCAATGAATCCCCTCGGTTTTCTTTTCTTTGTGTGACATTGTCATCACGTAGCCTTGGTCTCTGGGGGATACTTTTGCTGGGTATAGAATACTGGTCTCGGCATTTCTGCAGCGCCTCAGAGACTAGCGCCATCGTTTCCATTGAAAAGTCAGATGTCAATCTCGATGTTGTTCCTCTTAATGTCTTTTTCCTCTGGCTGCTTCTAAGATTTTTTTTTTTAAAAAACCTTTATATTTTTAAATATTTATTTATTTATTTTTGGCTGTGTTGGGTCTTTGCTGCTGTGCGCGGGCTTTCTCTAGTTGTGGCGAGCGGGTGCTATTTTTCAATGCGGTGCACGGGCTTCTCATTGTAGTGGCTTCTCCTATTGCAGAGCATGGGCTCTAGAGCACAGGCTCAGTAGTTGTGGTGCATGGGCTTAGTTGCTCCGTGGCATGTGGGATCTTCCCAGACCAGGGCTCGAACCCGTGTTCCCTGCATTGGCAGGTGGATTCTTAACCACTGCGCCACCAGGGAAGACCAAGATTTTTATTTTTGTCTTTGGTTTTCAGTAGTTTGACTACAACATGCCCAGTTTTGTTTTTTGGTGGTTGTTTTATTTTAGTGTTCATCCTGCTTTGGGTTTGCTGAGCTTCTTGAATCTGTGGATTGATATCTTTCATCAGTTTTGGAACGTTCTCTGCTATTGTCTCTTCGGGTACTGCTTCTGCTCCATTTTCTCTCCTCTCTCCTCTGGACCCCAATTACACATGTATTAGACATTTGCACTGCTCCTCTGTGTGTCTTTGCTTGTCCCCATGCTTTTCTTTCCTAAGCTTCAGCCTGGATCCTCTCCATCGCTCTGTCTTCCAGTCTCCTCGTCCTGTCTCAGGTGGTACCCAGACTGCTGTAAACTACTTAATGGATCCCAGCCTCACACATTGTATTTTCAGTTCCAGCAGGTTCGCTGGACTCTTTTTTACAGATTCTTCCTTCCCTCAAGGACTGTAGCCTTCACGTCCCACCTGCACTGATTGCTCCCCAGGATGTGTGTGTGTGTGTGTCTATATTTGTGTATATGTGTATGTAAGTGTGTGTATGTATGTATATGTGTGCGTGGTTTTGGGAGGCCAGCTTTTCAGGTAGTTTTTGCCTGGAGGGTAAGCCCAATACAAGCTAGTCATGGTTAAAACTGGAAATTCAAATTTTATTTCAGAATTCTTTCTTTAAAATAAATTAGTGCCTTTTCTTAGCTCCTGAGTTATGTGCAACCACCAAACTGACAATGATCCAGACTGGATTCTTAAATATTTTAAATGCAGTCTAAACAGTAAGTTAGTATCCCCAATCAAGTAGGAGTCCCCATTTCTACACACATACACACACACATGCACACACACCCTACAGCACATGGTTGGTACACGAGTTTGTGAGGTCACCCAGTCACATTTTGTGAAAGTGGTAATAGGCCAGGAAGCCCACAGTAAACTTGTAGACATGGAGCAAGTTTTGTGGCAGTAAAGAGACCTAAATTACCAACCTTTTATTATTGCAATCCTTTGTATTCAAGAAAGATTAACATTACATATTGATAAATTTTTCAAAACTCTTTGAAATCAATTCCTGAGCCAGGATATTTCAATGAGAAATTCAATAAAATGTAAGCAATGGAATACCTAAATGAACTTGCTTAAAATTTCTTATGTTGGATGACAGTACTGTTTTAAGGGAAATAATATTAGAACTAAGAACAAACTCAGGGGCCATCTATCTTAAAATGTTTCCTATGTTCCCATCACTTTACCATCTATACATCTTTTTTAAAGGAAAAGATATTATCTCTCTTTCTCTCTATATCTGAAAAAGAAATTCAACTCATGTAAACTAAAAAATGCACCAAAACAGTTCATTCATTTCTCCCACCCCCACCCCTGGAAATCACCAAACTGTTTGTTCTCTGTACCTATGGGTTTTTTTGTTTTTGTTTTTTTTTCCGGTACGCAGGCCCCTCACTGCTGTGGCTTCTCCCATTGCGGAGCACAGGCTCCGGACGCGCAGGCCCAGCAGCCATGGCTCACGGGCCCAGCCGCTCCGCGGCATGTGGGATCCTCCCGGACCGGGGCACGAACCCGCGTCGCCTGCATCGGCAGGCAGACTCTCAACCACTGCGCCACCAGGGAAGGCCGGTTTGTTTGTTTTTTTTGTTTGTCTGTTTTTGTTTTTAGATTCCATATGTAAGTGAAATCATACAGTATTTGTCTTTCTCTGTCTGACTTATTTCACTTAGTATGATAAGCTCTAGATCCATCCATGTTGCTGCAAGTGTCATTATTTCATTCTTTTTTATGGCTGAGTAATATCCCACGTGTGTGTGTGTGTGTGTGTGTGTGTGTGTGTGTGTGTATACACACTGAATTTTCTTTATCCATTCATCCACTGATGGACACTCAGGTTGTTTCCATATCTTGGATATTGTAAATACTGCTTCAATGAACAAACCTCTTTCTTTTAGGTACAACGGAAACTTTCTGAAATGTCTTCATTATTTAAAAAAATTAACAAAGCCTTTTCGCACAACAGTGCGGGGCCTCTCCACAGGGCAGGCTTCCTTGCAGGCGCAGGTCACGCTCCACCCACGCAGGGAAAAGTCCCACAAGCGAGCAAGTAACAGGGAAGCAGCCACAGGGTCGCATCCCTGGGGGCGCAGGTAACCCAGGGCCCAACGTGGGTGGTGCACACGTGCATTCTACAACAGCGGAACCCCGTCTGGACACACAATCTCTGCGACCTAACAGCCAAAAATCCCACCGTGACCAGCAAAAAAGGAAAGGAAAGCTTCCTTTTCTCAGAAATGTTGTTTATATGCAAACAGGCACTTAATAAACCCTCTCAGAAGGAGTGACACCACCGACAGGTCTTTGAACTCCCGGGGACACTGCTCCGGTGAGGTCACCTTGGCAACAAGCATCCTGGGCCTCTCTCAAAGCCCAACTTTTCTCCATCTTCAGAACTCATCTAATGATTATAAAGACTGCAGGGACTGGGGCAGGTGGGCAGCCTGAGCTGCACGTGGACCACGCCCTGACCATGGCCACAGCCACAGGGGCTGGGAATGGGCCTGGCAACTCCAGGAATTCGGAACCTGGCGTGGGCCGCCTGCTTCCTTCCTAAGTCCACCTGCTGCTTGGCCAAGGGTCCTGGAGTCGCTGCACCCTCAGCCACCCGCAGACGTGGGCCCAACGTGTCCAGGGCGGCTGGACACCAGCAGGGACAATGTGCTCTTTCTGAGAGGCAGCCAGTTTGGTAACTCTGTCTCCCTCACATGCGGCAGGCAGGGCACTCCGAGGTCGTGGAGGCTGGGCTTCATCCTCACATCTTTCTGGAAGGGAACGGGCTCAGAGACCTTTTGTTCCAAGACCTGGCACTCCCCACTGCCTGGAGGCTGGAGGTACACCTGTCCTACCTGCCCACCCCTGGGCACTGAAAGGCCTTCACCAGGCCTGGTGCAGGATTGGGCAGTGGCCGTTCTAGAGGCTCACAGCGACGCCTGGTGCCGGCTCTGCCGTCACCTGCTGGCCACCTGGACCCAACGCCAGGCTGCCCGCGGCAGAGAGGCCCGTGCCAGCGTCCGCCCCCAAGTGCCAAGCGCCTGTTCCAGCCTGGCCGCCTCAAGACCATTGTCCGCAGCGGAGGCGTCCGTCTCCTTGGGGCTCCTTAGCTGACTTCAGGGTGGAGCCCTGGGCAAGTCCATCGAGGCCGTGAAAGTGCTCCTGGCCACACAATGAGCCAGAAGGAGACCCTGGTCATCCTGGCCGGGCCGGCGGACCCCGTGGAAACCCCAGGCACCTGCTGGAGCCACCTCCGGAGGGGCCCGTCCCTCGGCCCAGGCCTCCCGGTCCGAGGGACGTCGACCTAGAAGGAGAGACAGATGAGTCACAGGCCGTCGGGACGCGATGGAATCGGGAAGATTGGAGTGCAGACGCGCGTCACCCCCTACTCACCGTGTCCCCGTCCAGTCACCGCACGGAAACCGCCACGCGTCTGGAAAGGAAGCTGCAGTTAATTCTTGATGAACGGACGCGCGAAAACTCCACGTCAACCGAACGCCTGCCCCTCCCACCAAAACCATCCTGTTTTCAAACGCACGGGGAATAGCATTTGATTTATTTCAAATTACAAAATATGTGCTCAAGCTCTCCCTCCTTAAATATTTTTTCCTTCAGGGAAACAGTGGAACCTAACAGACCTGTCTTTAAATAAGCAGCTGTGACCTGAGGCACAGGAAGTGGATCTCAGACGCCTCGGGACTAACGCGCAGCCATCGGCACCGGGGCAAAACCTGGTGGAGACGGGCCAGCGCTGCTCAGTTTGAGGAACTGGGTTTTTAACCTGCTGCTGTATGAGTCTGTATATTAGGGGGGAAATGCCTCCAAAAACTATTTTAATTTAAATATCAAAACAGATTTAACTTCATACAACATGTTGCAACTATTACTGCAAAGCTGACACCTGTGTCACTTTGAGTGACATGGGGCCGAGGGGATTGTGGAGCAGAGGGTGGACGGGAAAGCAGCTGTGACCACACAGGCTCGCCCAGGACATGCTGAGCACGCGGGTTCTGGGGCGCCATGCCCACAAGGACATGCGCGGTGGACGGGCGTCTGGCCGGGGCTGCCCCGACGTGGCTGGCCGCCCTCCCGTCTTACCTGGGCTGGGGAGGTGGCCGGCTCCCTGGGCTCCGTCTGGCCGGTCCCCAGAGCGGGCATCCCGGGCTCTGAGTGCAGGAGGGTGGAGGGGCTGGAGGGAGGTGACTCGGGTTGGCGCCAGGCCCTGGGGACACAGGAAACGAGTCTCACCCACGTGAACGGACACCAGCTGGCGGGCTGTAGAGAGTTCAGGAAGCACCGTCCTTGGCTATCCTGCGGTGAGCCGTGCGCTGCCATGTGGCGAGGCCCGGATCTCGTGGGCGAGGGCGTTTGGGGGCTTCTATCAGCTCGCCACTCCCAAGCGCCAGGGTGTCCACACGTGACTTGTCTGGGGCGGGATCTCTCTCCCAGAAGCAACGTGATTACAATGGGGTGTCTGCACAGGAAGTCAGAACCCGTGGCGTGGACATGGCACACGCTCACCTGTGCTTGAAGAAGGATCTTCTGGAAAGTCCTTCGTGGTGTGTCGACCTGACTATTTACCTAAAAGGGTGGTAATACTTCCATCAAATGCCCTTTCATAAGAGATTGCTTAAGATTCCAGGATCAAGCCAGACTCAAGTAAAATCCTTGATCATTTTAAACACCAGAAGGAAATACTCTTTCAGCCACAATCAGAGCGAACTCAGCTGCCACTGTCCCCTGACAGATGTCGGGGGCGTCCCCGGAGAAAAGCTGGGCGGGGGAAGCCCGCGGCTGGTGGCCCCCCGGTCCAGGGCAGACCCCGCCCGCCACCACCCCAGGTCTGAGCTCTCCTCCATAGCAGCACATCCTTCCAGCCAGACAGGGCAGCACTGCCCATCGCCGTCAGGAGGAATCCTCGACTGCTGCCGGAGCCGTGGTGGCGACGTGCGCAGGACAGTCGGGGTTTCTGGGAGTTTGGGGACGGCGCCGCCCCTCGGGCACTCAGCCCCCAATACCCAGGGCGGCTGCTTCATCTCCACTTCATCCCCGTGAAATCAAAGTTACTTGTGTTCTCTCAGCATTTTTCAAGGTCCCTCCCGGATCAACACACACCCACAAACACAGCTCAGGGAAATAGCTCCATTTGTGTGCCATGAACATGCTGGTCACGGTTTCTATTCAGTGAACAGTGACTTTTAACCGGTGGGATGCCAGCCGCCTGTTGCAAACGTAATAAGAGCAAAAGAATCAACTTAAACCGAATCAAAACAAAAAGTACAAAAGTCCTCTTATGGAGAAATCAGTTAAACAGTGATGATCCAGCAACGAAACCATCTGTGGAACTTAATTGCCAAGCCAAACGCTATCAGACTTGGGAAAGCAAGGAAAGTCGCTTTTTCTCGGAGGCTCCAGAACCTTCCAGAAAGGACCATCGGTTACGGCTCTGCACAGCCTGCGGATTTGCTGCATTTAATTTGAACATCTGCGACCACCACCCCTTTCTTCTTCAACACCGCATGCCCGGCAGGCCACGCTGACACACTGCAGGGCTCGCCACCTCAAGACCAGGACGACCCAGCAGGGCTGAGAGCCCCACTCAGCACACCCCACACCACACAGCTGCCACCGTCAGACATCACGACGGGGACGTACCCTCCCCCTGTTCCTCCAACCACGAGTCATGGCTACTGGGACGCCAGTCCTACGGGCCCCCCAATATCACAAAACGAAAGGCTCAGCCCTGGAAAAATCTTGTTAACAACCTGAGGAACCTGGGGGCCGGAGCCAGGAAATAGCCCCCCCAACGCCCTCGAACCAGACCAGGGGCGAGGGACCCCCAACACAGCAGCGCAGGGCTCCCATCTCCCTTCCGGGCCTCCCCAGAGGAAGTGCGCCAGGCTCTGCACCCACCGAGCTTGGGGGTGTCTCCATACTGGAGCCCGGGGGGCGGTGCCACTGCTTTGCCGTCAGTAGTGCCCAGTGTGAATCCAGTTTTCTCCTTTGAATGTGTTTTTAGGTCCCCTGTGCTCCCCAGACTGGGGGTCGCCTGGGCTCAGGGCTCACGTCGCCACTGGGCGGCACCCAGGAGGGGTGGGCGGCACCCAGGAGGGGTCTCCCCATCCGCACGTTCCCGTTGGGCGACCCCTGACAACTTCTGCAACTGAACGGAAACCGTGGCCCGTCTGGAAGCAGAGCGGTGGCAGGGGGTGAATGCAGGGGCTCTGGGGGGCCTGATGCTTTGTCACATCCGTGCACAGATGCCGGCGCCTGTGAACTGAACGGCACGGAGCAGATGCGCCCACGGGCGCTCCGCAGGGGCCGCCCAGCCCCGGCTCAACACAGGAAGGCAGCTCGCCACCCCTGCCCACCTGCCCGCCAGGGACGGAACACCTGCCACAGGGAGGTGACCGCACAGTCTTGGAAAATGAAGTTCTTCTCTGAATACTTCCATTCCTCATTTTAGTGTATGCCCAGAACAGGCAGATTTTCCTTGGGATGTCAGAAAAGAATGTTCTAAAACAACCCATTCCTCCAGCAAGCCCTTCAGCCTCTCTGCCTGAGGGAACATGGGAGCCCATGCCTGGCCCCCTGGACACGGCCCAAGTCACCAGCTCCCAGCCGCCAACTTCTCAACCCTCTCGTAAGGGCAGAGCTAACAAAAAAAGTGGGAAATTTAGAGTATTTACAGCAAAGAGGTTAAAACATGATAGAAATAACAAAATATCAAAACCCACTGGTCGACTTCACCCCGGGTTAGTCACGGACGTGCTAAAATAGAGCGGATGGGGCTGTACTCCCCCGCGCCCAGCTCCCTGCGAACTGCGAGGGGGGCACGTGCGCGCACGGGGCCTGGGGACTCCCCGGGGTGCTGCGACTGCCCGACTGCGAGTCCACTGGGAACAGACCACCCGACAGGGCCACCGCTTGCCCTCTGACTCCGCCCAGCTGCCCCACCTGCTGCCAGGCCGGGTCTGCGCCTCTGCAGCGACAGGGCCGGAGGACGGGGGGGCCCTTGGAAGTGGAGAGCATCTCTCCCTGTGCCTCACTCGTCCCAGAGCCCCACAGTCAGACCCCTGGCTCACGGCTAATGGCCTGACCAAATGCGGGTGCAACCGGTGCTTTCGGGCCACCCGAACGCCTGCCCCATCCCTAGCACAGCTCTGCACAGAGCACCAAAGGCCTGGGGAACAGGCCCACCCCGGAGGAGAAGGCTGCCAGACATGGGGACAGGAGGAGAAACACCGAGAAACCGTCCCCCTCGTGACAACGCGGTTCAGCCCCGGAGGAGCTGCTGCGCCTCCCGGGGCCTCTGACACGTGGGGTTCACTCCCACCAACTGGGAGCGTCCAGAAAGAGCCAGAACAAGTGTCCAGCGCTGCAGTTACACACCCAGCCTGCTCCTTCCACGACGTCTGTGAAGCTGCCCAGCCGTCCCCTCAGCAGGACGTTCACCTGCGGACTCGCCGATTCTAAACCCCAGATACTGCAGATACCCCAGGACCACCTCCTCAAGCTATCAGATCGTCACAAACCCAACAGTGTCTGCTGACAAGTTCAGGGTTTGAGCTGAGCGGGAAGTGGACTGATGTGGAGCGTTTATCAAACACGCTTTGCTTACGTGTCCCGCGTTTTACGTTCCCAACAACTGTGTGAGTGACTGTTGCCATTCCCATTTCTCAGATGCAAAAAATGAGGCCTAAACGGATTTTCTAAAGTGTGTCCAACAGCCTCGGGGATGCACCCCTGGATCTGACTTCACAGCCAAGCCCTACAACCGCCCTGGCGTCCCACCTGCCTCGGACCCGGCACAATAAATAAAGAGAACGTGATGCTATTCCCCACGGTCAGACTTTATTAGCCACAAGCAATTGTCATCACAACCCTTTGGATATTTTCGTGCTCGTGAAAACAAAGCCGTGAAAATATTGTTTTTAAGATTAGAGTAAAAATGAAAGACACGCTCCCCAGACCCCCAACACTGGCTGCAGTTTTCCCCTTGCTTCCTTCAGCGGTGCTCAGGGACCCACACACAGCCCCGCCAGCCGTACACGCTTGGACCGCAGGGCCCTGGGACGGGGCCCTTCCCACGCCCTCTGCACTCAGAGCCGCCTGTTTTGGGGTGTGTCACTCTGCCCCGAAGAGGGAAACGGGGCCACACCCGACTCTCCCTCACAGACACCAACCCAACAGAGCATTTCTCTCGGGACGCCGGAGACACGGTCACACTGCCCCAGACACCCAGGACCCGGGCACCCAGGATGGATGGTGTCAGGGCACCCGAGCCGAGGGGGCGTGGCACCCTCCCAGGCCGGCGCCTGGGGGCCCTCGGCCAGCACCGCTGTACCTCACCCGCTCCTCGGGTTACTCCGTTATTTGCTGTGAGCAACTGGAATTTAGCTGGAGACGCTCAAGGTGTAAACACAACACCCAAATCCTCGTTAAATCTCACGTGCCGCGGCACTGCCTGGCAGGAAGCGAGGATCTGCAGCCTGGCCACGCTCCCCAGGCAGGACGAGTCGGCACCGGCAGGGGGCGAGGCCAGCAGAGGGAGCCCGAGCCCGGCACGTCCCAAGGCCTCCCCAGCAGGGGTCCCCGTCCCGGGCCCGCACGGCCCAGCACTTGTCAGCCCGCTCAGGGTTTAGGGTTAGATGCCTCGATTTCAAGTACGAACGTTCGCACAGGCACTCGGCCGCTTCCCTCCCGGTGCCCCGACAGCGCTGCCTCCTCTCCGAAGGCCCCGCAACCGCCACGACCCACACGCACGCGCCCTCAGCACATCCCGTCGCGGGCTGAGGCGCGCCACTCCCGCCCACACTGCGCGCCCGCGCGGCACTTACGGGACAGGGAGTGGGTGCCCTTGGGCAGGTACTCCAGCAGCAGGGAGCTGTCGTCCGCCAGCACGTCGGCCTTGAGGGCCAGCAAGCTGTTCTTACTCATGAGCGCCGCCCGCAGGTTGGCCACCGCGGTGGCCTGGTGCAGCGCGTCGTCCTTCTCCGGGGTGAGCGGGGCTCCCAGGTAGCTGCCTTCTCCTCCCAGGAGCCCCTCGTCCACATGCGCGTAGAGCTCGGGCCTCTCCCCGCGGCTGTCGGAGCTGCTGGCTTCAGCGACGGTCAAGTCCGCGTCTGGGGAGGGAAACACACGTCAGAGACCTCGCCCGCGACTCAGGACCCTCCGAACAGCAAGCAGGCAAGTTTAGGAGAAGCCGGAGCCACGAGCGTCCTGAACCCCAGCGGCCTGGCCTCAAGCCCGATCCCGGCCCGACACGAAGTCCCAGGACGGTGGTGACATCACAGCCGAGACCTCGCGTGGGGCTCAACCCAGAACCCGGGGATGGACGCCCACCCAGGACAGCGGGTCTGCGCCGGGGCTGAACATCGCTCAGAGAAGGGGCAACACTCAAAATGGACCAAAAAGCCCAAACTACACAACTCTTAGAAAACCCCCGCGGCCTCAGGCTGGGCCACGGGTTCTCAGCTGCGACACCAAACGCACAAGCACTAAAACAGACACTAAACTGGACTCCGTCAAACAGTAACCCCCTGAAGGCCTCGAAGGACACCATCAACACAGTGAGAGGATGCGTGGGAGAGTACATCTGCAAACTGCATGCCTGACACGAGAGCCCGTCTAGACACTACAGAGGAGTTCACTGCTCCAAAGAAAGACAAACACCCCAGCTTAGAAGTGGGCAAAGGACATGAACAGATATTTGCCCGAAGAGGACACACAAACGGCCAGTGGGCAGTGCTCGGCACCATTCGTCACCAGGGAAACGCGACTCAGCGCCAGGACGCCGTTCCCACTCCCTCTGCGACGCCTGCCACCCACAAGTGCCAATGGGACGTGGGACCCTGGAGCCCTCCAGGCTGCTGGTAAAGACGTAAAATGATGCGGCCGCGGTGCAAGAGCGTAGCGGGTCCTCAGACCAAGTTGCCACGCGGCCCGGCATTTCCACTGGTGGGAGGACATCCAAGAGGGGTAAGACCCGCATCCACGCTCAGAGCAACAGCACCTTTGACGGTCAGAAGTGGAGCAGGGCGTCCCTGGTGGCGCAGTGGTTGAGAGTCCGCCTGCCGATGCAGGGGACACGGGTTCCTGCCCCGGTCCGGGAAGATCCCACATGCCGCAGAGCGGCTGGGCCCATGAGCCATGGCCGCTGAGCCTGCGCATCCGGACCCTGTGCTCCGCAACGGGAGAGGCCACAGCAGTGAGAGGCCCGCGTACCACAAAAAATAAAAAATAAAATAAATAAATAAATGAAAACTGGGTTTGGTTAAAAAAAAATTTAAAAAAAAAGAAGTGGAGCAGCCCAAACGCCCACCTGCCGATGAAGGATAAACACAGAGGAACATGATTCAGCCGTAAAAGGGAACGACGCGCCGGTGCAGCCTAGGATGCGGATGGACGTCGGACACGTTATGCCCGGTGAAAGGGACAAACACTGTCCGAGTGCACCACGTGGAATACCCAGAAAAGGCAAATCCACGGGGACAGAAGGAGACTGGGAGCTGCCAAGGGCCGGGGGAGATGGAGGGGGCAGGTCTTGGGGTGACGGGTGCAGGTTTCCTTCTGGGGCGATGAAAATGTTCTGAAGTCGACTGTGGTGACGGCTGCACAGCCCTGTGAAGAGACGAGGACCCAGCAAACCACACTCTAAATGGGTGAGTCGTCGGCAGTGGGAATTACGTCTCAAGAAAGCTGCTACTAACAGGATCTGTGACAACCTCTAGCTCAGGGCCGCACAGGCAGGACCGGGAGCCTCCTGTACCATCTGGGCCACGGAGGTGCCCCCAGAACGGGCCGGCGCCAGACGGACCCCAGGGAGAGCTGCTGCCTGGCCAGGGCCCCCTGGAAACAAGTGGTGACTCGAGAAATCAACAGAAATGGGGAAGCAAGACCATTCCCGAGAGGAGGGGAAGGCAGGCGGGGGGAAAGGGATGGGCCCCCCTTCTCCTCCCACCCCCCAGGCTGTCTTGGGAGGGGGCAGCGGGGTCACTGGTGGCGGGGGGAAGCTGGGCAGCCTCAAATGTGGGACGGGCCCGTGAGCCGGTCCCGGAAACGACAGGTCCCTCCTCAGAACCCAAGGAATCAGGGCCCAAGGCTGCGGAAATCAGAGACACCCCGAACCAGCCTGAGCATCAGGACCGGACACAGCCTCGTGCACCTGGGAAGTGGGGCCAGCAGGTGCCAGGCGGCACCACAGGGGGCCCCATGTGGTGGTTCTATGGCTCCTCCCACAGACACATGCTTGGAGGTGAGCGGAGGGCGGTGGGTGGACCGCCCGCTCACAAAGCGCAGGACCCGGTCCGCGGAGCCAGGTGTGCAAGGCAAGGACGGCGGGGGCCTGGGGGCGCACGAGCTCCCCGCAGAGACCTGCACGCCAGGGTGGTGCTGAGCGCCGAGGCAAAGACACAGGAGGCTCCAGAAAGCTGAACCGAACACGACGAGGGCGAGAGCCCGGGGGTCCTCCCCAGGAGACGCGGGAGGACAGAGGGTCCCCTCTGTCCTGAAGGGGCTCAGCCAGCCTGCCCCATGACGGCCCCCAGAGGGCAGAGCGACTTCCGTGACGAGGCCACTCCTTAGCCGCCCTGATGGGTGCACGAGAAAACTCAGACCCAGCCTGCTTCACGGTGCGCCTTCGTGTTGGAGGAAATTACTCGAAGCTGCAGAACCAGAGGGCACGGAGGCAAGAACCACCATCAGCCAACCCGCCAGACTCACCCAAAATGCCTCAGACAGCTTTCACACAACAGTTCGATAACTGCAACAGACTGGATTTCTGACTGTGGTCCTTGGACAGGAGTCAGGACCAGAACCGAAGAGCCAGGGTAGGCGGTGCCAGGAGCCAGGGCCCCAGGCACCCTGGGGACACATGGCCACTGACCGATGTTTACAGACACTCCCGAACTGGAAAGGCACATTTGTCCACGCAAGGTGCATAGGAACTGGGTTTTGGGGTGTGGAGTGGGCCCACCTCAGCAGAGCCCCTCAGGTGTCGAGCGCCCTGGGGGCACTAGGGCCCCGGGGAACAGGCTGAGAGATCACAGGGGCCCCGACCAGGGGCGTCACGTCCCACAGGGCAGCACACCCTGGGTGCCACCACCTGGATGGGTCTAACCTCTCCCCAAGGATACGAGACACTCAGGACACCGCTGAGGTGTAGCGTCAGGCTACTGCTGGCCGAAGCTCCGGAAGGATACTTTCTTCTTTTCAAACTATAAGCCTTTTCATATTTTCCTGCCAGTCCCTAAATGCTATATCAGCACTGACTTTGCGTTTCTAGCCACTAAGTGTAGGGATTAAATCAAACTGAGTTGAAGGCTTTGCCTCTGTCTGCACGGGCTCCTGTAGGACTTAAGCGGTTCTCAGTTCCGGGGCTGGAAAGGCCAGGATCTGGGTCCAGCAGGGCCCTGTTCCTGGCTTGCAGACGGCCACCTGCCCGCTGGCCTCACCTCGGTGGGTGGGCGGACGGAGGGCAGGCTCTGATGCGACGCAGATGCCGAGGGCCTCCGTTTATCCTGATGACTTTCTCACCGGCCCCATCTCCAAATACAGCCACACCAGGGCTAGGGATTCAACACATGAATTTAGGGGACACAAACATTCAGCCCATAACAGACTGAAAACTAAAAAACACCAGATTTCAAAACCAAAATTTTAATGAAATTATATTAACAGTTTAAGTTCAAAAGCGTGTTAAAGAAATCAAGATTAGCTGAAAGATTCCAACCACATGTGAAAAGCTAAAAGTTGGGTTTCGAAGAAGGATGTCTGGGGTCTGTTACTGAGAACTGCCGTGAAACGGTGAACCGGCTGCTAACTGCCGTGAAACGAGGGGCGGGGGGGACCGGCAAGCACGAGCCACAGACACACTTCGTGGGTCGACGCTCTGAAGATGCTCGTGGGTGAGCGGTGAGGGTCCACGAGATGTAAGGTGACAGTGAAGGGAATGAAAGCCGTCGACTGAAAAATTCCCACATGAATATTTATGACTCAGGAAAGGTACCACCGTCCAGGGAATCGAGACCAGACACGCCTGTGAGGTGTCAGGCTACCTGCGGTCACTCCGTGTCCTAACCTGGAGCCCTCGCGGGTCCAGTGGAGAGCCAGCTGCACAGCCCCAGCAGCTCGTGGTAGGACACGCGGACACGCTCTCAGCGCCCGAGTGCACCCTCCATCTCCCGAGCCTTGCCGTCTGTCGGCCGAGCACCCAGGTCGAAATTCAAGCCCCCAATTCTGGAAACAGCACTTGGGACGTCTCCCAGTATAGGGACGATACCAGTCCAACGGAGCTTGGAAGGAACTGGTCATTCTGAAGATGAGAGTTGTGAAGGAGACCAGAAGGGCTAAGGGGACTTGACTCTCCGACGTCATCTTGATGGGCCGGGCACACGCACAAGCACGGCCTAGGGCGCCCCACGCTGGCCCGGGTGGGCTCCTGCACTCACTCTGGCATCCACTTTGGAGGTGCAGGGAGACCCAGTTTCCCCAGAATTTCTTGTTCAAATGAGAAAGCGGAGGAAAGGGCCCAGAAGGGAGAGGGTGTGAGGCCGACCCTGGGCCCTCCCAGGTCCTGAGCCTCCTGCCGGGCAGGCAGGCTGGGAGCCTGGCGAGGGGCAGGGGGCAGGGGTGGCGCCTGGGGGCACCGGCCAGGCGCCAGGAGAGAGAGCAGGTCCTTCCCAGGCCCTTGCAGACCACAGCCTGACTTCAAAAGGAGGGATTAAGACGATGAGGTCAAAAATGAAATTCTACAAACAGAACAGGGAGTTGAAAGCAATAGTTAACATTGCAACAAATCCTTTCATAGATAAAGAATTTGATGTTACATAAAGTCACAAAATAGGCTCTTACTAGATCATTGTTATCAAAAAACTAAAACCCTTGCAAACACTCCGTGGGGGCAGGGGTGGCGCCAGCACAGCTGTCCTGCGCGTTAGCAGCCGCGGCCTTCCTTTAGCAACCTGACATTCACGGGTTAAACCCAGACTTCATTTTGTGCCGCTTTCAGGTGGATCTCAGCTGGAGCCGGGAGAGCGGGGAAGCCAGGCTCGGACCGAGCTTCAGGAACGGCCTCCAGCCTGAGCCATCAGCCACCGTGTGTGACAGGACTGTCCCCAAGTCCCCTCCAGGCAGGGACATCTCCTGAGCGAGGACCCAGGGGCTCCTTCCTTCAGCTGCTAGAGCTCATCCACTAAGTGACAACCTTGAAAACGTCTCATCGAACATTTTACCTCTGAACAGTGATGAACTCAGACTCGGTGACTCAGAAAAAACCTTAAATAGTGAGGTTAAAAAACTGACAGGGACTTCCTGGTGGTGCAGTGGTTAAGAATCCGCCTGCCAATGCAGGGGACACGGGTTCGAGCCCTGGTCCGGGAAGATCCCACATGCCGCGGAGCAACGAAGCCCGTGCGCCACAACTACTGAGCCTGCGCTCTAGAGCCCGCGAGCCACAACTACTGAGTCCACGTGCCACAACTGCTGAAGCCTCACACCTAGAGCCCGTGCTCCGCAACAAGAGACGCCACTGCAATGAGAAGCCTGCGCACCACAACGAGGAGTAGCCCCTGCTCGCCGCAACTAGAGAAAAGCCCACGCACAGCAACAAAGACCCAACACAGCCAAAAATAATAAAAATTTTTTTAAAAATGTGCAGACCCTCTGAGCCAGCAATTCAACTATAAAAAAAAAAACTGACAAACCAGGGGCCAGATGAGGTGCGACGGGCTCGACTGTTAGCTGTGGGGCGGTGGACCCCTTCCGGGTCACCTGGTGATGCCACAGGGGGCTTCCTCGTACAGAAGAGACCACGGCAGCTGGACGGGGAGACCGGCCACCAAGACAAGGGACAGAGTGTGTGTAGCCATTTCACACACGCGTGTGATGGCAGGAAATGTCCCCCCACCGACCGCCCAGGGCAGGGGAAAAGGCGCTCAGGGCTTCTTCCCCAGGCTGACCTCTTTTTAATAAACAAGGCAACCAGGATGAAAAATACCAACGTCTAACTGTAAAGGGCCAAGTGCTAAATGTAAAGATTGATTCTAGAGCAGAAAGGGGTTTGGGGCGGGGGGGGTCCTTCTTCCCATAAGTGATACATGATCACATTCTGAAAATTTCACTCACAACCTTCAGCTGAAAAGCAGAAAAGAGATCATAATTAAAATAAGCAGAAAGTCTCAACAATTAAACTAGAAGACGCTGTGTGAGCTGCAAAGTGGGGAATAAACAGATGATGGAGCACAGGAGGGAACAAGCCCAGGGCCGGGGGTGATGGGACGGGGCCGCCTCACCACGAGGGCCTGGTCAAAAGCAGACACTCGGCTTCGAAGATTTCGCCAGATCTCCACTCTTCACGATTCTCAAATATGCTTCCAAGCTGCCTTTGAGAGGCTTCCTGCAGATGTCCCAGCCCAGCCTGCGGCCTCTCATCCAGGGAACAGGCACCCCGCGAACACAGATGTGCAAACAGCAACACGGCGGAACCTTCTGGAAGAGTGGAAACTGCGGGGCCAAGGCTGTCTCCCCGGGGGACTCCACCCTCCTGAGTTACAGCTCAAACCAGACCTTAGTCCTAACTTCCGCTAGGTCTCACAAACAATGCAAAAGAAAGTTCAAAAAACTGTAATTATGCACTTTGTCCAAAATCTACCTTCTTACTTTATGTGTCTAAGGTGTATTATTTCTTAAGTGCTTCTGTATCCAAGTTAAAATCAAGTTACCTCATTTTCTTTAACTACCAAAATGTTTTCACCTCATAGAAGAAATTCGCTTTAATTAAAAAAATATATACAGTTAGTAAGGTAGTTCCATGGGCAGGTGGTATCAGAACAGCTGGACACCACACGCAGAAGGTGACCGTGACGGTGGGCCCCTCGCCTGCCACACGCAAAGAGCAACGCGCATCTCAGGCCTGTAGTCACACCCAATCCTCCAGGGGAACCACGGGAGACATCTCTGTGACCTTAGGCAGAGGTCCCTTGGATTAGACCCAAAGAGCATGAACCACAAAAGAAAAACGTTCACATACTGGCCTTCATGAAAATTTAAAATGTGCACACTCTTCAAAAGACACCGTTACAGGAAGAAACGAGCCAAAGGCTGGGAGACAGTGCTTTCAGAGCACACACCTGACGAAGGACTTGCCGCCAGGACACTCGGAGGACGCTCTACTCAGCAGAAGACGCTTCCCCAGGAAGAGGGGTCAATGGCAACTAGGAAACAATGCTCGTCGTCAGAGCGGGACCCCGGCCAGCACAGGGTGCTGGACAGCCCAGCTCTCAAACCCGCCACCATGCACAGCCCTGAGCAGAAACCGCTCAGAGGAAGACAGGGGAGGCTGGCGAACCCGACGGGGAAGGGTAAGCTGGGATGAAGTGAGAGAGTGGCATGGACATATATCCACTACCAAATGTAAAACAGATAGCTAGTGGGAAGCAGCCGCATAGCACAGGGAGACCAGCTCGGCGCTTTGTGTCCACCTAGAGGGGTGGGACAGGGAGGGTGGGAGGGAGACGCGAGAGGGAGGGGAATGGGGATATTCGTATGCATCTGTCTGATTCACTTTGTTATACAGCAGCAACTAGCACACCATTGTAAAGCAATTATACTCCAATGAAGATGTTAAAAAAAAGAGAAAGAAAACCGTAAGGAGATGCCCCCACGCCCTCCAGAACCGCTACGATTTAAAAACAAACCAATCCACGGTGTGCGGGACGCTGACACGAGTGTACATCCCACACACCCCTGGTTTCTTGCACGCACGCTACCCGACGGCCCAGCAGCCCAGTCCTGGGAGCAAAGCAGAGAAATCACACAGATACTCGCCCTGGGACGTTCACGGCAGCTTGATCCTGACTGCCGGAAATCACCCAGACAACCCAAACGTCCATCAGCAGGGGTGTTACAGCAGAGAACGGAGGAACCTTGGCGGTGAAAGGATGACTGGTGGACGCACGTGGCGGCCTGAGCGAACCCTGAGAGCATGTTGGAAATCGCAGCCAGGGACAGATGAGAAGTTCCCGAGGCTGTGGAGGGAAGCGGCCCGGGGTCCCCTGGTGGTGACTGTGCGGGGCCAGGCTGGTGTCCTGGCCGTGATGCTGACACGTCAGCGTCGGGGGAAGCTACCCAACAGGTGCACGGGCTCTCGCTGCATCACTTCTCACAAGTGACTGCAAATCTGCATCATCTCAAGATGGACACAGGCGGGCCGCACAGCACACCCTGTGTGACGCCCTCCCTCGCGACCCCCAGGCTGGCAGGAGGCGGGGTGGGGTGGGGGGTGTCCAGAGGCTGAGGGGATGTCTTGAGGGGACATCCGTCGTCCAAAGGCACGTGTACGGTGTGGAGAATGCGGGCTCTGGTGAGAGGCTGGCCGGAGGGCTGGGACGAGGTGCTGGTGTCGGCCCTCTGAAATTCAGAGAACGAGGTGGGTGTGGGATGATCAGATGCATAAACATGTAAGCGCAGCAAGACGTGAGCAGGTGGAGAACCTCAGCGCAGGCAGGCTCACTTTCGTTTTTTCATCTTTTCTGTAAGTATGAATATTTCCCCCAATAAAATGGCAGGGAGAGAGACAATAAATTATTCAAACCATACACTTGAAATCTGTGCAGTTTATTTTATTGTTTTTGTAAATTTATTTATTTTATTTTAGGCTGCATTGGGTCTGTGCTGCTGTGCGCAGGCTTTTCTCTAGTCGCGGCGAGCGGGGGCCCCTCTTCGTCGCGGTGCGTGGGCTTCTCATTGCGGTGGCTTCTCTTGTTGCGGAGCACGGGCTCTGGGCGCTCAGGCTTCAGTAGTTGTGGCACGTGGGCTCAGTGGTTGTGGCACGCAGGCTCTAGAGCGCAGGCTCGGTAGTTGTGGCGCACGGGCTTAGTCGCTCCGCGGCATGTGGGATCTTCCCGGACCAGGGCTCGAACCCGTGTCCCCTGCATCGGCAGGCAGACTCTCAACCACTGCGCCACCAGGGAAGCCCTGTGCAGTTCATTGAATGTATACCATACTTAAAACAATAGGAAAGGGAATGGCAGTTTTCACCAAAACACCTCGTTATTATCTGTGTTCCCATGATGGTCCCCATGTGTCTGGGTCCTAATCTCTGTGAACATGTCACCTCACGTGGCAAAAGGGACTTTGCAAGTGTGATGGGAGATCACCCTGCCAGTCCAGGGGTCCCTGTCCACACAAGGGTCCGTCTCAGAGGAAGAGGGAGGCATGAGGGCCAGAGCCAGCGAAAGGGATGCGGCACCAGAGCTGAGGTCCGAGTGACACAGGGCCACGGGCCAAGGAACGTGGCGCCTCTGGAAGCTGGAAAAGACTGGGATTCTCCCCTGAGCCCCCAGAAGGATCCGGCCCTGCGAATCGGCGACATCTGGGCGAGAGATAATAGCTGGGCTGCTTCAAGCCACTAAGTCTGCGGCGATTCGTCATAGCAGCAGGAAACAGACACGCCCCTAGAAACACCTCTAGGTCTACACCAAAGACACACATGCCACCAGCACCAGAAGGCAGGCGCCGAGGGTCCTGGCGGCCAGGCCCATCGAGGTCAGGACAGAGCCTACGGCTGGGGAAGGGGCGGGCACCCCCGTGGGCTCCGTCCACAGCAGACCGACCGGGAGAAACCAGCACACAGGGGCCAAGTCAGGACACACTGGCTGGGGAGGCGGTCCCCAGGACGGGTGTCGGGGTGTCGGGGGGGTGGGTCATGCCCCCCTCGCCGGCTGAACATCTGGGATTTGACCTAGAAGGAGTCAAATGTGTATGTTTGCTTCCATCTTTTAAAAGTTTGATAAAAGCAGCAGCATAAAAGTTTTCAAATGAACAGTTAAAAATTACACTCACAGCTCCTTTTAAAATCTCCATTTCAACGTAAGCTCCCAAGCTGTGCTCTTAAGTGTGTGTATATAAATACACGTATATACGGCAAATACAAAATGTACGAGCATCTCCCCGGGCACTTCAACACAGCCAGAGCCTCCTCGTCCCTGGGAGGCGGGTGCCTGTGGGGCTTCGGTCCCCACCCCGGTCGGCACCCTGGGGGCGTCACTGTCACAGTGTCCAAAGAGCAGAAGAAAACACACACCTGGTTGAAGAGGACAAAACCCCTCAAATTCAAATCAACACAGGACCCAGCGAGGTGGCGGCACATCTGGGAACCCGCCTGGAAGCAGCACAGGCAGGTGGCCTCTGTGTCAGGTCAGCAGGGGGCGCCCGCGAGACCAGGAAGAGCAGAAACGCACCCCGGAGCAAATGAGCCGTCGAAAAGCTGCCAGCCGGCTCTGCCAGCACCAGGGCCCCAGCCAACCCCCACCCCTCTGTCGCGAGCGGAGCCTTGCGGGTCCCACCTGTCGCCTCCCAGGGGCCCCGCCTTGTCCTGACGCACCCAGACCCAGACCCTCCAGCTCCCTCTCAGGGCGGGGTCGGGGGGTGGCCCCGGGTGACCAGCCTCGGCTCCCACATCTAGATGATGAGAGACCTCAGGGGCTCTGTCTTCAGGAACTGAATTTTCTAGAAAGTCCAGGAACTTCCATTTCATCAGAAAAGAAGCTCCGCTGGCCACTCAGCAAAGCCACAGTGACGAGGATCTCCAGTCCAGGTGGTAACTCGGAAGTGTGGCCTCAGGCCAGGGCTGGGCGGCCAGGGGGGCACAGGCCAAGGGTCTCGGTCAGGGCCGAGCCCCGCCCTCGCCCAGGCCCCGCGCCCAGCGATCCCGCCCTCCGGGGCCAGCACGAGGGCCCCTCCCCCACCTCCCTCCTCAGCAGCAGGTCCGCTCCCCTCCCGACCGACATACCGCCCCATGAAGACCACTGCTGAGGTGTCAGGGCGGCAGCTGTCCCCTGACCACGGCCCCAAGGTCGACCAGAGGAATTCCAGGCAATTCCGCTCCTTTCTGAAAGGAAAACATCTGGGGGTACAGCCAAGGGAGGAGCTGCCGGCCTGGCTTCAGCCCCAGCATGGAGCTGCGATGGAAGAGACCCTCCGACCTGGGCAGGGGAGGGCTGGGCCCTGGCCCCAGCAGGACGGCACCTGCGAGCTTAGAGCACCCACCAGAGTCTCCAGAGGCCGCCTGCACACCCTGAACCCGCTCTGTGGTCCCCATGTACTCTTCAAAATCCCAGGACGCCAGGGTCCACCCTTACCGAGGTTCAGGGATGAACAGTTCCTTCACAAGACCCACACGCTTTATTCTAGCTCAGAACTTTATTTCTGCAGATCCTTTTCGGAACACGTGTGGGATGTCGGGATGGGGCACCTGGGCTCTCCTGACACCAGCTTCTGAAAAAGTACAAGCCACCGCATTGGAGGCTCTCGGTCTTGGGATCATAGGGGCCGAGGCCGGAGCCGGCAGCTACCACGGGCCCGGCCTGTGTCCATCGCACCTGCACGTTTAAACGCTGTTCCCCACAGCTGTAACCTGGAGGTACATTTCAATGGATGTTTTCTTGGAAGCTACTGGGTTAGAAAGCACTTGGCTGCCTGCTTGGAAGAATCACTTTTAAATGCGAACAGGCCCCAGAGCCCCTGACGCCGAGGTGGGGACACACGGGGGACAGGGCGGTGGTCCGCTGCAGGGCTGGCATCAGAGCATCTTCGTCAAGCGCCCTGAATGATCGGCAGGAACCGCCTGACACGTTCCTTTGGAAAAGGGCCTTTTCTCCTATAAACGGGATGAGAAGGAAACAATACTGTCCTCTAAGATGTAATAGATCTTTAATGAAGGCAAACTCTCCTCCACTGGGGATCACAATTTATGCTTCCAAACCCCAGCCCAGGGCCAGGGCAGAGGAGTAAATGGCCACCGTGACGGGCAGAGCCATCCCACGCAAGCCCACACCTCGGGTCCTTGTCTTAGCAACTCAGGGGAAATCTCGCAGTTGCCTTGGTAACCCAAGGGATTTCAGACATTAGCAAGAGTACACCAGGAGAAATCACTTGTTGGATTCTAAAAACACCTTCTGCTCGACAACTGCATTTAAAACATCAAACCCACAGGCTTAGGGAGCATCCTCGTTCTTAACATGCTGGTGGGCTCTCCGATCTAGGGCCTCCAGCCCCGCGGCCCGGCCGGACGACTCGTGATGCAGCAGGTGCAGGACAGGACGGGAAGGCTCTGCGGCCCTGACCCACCCAGAAGGTTCCTGAAGTCAGTCCCTGTGGACGCTGCTCTCCAGGCTTTAGTCAGAGCTAAAGGGACGTTTAGTCGTCACGGAGAGAGCAGACACAGACAACCACTGTGCCGACCGCTGGCAGAGAGGCAGGTGGGCTTTCTATCATCTCAGAAACTTAACCTTCTTCTGAGTTAGTTCAGTTACACTCAACGGTTCTGCGGGGGGCTTCCCATCAGGGACACTGGCAACGTCATGAGCAGGGGTGGGCGGCTCCTGGCATGCAGCGGGCAGAGGCCAGGGCACTGCCGATGTCCTACAGCGCGAAGGACGCCACCTCACACAGAATCATCCTGCCGAGGGGGTGACGCTGGTGGAACCCGCTTGGACTGAACCTGCAGGAGGCTGGCCCAGCGCTTGGGGCTGGGGACGCACAGGGGCAATGAGAATGAGAAGCAATAAGAAAGGCTACAGTGTCTCCTGGGGGTGATGAGAAAGTTCTGGAGACGGACAGTGGCGATGTATTTAATGCCAATGCACCTAAAGATGGCTAAAGGGGTGAAGTTCATGATACGCACGTCTTACCACAGTGATCAAGCCAGTGTATCAAGAGCCCCGGGGCGCCCTCCCAGCCCCAGCACAGGCCTAGCACTGGTGACACCTTTCAGCGCTTGTGCCCACGGTTCACTGCCTTCTCTCCACCTCTGTCCACCTCTGAGCCCCCACTGGGTTCTAACCTCCTTCCTGGAGGGGCCTCCCCAACGCGGTCACTTGCTGAGAAGCCTCCATCCTGCTAAGCCCCTCGCCACTCCAAACGCAGCCCGCGTGGTCCCAGCTGCCACTGGGGAAAGCTCGGTGCAGCCGTAATTAGCACATGGCATCTCGTAAACATTTCACTTGTTTACTAGCCTGGGAGACAGATAAAACCATCCTCCAGAGGGTGAGGGCCAGCGTCAACAAAGCTAGGCTGAGAGCCCTCACGGCTGACGGACTCGGGGCCCAGAAGGGGCTCCCCACCTGTGTGGTAACGCCCACCGGCTGCCCTGTGGGCGAACCACAGAACCCGCACTTGTTGGCAACGAGGAAATACCCCTCATCAGGAGGGGAGCTCGTGGCCACGGCTGGAGCCCGCACACCTGGCCTGGCCTTCCCTTCCACCCGAGTCACGCCACTTCGTGCAGTTCTTCATCTTTTTAACACCGTCACGTTTAAATCTTTAAAAATTAAGTTACGCCACCCAGTGCCTATGAGAGGCTCCACCACACCCCACGCTGGGGCTCCTTCCGGGGGTCACCCCCTTTCCAGCTCCAGAAACTCCCCAGCCCGGCAGCCTCGGTGTGTCGGCGGCCCTGGCGCACCCGCTGGGATGCGTTGGCCACCTTCCCCGCGCTCACACCGATTTACTATGAAAGGGGGTGACCCGCGGGAGGCCACCAGTGTGAGCCTGGAAAGTTGCCACTGCATGGACAAAACGAGCGGCCCCGGGGCCGCCGACAAACAGTGCCTTTGGGCTCCCCATGACCCCAGGGCGCCTGAGCCCGGCCTGTAACAAACCAAAGGCTTACTTGAGTCTCGGCTGCTGAAGGGCCACCCGGACGTCGGGAGGAAAGATGGCAGCGGGGAGCCGGCCCGGCTGTCGTCCTCCACCTGCTGCGTGATGTGCCGGACCGTGTCTTTGTTCTTGCGGTTCTTCCTCCGGCCCGTGGGCTGCCAGCCGTCCCCTGCCGCCTGCTCTGAGAAGGAGTTCTGAGCGGCCCCATCCCCGGCGGACGGCGGCTCGCTGCCCCCGTAGTGAGCCGGCGAGAGCCGCTCCTCCTTGATGTGCAGGGGCCCGTAGCCCACGTCGCCAGGCCACAGCGGCTGGGAGGACAGGTCCGCGGGGCCGTCGGCCTTGGGCTCCTGGTCCTCCTTCCCGCAGCTGCTCCCGCCCTCGTGGCAGCTGGCGATGGCCGAGTCCCCAGAAGAGTTGGCGGGGCTCGTGCGGCGGGCCAGCCACGGGGAGATGCTCCTCCCGGCCATGACGGCGGAGATGAGGGCGTCCGCGCCGCTGCTGGGTGGGGCGCCCACCTCGAACTCCGAGAGCTCGTCCGAGGCGTCCGGCTTGATGCTGATGTCCAGCGCGGCCTTGATGAAGTCGTGGCAGGCCTGCACGATGTCCGTCATCTGCAGGAAGCTGGCCGCGGACATCACCTCGATGACGTTCCTGCTGGTGAGGGCCAGGTGGGCGGAGTACATGAAGTCGATGATGGCCTTGAAGCCCTGGGCCGTGACGATGTCCAGGTGCGTGACCGTGGCCTGGTCGGACGCCTTCTGCACCTGGCAGTAGAGCGTCTTAAAGTAGCGGCTGCTGCCGAGCAGGACGTTCTTGTGGGCCTTGAAGACCTTGCCCTCGACCACCACGCACACGTCGCACAGGACGCCGTGCTGCCTCTGCTCGTTGAGCTCGTGGAGCAGATGCCGGTAGTGGGACGCGATTTCCATATCTTCCCGCCGGCTGTTCATCTGGGATCCTGGGGTGGTCTCTTCTACGGACTCTGTGGGGCAAGAACGGAAGGGTTACCCGCACGGTCGACACACACACCGAGGGAGTTAGGAGGGTGCACAGAGGGCGGCCACCGGGCACAGGGCACTCGACGGTGGGCACCTGAACCAGCGTCCAGTTTGAGGCTCACCTGTCGTCGGGCACGTGGCGCTCTGAACAGAATCCTACAGGCTGCAGCCAACCCTCCGAGCAAACAAATATTCCAGAAAGGAGGAGAACACCCATCCACAGTCGAAGCGACTTTCTCACCCAAACAGAAAATCAGAACATCTAGGCCAAGTAACCCAGGGGCACCTTCATCCCTCACCCTTGAAGAAGCATCCTTTAAAAACAAAGCGACAGGGCTTCCCTGGTGGCGCAGTGGTTGGGAGTCCGCCTGCCGATGCAGGGGACGCGGGTTCGTGCCCCGGTCCGGGAGGATCCCACATGCCGCGGAGCGGCTGGGCCCGTGAGCCATGGCCGCTGAGCCTGCGCGTCCGGAGCCTGTGCTCCGCAACGGGAGAGGCCACAACAGTGAGAGGCCCGTGTACCGCAAAAAAAAAAACCAACAAAAAACAAAGCAACAACATCCTACACAAACAAAACCCCTAGAACAGTAAGGACTGAAGTTGGACATCCACAAACTCCCAAACTCCAGCCCAAGCCAGCTCCAGAGGGAGAAGGCCCTGTGACCAGCTCAGCCCCCAGGAAGGTATCTTTGGGGGAGGGACCCAAGGTGATGAGAACCCCCTTCGCGGTCCCAAGCACCCGAATCATTTCTCGAGTTGGGCCCCACGCGCTGCTCTCCCCAGACTCGTTCCCCAGTTCTTTGCTGCTCCTGAAGTTTCCCGGGGCCACCGGACTGGGCAGACAAAACAATAGAACTTCAGTGCCGCCCGACTGGAGGCCAGAGCCCGACCGAGGCCAAGGTGCGGGCAGGACTCCCTCCAAAGGCCCCACCGGGGGCTGCATCCTGGCCTCCGTCAGCTTCTGTGGTGACTGGCTCAGCGTCCTTGGCTCGTGGAAGCGTCACCCACCTCTGCCTCTGCCGCCTCCCTGTGTGCGTGTCTGTCCCAGTGTCCCCTCCTACAAGGACACGGTCCTATCGGATTAGGCCCATCCTACTACCTCAGTACAAATCACATCCAAACTAGCTCAGGTTCTGAGGCTCTGGGGGCTAGGACTTCACTGTACGAAATCTGGGGCCAGGCTCACAGCATAAGATGCCCTGCAGAAGACAGGTCGTCCCTGATAAACACACCATTTTCCAGCTGGTCAAATGTGCGGACATCCGTCCACCTTTCCCCGGGGGAGGGGGGGGGCAGGGGCGGAGGGCAGGGGCCACCTCATTTGTGCAACACCTTCCTTTAGACTTTACGTTTCGCATCACCATCTGAGGTCACCTGGAAACACCCACAGTCCCCAGGCTGGGAGAACAAGGCTGGGGAGGGTCCAAGCCTGTCACTCCCTTGTCTCCCTCAACAGCCCACCCAGCTCCGTCCCTGCCAGGCGAGAATAGAGACCCCCCCACTCCAACCAGCCCCCCGACTCGAAGACCAGAAGTAAACACTCTGCTTCGATCGTGTGACAGCAGCGGGACCTGACCCCGCGGACGAGCCCTGAGGAGAGCAGGCAAGCCCAGAACTGGCTGCGGTGCTCGGCCCTGGGTGCGTGGACCACCCCCGAGGGTTGTCGGCAGCCAGTCTGCCCCTCCTCCAGGGCGTGGGAGGCGGGGAGGGGGACAGAAAGGCCGTCCAGGTGTGGCTTCACACCGCACACCTGGCGTTACAGACTCAGGTTAGTCAGACGCTGAGGGAGGATCCGAAACACACGTCAAACCAGGAAATCGACCATTTAAACTCAAAGCATCGGCTTCATGCCCCGAGTCCATGCGGAGCTCCGGCCGAACATGGGGGGAGGTACTGAGAGCCCTAAGGACCCTATATTCAAGTTAGGGAGAGGCATGTTTCATCCCCTGACTTCCTATATGAATAATAAGGCTCTTTTCTCGCCAGTGAGACAGAGCCTAAGAATTAGGAAGAACCCTGAAAAGGGGCAGAATGCCGGGGCCATTTTAGAGAAGTAACAACTACCTCAGCTGGCTTTTGCATTTCTCAAATAACTTCAACTCATATGGAAAGTTCTAAAATAAATTAACATTCAGTCAGAGCAGCTTAAAATCAGTTATGTACTTCACAGAGATTTTGTCGTAAGAAAACACAATTTTCATTAGGGAAAAAAGTCACCTGTACACTAAAAAGAAAAGGCATCTAAAGGAATGATAATCAAAAACAGATTAGTCTGGGGGACTTCCCTGGCAGTTCAGTGGTTAGGACTCCGCGCTTCCACTGCAGGGCGCACAGGTTCGATTCCTGGTTGAGGAACTAAGATCCCACGTGCCGTGCGGTACAGCCAAAAAAAAAAAAAGCAGATTAGTCTGCTATGGAAACATTAAGGATACACGTAATTTATCCAATTTATCCAGGAAACTTTAAGGGAATAACTGAGTTTGCATTACAAAGCTGGTTATGTCTCCACATCAGTAGGCGGTCATGAGGGTCCCACCCACCTGACCGCAGCAGAAGAGCGGCTGCCCAGTTGCATTTCAGCAGCTGTGACCCTAAGAATGGAAGCATCTGGGTGGTCATGTCACATGATGGCCTGATAAGAAAGATGCAGGCTGCAGACTAAAGCAGCTCACCACACTTTTTCTTTGAGGGCAAGGGCAGCAGAGCATCTGCTACCGTCCAGTGAAGATGCTCCTGGCCGTGGGTCACACAGCTGTTCAGGGAACACACACCTATGGACCCACACCTGTTCACAGGACACACACCTGTGGACTGATGACCTGACTGTCATCTCTGAGTTACCGGGGCTGCTGCACAGATCACAGGGCACGTTCATGCACAAAGTTCCACGCAGGCAGCCCTGTGACGAAGGGACCCTCAGAGAGAAGCCTGCGGTCCTCAGGGACTCCGATGCCACACTGACAGGAACAGCTAAGGCTGGCTGAGACCAAGGGGCATTTGTTGCCACACCGGCACCTGAGACTTCACCAAAGTGACCCACGTGCCACCTGGAAGCCACATCATCTCTCCAGTGTTTTTGTTTCTCCTGCGGGGTCTCTACTGTCTATTTTATTTATAGCTTGCTAATCTCAAGACGCTTCAGTTTCGGACAGTATCACTTATGAAACGTGGCCACTTTGGTGCCAGAACAACTTGAATCCATGATCAGACCACACTCCAAACGCTGCGTCGCCCTGCACAGCGCGGGGCTCGGGGCTGGCCGCCCTCACACGGGCAACCTGGGGCACAGGGACCATGCCAGAGACCCCACAGCGAGTGACGGAGGGGGCAGCCGCGGGTCTGTCCTGCCCAGCGGGCAGCCTGCCTGCTGCGGGACCCATTTCCAATCCCGCAGCCTCCGGGAAGGGCGGAGGTGGTCTCCAAGCTGCCAGGCAGGGAAACTGAGGCTTGGAGGTTCCCAGAGTCCGGCCGTCGGGGAGCCGCCATCCTGGGCCCCCGAGCCTCACTGTTGCGAGACACAGGTCTCGGCTGCTCAGCACGGTGACCCAGGGGCGAGGGAGGCTTTGAGGTCTCCCCCAAACAAGCCGCACTCAGATGTGAGCCACCAGCCTCTCTGAGAGGCAGGTACCCGATGTGGGTGTCAGGGGTGCTCCCCTGTCTGTCACTTGCAGGGTTCAGAGCCCCCGGCACCTCAATCCCAGAGCACCTCCCGAACCTCTTCCCTACATCATCTGAAGGTACAGGGTCTCAACCAAAAGCCATCTTCACAAATTATCAGCAGGCGCTATGTGTCTTACTCAACCAGCGCGTCCATGAGACCACTGATGCTTCGTGGGCAAAAGCCTAATAGACCGCCAAGCCTCGGAACGCACAAGAACCATGAAACGTGGAGACTCTGCCGTGAGCATGTTTCATTTGCTGCACTGCGTGTTCAAAGCAGTAATTCCGGGAGCTGGACGGGGTATTTTTTTCCTCTGGTCTCTAAGGAGCTCCACCTGGAAGGCAACTGGTTTTAATAAGAATGTAAAACAGTGGATGCAATTTGGACGTGTGTCCTGCTGCACCCGAACAAGCCCCAGGTCTGTACAGGGACCTGGGCCCCTGGTGGGCCGGCCCCTCCCCTGGGCCAGTCACCAAGTCTCAGTCCAGAAAAACCCAACGCTATCAGGTGAGTACCTCCAACACCCCCAGAACCTCCTTCCCGACCCAGCTTCGCCTCCCTTCTCACTTCTGCACTTTCATTGCCCTCAATTTACACTTCCTTGAAATGTTCCTTCAGACGTTACCTAACAGGCAAATGTTGTTTTAAAGCAGAAGCAAGGTACCTTTAGCGCTAGGACCAAGCCGCCCCGACGCTGGTCTGCAGAAGCCAAGCTGCTTCCCGCAGGGCCAACCGGCCGAGCCCACCTAAACGGCCCTTCCACAAAGACACGGGTGACTCTCTCGATAACTACGCGGCGTGAAAGCAGCTGGACAAAGGAGACAGTGCGGGAGTCCCTGCCATGAAACCGGAACCTGCAAGGCGACCTACAGGGAAGGGGACAGGAGGAAGGTCAGGGGCTGCCTGGCCTGGGGACAGCGAGGGATGGAGACCCCAGGCGTGTGCAAACCCACCCAACTACGCTCTCTGATGAGTAGTTTGTCGTAAACAAATCGTTACAAGGTCGATTAGAATCTATTTTTATGGAAACACCCTTGTTCAGCTACAAACATGTGCGTGTCTATTGCCTTTTGCTGGGGGTCGCACCGCATCCCCCAAACTCACTCCTGGAGCCTTCATCCCCAGAGCTCGGCATGTGACCGTATTTGGAAGCAGGGCCCTTGCAGATGTAACTGGTTAAGACAAGGTCGTTAGGGTGAGCCTTGATCCGATGTGACACGTGTCCTTAGAGGAAGGGGACACGGGGACACAGACACCTCACAGGGAGGCGGCTGTGTGCTAACAGTGATGAGGCCACAGCCGAGGAACCAGCAGGAGCTGGAGGGATGCCTGGGACAGAGGGGGCGCGGCCCTTGCCCTCCAACTTCTGGCCTCTGGGACTGCGATGGGATAAAGCTCTGTCGTTTAAGACGTTCAGCCCCGGGTTCCGTCAGGAGCCCCGGGACATAGCATGTCTACCACGGAACGCCACTGACGCCGACGGCGTGATTCGGCGTGGATGGAAAGCACTCTGACGCTTCTCGACAAGAACAGCCCGCTCTGCCTCACCCCGGGTGTCCCGGGGCAGAACCCAGCAACTCAGCACCGTCACTCCACGGACAGCACTTCCCTCACCCCGACGGCTACGACCTTCTGAAAAACCCAAGGTCAAGACGCCAACGATGGGAAATCACGTTACAACCCACAGTTTACATACATTGTATTGTCAGTGTTCACGGCTGCCTTTTAAGATTTAAAACCGAGCTCCTGCCTGGGAAGAAATACTCCACGTGCGTTAAGAGAAGTCATCCTTGACTGCCTGATGGGGGTGGCTTCGCCCAAAGTTTCTCCGGTGACCACAGTCCGACGCCCTTGGGTGCTGGAGACCAGCGTGATCTCAGAAGGCAAAACTGTGCCGCCAGGATGAGCCCTGCCCCGCCCTCTCCCTTGCTGCCGCCTCCATCCAGGCTGGAGCGGCCCCCCACCCCGCCTTTCCTACCTGCGCACACCCTGACCGCGTAGGGCCGGACACATCCTGTGACCACGGGGACCCCCCCTTCCAAGACCGTTGGGGTGGCTTCCCCCACCCCCCGCCTGCCCAGCTCTCGCTCTCAGCGAGGAAGGACCCACAGAGTCCCAGGGTCTCACCCACGTCCCGGCGTTTCCCCAGGCTGTTTCCACTTTGGCCCCTGCGGTGCCCAGGAGCCTTGGAGCTGCGCTGGGTGCTGGCGCCCAGGCTGAGGACGAGGCTCCCCCAGCCACGATTCCAGAGCAGCACACAGGTGCCGCGAGGGCGCCCGCACTTGGGCAGGTGCCAGGGTCGGGGAGACTTCCCAGAAGGGGGCACAGGCCAGTCAGGACAAGGGAGTAGGCGCTGGGGGTGGGAGGGAGGGGGGAGGGCCCCAGGAGGGAGCAGCACATTGCGGGTGGCGCTGGCCTCCACACAAGGCCCCGTGAGCTGCCATTCCCGGGTTCAGGGCCTCGGGGTGGGGGGCCCTCCCACGGTGACCCTGGCCTGGGGCTAAGCGAGCCTCAAGGGGGCTGGACAGAGTCCACCTTCGCACTCCAGGTCTGCGCTGGCGTGGAGACAACACAGCGACCCCAGTGACCCAGCCGAGCCCTGACCCTGGAGGTGCCAGGCCACCGAGCCACCGCCCTGGCTGTTCCAGCCCAGCCCCAGAGGACGCGGCCCTGACCGACGGAAGAACCGCGGAAGTCGGCCCCAGCACCTCGGCACACAAGAGCCCCTGTGTTTCAGGGTGGGCAGAGTGTGCAGCGAGCGGTGGCCGAAACACAGGCAGCCCAGAGACGGCACAACGCCTTGGGCGTCTGGCGGGAGAGAGCACGCGACAGTGAGATGGGGCAGGGCCAAGGAAAGACCCCGCAACCAGCCAGGGCAGTGCCAGTGTGGGCCTCAGGGTGGCACCAGCCACCAAGACCAAGAGCCCAGGGCCCAACACACTGAGGGGAGACCTGGACTCTCAGGGGAGAGCAGCCCCCCCGGGGGGGGTCCCAGACATCCTGATTCGGGTTCTGGCACAGGGGAGGGTGCCCAGGGCCCTGGGAACAAGTGTAGGGGCAGGGAGAGAACAGAAGAGACCAAGCAGGAACAGGGGGGACCTCCCATAAAGGCCTAAGTCAGAGCCGAGGCCCCGGCCGGGCGCGTCGGCCCGAGAGCTCTGTCACTTCTGCTGGTGGGAAGCTGGTCGGGGGAATTTGTTTTGCGGGACTGGGGAGAGAAAGAGGAAGAGGTCAGCACTTTACCTGTGCTCCCAGGCACTTCCTGCTACACTCAACCCCCATTTTGGACGTTTCGTCTCTAAACCACGCTTCGTCATAACAGGCAGCTAAACTGTCAGCTCCCTTAGTGCTCGTTTTACAGGTGGAGCGACAAAGGCAAACCCTGCTGTGGAATACAAAAGGGATGCAAGCGCCCAGCTGGTGACACTGCCTCCTCCTCCAGGGAGCCTCCAGGGGCTCCTCCCACTATGGCTCGCAAGGCGCCTCTGTCTCCCGACAGCTTCACATCTTCCCGCCGAATCTGACAGCCTCTCCACACAGGGACCACATCTCGACGCTGTCCTGGTGCACACCCTTGGCGGGGGCGGGGCGGGGGGTGGTCAACAAAACGACAGTACCGGGCTTCCCTGGTGGTGCAGTGGTTAAGAATCCTCCTGCCAGTGAAGGGGACACAGGTTCGAGCCCTGGTCCGGGAAGATCCCACATGTCGCAGAGCAACTAAGCCCGTGCGCCACAACTACTGAAGCCCGCCTGCCTAGAGCCCGTGAGCCACAACCACTGAAGCCTGCGCTCTAGAGCCCGTGAGCCACAACCACTGAAGCCTGCGCTCTAGAGCCCGTGAGCCACAACCACTGAAGCCTGCGCTCTAGAGCCCGTGAGCCACAACTACTGAAGCCCGCCTGCCTAGAGCCTGTGAGTCACAACTACTGAAGCCTGCGCTCTAGAGCCCGTGAGTCACAACTACTGAAGCCCGCCTGCCTAGACACCGTGCTCCCCCACAAAGAGTAGCCCCCGCTCGCCACAACTAGAGAAAGCCCGCGACCTGGCTGGTTGCGGGGTCTTTCCCTGGCCCTGCCCCATCTCATTGTCGCATTGGATCTTGGCAGATTTAACCAAGTTAAGATGAGGTCATAACCCAAGTGGGTCTGATGTGTCACCAAAGGGGGACATCTGGACACAGACATGCACAGAGGGACAGAGATGGGAAGGACGTGGCCACAAGCCCAGGGGCGCCTGGGCCCCAAGAGCTGAAGAGGCAGGAAGGACCGTCCCCCAGAGCCCCCAGAGGGGGCGCAGCCCTGGAGCCCTTGCTAAGAGGGAACATTTCTGTCGAGTTTGCCATCACTTTGTGGCACTTGGTTACAAAAGCCCTAGAAAAAGCCACGCGTCCACTTAAAATTTTTGTAAATTTTTCTTAAAAAGAAAGCTGATCGGCTTAACAAGGCAGAAGAATGCTTTCCAAGGGTTTTAAATCTGAGATACATTGTGACTCGAAATGTTAACTAACACTTGTGCGCCCTGCCGCCAAGGAAAACGCAGAATCTAAATAGGAAATAACCTCAAAGCAATGCCTGTTCTCAAGCTATAGGATGGAATCTTTTGTTGTCTTTTTCAACATTTTACTTTGAAACACTTTCCAACCTAAGGAAAACTTATAAGAATAATTTCAGAGAACTCCCACCTAACCCTTAACCAGAAACACCACTTTTTTTTTTTAACATTTTGCAACATTTGTTTACATCAAGTAACTGCTGGAATCTTTCATAGGTCTTTCTCTTTTGTTTGTTTATAAATTTATTTTAGGCTGCATTGGTCTTCTTGCTGTGCCTGGGTTTTCTCTAGTTGCGGCGAGCGGGGGCTACTCTGCGTTGCGTGCACAGGCTTCTCATTGTGGTGGCTTCTCTTGTTGTGGAGCACGGGCTCTAGGTGCACGGGCTTCAGTTGTGGCACGCCGGCTCTAAAGCGCAGGCTCAGTAGTTGTGGCGCACGGGCTTAGTCCGTGGCATGTGGGATCTTCCTGGACCAGGGCTCAAACCCATGTCCCCTGCATCAGCAGGTGGAATCTTAACCACTGTGCCACCAGGGAAGCCCTATAGGTCTCTTTTTTCTTAAAAGTTGCATCGCTGGAAAACGAGAGAAGCCACCCAACAACCCAAGGTTCTGCCTGGGAAACCCAGTACTGATGGGTCGCTAGGCCTGGACGCGGGGCGGGCAGAAACGTGGTCCATCACTTTCCGGCTAGCGGCGGTGAGAGCACCACACAGGCCTGGACCAGCACAGATGTTTGCTCTGGCATCCAACGGAATTTCAGCCACTAATCGGATGTTTCCAAGTCCCCAGCTATCACTTCCGCACAGGCCTTTCAGATGGTAAACACTCATTAGATGCTGAGTAAATGAAGGCTGGGTGGACGGCTGCTGGGTGAATGAAGAGTGTGTGTCCGCCACAAGGACCTGCACCACGCGGCCCTCCAACAGCAGGGACGTCAATGACCCAGCAGTCCCGGACCTGACCAGGCCTCAGCAGTGAAGTGGTCACGCTGGCCCCTGATGGGGGTGGGGTGGGCTGATGCAGCAGCAGCTGGGGGCCCAGGCCAGGCCACAGGACCTGAGGCAGGGGCGTGTGGTGGACGCAGGAGGCCAAGGTGGGACAGACCTGGCGGGAAACGGGCCCCAGCATGGGGATTACCTGGACCCACTAGGATTCAGCTGGGCGCCAGCTCAGCAGGTGCTGCGGGCCCCGGGGTGGGGGCTCCTTCGGGGAGAATCCCTGGGAGGAGGAGCCCCTGGGGGCCAGTTCCTCCTCCCCCCTGGCTGGGGCCGGGCTTGGGCTCCAGGGAGGGCCCAGAGGTTGAGGGCACCCTGTCCCCGCTCTGGCGTGGGAGGGATAGCCTCCCCCAGGGAAGCCCCTCTCTGTCAAGTGCAGCTGGGACAGCTCCAAGGTGCTTTAAGATGTGAAACCCTGATTCACGAGGTTGGACCTGGGAGTTGCCACTGACCTGGGGAGGGCCTCAGGGACGCAGGGGCTTCCCAAGCCTCCCCTGGTGACAAGTGGCTGCAGCCCACGGGTAGGGGTCCCCCACCCGACCCGGGGGCTTCGCCGTCCCTGGCACAGAACCGTGCAGCGCTTGCTGGGGGGGGGCACCCCTGTGTCAGGACAAAGCCCACACAGGGGCTGTGCCGTGACGCAAGGTGTCCCTCTGGAACGCGTGCCCCGACTCCCAGATGTGCTGCATCTTCAGCCCCGATTCTACTTTTGGAACCTCCCCCAAGGAAATAACCCCAGCACGCTGAGAACGAACACGCCCCAACTCGGAGGAGAAGAACAACGTGCCTGCCAGGGGTGCTGAGAATTCATGAGAAATAAGTGGGCATCGGAGCAGCACGGACCCGGCACATGTGCTCTAACCCCCATCCCTCCACGCCAGTCCCTTATTCAGACTCAGAGATGACATGCCTGTCCACCACCCGCTCGCGTGGGGCCGGATGACACCAGACCGACGACCAGGAGGCAGAATTGGCATTGATGAGAGAGAACCCACGCTGACCTTCCTACTCCTACGGGCCCCGAACGCGTGTGGGCTGGGGTCACACGATGGGTGGTCCATGCTGGACTTTCACACACTTGCCTGAAAGGACAGCGGACGGGCCACCCCTCCGGGCCCAGAGCCCCGCAGGGACGCACTGTCTCATCCAGAACCTCAGGCTGCCCTGGGGCGGCCCCCGGGGACACAGGCGGCTCCCTCCTGCCCGCAGCCCCGACTTCCGAGGAGCAAAAGGAACCCCTCGCTGGCGCCCTGGGTACAACCAGCACTTTCTCCGGTATTTCCTGGGAGCCTGGAGGAAGGCGCAGGCTCAGGAAACAGTGGCCAGGCATGCTGTGCTGCCTTGTAGGTCCCCTTAAATACGGTGACATTGCTGAGTGACTCCAGGAAGGGGGGTGGCAGCCATGTGACATTTCCCACCAGGACCTTGAGCTGGACGCATGACCGCTTGGACACACCCGCCGGCCGGTAAGCACACGCTGGGCACGGCCCTGCAGGGACCCACCGTGTCATCCTCTGGGGCCGGGGCTGCCCCGGCGCGATTCTGTGCTGGCTGGTATCAGGGTCCAGGCGGCGGACAGGAACACACCCGAGAACCTCACCTTCTCAGGACTTGGGAAACCGGGCCACGACCATGAGCAAACCCCACTTCCCTCACCAGCTCGGCCAAAATCCCAGTGTCTTCCTCATGAGACAGAAATTCTAGACCCAAGCTCCCATCACCCATCCATACACCTATTTCATGAGCCGCCACTGCTCTAGAGGGGCCAGCTCTCACACTTCAGACCCAGGAGTGGTTTTTACCCAGGGATAAAAACGACTTACCTGGGAAAAAACTAAGGTAAAAATAGCTCATGCCTCCAAACAAACATTAAAATATTCGAAAGGAATAATCTTGCCAAACAAATTATGTGAAAAAAAATTCCAAGATGTTCCTATACTTTAGTAACCAATGGCAAATCTAGAATTTTTCAAATAAAACTTATATAGGTGATAATTATCTTGGAAATTCCATATACATCTCCTTGGGACTTCCCTGGCCGTCCAGTGGTCAGGACTCTGCGCTTCGAACGCAGGGGGCACGGGTTCGATCGCTGGTCGGGGAACTGAGATCCGACTGCCTTGCAGCACAACCAAAAAAAAAAGAAAAAGATAAAAACCCCAAACATATACATCTCCTTAACAAAAGGTACAAGTATCTTTCACAGCAGGCAGCACATATGAAAATGATTCATTTTTAAGTCAGAAATTCCAATGCAGACGTCACCGTCACACTTTGGACCCTGAGTACCGGACACATGGGTCCCCCTCGCCTGGCCCTATGACCCCTCACGGGATAACAGGGCAGGGCTCCTGACGGTCAGAGGATGCCACCAGCCAGACCACCACGTGGGATCAACAGCTCCGATTTTTCAACAAACAGCACAGAACAGAATAAAGATCTCAGAGGCGCCACCCCACGTGCAACCCGCCCCGTCCCACCCCAGCTGGCGAGGGTCCTCATTCAGGGGGTGACCGTGAAGGTCAACCGAAGTGACAGCAAGGACCCTGGCCTCCCAAGGTTGCGGGGCCCCCAGGCTCCTGGTGACCTTGGGACCCACCGTAGAGGGACTTCGCCCGTGAATGTGGAGGACACGCCAGGGACAACAGCCCTGTCCACAACCACGGCCGCTGGTCACCATGGGGCACCTCCACACTCATCACGGCAAGAATCAGGACTTTCAGACCAGCCACTCGACAGCCTTACTTGATGGTACATGAAGTTCCTCCTGTTACTACAGCATGGAAGAAAGTTTTCTAGATTGTGAAGACTACGTTTCAATAGCTGCTACACTTCGTTTTCCAGTGTCTCCTACAGGAAGCAATAAAAACACCATCCAGAAAACGGGCCACAAGTCTCACCAGCTGCCAGGGGGCGAGAAAGGCCTGGGTCTGACCTGGGGGGGCAGACGGGCACACGGGTATCCAGCCATGCAGAGGGGTCCACAGGAGGGGCTGGGTCCTGCTTTGGAGCGGCGGCAGCCAGTACCCACCCCAGTGGCCCCGTTGGGGACCCTGGGCTCTGCCTCTGCTCCCCGCCCCACGCCCTCCCTCTGGGCCCTGCCGCATCCCTCTCCGTGGCAGGTGTCGACATCTGTCTGCCCTGTCCCTTCCCCTCTGGGACGCAGAGCAAGGACCTTGTTGGCTGCTGTGTCCCTGGTCCAAGAGCCCGGCTTGCTGCAGGCGTTGGGGTGAGTGCAGGTCCGCAGAGCGAACTCACCAATACCGTTGTCACTGGCCACGTCTGCTCTACCAGCAAGGGAAGGGCAGGAGTGAGAGGTGACAGCTGGAGACACCGAAGAGGCCCCAGGAAACGCTGGGATTGAGAAATGTATGTGGTAACGTGTCAGGCAAATACAAGCTGTAACGGTGTAGTGGGTTGAATCACGTCCCCCCAAAAGATACGTTCAAGTCCTGACTGCAGGGGCACGTAACCTCATTTGGAAAGAGGGTCTTTGCAGACGTAATAGAGTTAAGATTAGGTCATTACGGTGGGCTCCAATTCAGCGTGACTGGTGTCCTTACAAGGAGAGGGAAATTTGGACACCAGGGTGAAGGCCATGAGAACAGGACAGGAGGTAGGAGGGATGTGTCTTGGCCATGAGCACCCAGGACGGCCAGCAGCCGCCAGAGACTAGAAGAGGCAGGAAGGGTCCTTCCCTGGAGCCTCCAGAGAGAGGGTGGCCCTGCCCGCACCTTGATTCAGGACTTCTGGCCTCCAGACCGTGAGAGAATACAGCTCTGTTGTCTTAAGCTGCCAGGTTGGTGGCCCTGTGCTCTGACAGCCCCAGGGAACGCACTTAAACAGCAGCCTAACTTACACCAACAACGGTGTCACAACGCAACCGTCTCTCCCCGGCCAGACGGCAGGAAAGGCCTCTGAGATGGGGCATGAGGGGTTCCCACCCAGGATCCACACAGTCCGGCCTCACCCCTGGACCCTGGGCCAGGGTGCTGGTCCCCTCCCAGCGAGCAGCTGAGGGGATATGGGGAGTGCATGTTCCCTGCCAAGCAGGAGAAGGGACAAATCGTTGTCTATCCTAACAGTTACATGTCCGTTTCAGCGCGCACCAAGAAGAATATAACCGAGATACCAAGCTCGCGACTTCACGGGTATTCTTGCTTCTTAAGACGAGGCAAAAGAAATGTTAAGTCAATGTGAGGTCGGTGTGACCCACGGGCTGCATCGGGTGAGCTCGAGAGCTGGCGCTCGCCCTGCATTGCTTCTCCAAGGCTCGGTGAGTCTGCTGATCTCAGGGGAAGACACCCCGTCTTTGAAGGACCACCTGTGCCCCAATGGAGCAGATCTGCCGGCCACAGCGAAGGCGGGTCCGCTGGCACTAACCCTTCCCGACCTGCTTCTCGGGCCCTCAAGGGCACTCCCACACCCGGAAGTGCTCCCAGCTCCGCGGCATCCTGGGCCCCCCGCTCATCACAGAGGAACCACGGTCCCCGCAGCCACGTGGTACTGCCACCATTGGAGACTTCTACCCTCCCTCTGCTGCCAGGTCCAGGCAGGTGGGATTTCCACCCCACAAAGGAATCAAAAGCAGCAGGTGATGGAGAAGCCAGACCAGAGAAGAGAAGGAAAGAGATTTAAAAGACCACCCACCCACAGCCAAGTGTGTATCACACTGGCCAGTGGAGCTCAGTGACTTTAATGGTAAGGGATGTCCAAGGACACTGTCACCTTGTCACTCCTTGTTCTGGTCTCATTCTGCCAACAACGTAAGAAAAAAATAGGGGAATTCCCTGGCGGTCCAGTGGTTAGGACTCTGTGCTTTCACTGCCGAGGGCGCAGGTTCAATCCCTGGTCAGGGAACTAAGATCCCGCAAGCTGCATGGTGTGGCCAAAAAAAAGAAAAAGAAAAAAATAGGAAAGGTCAAGGTACCCAATATTAAAGACCCACTTTCTTCAGGTGCCTAGTGAGCCTGTCATGATACGTGGTCCCTGAACTTCTGAAAAGTTCTTCAAAACACTCTGAGGTTGAGGGGAGAAAGTCTTCATATAAAATAAAAGCGATGAAATAACAAATGTTTCTATATCACCAGAGGCAATGGAAAAACACCATTACTTCCGGCTGGCCAGCCTGCTCCACTTTCTGTGTGAGACGGGGCGTGGGCCACGGAGCCGGCCGCCACAGGGCTGCCGGGAAGGACCGGGTTTCAAGCACAGACGGGCGGCTTCCTTAGAGGCCGGGGGTCAGGGTGGGTCCTAGGCCAAGGTGCCTGGCTCCCTAGAAGGGGCGACGGCCACCTGTGCGCTGACTCTGAACATCAGACGTCTGTGACTCGACCTCGTCTGGGGCACAGCGGACATCGCTGGCCCAGGGACTGGACGGCGGGGACCTGGGCTGAGCAGCCGGTGGCCCCACGATTCTGGGAGTGCTCCCCGAGGAGCCGGCTCCCTCCTGCCCCCGAAGGAAGCAGAGTCCTTTCTGAGCTGTCTTTAAACCTCCTAAGGAAAAGGAAACTGCTACTCAGAAGCGACATTGCTCTGGATGGGACGGGATGAGAGAACAAAATACACCTGCTTCAGACTTGGATGGGGCCACAGCGGTACGCGAAGGCCCATTCTAGGCGCCTGCCTGACCCGCTCACACCAGAGGCGGATGCGCTGCCCACTTGCCCCACACCCTTGAGCTCCCCCAGGCGACCTGGCCCTCCCCCCCCGAGTCTGCAGCACGCCTGACACTCACCCTCCCCGTGCCGGTCCTTCTGGGCCACGCTCCTGGTGGCCTGTCCGTCGCCCTGTCCACCCTCTCACCGTAGCCAACCCTCCAGTGCACACAGAGCCCCGGTGCCTTCCCTTGCCCAGCGGGCCCAGAGTGGGTCCCGTAGTGTGCTTCCAGAAAGCCCTCCCGTCCGCGTGCACGCCCACACCAGCCCCGTGCAACTTGGCGCAGCCACCGCTGGGACTGGGGGCGATGAGCCCCGGGAGTCTGTCCGGAGTGCAGGCCGGCGAGCGCCGGGTCTGGAGCGTGCGTGTTCCGCTGAGCGACAGTCCTGGCTGTGCTCTCCGGCCCCAGGCTCAGCCGTGGGACACCGTTCAGAGCGGCCGCAGAACACAGGTCAGACCCTCCTCGCACCAAGTGACACACGCTCAGAGGGTGACAAGCCGCCCGGGCCGTGCCGCCCACGTGTGTGCACCTTCACAGAGGCAGCTCTGGGTGCTTGAGATTCTCGAACCGTCCATCCGCGGCCCAAGACACAGAGGTGCCTTCTTTCCGCTCTACACAGAAGGGGTCTGACGCGGGGCCTCAGGCCACCACGCGGCTCTGACAGGAGGGTTTTCACACACAAATGCGGATCTTTTCAGGAGAGGGCTGCACAGCTGGTCCACTCGGACAAGCAGTGCTGGGGTGTCACTTGGGGGCCAGGAAAAGGACAGCTTCCCCGAGACGAAGGGTGGTCTGTGGGCATGGATGTTCAGGAAGAGATTCCTGTGCTGAAACATGGGCTTTGGAAGACGTCATTTGAAACGACACCACCTCTCGCCCCCATCCGGACAGCCAATCAGCCCCCAAAAGCTGCCTGGCCCCAAGAGTCCTGCCCTCTCACTGGCTACCCACTCTCGGCAAAGCAGAAGTTAGAACAGAATTTGCTGCACACGTACTGGAACCGGAGGCTGGCGCCATGGGCCCATCAGGGGCGGGGGAGGTGTCAGCACGGACACCCTTTCCCTCCAAGAGTCTTTAGAGAGCCCACCAGGTGGGCTACACCCCGTCCTGCTCCGAGCTCTCACTAGCATCTGTCACCACATCAGGTCCCATCAGTGGTTCCTGTAGACCTGCCCCCCCACCCTTCCCAGCGGGTCACCGGCCCCTCCGTGGGAACTCTGTCCCCAACCTTGCCTGAAGGCTGGTCCACAGCAAGCCCTCGATAAGGCCAAAACTCGTCATGAGTAAGAAACTCTGGGAATGTCTAACATGACTCAAAAAACACACCTGTCAAAACACACCCCCCCCCCCCCCGTAAATGCTGTTGAAAAATATGGTAACATTGTTCCTCAACTTTCTGAAGTGCCTAGGTCGCTAATTTTTTAAATCCAAATAACGGCATTTAAAAATACTTAGTCATTTAAAAATCTAATAAGAGTTAAAGGCACTGTTGAGAGATACTGAAGGGGGAGCTTCGCATAAATCACACTAAGGTCGGATCTGAATGGTCTAGCTTGAACTTATCCTTTACTAGAACGACTTTTCAGTCTGTGAGAAACAGTTATTTTTCTTTTCCATGATTTCTCTGTCTACGAGCAGAACCAGAGGACGTGTTCTGTCATCATCAGCAAAGCAGAACACGAAGCCCGGGGACGCACGTGTCAGGTGCACAAAGTACTGAAGCTAGAAAGGCAGAAATGATCCCACGGTTGAAGACCCCACAGCTGCACTGGTCACACCAGAGCCGGAGCCAAGAGCAGAGGACACGAGAGCCAGGATCAGAACAAGACAACCGTGTTGCAAAGACCGAAATGAGTCTTGTGGCCTCAGTAGCGATTTTTCAATCATCTGTGTATTCTTGGGAGTTAGGCCATTCAAGCACACTTGTGGCAAGAAGAAGAATCTCTTTTGTTCAGGGGAGGGAGCAGATTCACAAGGGAATTCTTGACAACCTACCATCACTCAACCGATTTCAAAGTAGAATACGTTCGATCAGAGAGAAGAAAAAGCCTTCGTTTTTATGAGAACATGAAGCCCCCAGAACGGGGCGCAAGAACTCTCCGCCTACTTCAACACAGAGGCCAGGAGGGCACCTGGGCACATGAAGCATCAGCAAAACGAGGAATGAGTTCAAGTTCACGGCTCGCGGAGCCTCTGCTGAAGATGCTCTGCTGGGCTGTCCTCAGCTGGTCCAAGACCTCTGGTAGAGAGCAGAGCAGAAGCACAGCTGCCCCAGAAACACAGACCACAGGGACACAGTGGCCCAGTTTCCCTTAATTTGAAAAACCCCACATAAGGACAGTGTTGGAAAGTTTGTTAATATTTGGTTTAACGTGTTTGCAAATAACACATCTTCTGACTGTAAAAGAGTGTCCTTCCAGGTCCCCGGAGGAGTCTCACCCATTCTCAGGGTCGACCTCACCTTCCTGTGCTAATGTGTGACCAAGGAGAGGGCGGTGGCCCCCTGCCCTGGGTGACCAAGCAGGGACACAGAGCGCCCAAGAGCCCCTGCAGCCAACAGTCCGCCAGTCCTGAACATCAGAAACTGGACGTGGAAAAACAGCTCATTTCCAAACACGAAACAGCTAAACCTGAACAGAACTGATCTCATCAAAACAAAATTCTTTCATGCAGGGTGATGTCAATGAGGCCTAATGAAATCCTGTCCGGAGGCTGGCCTCCAGGAAGGCTGAATTTTGGGTTTAGCCTAAATGCGTCCATTCCACCACTCCCTAAAGAGAACTCTCACAGCAAACTCCACACACACACCTCCTTCCCTTCAGGAAACGATATAAAAATAATTACTAGCTTTTTAGGGGAACACAGTGTCTAAGTTCCTACTTAAATCCAGTAACTTCTGCCTCAGTACGCCCCTCGTTTAGTCCTTTCTGTAATAGCAAGGTGTCCCAAAGTTTCCAGTTCACAGCACCTAAAACTACCATGAAATATAGCAAGGAGAAGGAAGGAGTCCACTATGATAAAATTCTATTGTTTACTTCATTATTCATGTGAAAAACCCTTCCGTAAATTTGCCTTTGGGGAACAAACTATTTCCCACTCCTGTAGAGTGGAAACACTGCTTTCACAGGCAGCACGCAGGCCAGCGACAGAGTGAATCCACAGTCTGCTACCCAAAAGGGAAGTTAGCTTTGATGATAAATCCAGTATGAAAGATTCTACAACCGATACAATTAAAACGCACGCGAGGACTCCGCACAGGTGTCTGCGCCCAGCCGGGTTCGCTAAACCCGTTGCCTAATTAGCATTTCTGTAAACAATGCTGATAACAATCTTGCCTCCGCAATCCACGACAAACGCGTCGCTGAGATTGGAGCACGGAAAGCGTGAGGAAATTCGCTGCGAATCTCGGTCAAACTTTCTTTTGTTTGTATTTCCTCGGTGTCAGAAAATATCAGCTCTTCGCCCATTTGGTTTGTACCCAGGCTCGTCCGTCCAGCCCTATTGTGCGTGCTCCGTTAAACCTACAAATAATGAATTTGTTAGCAGGGGTGGAGGAACCCCAACTAGCCAGAATCCTCCTCCTGGTGCAGAAAATCCCCCATTTGCCATCGGGATTGAGTTGTCAGACAGTGACTCTTGCTACCCTGTGAAACTGACATGTCTATTTACAGAGAAACAAAGACGCTGCTCGCGGCGGACCCCGCTCCCTCCGCGCGCCCCGTCCGCTCTGCGCGCCCCGTCCCCTCCGCGCTTCTCTAGCCACCCGGCCTCGAGGCCCCTGCGCCCAGGTTCAGCCAGTAATTAAAATGGAGACGAGGCCGGTGCCCGGCTTCAGGGGGAGACAATGACCCCCAAGGCCCGGCGGGGTGCGGGGAGCCGCCGCGCCCACCTCCCGCAGTTCAGACTCCTGGCAAACTCGGCGCGGGCGGGTCCGGGTGCGGCTCGCAGGCGCGGGCGGGGGGCGCGCGGGGCGGAGCGGGCGGGGGGCGCCAGGACGCCCCCGGGCTGCCTCCTGGGGCCGGGCGTTGACGCAGCAGAAATTACCAGCTGGAAAATTCCCCTTTCGGAGGTGACGGGGGAGGGACCGCGGCGGCGGCGGCAGGAGGCGCCGAGGGCGAGGGGCGCGGGGCAGCCCCGTCGCCGCCTCCGCCTCCGCGCGCAGCCCCGCGGGGACCCCGCGTCGCCCTCGCCCGCCCCGCCCCGCCCGCGCCACCGGAGCTCAGGGAACGGAGGGGGCCGGGCGGGGGTCGCTACCGCCACCCCCGGAGCCGCAGCCGGGCGCGCCGATCGCCTTCGGGAGGGCGCCCCCGCGGGGCGGGGCGCGGCGGGGCGCGAGGGGCAGGCGGCGGGGGCGCGCCCGACTCGGAGCGGCCCCGGCCCGGAGCAGCCGACCCGGCTCGAGCCCCGGCCCCGCCGCGATGCGCCGGCCCGGCCGCGGACAATGAGCCGGCGCCGCTTACCTGTGACCCCATGGGGCGCGGGCGAGGGCGGGCGCCGCGGCCGCCGGACCAGCGCGGGTGATCGCCGCGGCCGCCGGGCGAGCGCTGCGTCCGGGCGGGTCCGAGCTGCGCGCTCGCCTCGGCTGCTGTGTCCGTCTGTCCGTCCGTCTGTCCGTCAGGCCGGCGCGCGCCCCCGCGCCGCTCCAACCCCGCGGCCCCCGCCGCCCGCGCGCGCGCCCCGCCTGCGGACCCTGACCCCGCCCCCCGGCGCGCGCCCGGCCGCTGCTGATTGGCCCGCGCCCCGGCCCCGGCCCCGGCCACCGCCCCGGGCCCCGCCCCGCCGGCCCGGCCGCCGCCCCGCCCCTCGGTCGGCCGGCTCCGCTCGCGGGGCGGAGGGGGCCTCGGCGGGGGTCGGTTCGCCTCCGCCCCCCCGTGGGCGGCCGGACAGCGGAAGTGCGGGCTGGAGCTCGCTCGGCATTGTGGGAAGCCCCCTCTGCGGGGCTGGCGGGGGGCGGGGGCGGCGCGGCGTGGGGTCTCCAGGCGCTGGAGCCCCTTCCCACGGGGACCCAGCAGCCGGGAGACCACCGATGGGAGACGCGGGTCGGGACTAGGGCAACCCAACCCCGCCCGTACTGCGCCCCTGTCTTTGCCCACACGCCTGTTCCTCGGGGGCGCGGGGTCCCCGGGCCGCAGGCTGTCCGCGCCCCTCAACGCACAGACGGGCCGCGCGTGTCTCGCAAACTTCGCGCCTTCCCCGCCGGTTGTGCTGGCTGCGCGCTGTGCAGAGAAAAAGCGCTCCCACGGCGCCCAGGGGCTCGGGGCCGAGCTGTCGGGGACCTCGGCGCTCCCAGCGAGAGGCGCACCGCGGGGCAGGGGCCACGGGACGGTGCCTGCCACCGGGGCTTGAGTTTGGCCAACTGAGGAGCATCGGCGGCCGCGCACGCGTCGGTCCTTCCCCCCCCGCGAGGTCTCTCTGGGGGGTGCGGAGTCCTGCGAAGCAGCGGGTGCCCCGCTTCCCCCGCAAAAGATCTCGAATCGTGCTGCCCGAGATGGGCCCTGCGCGTCCCTTCTCGCCCCCGCTGTCCTCGAGTCCTCGGGCGGACAGAATGGGAAGCGTGGCCCCGCATTCTTGGCTGGCCTGTGCGGGGGCAAAGGCCACCTCGCTTCCTCTCCCGGACGCGACGGTGGGAAGGGAGGTGAGCCTGTGGCTGGCCAGCCGCGGCAAGGGAGTCGAGCACGACCTGGCCATCCAATGGGGAGGCGCCGCAGGCCGTCTGCGCCCTACCTCCCTACGGGCCCAGCGCCGCGGAATTCCTGGGAAGGTGGGAGGCGGCGGGCCATTATGGATGCTTTCTCAGGATGTGTAAGGAGGCATTCACTGGGCTGCTGGGGGAGGGCAGGCTTGCGGGGGGGGGGGGGGCGGTGTGTGGATTCTCCTTGAGTGAACAAGGGCGGCCGCGGTCTGGCAGCCAGCGATGAAAGGCTGGGACACTCCCTCACTGCAGCCGGCGCCTGGAAATGGCTGTGCAGACACCCTCACCCCGCTCCCCGCTGCCTGCGCTGGCCCTGCCGGCACAGGGCCCCTCCCAGGCCTTTCCTGCGGAGGATCCCGGGTCTGGCACCGCAGGCCCACGTTTCCTGGGCCCTCTCAGGTGGGGCTGGGTACAGCCATCCTCGGAAGTGGCTGCCTCTCGGCCTCCAGGAGGTTCTGGCCGGTCACTCTGTCCTTCCTGACGGGACGGAGGGCACTCTCTGCGGGGGTCCTCCCCCACCTGCCTGCCTGGAGTGCAGTTGTAGCCCATGGAGCAAAGGATGCTGGGGAGACTGAGGAGGGCAGCCCGCCAAACAGAGGAGGACCATTCCCCTGATGGCTGCCCCCCACCCCCGGAGAGAGCCCCCCTCACCACCAAAAAGGTTCGACCCCCAGACACTCTCCAAGGAGAACAGCATTGCTAGGATGCCGCGTCCATCGTCCCTGCAGAACGGAGAGCTGCAGAGGCTGCCTTGGAGCACACAGTGGTGCTTAGCCATTGCTCAGGAGGCCTGCCCACGAGAACCTAGCCTCTTTCGCCAGTACCAGGGCTCACCCCACCTGTTAGCTAGCCTAGGGCTTCTGGTCTTGGTAGAAAGTCTTACTGAGTTCTGGAATGAGTCCCTGGGGTCCTGGAACTCTCTCTCCCCTTCCCCTGCCCTGCATGATGATGAATCGACCCTCCCGACCCCAGCAGCCCTGCCAGTGACTGGGGACTGAGAGTCTCGTCTCTTCTCTTCCAAGAACAAACAGAAGGGCGAGCAGCCTGAGGATGAGGCTGACAGACCACAAAGGCAGAACCAAGGACCGTCCCAGGGAGCTCTGATCAAGCCTTGCCTAAAACTGAAGACAGTGAAGCTTCTGGGAGCTAATAACCCCCTATCATAGGAAGGAAGGGAGGGAGGGAGGAAGAAAGAAAGGGACAAAGGGAGGAAGGAAAGAAAAAAGAAAGGGAAAAGAGAAGAAGGAAGAAAGAGCCAATAGTAGCAGCTGTGGCCTCTCGGCAGAGCTGGAGGAAGAGGGGGTCACGCGGCGGGGCTCCCTGGGGCCACCCGGGTGCATCTGCTCTGACGGGGAGATGCTGGCAGCACAGACCCAGGGGCCCCACGCCCATCAGTGCCCAGGCTCGGACTCACAGCGGGCAGATGCCAGGCTTGGTCAAAAAGCCTCCACTCTTGCTGCGGTCCCCTGGACCCTGGAGCAGGTGACACACACTGCACTTCACCCCTAATACTGGCATAGACCCTAGGAGGGATCTGCACCTGACAACCAGTGGGTCCTTCACCATCAGTAGAAATGTGGCCTCCATGAGGGCAGCTCTGCCCCGGAGGTGGCGCTAGCGACAGGCAGGACCAAGCATGTGGGGTTGGCCTCAGTGGCACTCTTCAGCCATGGCACCCGGTGTCCAGAGGCAGCAAAGCCAACAGATGGGAGTCTGGGAGGGCCTGGGGAATAAGGTGCCTGAGATGCCACGATGAACCAGACGTGGCTCCCGCCCCTTGCTTCGCTGGAGGACAAGACAGATGAACAAATGAATGGTCGGTGGTCCCTGCCACACGCTGGTCCTTCTGCAGGTTCACCCCCAGCCACATGTGTGAGCATTTCTGGAGCCTGCCCAGGAGACGCCTTGGGGGCCTGGAGAGATTAAGCATCCCCGAGGCCAGGGCTGGGAACCCAGGGGCCGAGGTGCAGAAGCGGCCAGGCCCGCAGATGTACTTGCCGATGGCTGCCCCTCTGAGCGCGCTGCCTTCACTCCCACCTGCAGACCCCGGGGCCGTTGAAGGGCAGGCTCAGTCCCGAGAGCTGCCTGGCTGCCAGGGCCCCTGCACCACGTGCTCAGCCAGCCCTCCACCTGCCCTCCACCCCCACTGCGTGGCTTCAGGGGGCAGAGTGGTTGGGAGGGGACCCAGCCCCACACCGGGGGCTGCTCCTGTGAGGCAGAGCCCCAGAGGCGCTTTGGGAAGAAATGTCCCTTCACCTCTCCCTTCCTAGTGTCCCCCTGGGCCAGCCCCCTCGCCAGGCCCTTCACCCCCACCCCCACCTCCCCGCAGGCAGCGTCTCCCAGTCTACCCCAGCTGGGTTCCCTAGGGCTGTCTTCATGGCAATCACTGGTCAGGAAACCTGCCTGTTTATCCTCCAGCCAGTGGTGTTGCTCAGCCGTCCCCATGGCAACAGCCCCGGGAGTCCTGCCCCTCCCAGGAAATTGCCCAGAACCTGTCCCTGTCCTCTCCGAGCCCCTGCTGGAAGCGGACAGGGAGGGAGAGAGGCTGAGGGCAGGGCAGGAGACGCAGCGTAAGGATGCCCGGGCTGCGCGCAGAAACCGCCTCTGCGCGTCATCCCGGGCCCCGCGGGTGGACGGGGGCCCGCCCTGGGCTGCAGCAGAGCCCCACCCGTGGGCCGGGGGCCGCTTGCCTGAGGCCGGAGCCTGCTCCTGGGCCTGGCTCTGCCGTGTCTGGTGCCAGCTGGCCCTGCCCTCCTGCTGGGCCTCCCCGAGAGCTCCCTCCAGAGCCAGCGGCTACCTGCCAAGCCCACGCCTGCTCCACCCCAACTGTCCTCCCGGCCTGCGCCCCTGCCAAGCCCCACTGCCGCTCCAGCTGCCACCGCCAACTGTCACCCCGTTCCATTCCAAGCGCTCACCCGCAACCGTTCTTCCAAAATGCCACTGCCAAATGCCAGCCCCCTCCCTTCCTGAGCCCCCGCCCCTCAGCCCCAGGCCCGCACCGGGGCCCTGCCTTCCCGACCTTCACTCCAGACGGAGGCTGGGCCACACCTGCCTTGTGCCTGGGAGGGGCTGGTGTCAGAGGGCAGGGGCAGAAAGCTGGAGGTGGGGTGGGGCGGGAACGGGGCAGAGCAGGGGGGCGGCAGGGGGTGGAGCCGCCGTCCCTAGTGCCAGTGCACAGCCAGGCCAGCTGGGGGTGGGCGGCAGCCTGGGGAAGCCCGGGGGCTGTGGGTGGAGCTGGTGCCTGTCCCTGCGGGTCTGTGAACAGCTTCGCCTGACCGCTGACCTTGTCCTCTCCTAGCACTTCACCTCCCACCCCACCAGGCCTCTCTCTGGGGGGCACCAGCCCGCCCCAGCCCCCCCCCCCCGCGCCGCCGCCGCGGGCCCTGCCCCCAGGGCTCAGCTGCCTGAGGCTGGCCTGAGCGCGGAAGGTGGCAGCGGGCTCCCCGCTGGGCTGGCCCAGGTCACTTTATCATCTGACCCCACCACCTCTGCGGCTCCAAGTCTTCTCCTTGCCGCCCCCCTTCCTCCCTAAGCCCCCCTTTCCCTGTTCATCCCTGTGGAGGCGTCTTTCCCTGAGGACGCTTCCCTGATCCCCGCCCCACCCCCACGGGGGGTCTCCACAGCCCCCGCTTCCCCTGGGCACACGGCAGGCATCCTACCCAACTGGGACCTCGCTTGGCCCTGGGAGGAAAAGGGAAGACAGGGCCCGGCCGAGCCAGGAGGCACCGCTGCCAGCCGCAGGTGCGGGCCTGGGGCTGTAATTCCATCTCAGGCGGGCTCTGGAAACTGGGAGGCCGCGGGGGAGCAGCCAGTCAGCGCTGGAGCAGGGCAAGGGGGCTGGGGGCCTCCGTCCCCGCCGAGGAACGCAGCTGCTCCCCGGGGCCACAGCCACGGAGGCTCGCGTTGCAGAAGCTGGTGATGGCTGCAGATAGCCATGGGGGGTGGGGGTGGGGAGGGACACCGGGCCCTCCCCAGGGTCCTGTTCGGGAGCCGCCAGGCGGGGACGCGAAGGGGGTTGCTGGGGGCTGCATCAGCCGGAGCCTGACCGAGCTCCGTCCCGGGAGGAAAGGGCGGACGGGGCACATTCTCTGAGCACCTACTCTGTGCCAGGAGTCTCCCCATGGGGTCAACTGGCCCAGCTCCTGTGCTAGGGGCTGGGAGGCGGAGGAAAAGGAGGTGACGAGGGGCCCTGTCCCACCTGGACAAGGTATAGGCCCCTCCCCTCCCATCAGAGGAGGGTGTTCTGGGGTCCCTTTGGTGGGCTTGGAGAGGCCCCAGCCCTGTGCGGTGCCAGCCCACTGCCTCGGCCTCGTCCATCCATCCATTCACGCACTTACTCAGCAACATTCATGGAGCACATCGAACCTGCCGCGTGCCACGTACGTCCCAGTATTGGAGAGCAAGACAGGACGCCTTTTATTCTGGGAAGGAGCCAGGCGGCGAGCAGGTCAGCTGAGAGGTCAGCCAGGGTGGACCCGGGAAGGGGGGTCCCTGGAGACACGGCCATTGAGAGGACGGGGCAGGGAAAACACAGGGGGAGCGTGTGGCAGTGCTGGTAGGACGGAAGGGCTCAGAAAGCCAAGGACAGAGGGACACGGGAGCTGATGGGAAAGGTGGCTGGAGCCGGGGCCATCTGAGCATCAGAATAACGTCCCACTGGATGTGTCACAAAGCACGAAGTGACACAGCCGACGTAAACGCAGGGCCGTGAGTCTGGCATCCTCCAGGAGGTGGAGGCGAACACACACACTCCTTGAGCGTGGAACCGCCTCTGAAGAAGAGGCTGGAAAAGGGAAAGTGAGGGGCTTTAGCGGGGAGAGACCTGGCAGGCAGCCTCCTAGCCAAGTGATCAGGGACATCATGGGACATCAGGCCCCTGATATGATGTGACAGGAAGGGTCCCTCACCTCTGCTGGTGTCTTCCCCCCAGCTCATCACCCTGGTGTGATCATGAGAAAACACATCAGACAAACCCAAACTGAGGGACATGCTACAAAACACCTGACCAGCACACCTCAAAACTGTCACGGTCATGAAAACAAGTGCTGTCAGACAAACGGTCCCAGCCCAGAGGAGCCTGGGGAGACGTGAGGGCCCTGCAATGTGGTGCCCTGGATGCGGTCTTGGAGGAGGAGAGGGACGTTGGTGGAAGAACGGGTGAAATGCAAGTAGGGTCGGAGCCACACTTAAGAGTTGCAGTTACCCAGTTACAGTGGTAACCCTGTTACCACTCAGGGTTGCAGTGGCAACTTTAGGGGAAGCTGGGCCGGGGGAGGGGCACACAGGAACTCTGGGGACTCCCAAATGTCCCCGCTTTTCCATCTACCTAAAATCAGTCCAAAGTAAAAAGACCCAACCAATCAATGGGACAAAACCTCCTCCTTCAGGCCTGGGGCTCGTTTTCACTTTTGGATCCAAAGACTCCGGCGGCTCCCAGTGTGCCCACCCTCAGGGCGCAGCGGCCAGGGGTGTAAACCCCGGACCGCGAAGGACTTGCCCCAACGCCCTGCCGCGAGCCTTGACCCAACCTCAGCCTGGCCTCCACTTGCACCCGTCATGTCCCTAAAGGTGACTCCAGCCCCCCACACTGTCCTTTTGCTCAAAAAATCCCAATGTTGGGGCTTCCCTGGAGGTCCAGTGGTTAAGACTCCGCACTTCCACTTCTGGGGGCACAGGTCCGATCCCTGGTCAGGGAGCTAAGATCCCTGCATGCCGTGCAGCATAGGCAAAAAAGAAATCCCCATGCTGCCAAACCCCAAAATGTGCTTTGTCCCGGTCTGTTCTCCCTTTGAACCCCCTGCATCTTTGTCTCAGCTGGAGTGGAGTCTCCCCGCTGCAGGAGACCGCATGAAATCCATCTCGCTGCCTCGAAGCCTGTCCGGGGCTGTTTCTGTTGACAGCTGCCATGAGCCTTCGTCATGCCTGTGTGTTTGCACACGTGTTTGTGGGCTCCTCGGCTGTGTGTGTGTGTTGGTGCATGGGTGTCTGTGTGTGCTTGTTCAGAGGCGACCGCCAGGTTTGTACAAGAGTGTCTGGGAGTGTGTGTCCTGCTTTGCTCACTCCGGAGGGAACCAGGCCCAGTTCTGGACACTGGGCAGGAGGTGGTCCCGCCCAAATCTCTGGAACGAGGGCAAGACGCCCTCCGGATGGGGAGGGGGGGACGTGGCTGCGGAGGTGAACAGCGTGCAGCTTGAGCCGGGCGGGGGGAAGTCCTCGCTGGGCCAAGCCCGGGTCCTCTGGGGGGGCGATGACCTCAAAGGCCACATGGGGCCATGTGGCGACTGCCGGGCAGGAGCTTCTGGGGTTTTCCACAGGCTGTAGGTCCCGTCACAGACTTTTGAAGAGGAGACGGGCTCTATCGAATGATCCAGAGATGTGTTTAGGACGAGAGCTGACGAGCCCTGGGTGGAGTGGACGCGGTCGATGAGGGAGAAGCGGGGGGAGCTGCCTATCCGCTTGGCCGCAGGGCGGCGGGTGCCTGTTCAGGGGACAGGAAACCAGAGCGGGTGTGGGCGCGGGAGACACGCGGGTCTGTGGAGCAAGGCCAGGGCTGCAGGTGCCCAGTGGGGGCGGGGAGGCCTCGAAGGAGAGGAGCTGGCTTGGGTGCCTCTGACCCTGGGGCACGCAGCCCACACCCCAGCGTGGCTGGGGTCAGGGGAGGTCATGTGGCAGAAGGGTGACAGCAGGGCACTCCTATCCCCTGCTCAATGGGGTTTCAGAGGTCGCTTGGGCAGGGGTCCCGTGCAGAGCCCTACCCTCGGGTCACCTGGGCCCTGGCGGGTTGGGGGGCTCCCACAGCTGTTCCTGGAGGGCCGCCCTGGCTTGGATCCCCTTCTCCAACCAGCCTCAACCTCAGACCCCGTTAGTCCAGCCAGGACTCTCTCCCCACCTCGGCTGAGGGGTGGGGCACCAGAGTCCGTGCTATGGGCCTCAGGGGCCCCCATTAAGATGGGGCAAACTGACCTCCAGTCCTGCCCAGGTGGGGCCAGCCCCCGAGGGACCCTTCCCTCACCCTGGCCCGGCTCCGGGATGCAGCCAGCCCCACCACAGCTGGTGACACTCCCTCCCACAGGTGCCCCACACAGCCAGCGTCCAGGGCAGCCCAGCCCGAGGGCAGCGGGGAGCACCTGAAATGAAGTGGAATACGCCCCACCCTCCACCAGACCTGCGGACAGGTGGGTCCCAGGCCCACACACCTGCTGTGGACAAGGGAGACTGCCAGCTGCAGGGGCACCATGCCTGCACTTTGGCTTTGCCTGACACCAGCTTCACACGCCAGCCCGCCAGGGCCCAGATGCGGCGGTTCTTCTGCCCCAGGGCCTTTGCACCTGCTGTTCCCTCAACCTAGAATGACTTTCCTGCTCCTACCCACCTGGTGGTTCTCAGCCGTCCTGAGGACCCACTCCCAACCCTGCCCCCCAGCCCGCCAAGACAGCTGTGCACTCTCGCTCTGGGAGAGTGGAGCCCGCCCAGACAGGGCTCCACTTTGGCCTAACGCCTGCACTTTTTGACTGTCCTTCGCCCCTCCCTGTGCTCCATGAGGGCTTGGCCATGTCAGATTCCCTCTTGTGTCCTGGGTGCTGAGGGGCCAGCCTGGCCGGAACTAGGATCAACGCCCACTGTGTGATTTTGGGTAAATCACTTACTTCTCTGGGTGACAGCCTGCACCTGAAGAGCCCACCTGGCATAGCTGAGTGGGCTGAGCAAGACGGCAGGACACAAAAGCGGCCCCAAGGTGCCACCTCCCTTGCCAACATCGTTATCACGGGGGTTAACAGTCACCAGGGCCAGGTGGGCACGATAAAGGGCCCCGGCCAGGCGGGCACTGAGAGCGGGCTCCCGGCTTTCTGCTGCGGTTGCCTTGGATGTCCTGGGGGCACATCTTCCTGACGGGATTGAGGCTGGGGTCACCCTGGGCTGCTGCTGGGAGCCCCAGGCAAGGCGGACAGGCCCTGGGAAGAGGCCGTGTTTGCCTGGTGTTGGGAGGTGAGTGAGAACTGCGGGGCAGTTTTCCTCCTCTGAGCCCTCAACCCCACACACCCAGGAGAGGGGCAGGGCGGGGGAAAGCCGGGGGAGGGGGCCGGAGGGGCTCGGGGCCTTTGCCTTGGAAGGCCCCTGCCTGGGGGGAGCCGGGAGGAGCAGCCATCCCACCTGGTCTGACCAGCCCCACCTCACTGCCCCCAGACCCGGCCAGGACCCTCAGAGACCATCTCTGTGGCCACGCGTGTGCCTCTGTGTTTCGGGAGGGGTCTGGGAGCGCGAGAGCCCAGTTCCCCAGTCCGCGGCTGCTGCTGCTGCTGCGGGCTGGGCTGCGCGGGGCTCTGCTCCCTCCTCCCCTGGGGGGTCCTGGTGCCGGGGTGGTTTGAAAACCAGAGCCTGGAGGCCTTATCAGACCACAGGTTTTCCTGAGGAAGGAAGGGTGGGTGTGGGCCGCCGGGATGGGATACCTCCTCTGGGCGTGCCCGCCGGGTGGAGGGCGCATGGGCGCTGCCCTCCTGGGGGGGTGGAGGGCAGCCTCGCCCAGGGAGACCCTAGCCCAAGGCCCAGCCCGGCCAAGAACAAACAGACCCCAGGCTGGAGAGGCCCTAGGCCAGGCCTCGAGTCTAGGAGCCCCAGAGTGTGCACTCGCTGAAAGCAGGAGCAAATTGTAGCATTTCTGGGAGTGTCCACAGGACCCCACAAGAGCCTCAGCGAGAGCTGTGACCATTCCAACCGCAGCTCCACTTCTAGGGGGGCCCAAGGAAATACGTGCTCAGGTTCACAAAACCCACACATCCCAGCATGTTCAAGGACCCCCTCTTTGCAATAGCCCCGAACTGGAAAAACCCACTGCCCACCAGCAACAGAGTATGTAAGTGAAATGCAGCTTGTCACACAGGGGACACTGGACAGCCAGGAGGACAGCCACCTGTGACTCCCGGCTCCACAGTGGCCTCGCTTCCACGGCAGGCCACCTTCAGAAACGGGCGGGACAGCTAGTAGGGTCAAACAGCGGTAGCCTTTGGGATGTGGGTCCAGGGGGCCTCCTGGGCTGGCCATGCCCTGTTCTCCTGTTTCGGGTGCTGGTGAGAAGTTGTGTTCAGTTTATGAAAATTCATTAACTATGTACTCAAGGTATGTGCACTTTTCCGTATGTATGTGGTACGTCAATAAACAGTTATACAAAAACCCCCAAATCCTCCACTGACCCCTCCCTGAGGGAAGATGCTTTCCTGGGGCTGTCTGTCCTCTTCCCTCCCTGCCCTGACCTGCCTCCTACCTGGGGCTCCAGGGAAGTGGGGGCCAGGAGGGGGCAGCCCTGGAGCCCCTCCTACCTCTGGGGACCAAGGCTCTGCCAGGCTGTCTGCCCCAGGGCCTTCTCCGCTTTCTCAAGGGCAGGGCCCCAAGGAGCCCCAAGGCGGGGGTCCCGCGGCCTCGCAGGTGGGGCCGGGAGGATGTGTGACCCGCCCTGCTGGAGCCGGGCTGGCTGGCCTCGGAGTGCTGGCGTGGGCCCGGGACACCCGCCCTCTGCCTGCTGGGCCGGGGGTGCCTCCCGCCCGCCCTCTACCCTCCGCCCTCCCCCCGCGGGTGCCTCTACCCCTTCCGCTTCCAGAGGCCCCGGGGCTATTTTTAACTCGCCAGAGCTGCTGAAGGTGGACAGAGCCTGGGGGTGGGGGGGGGAGAAGGCCCAGCAGCTACCTTCCTGCCACCACCCCTCCTGGGGTCCGGGCTTCCTGGGGGGGGACTGGTCATTCTTGACCTTAGAGGAGAAACAGCACACTCCACGCCACTTATATAGACACACAGGAAGGCCACGTGGGTACCCCAAGGTGCAGACACGTGCCCGGGATACAGACTCCAGCACACACGTGTGTGCATGCACACACAGGCACACATGCACGTGCAAACACACACGCATGGCCCAGGGACGTGCTCGGAAACATACCAGATGCACGGAGACTCAGACAAATACAGGGACACATAGACGGTCTCCGCCCTCCCCAGACACCTAGCCCTCCTGGAAACACACACACACACACACACACACACACACACACACACACGCGCGCGCGCGCACACAGGCACACAGCACAGACGCTGGGGGTGCAGCGAGGACCCTCAGGCCACATTCTAGACTGATGCGGGAGGGGCCTACAGGTGCGGGTGCTCAGCGCACTCTGTTCCTGCTCTCCAAGTACCAGCCAGTATTCCTGAGCTCTCAGCACCGTCCCGCCGAGATGCCGCATCCTGGCCTCCCCCTCCCCCGAGGAGGGGCAGGCTTGCGGCAGGAGCCGCTGAGCTGACTCGCAGCCTCTTCCCCCGCACTCTGGCCACGCCCGCTCAGGACAGGAAACCAAGAGAGGGATGGGGGCGGCAGCCCATGGCGCTGTGGCCTCAGGGCCTCCCCTTCCTAGCCCTGCTCCCCACTTCCCCTCTCCTCCCCTGGCCTTTGTTCCCTGGAGCAGCTCACCCCCCACCCTGCGGGGGAACCAGAGTCTATCCTGGAAAACCCCAGGTGCTGGGCTGGGGGCCTCTGTCCGCTGCATCCGGGTCCAGGGGGAGGAGGAAGCCCGGAGGACAGACGGGGCAGGGACCCATTGGCCAGGGGGCAGCCGGTTGGCTTCCAAATCCCCTCCACCCCCCACACCCCCACCTCTGTCCCTGGAGGCCCCAGAGGGATGGAGGAGGGCGGGAGCCGGCCTGGAGGACAGGACATCCTCTTGGCAGGACACAGGACGCCAGGCCGGAGGTTCCCAGCCCCAGTCAAGGCCACAGGGGGAAAAGGCCACTGGGGCTGGGGCTCACCAGTTCCGAGATGGGCCCGGGCACCGACGGCTGTGACTTCGGGAAGGACAGCAGAGCCAGCACCAAAGAAACACCCCAGTCCCTGACACTCCCCCAGGCCCCTCCTGGCCCGCCAATGTGTGGACCCACCCCCGGTGGCACCAGGCCCAGGGCCCCTCCTCAGGGAGCCCCACAGGTCACGGGAGAGGCCAGAAGGCCCGGGGGTCACCGTCGCCTGCGCCGTGGGGAGCCCCCACCCCCGCTGGGAGCCCACTCCTCCATGTGAATCCCAGGGCCCAGGGCCCAGACCGCAGGCCGGCCCAGCCCTCCCCTGCCCAGGACTAGAAACCCAGGGACAGTCAAGGTGGGGTGAAGGCCACGGGGACCCCTTGCTCCTGCACCGCCTCCCGCAGCAAAGCAGCAGCCCCCCAAGCGTGGCCCCCCAAGCTGGCACCGTCAGCCCACGGCTGACCGTCCGCTCAATGGTCTGGGAGCTGACGGTGCCAGGATATCACGGCATCCAGGCTGCCCGACCGGGGAGCGAGCCTGCGCCTGTTGGCCGGTGGTGAGTCCGACACAAGTGCCCGCTAGCCATTCACAGACACTTCTGCCAGCCTGTTCTGGTTACCTGGGTGGGAAACGATGTCCCGTCTAAAAACAGCCTATAGAAATGAGTTTCCTCAACGCACAGCCTGAGTCTGGATCTGCCTCTGTTCACCCGAGTTAAAATCACCAAAGGGGAATTAACCATGGACTTAGCTCGTGACCCAAGAGGAATGACACCTCTGCCAGGGAGACAAGGCCAAACCCAGCCCTTACCGCTCCCAGCCCTCGGTTCCGTCCCCAGCGCCTCCGCACGCTCTCCTTGACTCCAGTCACAATCCTTAACGTCTTTTGAAAAATGAGGCTTTATTGGAGTATAATTTATATACAATGATACTCACCAGTTTGAAGCATACGATTTGATGAGCTCTGACAAACAGTCGTGTAACCACCCCCACTATTATGATACAGAACATTCCCATGACCCCCCAATCCCCTCAGCCTCTTGTTGTTCATTCTGCCCCCGGCCCCCCGGCCCTGCCCTGCCCTGCCCACCATTGATCCGCTCTCTGTCACTATAGTTTTGTCTTTCCCAGGATTTCACACAAACAAAGCCACGTAGAATGGGGTCTTCTGGTCCCGGCTCCTTTCCCTTAGCAGCGATGCTCATTCTGCGCATCAGTTATCCACTCCTTTTCTTTCCAGGGTGTAGACGGACCACTTGCCAGCTGACAAATTCATTTCATTTCTTTGGGGTAAATTCCTAGGAGTGGGATTGCGGGATCATTCTAATGCTCGTTTTCTAAACCTTTGAATGTGTTTGTTTTCGCTCTGCCCCACTAGGCTGTAAGCTCCCCAAGGGAAGAGACATCACCTGTGTTGCTCATCGCCATGACCAGAGCCCAGTGCAATTCCGTGCCAGGACCATTGCCCACAGAGTGAGTGAGTGAATGAACCAGTGATGGTGGTGCCTGGGACGGTGGATTTTGGTGATGCTGATGGGAAGAGATCATGGCGCTGAGGGTGATAGAGGTGACGATGGTGATGGAGGTGACTGTGGTTAGGGGACAGTGACAGGGGCTGCTGGCCGTGACAGAGGTGGTGTCTGTGACGGTGAAGGCTAGAAACGCCTCCTTTGCCCTCCGTGGAGACGTCGTGAGGGCCCTCTTTGGATGTCCCCTCCACCTCCCCACCTCCAGACACCTCCAGTCCCCCACTCCAGAGTCACACCTTGGAGCAAGTTGTCACCTAAACCTCCACCCACCCTGAAGCGACTCTTCCCACCAGCTCCCGCTGTGGCCACACCCCCACTCGCCCACAGCTGTGACATCTCACCAGGAACAACCCTCCTTTCTCCCGAACACTCGGCTTTCCCCTCTCCTGGCTTCCTCCTTATCCTGTTTAGAATTCATATTTTCTCTCGAGAACACCAGAAGTGTTAGTGTATCCATCCTCTCCTGGTACCACTCTCTCCTTGCCAGCGCCTAAGCCGCTGCTCTCCGCTCGGAAAATCAACCGGGAGGCTGGTGCCACCAGAAAGCAGACCGGGAGCTGACCCTGACACCCGGCCCACGCGCTCCCCCAAGGCCGCTGTGCCCGCCGCTCACACAACCCCCCTGGCTGGCCCCTCCCTGCCTACCGGAGCCTTCCTCCAGCCTAAGCCCCGCCCCCGCCCCCAGCCCCTCCTTCACAAAGCAGTGACCGCTCTGAACTGCAGACGTGAGTCTGGAACTTTCTTGCTGAATCTTTCAGTGGCTTCTGAGAAGTGCCTTCCTCTCAAACCCCTCTCCCCAGTTGACCAGGCCCCACGTGATCTGTCCCCCATTCCTGGCCTCATTCCTGTACCCCCGCTCCCAGGTTCCAGCCACACTGGCCTCGTTCTTATTCCTCCAGGATGCCAAGTTCCCTTCAGCTCCAGGCCTCTCCCAGGGCCAGGCTGCGAACTCCTCGCCACCTTCCTGGTCTCGTCTCCTGCCCTCCCCACTCCAGGCTGGCGACCACCCGGTGTTCCCTCCCGAAAAGCCCTCCTTCAGGCCAAGCCCTTACTTGTGCTCAGCCAGCACCCGGGGCAGCCGTGGACCGTGCCGTGCTCAGCCCTGTCCCCCACCAGCAGGCCCTCCGTGAATGGTGCTTGCTGGGAAAGTGAGGGGGGATTGGAGGCGGGCTGTTCAGCTCACCACCAGGCGCAGAGATGACCGAGGAGGAAGAACGAGCTCCATCCGGGCTTCCTGGGGACCAGGAAGGCCAGGCCCAGGCAGTGGTCACCAGCTGGGATATGGGGGACCCCCCCCCCGGGATGCGAGGCCCAACCCAAGGGACCTGGGAGACTCCTGCCCCACGCGGGTCCCAGGCACCGCCTGGGACTTTCCGGGGGGCTGTGCCATTGAGGGAACCTTTGCTGCCAGGGCCACAGGGCGCCCGGGCATTTCCTGCCCAGCCTCACTCCCCGAGGCCAGGCCCCAGCCCTGTGGCCCCGCTCCTTCCTCCTCCGCCAGGGGGGTTTCCACCCAGCCTGAGCCCCGCTATTTTTAGCTGAGGGAGAGGGACCAACTCCTGGCCCCACTGCTTCCCCCGAGGGAGCATGGGCAAAATGAGGGCTGGGCGCCAGAGGCTGGGGAGTTGACCCCCTAACTCCCCACACCAGGGTACACCTGGGCAGCCCAGGTGGCCAGTGCATGGGCCCAGTGGGCAGGGGCTCCAGTCCTCGGGTGGGGTGGGTCCAGGGCCTGGGTGGGCTACCGCCCACTTCCTGCGGCCTCGCCCCAGCACTTCAAAGGCTGCTGGCAGCCCTGTGGTCACTCCCGGCTCCCACGCAGCTCAGCCTGAGGGGCGGGCCCGGCGCAGGAGCCCCGGCAGCTTCAAAGTGGCTGGGTGGGCAGCCCTGCGGTTAGATCCCCAGGGCGGGTGGGGAACAGGAAGGGGGGGATAAGGGGGCCCTCTCTGCTTCTGTGTCCTCCCCGCCCCACTGCCTTCCTGGGTGGGCTTAGGGCAAAGGCCCAGACGCTTTCCTGGCCCCCAGATCCTGTCCCGGAGCCAGGCCGCCGGGGGTGGTGATGCCTTCATGACTGTGTGATGTGTGTGCGGTCCAAGTGGGCTCCCCCCGGAGGGCAGCCCCCTAGAGAAACCTCCGGAGCCAACGTGGGGCGCCCCTCCTGGACCCCTCAGGGCCCCGGCTGTGGCGAGGGGGCGCGGACACCTTCCCTTCCGCCCCCTCCCCCCTCCGTTCGTGCCCCACTTTTCTGCCTGAAGCGGGGCAGCCGGGAGGGGAGGGACGGGGGAGAAGGGCCTGCCTGTCTGGGCCCTGGAGCGGCCCCGCCCACACCCTCCACGGAGGTGGGCTGGATGGGCTGCGGTGGGCTTGACCTCGCGCCAGCTCCCCAGAGACCGGCGGGGGCGAGAGGGGCGGGGAGCCAGCGCCTCAGAGCAGCCGCCCCGAGCTGAGCAGACGCTGAGAACAGAGACTGTCTGTGAGCAGGCGGGGTGGGGGGGGGGGTGGAGGAAACTTCCAGGGTCCCCTGGGGTCAGCTCCAGGACAGTTGCCATTTTTAATCTGCGCAAGAGACTTAGAAGGAGCCGCGAGGGCTGTAACCTAGATCCGCTCAGGAGGTGCCGGCAGTGCAGCCCAAGGAGAGCCCCCTCCCCCAGCTGCGCACCCCGAAGGGTAGAGCAGGCCCTGTGCCAGAGACCCCAGGAGATATCGGGGGCCTTGCAGGGTCCCCCCTGCTCTGGGCTGACTCTGCCCCCCCCCAACCTCCAGACGCTTCCCCCCTCCTCCGCTCTCTGGTGTGTGGGGGGGCGGCGTCAGGAAGGAGCCCCACTCGTGAGCCCCCAGCCCTGACGCCGGGCCTAAGCGGAAGCTGGCTGCAGCCCACCCACCGGGGCAGGTGGGAGAGCCACGCCCCAGGAAGGCTGGCCCTGGGGGTCTCAGCTGGAGGCCAAGGGGATCCCCACCCAGTCCTCACCTGGGCTGTCTCCCACTCTCCAGAGGAGAGCCGAGGGCTCACTCCTGAGACCCCTACCCACGCCCCCCACCTGCTTCTTCACTCTTGGGGTGGCTGCCTGGACGCAGGATGCTGCTGGGGGTAGAGTGGGAGCGTCCCAGTAACGGCCCCGCCTCCAAAGAGGAGTGGAGTGTCAGGAGGAGGGTGACAGGGCACCGGTGTGGGAGACTCCGGGGTGTGGGAGACTCCGGGGTCGCCCCCAGAGTTCTCCAAGAACCACTGAGTGGGTTGCCCCTTTGGAGACACCTCCCACCTTCCGCCTCAACACCAGGAGACAAATGTTGATGGTTCTGGGGCTTGGAGGAGCCAGGAGGGAAAGGCAACATCTGTGCCCCCTGGAGACCCCCACCAGTGGAGTCAGCGTCCCCAGGAGAGGCTCTGTGGGCAGGAACCAGGGCTCCAGCTCGGGGGTGGGGGGAAGGGGGGTCGCTGGGGCAAGTGGGCGAGGAGCCATCTCAGGCCCTCTGTGGTGATCCCCTTTCCCGCCATCATCACTGGTCTTCAGGGTCTCCTGCTGAAAACACGTAGCACCCCCAAACCCCAAGACCTGACTCCCAGGCCGAGGGTACCCCATCCTTGCCATCATTCCATCATCCCCGCCCCGCTCAGTCTCCCCTCTCCAGAGCCAGGGCTGGCGGAGGTCCAGGCCACAGTTTCCATCTGAGAGAAGCTGGCCAGCCCAGGGGTCCCACAGGTGAGGGACCTCCGAGGGGCAGCGGGCAAAAAGCAGGACTGGATTGCCTGACTGATGGAATGGCTCCTGGTGCCTGGTCAGCGGGTCAGGATCCGTCAACATTCATTAAACTTATACACACGTAGACCAGCAAATACTAAACCACCACACTCCCTGGCCTTGCTGCAGAGACAGCTCCCCACATGACTCACAGGCCGGCACAGACTTTTGGAAAAGCAATCTGGCCACACCCTGGCACACTCTTAGGACTCGGGTGTGGAGGGGAAATCACCAAGGGGCAGGGTCCTCAGACAAGGGTGTTCTTGGCAGCCACGCCGAAGGGGAAGATCTGGAAGCCTGGGCATCCGCCAGCAGAGGGGACGCTGGGGCGTTAGCGTCTGCACTTGGGGAGGAGGGGCCCCTGGCCAGCTGCGGGCATGCGGCGATGCTCACAGGCCTGTAGGTGGGCATGTCTGTGGGCAAGTAGAGAAAGGTTAAGACTTTTGGGTACCAGAGAGGGGCTTGGAGAGCGCGGTCACCTTTCGTACACTCTGCCTGACTCGTGGCAGGGAGCCTGTGGGGCGCTGCGTCACGTAACGCAGCCATCGCCTCCATCAAGCCCGGAGTGGGGGCTGCAGGAGTGCAAAGGGTAAGGTCCGCCCCGAGGGGCTCTGCCGGCAGCGACACGGGGCTCCGAGTGTGCACTGATGCTTCCAGTCGTGCATGGGGCCCCGGGGACCACCCTAGGAGCGGGGCTGTGGCCTGCACACACCGTGCACCAGCCAGGGGGTCGAGCCCCCGGGGAAGGAGGCCCCCGTCCGACTGGCCTGGAGGGCTCTTGACCCCAACTCAGGCTTTACTCTGATGGGGGGGACAGTGGGAGGGGAGGCTGAGACTGACCCGCAGGAAGGCAGGAGGAGAGGGCGGGGGTGTGCACAGCTCCCCACAAACCCCGCCATCCTTGAGGGCGCCGGTAACTCTCTGTGATTCCAGATGTTCAGCAGCTGTCTTGGCCATTTCCGCCCCTTCTCTGACCCCGCATCCGCCAGGAAACGTCCCCTCCTGTCCTCGGGCTCCGAGCCACCCCCTACCTTCCCTGCACCCCATTTCCTGAGCAGAGGCGTTTGTGCAGACTCAGCTCCCCCTCCCGTGGGGCGGCTCCAGCTTTCCCAGGGCCGGTGCTGCCCCCAGAGCCTGGACACCCTCTGCCAGGGGCTCTGATCCTGCCGCCGCCCCTCCAGCCTCTGGGACTGGTTTTCCCTCTCTCCCTCCTTTCCTCCTCGGAGGCTGGCAGCCTACATCGGGGCCTCTGGGGAAGCTGAGCCCAACCGGCCAGGAGGGAGTCCTGCTCAGTGGGGGAGGGTGGGAGCCCTGTGGGGTGGAGGCCAGAGGTCAGAGACCCCAGCCAAGCCCTGCAGGAGGGGGTGGGGGAGGGGGGACGCACGCTCAGATGTCTTCCCGGTGGACACTGGGGGGTGGCCTCTTCCATCTGAGCACCGAAAACTGGGGACACAGCCCCACCTTCCCTGAGCAGACCGGGGCCGGCGGGGGGGGGGGGCACAAGAGGTCACTGCTGCTGCAACTGGTCCAGTCTGGGGGCTCTTCTGGAGAGGGGACGGCAGGAGGAGGACTCCCTTCCTGTCATGTGCTTTCCTGTCTCAACAGAGCTGGTGGTTCTGGGGCATTTGGGCTCCTGTGGGCTGGGGGCAGGGCGGGTGGGGTCAGGGGCCAAGCCAGACACAGGGTAAGGGCTCCGGGGGGCCAGCAGCCCCAGCCCGTTGACCTCTGCCCCCCAGAATCCGGTCTCTGGCTGTTCCCCCTCCTCCAAGCTTCCTGCTCTGCCGGGGGAGCCAAGGGCAGGTGGGCCCGGCCAAAGGGAAGCCTCTATTTCCAACCAAGATGGGAGACTACCCTCAGGAGGACGCTGCTTCTCCATGCCCCACCTCTCCCCGGGGAATCAGCACAAAATGTGGTGTGTCCACCATACCGTGCAGACGATCCTGTGGGCCGCCCCACCGTGGCCGCTACGTCCGCCTGGCTTCGGGCTGAGCACAGAACGAGGCCTCTGCTCTGCTGTCGGGGTCGCTCCTGAGGGCTCGCGAAGTGAGCCTGGAGCCTCTGGGTCTGCACGCACCCCCCCACCCACCCCAGGATATGAGTCTATGAAAGAGGTCCCTAGGAGAGTAAACGCCCACACGCCCCCCCTAACCTCGGGGCCGGGGCAGACTTCTCAGGTGCACCAGGACCACCAATCCCCATGGGCAGCTCTGCCCATCCCTTGACCCCAGGCAGGGCACCCTGCGGGCTCCCTCCTGGGGTGGTCCCCCCACTGCCCCTGCTGCCACCCAGGACCTAGTAAAGAAGTGAAGTGCTCTCAGGGCAGAAGGAACAGGGGCGGAGCCCTCACCCAGGTGGGCCTGTGGACTCTGGGCCACCCCCTTGAGCCTCAGGACCTAACTGATGAGTGAAGCGACCCAGTCTGGGATAGGAGCTGGATAATCAGGAAGATCAGAACCTCAGCGCCTGGGGGAGGGGCGCTGGGGGTAGAGTTGCCAGATTTAGCAAAAAATAACAAACCAAAAAGCAGGATATCCAATTAGAGTTGAATTTCAGATAAATGATACTTTAATATGAGTATGTCTCATGCAATATTTAGGACATACTTATACTCAAAAAAAGTATTGGTTGTTTATTTGAAATTCAAATTTAACTGGGTGTTCTGTATTTTACCTGGAAACAGGGGTTGGGGGGATGGATACTCAAACCTCTCAACTCACTCACTCTGCCCATTGACCCCTCCTGCCCGCCAGCCCCAGAGGACAGCAGCCGTCCGTCCTCAGTTCTGTGTCCCAAGCCTGGTGGCAGTTGACTGGGCCAGCAATGCCCCCAGCTCAGCTGCACAGGGCAGTAGAGCAGAGAGGACTTGTTGGGGCCTGGCGCCCCCTCCCCAGAGGGCTGGGGTCTCCAAGGCAGGCCTCTTGGGTTCCGAGGGCCCAGGTGGGTTTGCCAAACTCCCTTTCAGGTCAAGGCAACTGTTGAAGGAGCCCCCCGGAACCTGGCTCTTCTCTGCCTCCCCCCATGGACTCTGCCCTGCTCTCTGCCCTCAGGTGGGCAGGCCCACTTTGGTGCAGGAGAGAAAGGAGAACCCACGAGAGCCCTCCAGAAAAGGAGAAGGGACATCTTGTGGGGTGGTTTCAGGGAGAGGAGAGCTCGACCAGGGGCTGAAAATGAGGAACATTGGCCAGGCACGACCCACCTGGAGAAGGTCATTGCCTCTGCAGGCGTCAGTGAAAGAGGATCCAGAACGGCTCTGGGGGGGGTGCGGGGGGCAGGGGCGGGCAGGGGGGAGGTTTCCAGCCTGCGCTCACCCCCTTTCCTGGGAAGGAAGGTGTGGAGGGCAGGGGCACAGGCAAGTGAGCAAAGAGCCCCACAGCCAGCCTCGCTGCTCCCCCTGGCCGGCCCGCTGGGGGTCCCACGTAGCCTTTGCAGACTCTCACACAGCCTGATCCCCAGGGCTGCTTCGTCCTGTCTCTGCTCCCTCTCCCACCAGGGCAGGCGCCTCTGGAGGTGGCGGGGGTTCAGGGCCATGGGCAGCCCTGTATTTTTCCCGGTGAGACCCAGGAAGAGGTCAGCACTGTTGATTTCTGGCCTGGGTGTCCACCTACAGTTCAAGGAGGAGGGGACCAGACGCTGCTCAGGCCCGGGTGGAGGTGGCCTTGGGGGTAGGTGAGAGGCTAATGAGGCCCCGGGAGGATGCGGGCCAAAGAGGGCCTGGCGAGGGTGTGGCCGCGCCAGGGTCCTGAGGCTGTGGCCCGGGCGGGGGTGTTGGGGGAGGGCGCGGTCCACCACGCCCGGGAACCCTTGGTGCGCCCACCACAGAGTGCCGCCTCTCCCGGGCAATGGTGACTCACAAAGCCGGCCCACGCCGGGCAGAGGACGCCTCCCCTGGGCCCCCGTGGGCCCAGGTCATAAAGGCCACGAGGGCCAAGCCCTGAGGAGGCACGTCCTGAGATGGCCACGCGCGCCCACGCGCGCGCGTGGCCCTGACACCGCACTCCAAGCCGGACCTAGATTTCCCACTGCAAGCGCGACCCGGCCCGGCGACTGGGCCTTAGGGCTGTCTGTCGGGGCCCAGCACCTCGGCGCCCATGTGTGTCGTCTGCTTCGTGAAGGCACTGGTGCACTTGTTCAAGATCTACCTGACAGCAAACTACACCTACAACTTCCGCGGCTGGCCTGTGGACCTCCGCAGGGATGACGTGCACGCCGCCGCCGCCGGGGGCCACAGCGGTCACCGGGGGACTGACGTGCCCGGCAGCCGCGGCGGGCATGTGGCTGCTGCAGGGCGCGGCGCTGGGCGAAGACGTGCAGGGGCGGCCGTCCCGCGGGGCGCGCAGCCAGGCGCAGTGCCTCCTGCAGCAGATCAGTGAGCTGCCCGGCCAGCTCGCCAGCTACGTGCTGGCCCACTCAGTGGGCCGCTGGTTCGTGTACCCTGGTTCCATGTTCCTGATGACACGCGCGCTGCTGCCGCTCCTGCGGCAGGGCCAGGAGCGCCTGGTGGACCGCTACCACGGCCGGTGCGCCAAGCTGGTGGCCTGTGACGGCAACGAGATCAACACCATGTTCATGGACCGCCGCCAGCGCCTGGGTAGCCATGGCCGCGGCCTGCGCCTCGCCATCTGCTGCGAGGGCAACGCCGACTTCTACGAGATGGGCTGTCTGTCGGCGCCGCTGGAGGCCGGCTATTCGGTGTTGGGCTGGAACCACCCGGGCTTCGGGGGCAGCACGGGCGCGCCGTTCCCTCAGCACGACGCCAACGCCATGGACGTGGTGGTCAAGTACGCGCTGTACCGCCTGCACTTCCCGCCCGCGCACGTGGTGGTCTACGGCTGGTCCATCTGCGGCTTCACGGCCTCGTGGGCCACCATGACGTACCCGGAGCTGGGCGCACTGGTGCTCGATGCCACCTTCGACGACCTCGTGCCGCTGGCGCTGAAGGTCATGCCCCACAGCTGGAAGGGGCTGGTGGTGCGCACGGTGCGCGAGCACTTCAACCTCAACGTGGCCGAGCAGTTATGCCACTACCCCGGCCGGTGCTGCTGCTCCGGCGCACGCCGGACGACGTGGTCAGCACCTCGGGCCCCCTGCGCCCCCTGCCGTCGGGCGACGTGGAGGGCCACCGCAGCAACGAGCTGCTCCTGCGCTGCTGCCGCACCGCTACCCCGCCGTGATGGCGCGCGAGGGCCTTACTGTCGTGACCCTATGGCTGCGTGCCGGCAGCCTGGCGCAGGAGGCCACCTTCTACGCGCGCTACCGCGTGGACGACGACTGGTGCCTAGCCCTGCTGCGCTCCTACCGCGCGCGCTGCGAGGATCGGCAGGAGGACGAGGAGGCCTGGGGCCCGCACGGGCTCGCTTTCCCCTGGCTAGTGGGCCAGGGCCTGAGCCGGCGGCGGCGCTGGCAGCTCGCGCGGTTCCTGGCTCGCCAGCACCTCAAGAACGTGGAGGCGACCCACTGCAGTCCGCTGGAACCTGAGGACTTCTAGTTGCCCTGGAGGCTGTAGACTGTGCTTCTGCGTGTCCCTTCTCCCACCCCCCACCCCAAACCAGTAAAGCTGGCCCTGCCTGGGATCCCCGCCTGGGATCCCCACCTTGTGTCTGGGGGAGGGTGGGGCAGTGCATAGGGACCTGGCAGGCCTGGCACTCTCCCTCACTGGGGCATCCCCTTGCCTCCTTTCTCTTCCTCCCTCCAACATTTGTGGACGGTCCCAGTCTGCTCCCAGCTCCTAAGGGGAATGCAAAGATTAACCTGACCCAGTTTATGGCAACACTGTGTGATGGGTGCCTTGATCACCTAGAAAGGATGGTGTGAACATGGGCTGTGGGACAACAGGAGGCGTCCTTCACCTGGCCTGGGTTACAGGATGACTCTGGGAAAGATGAGTGTTGAAGCGTCTGTGCAAGTCGCCTCTAACTATGAAAGAACACTGGCTTTGGAAGGGCTGTAAAAGTCTTAGCAGCTGGACCTCCCCAGGAGTGCGATGCTGCTGCTTCATAGGGTTCCCCCAGCCCCATTCCTGGCTTCTACAGGATGGGGTTCACCGTGGAACCACAGACTCAGAGTAAGTGGCAGGCAGTCCAGGTGGGACTACAGACACACCTGCACTGATCACTCATCGCTTTGTTCCTGGCTCAGGGATGCCATACACAATGAGAGACAAGCCCTCTGCCCACCACCATCTGTAATGCAGTCGCATCCTTACCACCTGCCCTTAATTGTATGAAGCAGGGCCTACTGGCTGTCCTCAACCCCTGGGGACAGGGGCTGGCCAGGGTGGTTCCAGCTAGAAGCTCTGGAAAAGCTGAAAGAAGGCAAGTGGGGCAGGCATATAATTGACAGCACCAGAGCAGGACCTGGCCTGGATGCACCTGGGCCAGTGCAAGCAGAAGCAGGTACTTAAGGTGACCTAAAGTACCAGGAAGACCTATGGGGAGAAGGTGAGCTTTGAGCTGAGACAGTAAGAGGAGTTAGCCAGGTGAAGGAATGGGTTTCCTTCCTAGGGATTAGTACCTGCAGGGTGGCTTGGCTGTTAGGGGGAATGCTGTCCAGAAGGGTCAGATCCTCAAGGGTTTGAATACCACTAAAGCAGCGGTCCCCAACCTTTTTGGCACCAGGGGCTGGTTCCGTGGAAGACAACTTTTCCACGGACAGGGGGAGGGAAAGGTTCAGGCGGTAATGCGAGCGGTGGGGAGCAGATGAAGCTTCGCTCACTTGCCCGCCGCTCACCTTCTGCTGTGCAGCCCGGGCCCCTGCACTAACGGATTGCTTGCAGAGGCAATTAGTAGCCAAGGAAGGGTAGTCGTGGGACTTGCTTTAGCGGGACCGGGTTGCCTAATGGCTACACACCTCTCCTTTGACAAGTTTGGCAAACCCTTCTCCGGAGTCTGCAGGAAGCAACTAGCTGAGTGATGGGCAAGTAACTCTGGCCTCAGTTTTCTCATCTGTAAAGTGGGGAGGGCCCCATCTGTCTCACCGGATTGCTGTGAAAAGGAAGTGAGAGAACACGGGGTCGAAGGGCGCCTCCAGCCAGAAGAGAGCAACTCGTGGTCGCGCCTTTTTCTGCGCAACCCCCATACAACTTTAAAATCCCTACAAAAAGGACAGACGCAAAAAAAAAAGAGCCCCAAGGTCAGTGGGTCAGGCCTCGGAGGGATCGCAAGCGGCCTGAGTCTGACCCGCCGAAGTACGTGAGCCGTGGCGCTCGCAGGCAGGGGCAAACACCTTGGAGACCTCCAAGAGGCCCACCTCCGGGATCCCGTAGCGCCACGTTGCACGGTCCTCCCAGTTCCCACCTTACTCCGTGCACCTCAAGACCGTTCTACCTGTGCTTCTCGCTGGTGGACCGGCCTCCCTTTCCGGCTTCGTCCGCAGCCTCGACCAATCATATTAAGCTGATGAACCGGGACTAGGCCAAAACACCTCCCTCATTGGGCACCGCTCGTGGGGGCGGGACGGGGGGGCGGAGCGCGCGTCAAAGCGGAAGTGGGTCGTCTCGCTGTTGATCACGTAATGCCGCGGCGCTTGAGGCGATTCAGCTGGCTGGTGCGTAAGCGGCGAGCGACACCTGGTGCGGCCCGCTCGGTTCCCACTGCGCCCGCGACCCCGGCTTCGACGCCAGCTGCGGCCCGGCCGCCGCCTAAACATGGACTCCGCCGGCCAAGGTACCCGCGGGCCCGGCGCCGCGTGGCGGCCTTTGGGCCACTCCGCCTGCGCCCGCCCGTCCCGCGGCACCTCTTCCTCTCCCACGCGCGCGGCCTCGAAGCTCCTGGCGGGTGTTCCGCCCCCGCTGGGATCGCTCTGTGCACTGGTTCCCCAGCGCCCTCCCCTCGCCCCAGAGCGTTGGGTTTCGTCACTCCGGGTAGCTCCCACTCTGCCCCCGCCCGACTCTTGCCCGGCGGGCCGCCCTCAGTCCCTGCGCAGGGCCCTCGGGGACACCCCATCCGGCCCTGGATGCGGGCCGAGGTGCCGTGCGCGGCGCCCGGGGAGGGGAAGGGAGGCGACGGCGTCCTCGCGTTGGGCGCAGCGCCCCTTGGGTGGCAACGCAGCTCGGAGCCCAGCCTACTGCAGAGTTGTCTGGAGGGGGAAGGGTGCAGTGAGTCAGGGGCACACCCAGCATACCAGGCCTGTTTCCGGAACTGACATCCCAGACTAGTTGGAGGTGGCCGCTGGGGGCTGTGGAGCGGGCCCAGAAGCTTAAGATTTTGAGGAGGTGGTACGAGTCTGTCTTCCATCCTGGGGCTCTAGAGGGAGTGCTAATCCTACGTTGATGTAACTACACTGGATGATTTCAGGGTGCTTTTCTATCGTTTGATCTGTGTCAGCGTATTAATTAAACATTAGAATTCGTCACAAGCGTGGGGTTCCGGTCACGAGAACGACAGAAAACATTTACTGAGCACCTTCTATGTGCCAGACACCATTCCAAGCCTGTTTCTCAAATCTTTTTCCATTTTCGCAATAACCTTTTTATAATGGTCCAAAAAAACCCCATTTTGCAGATGATTATACAGGCTGAGCTGAGATTCACCCAGGTGAGGGGCTCTGGCCCCCTAGTGTTGCCTACTGCAGCAGCCCGTGCTAATTCTCTCTGTAGGTCCTTTGGTAAGGACCTTGGTCACCTCTGAGTCAGGGTGTGAATAGCGTCTGCCTGCAGGGGGTACCGAGCTTGGTCTCACCCAGAGACTGGGCAGCGCACAGCATGTTGGGTGAGCACACAGTTTTATAAGCAGACAGTGGCTGAGGGCCTTTATTTGTTTTTTAAGAATAGAAAAGTTGTAGGGATCTCGAGGCACTTACTGAATTTGAGTAGGGTCAACACAGCAGGTACGAACGATGAAGTAAAGCCACGTAGGTTGATCTCAGTTAAATGTTGAAATCTGTTGATTAAAAAGAAAAGCTTCATTTAGTGAACATTTCTAGAGCACCACAGAAGTGCATGGCTCCAGCTGTGGGACATGTGAAGGGAATGACACGGCCAGCTAAACAGAGTGTCTTTGGTTTTAAGGGCATTTCGCCTATTTTTAGCAGATTCTAGGGTTTCTAGAGTAGACAAACATACCTGCAGTTAAAGACACTTTTACTGTTCTGCGCCTTTAATTTACTTTTCTTTCTTTTTTTTTTTTGGCCATGCTGCGCTTGGCTTGTGGGATCTTAGTTCCCTGACCAGGGATTGAACGTGGGCACTCGGCAGTGAAGGCGCAGAGTCCTAACCACTGACCATCAGGGAATTCCCTTTAATTTACTTTTAAATGTGCCAAACACCATACAGAGCCCGTCTCTTCACAGAACGTGCGGATCAAAAGGGAAGATGTTTTGAATGCTGATTGTATAATGTACTAAACAACAACGGCCTTGCATTTGGAATTGGAAAGAACTGACGTAGCCATGTTTTTCTTGTAACCTTCTAGTGCATACAGGAAAGTGCGTTTAACGTGGAGAACAAACGTGACGCAGGGGTTCGATCCTGGTCTGGGTGTAGCAGAGGTGTGAGGAGGCAGTGCCCTCTGCACACCGCCGCAGCCTTCTTGCTGTGGGGTGAGGGTCGAGGATGAACTGAACGGATTTTGTTTTGCTGACTCCCCACAGGGGCTGGATGACTGTGTTCCTTGTGTGTAATCTTAGCCTGCGCCCTGGCCGAGCAGCTGATTGGAAAGTGGTGCTGGTAGTGTTTACAGCTGTATTAAGTTCCTTCACGCTAAAAAATGGAAGAGCTGTTAGATCCAGCGGCTTTGTTTTTAACAAAGGTTTCCTGTCTGTGAAGATAGTATTCTTACAGGAGGAACCAGATTTAGGGAGTGGCTGCCTTGTGCCAGCATTTCTAGAACCTGAAGAAGCAACTTGGGTGGCCTGAGATGTGGCTGCTCCCAGTCTGGTGGCCAAAACCATCTTTGCAGAACCTTTCAGAGAAGAGGCATTGTCTCCACGGGTCCCCCGCCCCTTTCTCCTAAACCTGCCCTTGCACCCTTGCTTTCTCCCTCGGTGGAGACCTCTGTCCTCTCTTCCTCTGTGACTTCTTATTTGATGCTCTCTGACTGCATTTTGTCTCTGGCAGATATCAACCTGAATTCTCCTAACAAAGGTCTGCTCTCCGACTCCATGACGGATGTCCCTGTCGACACAGCGGTGGCCGCCCAGGCTCCTGCTGTGGAGGGTCTGACAGATGCCGAGGCGGAGGAGCTCAGGGCTGAGCTTGCAAAGGTGCTGTGCCATGGCTGTCCATCCGGGGGTGACCGTGAGGCCCTCCCAGCCTGATGAGGGGCCAGAGTGCTGCTGTGCTCTGGAGAAGTTGCCCTGGGAGATTGTCCCTGGAGCCCCACAGAAACTGCCCTCTGCAGCCCTTGGCTGGCGTGTGTCTGGCACCTTGTAGGGGCTCCATGAGGAGAATGTCCGCATGGGGCAGCTGCTGGAGCACACCATCTGCTGGGAGTGTCTCTTTTGGAATCAACACGACATTTTCAAGACCCCCATGGATATATCAGTCCCTGGATCTTCATTTTTCGTTTTAAAATACTTCTGTAAAAAGCGTTTCGTGTGATCTTTTTAAAGTGAGAGCTCTTTAAGAGGAAATAGGAGTTAAGAACAAAAGTGTCTGCGTATAATTTTTATTCAGACTAACTGCCAAGAGTGTTTCTTTTTACGGTGTGATACAGAGTCTAATAGTGACTCACTTGAGATTCCAGAATCTGGGGAAATGAACTTGTTGGCGTCAGTCAGGCAGAGGCTGGAGCACGCTTGTTGCAGTTCTCTGCTCCGTCTTCGGAAACAAGCCCGTCCTGATACATCCTGGGTCCAGGCCTGGGTCTGAGCAGAGCTGGTCATGCGGACAAACCCAGCCCCAGGACCAGGTTTTAGACCGTAGAGGAAGCCGCCCTTTCTGAATTGAACGGAGGTTAAAGGAGAAGCAGCAGGAAGTCCCAGGAGACTTACGTTTTGCCTTTTATTTCAGGACATGTTGGTTTAGAGAATAAAACCACAAGGTTTTTTTCAGCGGTGAATTGCAAAATGAAGAAGCTCTTGTGTTTCTTAAAAATTTCAGCTCGCGTGTCCACGTGCCCTTAAGCCCGTGTGCCCAAAGCACCATACATGGAAAGTTCGAGTCACCGAGTGTCACTGCTGGGGTGACGGGTAACAGTCTGGCCTTAGATGATCCTGTAGTTTTGAGTCGTTTCTTTTTCAGTATTTTCTAAAGCAGAATCTAGTGCTATATGGGGCTTTAGGCTGTTGTTAGTGCCTTAACCCAAACAGTCATTTTTTTAAGAAAGGGACTTTTTTTTTTAGAGTAGCTGTTCACATAGGAGCAGGAAGGAGCAGGAAGTATTGAGAATCTAAAGTAGGAAGGCTCTAAAGGATGCTCCTCTCTGTAGTTCACTCTTTGTTTTAAGACATGAGAAGGTTCTGGTCGTTATTGTCAAGATTTTTTCTGTTGCCCAACTCAAATTACTTTAAGCAGAAAAGAGAATTTTCTTTGGGCTTCTGTAAGTGGCTTTTGCCGAGGCCGGCAGCTGACCTTGGGAACACAAATGTTGTCATAAGGGTTGTTTCTCTGTCACGTGGGTCTCTGGCCACCCATCCGTCTGTCAGCTCTGCTTCCTTCCCCCGACGTGTGGAATTCCCCCATGGTGCAGATGGGGCCTGGCTGCCAACCCGCCCACCTTCTGTTGCTCACACCCAGACCCGGAGCCTGGACAGAAAGGGGCTGCTGTCTTCTAACACCCGTTCCTAGTCCCAGGGAAGAGCTCCGCCAGGCCTTGCTTGTCATCCACGGGTGGGCACTGTGGTCAGTAGCCCCGCCAGAACACTCGGCTTAGGGGGGCGGGACGGTTCTCCAGAAGAAGCCGAGGTGCTGGCGCCACATACAAACAGAACCGATGCCTGCTGTAGACTGTTCCTAAGACGAGCTGTGTTTCTGTAAATGGCAAATTCTTAGGTGACTCTGAGAAGGCCTTCACTGCGACGTGTGTGAGGATGGTGGTCACTTCCTGCCATAGTGGTGGCTGAATCCTGGCAACCGTGCTTTTGCAGGTGGAGGAGGAGGTTGTCACTCTGCGCCAGGTGCTGGCAGCCAAGGAGAGGCACTGCGGAGAGCTGAAGAGGAGGCTGGGCCTTTCTACCTTGGAGGGCCTGAAGCAGAACCTGTCCAGGGGTTGGCATGATGTGCAGGTGTCTCACGCGTGAGTGTCTGCTCCACCTGCTTGATGGGCGTTGAGTCCTGGGGCTGAGGGGCCTCCTGGGAGCAGGCTCAGCAAGGGTGCCGCTTGGAAGCAGCCAGCTGGGGGCCCTGAATCCTTGCCAGCAACTGAATTTGTATTTATTCAAAGAGTGTAGAGTCTACACGTGTTTTTAAAAGGCGGCAGACGTGCTAGCTAGTTGTCCGAGCGGAAATGGACAAGAAGAATATGTTTCAGGGTCTCCATTGGAGAGAACACGAATTAGGTGCTTAATGAGGCTGGTTTTCCATGGTCCCCACAGGTCAGCGCCTGCCGACGTGAGTCCTTCTCATGGGCATGACGTGGTCAGGACCTCTGACCCACACCCTCTGTGCCGCAGCTCTCTGAATTTGGGTAGTGCGGCTGTGTGGCTCCTCTGAAACGCATCCTCCAAGGTGGGGGGATGGGAGATGTCTCCCACTGTCTGAGAAGCCAGGTTCCCACAGGAAGACCAAGTCAATTTTCATGAATCTGCCCTAGGAAAGGCCCAGTTCTCTGTCCTAGGAAACTGTAGGCCTTGAACCCCAAAGGGTGGCTGTGTTGGGGCCATGGGCTGTGCCCTCCTTGCTCCTCCCAGCTGTTCCCCAAGACACAGCTTCCGTCGAGTGAGCAGGCCCTCCTTCGGCATGAGGAGAGTGGCTGGGCCTGCAGATGCCTCACCTGGGCCTGCAGAGCCGGTGCTGAGCAGAAGCAGGCTGAACGTTCAGTCTTCCTACCAAGTGCTCCTTCTCTGTTTTCCCTGGAATGTCACTTGCCAGTTTGAAACCTGAGTTGAAGTGGTTTTTCTAAATCATTTACCACAGACTTTCTGTTTTTAGCTACGTGAAAACTTCTGAGAAACTTGGAGAGTGGAACGAGAAAGTGACCCAGTCGGACCTGTGAGTGCCTCTGCTGCCGGCACCTCCATCCTCTCCCCTCCTGACACCTTTGAGGGACAGGGAGGCTGTGCACACTTGGCTCAGGCCTAGCTGTGGTGTTTCTTGGCTATTTTATTTTTAATATAATTTTTCTCCTCTCAAACACAAAAGAAACTGTCCTTTAAATGCTTCTGGAAGAGGGTGCAGACGCTGAAGGAAGTTCACTCCGCCACCAGACCACACTGAAAACTTCCCCCTGCCTGATGTGTGTCCCTCAGATCAGAGGCCGGAGCTGAGCTTGGGCCACGTCTGGCTGGTGATGCACCTTGAGCGCCATCTGGACTGATGCTGATGGCGCTTTTCCCCCTCCTTCCCCTGCAGACCTGGCTCCAGCTGTGGTGCTCTCAGGGTCTCTTGCACTTAGGGGTGGCTCTTGAGCTGGGGGCGCAGCGTGGGCCGTGCGGGTCAGATCTCGAAGGAGCTCCTTTGGCCTGAGCAACTCCAAGCTCTCAGCCACACGGAAAATAGGTAGAGCGCAGAACCCTCACGGGTAGCTCTGTGTGTCTGACAGACCTCTGGTCCAGAAGGACTCCCGACGTCTTATTTGAGATTCTTAAACAAGATGGTAGCGCTTCATTCGTGCTCTGTTCTGGGTATAGCCTTTGAACTGGGTGGTGCAGTATTTCATTTTATTATTATTTTTTAGATTTTATTTATTTATTTAGGTTTGGGCTGCGTTGGGTCTTCCGTTGCTGTGCGCAGGCTTTCTGTAGTTGCGGCGAGTGGGGTCTACTCTTCATTGTGGCGCACGGGCTTCTCATTGCAGTGGCTTCTCTTGTTGTGGAGCATGGGCTCTAGGTGCGCAGGCTTCAGTAGTTGTGGCTCGCGGGCTCTAGAGCGCAGGCTCGGTAGTTGTGGTGCGCGGGCTTAGTTGCTCCGCGGCATGTGGGATCTTCCTGGACCAGGGATCAAACCCGTGTCCCCTGCACTGGCAGGCGGATTCTTAACCACTGCGCCACCAGGGAAGCCCCTGCAGTATTTTAAAATAGTCACCTTCTGGGAGGTCTTGCTTAGAAGGAAGTGCTGTCGTGCTTGCCAGAAGGCATGGGCAGAAAGCCCTTCTGTGTTGGGCTGAGAGGAAATGGTTGTGACCCAGCTTGTCTTGGAGGTGCCCGGAAGCCCAGGTGGGCCAGCTGTGTGCGTGGAGCCTTTGCAGCCTGGGGTCACGAGGGGAGCCGGGCACCGAGTGGGTCTGGTGGTTGGGGTTTCGTGCTGTTTGCGTGGCTTGGTAGGGCAGCCCGTTGCTGCAGGCAGGCTCACGGTGCAGACCAGAGCTGAAAATAGCCTTGGGAGATCTTAGTGCTGTTCTGTAAAGCCAGTTGACGGGAAGCTGCTGGGATACTGTTTCTGACGATCACGGTTCTGACTCCTCTGAACGGACCCTGTGGCTCTGGGCCTGCAGGTGTGGCTGGTGGGATGGCCCTTTTCATGCGCTTCATCAGGCAGCGGCCACGAGGTCTTAGCCCCAAGTCTGGTGGTAGAGTTGTCAGGGCTGGAGGCGTCTCTGCAGTGATAGCCCAGGACGGTGACGACGCGACACAGCTGCTCTGCACTCTCGGGGTCGTCTGACTGGTGCCTCCCTAGCGGTGGCTGCCGGAGACCGCTGCTGGGGTTCCGCGTCCAGAGCCTCGGAGCCACCCTGTCTTTCGCGATTCGCGATCCGTGTGCTGGTGGATCCCTTTCGGAGAGCGCCGCCCAGGGGGAGGAGGCGGGCGTGTGCAGCCCGAGCACTTAGCTCTGGTGCAGCGGTCCTGTCGTGAGTGGGTTGATGCCGTTTGGGAGGGGGTCTCTTCCCTCGGCCAGCTGTTGATTCAGCAGCCGTGCTCTGTTGGTCGTGAAGTGATCACCTAATGGGATCCTTTTTTAGGTGGATCATAGCTAAAATCGTGCTTTGTGTGGACACCAGTAAATTGCACAGTCACTCGTTGGCATGTTGAGTTCTTTGGTCGCAGGTGACAGAAAGCACAGCTACAGATAGTGTCAGCCTAGGAGGGACGGGGAGGCTTTGCCTGGCGAGAAGCCCCCGCTCCAGGCCCTCTGCCCGGGGCTCCAACCAGCGCTCCCAACCTGTGTCCCTCCCCCTTCCACTCTCCCCACAGTGGCTTTGTTCTCAGGTAGCTCCTCTGTGGTCAAGGGGTGCCTGGTGGGGCTGGATGGTATCTTCCCAGCCTTGCAGACCAACAATAAGATTGTGCTTTCACTGTGGTCCGGGAGCTGTAGTCTCCGGCCAGGCAGTCTGGGATCACGGGCCCCACCGAGTGGCAGGTGGAGACGGCCCCCCAAGGGAGGATCCTGGAGGAGGAGCATCCAGCAGATGCCTCCCTCTGACTGACAGCCACGCCCACTGGTCCTGGGAGGAGGCCTTTGTCTTCCTAAAAGGTGAAAGGAATTCCCAAAGGGGCAGCGGCCAGGGCCGCACTGCCTGGTGCTCTCAGGCACGGGTGGGGCTGAGTTACCAGGACACAGACGCTGGCTCTGCCCTGGCCTCTGCACCACATCTGTCCCAGAGGGGTGCTTCCCTGCAGAGTGGCCCACAGCACGCGCCTCTCCTGCTGGTGATTCAGTGCCTGGGCCCCCTGCTAGGTCACCCTCAGGATGCTCCACTTCTGTTGCCACCGTCTTGAGAGACGCTGAGACAGGCCATGGTGTAGGTGGCAGCTCCGGGTGAAGGCGTCTTCAAGTCAGAAGACGCCTGGGAGAATTGTGACCACAGTCTGCATGGAAACCCTCTCAAAGGAGGGTGTGGACTTTGGGTTTTGGTACGAATCAGCTGTGGCCTAGAATGGACCTTGTCGCTCGGCCCGGGGGATCCTGTCCAGGCCCCAGCTGTCCAGATACCTGGGTCACTGGGCAGGTGATTGGACTTTGAGTTCCTGTTCACTTAAGTTCTGTGATCGTGTCAGACTATCACTGGGGGAGGAATTTCTCGTTGTCAGGGTTTTCTAAGGCCTGGGTTCAGAATGAGGCCTCTTACTAGTTTTTGAATCCAGAAAACGCAGAAGCAGATTTTTCAGCAAGGATTTTAGAAATTATTTTTTCCTTGTTATTAACAGTGTGTTCCAGAATCACTGACCTTCTGGAAACTGAGATAAACTCAAATGTCTTAGCGATTTCAAGATATTTCCAAACTCTTGCTGGGAAGCGACGTGTTTTGAGGCCCGGGCCCTGCTGTGCTGTGAGTGGCTGCAGCTGAGGGGAGGGAGGCCCCTCCAGGGTGCTTGGGGCCAGGCCGTCCCCACAGGACGGGGAGTGCAGGGCGCCAGGTAGGAGGCTGGCCTGAGGGAGGCGGGTAGCAGGCGCTCACGTGGGGCCTCCCGAGGGCGACGATGTGGGGTGGATGGGAAAGGGGCCGGGAAGCCCCACTGCTGGTGCTGTCCGAGCCAGCCCCCTGTGACCTGGGGGTGCCAGGAGGGCCGGAGCCGGCTGGCGTCTCCGGAGCCCTACCATCTCGAGCCATTGTTGTGGGGTTGCCAGTTTGGCTAGAAAGGAGCTCCTGGGTTCAGGCTGCTGTGTCTTCTGTTTCTGGTGGGGGCTGGACGGGGGGCTGGGTGGGGTGCTGGCAGCTGTGGGTGTTGGCTCTCAGCCTGGGCCTGAGGGTGCCCTTGCCGTCCCTGTGGCCCAGGCACCCTGCCCGTGCCTGTGCCACTGCCGTTGAGGTCACGAGCCATCTTGTTGTGGGTGAATGGGGCAGGAGGGTGTGGAACAGGCCGTCTCCGCCAAGACCACCCCCTTGAACCAGTTCTCAAAGGACATGGTAGATGCAGAACAGGAGGGTGGAGGGCTGGAGGGGCTGCTCGGGGTCTGAAGGCTGGCCCGACACAGGCCGCACTGCCGGCTGCATCCCCTGTGGGTGTGGTCGAGCTGTGCTGTCCTCAGAGGACTGTCTTAGACGAGAAGAGAACAGAGAAGCCCCAGGAGGGCCTGAGGGGCTGGTCTGCTTGGCCGCAGGCCCTGGGCTCTGTGGGCCTCTTTGCTGTAGGGGTGGGGCAAGTAAGTTTCCACGGAGGGGAGCCTGCATTACAGGAAGAGCAGAAAACGGTGTTATTACAGGGTGGGGGGTCGTGACCTGGCAGTGCTGCATCTGTCCCTCATGCAGTCCCCTGGGGGCCCTGAGACAGGACACGTGTCCTCTTCCTGGTGGCCAGGCTTTCTCACCGCCCTGACCGCCCCCTCTTTTCTCTGGGTGCCTTGTCCTTGGTGTGGGGAGGCATGGCTACGCCTTCTGTTTGGTTGGTTTAACTGGTGTTTCTCCTTCCAGCTACAAGAAGACCCAGGAAACCCTCTCTCAGGCAGGACAGAAGACCTCAGCAGCCCTGTCCACCATGGGCTCTGCCATCAGCCGGAAGCTTGGGGACATGAGGTGAGACTCCCTGGCCTGACATCTCCACCCTGAGAGCTGGGACAGGCAGGTGGGGTTTTAGGGGGTTTAGATCCACTAGGGGGTCTGCAGGAAGCCTGCCTGAGCCTCCAGGCTCAGATGCACATGCCTCAGGGGCCCCTCACCACCCACAGGTGTGGCCACACCAGCCCCTGACCAGTTGGTTCACAAACTCTTGTTTACCGGCTACCTCTGCCATTTATTTGTATGTTTCTTGGGGTGCGGGGTTGGGGGGGGGTCACTGGTGCCTGTGGGTAACTTTGGTACTTAGGGTTGGTGGAGGCGATGCTTCTTGTTGAAGTTCCACGGAGAGAAAACGATTCGGCCTGGGGGCAGCGTCAGCCTGGGTGGCCCGCCAGCCTGGACAAGTCGAGGGCAAGCGTGGTGTTTCCCGGGGTGTTTGCCAGGCCTGCCCTCAGAGAGCGTGCGGCTGCACGCTAGGGCCCCCGACTGAGCGTTCTGTCCCAGAAGTGGTTGAGACCCTGCTGGCCACCCGAGTGCCTCTGGGGCCAGGGAGAGTGGGGGGCCCGGGCACTAGGTGGACCACACACAACAGTGGCCACCCCCAGCCTGATGGCCACGCCGCTCCCAAGCCAGGCTTCACCCTGAGTTTCCTGCTCTGGGCTTCGCTGCTGCCCCCGCAGGGCCTCCTTGGAGCCGGAGGCCAGGGTGTGGCTCCTGGCTGAGCTCCTTCCTTGCTGTGCCCTCACAAGGGCCTCCCTCGGGGTTGTTGGGACTAACTGGAAAGAGACAGCGGGCAGTGCGGGTCATCCCCATCGCCAGCACCCTGGACTTGGCCACCCGGGTTCCACTGCCGGCCCTGCCCTGTCTCCTCATAGCCAAGAATCCTATGGAGTTGCTGTGGGTCTGGCCTGCTGAGCGTGGCATTGGGAGTCCCCCTGGCCCTGACCCCTCACCTCTCACCCTTGAGTGGGCTCCTTCTTGCCTGCTTAGGGTAAGCATTTCCCTGCCTCACAGCCTGTGGCTGCCTCGTGGGCCTCAAGATAGGAGCCCTGCCCTGGCCAAATGGCCACAGGCGCTCACAAGCCCCAGGCCCCACCCGGCTGAGCAGAGGACAGCTGGTGCCTGGAGCCGTGCTCACGTTTTATCAGTGTTTGTTACCGCTCTCCTCTCCTTGACCCCCCCAGCCTCTTATTTTGAAAAACTTCAAACCTTCGGAGAAGCTGAACCGTCAGTAATAGGCAGTCTGTGCCTCAGGGGTGCACCCTCTACAATGGGGGACCCTGCGGGCCACGCTCGGGTGCAGGCCTTGCCCACCATGGCTGTGATTCGGGCACAAGAGGGACCCCCCACCCCAGGCGGTGGCTCTGCGCTGGCAGCAGGAGGGCCTGTGGCAGTTGCTCCCCGAGGCTTCGCGCTGCTCGGCTCATGCTTGACTCTGGGTGTGTTCCTGGATCGAGTCTCCCTTGACGCTCGATGGGATGCCTACTGTGACCACCTGAGCCAGGCTGGGGTAAGCCTGGCGACAGGCTGATCACACGCCCCTGGCGGCCAGGCCTCACTCCCAGGGCCCGTCACAGAGCGAGGGGAGCGTCTGCTCGGGTCTGTGCTTTCCTGCAGAGGCTGGTCTGATGACAGGGCATCTGAAGCAGGTGACAGAGGTCTGCTTCGTCCTCTTCTGGGAAGATTCTCTTTCATTTTTCGTGTCATGCGCTCACGTTCAGTATTCTCGCTCACTTTCGAGCGTGTTCGGAGCACTCTGGCTGGAAAGCAGGCGAGAGGGCGGAGCCCCGGGCGCGTGTGGAAGCGGCTGCGGGCGAGCCTGCTGGGCAGTTCCTCACGCAAACGGCTTCGATCTGGGGGAGCAGCGACGCGGCCCATGCTCCGTCTGCCCCCGCTGTCTGCTCAGAACCCGGAGTGGCCGTGTCGCTGCAGGTCCTGTGCCCGCCGTGCGTGAGTCAGACCGGCAGAGGAACCGGCGCGTGGTCACGGTGCCTGTTGGCTGGGGTCTCATTCTGGGGCCTCGAGTGCCTGCTGCTGGTTTTGCTCTCATGATTCCAGTGGTACTGTGATCTCTGGGTCTCAGGGTCCTCGGTGTGTCCCCATCGCCTCACCACGTGGTCTCAGGTGGTTTCTGAGGCCAAGGCCCATTTACCTCCGTGGTTTGGAGCTTCTCAAGAAGGAGAATCAGGGAGGTCTCCCTTGCACGTTCAGGGTCAGGTGCTGCTCAGTCCTTCAGGACAGCAGCCCCACACTGGTGTCTCGAAGGGCCCGTCCAGGAGTAGCCCGGGTCGAGAGGCCTTCTGCATCCCCGGCGGGGGGGACCTGGATTGGGGCCAAAAACCCACTTAAAGCAGGGTCAGGCCTCCGTCCAGCTGGGTGACCTTTGATGGGACACATGCCTCCTCTCACCATTGGGCTCGTTCTCCTGCCGAGCAGAGCAGGTCCTGCCGCCCACCAGAGCGGTGTGGGTACGTCAGGCCATGTGACTGTCACTTCTGAAATGATCTCCACGTTGGGGTGGCCTTGTCCCCCTCCCCAACCCCCCGCCCCCCCGGGCAGCTGCCCTTGGACACGCTCAGATTTGTTGGTCAGCTTCTGTCATCTGTGGTGATGGAGCCAGAGCATGAAGTTCTCAGCCCTGGGGGTGTCGCAGGCCCTGTCGCGGTGCAGGGGGCGCCCCGGCCCAGCTGGAGTGCAGGCTGATGGGGTCCTGGGGGAGGCACCGACCCCGGGGGCCGAAGAGCACCTCACGCCCTCGCTTTGCTTGTTTTTTTGGGCTCCTTCTCTCCAGTCTGTGGCGTAGTCAGATGCGAGGGTCCCTCGTATGTGACCGCATCCAGGAGGGCGGGGCAGAGGCTGGGGAGGGGGCACGTGCCCTCCTCTGGCAGCGTGGTCGCCGGCGTCCCTGTGCTCTTCCGGAGCTCGAGCAGAGGGGCCGGGGCAGGACCAGGCGCCCCTCCTAACACTGCATCTCTTCTCTCCTCCTGCCGCCGCTCTCAGGGCTCGGCCCTTCTCACACTCCTTTAGGTAAGACTGACGCTGGACACGCTGGGCACGGCTGGCCCCAGGGGAGGCTGTGCGGATGAAGATGGGGGTGGGACCAGCACAGCAAGGTGGTCACCAGTGGCGTGACGGGTTCAGGGCTCCTCCCCTGATTGTGCAGCCGGCTGGGTCCTGTTGCCGCCCGTTCTGACCCGGCCTCACCGAGTAGCTATCGGCCCACCCCTGACTCTATTCCTGGAAGGAAGGGGCCCTGCCGGCCCTCAAGCCGTCGTGTCCCCATGTCCTCCTCCCCCAGAAGCAGTCCTGCCCCTCAAAGTGGAGCTGGTCTCCTCCCCGTAACCGAGCGCTCTTTCTGCCGCGGGGTGCTTGGGACCGGGTCAGACAGCCTCCCGAGTGTCCTTTACCTCGTGCTGATCGAGCCGCTCCTCCGCCTTGGAGGTCTGGAACCCAAGTCCAGAGCAGCCTGTGACTTTAAATATTCCTACTTGCTCTGCCGGTCTCTCTGGAGCTGGCTGTTAAGTCACGTGGGGACACCTGGCGGTTCTTGGCACCAGAAGTGTCTTTAGCACCCCAGGCCAAGGGCATCTTAGTTTCCTTGTCCCAGCACCCTCTTCTGGCAGTGTCACGCTTCTGGGGCCAGGCGAGGGGCACCCGGGTCTGGTTCTCCCCCTGAGGGCAGCCTTGCGGCTTCTCTGCTTCAGTGGTGCGGGGTGGACGGGGCCTCAGCTTCCTGCACGGGGAGGCCGGTCCTGTCCTTGCCTTAACTCTCCTTCTCTGCTCCTACCATGCTTCCAAGCAGCAGCCACTCCATCCGCCACTCCATAAGTATGCCGGCCATGAGGTAACGTGCCCCCGCACCCCACGGCTCCCTGAGCCCGCTGGGACCCCACTGGGAGGCCGGTGGGAGGGGGTGGCTTCAGCTGGTCCGTCTCACTCCCCAAACCCCTGAACCAAGGACCACTTTCCCCCTCAGCGTCCTCTTGGCTCAGGGTTGGGAGATACTCTTCGAGGCTGAAGAGCTGGTGGGGGTGAGGCCCCAAACTGGGCTCCACCTGGAACTTTCCAGGGCTGCCCTCAGGGCCGGGCCGGAAGGGACAGAGAGGCTTGCGCACGCCAAGAGGTCTCAGGTGTCTCCAGGATTTTTATGGTGGCTCTCTATGTCCTGAGAACAGCCAGAGCCAGGACCTGTTCCTCCTCGAAGTCCCCACCTGTGCTCGCTCCTGCTCTGTGGTGCAGCCTGGGTCCCCGCAGAGCTCGTGTCCCCGTCCAGGAGAATCTGCTGCAGCTGCTGTCCCCCGAGCGTGCCAGGGGTCACTGACAGGCTGCCTCCAGAGGCCTGGGCTCAGGGAGCTGCGGAGCCAGGGAGGGGGACGGGGGCTGGGTGGGACCAGGCCTGGCCTGCTTTGTCCTCTGCCTCCTCGTCACTCTCTGCTCTCCGAATGCTCCTTGGTTTTCCTCTTGCTCGATTTCTGTGAGAGATCTGTGTGAAGAACACGTGGGGCTTTCCATAACCCCAAGATGTGCATTTAGGGCGCAGTAGAAACGTGCCCGGCATCCCCCGGCTGCCCAGTCAAGGGGTCCGCAGTTTGCCCAGATGAAGTCTGGGGCTCACCAGCTGGTGGCATGCAGATCTTCTGTCCTGCAGTTGGGGGGTGTGGCTGACCTCGGTTCTGTCCTGGGGAAGCCTCTGAACATGTGTGCCCCCTCCCCTTTTTTTGGCTCGTCATGTTTTTGCAGTGAGACCTCGGGATCTCTCAGGGATCTCTCCAGAAGATGACCCTAACCCCGAGTTCCTTCAGGTTTAGGAGGGTGACAAAGCAGTGTGCTCCTTATACTGACATCTTTCTCTCTCTTTAAAGGAATTCTGCCACCTTCAAGTCATTTGAGGACCGAGTTGGGACCATAAAGGTAACTGGATCTGGACCGCCCAGTTCTGCCGGGGTGGGACACGTCACTAGTCATTGTAGGTTCACGTGCAGTTATGGGAAATGATACGGAGAGCTCTTGTACCTTGTGCGGTTTCCGCCGGTGGTAACATCCTGCAGTGTCACAACCAGGACGCGTGGCTGTTACAGTCACAACAGAGCACAGTTCCACCATCCCCACAGAGACTGCGGCCTGCCCACCCCCGCTCTACAGCCCTGGCAGCCCCTAGCCTGCTCTCCGTTTCTGTTGTGTCAAGAACGTCATGTAAATGCAGCCACGCAGCGTGTCGTCTCTTGGGGATTGGCTCTTTCCACTGTGTAGTTTCCTAGAGAGATATCCAGTCTGTTTCCCGTGTTGGTGATTTGTTTTCTGTATTGCTGAGCGGCGTCCATGTGACATAAACTCACGTAGGAATCGGACACCTTGAATTCCCAGCACGGGCCTAGGATCTGCTAGGTGTGCGTGCTCTGTCTCATGTTCTTCTTTCTTGGTCTTTTCCCATCTGTAGTCTAAGGTTGTCAGTGGCAGAGAGAATGGCAGTGACAACCTTCCCTCCCCGACCGGGAGTGGAGACAGACCCCTGCCCGATCACACGCCCTTCTAAGCCCGTAGCGGCTTTGCCCAGCCACGGAACAAGCACACCGTCATCGCCACAACTGCAACTTCGAGCGGCGGGTGTTGAGAACAATCACGCCATCCCCGTGGAGACGTGGCTGCCGCGCTCGCATGGGTCAGAGAACATGTCTTGTACACAGATGCCTCCCCTTCTGTCGGCAGATCAGCAAATCACTGCGCCGTCCTGCCTTGGAGCAGGAAGCGGGCAGGGTGGTGGGTCCCAGGGTGGGAGCCAAAGCCAAGCTCCTGTTGGGAGTCTTGTTAGTAGATCAGCATGTTGAAAGCGGGGTGGGGGGGGGAGAGCGATAAGTATAAAAACTCCTTCCCTAAGTCGCAGAAGGAAGAGCCATCCAGAAAGCCCTGCCTGATCTGCAGTTTTATTTCAAAATGCCAAACAGGAAAACTCCCCATTTTCTGAGAGCTTCCAGAAGGCTGAGTAGCAGCAGATGCCTAACCATTACACTAATGATCTAGCTTTAAGAAAAGCAAATTTTTTATTTTTTAAAAGCAGTGGGTTTTTCAGAAAGTAAAACTACGCAAAGCAGCTTTAGCCTCCCAGTTAGAGAATGTTATTCCTTTGGACTCAAGCTGAAGTGCACGCCTTATATTGCCTTATGTTTTATTTGTTTATAATGTTTTTATATGTATAAACGAGGGTTCCTTAGTGGATTTTGAGCGCTGTGTAAAATCCTGCATCCAGCCGAGGGGCAGCACCTCTGTGCCAGTGGTGTGTTTTATTTCACGAGTGCGTTCCATCCCCGTATAGAAAACTGGCTTCTCGCTCCTCTCAGTGACCGGGGCAGCTCCCACTGGCTGGTGGGGGTGGGAGAAAGAAAGACCAGCACCTTCACAGAGGGCTGGCGCTGCCCCTGTACAGGCTGGGCCTGGCTGGCACGTCACCGATCAGCGGCTCCAACCTGGGTGTGTGGCACACGCCAGGGCCAGCAAGCAACAGGCAGACCCTGCAGGTAGGTCAGGGCCAGGGCGTCGGGTCAGCTGGGACTCTGCTGTTGCCTTTTCTCAGGAGCTACAGAGGTCTCTTTCTGCTCCGATGCTGCCACAGCCCAGCAGCCTCTCACCCAGGGCCCCACGTCTGGCGCACCTGGAGGGGCGCTCTGTGCCTTACAGGCTCTTAGCGGGCAGAGACCTCGCCGGCATCTGTGCACTCTTGAAGGGAAGGAGCCGTCAGCTCAGTGTCTACTCTGGTCGACTGTGATGTGCTGTCTGGTACCTGAGTGTCTGCTGGTCACTTCAGACACACTGGGGGGTGGGGGGTGGCTGCCGTCCACACTCGTGCCTTGGGAGGAACGCTGCTCTGTGCTCCTTCCCCAGGGTTGGAATCTCTCAGATGGGGTGTGATGGGAAGGCAGGATGCAGGTGTAATAACTGATTTATCTTTTCCTTAAAGTAGATAACGGGTGATTTGTCAATAAAGCATTCCTTTGGGGGAAAACCCACTTAAGCTTGTGTGGTGTATCTTACTTCATTCAGGAAGGTGGCGAAAGAGTGGCAAAGTAACCGACAGGCAGGATCCCTGCACCCTAGGGAGAGGCAGGCAGGAAATAGATGGTCTCAAATACAAATTCTAGATCTTCAGTGCCATGAGAGGGTGTGTTGGTGACAAAGCTGTGGGGTCTCTGGGGAAGGGGTATGGACCGTGGGGAGGAGCCGGCCAGGTTACAGTCGAGTCTGGGCTGCGCTGCCGGAGCCATGCAGGTGGGCACTGCAGCAAGAGGGTGTCCGGCCAGCCAGGATCCACCCCACTGAAGCGCTCGGGCCTGGCGTGAGAGCTGCTTGAACTCCTGAGGTCGTCCGGCTGCAGCTGTAACAGCTGTGGTGCAGGAAGGGCACCCGTGTCTTCGGCTGGGTGGGTGGGTGGAGGGGCTCGCTGAGAGGGGGGCGGACCTTGGGAAGAAGAGGGTCCCGTTCCTTGGGCCAACAGTGTGCGGCCATCTTCCCGTCCTCGTGGCCCCACTCTGCTGGGGCACCACGTGAAGGTGCCGACCACGGGTAGACAAGTCCTGGAGGAATGAGGCGGGGGGGGGGTGAGCTCAGGTGGTGCAGAGTGGGGAGCAGGGACCTGGGGGTGGAGTGCAGGGGTGCTGTGGAGAGGACTTCTCTGCTAAGTGTCTTAAGGTCCTCTGTGTACAGGATTCAAAAGTCAATACTGGGTGTGAGGCCCGCTCAAATGCGCCTGTTCCCTGTACACCCCCCACCTGCCCTGTACGATGACTCTTCACCCTCCCAGTGCTTTCTTCATGCAAAACCGAGCAACTACGAATGTGTATTCTCATTCCCTTCCCGTTCTTACTGAAAAGATGGCTTACAACTTCCCGCACTCTGCTTTTCCTTCTTAACGCTGTGCCCTGGAGTGCTAGCCGCACCACCCCCAAAACTGTTCTGGGGAGAGCCTCGCTCTGCACTGCCCTGGTGCTTCACATGTGTCCATTCCTGCTGTATTGGGTGTGCCCAGTGGGAAGTCCCTTCACTGGGAGCATCGGACGTCCTTTGGGGTCGGAGGGCACGGCTTGCCTGAGATGCAAGAGCAGGGAAAGTTAATGGCTTCGAATTGTGTGAGACAAACGCCCCAGCCCAGCAGTGCAACGCAACATGAGGCGGCGCCAAGTGGAGAAAGCACCACCGCTGCCCCCAGTCAGCATTTACTCTCATTGACGACGGAAATGGGTTCCATGTGGTCTTCACTTACTCAGTACTTAAATGCCTGTGGGTAAGAGTTTGCTAGGCTCTTGTTCTGGGGTACAAGGATGACCCTGACATGGACCTAGCCCTCAGGTGTTCCCCCTAAATAACGGACCCGTGAGATAAGCTTTGAGAGCCTGAAGGACTGTAGCAAGTGGTGGGGCTGGCATTGGAGGGCAGCCATGGCACCTGCTTCCCTGAAGTCTCAGTTTCCTCTCAAGGTGAGGATAAAGGCATCCACCTGGCCCAACTGAAGGGTCTGCAAAGCACAGGGCCGGACTGCAGCCACTGTCCATATTTGACAGTATTCTTCCTCATATTTTCTCCAAACAGGTTGGCTTGTTTGTTTATAGACATATTTGTAATAATGTACTTCTCTCTCTTTTTTTTTTTTTAACCGGTATATGCCCCTCTCACCGTTGTGGCCTCTCCCGTTGCGGAGCACAGGCTCCGGATGCGCAGGCTCAGCAGCCATGGCTCACGGGCCCAGCCCCTCCACGGCATGTGGGATCTTCCCGGACCAGGGCACGAACCCGTGTCCCCTGCATCGGCAGGCGGACTCTCAACCACTGCGCCACCAGGGAAGCCCTGTACTTCTAATATATATCGTGCATTTTGCTCATTTTACTTTCAGGAGCTATCACAAAAATTTTCAGTGCTATTAGGTAACCTTTGTATACATCTTATAACTATATTTTTCCATTTGAATGTGCTTATTTGTACAGTTGTGCAGGTTTCCATTTTCACTATTACAAATAACACCATCAAGAGCAGCTTGGTGCATACAACTTTTTCTGTATTGGGGAACATTTTCTTAGAAAGAATATCCCTAAAGTGGAACTAGTAGGTCAAGGAGGGACTCACTGAGGCCTGCTTCATTCATTCTTGCAGTGCCCAACACAGCTTCATTCTGAAATTGGTACCGGGTTCATTTGGTTCTCTCACTCCTGTGATTCTGGCCCGGGATCTTTAATCCTTTTGAATCAACAGACACTAATCTGGCCCTTCTGTTTCTTGGTTTTCAAAGGCCTTTTCGTGCCTGCTTGATGTTGCACAATTTAATGGCCGCCAGGCGACTTCCTGAGCTCTCTGCCACTTACAGGCCCTGAGCCTCGGACAAACTGGGCAGTTCAAGGCCGGCATGCTAGCAGAGAGGTGTAAGAGGGCAGAGGTAGACGGGGCTGGAGCTTGTTGGCAAAGAGTTTGGATTTTACTCAACGTGTTTAGGGAGACTTGGCTGTCATAAAGTTTCTGTGTTAAGAATATGACTCCGCTGAGTGGAAGATGGCCAGTGGGCAAGCATGGAAGCGGGGAGGCTGGCCAGAAAATCTGCTGGATGGCTTCTAGGATGGACACTGGCACATGCCGGTGTACCAGGCACAGGGCAGGCACTCAGTAAATGGTGGGACTGTTTCTGTCATGAGAAGGGATAGGGAAGGGTAACGAGCAGGTCTCCCCTCCCTCAGGGGGTCAGTGAGATGAGCAGTGGTCGTACCTGGACAGGGAGGGAAGTGAGTGGAAGTTGGTTCAACTGCCCTTTCAAGACATTGTTTGTAGGTGGTTCTGGGAGGGCCCGGACAATGGCGGCGGCACTTCGGTGATTGGGCAGGAAGGCAGGAAGTCGCATCTCTCCGCTACACGGATGAGCAAACGTCAGTCCCAAACAGTGGCTCAGGGGCCGCCGGCCTCCTGGTCATCTCCCACCAGCTCCCTCTCCCGTTCTTTGACGAGAACAATTATGCGTTCTCAATCTTACGTAAAGCGCGGGGCAAACTCAGCTGCAAGACAAGTCCCCGCACCTCTTCAGGGCGGCTGGCCGCAGCACCTGCCGGCCCACCGGAGAGCACCTGACGCTCTGATGAACAGGCCCCGCCCCCGCGCTCGGCCCCGCCCCTGCGGGGCGGTGGACGCTTCCGACTCCGCGGTGCGAGCTCCGCCCACAGCTCCCGGGGCCCCGCCCGTGGGCTGTCACTCGGGGCTCCGCCCCACTAGTGGGCGGAGCCTTCGCCCAGCCCTTTGGGCGCACGCTCGGCCTGCCCCTCCCGCGGCTCCGACCCGCCGGCGCCCACGTCCTCCCGGGAGCGCGCGCGCCGGTGCGGGTGCGTGCGTGAGCGTGCGTGAGCGTGCGCGCCCCCGCCGCCTCTGCCGGTGCTGCTCCCGCGCCCTCTGCCACTGCCCCCATCGCCGTCTCCGCTGCCGCCGCCGCCGCCGCCGAGTCCCGAGGCGCAGCCCCGGCTGAGGAGCGCGTCGGCCGGCTGCCCAGCAGCGCCGCGCAGGGAGGAGCGGAGCCGGCGGGCGGGCGGGCAGGCGGACAGGTGAGCTCGCGGCGGGCCGGTGGCCTCGCGTCAGGCCGGGCGGGCGGGCGGGGGTTCGGGGTGACGAGAGCGGAATGAGGAGGCGGGGGCGGGGCGCGAGATGAGGGTGACGGGGGGTGGGGTGAGGGGGTGCAGGGTGGCACGGCGCGGGGTGGCGGGGCCGCGCGCCAGGAGGCGGAAATGGCGACGACCCTCCCTCCCCCTTCCTTCCCCCCTCGGGACCGGGGGCGGCGGCGCGGCCGGAGGAGCGGCGGGAAGGCCCAGGCCGTGCGCCGCGGTCGGGCCACCGGGCCCGCGCTTGGGGGCGGCCAGAGACCCGACGTGCGGCAGCCAGGGCCCCCACCCCCCACCCCAGCGCAGCTCGCGCTCGGGGGCCGGGGTCTGCGCGGGGCGCCCCCGCCCCGGGGAGGGTCTTTGCGGTCCTGAGGGCCGAAAAGAGGGGCGCCGCCGGTCCAGCAGCCACGTAACCTGTGCCTGGGTCATTACGCTTATAGCTCGCGGAATTTAGCTTTGTTCCTTGACGCGCTGTAGATTAATCTCGCGGGTGAAAATCATCTGGTTTGTAAGAAAAAAATGTTTTCTCTGCTCGCGAGGACATCTGAAGCAGTGCCTTGTGTTGTAGTCTTACCGAGAGAGGGTTAGGAACTCATTCCCGTGGGTTCGAACTTGTTTGTGTTGAGCGGCTGGATCAGGGACTCGCTTTTTCATGTGCCTAAGAGATGAGTTCTCAAAATTCGCTCTGTTTTGCTCTGCAGGAAAAGAAGCAAAAGTTTCTGTTTTGGTTTTCAGGTTTAGGTGTGATAGGGGTCATAGACTGAGAGGTGCTGTCCTGGACACCTTTGTCCTTACTAGTTGTCTGTTTAAAAACTACCTTGCTGACATCGACAGTTATACTGCCCCGTCTTAAATCTGGTTGCCTGAAGGCAGAACTCCAGTCAAAGCTTCTGAGATTTTGTGTTCGTTTATTTGCTTCTCCCTTGTTAAACGTGGTGCTGAGTTTCAGGATCGAGGTGCCTGTCAGACTTTGAGAGATGAAATTGTGAGGCAGGACTTACGGGCTTTCAGAAGCTTCCTGGGAGCGTGCAGCTCTCCTTCCACCTGTGTCAGGGTTGCGGGACTTGGGGCATCTCTGATGGCACGTGGCCAAGCCAGGGGCTGAGTGGCAGGTGCTCCCGGCAGCACGGGGCTCTGAGAGGCACACGTGTTGCGGGACCCCCATGCCTGGCCCCCTTGGCCCTGGTGAAGTCAGAGCAGCCAGGGGTTGTCCCGGTGAGCAGACACTAGAGAGGCACGTGGAGGAGACAAGGCCTTGCTGGGGGATCTCAGCTACGGAACCAGTGTGGCCTCGGATGGGGACCCTTGCGGGGCAGGGATGCCTGTCAGGCCACCCCCATCCTCTGTGACCAGTCTCCCTATCCCTGGCTCCCTGACTCACTCTGCGGGCCCCTCGCCACAGTGGCCTCTTTGCCAGGCTCTTAACAGACTCCTGTGCTCCGTCCCTGGCTCTACCCAGATCACTGGCGCCCTCACCCTTAGGCTCCGGGAGGGCAGGACCTCCCTTACAGCTTTTCCTGGAATTTCAGCTCGCCACTTCCTGTTTCCTGTCTCCCTTCCTGCTTAGTTTTCCCACAGCACTTCATTCTTCTAATGTCCTGTTTAATATATTTATTATACTTAATGTTTTACTGTGAGGTGAAGTCCACAGGGAGGCTGTTTTGTGCAAAGAACGGTGGCTGGCACGTACTGCGTGTCCAGGAAATACTGTTGGAATGAATGGAAGTGATGATTGTAGTAGCAGCTCTGCAATACAGTGACCGTGTCACTGGAAAGTCATTGTGGCTGAGTACTGAGCACTGTGGCTGGGTTCTGAGGGAGGTGTGTGGCAAGTCACCTCCCCTTTGGGAAAGGACAGCCAGTTAAGAGGAAGATCAGAAAGGTACTAGGATCTCCCTGTAAATCTTTTTGCAACTTTTAGTATATAGTTAGTGCAAAATAAAAAGTTTTTTGTCAGATCTACCACTGGTAATAATGCTTTTAGAAATTTTGTCTTTGATTAACCCCCCAGAAAGTAAAACCCACATGCTAGTCCCAAATACTCAGTGACATTTGTTATGTTTTGTTTATAAATTTATTTATTTGTTTGTTTGTTGCATCGGGTCTCAGTTGCGGCATGCAGGCTCTTCGTTGCGGTGTTCCGTCTTCTCTCTCGTTGTGGCGCGCAGGCTCCAGAGCGCGTGGGCTCTATAGTTGCGGCACACGCGGTCTCTGGTTGTGGCACGCAGGCTTAGTTGCCCCGCGGCACGTGGGATCATAGTTCCCTGACCAGGGATCGAACCGGCGTCCCCTGCATTGCAAGACCGATTCTTAACCACTGGACCACCTGGGAAGTCCCGACATTTGTCGATTAAATGGGTGAGGTGGAGTAATCTGTTGGAACCACGTGAAAGTGAGCTGTTCTGAGGCCTGCTCTGAATCCTGATGTGTGACTGAAGGACTCAAGTCATTTCCAGAACCTTCACTCAGAGTGAATTTATGTTCTTGGTTTTTCATTGTATTAACGTGGTGCTGGGACTGAACAGATACTGCATGTTTCTTGGCCCTTTGTGTTCTTGAGTCCCCCTCACTCGTGGAGGAAGGATGGCTGTGTGCTCAGTGCTGAGCTACCCTGGAGACGTGTGCTTTTTGCTCAGTCTCAGACCTGGAACTTGAGGCCAGGCCTCTGCACTGGTTCCTGTGCTGACCGACCTGACACCACCAGGCAGAATCCCTAGCAGGCTGCTGCTGACCGTGCATCTCAGAGCCCAGGTGTGACGTGCTTGCCTTGGTCCTGGGCTGGAGAAGATGCTCAGTAGGTGTGGGATGAATGACTAAAATTGAGGCTGGGAGGCTGGAGTAAGGAGACGAGGTGGAATTTTATTTAAGGTGGGACTTTGCTTTTAAAGTCAGGAAATAAAATGAGCATGATTTTTTAAAAACATTTTTATTGGGGTATAATTGATTTACAAATGATTCTTTTTCTTTTTTTTTTTTGACCACACTGCACAGCATGTGGGATCTTAGCTCCCCAACTAGGGATTGAACCCTGGGCTCCCTGCAGTGGAGGCCTAGAGTCTTACCCACTGGACCGCCAGGGAAGCCCCAAAATGGCATGATAGACACAGATATAATCACCCTTGAAAAATTCCTTTACTCTTTTCTAAAGTACTTTGTACCAGGTTTGGAGCATACAGTGCTGTAGGCAAACCATGTATCTCAGCCAGAGGGCAGCCAGTTTTCCAGTAAGGAAACAGACCCTGTGTCTTCAGGGGACAGGTGTGGAAGGTGACGGCCTCCTCTTGCCCAGGAGGTGGACAGGAGACTGTTGGCTCTTGACGGTGCTCCCCATGCAGTAGTTAAAACTGCAGTGCTCCCCAAATGGGGCTTGTTTTTATGTTCTTATTGGACGGTCAGATCAGAGCATTCTTCAGCTGCAGACTCATCTCCTGCTCTGTCACAGTCCTTCCCTGTCTGTGTGTCAGCAGAATCTGTACTAGACTTTCCTTCCTGAGAGAGGACGAGACTCGGGCTCACATGATGGGGCCCCACTAAGATGAGGGTCATGGTACCTGCCCTTACTGCCTGTTGGGGGAGTACAGGAGATGGTAAGTGGGAAGGTATGTCATCAACTGCTTCCTAAGTTTAAGTGACAAAGATGCTGAAAAATGACAGTAGTCATATTTTATGAAAATGCTATCCCTCATTTAAGAGAAGGAACTGTTGGGACTTCCCTGGTGCCCCAGTGGTTAAAACTCCAAGCTTCCAGTGCAGGGGGCGTGGGTTTGATCCCTGGTCGGGGGATCTAAGATCCCACATGCCGTGCGGTGCAGCCAAAAAAAAAAAAGAGAGAGAGAGAGAACTGTTAATGCTTTTACTGTGCTGATAGCAAGGCCAGTGCTCAGGTAGTGACATCCCCTGAAGAGGATTAACAGCAGCCTGTTATTGGTCACTCGAAATTCAACCCAGAGGATTTAAGGATTAGATCACCAAACAATTCTTACTTTTGATTTTGTCTTTCGTTGTCTTTGCATTAATTTTGTTAGAGGCCGTTGTATGGGTGAAATGGTATGTTCTCTTGGTTATTACTACTTGCAGACATTTAATAGGTTTTGGTCTTTAGCAGGTAAGAGTTGTTTTAAATTCTAAGAGTTTTGCAAACATATTGGTAGGTCACATTGAAATTGCAGAAAAGAAGTACAGAATCTCATTCTCCAAAGAGAGAGGGTGTAGTGAGACCATGCATTCAGTGGGTGTCACTGAAAATGCCTTCGTAAGTGGTTTGCTTTTCAAGGGTTGTCCGTATACATCGAAGGTCCACTTCCCTCCAAAATCATACTCCATTGTAGGTGTACCTACAGCACTGGTTTTTAGAACTTAGTTCTGTGGCAGAAACCGTAGTCTTTTTTTCCTGACATTAAACCCGACTAATATTTTCAAATTTTGTGATACATTGTGAGTGATCAGCGAATATTTCTAGAATGTATGAGTGTAAATGAACCTCGTTCATCATCATGAGTTACTTATAATTTAATATATATTTTTTTATTTTTGGCTGTATTGGGTCTTCATTGCTGTGCGCAGGCTTTCTCTGGTTGCAGTGAGCTGAGGCTACTCTTCTTTGCAGTGCGTGGGCTTCTCATTGTCATGGCTTCTCTCGTTGCAGAGCACGGGCTCTAGGCGCATGGGCTTCAGTAGTTGTGAGCGCAGGCTCAGTAGTTGTGGCGCACAGGCTTAGTTGCTCCACGGCATGTGGGATCTTCCCGGGCCAGGGATCGAGCCTGTGTCCCCTGCATTGGCAGGCGGATTCTTAACCACTGCACCACCAGGGAAGCTCCGAATTACTTATAATTTTATTGTGCTTTTAATTTCTCTGCACTGAACATGTAACACCAGAAAACATGGCGGTGTACACGGTGAAATGTGCAGTCATTTGGCATCTCCATTGCTGTGTTCTGAGGAATTCTGTGCCAGTTGGTTATAAAGTTGCAAGCCTGGAAGTCAGAGGATTGGAATGCTGACTTGCTACCCTGCCGGCTGAGCCCCGCCCTGGCTATCTCTGGGATGGCCAGCCCCTTTCTTAGAGAGCTCTCTCTGCCCTTCATCTCTGTTCTTTTCACTGGGTGGAGTGAAATGTGTTATAGTGAAGCCATCAGAACTGAGTTATCCTGTACTGTCTGGCCCTGTGGTGCTTCAGAGGTAATGAATTCGGGCGCTGGGGGTCCAAGACCATAGGCTCCGCGTCACAGCCCCGACTGAGCTGGACCGGGCTCTGCAGAGGGAGCATGTGCCACTGCCTGGCTTTTAGTTTTTTCCTTCTGTTATTGGAAGGGATTAGCACAGCAGATGTTTGGTTTGTAGTTAGGTGGTCTCAGTGAATCTTCCTTGACTGAAAAGGAGTGTCTTTAACTGTGAGAGGGTTTCTCTAAGATAAATAATGAAAAATTCTAGGTCAGAGAATACAGACTTGATTATTTTTGCCATATATTGCTAAATTTGTATTTCCTCCGGCAGTGTGTGTCTTTTCTTCTTCACCTACACAGGATTTTGACACTTTATATTTTGCTGCTAATTTAGCTACTGCTGTAGGGTTTGATAATAAAATGTGAGATTTTTTTCAGCCAGTTGCAATAAATTTTGCTGTGTCCTTTAAAATAAGAATTTTAAGTAAGTTAAGAAATAAAGAGTGATAATTTAGTGATAAATAGGCTTTTTAAGATGCGTGAGACCAGGCCACATCTGGTTTTTTGGGTTTTTTTTAATTGAAAAAGAAGTTGTATTCTGGGTAACAGTTTTTACTGGACTGTATTTACCTGATACTTTGAATCATGAGGCTCATCACAAGTAAAGCTGAAATATTTTAACGCAATTTAATGGCCCAGTTTCATTTTGAGATGAAACTAGAACGTCTACAATTTAAGGATTGTCTATGAAGTATTTCATAACTTGTCGAAGCATAGTTGTCTGTTGGAAACAGTTTGTTTTCTTCTAAAATTCGCTTAGAGGATGCCTCCCCTCCCCCTACGGCAAACCCTCTGAAGCAGTCTGCTTGCGAGCAGGCCAGGGTTGCTAAATACGCATCCGCCGTAATCCCCAGGACAGCCGACAGCCGTGCAAGGTAGCTGTTATCCAATCGTGTGGATATTTTCTCTGGTATGAAAGTGTGGTATTGAAGAATAAGCACAAGTAATGCTGTCACACACCTTAAAATGACAACACGGAATTTACCTCTTAAAATGCTGTTTCTGTTGGTGACGTTTTCTCTTGCATCATCCTGCCTGGTTGGGTGACCCTAACTGACTGTTACCAACAGCATCCTTCTCCCTGGTGTGTAGTATCCACGTGACTCCCACACTTGTTTCACCTGCCCCTGTCCTTTCTTTTATAAAAATTGATTCGTGACAAGGGTAACTGTAACCCATTATCTGAGGGGGCTGTCCTGGTGGCCGAGTAGGCCAGCCTGTCCAGCCAGCTCCTAACACCATCTCATCCTCACTCAGGCTGGTGGACTGCAGTGCACGTAGGCGTTAGGGGCACTCTTGGACTTGCTCTCCTCTGGGGGAGCTGTGCAAACCTTCATAAGTGTCTGTGATCTGCCTTTTACTTGTGGCATTCCTTAAACTGCTCACAGAGTGGCAGTGTCGTGAGGCAGACCTGTCACTTCATCAGACCCCCCTGCTGCTCCCTGGAGTGGGCAGGGGTCTTTGTCCTTTCCTCACCCCAGAATGACCATCCAGCTTACGAACAGCTCGCCTCTTTGGTCACAGGGGCAGAGCGTGTTTCAGTGAGCAGCAGCTCGGTACAGCCTTACCTGATTAGATGCCTGCCCTGTAAAGCCTTGAAGACAGGACTTTTCCTATATTTTTAAAAGGCAAACGACAATAAGGCAAATCAGTGAAGTACGGGTTTTACATCTAAAATGTATGCAACAATAATTAATATTAGTGTTCAAGCTGAGAGTCAAATAAAGTATAACCTACATAACTTTTATTCACCATTATCAACTTTGTATGTGTATATGTTTTAGTTTAAAAACACAGTAAAGGGTTAATACAGTACCTTATTTAGATAAAGCTTGTAGGTTAGTACAAGAAAATAAGTTATTTGTGCTCAGGGCAGGGAAAAATTACTCCGCTTTGTGACATGGTTACCGAGAATCTGTCGAATTGTACAGCACTTGGAGTCAGGTGTGAACCTGAATCCCAGTCCTGCTGATCCCTGGCACGGAGGCCTCCAGATGACCCCGTTTCTGGGCCTTAGTCTTCTCATCTGCAAGTTGGAGGCAGTAACAGTAACGGCTCGTGTAAATCTTGTACCCGGCACTGTTCTCTACATTTCACACGACTCGATCACGGACACACTGTGCCAGGCTGTCTGCAGCCCCACTGGACGAAGAGGAGATGAAGCTGTTGAGTAACTGCCCAGGTCACTGAGCCCATGTGTCGCAGAGCCAGGCTCCGGCCCAGCCAGGTATCACCCACTGGGCTGGGCACCTGCCCCACAGGCTTCTTGGTCCGGAGCATGCGTGCCCCTAAGTGCCTGCACATGGTAAGCACTCCCGAGGTTGTAGGCACCGTGCTGGTAAAATTATAGCAGTAACCGCAAGTTCTGTCACAGTACAGCTGTGATAGCATGTGCAGTGCGTGTGTCTTGACACGCTTCTGACATCAGGCGTCGCTCTACACTTGGCTCGTCCTGGGGTAATTCGTGCAGCTCATACTTGATTTAGTACTAGAATGGTTGGTTTTGGTCATCGTTGCAGGGTCCATTGCTTCATCAGAGGCAGTCAGTCCAGCAGTGGGAACCCTGGCGGCCCCCTCCCCAGGGCTTTCACATGGGGCAGCCCTGGCTGGGGCGTCCCAGCGCAGCGCGGTTTCCAGTGGATGCGTTTCGGGACACATTCCTGCTGGAGACACAGAAGACGTCGTGGCTGCATCTGCTGCGTTTGATGAACTTCGACCCGGAATGTGTATCTTAGGCTTCTGCTCATTCTGGAGTTGGAGCGTCCAGTCCCCTCCCTGGGGGCGGAGCTGCCCCCAAGCTGGTGGGTCGTTGGGTTGTCAGTGTCACACACTGCACTGCTCTGAGCCTGTGGGCTCTCCCGGGAGCGTTAAGTAGGCCTCTTAGCCTACGTGCTTCTGTGTGACCGTGACTTTGTTCACAAGTATTTGCATGGGATATTCAAAGTTGAGGATTTGAATGTCGTGGTGGTCTCTAGATAGTGAGAAATCCTTCCTGGTAAACATTCACGAGAGTGGACTTGCACCTGGTTGCCAGTCAGCGTTACGCCCTTTCTGTCACGATACAGATACCTCCGGTTCTCCAGTCTATCTGCTGATCCGCAGGCCTGGTCCGCGGAGGGCCAGGGGCGGCAGGTGGCTGCCTGGGTTGAAGGGTGCCTGTGACTTCAGTACCTGAGGTTGTAGGGGTTGTGAGGTTGGAACACCAACACCCAGAAAGCTCCCGTGCTCATTACTTTTATAAGAAATACTTTTGCCTTCCACTGTCTCGTTTCATATTTAGCTTTGAGAAGATGTTAAGGTTTTCTGGAAATGTTTGGCCATAGCACTGGTCTTCCTAGAATCCCTTTCTGCAGCCTTGTGCATAGGTGAGTGCCTGTTGGCCCCAGTGCTGTGATGATGGAAATGTCACCTGTGTCTGTCGGTCATGTTCTGGTGTCAGGGTTCCAGCTTGTTTTAGGCGCGCTTTACACAGAGGCAGCGTCGCCCTGTTGTTTGCACCTCAGGGATGCTGGGCAGGCAGGACCAGGAGGGCCGGCTCGGAAGTGGGGCTCTCCCGTCCACATTGGGCCACAGGCAGCCTCCGCTCTGAGTCACAGGCTTTTGAGAATGTTCAGTGTTTTTTTTGACTCTCCTTGTATTCAGACACATAGTTAGAGTTGTTTTGCTCAACTTCTGACCTTTTCCTTTTGACTGACTGTATGTAAGCATTAGTTTATGAAAGAAAATCCTTATTTGGTTTCTGGACGTAAGTCACTACTGATAAAATTAATTCCATAGACCTTACTGAATGCTCGGCCGGTACTGGGGCAGTCGCTCAGTTTATACCTCATAAGGGCTTAGGGTGCGGCCATGCTGGGGCCTTTCAGCTGCCCCGGGGGTGTCTGCTGAGCCCTTGCTGGTCAGCCTTGTGCTCCCTCTGTGAGGGCCGAGGGTTCAGTGTCTTTAGTACTGGAATACATGCTCTTTTTGTGACCAAGCATTGTGCTTATTGTTAGGTGAAAGTGCTACTTAGTTACTGTTCTTTGGTAGGCTGGCCCGTCTGCCTGGGGTTTAGACCCATTCTCTCTGGTGCTTTGATGATTGGCGGGGAGCCCTTCTTAAACACGGATCCGTTTGACTCTAATGCTCTCTCTTTGTCTTAAGGCTTGGCATCACTGTTGCTTTTTATTTTTCTTAGAATTAAGGAAGAAAGATGGCATCTTTAGGGGTTCTTCTATTTTCCTGAAGAATTTAGGAATTCTTTACGTTTGGAATTCATTTTAAGTCAGGAGTAAAGGGAACGGACGACTGTGAGACTCAGCATCGTCCCTTTTACCCCTTCCATGTTTGTTGACTCTTGCTTATAATTCTTCAGATATGTCTGTGGAGGCCATTGGTGGCCGTTTCCTTCTACTCTGCAGTGTATTAATCTTTTCCTTCTGGAACAGATAATGAGTTCGGAGTCATGCATTCAAACCACTGGTTTCCCACCGTGTTCTGAGTGTGTCCCCAGCACCGGTAGGAGTTGGCCCTCCTGAGGGGGTGAAGTGCTCCAGACCCAGCTGGTTCTTTTTTTTTTTCCCCCTAATATTTATTTATTTATTTGGCTGCTCTGGGTCTTAGTTGCAGCATGCATGCGGGATCTAGTTCCCTGACCAGGGGTTGAACCTGGGTCCCCTGCATTGGGAGCGCGGAGTCTTAGCCACTGGACCACCAGGGAAGCCCCCACGCCCCCAGCTGTTTCTTGAATGTCCTTTTTCCAAGGTTCATCATGGATTTTAAATGACGCTTCCTTCAAAGGAGAGAGGTCAGCTGTCTTTGGAACACCAGTTGTACTCTGTCTTTAGTATCCTTATTTTCAGTGAAGTTTTTCTTCTGTGGGGCCAGGCCCCAAGTGTGGGAGGCTATGCAGCCGTGCCCGCACCGGGCTGCACCCCATCCCCTCCCCGAGGTGCTGGCTCACGGTCACTGAATCGCACCTTATGGCTGTGTCCCGACCCATCACCTGGCGGATCCCCTGTTCCTTCTGTCCTGACCCGACGTAGCAGCGTCTCTGTCCTCCTGTCCCAGCGTAGCTGCGCTTACCCCTTGTCCCCTGTGTGACAGGACTTGGTCCTGCGCCATCAGCAGCATGCGTTGTCCTCTCGCTAACTGCAGGGGGTCGGCCTTTCTTCCTTTCTTCCCTTCTCCTCCTCTGACTTTCATTTGTCCTTTTACTTCTACACTGTCGAGAGAAATTTACATTGTGTTTTGTAAACATAAAGGTGCTTGTCTGTAAGTTTATTGCTGAAAATCCATAACTTGTTTGCGTTATTCCCACTTGTGGAAACCACGTTCCTTACAGAGCCTGGACCCTGCTCTGATGACGTTTTCTTCCTAGAGTAGTGCCTCTCTCTCCCCAGGTTCCTAACGGCCTTTTTCTTACATTATTAGCCTTTTTCTTAACTTCTGTATTTTCAGACTACCCATGATACGGTGTATTATCGTTGTGGCCTGGAACTTTCTTTACTCCGGGCACTCTGTCCTCCTACCCCTGGCAACACAGCGGCTTTCAAGGCTGCCTGTCCAGCCACGTTCCTGCGATGACCAGCAGCGGGCAGGGAGGCTGGAGCACCTCCATGGCAGCCCTGGAAACCTCTGCATCTCGGAGGGGCATCCCCAGAGACAGTGAGAGGCCCTGGTGTGGCCTTCCCACCACGGCCTGTCCCCAGGGGACACAGGGGGCAAACCTGTCTGCACACCAGGAGGTGTGGCTCATGGGATTACCCGCTCATCGCTTTTATTTTATTTATTTTTTTATGTTTTAGTTTTATGGTCCCGAGGCGTGTGGGATCTTAGCTCCCCGACTAGGGATCGAACCCACACCCTCTGCATTGGAAGGCGAAGTCTTAACCACTGGACCGCCAGGGGAGTCTCTGTTCATTGCTTTTAAACCCACCTTGTCTTTGTAATGGATGCTTGTATTAAAATATGATTGTTTTAAGTATTATTTAATGATGTGTGTAGAAGTAACAGAATTTGTAGCTTTTGTAAAAATTTTTGAGACTGCCTCAGGTAATTTTGGAGGTTTTTGAATAAAGTACTCTCAGAATGGAACCAGATAGAGAGTCCTCACCACCACCCATAATCCTCCCCTGTGGAAGTTAGAGTGCACCTGCAGGTCCCAGGGGAAGACTGGACATGCTGTGGGGGCGTCTGGGACTTCGGGGCTGGCATTGCTCAGACGAGTGATGCTGGTCTGTGTCTCATGCTGGGCCCAGGTTAACCCCAGATGGAGCGGATGACCTGTGGGTGACAAAACTTTAGAATAAAGTGTAGGAGAATTCGCTTTGGATTTTGGGATGGAGAGGATTTATTGAACAAAAAAGAGAAAAAATACGTTCACACAGATTTGATATATTCAGTTACATTAAATTGTGAGAGGGAATTCCCTGGCAGTCCAGTGGTTAGGACTCCGCGCTTCCACTGCAGGGGGCACGGGTTCAATCCCTGGTCAGGGAACTAAGATCCCGCATGCTGTGCAGTGTGGCCAAAAAAAAAAAGAAAAAGTGAGAGATCTGTTGCATGATAATGTGCAAATAGGTAACACTACCCAAGTGTACACGTAGGAGTGGTTAAGGTGGTCAGTCCTATAGTTTTTACCACAATAGAAAAATGTATGAACTTGTGTTCATGATAAGTGAAAAGAGATGGGTGGGAAATCGGGAAGGCTGGGGGCGCCCATCATTGTGGGGTGTGGTCATCTGGGTAGCGGTTGGCCTGCCCCTTCTCTGGGACCCTAAAGTTCCACTTGTAGGTACACACCCTACAACAGTTCTTCCTAATCTGTTTGTGGTGAAGGACCAGATTTTATTTGTTTTCATTTCCATTGTGTCACAGGCTGATACTTTTGTAAACTACAATGAAAATGACTAGCTAGAAGAATAAGTTGCAAACAAAACAAAAAAATGCAAGCCCAGATTTTTTTCTTTTTACGTTTTTAAAATAAACATACAGTAAAATTGACCTTTTTTTTTGATGTACGGTTCTCTTGAGTTTTAATACATAGAGATTTGTGTAACCATCACCCTGCTCAGGCTGTGGAACACGCTCATCCGTACCCACCCCCCATGCCCACAGCATCCACTGTTCTGCTCTCTGTAGGTATAGCTGTCTTTTCAAGAATGTCACGTACATGGAATCATAGAGCTTCTAGCCTCTGCGGCCAGCCTCTCTCACTCAGCCCAGTGTTACTGAGAATCCTCCACGTTGTGTGATGGACGCTTCGTTCCTTTCTGCTGCCGAGTGGTGCTCCATTGTGTTCACCTTCCAATTTGTTATCCTTTCACAGGGACATATGTGTTGTTTCTGGGTTTAGCGATTATAAATATTCATGTACAGGTTTTCCATGTGAACATTAATTCCCGTTCCTCTTGAATAAATGCTCAGGAGCGGGAGGGCTGGGTCACGTGAAAGCCTGTCTTTAACTTTATAGGAAACTTCCAGCTCTCTTCCAGAGTGGCTGCCCCGTTTGGTGTGCCACCAGCAGTGTACGGGTCTAGCCACTGGGTGTTGTCTGTTTATTTTTTAAGCCATTCTGATACATATGTAGTGGTATCTCATTGTAGTTTGAAGTTGCATTTCCCAAATGGGTAGAGATGTTGAGTATCTTCTCCTGTGCTTATTTGCTATTGCTTTGACAGTTGGGTAAGTTTTGCTGTCAACTTCTGCCCTTAGCACTAACCTGAGCTGGCAGGGCATCACCCCGTGCCCGGCACTGCCCTAGAGAAACTGTAGGTGGGAATTGCTCAGAAGGTTCAGAGGACCCCAGTAATAGCAAAACCTGGGAATGACCAGGCATCTTCCAGTAGAAGAATGGATTGACAAGTTGTGGCCTGTTCCCAAAATGGAATTTGTCCAGTACTAGGAATGAGTGAATTATAGATATATCCAGCAATTTGGGAGAATCTTAGAAATATATTGAGTTTCAAAAACAAGTCACGGGCCAAAAAAAACAAGTCCCAGAAGGCTGCATACACAGTGTTAAGACCATTTGTTTTTTAAACAAGGTCTTATTTATTTATTTACTTGTGGATGCATTGGGTCTTCATTGCTGCACATGGGCTTTCTCTAATCGTGGCAAGGGGGGCTACTCTTCGTTGCGGTGCGCGGGCTTCTCATTGCTGTGGCTTCTCTTGTTGCAGAGCACAGGCTCTAGGCGCACGGGCTTCAGTAGTTGTGGCTCGCGGGCTCTAGAGCGCAGGCTCAGTAGTTATGGCACATGGGCTTAGTTGCTCCGTGGCATGTGGGATCTTCCCGGACTGGGGCTCAAACCCGTGCATTGGCAGGCGGAGTCTCCCCGCCCGCCCCCCCGCCCCCCATACGCGGGCCTCTCACTGCTGTGGCCCCTCCCGTCGCGAAGCACAGGCTCCGGACGTGCAGGCTCAGCGGCCACGGCTCACGGGCCCAGCCGCTCCGCGGCATGTGGGATCTTCCCAGACCGGGGCACGAACCCGTGTCCCCTGAATCGGCAGGCAGACTCTCAACCACTGTGCCACCAGGGAAGCCCAACAGGTGGATTCTTAACCACTGTGCCACCAGGGAAGCCCAAGACCATTTTTTTAAGCTGAAAAAATTAAAACTAAATAGTGTTTAGGGAGAAACATATGAGGTAAATTTCTTTAAGCAAGGGATTGTAATAAACATTGCTTCAGGGTAATGTATATGGGGAGAATGCAGGAAGTTTCAAAATTATTGGTAATTTTCTAGTTTTTAAATTGAAGGATGGGATCATGGTGTTTATTTTATCATGATGCATCATGACTTATATGTGCCATATCTTCCTTTCTGTGTATCAAATATTATATAAAATATTTAAAACAGAACCAAGGGACTTCGCTGGTGGCTCAGGGGATAAGACTCTGCACTCCCAGTGCAGGGGGCCCAGGTTCGCTCCCTGGTCAGGGAACTAGACCCCACATGCATGCTGCAACTAAGAGTTTGCATGCCACAACTGAGGAGCTCACGTGCTGCAACTAAGGAGCCCGCCTGCTGCAACTAAGACCCGGCGCAACCAAGAAAGGAAGGAAGGGAGGGAGGGGGATTAAAACAAAAACAAAAACAGAACCAAATAGCCTTCCTTTTAAGACGTTTTCAAATCTGTTCTTCCAAAGTTGGCATATGATTTTTCCAAAGTTGGCATATGATTTTTTTCTGCAATAGTAGGTTGAATTCAACAGCAACTCTTCATAAACATTCAGTGCGTGCTGATTTTACACACGGAGATACAAGAGTCAGAATACACATCTCTTTCCCCTGCAGATGTTTAAGTCTTCTAAGGAGCATAGGCGTGCCCTGTGAGCACAGGGATTTTTGTCCATTTTGTTTACTTTGTTCACTGCTAAATCCCCAGCTTTGAGAGCAGAGTGTGGCACATGGCAGGTGCTTCCTAAACATTTGTTGAACAAATAAACAACACACAGACATATGCTCAAGGCTCAGGATGGCTGCATAGAATGTGATGGGTTCTGCTGTACATCCGTGGATCCCCACCAGGGATCTCGCTTCACAGTCGGAGGTCTCAGTAGGGGTTCCACGTAGGAGTGGGCAGGACGTTGAGGAGACCCCAGGTGCTCAGGGTTGGCAGCACTGCCTCTGCCTAAGAGCGAGCTGTCAGGCCGTGAGGCCCAGTGGGCGCAGTGGCAGGAAGAGGCTGGTGTCAGACAGGGTCTGTGTCCAATAGGACCTTGTAGGGCAGGCCCGGGAGCTGGGATTTGATGCTGCAGCCAGTGGGCTGTTGGGGAAGGACCTGAGTGGGGTGGTGACAGGAGTAGAGCCGTGCTTTACAGACTTGTCCTGGCGGCAGTGAGGGAGGACAGACTGCGTATGCTCCAGAAAAGCCTCCCCCTTTACCGGACCCCTGCCTCTTGGGGTTGGCGAGCTTTGACTGGTTTGAAGCCCATTTTTCCCTGCTCGTGTGCGGCTTGGCTGCCCCGCAATGTGGAGGAGCCCCAGTACTCTTCCTGGCAGCACCAGGACGCACTGCAGATTCGCAGAATGTGCCCATTGTTTGTTTTTAAAGGTATGTGTTACTAAAAATGACGCAGCCTGAAGGTCAGGACCTAACCCTCCTGGGGCCAAGGCTGGGAGCATAGCTGGGATGGCAGTTCCTGAGTTAATAGCAGGTGTAGCTCAGGTAGATGTGGCTGCTCCCCAGGTGCTGACGTGGGCCTCGGGGATGCCTTTGAAATTTAATCGAAACGGGTTTAGGAAAAACCAAAATGCTGAGGTGCTACGTCAAATAGCAGACGTGACATTTCCTGGTGGTCCAGTGGTTAGGACTTGGCGCACTCACTGCTGTGGCCCGGGTTCAATCCCTGGTCGTGGAACTTAGATCCTGCAAGCCACACAGCGCAGCCAAAGAAATAGAAAACAAAACAAATAACAGGTGCTGGACTCCTGGACTCCTCAGGCAAAGACAAGTCACCACCTCAGCACAGCTGGCCTGTTCCTGGACCTTGAGGCTGGCGGCAGAGGACACCTGGTTTCCCCCGTGACACTCTAGTGGAGCCTCCTCACGGCGTTGAGCTTGGAGCTGTGTGCCTGTGGTGCCAGGTATTGGGGAGATGGGGGAAATCGAGGGAAGCAGAAGACAGGTCACAAGACAATGGGAGAAACCAACTCTGGGGAGGGGAGAGCGCTGACCAGGTGCAAAGGGCATGGTCTTCAGTTTGTCACTTGTGGGACATTATTTTTAGGATGATTTTTTTTCCCGCTTTGGAAAAATGTTTATTTCTTTTAAATCATTAAAGTATACCCGATCACTATAGAAAATTAAGAGGGATAAACAACAAGGTCCTACCGTATAGCACAGGGAACTATATTTGATATCCTGTGATAAACCATAATGGAACAGAATATGAAAAAGAATGTATATATATGTAGAACTGAATCACATTGCTGTACAGCAGGAATTAGCACATTGTAAATCAACTATACTTCAATGAAATAAATTTTAAAAAATAAAATTAGAATAAACCTCAAAAAAAGAAAATTAAGAAAATAAAATATTAAGACTTTTGAAAAAAGTTGATTTTAATGATTTAAAAACCCCACAAAACCCGATTCTTTCTCTCTCCCCTTCACTGTCTTCCACAACCTTTCTGCTTGACAGGAGCCTGCTAGATGCATTTCCCAATATCACACGTGCTAAGAATGAAGTCAGATCTGTCCGTTTGCAGTTCAGGTCACTCTCTTAGTTACAAGACCGTGTCCCAACTGAGCATGAAACTTAAAAGTGCGTATTTCCTGGCAGTGGGTAGTTTCTAACTAGAATGTTAACTTTTGAAACGTGTGTGAAAATGATGTAGAAATCTACATGTAATAATTTTTATGCTTGGACAGCATTTATTTCATTTTCTGACTCAAAATTATAAAATACCAGTTGGACTCATGTTCCTAGCAGCTGTTTTATTCTTAAAGGGCCAGATGTAAGTATTTTCGGCTACCTGGTGACACAGTCTCTGCTGAGAGCAGCCACAGAATGACAGACAAACGGATGTCTTTCTGTGTCTCCATGAAAGTTGTAAACACAGGCAGCCTGCCATCACAGGGCAGAGAATTCTGTGTTTCATTTGGCTCTCTCCTAGTATCTAACTCATGCTGAGGACAGATCGCATTCATTACAGCGGCTGCTCTGCTTCCTGCAGGCAAACTTGACATGCAGTGAAAGGCACAGATCTCAACTGGATTTCAGTGAGCTTTGGTGCGTACACTTGTGAGACCACTCTTGCATTTAAATTAAGAATATTCCTGTCTCCTAGGAGGTCCCCTTACCTCCCTGAAACAGTCGCTTTTCTGGTTTATATCACGACCTTGTTTTTCCTGTTCCTAATATTGGTATAAATGGAGTCACTTTGTGTTTCTTAGCTTGTTTGCGTAACACATTGTGTTTGAGATTTATTGATTTCATTGCTTTGTCAGTATGTTATCCTTCTTTTATTGGTAAGTAGTGTTCTGTATAGAATAGACCAGAAATTGTCAGTCCTTCTGTTGATGACCCTGTGTGGTGTTTGCTTTTCTTAGAGCTCTGTGCTGCCTACTTCACATAAGGTGTCCATCTCTCCCCCACCCCTGCTTCGCTGTGCGAAGCCGTCCTGTTTGTCTTACTTGCAGCACAAACCGCACAAGCCCAGGTTGATCAGTTCCTGCTTCCAGGAGTCTTGTGTATTTTTTAAAAAGAAAGAGGAAAAGATCATCTGTTACCTCTGTGCTCCCCACTTCCAGTGGCCTTCATTCCTTCTAAAGACGCTGGTTTCTATCTGGTGTCATTTCCCCTCGGTCCAGGTAACTCTCATTGGTGTTTCGTGAATTTTAGGTTTTTGTGATGGGTTCTCTTAGTCTCTGTCGGAAAATGTCTTCATTTCAGCCTTTGTTTCTGAGGGGTGTTTTTTCTGGAAATAGAATTCTGGTTTGACAGGTATTTTATCTGAGCGCTTTCAAGTTGGGCACCACTACCCTCTGGGTGCTGTGATTTCTAACGAGGAGGATACGGCTCACACGCTCGCTCCTCCGCAACGCGTCCATTTTCTCTTGATCTCTGGTTTTCAGCAGTGTGACTGCTGGGCCTGGGCGTGATTCTGTCCATATTCATTCTGTCTTCTGCAGCCAGGTGATCTGCAGTGGGCCTCTGCTGCTCCCATCACGGTGTTCTAGGGGAGCTATGCTCACCCTGATTTAGGGTGTCTTCCCGCCCCAACACTCCCCGGCATCAGGGGTGGTGTCTCCTGCCCAGCACCCGGCGTGTGTGTAAATGCTTTTGAACCTGTGATCCTGGGGAAGGGTGAACGCCCTTCGAGACAGACGTGTGTCCTGTGAACAGAGTCATCGTCGTTGGAGCCCCAGCAAAGCACATTGAAAGTCGTCTTTATTGCTTGGGTGTAGGGTTGCACTGTCGCTGTGCCGGAATCCCGTACCCGCCAGCGGTGACAGGAGGGAGGTGTCTTCCTCGGGGAAAGTTTGTATCTGATGCAGTCAGCGGGCTCTCCTCATCTCAGTGGAGAAACTCACAAAGTAAGGGATCTCGTTTCTCTGTTCTTTGGTATGAAGATATTATCAGGGTCATTGTTCCGTATTACATGGGAACCTAAGATTCCAGTTGGAAAAACCCTCGGAAGCCAGAGCTAGTGGTGCTTAAACCGTGATCTAAAGTAAGAAGAGTGACTGACGGGGGACGACAGTGAGTACACTTGGAGGGTTTATGTCAAAAATGCTATCACCTCGTTCACAGCTTTTCCAGCAGCTTTTCGGGGTGGGCGCTGTTGCTGCTGTCTGGCCTAATTGCTTCACATTGCAACAAATTTCTTTGGATTTTGCCATCTTGATTGGAAATGCATATTCACAACATTTCTTGCCCACGTCTTCGTTTTGTATTTGTGCAGAGTTAACTTTGAGGACCGAAAAAGAGTCACAGTAACTAAGCCGACACTTGCCCACAGCACGCAAATGTAAGTGCCTGTTCACAACACCCAGCTTCCCTAAAATAATTCACAAGAGAGCCATCACTTGACCCCTGGGTCAAGGGTTGTGCCTGCTTCCGTAATTAAGTCAGGTTTATGGGTGCGCAGTTGTGCCCATTCTTTTAGACATTGTGTGCTTCCGTGCTTCAAAGGCAGAGCTGAGAACTTGGGGCGTGGAGACTGTCTGTATGGCCCACAAGACTGAAATATTACTGTCTTGCCCTTTACCAAAAAGCTTGCACACCAGCTTCTAGAGTAATAATACTTTGACGAATAGCACCAAAGTAAGCCTTGGTGTTAAAGCCTGTGCTGACTTCTACTGCCCCCAGCTTGCTCTTTCCTGGTGTTTGACTTCTTGGCTTAGACATAATTAACTTAGGCTTGAGTTGTCCAGACCCATCGCTGTGCTGTCAGTGATTTCATTAAAATATAACGAAGTTTATTTAGTCTCTCGCTCTTACTGTTTGTGATGTCAGAAAACTCTAATGATTGAAAATTGGGTTGGAGGGAGTCCACATGAGGATGTTTGCTGGTTCTTAGGAGAATTTGGAGTTGACTAGACCCTGGTTGGCTGGATCCTCCGTTAAGGTCCCTTTGATTGGCTAGTAGCCAAAACAGATCCCCAAATGGACAGCTTGCTCTTGAACTCTGATGAGAAGGGATTCTGTGGGGACTGTTGGAGACTTGCCGGCTGTGAGAGGGAAGTTAGTGCACGGGAATGTGGGCCAGGCTCCTGGGGCTAAAGGACCTTGTCGGCCAGGAAGGCTGGGTTCTCAGTACCCGCGACAGTCCGACATGCTAAAGTCGTGTGTCCTGGAAGTGACTTGTGGCAGAGCCTCTAGGAGGGCAGACATGCATCTGGAAGCACAAGAACGACAACTTTGTAGTTTTTATAAAAAAAGATACATACATAGATTTATAAAAAGTTCATGCAGTGCAGAAAAGGCTACAGAAGAAAATGATTTTAAAAATCAAGCAATAGTATGGGAATAGGTAAAGAAATGGTAGACAACAAAGAATAAGTCTTTTTTTTTGGCGGTGTGTGGGCCTCTCACTGTTGTGGCCTCTCCCGTTGCGGAGCACAGGCTCTGGACGTGCAGGCTCAGCAGCCATGGCTCACAGTCCCAGCCGCTCCGCGGCATGTGGGATCTTCCTGGACCGGGGCACGAACCCGTGTCCCCTGCATCAGCAGGCGGACTCTCAACCACTGCGCCACCAGGGAAGCCCAGAAGAAGTCTTTTAACCTCTACTCCCTGGTTCTTCCCAGAAACCAGATTACCAGATACTTACCTTCCGAAGATACTCACATCGTCTTTTATTTTTATTACTTTTTAAAATTTATTTATTTATATTTTATTTTTGGCTGCATTGGGTCTTTGTTTCTGCGTGCAGGCTTTCTCTAGTTGTGGCAAGCAGGGCTTCTCTTGTGGAGCACGGGCTCTAGGCATGCGGGCTTCAGTAGTTGTGGCATGCGGGCTCAGTCGTTGTGGCGCACAGGCTTAGTTGCTCCGCGGCACGTGGGATCTTCCCAGACCAGGGCTCGAACCCGTGTCCCCTGCATTGGCAGGCAGATTCTTAACCACTGTGCCACCAGGGAAGTCCCCACATCGTCTTTTAAATAGAAGCGTTCCAGTTTCCCTCGAATTTGGCAAACAGAAGATCACGGTGATACTAATAAAACTGCTGCTCTCTCACCACGGCAGACCCGCCCCCTTAACCAGGGGCGCCCGTGTGCCAGGGGCCGCTGGGGCCGAGGGGCTGCACACACTTGGCCCACCCGTGTGCTGACCCGCCGTGGGGGCCAGGAGGTTTGCGGTGGGCTTGTTGCTGGAGCTCCTGCCGCCCCTCAGTCGGGATCTTGCATTTCTGTGGGTTTGTCGCCTGCCTGCAGACCTGTTGCCCCGGCTTCCATTGTTGATGACTTTCCTCTGGTTCACATCTTCACTGGCTGGATTTTATCACCAAGTTGTTTCTTCTGGAAGCTCTTGGTTCCATACGTTCTTGAATCCACATGAGCATTAACCTGTTCCTCTGTGTGGGGAGAACTTGCCTGATGGTGTCAGTGTCCAGGCAGAATGTCCCGCGTTGCTCCACCACATTCTGGCACCGAGTGTCACAGGGTCGCGCCACACCTGGTGGGGGAGGGAAAGCTGCCGGGCACTAAGGACTGGGTATGCAGAACCTGCTTTTTAATCCCCGGGATTGGGAGATGCGTGTATCGTTGAACAGGTGTCAGCCTTTCAAGTTTGGTCATAGTTGCTGGCAGTTCACTGAAACTAAGAAAATTCATTCTGGGGCTTCCCTGGTGGCGCAGTGGTTGAGAATCCGCCTGCCAATGCAGGGGACGCGGGTTCGAGCCCCGGTCCGGGAAGATCCCACATGCCACGGAGCAACTAAGCCCGTGCACCACAACTACTGAGCCCGTGCTCTAGAGCCTGTGCTCTGCGACAAGAGAAGCCACCTCAACGAGAAGCCCGCGCACTGCAACAAAGAGCAGCCCCCGCTCGTCACAACTAGAGAAAGCCCGCATAGCAACGAAGACCCAACGCAGCCAAAAATAAATAAATATTTTAAAATATAACAAAATATACAAAGCATTCTTAAAACTCAGCAGTAGAAAACAACAACAAAAAACAGAAAAGAAAATTAATTCTAAGGTTTTGAAAGTCAGTGATCTGTCTGTACCTGTGAACAAGCAGGTGATGAACCACAGTGACTAGCTTACCTAGTAACTAAGCCAGGTGTGTGCTGATTTTTCTTAGGGTGGTTCTGTCCTAGACTAGGAAATGTTGCCCCTTGTTGCAAGAACGCCTGCGATCTCTGGTGTAAGCGGTGCTGGAGAATCATGACTTAAATGCTAAAGTTCCACAGGGAATTCTTTTTAGTCAAATTAAGTAGCGGACTGCCTCTAGACGTCTCAGGTAATCATATAGTTCTATAAGCAGATACAAAAGTATTTATTGATATTTTCCTGTGGATGGGCTCTAAAGCGCTATTTAGTAGGCACTGAGTAACTGAGAATACAAAATGATTTGTCAGAGTTGTATTTTCCATAACAGTACCTAAGGACCAAAAAAATTACTTAGCCAAGTAGTAATTAAACTTGACGAAGTCATGGTACTTCCGTTGTGGAGTAAATGGACGAAATTCCTAGCAATGGAGACTTGACGAGAATATGTTCCATCATCAACATCACTGAGGGTCCCTGGGCTCTGTGCAGCCCTGCCATGGGGCGGGGGTCGGGGGGGTCCTTGTGTCCATCCAGGTGAGGAGGGAGGCTCCAAGCACGGCAGCGACTTGGCCACGCCAAGCAGCTGGAAGCTGTCGGAACTGGGCTTGAGAGTCCTCACACCCTGATTGCAAAGCCCACCATCTCTGGGACTGAAGGGAGGCGTGTTTCATTTCCTGCCCTCAGCTCTACACCACCGTCTCTTATGCTTCGTGCCGAGGTGGCTGACCTGGTGTCCCTCAGCCAGGAGGCCGCACCCTTCGGTTTGGGTTCAGGTCCTGACTTCACCTCTCTGTGTATGTGTCTCTCTGTCTGTGACATAACTGTTGGAGTGCCTGTGTCGTGAGGCCACAGGGGGCCAGGGGAGCCCAGCCCCTGCGGAACCCAGTCTGGAGGGAGTTCATGTGTGTGTCCTGTGTTGTGATCAGAAGTGACCATGCCACCTGCAGGAGGGGGCACGCCTGGGCCACTCCCCCGCAGGCCGGGACACCACCACTCCTCTTGTCACATCTTTTCCTGTTTCTTGATTTCTTTCCACGTTTTGTTGAAATACTCCTCAGATCATTGTTTCATTGAAGATGCGCGAGCAGTACTTTTCCCAGACTCTTGGCGTTTATACGTTCTTCTGACTTTACACTTTGTTGATAGTGGAATCCTAAGGTGAAGCTCCTTTCTTCTTAGAATTCGAAACGTGTTTTGTTTGGGGAAGTTCTTAGCGCCCAGGATGTAGAAGTATGGCCTCGGTGCTCTACCTGGTGGGGCCTCAGTTTGCACACTTGTGTTTTCTTTCAGCTCTAGTTTTGTTTTCAGTTGACTATTTTTTCTCAGTTGCCTGTATTCTTTGCCTTTCAAATTCCTGCCTGGCAGATTCTCTCATTTTCTGTTCTCTCTGTGCTGGTTCTGTTCAGACGCTTCCTAAACTGTGCCTTCTCTGTGCTCTGGCCTTCAGCCGTTTCAGGCATGCCGTTGTACCCGTCTGCCTCGTTGACAACTTCACTGCTCAGATAGTGATTTCCAGAGACTGTCTTATCCTTCTGTGCCCCTTTTTCTTCACAGCTTAGTGTAATCTCAGTCTCTGAGGACAGCAGAACTATTGTTTAAGGCAGTTTTAGGTTTACACAGAAATTGAGGAGAATGTACAGAGAGTTCCCTTGTACTCCCTGCCCGCCCCAGTCTTACAGTCTATTAGCGTTGGTGTGGTACATTGTTTTGAGTGATGCTCCAGCACTGATACAGAGTAACTCAGGTCTGTAGTTTACATCAGGGCTCACTCTTGGTGTTGCACATTCTGTGGGGATTTTCAAACATACAATGACATGTATCTGCAGTTGTAGTATCAGAATAATTTCACTGCCCTAAAAATTCTCTGTGCTCTGCCTGTTCATCCCTCCCTCTCCCAGCCTCTGGCAAACACTGATCTTTTTACTGTCTCCATAGTTTTGTCTTTTCCAGAGTGTCAGAGTTGGAATCATATAGTCTGTAGCTTTTTCAGATTGGCTTCTTTCACTTAAATGCATTTAAGGTTCTTCCATGTCTTTTCATGGAAAACACAAGTTTGCTGAATAATATTCCACTGTCCGGGTGCACCACAGTTCATCCGTCACCTGCTGAAGGACATCCTGGTTGCTTCTGAGTTTGGGCCACTATGAATATATCAACTTGTTTTTAAGTAGTAGCCTGTAATCACATACAGTTTATTAGATCAGTAATGAGTTTAGAAATTATGTCTGTCCTCTTTTCTTTGAACTGCATGTTATTTAGAAGTGTATCGTTTAATATTTAAACACCTGAGGTTTTCATAGGTATTTTCCTTTTGGGTCTCTAATCTGTTAGGGTTGGGGACACACCGTGTATGATTTCAGTCCACTTAAGTTTGTTAAAACTTGTTTTATGGCCCATCGTGTGGTATGTCTTGGTGATTTTTGAAAAGTGTAAGTTCTGTGGATGCGGGTGTCATAGAGGTAATCGGGTCATGGTGGTTGATAGTGTTCTTTAGACCGTCGGTATTTTTCCTGATTTTGTGTGTGTGTCCTGTCAGTTTCTGAGAGAGGGCTGTTAAGATTTTTGTGACTGTGAAGTTGTCTGCTTCTCCCCTTATTTCAGTCAGCACTTGCCTCATGTATTTTGAGGCTCTGTTTTTAAAGTGTCTCTCGCAGACAGTGTCTAGTTGGGTCTTGCATTTTTTTATCCATTTTGACAATCTCTTCCTCTTAATGGAGTTTTTAGTCTATAGAGATTCATTTTCATTTTCCCTTCAGCTTTGTAGCTTTGCCTCCTTACGTCTTTATTTAGAGGTTGCCCAAGGGACTACAAAACACACACTTAAATTTTATCTGTAGTTTTTGACGTCTCCTCTGCGTTCTCCTTGTAGACTAGCCTGCCATGGCAGACCAGAGACAGCGCTCCCTCTCTACCTCTGGGGAATCCCTGTACCACGTTCTGGGGCTGGACAAGAATGCAACCTCGGATGACATTAAGAAGTCCTACCGGTAAGAGGCCTGGGCCCGGGGCGGGCGGCTCCCGCCCCTCCTGTCTTTTATCTGCGCGTGTTTCCCCGGCCTACTCGCCTACTCGCTGTTTCACTGGTAGCCCTTCCACTGCATCTTTGTGTGTGTAGTGTGTCCCCGTATAGCTTATGATTATTACCTTAATGTTTTCTTGGCAACAAAAACAAAACAATAGCAGTGTGTGGGGTCATGCACACTCCCGACCCTGGAGCAGACGGCTCGGGGGGCAGGCCTGGCTGTGCTGAGCTGTGGTGGCAGGGTCTCACCCCCCGGGGGAGCCTTCCCGCATGGCTGAGCTTGCCCTTCCCCTGCGGTGTCCCTGAGCAGCTGCCAGAGACCGACACTGTCGTTGGTGCAGACAGTTGACACAGTCCTCTGTGTTCTCAGCTTATCTCCTTATCAGTACAATAAAATGCCTGTGCTGCACGCTCCTTGCCTGTCCCTCCATTTGGCAAATGTACAGTCAGGACGCTAGAGGGCAGCAGCGGGGCTGGAAGTTCTTGGGAGCGCCCGCAGGTCAGCTCTCACCCGGGTACTTGCTGCTCTGTGGATGGCTCAGCACGGGAGGTTTGCCCTTAGACAGTTGCAGAGATTGCTGTTGAGCCTGGTGTTCTCTAGTTCTGTGGCCGGCTGGAAAGGGAGGTGGTGACGGGTAAACGTTCCTCTGCTGGCCCTCCATCCCGGTGGATGAGCGTGAGACGTGAGACCAACAGATGGTTTTGGTTTGCAGGAAGCTGGCCTTGAAATATCACCCTGACAAGAACCCAGACAACCCAGAGGCCGCAGACAAGTTTAAGGAGATCAACAACGCCCACGCCATCCTGACGGACTCCACGAAAAGAAACATCTACGACAAGTACGGCTCGCTGGGGCTCTACGTGGCCGAGCAGTTCGGGGAGGAGAACGTGAACACCTACTTCGTGCTCTCCAGCTGGTGGGCCAAGGTGAGGGCGCAGCTCCCACTCTCGCATCCCGCCAGGTGGATCTGGGCACGTGGCGGGCTCCTCGTCCCCATAGATAGGGGCAAAGGCCCGGTCCCAGCAGATTGTAGCTGGCCTGTGGCCTGCCTGCGTCCAGCCCGCGCGCACAGAGCGAGGTCTGTGCCGAGTGGTGACGTCCACAGCATTTTCTTTCGTGAGTCACTGTGGTAGAAATAGGAAATGAACTTTTTCATCACTTCGTGGATAGATTTATTTTTGTGATTAGGGAAAACTTGTTAGAAATATCTAGCTTGAGAAACTTCTGAAAAAAATATTATTGTTTTATATTGTAACATTACCTGGTTTCCTGATTCTATCCAAAGCATCTGTCGTGTGAGGCCCGAGGGTGTGGCTCACTGCAGGGCGCTGAGCTGTCGGAAGCCTGTCTGGCAGCGGCCAGTCAGCCCTCCTCCCCTCTCAGGAGTTACCCTTCTTTACGCAGCTGGTCTCCTCCTTCCTGCCCTCCTGTCCCCGTGTTCAGTGCTTTCTTTATTCTCCTTGATCTGGAAAAGAGTCCACTGCTGGTGTGAGGACCCCTCTGTGACCCTGGCGGGGGTCGGAGGTGGGCGCAGGTTGAGAGCTGCATCCCGGCCTCGCCGCACAACCACGTCCCCTTGCCCACAGGCCCTGTTTGTGTTCTGCGGGCTCCTCACCTGCTGCTACTGCTGCTGCTGCCTCTGCTGCTGCTTCAACTGCTGCTGCGGGAAGTGCAAGCCCAAGGCGCCTGAGGGCGAGGAGACCGAGTTCTACGTGTCCCCCGAGGACCTGGAAGCGCAGCTGCAGTCCGACGAGAGGGGTGAGTGTGCCCGCCGCCCGGGGCGCGCGTGAGGGGCGGGGCCGGAGCGGGCCCTGAACGTGTCGCCCTGTCTCGTCAAACAGGAGGGCACTGACACTGTGCGGGAGTGTTTGTGGTGGCGGCGGGACGGTTGAGGTGTGAACGTGGACGCCGGAGGTAAAGCAGGCGCGGAGGGCTGTCCCCGCCGCAGACTGTGGTAGCTGAGTAGGCGGGGAGGGCCGAGGGCCGAGGGCCGAGGCCGCTGACGAAGGTCATGTGGGGCGGAGGTCCTGGCAGCCTCGCCCCGCCCTGGGCGCTTGTCTTACGACCTCCGACCCCGGTCGAGCCACCAGGTGGCCGAGCGTGTCGCCCAGAGACGGTGTCAGGGGCCGAGAGGCCCACTGGCCCGACCTGAGGCCACGCGTCGCTTGCTTTCAGAGGCCGCAGACACGCCGATCGTCGTCCAGCCGGCGTCCGCCACGGAGACCACCCAGCTCACAGCCGACTCCCACCCCAGCTATCACACCGATGGGTTCAACTAAATTCAGGAGAAGCTGTGATTCAAGGGTCAGTCAGCACCCCGCCACTCGACCTTAGAATCATGGACTGTAGTCCCAGAGGTGGGGCGGGAGCCGCCCTGGCCCCGGGAGGGCAGCGCCAGCCCGCCTCTGTGCCCGCTCACCCGCCGATCCCTGACACACGAAGTGCGTAGCATGCAGTGTTTCGAGCAGTTTAGCTACGGTCTTCTTCTTCTGTTGTTCCCTTTTTTAATAGCATGTGCAGGGTTACGTTCCATGTCTGTCTGTACTGTGAGCGTGTTGCGGCCAGGCCGCATTCCCCGGCCGTGGGGCCGCCTCAGGGCTCTCGGGCAGGTCGACGCAGCGGTTGGACGGCCCGTGTGGTCCCTCGCGGTCAGGCGGGCTCGGGCTCCGTTCCCCGTGCCCATGGGGGCCTGAGGCAGGTGCTGCCTGGCTGGAGCCGTGGGGTCTGCTCCCTGCCCCGGGCCTGCCAACCATGTGGCCACAGGCAGGGCCTCTGGACTCACCCGCCAGGAAGGAGCTGGGCCCACTCTCCCAGCGCCGGGGCGTTTCTGTGGCATTCGTACCAAGGACAGTCTATGCGGGACCCGTTCACCTCGTCTGCTTAGCCTGTAGCAGTTGTTTCTCATGTCTGACCTGAGGCCCCCGTGCTTCGAGTGTGCTCCCTCCCGGGGTGGGGACGTTCCCACACGTCCCCAGGCCATGAGCTGGATGGATGGGGCCCCTTCCGCAGCCTCCACTCTCCCCTTCCCTGCATCGTCCTCCACATTCCTTCAGGCCCACCTGGCCTCTTGGTAATGCTCTTTGAACCTCTAAGAACCACAGATGGCAGCAGCGGCCCAATTAGTGGTGGTCAGAGGGGCTGGGAGTCCAGGCTGCCCGTGGTGAGTGGGCTGCACAGCCCTCCCCTCTGTGCTTCGCAGAGCTCTCACCCCCCCCTCGCTTTCCTCCGACTGCTCCCTTTGGCTGTCGTTGCTGGTTTGGGCAGAGCTAGAGACGTTGGGCTCACGGAGAAAGGACCAGCTGGACCAAAGGCACACTCAGGGCAGAGGGTTGGGTCCCCAAGTGGCCCTGGTGCCCTTGGGCTCGTTAGCCCGCAGCCAGACCACAGAAGCCCCGCTCACCTCTGTCCGTGCACCGTCTGTGGGCTGTTGGAAGCCAGTCTGTCTTGTCTGCGTCCAGACCTGTGGGTGGCCCCTGCTCTGAGGACTTGGAGACGTGGCTGTGCTGGGCCCGCGCAGACCAGCACCTGCCGCGGGACCTGCGTGGCCCAAGTGGGTCTGGTTTCCCATCATGCACCTCGTGACTGCTGGGCTCCTCCGGAATGTCCCGTAGGGAAGGCCGTGGGGCAGGGGCAGCACGCAAGGAGGTCAGACGCACCAGGACACCTTCCCGAGCCACCGACTACCACCACCCCACCCCAGCCCCGCCCAGGCCCCGGGTGCCCGCTGCCCTCACGGTGCTGTGGGGGGTGAGCGTCCGGCTCTGCAGGCACCAGGTCCGTGGGCACTTGTGGGTTCCGTTTTGTTTGGGGTTTTGCCCTTGAAAACAATCACGAAGACGGTCAGCAAGAGGGGAGGTCTGCGCTGATGTTAAATGAGGAATAATCTGCTGAGATCCGGCCTCTCAGAAGGACAAGAAATCCGTTGTTTGACCTGCCCTGGAGCAGGGAGGAGGCCAGACACTAGGACAGTCTTAGGTGCCAATTCCAGGCCAGCAAGAATTCAGCCTGAGAGCAGGCTCTAGTCGGCCTTCCTGACGTTTCTGGAAATAACTTTAGGAAATGAGTTGTTTTTCCCTAGAGCGGCCAAGCACGAAGTTCAGAGGTTGGGCTTCAGGTAGGCAGCCGCCTTCCACAGTGACCGTGTCATTGCTTCGTGGGCAGAAAACTCCGAGGCGCGTCACGCAGGTCAGGGCGGATCTCTGCCGGGTCTTTTGGTTCCCGAATCTTTCTGATCGTCCACTAGAAACGTGATGCTCCCCTGGAGGCCAGAGGGGCAGGTCCGGAGGTTTGTTGAACCCAGTCTCCTGTAGAATTTGTAAAAACTAAACAAATCGTGACGGTGATGAGAACAATCCTCAAGGCGAAGCTGATGACTCCGCGAGGGCTGGGCACCCCGAGGCCAGGCGCAGGGCCTGGACCATGCCCCCGCACCTGACCCCGGCCCTGACCCCGACGCACGTCCACTTTGTTGACTTGGAGGCAGAAACCCTTTCAAAGACTTCCCTGTCTGTGCTTTCAGGCCCTCCCGCTGACTGAAGACCTAGGTCCCTGGTTGCATTTCCCTTTTCCTTGTGTGGCCCATCTGCTTCCCTGGTGAGCGGGGTGTTGTGTCTGGAGGGCCCTCTGTTCACGTGCGCGGAGGGGACAACCCTCTCCTGCTGTGATGGGAACAGGAGCGCCTCGGCCCTCGCTCCAGGGCCACCGAGGCCAGTGCTGGGTGCCCTGAGGCTCTGACAGCGCTGCCCGCCTGTGGCCTGCCGGGAGCGTGGGAGAGGCTGCAGGGTGCAGACGGGAGCTGCCGCGCGTACATTTCTGTTTTCGCTTGGTGACGTGGTCTCTTGTCCTTTCTGGGCGTTTTTCTGTTTTCAACCTGCTGTAGACGTTACCGCTCGTGCGTGAGCTTTCCTACTTCTCCGACGAGTCGAGCAGCCAGCTCCGCTGGGGCCCCTTAGGCGTGCTGTGTCCACTGGGGCCGCTTGGGCGTGCTGTGTCCACAGGGCTCCTGCTTGGGGAGGGGCCCTGCCGGGACCATCTGGCGTATTCTAACCGCGGGCGGTCTGTTCCAAGGGAGCTTGTGCCGTGCCCGCTGGGGAGACGGGCAGCCTCCGTGGCACCTGGTGTGAGACCACCTGTGAGGGGGGCGGGCACCGGCTCGTGGGCTCTCCCTGGAGGGGCCCGGTCCGTTCTTCCCTGGCTCTCAGCACATCCCGCCAGGGGGACAGCGCGGGGGGCGGCGGTGGTGGTGAGGGGCGTGAAACAGTGACTGATGTCACTCCTTTCCCAGCGTTCTGAGCTGTGAGCCCCTGTGACACAGGACTCGCCTGTTTTGTTATTTTGGTTGTGACTCCTTCTCCTGTGGAAGTGGCAAAAGCTACATTTTTACTGTCCTTTCAAGCGCGGTTGGCGTCGTCTCTGCTGTAGGTGTGGGCGGTGTGTGTACATATGTGTATATGTATATATCACCCAGCGGCGTGAGTGCCGCCGTCCGGGGCGAAGCGACAGTACAATAAAAGTGGCTCCCAGACAGCCTCTGGTTTCTTGACGAGTCGGGGCAGGAGCAGGGGGTCTGGGCGAGCTCCTCTGCCATGTGCACAGAAGGAAACAGCGGCCCTGTTGTGTCCCTGGAATCAGTGTGGACGGCAGGCCGGGTGCCCGAGCGCTGCCAGTGTCGGCTCCTCCAGGGTAGGGTGCAGGGCTGCCAAGGTCACACCCATACCTGGGGGCTCACTTGACCCACAGGTGAGCGGCTGGAAACCCCTCCCTCCCCTGAAACATTAAAACCAATTTTCTAAGCATCAGATACAATCAGTGACAAAGCCACGTTCAAAGGGGTCTCTGTTCTGACCCCAGATCCACCCTGGAGGGTCCCCGGGGAGGAAGCGGCTGGGCCTGGGGTCCTGTGGGCAGCAGCTTTTGGTGATTTTGTCTCCCTGGAAATAAGGGTGTTTCAGGGTGGGCGAGGGGAGCAGTTTACACTGAAACATGTATGCGTCATGGTTAGAAGCTAAATGCAGGCGCGTGGACCGCGATCGTCCGTGTGCTGCTGTGTCCTGCTGCTGGGACCGACCTCCGCCCTGAGCCCACGCACACCCCTGGGGCTGGGCTGGAGGGTCACGGTGGTTTCCCATGGTGATGGTCTCTTATGTCTGAATGTTGACCTATAATAAAGATAACTTGTAAAAAATAAATGTTTTCACTGCAGGCTGGGTGGGTGCTTTATTTAACGATGCCTGCGTGGTCCTGCTTTAGGGGAGTCTTGCGCTCTGGGGGCAGCTGAGCTCAGCGGCCCTCCTGAGTCCTCTGGGGGCTGGGACCTCGCTACCACCTGCCTGGTCTGAGTGTGGACAGACTCCCCTCCATTTTCTAAATACCACGACTGGGGTGAGGGAAGGAATGTTTGAGCTGGGAGAGCCACACGCCAAGGGCAGCTTGGACTGTGGGTCCTGGAGCCCTCCTGGGACACGGCCAGCAAGCCAGTGGCCAACAACCACTGGTCCCACTGTCCCCTCCTATCCACCCAGCTGACCGTCCTACCACCTCAGCCTCTGGGAACCATCCCTGCCGCCCTCAGACAGCGGCCCCTCCATCCTGCTGCTCATGAGCAGCTGTCTGGCCGGGTGAGCGGGGCTGCAGCTCTCCAGGAGAGCAGGCCAGTCCTGGGCCTGTCCTCAGCTGGCAGCACAAAGTCAGGAAGGGGCTACCGCAGAGGGCACCTGGCCAGCTCCTCTGCCCCTTGGGCAGCCCCGCCCACGTCCAGCTCCTGTCCCTCTGCCTGCTCCACCCAGGGCATCAGCGTGCAGTATGCTCGGGTCCTCACGCCTGGACACCGCTGCCCCATCTTCCTGGGTTGTCTCCAAGCGGCTGGTGACCCGGCCCTGCCCTCTGGCATCTCCCAGGCAGGGTCCGTCGTCCTACCTGGCTCCCAGGGAGTTCTGAGATTTCCCTCCCCCCCATCACTTGGACGGCAGGGAGAGGGGAGCAGGGGACAGCCTGAGCACCACCACGGCCCCCTGACGTGGTGCCTTTGTGCCTGTCTCCCACCCGAGACAAGCATCCACTCCTGGGCTCTTGCAGGAGGCGGCATCTCTGCCTCAGGGTGTGTACGTCCACCACGTGTGCCCTTCTGTACACATCGGGGTGCTCAGGCCCTGCGGACCCTGGCGTTCGGTGGGAGAGGCCACCCTAACCCAGGAGGCCCAGGGGTCTGGCTACCTGGCACTGCAGGGCTGTAGCGAGCAGGTACCTCCAGAAACACCAGGCCTGGCTGCCGGCGCTGCCTCCCACGCCCCGGGGGCGCTGGTCCCTCGCGCTTGTGCCCCCCTCAGGTGGGGTGGGTGCTGGGTCTTCCTTCTGTGTCCTTGCCCTTAGCGAAGGGCCTGGCGGAAATGATTTGAAAAAATCTAAACAGCCTAAAAATACTAAGAATTGTGTAACAAACACCTTGAAACTCTATTCGTACATAACAAATATGGAGTAGTTTAGATTTCCCACAAAAGAAAACATGACAGTGAAGACCCACTTGTACGTCTCTCCCAGGCCCAGAGGTGGCCCACTAGGCACTCCAGCTCACTTCTGTTTGTGGTTTTAAACCCTGCCTACCAGTCTCAGCGTCCATAAATAACACGTACCACTGATTGCTAAGATTTCATAAGTTGTACAGCACTAAATCACTGTGAGTGTCCGTTTAGCGCAGGGTTTTTTTTTCTCAATCCAGGTGGTTACATCTAGGTCTAGTTAATTTCTGTACAGCACATATCATATGAATTAAACACAAGTGGTTGGTGGTCTTGTTCACTGAGGATACAGGTGGGTTTTAGTTCCTGGCTGGTGAAGCAGAGCTGCACTGCCCTCACCGGGGACCATCGCTGGGCAGGCGTCTGGAAGCCCGCCCTTGACTGGTGGCCCCAAATGCCCTGCACATCCACAGAGAGGAAGGCCCCCTTCCCACCTCCCTGCCAGCCTTGTCGTCCTCACACGTTTTTCCTTATTTTCAGTATTTTCTATCTGGGATACTTAGAAATAGGACGTGACAACGTGACACCACCCCTTCATGATGCGCATTCGGGGTGGTGGGCAGCGGGACCTCAGCCCCTACTGGCCCTGGTTTAGGGGGACCGAGGGCCGCGGGCGCGGCTGAATGGCACCTCGGAAAGACTCCTAAGTCCCCCCGATGCCCCTTGCCCTCCCGTGCCCAGTTCCAGGACCCTGGCTGAAGCTCCTGGCTGAAGTCGGGGTCGTCGGGGTCGCAGCGTGCGGGCAGGGTCCTAGGCGGACCTCCCGCCCCCCTTCCCCGCCCCACTCGCAGCACCACAAGGCAGCCCCGCCCGTGGGCGCGCGGGGCGTGGCCACGAGGAGGGGCGGGGGTCCGGGCGCGCCTGGCGTCACCCGCCCGAGGGGAGAAGCGTCTCCCAGGTCGGGCTCCGGGCCCGAGGACGCCGTGTGGCCCGTCCCGGCGGGAGGAACCTATCGCTGTGGGGCGGCCCCTGCCCCTGGCGCGCCGGGCCGCCCACCCGCTCCAAGTCCCGGGGACCCGTCTCCCTCTGGCCTCAGGGAGACCCCCCCTGCTCGGACTCCCCAGAACGCCGGGGGGGCCCTGAGGCAGCACCCGCGGCGCCCGAGACCGCGGCTGTCTCCAGCCCTGTCCATTCGGCCCTGGCCCTTTCCGTCCGGGCGCGTGACCCCCAGCAGCCCTGGGCCGGGACACTCCGCTCGCGCTGGGACTGGGGGGGGGGGGGGGCGTGGTGGCGGTTGGGGAGGGTCCAAGCCAGCGCCGCGCCAGTCCCACCCCCAGACACGTGACGCCGGGGCGGTTCTCGGGGGCCCCCCAGTGGGCAGCCGATCGGTGACCAGGGGCACCGAGGGCCCTGCGCGGGGAGTTAGGCCAGCCCGCCCACCCGGCAGTGCGGCCACCCCAGCGGATGTGTCGCTGCTATCGCCATAGCTCCCATCCCGGGGTCACAGACCTGGGTCCCCGTGAACCCCGTGCTAGCTGCCCTGTTCTTACCCTTCTAACCCAAGCACGGCTAAAACCCACCTGCTGCCCCTGCCCTGTTCCTTCACATCTGAATCCATGGCCCCCTCCCTTCCTGCTACCCACAAGCCCTCAGCTTGACCTCAGAGAGCCTGGAGGTCTCCCAGCTGCCCGCAGCATCTCTGGCTGCGTCGTGCCCCAGCCCTGGCCCAGGAACCTGTACACCGGTGCCCCTTCCTCGGACTCACCCTGGAGCACTTAGGGCTGCGTCAGGCGGGGCCCAGGATACAGGCGTCTTGTGGGTGCGTTCTGATGCCAGGTGGCCCATCGGTGACACCGTGACGGGCGGTGTCCTTGCCCAGGTGGTACCGACCCACCAGATCCTTCTGCCGACTGGCCCAAGTGCACATGCCCCTCGCCCCGTGGCAGCAGCTGCTGGGGAGGGGGCGGCACCTCGCGGGCTGACGAACCTGAGATTGCCCCTGGATGCTCACCATTCTCAGGTTGGACAGTCCTGGAGGCACTGCCCAGGCGGCTGATGGGTCCTCAGCAGGCACGTTGCTCCTCTGGGCTCCTCACCCTGTGTCCCAGGAACTTCTGGACAAGTGAGGGAGGGGCTCCGGGTCTGCCTCCCGCCCCGTCCTGGCCCGGGCTCTGAGGCTGCAGGCTGCAGCTCCACCCTCAGCTTCTCCCTGCTACCCGCTGACCCCTCGGCCTCCGTTGGGCCCACAGGAGCCCAGGTGCCCGGAAGGCAACACCAGGGGCTGCTAATCGGTCCCAGCTGCCACACAGCCTGAGAGGTTTTCCCTGGGGGTGGGCTCCTCCGGCCCTGAAGGGCACCACCCAAGGTTTCTTCCCAAACGCGAAGCCCCCGACGTTTCCAGCGGCTGTGCTGAGCCCTGTCCCCAGGACAGCCTTGGACCTTGGATCCTGGTCCTGTTTCTGGGACCAGGAGGGGCTGGAGGGATTGCCCCTTCCTCCCATTGGCACCCCGAAGACCCTCTGTCAGGGCTGTTTAGAAGGACCACCCCTTGGGGTCCTGGCAGGAAGTGGCCCAAGAACTCCCCTACCTCGTCTGTCTCTGATGAGGAGCCGCAGCCTGAGCAGGCAGGGCTCGGCCCTAGGCCACCACCGACCCTCGAGAAGCGGAAGGAAGCCGTCCCACCCCCCGAGGCTGGCGGCTGAGTGAGGTGGGGGCCCTGAGCTGCATCACGCACGTGTGTGTGTCTGGGGCCATGTGGCCATCTGCACATGCATGAGCACATGTGGGTCTGATTTCTTCTGTGGGAGCTGCTCGTCCTCTAGCTGGACTCGGGGCCCCTCCCAGGACGACCTAGCTCTTGCCCAGCTCATCAACAACGGTTTGCCCCATTGCTCATCTGGGAAGAGCTGGCCAGACAGAAGGGTGTCAGCTGCATCACAGCACCTGAGCAGGGCCAGGCCTGCTGCAGCCTCCAGGCTCCCGGCACAGAGCGCAGGATGAGTGAATGAACCAACCAACCAACCAACGAATGGGGCCCTGGAGATATGGGGGAGGGTCCACTCACCAGGTTGGGGAGGAGAGGCCCCTCCTGCTGACCTTGGGGCTGTGTCGCTCCTCTACCCTGGCGCCTGGCCACCTGTGGACAAGCTCCCGCCTTTATCTGCTGCCCTTGGCCTGGTCCCCACCCAGGGACTTCCTGTCCCCGCCCCATGACGAGCTTTCCCATGACATGGCCTTTGTGAGGTGAGTGGAAACCGAGGAGACCAGGAGGGCAGGAAAGGGCAAGAGCCAGGCCAGGAGGTGGGGGACGGTGGGGGATGCTTCTGGCAGCTCACTCGCAGCAGCTGCGAATCAACCGGCATCAGGCTGTGGGGCCAGGCAGGCAGCACCCTCGCCGGTGCCCTTGCCCGGGAGCGGCGAAGGCAGGGCGGGATGTGGTTTCTGACCCTGAGCGGTGTGGCCGGCTCAGTGAGGCACCGGCCACATCCCCTGCAAGCGGGGTTCCTGCGAGGCCAGGGCCGGTTCCTCACTCCCTCCAGCCCCGCCCACACCCATTTCCGCCCCGCCCCCGCCTCGGACAAACACGTGCTGCGGGAGGGAAGTGGCTGTGGAGGCTGTCGACATCTTGTAAGACCCAGAGCTCCAGGCCCAGGCCAGGTGGCCACCAAGGGGCCAGTCTAGCAGGGCCAGGAGCTGCAGGCCCAGCTCTGTCCTCTCCTAAATCTGCACTGACCCTGGACGGTGAGAAAAGCCAAGTACAAGACCAGAAGCCCCTGTCCTGCGGGGAAGGTGGGGGCCCAACCAGGACCACCCAGCGGAGGCCAGGCTCCTCAGTCCCTCTCTCTCCACAGTGGCCTCGCCGCTTGGGGACTGGGGCAGCCCTGGGGGCCACTCCCCAAGCCCAGGGCCCAGGCAGGACACCACTCCCGCACCCCAGCTAACCAGTCACAGCTTAATTTTCAAGTTTTATTTTACAAAATGTTTAGACAAGGTACACCGACAACACATTTTTTAATTAAAATAAGTTAACATCTCTACCCTGTAAGCCCCGGGGAAGCAGAAGGGGTTGGGGGCGGGGAGGGCGGCTACCCCACGGAGCCCCCTTCCTCCTCATCGCTGCCATCGGGGACGGCGTCAGTCCCGAAGTAGCGGTCGCCGAAGTTCCCTGGGGGAAGAAGCAGGTCCTTGTGGTGGGGGCTCAGGCCCACCTGCCCCCCCAGCTGTCACTGACAGGGCCGGGCAGCCTCACCTATGCCGGGGATGATGCGGAAGAGGTCGTTGACGCGCTTGTCCACCGCCGTGGTGATGATTCTCACGCGCGGGAAAGCATAGGCCACCGAGTGGACGCCCATCTCCGCCATGAGCAGCGACAGCAGGAAGATCTTGTCCTCGGGCACGTCGTGGTCCTGCGCGGCGAGGGCGTGAGCTGGGCCCAGCGCCCGCCCCCGCCCGCCGCCCCCTCCCAACCACTCACCAGCAGCACCCGCACCGCCATCATGGCCGCCGCGCCAGTGGACACTGTGCAGTCCATCAGGATCACGTGGTCGTCACTGATGTCCTTGGGGAGCCGCAGGTAATGGAGCTGCAGGCAGCCACAGGGTCAGGGCGGCCCAAACCGAAGGCTCCACCTGGGCTCCCCGTGCCCCGCCCCCCCACCGGACCCCCCTCCCCCAGGCCCCCCGTGCCCCGCCCTCCCCCACGGACCCCCCTCCCCCAGGCCCCCCACCTCGGGCTCCCCGGTGAGCTGGTTGGTCTGGATGAGGATGGTGCCGATGCGCACGTCCTTGCACACGGCCCGCAGCGCAGGCTCCATGGTCTCGCCGGCCCGCAGGATGGACACGCCTGTGATCTGGGGGGACGAGGCTGAGCTAGCCAGACCCCCGCCTTCCGGCCGCCCCAGTCCCTTGTCGCCCAGGTCGGGCCCCTGGTACCTGCTTCCCCGCGTAGCACTTGCCCGAGTAGTCCTGGCCCTGCGGGGTCTGCACGACGCAGTCCTGCGCGGGGCGGGGGCGGGGCGTGAGCGCGAGGAGCCTCCCCTCCCCCCTCCCCCCCCGGCCCCCTCCCTCCCCCCGCCCCGCACCTGGAAGGGCAGGAAGGAGAGCGCGTGCTCGATGAGCAGCCGCATCAGCCTCTTAGAGTAGAAGATGAACTCGTCGCGGCTGGTCTCCCGGTCCCTGCCAACGGCGGGCCCGGCTGGGTTAGCGAAGGTCGGCCCCGCCCGCCCGCCAGGCCAGGGGAGTGGGACGGGCCTCACCTGATGATGGTGTGCATGCCCCGCACCTGCGGCGTGCTCTTGAGGACGCTCAGCGTCCGGGGCAGGGGGTGGCACTGGTGCGCTGAGGCCAGCGCGGCCCTGGGGACACAAAGCGACTGGGGACTCAAGAAGGGGCATCTTGCCGCAGAGCCCCATCCTCCCGCCGCAGACTATAGGCGGCAGTCGTGGTGGGCACGGTGGGTGTGCAGGGTGGAGGCCACCCTCCCAGTGGTTGATTTGGAGGGAGGGCCCCATCCCGACATGCCCTCCGCCGTAACAGCCAGGCAGTGGTTAAGAGACACGGTGGAAGGCAGAGCAGCTGACCGTTAGGCAGGAAGCAGGGGCTGCGGTGCGGGCCTCCCTTCCCGCTCCAGGTCCCCTCCCCGTTCAGGACCTGGCAGTGGGAGGGCGAGACCTCACACGTGCAGATGAATCTTAGCCCCCAAGCTGGGCATCTGGACCCCAACCTCAGGACACCGCTCCCTGGGTAAACAGCTGAACTTTGGGGCCAAGCCCCGCCTAAGGCTTCCCCCCAGGTGATGTGCGACCCCCTCAGGAGAGGCGGGCAGAGCTGGCTTCGCACAGCCCCTGCTGCCCCAGCCTGGAGCGGGGTGGGGTGGGGAGGAGGAGGCGGAGTGGGGGGGCGGGGAGGAGAGGGAGGGGAGGGGAGGAGCGGGAGGGGAGGGGAGGGGAGGGGCGGGAGGGGAGGGGAGGGGAGGGAGGGGAGGGGAGGGGAGGGAGAGGAGGGCAGGGCGGGAGGGGAGGGGCGGAGCCTGCAGAGCGCCGGGCACACCGCGCGTAGGCAGCACCACGGCCAGAGCACTCTGTCCTCACAGATCCCAGCGCAGCTTCCTCTGCCCACCACGTGAAGAGGCGAAGAGTAGGTCAGGGAGGGAACAGGGCAGGAGACCCCAGGGTTTACAAAGAAGACGAAAAGAAGAGAGAGAAAAGACCACTTAGCGGGGAGCACGGTGGTCTCCGTGGCCACCGGCTGGCCTGGGGAAGGGAAGAGCAGGAGGCGGGGTTGGCGGCAGGGAGACCCTGCAGCCCGCGCCCCCGGGCCCGCGAGCACCCGAGAGTCCACTGCATTCGGCCCTGCGGGTCCCTCCCTCCCACCCACCACAGCCACGCTTCCTGGAAACTTTTCTTTCTCTGAAACAAGGCTTCCAGAGGACATGACGTGGGCAGACCCGCAGGTGCCCCGGGCCGGGTGAGAGGCAAGCGGAGACTCATGCGTGGGCAGGAAGCTGGAGGCCGGCGCACGGGCCTGGAGGCATTTCCAATGCAGCTCGAGCTGGAGGCTCGGTCTGGTGCTTCCCAGCTCCGCCGACCACTGCGTGGGGACAGGCGCCCCATCCCTCTCGTGGGCAGGAAGGACGCGCAGCCCAGGACTCCTGGGGGCTCCTCCTGGCTCTCTGTGCCTCGGCTCCAGGGCCAGGGTGGGCCGGGGTGCCGGGATGCGGGGGGTGGGGTGCCTCAGCACCGCTTGGGGGAGTAAAGACCCGCCCCTCAGCTCAAGCAGAGAAGCTGCAGACCCAGGCCCTCTGGCTGCTGGAGGACAGGCCTGTGGCCACTGCCCTGGGGCACAGCGGCGCTGGCTCAGGACAGCTGTGCCCTCGGGTCCAGGACAACCAGCCCCAACCAGCCCCAAGTCGGGCAGGAGCCTCCAGGGAGGTCTGGCCAGCCTCGAGTCAGGGTGCTATGTGAACTTGGGCAAACACCTTAACCTCTCTGGGCCTTAATTCCCTTGACTACTGGCAAGGGCAGGTAGAAGCGGTGTGGCGGCCATCACACCACTCCTTCTGTGCCGGGGGTGGGTCCACCACAGGGGGTGGGCATGGTGGGAGGGGACCTCGCTGCCTGCCTGGGTGACAACCCAGACTCCGAGCTCCCTGTGGATGTTGGAAATGCCTCCGTCTGTGCAGGCGGGTGTGGGAAGACTTACCTGACACTGAGCTCACGCTGCCGCAGCGACACAGGGAGACACAAGGGAATGGGGTGGGGCATCAGTGATAGCAGCACTGCTCACCTCAAAGCCACCGGACGGCACGGCCTGTCGCCACCGTGTGCCTCGGCCAGCCAGGCCACCCCCACCCAGGAACGGACACACCGCAGCCCCGTAGCGGGAGAGTCCCGGGGGGCTGCCTGCCATGGGAGGGGGCCCGCTCCCTGTGGCCTCTGGCGTGGGCACCTCTGGGCTGGGCTGTCAGAGCCAGGACCCTTGGGGCTCTGTTCCGCAGGCCCCGAGCACCCCATCGTGAAGCCTGACCGAGGGGTGGGCGGCGCCCTGGGCCGGCCCGGGGTGTGTGACCTCCTAGGACGCTCAGGACGTGGGACTCAGCACCAAAACCCAACGGTGGCCCAAAAGGGTTTGGAGGGACAGGAGCGCACCCCTCCGTGCGAGGCCCAGCTCAGGCTGGGGGCGCTGGAGGTACTCCGTGCCCCAAGGTCCCTCAGGGAGCCCAGCTGCCTCTGGCCGGCACACGACGGGGCAGTAAACGTGGGGGCCGCCCAGGCAGGTGGCGTGGGCGGTGGCAGTGGGGAGCAGGGCTGGCGGGGCCGCGGGAGCCTGGGCACCGGCTCACCTCTTCTAGCTGGCTGTGCACGTGCTGCACGATCAGATCGATGGCCACTGTGTTCCCACTCCCTGGGTCGGGACAGGAGGGAGGGTGAGGTCCGGCCTTGCCCGCCCCCCGCCCTCCCCCCACCAGGTGGGCCGCAGGCTCACCCCGGGGCACCACAATGTCCGCCACGCGCATGGTGGGCTGGATGTACTGATCGAAGGCGGGCTTCACAAACTTGTTGTACTGCTTGATGACACCCTCGATGTCCCGGCCCCGCTCGCTAATGTCACGGCGCAGCCGCCGCACGAGGCGGATGTCAGAGTCCGTGTCCACGAAGATTTTCATGTCCAGGAGCTGGACGGGGAGAGTGAGTTGCTGAAGAAGGCCTGACACAAGAGGTTCCAAGGCCCTGTCACCAGCAGGACCAGAGTGAGCACCAGGGTCCGGGCTCTGGCAGGGACGTCTGGTCTGCGTGTGGGCCCAGGAGCAGAGCAGGCCTGCGCGGCACCGCTCGGGTCTGGATGGGGCGGGGGCGGGGGGAGCGTGTGGTGTGGCTGCGTGGGGGGGCGGGTGTGCATTGCACGTGGAGTGTTGAGCGTGGGCGTGCGTGGCGAGCAGTGGGGTTCCTGGGCCCTGAGCACACTCACACTTCGGGACCAGCGAAGGAGCAAGGCCAAGGGCGTAGCCGGCTGTGCCCCCCGGGTCCCAGCAGGGCGGGGAAGGTGGCTCCCAAGGCCTGGCCCGGAGTGGGTCACACCTGGGGCAGCTGCCCAGAGCCTCCCGGGGGAGAGGACGTCCTCATGAGCAGCGCAGATGCAGGAGGCTGGCTCCCTCCCAGGCAGGAATACACACATGCACACCCACAGGTGAACCCACACCCACCAACATCGCTCTGACCTCGGCAGCCATGTGGACCCCAGAGAACAGCAGCTGAAGCCCTGACTCGGGGAGTGAGATTCAGGAGCCAAGGCCGCTCCTCACCCAACCCTGGGGCTACGGCACGGGACAGGGATGCAGGCCAGTGTAAGGGGAGTCCCACGGGAGGAGCAGGGAGCCAGGCCATCCGTCCTGGAACCCGTCCTCACCTCCAGCAGTGTCTTGTCAGCAAAGGCCATGATGCCCTCGAAAATGATGACGTTTGCACCGTAGAGCGTCTTCTGCAAAGGAACCGTGTGTGTTGAGGCGGCCCCGAGGCCCCTGCGCCAGCCCCGTGCAGCTGGGCCCAAGGGCATATATACCCAGTCCTCCTTCCGGCTGTGGGCAGTGGCTGGGCCCAAGGGCGTATCTACCCAGTCCTACTTCCGGCTGTGGGTGGGGGCTGAGCCCAAGGGCCTTACCCAGTCCTTCTTCCGGCTGTGGGTGGTGAAGTCGTAGATGGGCACCTTGACGCTCTTGCCTTGCTTCAGCTTCTTGAGGGTGGAGATGATGAGGTCGAAATCAAAGGCATCGGGGTGGTCGAAGTTGAAGTTGTTGTGGGCGGCCTGCTCCTGCTGCTGCCTGGTGAGCACCTGCAAGGGGAGGAGCATCTGCGGGGGGGGAGGAGCACCTGCGGGGGGAGGAGCAGCAGCGGAAGGAGAAGAAGCCCCGGGCTCAGGCCCCAGGCCAGGGCAGCAGCCGTGGACCTCGTGGAGGCAGCTGCTCACGCAGGACACCCTTACCTTGTAGAAGGAATCCATGGACAGCAAGACCACCCAGGGCACGTCCAGGGCCTCGATGATCATTCTGGCCACAGTGGTCTTCCCAGAAGCACTGCCGCCCCCCAGGCCTGTGCAGAGGGTCAGAGAGACCCTGAGCGGAGCGGCCCAGGTCAGCCTCACAGATGGGTCCCAGCGGTGCCCGCCACCCAATGCTGCCTCCACCCCGGGCTGACCGGGACCGAGGGGCCCGAGCAGCGCGGATCACGGAAGCACCGGCTGGGGCACGGCGGTGGGTTCTGCCCGACCCGCCCGCTCGGGGGTCTGGGCGGGCGGCGACCTCGGCCCCCCCCCCCGCGCACCGCAGCCGCGCTCACCGATGGCGAAGGCCTCCTTGGACTGGGTGCCGTGCTCGTTGTACCAGGGCGGCCGCCCTGCCGTGTAGATGGTGCGCTTGCTTGTGCGCAGCAGGGGCGGCTCGGACTTGCACTGGCTGGTGGTGCGCTTCCGGGGCGAGCGCCCGGCGCCCACAGGTGGGAGAAGCCTGTCCAAGGACTCCGCGTTGCTGCTGCCGCCGCTGCTGTGGGGGGCGGGGCACGCTTGCCTTGGCCCAGGGCCACCACCCCCCCGCCACCCCACGCTGGGCCTGGCGTGACTGGTCCACATGGTGCCTTCACGCAGGCACGTGGGCACGGCCAAGGTGAGCGGGCTCGTGGCGGGACACAGCACACCTGGCTGCAGCCCGTCCGCTGGGCCCGGGGCCTCGGACTGCCACCGTCCACAAATCCAGAGGGACGGCAGGTGGCTAAGGAGGACACAAGGGAGCGCTGTCCGGGCCCAGCTCTTCCTCCCACGTGGACCGGGCCTCAGCAGGGCCACGAGGGCCCCCTTCCCCCCAGGAGATGAGAGGTGGGCACGCCAAGGCCAGTCAAGACCCTGTCGAGGACTGTGTCCTCTCCCCAGACACACTCTGGGCGGCCCTCTAGTTTTGTGCCACCCTGCAGGACACGCAGGGAGAGGGGCTCCAGAGACAGAGGCCGCTGACAAAAGGGATGGGCCAGCGGTGGTGTAGACGGACGGGGAGGGAGACCCGGGGCGCCCTGCTGAAGGGCGGAGGCCCCCAGAGGCTGTGCACAAGGCGGGAACCTGCCTGGGAGACGCAGACGCCATCTGTGCCTGCTCTCGCCGTGCCACGCCACTCGAGCGGGGCTGTGCTGACTTCTCTGTGGGTTTATACCCCTAAAAGGCATGGAAGTGATGACTGGCCCAAGGCCTCAAGGCCTCGAGGCCTCAAAGCCTTCAGGGACAGCTGGGGACGCTCGGCTCGGCTGAGGGCCCTACGAGAGGCTGCGTCTGCCCGATGCCGGCTCAGTCTATGCTGAGAGGCTGGGACGCAGACTCAGTGTGAAGGTGGCCCCGGGGGCAGGACCAGCTTAGGAAAAAGGTACTTCCACCACCGCCTGAGAGAGACTGCCCACAGCGTCAGCTGGCAGACCCGCCCCAGAGACTCCGAAGGCAAGCTGATCGTCTAGGCAGGAAGAAAGTACCGGGAACCTGGGGGTGCACCGGACAACCCCGGCAGGATGTGTGTCCACCCGCGGCTGGAGCCCCAGGCATGGACACTGCTCGGGACGCGGTGGGAACCTGAGGAGGAGCCACACACGGAAGGCATCCTCGAGGCAAAGCTCCCCGAGCCGTAAAAGCTAGCGTGAGCCTGTGAGACGCGTGCACAGAGACGGCCACCTGTCCTTGAAGCTCGCTGTCACCGCTACAGCCTCTGCTGTCATGGCCAGGGCGCAGGGTGCTGTGCAACTGGCCTGCTCAGGGTGGCCCGAGCGTCCCCTGCCAGGAACACTGGCGTCTCCAGCTGTGCGGTGCTCCCAGCACCCCCAGCGTTGCCAAGAGCCAGGAGGACAGCGCCTGTGTGCACACGTGTGTGGGGCGGGGGGAGGAGTGGAAGGAATTAGCTCAGGCCTAACACGTGACGAGCCACACCAGCAGCTCTCGAGGGCACAGAGGGCCGTGTCAGCACAAGTTACGCAGCAGGAAAGCCGGCCATCGGATGTGACAGGAGGCGTGCAGCACCGTCCGGGGGACACAGCACCGCGCCGCCTTGGTCCTCCGTCACTGGGACGGCGTGGGGAGCGAGCCCCGGGAATCACTGGCTGCCTGTGTTGCCTCTGGAAGGAGCAATTACTCGTCCGTGGAGCCAACACCACAGTGGGACACCCAGATGACGGGGCAGTGACAGCTGCCTCACTCAGCCGAGCAGGAGACAGACGGAGCACAAGCAGTGGTGTCTTCAAGGCCCAGCCGGAGGGCAGCGCTGGCCGTTCCCCTGGACGCGCTCATCCCCCGACAGCGAGCGCGGGGCCCCCAGGGCTCACACACAGCTGCCCTCCCCGCAAGCGACCCACAGACCCCGGAGATGACCGACAGCCTATAGCTGGGGAGGGCAGCTTCGCACAGCCCCAGAGGAAAACGTCCAGTCTGTGCCTCCTACCCGGGGAGGAAAAGCCAACACAGAAAACCTGGTTTGCAAAGGAGCAGGGCCTCAGTGCCCCAGCAAACCCGCCCTTGTGCCCAGCACGCTCACGGACAGCCAGACGGCCTCGCGGGGCCGATGTGGGATGGGAGGCCTGGGCTGGCACTGCTGCTGTCCCCCTGCTTTTCACCCCAGGCTGGTGCCCTGGCCTCTCCGGCAGGAGCCCTCACCCCTCTCTGTGACTGACCCTTGGCCTACCGAGGTGACGACGGCCACTACCACGGACGACTTCCAAGGCCTGTGGCGCGGACAGCCTGGGACAGACGTCTCCTCAGGGAAGATCCCAAGGTTAGCCAGGGATGACCTTGCCAGAAAGCCGCCCGGCCGAGGGCTTGCAATAGGCCTGACGGCGTCAGGCCAGTTCTGCAACCTAGTCCAGTTCCACTGCCTCCTCCAGAAGCCCGGCTCTCTCTCAAAGCCGGGGACAAAGCTCACTGTGCCCTCAGAGCAGGCCTCACCCCGTTTCCACAATGGGACAAACCGTGGCATGGGAGAGCCTTCACCTCCCCGCTCACGGATGGACAGGGTGCTGCCAACCACAAGGACAAAAGGCAGTCCACCAAAGGGTTATGAGCCACACGGACACGCGTCGGCTGGTAACTGAGAGCCCCAAGCAAAGCCGGCAGCCGGTCCCCACGAGCACCTGGCCCGTCTCCGCCCTGACGTGCACTAGACACGGCACACGGGGCTGGGGGTGGCCGAGACGCAGCGAAGATGGGCGGCCTCACCGGAAGACAGCAGGCCAGCCACTCACCTGCCTTCTGCTCCAAGGGCCCAGCACCCCGAGACCCTGATGCCAGCGTAAGCCTGGGGGCTGCTCATGGCCAGGACACAGGGGAAACCGGGGCACCAGGGTGATCCCAGGTGCGTGCAGGGCACCGCCGCACTGCCTCTTAGAGCCCTGGCAGCCCCCCAGGACAGCTCAGGAGCCCCCTGAACTGCTCCTCATGGGTGGGCAGCACAGCAGGTGAGAGGCTGAAGTGGGGTCCAGGCCCTGGCGGGCAGAGGCTGTCCCCTGGGAGGCGGGGGGCCAACAGGTGAGAGGCCCCAGGAGCCCGTGCAGAAGCAACGGCACTCAGCGCCGGCCGCCTAAGAGGATCACCCGGCTGGGGCTTGTGCGCTGGCCTGATATTAATAGCACTGAGCTGCCGAGAGCAGCCAGGCGGACCTCAGGCCAGCGTCGGGTGTGAACCGCCCTCCTGCGCCCAGGCTGGCACACTGCCCACGCAGGGCTGGCTGAGGACCACCGTGCCCCCCTCGTCCAGAACGGCCTGGAGAAAGCTGCAGACCTCTGGGCTGCCGGGGACGGCAGGGCCCACGCCCGCACCCCACCAGCGGGACAGGGAATCGGAGGGGTCAGCGAGCAGCGGAGCTGAGCTGAGCACCCCTGCCCCCAGGTGCCTCCGAGAGGCATAAACAACCTGAAACTCTACCCTGCTGAGGCCTCCTCCGAGAATAACTGCCCGCCCCCCCACCCTCCACGAAGGCTCCAGCACGTCCCCCAAGGCCACCGTGCTCAGCGCTCAGCTGGGGACACAGCCACGCCCCAGTCTGGCAGCGGGAGGCAGAGCAGGCCCTCGGGTGGGCGGCCGCAGTATTCACTGCCGTCCCAGGTCCCTGGCCCCCTCCCTGTGATTAATCCAGCCCTCACACCAGCTTTTCTAGGCTTCCGACAGCATCAAAGTGGAGACGGCTGGCGGGGGCTCAGGGGAGAAAGAGTTTCACTTGGGGTCCGCACACTGAAGGAGGCCCCTCCGGGGCGCTGCCTCAGGGTAACAGGCCTGCCCCGCGGTAGCTGCTCCCTCCTGCTGCGGCCCTGCCCACCGCACTAAGGCGCTCTCAGGCTCGGGGCTGAGAAGCCCTGATGCCCTGTCCTGCTTTAGGAAAGTTTCCCGGGGGAGTGAGTCAAATGAAGCCAGAAGCAGGAGGGAGGAGCTGGCCTGCTGGGGCCTGGCCTGGGGAGGCGGGGCCGCCCCAGACTGGCTCAGGGACAGGGAAATCAGGGCAGCTTTCTCAGAGCAGAGAGAGAACTGGGGGGCTGGGGGGGCTGCAGCCCTAAAGGTGTGCACCAGGCTCCAGGAACTTGTACTGTCCCCACCCCACCCATTGGAAATCCCCCTGTGGGACCCCCTCCTTCCCCGCGGCTCTAGGCGAGTCCAGCAGGCTTCCTTCCAGTCGCCCAGCGGCAGCCCCCAGACCCGTGCCCACCCGGACCTCACCAAGGGACAGCCCGAGGGGGGTACCCTGTCACCACTGCGAGGTGCTCACTTGTCCACCAGCATGTCCAGTGCAAAGGTAGGCCGAGGTCCCCGTCCTCACCGGACTGACCTTCTGGAGGGACAGACACACAAGAAGCCACGGCAAGGTAGACCGACCAGACCACATCGTGCAGCCATGGTGATGCGGAAAGCGAAGCCGGAGCCGTGGTCGGGCGGGGAGAGCCTCGGTTTGGAGGCATCTGCACAGACACCCGGACACTGACCAGGGCCAGCTCTGGCCCCCTCGGGCCGCGCAGGGACTGCTGGGGAGGCAGGGAGGGGGAGGGGACATGCTTGAGGAACATCGCAGAGAAGGCAGGGTGTAACGGGAGCGATTCCCCCGTGACGTCCAGAGGCAGTTCCAGGGCCACCCCATGGGCCCTGGCTCCCCTCCTGTCCCCTGAGGACCACGCTCCGAGGAGAGGAAGACCACTGCCGCCCCAGCCCCGTGAGGGGCACCCATGCCCACTACGCGGTCTGTGCACGGGGCAGAGCCAGACGGCTGCTGCCACCGTTCTGTGTCTGCAGGGAGTGTTCTTCTCAAGAGCTTATCAGGTCTCAGGCTACATCAGATTCTCTAGAACTAACAAGTGTCACAGACTCAGGTCCTCCCTCTTCCCCCCATCACCCTGAGCCAGGCTCGGAGTCACTGCTCCCCAGGAGGGGGTGAGCCTAGAGGAACACAAGCTGCTCCTCCAGGCTCAGGGAGCCTCTTGCTGCCGGCATCTCACCCCTGCGATCCCTCTCCCCGCCCGCCCAGCGGCTCTGCTGGCGGCACCCAGACAGTCCCAAGCAGCCCAGGCCGCGGCACTTCCCAGGAACAGGCACCTGGCTGCAAAAGTTTCCTTTGGCCCCAGCGTGGGGCCAACGCTGGCCCTGGCTCAGGGACTGTTCAGATCCAGAAGTGAGGAGCCAGCCCTCGCCCGAGGGCCGCTTGGCCGTCACCCCCTGGGGCCTAGCCCGAGGCCGACAGCGGAAGCCGCCCCCCCCCAACCAGGTGACAGCGGCCGCCACCACTTCCCCTCCTGCAAAGCCCCCAGAGCCTCCAGGGTCCCCTCCCCCGGCTCCTGGCCGGCAGTCGGCAGGCACTGAGCACCGCGCCGCCCAGCATCACGACCTCTGGCCCTCCAGTGGGGCAGGCCGAGTCCGTGCGGCTCCCGGAACGCACTGACCACCTGGGAGCATCCGGCGGGCGCACAGTCCAGCCCGGGTGCTCGCTGGCTCGGCACCCCGTCTGCTCGAGACAGACCGAGGACCCACGCGGGCCCTGCCTACGGGCCCCTTCCCGCGGCCGTCCGCGAGGGCCTGCCACCGCCAGGCCCCGGGGACCCTCCGCTGGTCCAGGCTTGGCTCCCGGAGCCGCCCCCACCACGAGACGCGAGGGGCGCGCCGCGCCTACCGGTCCTCGCTCTTCCCCTCCAGCCGGTCTGGCTCGTCTCCAGCCGCTGGGGGCGGCGGCACCGGGCGGGGGGCTTCAGCTGAGGCCGGGAGCGCAGCCATGAGCTCGGGGGCCTCTCCGCGGGCCGGGCGGGGCTCGGGGGCCGGCCGCGCAGGCTGTCGGAAGCTGTGGTTCGGGGCCCGGCACCAGGCGCCCGCCAGCGCGCCCCCGGACTACAATTCCCATCAGGCTGCGCGCGCCCCGCGGACTACAAGTCCCACCAGGACGCGCGCGCCCCGCAAACCAGAAGCCCCACGAGGCCGCGCGGCGCGAGTACGGGGAAGGCCCCCACCCGCGCTTTACCACAAACTCAGCTGCACAAAACCCCTGGAAAAAAATCAATAAACATTTATTTGATACAGTCATTTTTAATACATACAGTTGATGGCCCGCCCCCGTGCCACTTGGGGCCGCGGGGCGGGGACGAGGACCGGGGACAGATGGTCACAAGGCGGGCGGGGCCCGAGCTCACCGTCAAAACATCTTGCAAATAAACACTTTGTAGATAGAATATATACGTATATATATGGTTACAAGTTGATAGCCGGAACCTCTCTTTCGAAATGCACTTATTACGGAGAACTGGCATTAAAAACACCCAAACCGAGAAACCCCAAGTACAGGATGTGTGGCTGCCAGGCGGGAGGTGCTGGCTGCCCCCGAAACCCCAGGCCTCCAGGACAGCCGCCTGGGGCCCACCCAGGGGGACACACCGGGACAGCCCTCCCCTCTACGGGTCAGGGTGCACCCACTCTTTCCCTTCTAAACCAGAGGGACAGGAGGGGCCTACGACTGGGAGGGCCACCAGTCACACCAGGGGACACTCATCTGCCCTCACACGAGCAGAAAAGTGCATCCTATTTTCGTGCGACGTGTCGGTCCCTCGAGTCGACCCTTTCCTGTTCTCGGGGCAAGGGGGGTGGGCTGGGCCAGAGGTAGATCTTCAGAAAGGGACCTGACACTGTGCCCTGGGTTTGGGGTCTCAGGCAGGGTCCACACCCACCGCATGGAGGGGGGGTGTCTGCCGCTCAGTCCCTCTCATTGAAGGTGTCAGTCAAGGCTACCTGGCTGCACTCCCACCAGAGTGGGAAGTGGGCAGACCTTGCTGAGGCACCCAGGGCTCTGCCACCGTAGGAGGAGGGCTCTGAGGACCGGCTTGCCGCTGCCACCCACCAGCCAGAGCATGGAAGCCGGGAGGGAAGAGGGGAGAGAGAGGGGTCCAACCCAGCGCCACTCTTGGCAGCAGTCCCCACGCCCACCTTAAAGACAAAGAAGGGGGTTAAAGTGCTAAACATCAAGTTACCCAGGACCCCACCTCTTCCCACATATCTGGTGGGGTTCCCACGCCAGGGACCACACGTGGACTTTTGGGGGTGACAATGAAACGCATCCCCCAGCCAAAACCAGCCCCCGCTCCCCAAGGGCCAAGTACCTGAGAGGCCGGGGCAGGCAGCTATCCCCAGCAGAGGTGTTGAGGTCCAACCTCCTCCAAGCATTGGTGACAAGGACAAAGTGCGCGTGGGGCTCCCATCAGTGCCTGCTCCCCACCCTCCCCCCGGAGGCTGCCCCTGCAGTGGCTGCCCGACCCACCTCCACCTCCACCAGCTGTACCCCAGTGACACCCAGGAACACAGGAAAGAAAGCCCCCCTGCCCCGAAGTCATGCCGCTTGCCTCAGCCTTTGACACTGGATTACCTGCACCTGCCCAGGCCTCTACCCCCTGATCAGATCAGGTGCGTGTGAGTGGGGGGGAGCCCATGTCTCCACACACCCCCCCCCGCCCCAGCACATCAGGCCAGGACTGCCCAGGGTCAGAGCACTCTGGCTGAAGGAAGAAGCCGGAGACGGGCAGCATGGCGCCTCGGCCCCAAAGCCCTCCTGGAAACTGTCTCCCTAGTGCGGGGTGAGGAGAGCTGAGCCCAGATTGGAGCCCCTCCTCTCCAAGGACTGGAGGAGGACAGGAGCTGGGGGGCAGAGGGGTGCCCAGTCAGCACCGCCTCCCTGAGCAGGAGAGGGACCCCAGCCCAGCCCCCAGATCCACCGTCGGCACCAGGAAACCCTTAGCACCAAAATGTCAGATTGTTGTGAGTTTTCATATAAAAAACAGAATTAAAAAAAAGGTTTGTTACTTGTCACAGCAACGAGACTGGCATCCACTACACCCAGGAGACACACGCACACGGGCAAACATCAAGATTCACATCGTCTGGGGTCGGCAAGGCCGAGCCCTCAGCCCTCCCCCACCCCCCAGTGGAAAAGAGCCTCCACCCGAACCCAGCAGCTCCGAGCATCCTCCCTGTCCCAGCGACGCCATGGTTGGAAGGTGGGGCCCAGGCAGGAGGTCAGAAACCACGTGGCTGCATCCTCAGGGAGCCCTGGACTCCACCTGACCCAACCTACAGACCTCGCTGCCCTCAGGGCACCAAAGGGAGCCGAGACAGAGCCCTGGAGCTGCCACCAACCTACTATGACCTTGGCCAAGCTCCCCCGGGGCCTTCGGCTCTCACATCAAAAGGCCACACAACCAGAAATGAAGGAGCAGCTAAAAAAGGGGGAAGGAGGCTCCCACGGGAGCTTGGCCACGGGCCAACCCAGGCCAGCAAGAGAGGATGCTTCCCACAGTGGTCACTACTCGAGCCAGGCCCCAGGTCCCCGCCCCTCATGCCCGTGGGCCCCAGGTGACCCCGGAACCCAGACTGGCCCATCCCTAAACCCATCAGGCTACCCGACTCAGGCCAGCGGCATTAGCAAAGCTGGAGGCTGAGGCCAGAGCTCACTTCACGTGGCCCCTGCCCCACAGCCCTGCAGTGGCAGGAGCAGAGCCTCTGCCTGGCCCCGAGTGGGGAGCACGACTGGGGACGGTGGAGCAGGGCTGCCTCTGCCACCACGATGGACACGGGCCAGTGGGGCAGGGCCCGAGCGCAGCAGGGGCTGCACCGCGGGGGAAGGTGGGCCTGGAGAGGTAGAGAGCAGAAGTGCAGGAACCAAAAGACGGCGGGGTGGGGCTGGGGGTGGGGTGGCGTGCGGTGGGGCGGGCAGGTCAGCACGGCAGCTGTCAGACTTGGGGTCTGTCCCGGGAGGTAGCTGGGGGGTGCTGGGGTTCCAGTGTCGGGTCACGAGGTGAGGCTGCTCAGGTACCCTCATCAGCCCAGAACCACGGGCCACCAGGGACCCCCGATGGGGCGCGGAGCTCACACGCCGAGGACCAGAGGCCACCTGCCTGCTCCGTGCCGCCCCAGCACCGAAGCCCAGGCTGGAGCCCGTCCTCTTGCCGGCCCACGAAGGTCCCTCCAGACTATTGCACTTCTGCAGCTGCCCTGGCCCTCCCGGGAGCCCCTGCCCAAGGTGCCCTGCGGCAGCCCGCGTGGGGCAGGGCCACCCTCGGGGAGGGGAGAGGGCTGGCCGCCCCCGCTGGACAGATGAACAGGCAGGGGTGGGGGGTGGAGGCCTGGAGGGCAGGAGGCTCTGGAGCCCCACCCTGGACAGAGGGGGCCGGGCCCCACCCACCTGCCAGGCTGCAAACTCACTTCTCGGGCGCCTTGCCGGCTCCCACCTTCCGGCCAGCAGAGCCCCGGGCCCCCTTGTCTCTGCCTCCTGGGGGCCAGTCGTCCCGGTGGGGAGGCGTCCCAGGGGCTGGATCCTCAGGGGGTCGCTCCTTGGGCTTGCGGCCCCGCTTCTTCCCGCCAGCCGGACTCTTCTCCTTTCTGGGCACCAGGGAGTCTGGGCCCTTGTGTCTGGGAGGCGGGTCTGCCGAAGTGCGGAACCAGTTCTGGGGGAGAGAAGCAGCGATGGAAACCCTGGGGCCCAGGACCCTGGAGGGCGAGGCGGCAGGGGACCCGGGGCCTGGGGACACCCAAGCTTCTCTAGGGAAGCCGGAGGCTGCTCTGAAGAGAAACCAGCAGATCCCTCAACGTCGCCCACTCGCGCAAGTGAAGAGCCGTCACCCTGTCGCCCCTGCCCTTCCCAGCCCCCTCCGTGGGGCCGGCGCATTCAGCCGCAGGCCCAGCAGGGCTCTCCCACCAGGCCCGTCCCTGACGCACCTCCGCGTGGGCCTTGAGGATGTGGTACTTGACGCCACTCTCGGAGCTGAACTCCTTGGGACACAGCAGACAGCAGTACTTCCCCACCAGGTGGTCCCCCTGGAAGGCACAGGGCAGTCCAGCCCCTGGAAGTGGGCCCCACCACTGGCCCTTGGAGGACCAGAAGTACCCAGATGCAGCCAGGACCACCCCGACCTGTGTGGCTTATCTGAATGGGTGCCTGACAGGTGTGCTCTGGGGACCCACGAGGCCACTCTGTGGCAGGACCACCAAGGTGCCCCCACTGCAGGGGAGGCGGGAAGCAAGGAGAGGGTGGGAAGAGGCAGGTGCTCCTGGGAAGCCAAGGGCCCGTACCCCAGGCCCAGGTCGGGCTGTCCCAGCACAGACGAGGAACCCCCATAGGCAGAACCACCCGAGACTGAGTGACTGATGGCTGGGGCTGGAGGCGGCGAGCATCCCAGGAGGCGCTGGCCCTGGCCCCACAGGGGCAGGGGCGCACACCCGGTTTGCGCGGACCCCTGGGGGGCAGCTGGGAGCACCAAGCACGCACGCCTGGCCGCCGGGAGGGCCTGGACACTGACCTTGCTGCAGCTGGCCAGATGGGCCTTGAGGCCGGACACGCTGGAGTAGATGGCTTCGCAGCACTGGGGGCAGGAGGCGACCGTGGGGGCGGGCCCTCCGGCAGGTGCCCCCCCCCCCAGGGTGCACCCCTTGCCCAGCCCGGGGGACCCAGGGCCCATCTGGGGCAAGCGGGGGGACTTGATCCCAAGAGTCACCCCTGCCCAGGGGTGTGGGCAGGCTGGGCTGCTAGGGCTGAGGTCAAGGCCCCTCTGCCTGTGAGGCTCCATCTGAGGACCCTTCAGGGGCCACGTGGAGGGCTCCCCCCAAGGCCACCCCTGGGCCCTCCGTCCTGAGTCCCAGCGTTCCCATGCCTTCCCAGCTGCCCCGGCTCACATCATTGGGGCAGTTGACGTGGCCCTTCTCCTTGACCTCGTTCTTCCACTCCTCCAGCAGCTGGGGGTTCAGCACAGGAAGGCCGGGCCGCGTGTAGTTGAGCTGCAGACGTGGGCGGGTGCCAGGGTAAGCTCGGAGCTTGGGCTGGAGGTGACCCAGACGCTCCCTGCTGAGTTGAGAAAGCCCTCAACCACGCCCTCCCAGGTCACGGGGGCTCAGGCTCAGAGACTGGGAGGCTGGGCTCACCCGCGCAGTCTCGGGCACCAGGTCGTCCTTCATGCGCCGCTTGGTCCAGTCTCGGGCCAGCTCGTCCTCCGCGATCTCCTGCAGGTGGAACACAGCGACCTGGGCCGACGTGCGGCGGATGCGGCCGCTGGGGGTCCGCTCGACACCCAACAGGTCCTCAGCCTCGGGGCCCTTGTCCGCAGGCTCCTCGGGGGGCTGCGGGGGTGGGGAGGGGGAGGCCAGATGAGCCACAGAGAGCACGTATGGCAAGCGCACGGGGGACACGGGAGCCCACCCCAGGCTCACTCCCCCCGACCCACGACGCACGTGGGCCCCTGGGAGGGAAGGCGGAGCACACGTGGCAGGCAGCACATGGGCGCGCCTGCCTGGTGCCCCAGGGACAGGAGGCCGGGCTGTGGGCCGCTCACCGGGGCCGCGTGCTCCGAGCGCACGTGGTAGTCGTGGCCGGCCTTGGAGCGGTAGGTCTTGCCGCAGTGGGTGCAGGGGAAGGAAGGGGTCTCCACCTCGCAGGGCGGCTTCCCGCAGCGTCGCTGGTGGTACTGGTAGCCCATGAGGCTAGAGAAGGCGGCCCCGCAGCCCTGGGGTTCCGGGGGCAGGTGAGTGGCCGGAGAGCGGCGGGCCCCATCCCGCCTGGCGCCCGCACCCACGTGGCCCACTGACCTCCTGGGGGCAGCGCAGCCGCCCCACCTGCTTCAGCACCTTCCGCAGCCACTCCCGCTCCTCGCGCTCGCCCGCCTCCGAGGCCTCGGCGTCACAGGGCTGCGGGGCAGGCCAGCTTCAGTGCCCCCGCCACCACAGGGCCCCGCCCCTGCCCAGGGGCTGCGGCCGCGGACGTCCCTGGCCAGGCACGGGAGCCACTAAGCCCTGCTAGCGGGAGGCCAGCAGTGAGAGCCGGCAGGCGCGGGGGCAGACCAGCAGCATACCTTGGCGCTGTGCTCCGCCATGGTGTGGTAGTTGAGGCCCGCCTTGGACTTGAACTGCTTCCGGCAGTGCTCGCACTTCAGCGCATCCTGCAGCTGCAGACGGGCGCGCGCGTGAGCGGCCGGCCCGGGGCGCCTCCCCCCCCGGCACGGGGCAGCCTCACCTTCTGACACACTTCCATGTGCTTCTTGAGCCCCACGAGGGTCTTTCGGGTGACCACGTTGCAGGTGGGGCAGACGGCCTCCCCCCGTTCGTGGATGGCCCGTTGCCACTGCTCCTCAGGGCCACCTGTGGAGCAGGGCCAGGGCCTCAGGGGCAGGCAGGAGCTCCCAGATGCCCTGGACGCCAAGCACAGAACCCAGGGTCCATGCTCGGCCCCCGTCCCCGCGGCTCGGGACCCGCCCCACCCTCAAGACCCGGCCTGTGCCCCGCCCCCCGGCAGCTCCCACCTGGGGCTGGGTGGGCCCCTGGGGCCGGCACCTCCTTGCTGACAGCGCTGCTGGGGGCTGGCCCCCTCTTCCGCACCTCCTCAGGGACCGGCCCCTCCTGCTTCTTGGCGCGGTGGATGCGGGCTTTGTCCTCCGCCTTGGCCAGGCCTGCGAGCGCACGCGGGAGGGGCAGGTGCAGGCTGAGGGCGCGGCCGCCGCGTGTGCTTGGCCCCACAGGTGCCCGGCTGGCCCAGGCCTCACCTTTGAGTCCGAAAGTCCCTGAGATGGAGGGCTGCTCACCCGTAAACTTCTTGGGTGTCTTCTGTTTCCTTCCTGACTCGGGGGAGAGAACACACAGGACAAGGCTCTGGTCAAATAACCGTTGGGAGGCTCGGGCCGGCTGGCCGCCGCCCCCGCCTGCCGCCGCCCCCTGCTCTCGTCTTACTGTGCTTCGTGCGCTCCGCACCCTCCTCAGGCGGGGACACGGGGCCCGCGGCCCTCGGCGCCTCCTTGCCCCCCAAGGCTCTGCTGCCCAGAGAAAGGGGGCTGCTGCTGGGGTCTGTGCTCAGCTGGAAGGCTGAGCTCTGGTCTGTGGTGGACGGGCCGTACTCGCCATTCTCCGGCCTCGCCTGCTTGGGCGGGAGGGGGCAGGCATCCAGGCCGTCTGCGGCCCTGCAGAGAGCAGGGAGGTAAGGGGCAGGAGGGCCCACTCTGGGCCCTGTTACCCCTGAGCTGCAGCCGGGGACACCCAACCCCACCCAGCAGGAGCCCCCATACCTTTTCTTACCGCTGCTCCTCCCCGCGGCCCGAGGAGCTCTGTTCTCAGACTTGGTCAGCAGCACCATCTTGCAGGGCGGCGTGTGTCTGCTGATGGCAATGGGCCTGCTGACCGTCACCGGCTTACTGACCACAATGGGCCTGCTGACCGTCACCGGCTTCGCAACTGGCACGGGTTTCGTAACTGTCACAAGCTTTGTCACAGACACCGGCTTGTTGATGGTCACCGGTTTGGTGACCGGCGCTGGTTTGTTGACTGTTACTGGCTTGGCGATTGGCACAGACCTGGTGACCGGTATAGGCCTAGTGACCGGCACAGACCTGGTGACCGGCACGGGCCTGCTGGCCGGCACTGGCTTGCTGACCGGCACGGGCCGGCCGACCGTCACCGGCTTGCTGATGCCGATGGGCTTGCTGACTGTGACAGGTTTGCTTACTCCAATGGGCTTGCTGACCCCAACGGGCCGACTGACGGAGACTGGCCGGCTCACGGGCCCAGGCTTGGGGGCAGGCAGGGGTCGGTCCATGTGGTTCCAAATGCGATGCTTCTCCAGCTGGGTCTTAGAGGTGAACGCAGCCTCACAGAAGGGGCAGGGGAAGGCCAGCCTTTCTGAGATGGCACCCTGGGTGGAGAGGGCAGGCGTGGACACCCCCAAGCCAACAGCCAGGGCAGGGTGGGCCCCAGGCCTCCCCTTCCCCAGGCCGCAGCCCCTTACCCCTTGGCACCGCTGGTAGTGGTACTTGAGCCCGTAGATGCTGGGGAACTCCAGCCAACACCCAGCGTTTGGACACTTCACCCTCGAGTGCGCCTTGAACTCGTCTTTCCACTGGTTCATCAGGGAGAGCTGGGCGTGGGAAAGGCCAGGCTGTCGACCCTGCAGCCACCCAGGCCTCTGCTGCCCAGCCCCCGACTCAGCACTGTCCCCAGGCCTGTGGGAGCCCCGCACAGGACTCGCTGGGCCCCAGGCCGTCTCTCGAAGCCCTCGCACACGGAGCAGCCAGTGGATCCGGGCTGAGGGCTCGGCACTGGACACGCAGCAGGCGAGCCTGCCAAGGCAGTGGGCTCCCCGGCAGACCCTGTGAGAGTCCCACCCAGCCCTCGGGGAGCTCACAGGAATGTCTCGGAGCGCCTGGTTCTCGGCTTTCGGACGCCCCTTTTTCTTCCCTTCCGTTCTGTCGCTGGCTGGACTTCCCGGGTCAAAGCAGAGTGGGGCCTGGCTGGGCACTGTCGGCCCACCCCGGCCTACCGGCAGCCCTGCAGCACACGACACACGAAGGCTCAGAAGCTGCATTCCCTGCAGCCTTGTCTGCCACACAGGGGGCTGGTCCCGCCTGCAAGGAGCCTCACTTCCCCTGCACTGAGGCACGAGGGGCAGGAGGCCGTGGCCCACCCAGGGTGGACCTCTCCTCCCTCTCAGGAGCTGGACATCCCGGGAGGCCCACGCCCAGCGCTGGCGCCCGTGGCCACCTGGAGTCGACCTTGCCCTCACTCCTCTTACCTAGCTTCGGCGGGTCGTGAAGCATGGGAAGTCGGACCTCATTCCGGCCGCCATCCCTCCCAGGCCCACTCTTGCTGGACCCCGGGACCCGGCGGCCTCCTCCAACACAAAAGGGATCGGTCATCTCTGCAGAGCAAGCGGACAGCCCATGAGGTCCACCGGGCCCAACTCGGGACTTGAAATGGGCCGCTCTCGACCCTGCCCCAGACAGGCCCACTCTCCCGCCTGAGGAAGGGGAGCCTGCCCGCCTGTGTCTTTGGCCACAAGGGAAAGCAGAGGAAGGGGTGGATGGGCGGGGGCGGGGGGAGTTCCGGTTTAGGGGAGGGGCTGCTCAGCCGAAGTCTCCCTAGATGACGCAGAAAACCCTATCAGCGTAGAGGAATCTAGCCCTGCCCCGAAGCCTTCACCAGCGCCGGGGGGGGGGCTCCCTGCCTCCAGACGCACAACCCCAGAGAGCCAGAGAATCACGCACCTCTCACTAGCTGGGGATGGCTCCAGGAGAGGCGGAGTGCCCCGGGGGAGGAGGCCAGTGCCACCCCTCGGGGGCCAATTATGACACCAGCGTGGCTGCCGGCTCACAGGCTGTGCTGGCCCCGCACCTAGAAGCACCTTCCCCCACAGCCCCACCCAGACCCAAGGCCACGCTCTGGGGCACAGGTGGGTGCCCTCGCATCCTTCTCCCCAGGACACAGTTGGAAGATGGCCAAGGTGGGCACCGACGGCCCCAGCGCACTCCGCAACTGCGCACACGCCCTCTCCAGGGGGAGCAGACCAAGGACCCTGCCGCACGGGCTTCAGGTCCCTGTGCCAGCCGAGCCACCCTCCCTGACCCCCTGCCCTGCTTTGTTTCCCGCCGGTCCCCTCCTACCAGACGGCTGCCCCATGCTGGATCCCTCGGCCACTCTCCACCTGGCTGACCTCCTCACCTCCACCCTCCAGAGACTCTCTGTCCCCAACCTACAGGCCCACCAGCGCCACTCCAGAGACGACAGGCCCCTGGCCACAGACAACATTCTGCCGACTGAGGCTGGGCTTCAGTGGGCCCATTCTGCGGGGGGACCCCAGGCTCTGAGAGCTGGGGCGACTCTGAGTTCAGCCCTTTTGGGTCCTCCCACAGGGACGCCTAATGCCACAGAAGAAGAGGGGGGCGGGATGTGGGCAGGTCACCCCTCCCCTGAGGGTTTCTAACTTTTTTTTAAGGCTGCGCCACACAGCATGTGGGATCCTCATTCCCCGACCAGGGACTGAACCAGTGCCCCCTGCAGTGGAACCGTGGCGTCTTAACCACTGGACCGCCAGGGAAGTCTCCTAACTTCTAACAGACAGAAAAGGAGGGATCTGCTGTGCCTAGGAGGTCCAGAGGCCATCTGGGCAGACTGAGATCAGAGGTCGGGACAGTCACTGCCCATGGTCAGGGGGCTGCCTACATCCTGGGCCTGGGGTCAGTACGGGTCCAGAGCGCTCTAAACAAACTTCTCTGGAAGCCCTCACACTGATACATCCAAGGATACATGCCAGCGCCCTTCTGACCCCAGCAGAGGCTACTGTGGGTACCTACTGAGCCCCACCTTTCCAGCCTTCCTCCAGCTTGGGTGAAGAATTCGGAGTTGGGAGCCCCCGGGACCAGGGCTGGCCTAGGAGGCAGAGACTCCCCTTCCATTCAAGGCCTGTGACTCGCGCACCAGGAGGAGAAAGGGCTCGCCCCTCCCCAGAGGGGCCAGCAGGGTCGCAGAGGTGGGACCCTCTGGAGGGGGGGGATAGGAGCGCCTCGCGCTGACCGCAGGCGACGCTGGCGGTGGGACCGCGGCCCAGGCCGCTCGGCCCGGGACCCCGGCCTGGGCCCGGGCGCGCGGATGAGGCCGGCCAGGGGACGCACACCTGGGGCCTGGCCTCGCTACCCACCTGTCACCTGCGGCGGGTGCGGGCCCGGCGTGGCCCCGGAAGGGCCGATCCCGGGCGCCTGGGGAGGGGGGGGCCCAAAGGCAGTGAACCAAAATGGCGACTTTTTCTGGAGAAGAAGGAGGCAGGGACGCGACGCCGGCGCGGGGCGCGGGGCGCGGCGCGGGGGTCCGGGCGCGGCGGGGGCGGCGGGCGGGGGCTCCGGGTCCGGCCCCCCGACCTGCGCGCGGGGTCAGGGTCGAGGGCGCGGCCGGCGCGGGGGCCGCCCGGGGTCGCGGCCGGGAGCGCGGCCGGGCGCTTACCTGCGGCGCCCAGCGGGCCGGGGCCGGGCGGAGGCCGGGGCCGGGCCGGGCCGGGGCGCGGGGCGCGGGGTCCGGGCGGCGCAGGCTGCGCGCCGCGCTGCGCACATGCGCGCTCCCGCCCCTCCCACCTTTGACAGTTTTACTGTGGGGGGGAGGGGGCGAACTCTCGCGGTATTCCTGCCGCTATCCGCGACGGGAGAGACGGGTCGGGGGAGGGGGCCCGTGCGGCCATCCGCTTGCCCGGTACCCCGTCCGTCGCCTGCGTGGGCTGGGCCGTCAGGGCGAAGTGGCCAGTTATGCCTCCGTCGGGCGGGAGGTGTTGTTCAGGCATTGGGGTAAACTGAGGCACGATGGGGCGCTGGGTGCTGCCCCAAGCCCAGCGCGCACGGATGGAAGCGATGGGAAGGTGCAGCGAAAGAGGCTGCCCTCCCCTGGGACCTTGAACTCCTGGCCCCGGGGGCCTCGAGCCTGCAAAGCAGGATCCAGCCTCTTTTCCAACCAGCCCTGTGACCACGTCTGCCTGTGGCCACCCTCAGGAAATGGCCTGGCTCCTGGCAGTGCCGGGGCAGTGTGAGGCCATGGGCTTTATTGGGGTGACTGAGCAGCCCGTCTACTTTAGGGCGGTGGTCCTAGACCAGCAGCCAGTGCCCTCCTTGCTCCTTTGTGCCCCGGAACTGGGCTCTTGGCAGGGATGCTGAGATCAGGTCTGGGGGTGACGGGGCACCCACCTCACCGAGACGTGGAAATGAATGGAGTAGGGAAGGAGCGCTAGTTTGGAGACAGGTAAAAGGTGCGCCTCCTTCCCCGAGGCTCTTTCTACCTGCTCTGTCCACGCCGGGGCAGCTTCGGCTACGCTGTTTGTGGGCAGGGCACAAAACACGTGGGCAGATTTGGAGTCTTCCTTTTCTCACAGGGACCTCTGGGAGCTGCTTCTCTCGAGGCACCAAGTGTCCATACTGGGGCAGAGGCAGGGAGGGGCCCTCTGTGGAGGGGTCAGTCAGTCCTTCCTTTGGAAATCAGAGCCAGAGAGACCTGTGTAATCCTTCCCTCATTCACTGTGCCCACCCCAGGGTCAAGACGTGCAGGATTTCGGGAGGGGGGGGTCAGTGTGTGTGCCCTGAGGTGCATCCAATTGGTAGGTGTGTGTCTGCATGACCACATACGTCAAGCTGTGTCCTGTTTGGCCATCATGGTGTCAGGGTATGTCTCTGTGTCCCGTACTAGGTGAGAAAGATCCTAGTCGTATGTTAGTGTCCAAGTGACTGGACACAAGGTATGGGGGGATGTCTGGGTCTTGGTGGGTGTGTGTCCAGGCCACAGCGCGTCTGCATGTCAGGGCAACGTGTGATGTTATGTGTGTTGTGTATGGGGTGCACTGTGCCTGGTGTTTTTCTGTATGTTAGGAGGTCATGGGATGCTGGGACCCTGTGTGTCAGTGTGCTGCGTGTCTGGACGCTGGTGTCATCGCGTCTCTGTGTGTTGGTGCGTGTGTGTCCAGACTGCAGGGCTTGGTTTATGCCTCTGTGTGAGTATTTGTGTGTCTGGTTGCTGTGTGGGCATGTGTGGGGGCACGTGCTGTGACGTGTGTTTCTTATGTCAGAGCTCTCACTTGTGTAGGGGGCTAAATGGGGATCCCCAAAGGATAGTCACTTCAGATCCCTGGAACCTATGAATGGGACCTCATTTGGAATAAAGGTTTTGCAGACGTGATTAAGTTAAGGGTCTTGAAATGCAGAGATCATCCTGGATTATCCAGGTGGGCCCTATGTCCAGTGACAAGTGTCCTTGTAGGAGGGAGATTTGCCAGAGGTGATGTAACCCTGGAATCCAGGATGGAGTGGTGTGTCCATGAGCCCAGGAATCCCCCCAGGGCAGCCCCCAGAAGCTGGAGAGACGAGGAAGGGTTCTTTCCTGAGCCCAGGAAGGAGTGCTGCCCTGCTGGATTCCAGACTTGTGGCCTGTAGAACAGTGAGAAAGTTCGTTTCTGTTGTGTTAAGCCTCCCTGTTGTGGTCATCTGTTACAACAGCCCCAGGAACCTAACACACCTGTGTCCCTGCCCCTGGGTGCGGCCCATGGGGCAGCTGGGGCCAGCAGGGGCTTGGGGTACACAGGCGCCCCACCAGGATGGGACACCACTGCCCCCTGGTGGCCCCAGCTGGAGGCAGCTGGCCCAGGCGCCCCCTCCTCCCAGGCCCAGGCCCCACTCAAGGCTCTGAGCGTCCCCCACATGCCTGGGTGGCCAGAGTCAGACACCACACTCGCGGCACTTGAGAACCAAATTTATTTCTGATTTTTTGGTCAGAATATAAAAAAGCGCAAAACAAGGAAGATAAGACAGGAACACAGCGGGGCTGAGGGTCCAAGACAGGGAGGGAAAAGGGGAGAGAGACAGGAAGGGCTCCCTGGAAAGGGTCATGTCGTGATGGCATGAGGTGGCCAGGGATATTCAGGGCAGCCGGGCAGGATGAGGGGCTTCCCATGGGGAGGCGCACGGGATGGGGGGCACCAGGCCAGTTGTTCAAATTCCACATGGGACCTGCAACAACCAACCTCCCATCCTGAGGCTGGCACAGGGCGCGGCTTGGGATCTGGTGGCTCAGCCCCATCTGTCGCCAAGATTTTCAGAATCCCCAGGGGGTTGAGTGGGCAGAGGTGCAAGAGGGTGGGGCTGCCAGGACTGCCCTAGCTATCCCTCTGCTGGGCCCACGAGTGGTTGCTCAGGTGCTGGCTGGGTCTCCACTGGGTGGGCATGGGGGCTGCAGCTGTCAGAACAGTTCTTGTGTGGATCCGGGTTCTCCTGGGAAAGGGGCAGTGGGAACACCCACCCATGACTAAGCCTGGAAGGCAGTCTCCATGACCCTGGGAGGAGGGAGCCGTCCCGCAACCTAAGGCCAGGACACAGGTGAGCCTGGCACTGGGCGTGGGGTCCTCCTGGGGTCAGGCCTTGGGCGTGTGTCCCAGTCCCCGTGAGTAGATGGGGGCGTGGTGAGGGTTTCAAAACTGAGTGAGAGCCCTTGGCACGGTGGCTGGCTGGGCTGGGCCACTGGCCGTTCTCTGGGCAAGGACGGGGAGGGCCACACACCAAAGGGAACCTTGGCAGTTTACCCCACCTGTGTGGCAGTCCTCTAGGGGCTGGGGGAGGGCGTAAACGGGGCGAGGGGGCAGACCTCTGGCCCTGGGCGAGGGCAGGGTGCCTAGAAGACGCGTGACTCAGCAGGCGATGGAGGGTGCCGGCGAAGGGAATATAAATAAACAGACTCCTTGGGAGGCTGGGGGTGTCCAAACCGGCTCTGGCCCCAGGTGGCTGCCCTGCATGCTGCCAGCAGCACCAGGGGGCGGGCCTGGGCTCAGGTCCTGGGAGGAAGGGCCCCACTCAAGCAGCCCCTGCCTGCCCGCCCGCCCACTCCCAGGCCCTGCCCGGAGTGCACAACCAGAGGTGGCTGGAGGTGGCGACGCTCGTCCCACCTGTCCATGGGGCTGGGCTTGGCCCCTGGGGCGTCACGCGGGGTCTGAGAGGGGCTGCACGGCCAGCTCTGCCTCGTGCTCGTCAGGGGCTCCGGTCACAGTGCTGAGGTCCGGCGTTCAAGCCTAGGCAGCAGCTAGGACATGTTTCCGAAGGAAGCTGTGGGGCGAAGGGGGGTGAGGAGGGTCGGGGACCTCTGGCGTCACCCCCTCTCGCCCCAGGTGCAGGACAGCCCTTACTGGACAGCCCAGGTGCAGGACAGCCCTTACTGGGGTCCCTGGCCACCCTCCTGAGGTCAACCCACCCACCCTGCACTCCGGGCCTCGAGGCCCAGCCCCCCCAGGCCTTTCTGAACCCGTGGGCATTCCTGGCTCCTCCCACTGACCTTGGCTGAGCAGCTGCAGGCTCCGCCCCTCCTCGCGCACCTGCAGGCGCAGCAGCTGCTGCAGCACCTCCTGCCGCTGCGCCTCCTGCGCCAGCCCCATCCGTTGCAGCTTCTCCGCGTTCAGCCGCAGCAGTGCCCGGCCTGGGAGGGAGGGGAGAGGGGTTGAGCCGAGGTTGCCATCCAAGGGGTTTCGAGAGCAAAGGCGGAGAGAGAGAAGGCAGAGAGAGGAAGAGATGGGTCGGGTGGGCAGAGACAGACATGCAGAGAGAGACTCAGAGAGACAGGGCAAGAGAGGGAGAGAGGCGGAGGGAGGGCAAGGAGGAATGGTGGCTGAGCAGAGCAAAGCCAGGCGACGACGGAAACAGAGACAAAGCCCCAGACGGGAGAGGCCGACTGGGGAGGAAGCAGAAGAGAGAGGGGAGGGGGAGAAGGCTCTCCGGGGAGCCCGCCCCCGCCACACCCCAGCCCCCCAGCCCCCACGGCACCGGTGATGGCGTGCTGGGAGAAGGCCTCCACGTAGACGAGGTAGTTGTGGGGACAGTGCTTCTTGAGCCACTTGCAGACGTCCTGCTGACTCCACAGGACCACGGGCCTCGTCAGGCCACCCAGGGAGGGGCTTGTGTGGTACAGGCCATCGTGGTCAGAGTACAGCCGGCCCTGTGGGAAGAGGGGTGGCCGGTGGAGTGGGGTGGCAAGGAGGGCGGGGACTGAGGTGGGTGTAGTGTGTGGGTGGGTACCTGGGGGGCCTCGGTGCCAGGCTGCTGAAGGAGCTTGACCTGCCGGCTGCCAGCTGCCCTCTGGCTGCGGGAGTCGTGCCACGTGAGGCTGGTGCCCGGGGTCCGAGGCAGGGGGCAGGGGATGCTCTCGGCCGACACCGTGTGCTCCAGGAGGGTCCGGCAGAAGCTGAAGTGGGCAGTGGCTGCAAAGCAGGGGTGCCTGGTCACAGCGGTCAGGGGCAGGGGCTCCCTCCCTGTGATCCGGCTTCCTGCTCAGCCCATCTTTCCTCCACGGAAGAGGAGAGGCACGTTCCCAATTAGGGGTTCCCAAGCCTCCCCAAAGAGAAGGAAGTGTGCGCGAGCTGTCCTGAGAACTCCACCTTCAAGAAGCATAGTCTGTGCTCTGGGGAGCAGGATGGATTCTGTTTAATTAGAGACAGACGTGGCCACCAGGGAGCCTCACACTCGGAACCAGGGGGGCTCTCCTGGGACGGCCCTGGTCTTCTCCTTGGGCTGGCAGAGCCGCATCAGACCAGCGCGCACGCACGCACGGGGCTTGCCTGCGAGGAAACGCGGCCCCAGCGTCCTGGGAGACTCTGTGCTGTGGGGAGACCCCCGTGGCTGGGCTGCCTGCCCACGTGGTCGTCGAAGGCACCTGGTCCCTGCAGCCCCACCTGGCGTTCCTTGGAGGCTTGGCCTCCGTCCTGCTGTGCTCACTGGCTGTGACTTGTGAACGAGAAGAAGGCTGAACTCTGGGCAAGCCCACAAGGTTCCTGCTGCCCCTTCCTGCAGGACCCCTGGCGCAGGGCAGCTCCCGTGCATGGGAGCGTCAGCACAGCACACAGGCTGCACGCACGCGCTCGGGGACCCAGGCTGCCTCCTTGTGCTTTCTCTCCCCACGCCGGCTTCGTTACGCTCATCACCTTTTAGTTTTACCATCATTCTGTGCTGGTGGCTGACAGGAGTCAGGGGAGGGTAGACACCCGGACTGACCCCTCCCAAGGCCTTGCACAGGTCTTGGGACACAGGAGGTGCCCAGAAACATTGTGAATGACTGAATGGAGGGATGAAGGCTCCGTGTGGTGTCCACAAGTCAACAGAGCCCTGGGGAGAGACAGGAAGCAGGGCCCAGCCTTGCGCCGTCTTACAGCATCCACGCCCTGACTCAGCAGGCAGGATCGGGTTCCCAGGCCGGGGTCCTTCCCCCACGCCCTCAGCAGGAGAATTAGTGACCCTCCTACCACAGACACAGCCCCTCACCCCCACTGAGGGCAGGGCTTGGTGATGTGCCCAGGAGGTTTCAGTAATGAGGGAAACCCACATCTCCCACCCCCTCCTCCCTCCCCATTCTTACAACTTTGGAATCGGATGGCAACTCTGAACTTGAGGTCTGGGGTCGGACAGAGGGCGTGGCCGAGGGCGGTTCTAGTACGGTGGGAGGAGACCCATTCTAAGCAGGCACGTTTCGGGGGAGGGACCCCGGGTCTCAGGGCTTCGCCTGGAGGGGCCTCCAGGCGGGAGAACCAGTCGGACGCCTCGGCCCGCGCCGCACCTGTCCTGGGCCCGCCGGGCCCCGCCCATTTCCTGCCCGCGCTGGGGGAGGGCTCTCCGTTCGTCTGTCGGTCCGTCCCTCCTTTCCAGCCCCAACGTCAGAATTCCAGGAGGAAATGGGGCGGGGACCCCCTCTGGGCCCCACTGCAGGGGCCGGGGAAGGTTTTACCCGCGCGAAGGAAAAGGTGACCGCGGGGTGGTGCTAGCCTGGGGACAGGAGCCTCGGCGGGTCACCTCCCCCAAACCAGGGCGCGCCGATCCCCAAGGCCTGACCGCCGCCCCCCACCCCCGCCCTCGCCCCAGCGCGGGATAAAGACACTGGGAACCCCGTTCGGCCGGGACGCGCCCCCTACTCCGAGCGCGGCTGCAGTTTGGACTTCGCTAGGACCCGGCCCTGTCCCTCCGGTCCTCGAGCCCCCAGACCGCGATAGCTCCGCGCCCGGGTCCAGCCCTGCTCACCGTCCACATCCCGGCGCTCCCCGAATCCGGCGCGCACAGCCCCGGCGCGGCCTCGCGGGGGGCTCGGCTTGGTCCTCAGCTCCGTGAACATGGGGCCCGCGGGTCCCCAGCCGGTGCACACGCCCCTCGCCGGGCGCAGGGCGGCCCGTGTGGCCGGCGGGGAACGCGCGCCGCTGCCCCGCCCCAGCCGGCCCCGCGCCCGAGCCGGTCCCCGCGCCCGGCGAGTCTGCGCGGCGAGGCACCTGCTGCCGATCCCTGAGAGCGGGGCGCGCTCCGGGAGCTCCGAGGGGTGTCGGCGGCGCGCGGATGTGCGAGCGCGGAGGGCGTCTGCCGGGGCAAGGGGCGGCTGTGCGCACCTGGGCATGGCGCCAAGGACGAGTGACTCTGTGCGGCCGCCCGGGGTCCAGGCGTCTGCAGGAGCATCTGAGGGTGCCTTAGCCCTCTCTGCGTATGGAGAGGAGGGGGTATCCTACCTGCTCCTGGGACCCTCTGCCCCATGGGGCCTAGGTCAAGGGCCAGACCCACCACTTCCCTCCATTCTCCTTTGTCAATTTACTTACTCATTCCTTTATTCATGCATTCTCCAGAGCTCTCTGGAGGTTTCTCTCTCGAACGGGCACTTGCTTCCCTAGAGAAGCCAGTTTGACGCGCTCTTACCTCCCCCTCCCCACTCTGTGAACTTCAGGAGGACATCAGGGTCTCTCCCCTTCCCTCTGTAGCCCCAGAATGTGGCTCAGTGCCCAGGATGTGGCGCCGAAAAGGGGTAGGCTGGGGACAGGGAGGCGAGAGAAACTCCGAGGGGGCTGCAGCAGGCAGGGGTGTGTGCTTGCTTCAGGACCCCAGTGAGAAGTGTTAGGGTGGGCTGGGGGCTGCCTGGTCCAGCAGAAGGCTAGACTTGTGACCAGCTTTTTGCCTGCTCTGCCAGGAGCCCAAGGGCTCTCCCCAGGTGTATGTGGGGACCAAAGAATGTCCCACCGCCACCTGAGCGAAGGTGCACATGGACACACAGTATCCAGATAACCGTCCTGCGTGTCCACCTAAAATACGAGCACGGGTGGTCGGACTTGCACCCGTGCGCACCAGCACACACGGAATTCACCCACATGCTGTGACCGCCCGTGCCCACAATACTGACTTGTTCTGCTGCATTTATTTATTTTCGTCAGTTAGCTCTCTAGGGTCTGGGCTCTCACGGTCACCGGAATCACCGGAATGTTCAGGGTATGGTGGGGGTGTGGGCGGGGCCGGAACTGGGCCCAGGAATCTGAGCGCGGAGAGCTAGGGCAGCAGTCTGTACCGCCATCAGGGCACATACACCCCGCACAAGCCCTACACAGTCGGCTAGGCGTGCAGTCTGCTCAGGTGTGTTAGGCCCTGCCCCGGGGCCAAGGAGACTCTGAAGAGCAGGGTGGGAGGCTCAGGGAGGAAGGGGACCCATGGGTCCTGCTCGTACAGGCAGGTCTCAGAAATGCATCGAAAACACGCAGTAAGCAGGGCCGCCCCTGCTCAGTTTTGAGGTCCCCCAGGGCTAGTCCAGGAGCACATCGCCTGCCCGCCGCACCAGGAGCGGGCGCTACAGCACACGCGCTCGCCGCGTCTCTGTCCCCTTAGCCGCGGTCCAGAGCCGCCGGGAGCCGCCGGAAGTCGAGTTTCGGGAACTTCCGGCCAGGGAACCCGCGGTGGGCGGGGCTACGTGGGACGACGCGCTCTGCTTCCGGGGCGCGGGTGACGCGGGCAGTGATCCTTCCTGTTACAGAGCCTCGGACGTGTGTGGTTTTTCGCCTCCGGCCGCGGCCTCCATCCCTTCCCTTCTTGGCCGTCGCCGTCACCGGCGCCATGAACAAGAAGAAGAAGCCGTTCTTGGGCATGCCCGCCCCGCTCGGCTACGTGCCGGGGCTGGGCCGCGGGTGAGGCCTGGGGCGGGCCGCGCGCTGGGGCAAGGGGCCCGGGCGGGGCTGGGCGGCCGCCGACAGCGACGGGGAGGACGAGAACAGGGATGGCGCGGGGTTGGCCTGATCTTGGTGGGAAGAACGGCGCTCTGGGTTAGAGCCGACCCGAGGGAGGCTGTCTGCCCCTAGGAGGCGGGACGCTTGGGTTTGAAGCGACGACCCTGAGTCCGGTTTCTGTCCCTGGGGTGGGTGGCAGCACCGTCTTGCGAGTCTGCCGTGGCGAGGACGCACATCTCCGTGCCGTAGTCGGAGCTCTGTGGCTACCCTCCCCCACCCCAGGCCGGGCAGACCGGCCCCCCCCATTCTTGGCTTGAGCGTGACTGATTCTCTAACCACGATCCGGGCTGGAGTCCTCTGTGTGGCCTCTCACGGTGGTACCTCATTCTTCCTCTGAGGTGCTGGTGGTCACATTAATGCTTCTTCAGACTCTCTACTCCCCAGGGGTAGGGATGGCATCTGTGAGCCTTGTGACTGGGTCCCCCAGGTCAGATGACTACCGTGTATTGTTGAGTACGTGAGCAGGCATCATCGCCGTGTTTATCTGTTATTCGTTTGATCAGGTTTCTCTTGTTGGGAGTATTACTTCCAGCGGTATCTGGGGCACACACAAGTCTAAGATCTTGACAGTGTCTTCAGAGGACCTGCAGTTTACTAGGGGAGATGAGGTGTTTGCATAAATAAGTACATAAAGAGGAACAGATTTAGAATTCTGGGGTTCCAGCGATCAACGTCTGAGCCAAGTTCAGAAGGACGTAGGGGTGTACAGACGTGGCAGGGTTAGAGGAGAAACTGCTGCTTTGTGTGTTGGGCATTTGAGAAGGAAGATGAGGTGTGGAGGAAGAGGAAGGAGTTGTGAGGAGTCTGTGTGGGTGGGATGTGCGGTGGGTGGTGTGGAGCTGCAGGGGCGGGGGGACCAGAGCCCCTGTAGGCACTGGAGAAGTAGACACCTCAGTACGCTGTGCTCAGAGCTGTGCTGAAGCAGAGGAAAGCTCCGCGCGGGGGTAGCTAACTTGGGTCCCAGCTGTGATGGGAGTCACGGTCTTGGAGGAGGGATTTTGGCGGTAGACCCCGTAGAATTTAGAGACAGATGGGAGGGAGAGGGAGGCAGAGCTGATGCCGTGGTACCTGGGACGGCACTGCCACCATCGGCTGAAACGACCCAGAGCAACTGTAGGGCAGGCACCGAAGGGGAACTCCGACTGGGCCACGTTGGGTTTGGGGGCCTGGTTGGATTCAGAGAGAGGGCTGCTTGGCAGATTGTTGGAAACGGGAGACTGTGACCTGGGAGCAGAGGGGTCTGGTGCCCGGGGGAATCTCCCTCAGGGAGAATGTGGGGTGGCAGAAGGTAGCCTCAGAACCTTCTCAGGTTTCTCTCTTGAAGAGGACAGCTGTGTGGAGTTCACTGCTTCTGGGCTCTTTGGGGGTTTCCCGGAGGAGTTAGAAGAAGAGGTGTCATTAGGTGACAGCTGCGGAGGGTCTTGGCACAGGAACAAGGCCACTCAAATAAATGGGCATCTTGGGGTCTCCTGCAGTGCCACTGGCTTCACCACCCGCTCGGACATCGGGCCTGCCCGGGATGCCAATGATCCCGTGGATGACCGCCATGCGCCCCCAGGCAAGAGGACTGTCGGGGACCAGATGAAGAAGAGCCAGGCTGCGGATGACGATGACGAGGACCTCAATGACACCAACTATGATGAGGTGACTTGTGAGGGGCTCCCCGGCCAGCGTCCACGTTCTTAACCCAGTGTGCTGTTGACATCTGTGATGAGTGGCTTGGAGTGGTGGGTCCATTGCCTGTTCCAGCTAGTCAGGGCATCGGGGATAGCTCAAACAGAGTTTGAGAGGGGAGCAGGAAAAATATGAGGAAATGTGCCCTTCTGTGGTCTCTTCAGAAGAGATGCACTTGCACATGTTAGAACTGCTGCGTTGCTGCTGTGTCTTGGCTGGTCTTTAATGATGAAAATTTTAAGTGGAATTGGTAATATTTACGTTCTTTTGCTTTAGTGCTTGTTTTCTTAATGAATTCATGTTTGGTCTATTGAAGTCTTTTACAGATATGTTACAACAGGCGGCATTTTTCCTCAGAGAAAAGTTTTTTAAAAATTCAATTTCGAGTAATTTTAAAGTTACAGAGAACTTTCAAAAATAATATGGAGACTTCCTGCATACTCTTCACAAGTTTCTCCCCATCTCACATGACCCTAGTACTATTATTATTTTTTTATTTGTAAATTTTTAAAAACTTTCATTTTTTTTGGTTGCACCGCATGGCACGTGGGATCTTAGTTCCCCGACCAGGGATCGAACCAGTGCCCCCTGCAGTGGAAGCACGGAGTCTTAACCACTGGACCGCCAGGGAAGTCCCTATTTTTAAAATTTTTATTTATTTTACCTTTGTTTTTATTTTGAGGTATAGTTGATTTACAACGTTGTATTAATTTCTGCTGTACAGCAAAGTGACTCAGTTATACAGATATATACATTCTTTCCCATTACGGTTTATCCCAGGGTATTGAATTGGGTGTTCTGTGCACCCTAGTACTGTTATTGAAACCAGGAAATTAACACTGACGCAGCAATATTAACTAACCTGTAGATCTTACTTGAATTCCACTGGTTTTTCCACCTGTGTCCTACTTCTGGCCCAGGACCCTACGTTGCATTTAGTTGTGCCTCCTTAGTGTCCTCTGGTTGGTGTGGATACTCTCTCTTTCATGCCCTTGACAATTTTGAAGAGTACTCACCAGCTATTTTGTTATCCTTCAATTTGGGTTCGATTGATTGAAAAAAATTGTTGAGCAAGCATTTGGAGCTAGACGTGTTCTATTATTGATGTTTCTGTTGGTGGGGGTCGTATTGGAGAAAAGCTGACACTCTAAGTATGTTGTTTGGTTCTCAGTTTAACGGCTATGCTGGGAGCCTCTTCTCAAGTGGGCCCTACGAAAAAGATGACGAGGAAGCAGATGCTATCTATGCAGCCCTGGATAAAAGGATGGACGAAAGAAGGAAAGAGAGAAGGTAAGACAAATTGTCGTTTTTCATGCTGTGTTTATCCAACTTAAAAAAAAGCGTTTGTTTGTTTGTTTTTGGGCTGCACCGCGTGGCCTGCGGGATCTTAGTTCCCCGACCAGGGATCAAACCCGTGCCCCGTGCAGTGGAAGCGCAGAGTCTTAACTGCTGGACTGCCTGGGAAGTCCCAGAAAGTTTTGTTTCGATTTATTTCAGACTTGGAGAAAATTTGCAAGAATAGGAGATGTGTCTGCTCAGCTTTGAGGCTGCCTGGGGCTTGGTCTGTGGCAGCCACACTTGGAAAACCCTGGACTGTTGCACAGTAGCCTTGGGGGCTGGGGACTGGAGTGGAGAGCTTAGGAGCTCCGTGTTTGACTTCCCAGAAATCGACAGAATTTGGGGGATTATTCTGCCTGTGCATCAGGGTTACCATCTTTGAAATGGGCGTGGTGATGTTGATGAGTGTATGTTAAGTAATTTGGAGGTTCACTGAAGATGGCAAATGACCATTGCAGTCCTCGTGGGCATGCGGCTGTGTCTTGAGAATCTTACTGCACAGGTCATTGTTGAGCTGGGCTGGTGGGGACAGACTCCAGTGAGCTGGAGGGTGCGAGGCCCAGGCAGGCTGTGGGAGGGGCACCCTCTGTTCCTGGGGGTCCGTTGGGGGAAGACCACTCCCCCGCAGAGCCCTCCTGTTTTGCCTCTGGGGCTCTCAGGTGGGTGTGTTGGATTGAACTTGGCCCAGCACGTCTGTCCTTGATGTTACCTCATTGGCAACTTTCTGATTCCTTGTCATTTTCTGGGGAAATATATGCAAAGTCAACATAGGATCCTGCAAACTATGATAAGTTTTATTGCTTCATAACATGTTTATATTTTTTACTACAAAAAGAATGCATTCTCACTCTAGAATATTAGGACAATAAGTTTAAGTGTAAGTAATGTTTATTCACAAGCATGGAAGGTGACAGTTAACGTTTTGGTTTACTTTTTTCTTTCTATTGCTCATTATACGTACAGTTTTTTTTTCATAACTTGTAGAATTTTTAGTTTTCTCAAAATCACATTAGAAGAGTGAAGTACCGTTCTTCAGGGGAGTTTTTTAAAAGCACGTTATTTAATCAATGTGCATGAACTTATACGTATCGTAATTTGGTGGTTTTGCATATTAAAGAAGACTTGATTCCAATCTTCTGGAATTCATTCATTAAAAAAATCTGAGTGATGTGGATACATACAGAAAATTGTTGTATTAAGTGGTTTTAGGGAAGTGGTTGGCTTTTGAAAACTTTTCACAATACAAAAGAGCAGAAGGAACAGCGTAGCAGACAGGCGTGTGCCCCCACGTAGTCCGCACTATTCGGTTTGCACATTCGCTTCTGCTTCTGCAGGTGGGCTTTGCTGGCTCCCGTTGGTGTCAGTTCGCCCTGGCGCTGAGCAGTCCATCCTTGTTACCTGGTAGCCAGTCCACATCCACTGTTCCCTGCTTGTCCCCAGAACTTTGTAGAACTGCCTTTTACGAGCCATGACGCAGTCAGCACCACTGCTCAGGCATGTCCCCTAGCCACCACCACCCCTTTACGGAACGACTGCCCACCTCCTCATGGCACCCTTTCACTTGTTGCGCTCTCAGCGTTTCCTGTGGATTGGAAGTTGGAGCCTGAGGCTTGATTCAGATCAGTGGAGCACTTTTGGCCAGAAAACCTGATGGTATCTGTGCGAGCTGCTTCCCATCAGGAGCTGTGATGCCAGGCAGTCTCCAGCCGGTTGAGAGGTGTTTGTCTTTTCCAAGCACGTCGTTATTCACAACGCATTCAAGTTCCTGTCTGACCTTGTGGAGGGAAATATAAATCTCAGCGTCGGGAAGCCCTGGCTGCCGGGCTCATGTCTACTCCGGTTTGCCTAACTTGGTCGATACTTTGTCACCATTGCCCACGGCTCTTTGAGTTCACGTGTGACCTGGTCCTAAGTCACCAGGAACCCATTTGGATGGGCAGCTAGGACAACGGTTCAGCTTTTCTTCTGAGCTGAGTTATTCAGAGGATGGCCCTACCTTTGGGACTTTATAGAATTTTAAAGCAGTAAATATACTTGTTTTTAAATGCAGGTATTTAATGGAGTAAGACAACTTGCTTTTTATTTTAGTGAGTTCTGCATGTTTTTATCTGGTAGCGAGTTGAGTTATTTGTGAATGTATCCATTGTTGCCTTAAAATAGATTTGATTTAACTGCTAAGTGTGTGGAATTACTCTTTTTGGTGAGTTAATTAGGAAGGATAATAAAGTGACTTTGTTTCAGAATGGACATCCAGGATTTCTAATACGTGCACACGTTTTACTTCTAGGGAGCAAAGGGAGAAAGAAGAAATTGAGAAATACCGTATGGAGCGCCCCAAAATCCAGCAGCAGTTCTCAGATCTCAAAGTGAGCAGATGGGTGGCCTGCTGTTCCTCGTGGCCTTCCCAGCGGAGAACAGACGCGCTGGGGCACAGCTGATGAGACGAGCACAACTTTGCTCACTCTGCCCTTTCTTTAATTCAGAGGGTAGAAGAAGGGCCCTGCTTGGGTGTGCTTAATTATACGTGTGTGTGCAGAAAAGCTCTCCTCCCCAGAAGAGGGGGGGCAGAGGAGCTGATTTTCTTTGTAACTTTGTACCTATGTCCATTCAGACATCAGGTTTTCTGAACCGTGTTCCCTGGGCTTTGACAGAACAATTTAAATCTGAGTGAAGTAGAGCAGCCCCAACAGGTTGATTTTTCTAATCGAAGTAGATGAACCGTGTCTGCATCAGAGTCCTCAAGGCATCATGACTTGGGCGATAGGGGTCAGGGAGAACATCATTTTTCTTGTGCGTGTGCAATTCTGCCAGAGAATTAATGTTTGGGGGCCGGGTGTTTCCAGAGGAAGTTGGCAGAAGTCACAGAAGAAGAGTGGCTGAGCATCCCTGAGGTCGGCGACGCCAGAAACAAGCGGCAGCGGAACCCCCGCTATGAGAAGCTGACCCCCGTTCCCGACAGCTTCTTTGCCAAACATTTACAGACTGGAGAGAACCACACTTCAGTAGATCCCCGGCAGACTGTGAGTACCCACAGAGAAGGCAAACGGGGCTCCTTGTGTCTGGTCGGACAGATCAGGACGGGGGGCGGGGGCAGCGCTGGAGGAGCCGGAGTATGTGCTCCTGCTGTGCCACGGCTGAGTCTGTCCGACGGTTCAGACGTCGGGCTCCAGTGGAAAGAGTTTCCAGAGATGAGAATGAAGTGCATGCAAACGCAAGCCAGCGTCTTGTCCTTGCTTCCCCCAGCAATTTGGAGGTCTGAACACACCCTATCCAGGCGGACTGAACACTCCATACCCAGGTGGGATGACACCTGGATTGATGACACCCGGCACAGGTGAGCTGGACATGAGGAAGATCGGCCAAGCCAGGAACACTTTGATGGACATGAGGCTGAGCCAGGTGAGAGGTCGTGTCATGCGTTATGTTCCTACAGATCATATTAAAGAATTTTTGTTTTGCTTATAAAACTAATTTATATTTGTGAAAAGTTCACCCTTTGAAGGGCTTCGTCACATGTTAAACAGACCTGTGACATGTCCAATTCCCTGTCCCATTACACAGTGTGATGGGATTCTGCACGTAGGCTGGTGCGTGTGTCGACCCGGGGCGGGCACAGGTGTGCTGCATTCGGTGCCAGCAGCGAAGGGCCACCTGATGCGGTTCTCCTGCTCCCTTGGGGCTTGGGGTCTGTGGCAGGTGATAGAGGGCTGCCTGAGGAGCAGCCCAGACAGGCACTCGTGACAAGCCACGTGCTTACTGTTGATGTCGCTTAATGCCCTTCCCTCTTTACATAAAAGTTAAACGTACGTGTGTTCCTCCTGCACCCTAGTGAATCCTTGTGTCCTTACGGGGCGTGCACTTGGTTCCGTGCTCTAGAAAACCCAGGCAGAGTGAAGACCCTTTCTCATGTGACATGCACGTCAGAAACCGTGAAGGAAAATACTTTCAAATTGACTACATACAAGTCAAAAACTTTTGCACGATAGAAAGCACTGTAAAGTCAAGAGAACCAGCAAATCGGGAAGGAGTCATGCACATGAAAACCAGACCCAGCGTAGTCGTGTGTGTTGAAGAGAGTGTGGACCTGCACAGGCCAGGACGTGACCAGGGCGGCACACCCACACCACTGGGGAATGCTTTGTGTTAAACATTTTTATGGAAAAATTTCACAGATAGTTAGAAAAACAGCAGAGTGAAGTACTCAGCCATTCCTGTTGCTTCAGTGGGAAACTTAAATTTTAATTGAGCTTTTGCTATACTTGAGTTTTTTACGGTGAGCAGGTATTTTACAGTAAAAAAATAAGTAGTAGCTTACAGATCCAAAAAATTGCACGCTTTCATGCTACTAGACGTGTATTTACTTTATAAGTTGGAGAGTAGTTCATTGTGAATATCGTGATTTAGTCTTCGATTGATGGACCTTTTGGGTGGTTTCTGCTTGTTCGTGGTTACAAACCATGTTTTTTTTATTTTTTAATAAATTTATTGTTTATTTTTGGCTGCGTTGGGTCTCCGATGCTGCGCGCAGGCTCTTCTCTAGTTGCAGCGAGCGGGGGCTACTCTTCGTTGAGGTTCGTGAGCTTCTCATTGCGGTGGCTTCTCTTGTTGCGGAGCAGGGGCTCTAGGCGCTCAGGCTTCAGTTGTTATGGCACGTGGGCTCTAGGGCACGCGGGCTCAGTAGTTGTGGCGCGCGGGCTGAGTTGCTCCGTGGCATGTGGGAATCTTCCCAGGGATCAGGGATCGAGCCCGTGTTCCCTGCATTGGCAGGCGGATTCTTAACCACTGCGCCACCAGGAAAGTCCCACAAACCATGTTTTGATGAACTCCTCCTGCTTCTATCTTTGCAGATTTAAGTAAATATTTTTACAGTATCTTTAAAGTGGAATTGTTGGATTGGCATATTTTCACTTAGGTGCTGAATTGTCTCTCAAAGGCACGACATTCCACACTCGGCAACATGGGGGAGCTGGTTGTGCCATCGATCACCCCCCGCCCCCACCCCATTGGCAGCTCTGGTCTGGGGGCCTTTGTGAGGCCCGTTCCCTCCAACAAGCCTCCGCTTAATTTGCATCCTTGTGAGTGGTGAGGTTCAGCTTCATTTCCGTTGCATAGATCTAGTTTGTTGTTTCTTTCACACTTGTGTGTAAAATGTAGAGAAAAAATAGTAATGTTTTGTGCTAAGATATGTATAAGATGAAACTTAAAGATTTAGCTGTTTCTGAGTGTATAGCTCAGGGGCATCGAGTCCATGCATATTGAAGTACTGTCTTCATTGCTATAACTTTATAGTAAGTCTTTAAGTTGGGTCGTGTTCTCCGACTTTGTTCTTCTGCTTCAATGTTGTGATGGCTGTTCTGGGTCCTTTGCCTCCTCTCCATGTGAACTTTAGAATTTGCTTGTCAATATCTACAAAGTAACGGGGATTTTGGTTGGGAATGTGTTGAATCTACAGATCAAGTTGGGAAGAACTGACATCTTGACAATACTGAGTTTTCCTGTGCGTGAACGTGGAATCTCTCTCCATTGTTACAGTTTTTCTTTGATTTCATTTGTTAAGGCTTTGTAGTTTTTCCTCTTACAGATCTTGTACGTAATTGTTAGGTTAACGTCTAGGTATGGTTGACCCTTGAACAGTGTGGGGTGTCAGGGGCACTGACCCTGTATGCAGTTGAGGGCCGTCCACGGCCGTCGGTTCAGCCAGCTGCAGATCGTGTAGCGGTGTGGTATGTGTTGAGGGGAAAAATCCAGGTATAAATGGACCCACACAGTTCAAACCCGTGTTCAAGGGTCCACCGTGTTTCACAGTTTTGGGGGCTCTTGTAAATGCTGTTGTGTTTTTAATTTCAGATTCGACATATTCACTGCTGGTATGTAGGATAGTGATTGATATTAACCTTGTATCCTGCAGCCCTGCAGTAATTACTTATTAGTTCTAGGAGTTTTCTGTTGATTTTTGTCAAATCTTCTACATAGATAATCAATCAAGTTGCCTGCAAACAAAGGGAGTTTTCTTTCTTCCCGTCGCTTTTCCTCTCATCCTTTCCTTGTCCTGCTGCATTTTTGCCCACTTTTTACTCAGGTGGTTTTGTTTTTGTCGTTGTCATGGTAACTTTAAGACACAACTTGAGAGAGTGCTACAGTGAACTGCTCCGTGAAAATGTAAAGAACGTTAGCTGAGATCATCAATCTTTGTGATTTCCGGGTTTCAATCATTCTTAGATGGACCTTATGTTCAGTTAGGCTTTTCCCCCTGGGACTTTTATGTTTTCTTTTTTTTATAAAATCTTTGTTCTGTGTGGGTGAAATTTGCTTATTATCGCTACAAACTATTGTTTGAGTTAAGGTTGTTTTCTTACTTGAAAGTTCCCATGCCCGCTGGTAGTCGGGATTATGGGAAGGGGCTCCAGGGACCCTCCGAGGACTTCGTTCCAGGCAGTCCTGGCTCTGTCCGACTAGCTGGGCTTGGCCTGTCTTGCAGGTATCTGACTCGGTGAGTGGGCAGACTGTGGTTGACCCCAAAGGCTATCTGACAGATTTGAATTCCATGATCCCGACTCATGGAGGGGACATCAAGTGAGTACCCTGCAGGGCCAGTGGCTGGGTGGGCTCGGCTTGCTGGGAATGTGTTGGATTTTATTTGAAGAATACGCAGCCAGAACAGGATGTGGATGTTCTAAGAAAGGTAGAGTGGGGTTGTTTGATTTCGCCTTTAAGATATATCTGTACCCGTTCACCGTGGACGTTAAATTTGTTACAGATGACATTCCAAATCTGTGTGTGTGCCGAGCTAGCGAGCAGCTTGACGATTGCGTCCCGTGTTTCTGACCTTGACCTTGGGCTCGATGCCTGTGTGTGTGGAGGTGCCGCAGACTTGGAAGGGTGCCGACTGAGTTCTGACTTGGTTCTGTCAGCAGGGGCATCAGATGTGACGGTCTGGACACTGTCTGCAGTGGCACCCTCCTCCGGGCCGGGCGCCCTCAGCAGGTGGTGGCCTGACCCAGTGCTTTCTCGCCTGCACAGTGACATCAAGAAGGCCAGGCTGCTGCTCAAGTCTGTTCGGGAGACAAACCCTCACCACCCGCCAGCCTGGATCGCGTCGGCCCGCCTGGAGGAAGTCACTGGGAAGCTGCAGGTGGCTCGGAACCTCATCATGAAGGGGACAGAGATGTGCCCCAAGGTAGGGCGCCTTCCCCAAGCTGCACCCTGCCCCTGAGGGGCTTCAGCGTCTGGGACGCCACGCAGGACGCCGTGGGAGTGAGCTGGGCTTGGAGGGAATTGCCTGCCTTTTGGTGTTGAAGCTGCAGGCGGTGGGACAGGCGAGGAGGGGAAGAAAAGTTGGGAAAGGGTTTTTCCTGCTTATTTTTACTTGGAGTGAAAGCCTGACTGCCGCTACTTCAACAGGGAGATAACCTTAACTAGAGAGACCAAGGCTGGTCAGCCCTTCGCCCTCCCTGACGTCAGAAACCTGGAGGTGGGCCTGACTCTTAGGGGGTGTGATTGGATCAGCTCCAGAAAGTCCTGAGACCCTCTGAGGGACTGTACGTTCACTGTGAAGGCTGGGGCACCGTGACAGCCAGAGGTGCCCTGCGAATCCTTCCCCCAGGACGTTAGCATCAATCCGAACCTCCCAGGCAGACGCAGGGCTGCCTGCCTGTGTGTCTCTACCTCGTCGTGGGTTGACTTCCTACCCTGAGCGCAGGCTGTGCTCTCCTCACAGTGTGGTGGCGTGTCTTTCCCACACAGGCACAGACGTGCTGTAGCTACGCTCCCACGTGTGGGGCTTTCAGGGGGTCTCTGGCGCAGGCGTGCTGGGCGCCCAGCTCACCGTAAACCCCGGGCCCCGCGGGTGGGAGGACCCTGGCCCCCCTGCCTCCAAGGCTCGTGTGTACCCTTCTGGGGTGCCTGCCGCCCCACCAGCCTGTGCGTACACTGTCTGTCCTGTTCCTTTGCCCCCCAGAGTGAAGATGTGTGGCTGGAAGCAGCGAGGTTGCAGCCTGGGGACACAGCCAAGGCCGTGGTGGCCCAAGCTGTCCGTCACCTCCCACAGTCCGTTAGGATTTACATCAGAGCAGCTGAGCTGGAGACAGACATCCGCGCCAAGAAGCGGGTTCTTCGAAAAGGTGAGCCTCCCTTAGGGACCCGGCAGGAGCGGCGCCGCCTGGCTGTGTACCTGGAGGTGGGGGGCAGCCCCGCAGCTCTGTTGCCGGCCCGGGGAGCAGCCTCGCCGCTGCTTCGCTCGGGCTCTGCTGGGAGGGCTTAGAGAGTGGGGGATGCTCTCCAGGCCTTCGTCTGCCCTGGGTTGCTTCTGCCCTTGGAGCCTCTGTCAGGGAAGCTTCTGGCTGAGCTGCCTTCTCCTGCTGTGTGGCCTTGGGTGAGGGCAGGTCCTCTGTGGCGCTGTGGAATGCTGTGTGCAGGTGCCGTGTGCAGGGCGAGGGAACCACTAGAAGCTGGCCTTGCGGCGCTAGCCTTCCCGTTTCCGCCCGCAGCAGGTAGAAGGTGCCACTCGGGTCTGAGTCTCAACTGCCTCGGTGGTCGCACTAGAGTGGCACGTGAATGAACTGCTTCCCATCTTGGGAAACTCCTGCAGGGCAGTGTGTTGGTGTGTGTGCCGTTGGCTCGTGGCGCGCTGAATGGTCTGCACGCCGGGGAAACTGAGTCCACCTGGGAGTCACTGCCAAGATGGAGCTTTTGTGGGTAGTTGCTTTTCATCGTTGCAGAAGTGAGAAAAGAACAGCTTTGCTCCCTTCACTGGAGCCGTAGACGAGATGCTGCTTTTGACTTTTGTTCCAGATTCAGCACCAGCTGGTCGGAGGGCTGACCTGGAGTAAGCCTGTGCAGACGGCTTGTTCCCCTTGAATTTGTAGTGTGGGTGAAATAGGTGTGTTTTGGGGAATTGAGGGCAGCTTGCAGTGGGCAGTTTCCAGCTCTTGTTCCTAAGGTGTGTGTTTGCGTGAACCGTCAGGGGCGTGTGATGTTAGATGTGCAGGGGTTGCTGGCTGCGGCCTGTGGCGCTCTACTCTCTGTGTGTGTTAGAGGCCAGGTGGTGGCCACCTTGTGTGTGACGCTGACCGCGTGTGAATGTGTGTGTGTTCCAGTGTTTTCCTCTCGGGTCTGGTTTCTTATTGCAGCCCTGCCACACTTAAAATGAGGCCGGGGCGGAAAGTCAGCACCTGTTTTGGTTTATAGAAATCAGCTCATCTCTTTTCAGCCAGGAAAATAGTTCTCTGATGACAAACACATTAAACTCTGGGTAATTAGCACGATTTATTTAGGAAAGCTCTACTGAATTTCCCCTGCCACAGTGTGATGAATGGTCAGAATGGCTTTGTGGCCACTCCCTGTTCACCCCCAGATTACCTGGGTTCATTTCCAGTTGGCTTCAGATTTGGAGAGGGGAGTAGGCCTGGAAGGGGGCCTCCAGGGGAGCGTCGAGTGATCGGTTTCCAGGCCGTCCTGGGCCTCCCGGCTGTGCTTTCCTTCAGGCTGCGCGAAGGTGGGGGGAGCGTGAAGCCCCAGCTGGCCTCCACCCTGCTCCCCGGCCCTGTTCCTGGCCTTCCCCATCCTTAGAGTGTTTCCAAAAACAGTGCTCTTTCTCTAGGTGCCTGGGGCACAGCTGGCGATGCCTCCTTTAGCTCTTGGTGAACCTGACAGCTACTGCTGGAAGGATCTGATATTTGCAAACCAGTGACAGTTACTTCCATCAGTGACTGGGGAGGACTCCGTGCCAGCTCTCGGGTTCTGCTTGAGCTCTGGGTCCCAGCTGGTGCAGCTGACATCGTGGTCCTTTGATGGGAGAACTTGAGCTTTACATGCTACTTGAGACGTGAGGCCTTAGGAGGCTGGGTGACGTGGCGTGGGTGCTTGGCCTCAGTCTGCGTGCTGTCATCTGTAGGGGCCCCTGTGGGCCTGCGAGCGCTGTGCTCCGGGGACCAGGCTGCGGGGCTGCTTCCTGTGGGCTTCGCTCACGATGAAGGTGTCAAGCACCGTGTTCCTCTGCTAATCGTGCAGGCCTGGAGCAGTGGAGTGGCTCTGTCCCCAGCCAGCGTGCTCTGGTCCATAAAGTGAGTACAGGATGGCGCCGTGTGTCCCCACCTTGGGGCCAAGGGCCAGAGAGTGCATTGGCCTCTGATCGCAGGCTGTCTAGTTCAGACTGCTCCGTTCCTGACCGGGCCGGCCCTTCCACCCCGGCTGGCCACAACTCTTGGAGGTAGCCTTGATCTGGCGCGGTGGGTGGTCTCTGGGGAGCACCTTGGTGAGATCTGGACTCGTCAGCAGTGGTTGGCTTCAGCTCTGGTCCTGTGGGCTATTGATGAAATGCCAACAGAGGAGTTCCCAGTCTCTCCCGAAAAGTGGGGACCGTCTTGGGCCTCATGCCCATCGCGGGGTGAAGTTAATGACCCCATGGCCACTGGCGTGGAGTGTGACCAGGGGGAGGGGGCAGGCAGGGCTGGGGGGGCGGGCGGGGCGGGCCCCCGCAGGCCTTCTTATCTGACATCACTGCTGAGGGGCTGTTCCCTCGGTGGTCTCGGCTTTCTCGGGCTGCTGTGCTTCCTGGTGACTGTCACTCCGGAGGCGGGACTGCTCAGCCAGGCCTCAGGACGCCGCTCTGGGCTGTGGTTGAGGTCTCTCCTCCCGCACATGGTGGCAGACGGGTCTCACCGTGGGGGTCAGGGGTCACCTCGCCAGCCGGGGCTGGTCTGGCAACACGTGGAGGCCAGAGAACTGGGTCAGCCTCAGCCTCCAGTGCAGGAGAACCATGGCCACAGGCCTTGGTGGACACATCATCCCTCGGGATGGGACCTCTAGACAGCTGAGTTCAAACTCGTGGGGACAGGGACCAGGCTCCCCCAGGGATGACGACATGCAGCCCGCGGCCACGTGCCTGCCCCGGGGGTCCTGGTCGAGCGAGAAGCACTGCTGTCACCGCGTGTGTCCTGCGGGGGTCCCGCAGCTGGCGCCCTGTCGGCGCTGGGCTGAGTGACAGGTGTGGTCAGGCCAGGGAAGCCGGCGGGGGGCGGGGGGGGGCAAGCCCTTGGCTGCACCTCTTTTGCAGGCTGGTGGCGCTGTGGTCCTTGCAGAGCTCTGGGCCGCAGGCTGGGGCATCGTCTTCCAAGGCAGGTGGTTCCGGAGTGGCAGCGTGTTTTTTGTCATAGAGGGGAGGTCCCCATGAGCCCTGGACCATGGGAACCTTTGAAACTCACTGGGGGTGGGCCCCTGGGGTTCGTGGGGTATGTCTCCCCACCTCTGGCCCACTGGTCTTAAGCATCTCGGGCACGTGCTGCTTCCTGCTCACCAGCCGGGGAGGGACTGGCGTGGAGTGCGGTGACCCGGAGCCACTGCCATCTGGTTTGGCCATAGGAGAGGAGGGGCACCCCGTTTTCAAGAGCCTATAAAGGGGAGGGGGTGCCCCGTTTTTACAGGGCCTATAAAGGAGGGAAGCCCGTCTCCCAGAGGTGGGAGGGGCTGCTTCTGCTGAAGGGAGGAACGCGAGAGACTTGGTGAGGCCGCAGATTCTGCACCATTGAATCTTAGGGCTGTTTCCCGCAAGCTTGGCCCGTGTTTTCTAGAAAGAAGATCTCCTTTGGGCTGTTCTGGTTTCCTGCCTCCATCAGCTCTTAGTGACTGTCACTCCTGCCAGGGGCTGACTGGAGACCTTGCCTCAGCCTCCCTAGTCCGCCTGCTGCAGGGCTCTGTGTTTAGCTGCCCAGTGTTTTGGCTTTTTCAGTAAATTGCATCTGAAGGAAGGGCTCTGCTGCTTAAACAGAGGTTTGGGGGTTTCCGGACTGCAGGATGTCATAGCTTCTCCTGGGAGCTGGTCCCCCTTTCCTGCTGTCACTCGTGTGAACTGAGGCCCCGAGGCTGCCGGTGTGGTGCAGCACCTGGTGCCTTTGCGCTCGTGCTCCTTGGGGTCCAGGGAGGAGCCCTCACTCTGCCGTCCTGGGCAGATGCGGATCCCAGAGTCGTTGGTGCTTTGTGTCCCCGTGACTTCCGCACACTCACTCACACGCGGCCTACTCGGCTGGCCCTCCTGGGCAGCGGGTGCCTGGTCTGCGCTGCCTCATTTTCTCATGTTGATTTTCAAGTGTGAGTGGGTGTGAGACGATGCACAGCCTTCTCTGCCACCCTTGCTTGCTGATTCGGGACGTCTGCACTGGTCTCTTTGGTGTCTGTCCAGACCTGTGGGACCCATGTGAAGTCCCGGCCTGTCACCCAGGGCAGAGACCATCTGGACTTGCTGGCAGCAGCATCCTCTGTGACACAGTATCTTGCTTTCACTTCCGTTTTTCTGTGATCTGGTTTCTTATTTGACCTTTCCCAGCCCTTGAGCACGTTCCAAACTCAGTTCGCTTGTGGAAGGCGGCCGTGGAGCTGGAAGAGCCCGAAGATGCTAGAATCATGCTTAGCCGCGCCGTGGAGTGCTGCCCCACCAGCGTGGAGGTGAGTCCCCGCCCTGCAGAGGCCTGGGCCCGAGGTCAGTCTGCAGAAGGTGTCAGCTGGGCCTTGAGCTCACTGAGGTCCAGCGCCAGGCGGCACAGTGACCATATGCTCCTGCAGGAACCGCAGAGCAGAATCTAGCTCGGCCCCGACCCCATGGGAGCTCCGCGCGGAGCTCTCTGCTTCAGGGCCCGGCCTCCTAGTTCAGCTCGGAGTTTGCCAGTGGGACCTGGAGGGTGACAGAAAAGACTGGTATGTCTTTCTGCCGGCCCAGCGGGAGGTTGGCTGTGCCCCAGAGCTACTTGGATTTCTTTAGTTTTAAATTTTCTTGTTCACAGCGTTTTGTGAAGTGACTTTTAGTCTTGATTTCATGATGTCCAGTCTGTCTTTAATTATCCTAAGGGGTGTTGTGAAATTCTCCAAACAAAATTAATCTTAATTTATTTACATAAAAATAAATAGAGCCCATACACATTTTTGGTGATAAACTGTTGCATAATCAAAACCTGTGGTGTGAGAACTCCAGACAGCTGAACACCGTGTCCTTTCAGTTTGCGAAGGTGACAGTCACACCCTGCTCACCTTCTGTCCTAATGCCATGTACCTTTAACCAGTGTTTGGAACGCGGGGCTGAGAACCCGTCAACTATTCATGTTAACCACATCACTAAGTAAGTCAGAAGCATAACCAAACAGCTTTCAGATGAGGCAGAAAATGCCGCCGCACACGTTCCTGCACCCTGTTTAAAATGGTCCTTGAAAACTTGTACAGAGGATTTTGTGCAAGGGCTGTGGCCTGTGGAGGGTCCACCTGACCTGGCGGGTCTCTCCGTGCAGCTCTGGCTCGCCCTGGCCAGGCTAGAGACCTACGAAAATGCCCGCAAGGTCTTAAATAAGGCCCGGGAGAACATCCCTACGGACCGGCACATCTGGATCACGGCCGCCAAGCTGGAGGAGGCCAATGGGAACACGCAGATGGTGGAGAAGATCATCGACCGGGCCATCACCTCCCTGCGGGCCAACGGCGTGGAGATCAACCGCGAGCAGTGGATCCAGGTGAGGTTGGCAGGTGCCACGGTGTCCACTTTAAACACGGACGCCCTCCTGCTCGTCAGAGTCCCTTGGAGGGTGGGGACATCGGGGTGGCACCTGAGAGGCCCGTCCTCACGCTGGCAGGCACAGCAGGCACAGGGGTGGCTTCTCCTTATGTGATCACCTCGTGGCTGTTTATGGAGGTGCAAGCCTGAGTGCATCTAGGGGGAAACTTCAGTGTTCCGATGCTTGGAGATTTAAAGATTTTAAGTGTCCCGATTTAAAGGAGAGTGAGCCTTAGAGCTTCTGTCTCTCAGGTCCCCGTCTTTAACTTCTGTAGATCGTGGCCAGCGAGGTCTTTGAAAGCACTCTAACCCGCCGCCAGGCTACAGCTGCCCTCTCCTGCCTCGTCCTGCCCCTTTGCTTCACCCACCGCCCTCAGCCTCGGAAGGCGGCCCCAGCCCTGTGCCGCCTCCCTTCTCGCGCCCCTGCCGCCGCGGTGCTGCTTGCCCGCCTCCCAGTGGCTCCAGCTGGTGCACCGGAGCTGCTCCAGCATCACCTTCCTCCCGAGGAGGTGGCGATGGATCAGTACCTCTGTTCTCTTCCCTTCCTGTGTTTGGGCAATGTTTTAAAATCTCAGGTGCAAGGCCTCATGTGTATCTCTAAAATCGAACCATCTAGATTCAGCTCCTTTATTTATTTAGTGTTGTTTAACCATTTTTGACATTCTCGTTCCTTTGTGTGGATCCTGGTTTCCAGCTGGTGTCATCTTCCTTCTGCCTGATGGACTTTTTTGAACATTTCTTTCAGTGCAGGCCTGATGGTCAGTTCTTCCAGTTTTTAAATGTCTGGAAACAGTCTTTATTTCTTCCCTGCTTTTGAAAGATATTTCCTCTGGGTGTAGAATTCTAGGTTGACAGTTTTTTCTTTCAGTGTTTTAAAGACACTGTTCCTGCCTAGGTTGTTCCCAGCGAGACACCTGCTGTCATCTTTGCTCCTCTGTACGTACTTTTTTTTAAAATTAAATTAAAAATTTTTTTAATTTCTAAATTAAAAGATTTCTGTCTGCTTTTAAGATGTTTTTCTGTATCGTGGGTTTTGAGCAGGTTGGTTGTCATCTGGCTTGGTGGTTTCCACGTTTCTTGTGTGCAGAGTTCGTTCAGGATCTTGGATCTGTGGATTTATAGATTTTATCGGATTTGGAGAATTTGTGTCCCCTGTTTCTTCAACTCATTCTCTTTCAGGCACAATTACCTGCTCATTAGGCTACTTGAAGCTGTCTTCCAGCTCATGGTGATCTATTCATTTTTTAAGTTATTCTTTCTGTTTCATTGTTTAACAGTTTGTTATGCTATAATTAACTGTCCACAAAATTTACCCATTTAAAGTGGGTAATTCAGTGGGTTTTAATATAGTGGGTTATTTATCTTTTTATTGTTTATTATCTATTTTATCATTGAGTTGTAAGGATTTTGTGTATATATTTTGTATACAAGTCATTTGTCAGGTAATTGTATTGCTTGTAGCACAAATGTTTTTGATATAGTCCAATTTATTTATTTCTTTTGTTACTCATGCTTTAGGGATCATATCAAAGAAACCTTCCCTAACCTGAGGTTATGAAGATTACTCCTGTGTTTTTTAAGATTTTTATTTTTTAGTGCTTACATTTAGGTCTGTGACCCATTTGCCTTAAAAGAGTTGAACTTCACGCTTTTACAAGTGCGTGTCCCGTTGTCCCAGCGCCACTAGATCTTCCCCTGTTGAGTAGTCCTGGCCGTGCTGTGGAGAACCAGCTGGTCATAAATGTAAAGGTTTACTTCTGGAATCTCAGTCCTGCTCCGTCAGGCTGTATGTCTGGGTTTGTGCCAGCACCACACTGTGCTGCTTCCTGTGGCCTTGAAAGGAGGCGGCTTTGCTCTTCACAGATTGTTTCGGCTGTGCTTGGTTCTTTGTGTTTTCATATGAATTTTAGGGTCAACTTGTCAGATCCTACAAAACAGCCAGCTGGGCTTTGATAGAACAGATCACCTGGGTGGACTGTTGCCATCCTAACAGTAGTAACTCTTCCAGTCAGTGAACGTGGGGTGTCTTTCCAGTTATTTAGGGTTTTTTTTTTTTTTTTTGCGGTACGTGGGCCTCTCACTGTTGTGGCCTCTCCCGTTGCGGAGCACAGGCTCCGGACGCGCAGGCTCAGCGGCCATGGCCCACGGGCCCAGCCGCTCCGCGGCATGTGGGATCTTCCCGGACCGGGGCACGAACCCGCGTCCCCTGCATCGGCAGGCGGACCCTCAACCACTGCGCCACCAGGGAAGCCCCATTTATTTAGTTTTTTAAAAAATTTTTTGAGTAATGTTCTAGTGTACTAATATCACACTTATTTTATGTAATCTAAAGTACTTTTTTATTTTTGATGCTGTCATAAATAGAATTTTTTCTTGTTTTCATTTTTAGGTTGTCCGTTGTTAGTATGTAGTAATACAATTGATTTTGAAATATTGATCTTATGTCCTGTGACCTTGCTGAAATCATTTATCAAATTGCAATAGTTTCAGCAGCTTCTTTAGGATTTTTTATGTATGGGATTATACCGTCTGTAAATACAGTTTTACTTCCTCTTTTCCGGCACGGTGCCTTTTATTTCCCGTCTGCCTGCCCGGCTAGAAGAGCAGTGGTGAGGCCCCCACCTCTGGTCATGGAGCTGGGGGACGTCTAGTCTTTCCTGTGGGTGTGGTGTGAGCTCATACGCCCTCTGCTCTGGTCGGTTACAGAGATACTCTTTTTTTCTCTCAGTTTCGTCTTGGATAACTTCTGTTGCTTTGTCCTCAGGTTTCGCTAATCTTCTGTAACGTCTAATCTGCTGTTCATGTCATCGAGGACATTTTTCATCTTAGATCTTGGCAGTTTTCACTTCTAGGAATTTTGATCTTTTTAAAAACCTTCTATCACGTCTTTCATGTTGCCATATAACACTCGAACACGTGGACCGTGATTATCATAATAGTCTTAGTGCCCTTGTCTGCTCCTTCTAACACTGGGTCCCTTTGGGGTTGACTTTGGTAGACACTGAGTATCTTCTTCATGAACCGTCCTGCCCGGTTGCCTTGCATGCCTGATAGCGTTTGCTTTGCTGTGGGCGCTGTGCCTTTTCCCTTGTTGGGTGCCAGATGCTTTTGGGCCGCCATGAGCGTTCTGGGCTTCGATGTTTATTTTCTTATTGGAAACGTTCTGACCCCGTGGGTCTTGCCTCGACACTTGCTGGGTGTGGGGCAGTTTGGGACTCAGTCTCCTGTGGAGGTGACCTCTGGGTGTTGTGCTCAGTGCCATGTATCTCCTGGGGGTCTCCGCTCTGGCCAGTGGGAACAGGCGCTGTTCCTGGACCCAGCTGTGCTCCGAGGACCACTCCCACTGATCCTTTTGGATGGTTTTTTCAGCCCGCCCGTGCTGGGTTGTGCTCAGTGGAGAGCACGGGGGGCCCCTCTGTAGAGTGGGTACCCGGGGCTGTCTCCTTGTGTGGCTCTCCTCTCCCATACCTGGTGCTGCGTGCTCTGCCCTCCGTGCTCTTCTGGGGCGCTGAGCTCTGCCCCTTGGCTGTGGGTCAGCCTGTGCCCTCTCCTGAGCCTTTGCCCTTGGCTCTCCTCTGCCTGGGATGCCTTTCTGATGCTTATTACCATGCCCGAGGGGCTCAGGCGAGGGCTGCTGTGCTGTGCTCCTCTCACAGCCAGGGAAGCCAGGCTCGGCGTGTCCAGCCAGCCTGGAGTCTCTGGGTGATGGCATCGGCAGGGTGCTTCCTACTCCTTCAGCTGTTGCAGACAGCACTACAGAAGCGTCCTGGCGCATCCGTCGTTTTGAACGACTGGGAGTATGTTCCTTAAAAGGCGTTGCTGGGTCAGCCTGTGTGAGTTTTGTTTTGACAGGGAGCTTGAAGCTGCCCGCGGTAGAGGTCGTCGCTGTGTCCATCCTCAGCCGCACGCGTGTACCTCTGTCCCCACCTTTGCCCGCACACTTCGACGTCGTCGGTCTGACATGTGTAAACGCGCGTCCCTCTCTGCATTGCTAGTCCTTCCCACCGGCTGTGCAGGAGGCTTCAGTGGCACTCGGTGTCTCGTCTCTGGAACCACGACGGTCTTCTCTCTGCCTGTCCTGAGAGCTGCTGTCCTGAAGTCCAGTGCTTTTCTGCTGGTCAGCCCGGGCCCCCTGCCTGCCGGAACGCCTGGTGGCTGGTCCCTCCCCAGGTTTCTGTCTCACCTTCCGTGTGCCGGGCTCCTTCCCCCAGTCAGGTCTGCCTCTTTGGGTTAGAGTGGCTCTTCCTTTTGTCCATTTCAAATCTGGATCCCAGGCCGACAGTACGAGTGTGAGTGACCTTATCTTTTACCCCCAAGTGCTTTGGAACTGTCTTTGCATAGCAACCCCTTATGGCCACTGAGTTGCCTACTCTAGTACTTTGTACACAGTAGGTGCTTATGCAATGTCTGTTAAGTGGGTAGGTCAGGGATTTGTGGAGTACTCACCTGCTGGATGTCAGGGAAGGGTGAGCACAGTCAGCGGGCAGTGGCAGGGCCACGAGGGCGTCAGAACCCTTGGAGCTCACCACCTGCAGCCTGCTCCGTCCGGGCACTGCGTCCACATGTCAGGCTTCTGCAGCTCTGGGTGGCAAGTTCAGTTCTGTGTCCCTCTTTCAGGATGCCGAGGAGTGTGACAAGGCTGGGAGTGTGGCCACCTGCCAGGCGGTCATGCGTGCCGTGATCGGGATTGGCATTGAGGAGGAAGACCGGAAGCACACGTGGATGGAAGATGCTGACAGCGTGAGTGTGGCCGCGTGGGCCTGGAGTCTGTGTTTGTGGGGAGCTGCTCTGCTTTGGGAATCTTTCTGATCTGCTGGGTTTTATCTTATTTTATTTATTTATTTACTTAATTCATTTTTGGCTGCGTTGGGTCTTCGTTGTTGCATGCAGGCTGTCTCTAGTTGCAGCGAGTGGGGGCTGCTCTTTGTTGGGGTGTGCGGGCTTCTCATTGCAGTGGCTTCTCTTGTTGTGGAGCACAGGCTCAGTAATTGTGGCTCGCGGGCTCTATAGAGTGCAGGCTCAGTAGTTGTGTCGCGCGGGCTCTAGAGCGCAGGCTCAGTAGTTGTGGCACGTGGGCTTAGTTGCTCCACGGTCCACGGGATCTTCCTGTGCCAGGGCTCGAACACGTGTCCCCTGCATTGGCAGGCGGATTCTTAATCACTGTGCCACCAGGGAAGTCCCTGATTTTTAAACGTAAGTTGCAACTGTAAGGAGTACAGTTTTCTGTTAGTCTGCTGCAGAGCTAGAATTTGAGCGCTTGCTAAGCTGGACCTGGAATCCATCTCCCAAACCTTCCCAGCTGTTCACCCCTGACCTCTGGACCGTCCCTACCTCTGGTCTTTGCTGTAACCTGCGCTTCAGAAAACATTTGCACATGAAGCTCTTGTCCCCTCTGAAATGATTTCCTTGGAGTGGTGTTCCAGAGAAGAGATGATGAGTTCAAGATCAATAAAAACATTTGAAGCTTTTAATACCTTAAATGTGGCCCTCTCTTTTTAATAGCCTCTTCCCCGCCCCCCCCCCCGCCCGCTGTGTTGGATCTTCGTTGCTGCGCACGGGCTTTTCTCTGGTTGCGGTGAGCGGGGCTACTCTTCGTTGCGGTGCGCGGGCTTCTCACTGCAGTGGCCTCTCGTTGCGGAGCACGGGCTCAGTAGTTGTGGCACATGGGTTCAGTAGTTGTGGCTCGCAGGCTCAGTAGTTGTGGCGCACGGGCTTAGTTGCTCCGCGGCATGCGGGATCTTCCCAGACCAGGGCTCAAACCCGTGTCCACTGCATTGGCAGGCGGATTCTTAACCACCGCGCCACCAGGGAAGCCCAATAGCCTTTGATTTAAAAATAACTTTAGACTTACAGAAAAGTTGCAAAACTGTAAGAGGAATTCTTGTACACCCTACACTTAGATGCCCCCAGATTTACCCATCTCACCACGTTTGCTTTTGTGTTCTCCACTCGTGCCCACACTTGCACACACATGCCCCTTATTTTCCCTGAACTGTTCGAGAGTACATTGCACGTGTGGTGGCCCTTTCCCTCTAAACGTTTCAGTGTGTGTTTCTTTAAAAGGGGACCTTCTCTTACGCAACCACAGCATAGCTGTCAAGCTCAGGAGATCAGTGCTGATGTAGGACTACGATGTAATCTGAGGCCTTACTCACATTTCACCAGCTGGCTCCCTGAGTGCCTTTTGGCAAAAGGAAAAACCCAACTGTGTTCTGGTTGAGGAGCTGCCCAGGGTCATATCCACAGGTCTCCGTGGCCCCGAGAGTTCGGGGGAGGGCTTTGGTCTGTCGTTTTTCATGAGTGTGACTTTTCTGAGGGTACAGGCCCCTTGGTTTGGTGTCCATGCTGTGTCCTCGCGGCCGGGCTCTGATCTTCGTAGGAGTCTGTCCTTCTGGGTCGGTGGGGGCACATCCTCTGAGCAGCTCAGGCGGTGCCCGCCAGGCCCCTCCCCTGGAAGGCTGCTGTGGCCCTTTGTAACTAGTGAGTATTTCGTGGGAAGACGCTGAGACTGTGTAAACATGCCGTTGCTCCCCAAACTTCGACCTACGAGCTTGCGGGTCCATTAGGATGGTCTTGGCTCCTGTCGGTTATTACTGGGGGATCTGTCAGGTGCTGGCTTTCTAGACACCGTGGCTTCTGCGTTTGACAAGAGTTGATCAGCTGGACTCCTGCAGGGCAGAGCTTTTCTTTCTCCCTTGTTCGTGTGGGCACTCTCCTGCCCCCTCCAGTCCCTGGATGCAGGCCGTGGCCGCTGTCTGCATGGAACTCGCGCGGTGTCACACGTGTGACCCGGGTGCCTCGTGAGCAGTAGAGTCTCCAGTGCCAACCATCGTGGCCTCAAGGCTTTTTGTTACATGACGTTGCAGACAGGGAAGTGTGAGGAATGACCTCGCAGGCGCCACGGCCTCTGCCGTGGGAAGAGCCCAGCTCCCTCTGGGTGTCGGGCCCTTTTAGTTCTGAGTGTGGACTTGAACTCTGTGCTTCCCCCTGCTTTCCTCATCACCCTTGAGAACACGGGGGCCTCGGCGGGCATCACCCTGCAGACAGATGACAGACTGGGAGCAGTAACTCTGGAGCCCTTTCAGACCTCCTTCCGCTTCTCTGTCGTCTCTTCACGTGGGCTGGAGCAGGCAGCTGTCCTCGGGCGCTTTGTGAGCTGCGGGAGGAGCGGAAGCCCTTGTGCCCACGAGCGTGGGGCTCTCCAGGGCTCACCCCCCGAGATAGGCTGGCCTGCCCAGCCCCCAGGCCCTGAGCGACTGTCGTGTGGTCCCATGGGGCCACGGAAGCCCCAGAGTCTTTGTAACTGGCCTACAGGGCTCGGGTCAGGAGTCACAGAGTGGGTACCCGTTCTGGGTCGGTGCTGAGCCGCCCTGTTCATGGCCCTCTTTCTGCCCTAGTGTGTAGCCCACAGCGCCCTGGAGTGTGCCCGAGCCATCTACGCCTACGCCCTGCAGGTCTTCCCCAGCAAGAAGAGTGTGTGGCTGCGGGCCGCGTACTTTGAGAAGAACCACGGCACCAGGTACGTGGCAGGCCCGCCGCCCCGCGCCGGCTTTAGGCCTCTCGTCCCCGCGGGTGGGCCAGGGCCTTGTTCGAGGTCCAGCCCCTGCGGCGAGGGGCGGAAGCTCTTGGGCTTTTCAGCCAGGCTGTCTTTCAGGCACCTTCTGTGCTAGCGTTGCTGCTGTCGTATAGTGCCAAGGCACTGAGGGGCCCGTCTGCCCAAGTGCCTGCAGCTGAGCCAGGGGCACTGGTGGTTTGAGGGGTCCCTGGGGCAGGGCTGGAGCCCGAAGTCCCACGTCTGTGGGGCTCTGGCTTCGGCAGCGTGGGCGGTGCGGCATCTGGGCCCCGGCAGGCCTGTTTTTCATTTCAGCTGCGTTTGGGTTTGGGCTGCTTTTTGTGCTCCGAGGAGGTCCTTGACAGTTTTCTTTAATTGTCCTCTTTAATTGAAAAAACGTTTCGTGTCTGCCTTATTGGCTGTAACTTCTGATTAAATTAGATGTTGCAACGTCTGCAGTTAGGTGGGCAGCCTCTGCCTGGGTCCTCTGCTGCGTCCTCTCTGCGCGGGCCTCCTGGTCCCACCTGGGCTGCAGCTGGGAGCACGGAGCCCCTGTTGCTTTTCTTTCGTCTCATTGGTCAGTCTCGGGCTTTGCTGCTGAAGTTCCCGGTCCCACCGGCTGCTGTGTGTTTTGCAGTTAACTCCTCTGGGGACATTTTGAAATGACCCGGCCGGTTCCCCTGTACAAGTTCACCCGGACAGTCCTGTCTAGAGCAGGGCTGCTCCCGGGGGTCTTGGTCCCTGGGTTCAGGGGCAGTTCCCCTCCCCTGGCTCTGGTGTCCTTGGCCGGGTGAGGGGGCCAAGTGCTTCAGACCTGGGGGTGTTGGTTCCGGTGTCGAGCTTCATGCCACGCAGACGATTCTGTGCGCTCCCTCGGTCTTACTGCTGAGCCCTGGGGAGGTCGTCTGTGCCGGGGGTATTACAGGGGTGGTGGGCTGTGCAGGGGTTGGGGACTTCACACCTGAAACCCAGGCTTCTTGCTTGATGGTGACCTAAAATAACTTGCTTCCAATAAGACGGTTTCTCTGGATGCCGGAGAGTAGACTCGGGTCGTAATCTTTATCGGCGGATCTGTGGTTAGAGATGAAAAGGCCCCCGGCCCCCAGACCGCAAGGTTATCGCGCCTCCAGGACACACGGCTGTAAAAGGCCCTCTTGAGAGGCTCCACCAGGCTCTGCTGTGTGAACAATGCTTTGCTTTGTGGCACCCTCCTCCGTAGCTGACTTTCGAGCCTTTATGGAGAGAAAAGATTTCCCCACTCGCTCCCCATCGTAAAAGTCTGGTAAATCATTGACAGCGTGCAACTTTGAAGCGCTAACTGTCTTTTCAGTGCCCGCGGCTTGGCTGAGAGCGACCTGCATTCTCTGGTGGTGACCAGCCCCTGTCTTTCAGGGAGTCCCTGGAGGCCCTGCTGCAGCGGGCCGTGGCCCACTGTCCCAAAGCAGAGGTGCTGTGGCTCATGGGCGCCAAGTCCAAGTGGCTGGCCGGGGACGTGCCCGCCGCGAGGAGCATCCTGGCTCTGGCCTTCCAGGTGGGTGAGGGGTGGGCCTTGGCCCGAGGGCTCCAGGGTCCCGTGCCCTCCTCAAGCCCCGCCCCCTCGTCGACAGGAGCTGACCCTAGAGGGGCCGAGCATGGTCAGGCCGCGTGGGACTTGGGCTGCTCTGTGGGCAGTGGGGCCCTGAGGGGCCCTGAGAGGAGGAAAAATGGCCCAGACGATGGACACCTACCTCTCATTTGCCGCCACTCAGTCTGACCTCGGGCTAAGTGTTCCACAACACAGACTCAGGGAGACGGGAGGGACAGGGCAGCAGCCGGAGCACCATGTCCCCACACGAGGGCACGGCGACAGCCACTTTCCTACGTGAACATTAGGGTGTCCAGTCCCCGCCCGAGGAAGGCCTGTGCCCCGTGCCGGAGCATAGGTGCTTGCACTGGGGTCCCACGTGGGCCACGTGGCGCTGCCCAGGCCCGTCGGCGGGTGGAGTTGAGGTCAGACGGCCGCGCCTGGCCGGGCTCACTGTGGCTGATGCCGTGAGCTGTGCATTTCTCTTGCCCTTTTTTAGTGTTTTGTTTTTTTTTTCTTTTTCTTTTTTGGCTGCGCCACATGGCATGTGGGATCTTAGTTTCCTGACCAGGGAGCGAACCCGCATCCCCTGCGTTGGAAGCGCAGAGTCTTAACCACTGGACCACCAGGGCAGTCCCCGTGCATTTTTCTTAGGACCTGATATTTATTGTCACGTGTAACATCCTAATACTTTATGACAACAGGGGTGTTAGTCAGTGGTTTGCAGCATGCTTTTTTATAAACTAGAGCGTCTACGTCACTGTGTTGTCACCCAGGCTGGCATAATAAAGTCTGTCCTTCCCTGAGTAAACACGTGCAGGGGCCGGGCTTGGGTCTCCCTTCTGCTCTCAGCTGTCGTCTGGGTGCCCAGTGTGGAGGACACTCCTCATGTCACAGTGGTCCCGGCGCTCTCCCGCCACTGCCTGGGCAGTGCTGCCTGTCCCTGCCCCTCTTCTCCTTAGCTGCCACCGGTGTGTGTGGGGGGGGGGCTTCTCAGGTTGGGGACGTGGTCAGGCTGAGTGTGGCCAGCAGCTAGCTGTGCTTTCAGGAGGCTGGAGGGCACCACCCACGTGTCTGCTGGACTCTGGGTTGTACGTGACCCAGTCCTGACCCCGGAGCCCTCTCCGCGCCGTCCATGATGTCCCGGGCATCCTTCCATCCTATCCACGTTGACACACTGGGACGGCCAGTTCCTCATTGCTAGGCTTGGGAAAGAGCAGGGTTGGGTGGGCGGATCCACGCGGGTGGGACGTGAGCGACGGCGTCAGCAGGCAGAGGGTGGCGGTTGGCACCACGGCCCCAGTGCCATGGAGGCTGCACGTCTGTGGCAGTGAGACAGGCTGGCCTGTTTGTGAGGAAGTCGGTGTCCTGGGGCTGGACTCTGCTCCGTTCCCCGTTAGCCCAGGACATGCCTGGATTAGACGTCCTGCTGCAGAGTGAGGCCCGGTCTGGCTCCCAGGCGGGCTGCCTTTGATTAGGGTACCCTCGCCCTGCTCGCTGCTGATGCTGCGTGCTTGGCCCGCAGGCTAACCCCAACAGCGAGGAGATCTGGCTGGCGGCTGTGAAGCTGGAGTCCGAGAACAACGAGTACGAGCGGGCCCGCAGGCTGCTGGCCAAGGCCCGGAGCAGCGCGCCCACCGCCCGGGTAAGCAGAGCCGTCCCGCCCGCCACGCACCCTGCCTGAGGCCACAGTACTCGGAGCTCATTTGTTCACTCTTGGCTTTAAAACGCAGTCATGTGTGTAGCCCTAGCTTGTCCCAAAAGATACGAGACAGCGTTCGGGGCGAGCTCTCGGTCAGGCGAGCGCCAGGAAGGTGCTGGCCCAGCCCAGGCCCAGCACCAGAGCCGGGCTGAGGCCATCTGACCCCTCAGGTGTTCATGAAGTCTGTGAAGCTGGAGTGGGTGCTGGGGAACATCGCGGCTGCGCAGGAGCTGTGCGAGGAGGCCCTGAAGCACTATGAGGACTTCCCCAAGCTCTGGATGATGAAGGGCCAGGTCGAGGAGCAGGAGGAGCTTGTGGACAAGGCCCGGGAGGCCTACAGCCAGGGGGTGAGCCGGGTGCCCTCTCCCCGGGCGGGCGCCGGGCTCGGAGGGGCTGTGGGCTCAGGGCAGGCCCATCCCCTAACCCGGTCCCGGCGTCTGCCCCCCACCAAGCCGTGCACGCTGCACTCAGCGGAGTACGGTTTACGGCCCACGTAAGGCACAAGCTGCTGTGTTGACACCCACAGCGTGCTCATGAACACACACCCCGTGCACGTGTGCACAGTTCAGCCGTGCGTGTAGACACACGCCTGGGCGTGAAGCGGCTGGGTCTCTGGGGGCAAAGGTGGCCCTCACTCCCGGCTCAAGGAGCCACCACGGCTGTTACAGCCCCCCAGATGCCAGCTGAGCCCTCTCTCACTTGTGTCTGTGGCTGCAGTTGAAGAAATGTCCCCACTCCACACCCCTGTGGCTTTTGCTCTCCCGGCTGGAGGAGAAGGTTGGGCAGCTGACCCGAGCTCGGGCCATTCTGGAGAAGTCTCGCCTGAAGAACCCGAAGAACCCCGGCCTGTGGTGAGTCCCTGCGCCGCCCGCCATGAGCCAGCCTCGCTCACACGCTCAGGCCGAGGGCTTGGTGCAGCATTTCCAGCTCAGGCTCTGTGGGAAGGTGCCAGCCGTGAGGAGTCCTGTCTCAGCCGTGGGAGGGTTCAGACGGGCCTGAAGGTAGTTTGACACAGTGTAGCTTGTGTTCAGATTAAGGGTTCCCCAGGAGAGCCAGGGCATCGGCAGTGGATGACGCCGAGAGAGTGGACTCTACAGAAGAGGTGATACCTGGGAAGGGCCTTGAGGGATGAATAGGAGTTTGCCGGGTGAAGAATGTGCACAGGAGGCTGTGCACACAGAGATGCAGCGTGCGCCTTCAGGGCGTCAGCTCAATGAGGTGCCCCAGCAGCCGTCAGCAGGCCTGTCTGTCTTCATCCTGGCCGTCTTCATTCGCACCTCGATGACATCAGAACCCCAGGTGTCGCCTACTGCGGCGGCTTGAGGGTGCGGGTCACCAGCATCTCCCTCCTCTGGTAGATGAGCCGCTGGGCAGAGTAGGGAAATCCAGCCCCTGCAGCTCCCCAGGACCTTCCGCGTGTCATCGGGCTGCCAGTGGACGGCACTCGACCCCCGCCTCGGGCCTCTCTCTGCAGGCTGGAGTCTGTGCGGCTGGAGTACCGCGCGGGGCTGAAGAACATCGCCAGCACGCTCATGGCCAAGGCGCTGCAGGAGTGCCCCAACTCCGGTGAGCACCCCGCTCCCAGGCTGCAGACAGGGGCATCAGGTTCAGACAGGCAAAACTACATCTGTTACGCTCGGCCATTTAGACGGCTGAACGCAAGCCTCAGCGTGAGGAGTTTGACCTCGTGTTCTGAGGGGCTACCTTTTTTTTTATATATATAATTTAGTTTTTAACTATTTCATCTCAAGTCTGTAAGTTAGTGCACGTGCAGTATAAACGAATTTGGAGCAGAAAAGGGGACATGAAAGTCACCTGTAAGCCCAGTACTTGGAAATCATTGCTTTTAGCTCGTTTGTATTTTTACAACTTGTATTATTGCACAAAATCAAAGTCATACTGTGCGTTTGGTTTTGTGCCTTTTTTTTTTTGGCTGTGTTGGGTCTTCGTTGCCGCACGTGGGCTTCCTCTAGTTGCGGCGAGCGGGAGCTACTCTTCCTTGTGGTGCGCGGGCTTCTCATCACGGTGGCATCACTTGTTGCGGAGCACGGGCTCTAGGTGCGCGGGCTTCAGTGGTTGTGGCTCTTGGGCTCTAGAGTGCAGGCTCAGTAGTTGTGTCACCCGGGCTTAGTTGCTCTGCAGCATGTGGGATCTTCCTGGACCGGGGCTCAAACCCGTGTCCCCTGCATTGGCAGGTGGGTTCTTAACCACTGCGCCACCAGGCAGGGAAACCCCGTGCCTTTTTTTATTTTATTTTTTTTTTAAGAATCAATCCCTTCTGTCTCTAAGGTATTTTATTCAATATCTCTCCTAAAGTTTCTGTTACGTGTGTAATTTTTTTTTTTTTTTTTTTGCGGTACGCGGGCCTCTCACCGTTGTGGCCTCTCCCGTTGCGGAGCACAGGCTCCGGACGCGCAGGCTCAGCGGCCATGGCTCACGGGCCCAGCCGCTCCGCGGCATGTGGGATCTTCCCGGACCGGGGCACGAACCCGTGTCCCCTGCATCGGCAGGCAGACTCTCAACCACTGCGCCACCAGGGAAGCCCCCCGTGCCTTTCTTTAAAGCTGAAAATTTTGTGAGAATTTTTCATTATTGAATTCTTAAGAACGCACAGTTTTTAGTGGCATCGTAGAATTACCTGCGTGTATGTCAGAAATACACCACTCACTGGGGGTCAGTTTGCAGGCTGCTATCAATCCCAGGTCGTCTTTCTGCCTGAATCTTTAGTAGCACTTTTGGTTATTTTGTTACAATAAATTCTCAGCTGTGAAGTCACTGAGGCCCTGGGAGTGAACCCTTGGAAGTTGTTGGGACTTCCAGCCTAGCCGCCCCCAGGATGTTGTCCCATCCGTGCCAGTGGGGCCCTGTGGCTCCAGGTGGGCAGTGGGGCAGGCAGCACAGGCGGCCTCTGCTCTGCTGCCCAAGCAGACGTGAGCGGCCATGCGGGAGGTGCAGCTGTGGACACCCTCAGTCTTCGAAGGCTGCCCTTGGGCAGCCTGTGTGTGGACGGGCACATCTGAAAGCTGAGGCAGACGTCTGTGTGTCTGGATTTCAGGGGTCCTGTGGTCTGAAGCCGTCTTCCTGGAGGCGAGGCCCCAGCGAAAGACCAAGAGCGTGGATGCCCTGAAGAGGTGTGAGCACGACCCCCACGTGCTCCTGGCTGTGGCCAAGTAAGTAGGTGTCCTCGTGGCGGTGCTGAGCCCCTCACTCGTCCCTGGAGCAGGGCGGGCTCCCCTGGTCCACGGCCTCCACAGCTCCATGTCCGAGCGCATCTCTGGGCAGAGGCCCCCTGGACATGGGCTACCTGGATGGCCTGGGTCGTCCTGGACCCCGACCCTCTGTCCTGGTTCTTTCCTGTGGCTCTGCTCTCTCTGTCTCCACTACTCTTCAGTTTATCCCTACACGGGCCTTGGGTTGCAGGACAGACAGGCCTGCTGACGCTGGGCCACACGGAATTTAGGTTACAAGCGAACCTTCTTTGGTTCAGAGGGCTGTAAGCAAGACAGTTGTTTCCATTGCGTTAGGGCCAGAAAGCAGACCCTTTGACCTGTGTGAGCCCGGGAACAATCCAGGGCCCGTTGGTCAGGCCGTCAGTGTGCCTGGGGGTGTGGAGGCCGCCTCCCAGCCTCAAGGGCAAGAGGAGGTGAGCAGTCGACCTCCCGCTGCAAGGTCCTGCAGGGTGCTGGGTCCCGGGCTCCCTGGGGAGGCGTGGAGGGCCTTCAGAACCTCCTGGCCCCGCAGGGTCTCTGCTCCCTTCTAGAAGGAGGACGATGGACGGCCTGAGAGGAGCAGCCTGAGTACCCGGCCGGGGTTGGCTGTGGCCAGGCTAGGAGGGCTCTTTGGGCTCTCCCCTGGGCCAGGGGGTGTGTGGGGCCCAGGAGTTCCTGTGCGCTGTTGCTGCCCCGGCAGGAGCCTGGCCCACCTGCTTGCTCAGCTCCTGCCAGCACCTCCTCCGTGGGGCCGAGGGCACTGCGCGCGGGGCTTCCCTCGGGCCCCTGGGGCGCAGCCTGGGCCCCGGCCACCTGGGAGGCTCCCGCCCTTCCGCCTTCGACTCCACTCCGATAGGGCTGCCATAAAACCTCATAAAAGGCTTTGTAAGGTAAACAGGTCCCTCCTTGCTGTTCCCAGGCGGGTGCTCTGTGTGCTGCTATCTGAGTTTGTGCTCTTTAAATCACAGTTTATCTAACATTAGCAATTAAGGATACCACAAGGCTTAAAAAACAATCAAGCTATCCGAGCATGACATTATTCCATTTTGTAGCTGAGAGCAGCCCGAACAGCTGCCTGGAGGGTGCGTGGTGCACGTCTGCTCGGGTGCTTCTGGCTGCGGAGCTGGGTGGAGGATGGAAGCCACCCGGAGGCCCCGGTGGGCAGCTGTCAGAGTGCCCACCGCGCCTCCCCGCTGGCCTGCCCTCCCCTCGCTGGCATGTCGGCAAGGCTCCCTGGGCCCCTGACTTGGTTTCTGACGCTGTGGATCCTCTCCTGGGCCTAGTTTCCAGGTTGCTGTGTCTGCTGGTGTAGGCCAGGTTCTCAGTGTTGGCTTGGGTTCCTGCTGGAGCTGCCTGGTAGGGCAGAACGTTCCAGAAGGTGAATATGGAGGAGCAGGCAGAAACTTCAGTTCACTTTCCCTAATCAGAGCCTTGATTTAATTTCTGTCAGGTTTATTACTTTCATCTCCCTGTATTTTACTCAAAGGAAAATAATTTAAGGGAGTTTGAAGTTCTTGCTCTGTGGGTGGTTTTTTAAGAAATGCTTTGGTTAGACACTTGAAGGAGGGTTTCAGGTTAGTCACCTGCAGTGGTTTCCGGGTGATCAGGACTGATTCCTCGGCACCCCTGTGGGAAGCCCAAGCTCTCCAGGGAGAGGACAAGACCAGCAGTGCCTGAGCCAGGCTCTGTGCCACTGTGGCTGCCTGTGGCAGGTCACTAGACTGACCGGGCTCATGGTCCAGCGCACCCGGGAGCGGGCTGTGGCCCGAGGAGGCCAGGGCCAGCCCCAGAGTGCCCCCCAGCGCCGTCCCCTGGCCGTCGCTCACTCACTCGGTCCCGCCCTGCTGCTTCCCCCCAGGCTGTTCTGGAGCGAGCGGAAGATCACCAAGGCCCGGGAGTGGTTCCACCGCACCGTGAAGATCGACTCGGACCTGGGGGATGCCTGGGCCTTCTTCTACAAGTTCGAGCTGCAGCACGGCACAGAGGTGAGGCACCTGCCGCCCGCTGCCCCCGCCCTACCTGTCCCGCAGCGCTGACGGCTGATTCAGCTTCCACGCGGCTTTCTGGCTACAGCCTTGGAGCCTCTCAGCCTGAGGTTTAGATGTTTGGGGCATCTTTTAATGAGTTGGTTGTGATGGGGGCTCGGGCCATGGCACAAATGGGGCTGGAGCTGGAGGCCTGGGAGTCGTCCTTGTGCCTCGGGGGACCTGTCCTCCTATGCAGGAGCCCTCCCGGAGCCCAGTCCCGTTGGGTCCCCACAGGATGTGGAAGCCAGGCTTGGGGGAGCTGGTTGGCTCCCAGTTGGGGGGCGGGTGCGGGCACTGGTGTGAGGCCTGGTGGAATGTGGCGGGCCTGCTCCCGGGGAGCGGGGCTGGGGGCGGCGGAGGAGTGGGGGCGCCTCACGTGCCCGCGGTCCCCACCCAGGAGCAGCGGGAGGAAGTGAAAAGGCGCTGCGAGAACGCCGAGCCCCGGCACGGGGAGCTGTGGTGCGCCACGTCCAAGGACATCGCCAACTGGCAGCGGAAGATCGGGGAGATCCTGGTGCTGGTGGCGGCCCGCATCAAGAACACCTTCTGACTGTTCCGGCCCTGCTGGCTGGGGGCGGGGCGGGGGTCGTGAGAGCTGTCTGTCCTGTCTTTGATTAAAGGCTTTCTAGTAGTCGTGGGGTTTGTGGCCGGCGGGTGTTCTCCGAGCCCTCCCCTCGCATGCTTTGGCCGCCCCGGTCTGCCCCGCGCTGGACGGGGCTCACTTTCCAGGGGGCCTCGTGAGCTCGTGCCCACAGAGGAGACGCCAGGGGAGCGGTGAGGCTCTCCAGGGCTTTATGGAGATGGTGGCAGGACCTCATGTCCTGGGTAAAAGCCCCGCGTGGGGACAGCCGGGGTCTGGCTGGCCTGGCGACTCCAGTGCCCCTGCTGGTGCACGCGCTCTCCCGCCCCGGGGTGCTCTGCGGCCCCCACCAGCCCGCAGCGGCAGGCTGCGTGTGCCCCTGGGTAGGCAGGCTGCGTGTGCCCCTGGGTAGGTGACTTTCCTGCGTGCGGACGGGCCTGGCCCCTGAGGTGCTGCCCCCAGCGTGTGAGAGGCTCGCTCCCATTGGCAGGTGAATTCACTTTTGCTAATTTGGCGTCAGCAATTTTATGCTAAAGCACTTGTAACTGTCCTCTCTTTAGACTGCAAATGCATTCATTACTTGGGAGACTTGAGTGTGTTTTCACCATGTGAGGATGAAAGACTTCCTCGGGCTCTGGATCCCTGCGTCTGTGTCCAGTTGGAAACTAGCTAGTTCTCTTGGAAGGGGGTGCGTTGGCCACGGCTGGAGACATCTGGCCGGAGGTCAGGGTCGGTCCAGAGGCCATGGGCCGGGCGAAGAGATGCGGATCGTCACGTGTGGTGACGAGAAGGGCGGCTGGCGGTTACTCCCACACATTCTTTTGTAAGAAACGATCCCAGAGGGGCTCCTCGGTGCTCGTTCTGCGGGTCAGTCACTGACCCGTGGCTTAGCCCTCTGGCAGCAGCCGAGGTTGGGGAGCATGCCCTTCTCGTCAGCACCAAGGGCATGGGCATCTGCCTGCAGAGCACGGGCCCAGCCGGGTCCACCTCCGTCGCTCTGGGAGCCACAAGGTCGTGGCCAGCCCTGGGCGGGATCGGACCATCCCTGTGTGGGGTCAGGAACTGCTGGTGCCAGGGTGGGCGCCCGGGGCAGGCCCCGCTCACGGATGGTCTGTGGCTCTGGAAATCCTTCCTCTCCTTACCCGAGGTCAGCCAGTCCCAGAGGGCCATGCCGGAGGTTCCTGGGTGTTGTCACTGACCTCAGGAGTTTCCTGTGATCCCTTTTGGAGGAGGTCCTGCCCATTGCACTGGAAAGTGAGTCCTGAAGTTTTTAGGAGCTTGAAAGCCAGCCTGTCCCTGTACAGATGTGGAAACTGAGGCCCAGGAAGGGGCAGTGACTTGGCTGCAGCCACAGGGCAGCTGGCAGCCCTCAGTTGCTTGTGGCTTCTCCCGGACACTTTCTCTGATCTCAGGTCAGGTGAGGCCTCCCACAGGGCCCTTGGAACGTTCCAGAGCATCTGATTGGCCACATGCAAATGTCTCCTCGTTTGCCTGGGGATTGTTTTCTCAATGCCTCGAGGTGGTGGTGAAACTACTTTTCTCCCTGGGGAAAACATCTCTTAGCTTTTCTTCCACTGACGTTTTTCAGTTCCAGCTCAAGGCTAGCTGAGTTCCTAGGCTTGGGCAGGGCTGGGCAGCCCCAGCACACTGCCCGGCAGGGTGCTGTGGCCCGGCTCCCTGCAAGCCTGGTTGGTGAGTGGCCGTGAGCTCCCCCGGCAAAAGACCCCCCTCAGCCCAGGACGGGCGAGCAGTGGGAAGCACCTCTCCCCTGAGTGCTGGGCCAGCGGGGAGCCGGGAAGTCCCCTGCCTGGGACCTGCTGGGGCAGGACCCCCCGGACGTCAGGGTGGGGGAGCTGCGGGGGGGGGGGGTTACGTCCTGCTCACCTGGCCCTGCTGGTGGCCAAGTTCCTGGCAGAGGGAGCACCTGCTGACCACCGAGGAAGGCCCTGGAGAAGGGCGACCCCGCTTCTCCTGGCTCCCCTTCCCCAGCAGCCGGGCCCTACCCTGCTCTCTGCCCACCGAGCGCCCTGGCCCCTCCTCGGCAGAGAAGATCTCCCAGGTCCGGCTTAATCCAAGATCCACTGGGTGGGAAGACAGCCCGGTGGGGCTGGGCTCCAGGGTCAGGTTAATTGAAGAAGTGATTGGATAGCGGTGGGGAGAGGGAGGGGGCAGGGCTGGGATCCTGGGGCCTCCCTCCTCCCTCCCCCCTTTGCTCAGAGGAGCCAACTTCAAAAGCCTCGGCTGCCTGCCGTCCAGGGAAGCCTTGTTGGCCGGGTTTGGAGCGGACCTGGAGTGGCAGCGGCGCTCCCCACCTGAGGACCCCAGGATCATGTCTCAGGCCCACTGGCGGGAGTGAGGAAGGGCCTGAGCCTGAGAAGCCCATGGTGAGCAGCTGTGGGCTGCTGGGGAGGGGGCTGACTTCGGCTGGGCAGGGAGCGTGCACAGCCCAGGAGAGGCTGCTGTCCCGCCGTGTCCCCACCGGGAAACTCCCCTTGGTTCCCGTCACCGCAGCCTGGCCCTGGGTGCTCCTGACGGGCCTTCCCGGCAGCTGCAGCGGCGGGGGGAGGGAGTCTCCCTCCTGGAGCTGGGGCCACCCTGTCCTCATGGGTTGGACTGGCCTGAGCCTCGGGCCCTGGTCAGGGGCAGACAGGCCTTCCCGGGACACCCTGGGCAACCAACCTACCCCACTTGGACGTCCCTCCAGCACCAACGGCTCTTGTGCTCACTATGATCTCTGATCCTCAGCAGGCAGAGGGGGCGACTGAGCTGGCCATCATGCCAAGCCTGTCTAGGGAGGGGGTGGGCTTCGAGAAGGGCCCACAGCTAATTGCATTTGGTCCTCCGGCCAACGCTGCCGGGTGCCTCAGGCAGGGAGCCCCCACGGACTCCAGGTCCGGCCCTGCGTGGTCAGGCTCTCCTGCCAGGCTGGGAAGCAGAGTCGAGTCCTGTGTCTCGAGTCCCAAGTCTCGCTGGGTTCACATGATTGATTTTCCAGTGCTGTGTGACTCCAGCCCGGGGGCTGGGAGCCTGCAGACAAGCTGCTCTCTCTGTCTGATATTCGGGCTTCTGAGTGGGGGTGGGCTTCTTCACCATGAGAGCCAGTTTTCTTTCTGGGGGAGGGGAGCCCTGGTGGTGTGGACCACGGTCCCCTTCCTCCCTTCGCCTTGGGCTTTCCCCAAGCCTTCCCCTCCCAAAGGGGTGTGGCCTTGAGCTCTGAGCCCTCACCCCTGTCCTGGTTGGGTTGGGGGTGCAAGGGAACCCCAGCCCCCATGGCTCTCAGAGCTGGTAGCAGAGCCATGGGGAGGGTGAGGAGAAGCTGCTCGGCCATTGAGGGGGCAGATCACTTCTGCCCTCTCCTGTGGGGCACCTGGCGATGAGCCCAGCTCTGGTGGGCATGGGTCAGGGCATGGCCAAGGGTGAGACTGTACAGGGGGTGCTTCCCGCTGTAGGCAGACCTAGGTCAGTCCTGCCCCCCAGTCTTATGGGTACTTGGGCCCTCACACCCATGCAGATCAGAGCCGCGGGTGCTGTCGTCTGTCCTTCCCCAAACCTGCCAGCCCTGTGCCTAGAGCATTTGTTGAATGGCATGGCGACGTCTCCGTTATACCAGCTTAGAGATTCCCTTGTACAGGTGTGTGTGGATCGGGATCGGGGGGTGGCGGGGGGGGGGGGAAGCACATTGCCCGCAGTGCTGCAGGAGGGTCGGCGCCTCCGCAGACTCTGAGCCTGTATCCCTTCCAGGGGCCCCCCAGGCCCGCGCTCTGGGCGCTCCTGCTGGCACTGCTGGGGGCTGCACCGGGCCGGGCCAGGCTCGGCGCCTGCAGCGTCCCCGACGTGCTCCACCACTACCGCGCGGTCATCTTCGAGGACCTGCAGGCCGCGGTGAGGTGGACTGGGCCGGGCTCCAGACAGCTGCATTTCATTCAGAAAAACCTGACTGGAGCCGCGGCCTCCCGATGGCGGGGCCGGGTGGGAGCCTCCTGTGGCGCCCAGAAGGTATGGAGACATCACCACCCAAGCCCTCCAGCCCCCTCCCCACGGGGCTCCTCCCCCAGCCCCCCGCTTCCTCCCTCCCCAGGAGCACAGTATCCTACTGTCCATCGTGGCCCTGGGTCGGACCCTACGTGGGGCGGTGGCCGGGGGCCGCCGCGGGGCTCTGGAAAAGGCGGCTTGGACCGTGGCCGTGCGCACCGAGGCGGTGATGCGGCGCCACTGCCGGACGCTGCGCCAGGTGCGCGTCCCCGCTCGCTCCCACGGCCCCGCGGTCTCCCTTCCCAGGGGCTGGACACGAGCTGCGGGGGAGGGGGCGGGCGGGGACCGTGCCCACGCCCTGACCGACGCGTCCCCGACAGCGGAGCCGGCGGCCCGAGACGCGCCCTGTTCGGCGTCGGGGCGGCCGGAGGCGGCTCCTGCTGCGCGCCCTGGACGCCGTCGCCACCTGCTGGGAGAAACTCTTCGCGCTGCGCGCCGCGGCCACCGACGGCTCCTGGGGCTCCTAAGCGCCCCGAGCGCGCGGGGATTGGGAAAGGGCCTTGCGGCTCGGCCCCTCCCTCGCCGCGGCCCGCACTCCTCGGAGGGCCCGGGACTGGGAGGCGGGGCCCGCCTGGCGAGCTGGTCCCGGAGGGGGCCCGCCCTCCGCCCCCAGCAAGGCCCCAATAAACTGAGCTGGTGCTGCGGCCCTGTTCGCTCTTTCTTCGCCTGCCAGCTGTGGGGCCAGGCCGCCCCGGGTCCGCGCCTCGGTGGGGAGGGGGGAGCGGTGGTGTTCCCAGGCTCGGCCAGCAGGGGGCGCCTCGGGACGGGACTCCTGCTAAGTCGGCGCTGCAGGCTTGGGCGGGGGCAGATGGGGACTCCTGCTGGTCCTAAAATGTAGCATCGTATCCGTCCTGCTCCACTCTGGGATGGGGGAAGGGTGGAAATGGAGGGGAGGGGAAGGCTGAGCTTTGTGAATTCGGAGCAAAACAACCGGATAAAGGAAACGGGCCTGAAGGGAAGCGAGCTGCGGCCCTGGCTGCAAGCTGGGCCGGGCCATTTCCTGTGGCCTGGGAAGGGTGGCAGCAGCTCCTCGGCGGCGGGACTGGACAGGCCAGCCAGGGACCCACCGTCTCGTGTCCTGGGACCTTATGTGTGCGTGGCCCGGTGGAGGGCTGATCCCTGGAGTCCCGCACCTACAGCCGCGTAGGCCTGGAGGTCCGTGGCCCCCTCCCGGATCACAGCCTGTGGAGGGGGCGCAGCAGGGCAGGCAGAGCACCTGGTCAAGGTGGGTGCCTGGTCGGCACACCTGTCATCATGCTCTCCCCTGACAGGTGGACGGACCCAGCAGGCACCGAAGCAGGCCTTGCCCTGGGCACCCTGGCAGGACAGAGGCGAGCAGGAGCTGCAGACAGGCCTTGCGGCGGAGCCGCCAGCAGGGCCCAGCTGGCCCTGAGCGCCCCCATCGTGCGCGTGTGAACGCGTTCAGTCCGAGCAGGAGCCACTGCCCCTGGTTCGTACAGGAGGAAACTGAGGCACGGGGAGGTTACAGGACTTGCCCCAGACCTCACAGCCCGAAGTGTAAGGGCCGGGATGAGAGCCAGGCCCCAAGCAGAGTGACAGCCCGCACGTGCCCTGTGTGCAGGCTGGGGACCTCAGGGTGCATGCAGTCGCCCTGTAGGTTCCCAGGTCACGTGGTCGCACTCTGAGTGTGAGGGTGGCCTGGGCAGGGGGCCTGTGTGGTTGAGGTGAGGCTGGAGGAGGTGGGCTTGGACATGAATGGGGTGAGGGGAGGTGCGGGCAGCCCCAGGGTCCTGGCCCGAGTCCCTGGGGGAGTCCTCGTCTTGAACTCGGGGAACACTGGTGGAGGAGCAAGCTGAGGGGAGCAGTCACGCCGCTGGCTTCTGCTGGGCGTCCAGGTAGGAGGGAAAAGTCCTGCTTTGGTTGGAGCACAAGGCTCGGGGGAGATGAATCGGGCCTGGTAGAAGGTCAGTAAGAGAGTCCGGGGGTCTGGGTGCGGGGACGGGGAGGGACAGGCCCTCCACAGAGGCCCCCACCACGCTCCTGCTGTCCCCAGGGCACCTGGCTCCTTGCACTTGGACCTCAGCGCCAGGGCCTGTGGGGAGAGTGCGCCTCCTAAGGGCGCCTGGGCGTGGCCTCTGGGCCGTCATGGCTGCTGCCCACCCACAGCACTCCTTGCTGCCGTGGTGAGCGGGCAATGGGCAGCCCTTTCTGTCCGCCCATGCCTGAGGCAGTTCCCAACAAACCCCAGTTTCAGGGGGGCTGGGAGGAGGAGCTGAGGCCTTAGTTACAGGGACACAATCTCCGTCTGAGTCCTGGACTGCAACCATGGTGGTGGACAAGATGCTCCTGCACCCTGGCCCGGCTGTTCCTCCCTGGGGGCCCCTGCCAGAGCCTCCCCGGTAGGGAGCGTGTGTGTGTGTGTGTGTGTGTGTACACAAATGTATATGTCGAGGTGTGTGTGCCCAGGGATGTGTGAGTGCACAGGTCCAGGTTCCTGCCCCACCCTGTCTGGCAGGGTGCCCCTCTCTCAGGCACACCCTCCTGATGTCTAACCCTGGTCTGTCCTGGCAAATTGACCGCCTGGGCGTGGGGGCTGGAGGCCCGTGGCCTGAGCTCGAAGACCCCAGTGGTCCCTCCCTCATCCCACTTCGACGCTGTTCTCAGCACAAGACCCCCACCCCCGCCCCGGCCACCGCTGTCCACCCTCTGCACCTTCTCTCGAGGCCTCAGTGCCAGGCAGAGGCTCTGCACATCGTGCCCAGGCCTGCTTCTGCCAACCCCCGGATGATGGGTCAGCGTCATGGCTGTGGGGACACGGGCCGCTGTCCCCACATCTCAGAAACCATCTGTATTAGTTTCCTAGAGCTGCTGTAACAAATTAGCACAAACTAGGTGACCTAACACAGTAAAATTTTCTTCTCTCACAGTTCTGGAGGCCAGAGGTCGTCCAAAATCAGTATCATTGGCCCGAAATCAGGTGTCGTAGGGCTGGGCTGTGCTCCCTCCAGGGGCGAAACCATTCCTGCTTCTTGAAGCTTCTGGGGGCTCCGGGTATTTCTTCGCTTGTGGCCGCGTCGCTCCAATACCTGCCTTTGCTTCGTGTGGCCGTCTCTCCTCTCTGAGGATCTTTGCTGGTGGATTTAGTGCCTCCTGGGTAATCTAGGATGATCTCCTCACCTCAAGATCCTTAATTACATCTGCCACGACCCTTTTTCCACGTAGGGTCCCACTCGTAGGTTCTGGGAGGTGGCGTATCTCTGGGGCCACCCTTCAACCCACTTCAGCATCTTTGCTCATGCACGATGAGGGCAGGGTGGGCTTCTGGCTTCTGGGACGAAGTCCACTTGTCCAGGGCGGGGACACCCCAACCAGACCACGTCTGGGGCAGGTGGAGGGAAAGCTGGGCTGCCCTGCTCAGACCTGAGGTCTGGCCCTCCAGGCTCAGCACCGGGGCACATGAGCTACCCAAATCTTTGCTGGCTGGAGCTGACCAGAACCGACAGAGAGATGGAAAGAGACTCAACGGTGAGGACAGAGCCACTGGCCAGGGGTCACGGGGCCACGGAGGGCAGAGTGTAGGCGGTGTGACCCGGTGGATGGGCCCCGCCTTTCGTGGACTCGAGGTATCTGCCAGGCCCCTGTGCCCTGCCTTCCCTGCCAAGGCCCTAGGCATGTGGCCTGAGCCTGGTTCTTCCTCCATGAAACACTCTTCTGGGGCACACACGTGGTGGGGTTGGGGCCTGCACCCTGTGGTGTCCTGTCCTACACACATGCCTTCTCAGCTGCTTCACCGGGGCGGGGGGGGGGTGTGGTGGCTGAGACCTAGGGGGAGGGGCTGTGCCGGGGTGGCAGATGCGCCGCAGAGCGCTGGCCAGGGAGCCAGACCGCCCATGTGCAGCGCTGCAAGGAGGGGCCAGGCAGCTTTGAAGGGTAGTCCGGGTCCCACGGCCTCCCCAGACTGGGAGCCTTTGTAAGAACATCTGGAACACGGGCAACAGGCAAACTAGTCTCCGGATTCGGAAAACCAAAAACGTGATCCCAACTGTGCCACGTGTGTGTTCCCTGCCCCCGCCCACAGGCCCCTCTCTCTCTCGACCCCCACTTCCCACCTCTGCCCCTCCCCAGGCTGCCAACAGACCACAGGGGTGGGGTCCGTGCCAACCTCGAGCACTGGCCCTTCTGAGGGCGGCAGAGCGCCTTTGCCCTGCCTGGGGCCTACTCATGGGCTCCAGCGGCACCTCCCCCGTGTCCCCTCCCCTACTGGCCGCCACCCCAGCCCAGCTGAGCACCAGGAGGCGGTGGGAGGTTGTGGGAAAGACGGGTGCCCGCCATGCCAGGCCCTGAACAGACACACCTCCGCGTTCGCGGAGCCAGGGCTCTGGGACAGGACGTGAGTCGGCCGGACCCTGCATCTGGCGCTGGGTGCCGCGAAGGCGCGGGAGGAAACACCTGCACCAGACCTGAGGGCCCTCGGGCTCTTGCCTGTGAGCCTGAGTGTGGGGTCCCTGCCTGCAGGTGTGCGCGGAGGCGCCGTTCCAGTCGTGGCTGACGCGGAAACACACGCGGCCCCCCACTCCAGGAAGCAAAGCACATACTCATGGGGCGGGGGTGGGGTGGGGGGGGTGGAGTGCCAGGTGTTGGAGCCCATTGTCCCTGCCAGTGGCCTTCGGGACCCTGGGGGGCGCCCAGAGACAGTCCCCATCCTGCCCCCTCCCCAGGAAAAGACCCAGCTTTGTAAACACAGAAACAACCATCGGCGCGTCGTTCCCCCCACCCCTCCGAGAGTTAAAGCCCGGAAGAAGCAGCAGGGAGCCCGCACCTGCAGGGCAAAGCGAGTCCTTGTAAGGGGGGAAACGGGGCGGTCAGGGCCTGGGGGCGGGGCGGGCCAGTGAGCGCTGTGGGGAGGTGGGGCGCCCTGCGGTTGGACACCGGCCCCTGGGTCCCCGGGCTGGAGGGGCACAGCCTGGCTCAGTGAAGTCCCGTCGCCTCCCTACATGGCCCAGTTGTGACAGTCGTGGCTCGGTGGTAAGGCGGCCAGGGCCCCCCGCCAGGTGAGCAGGCCTGTCCTCCGGCCGCCCCCACGTCCCCTGCCCGGCCGGCGCGGGGCGCTAGGCCAGGGGTCCGGCTGGGGCCCGAGATAAGCGCCGCACCCGCCGCCGCTTCCTGCGCTTCCTTCCAGCGCCGCCGCCGCCGCCGCGGGCCCCTTCCTGTTTTCTCGCGCGGGCGGGCGGGGGCGTGGGAGACAGGGCGGGGTCGTGGGGCAGGGGGGTGGGGTCGTGGGGGAATAGCGCGGGGGCATGGGAGAGGGGTCCTGGGGGATGGGCCGGGTTGTGCTGGCCAGAGCAGGAAGGGGGCGTGGGTCGGGGGCGTGGAAGATAAGGCAGAGGGTGGGGAGCCGTGCCGGGCTTCCCTGGGGGGCTGGGTGCTTGTGCAGAGGTAGAGGGGGTGGAAGGAAGCCGAGGGGGCTGTGTTCTGAAACACAAAGAGGAGGAACAGTGGCGCTCCCATCCCTCCTCCTCCCCAGTCCTGGGCCAGGAACTCCCACACGCTTGGCCAGAACCCGCGGTGGACTGGACTGGCGCCTGCTCCTTGGGGCCCCTTCCCAAGCTTGGGGCAGGAGTGGGGGGGGTGGGCTGGGTGGAGGGTTTAGTCTCGCTTGTGAGCACCCAGTTGGGATTGGAGGTCAGCCGCTCTGGAGCCCCGCTTTGCGGGTAGCTGCTCTAGCGTATGAATTTTGGTTTTTACTGGAGTGTAATTTCTTCAGAATGTCCTGTTAGTTTCTGCTGTACAGTGAAGTGAATCAGCTCTATGTATACCTATATCCCCCTCCCTCTTGGACCTCCCTCCCACCCCCACCCCCATCCCAGCCACCTAGGCTGTCACAGAGCGCCGAGCTGAGCCCCCTGTGCTATACAGCAGGTTCCCACTAGCTTTCCATTTTACACATGGTAGTGTATTTATGTCAAACCTAATCTCCCAGTTCCTCCCACCCTCCCCTACCCACCCTGTGTCCACATGTCCCTTCTCCACTCTGCGTCTCTATTCCTGCCCTGCACATAGGTTCATCTGTACAATTTTTCTAGATTCCACATATGCGTTAATATACACTATTTGTCTTTCTCTTTTGGGCTTACTTCACTCTGTATGACAGGCTCTAACTCCATCCACGTCTCTACAAATGACCCAATTTCATTCCTTTTTAATGGCTGAGTAACATTCCATTGTATATATGTACCACATCTTCTCTGTCCACTGTCCTGGCTATTGTAAATAGTGCTGCAATGAACGTTGGGGTACATGTGTCCTTTTGAGCGATGGTTTTCTCAGGGCATTTACCCAGCATATGAATTTGAGGTACTTAATCTACTTGTTCAGACTTGGTCATTAGAGAGACACATTTATGTTACTTTCCTGAAAACATCCACGTAAAACCTTGCACGCGAATGTTCATAGCATCAGTAATCACGGTAGCCAAAACATGGAAACAACCTCAGTGTCCATCAGCTGATGAAGAGATAAATAGACTGTGTTCCTTCCATACAGTGGAATATTATACAGCCTTTAAAAGGAATGAAGTTTTTGATTCAGTTTACAACATGGATGAACCTTGAACACTCGATGCTCAGTGAGAGAAGCCAGGCTCTCAAGGCCACTTACACGAAGTCCAGAATAGGCAAGTCTGCAGAGACAGAAAGCAGCTTAGTGTCTCCCAGGGGCTGGGAGCAAGGAGGACGGGAAGTGACAGCTAGTGGGGACGAGGTTCTTTTGGGGTGATGGAAAAGTGCTGAAGTTAGTGCTCATAGTTATACCACCCTGTGAACAGATTAGAAACCACCGAGTTGTCCCCTTAGAAGTGTCTGTAGGTGTTGGAGGCTGTCAGCTGAGCAGCTGGACTGTCCAGCGTATTTGTCCGTCAAGTGGGTGGACAGTTCAGTTCCTCTTCGCCTGCCCAGCCTGGCCTTGTTGGGGGCGGGTGTGTGAGCACGGCTTTGCTCCTCGTGTGGTGTGTGTCTGGTTGTGTGTGGGGTGTTCCTGAGGGTGTCGAGGTGATGATAGTGCCTACGGGGGAGAGGGGTGCACCTTACCTGCTCTAGCCCCCCCCCACCTCCTCCTGTGGGCGGCTTGCTGGGGAGAGTTCCACACCTCGGCTCAGGTCACCCCCAGGCTAGGCTGGGTCCTGGGTGTGGGGGCTGTGGCTCAGGCCAGGCCGGGCTGCTAGAACTTCCCGCCAGGAGCTAGGTCGCCTGGGTCTGTTCCTGGCGGGCCTGACTCAGCGGGAGCTGGGGGTGGGGACATCCCTTCTCTGACCTTAGGGGAAGCAGGTGGGTGGAGCCGGGGGGTGGGGGGCAGGGAAGCCTGACCCAGGGCTGGAACCACCCAGGCCCTGGAGCTGTAGTCCTGCCTAGGACAGCGGCCCAGCCTGCAGGGCAGGTTCCTTGGGAGGGCCCCAGGCATGGTGCCCACCTGAGGCACTCTCTGAAAACAGCTGCCCTCCGCATGTGTGCGTGTATGTGAGTGTGTGTGTGTGTGTGTGTGTGTGTGTGCGCGCGTCCCCAGTCCTGATTCTGCTCCTGAATGCCCCCAGCCCCTGGCTCCAGGGACTTGGTCCAAATTGGGACCCCCTGACCCCCCCATGCCCCCCCCCCCGGCATCCCACGCTGGCACTGAGGGAGGGTCTTCTGGGGAGCAAGCTACTCGGCCCTTCCGCACTTGGGCAGTGGGGCCTGTGCCACCCCAGGCACCCTGAGGCCCCCATCCTCCTGACTCCGAGGGTGGGGTGAGGAGGATGTTAGAAAGCTGTCCACGTACATGAGAGACGGCCTTGCCTGCCCACCTGCAGCCTCTCTCCATGTGTGTCCACGGGTGTCTCTGGGGTGGGGCACAGGTGAGGTGATGCCTGCGCCCAGACAGGGGGGCCCTCTGAGGGTCTGGTCACATGGCTCTAAGCGGTAGGAGAGGCTGGGCTGGTCTTCCCTTCCCCCTGCCCTGGCCAGGGGGTTGGGGGAGGAGATGGGAGGGTCTGCCCCCCAGGGTGTGGCAGGGGGCAGAGGCTGCTGGAGTCTGGCGGCTACGGGTCCCCATCTGTACAGAGACCAACCCCACGATGGGGGGGGGGGCGCACCTTGGCCCTGCTAGCCCAGGGCTCCAGTGGGTGGGTCACCTGTCCCCCTACCAGGGGCAGGCCCAGAGTGGGAGTCAGGGGCCATGGGAGCTGGGTGTGCACACTCATGGGTGATGAGAGCCTTCGTGCGTGAGCCCAGGACTCAGCATTGGTGTCTCAGAGCTGCCTCCCACCATGACAGATGCGGCTGGACTGGACCACCCTTGTCCCTTTGGGCCTCACTCCCTGCCTCTTTCCTGTGTACCAGCACTGTCCTTGGTGTCCTGGGGGCCATTTCTGTCTGTGCCTCGACCCGCCCAGGGCTCCTCTCTCCACCTGTGAGTCCGTCGCCTGCCCCCCCCCCCCCCCCCCCCCCCCCCCCCGTCAGCTTGTCTTTCTCTGTCCCTTTGTCTTTGAGGTCTCCGGGCCCTGCTCACCATGAGGTGGGGATGGGGGCCCAGGTGTCACTCCCCGACTCCACCCGCCGAGGTGTGGGGCTCATTCCCGCTAACAGAGAGGTGATGTCCCCGTGCCTCTCAGAGGCAGGACACCTGTAAGAACAGCCCCACACCCTGTTCACCTCTGTACACACGCTCAGGCAGCAGACCCATGTGCACCGACACCCAGGCTGACACACAGACACACGCATGCGCACACAGAGTCTCAGACACCCTGGGTGTCACACAGTCATCCTCATGGAGGGTCACGTCGAGTCACATGGCCACACTGTCACAGCATCACAGCCATGCTCGGAGCACGTGCACACACTTGCTCACACTTGCTCACACGCAGCTGGATTCAGGCTCATGGCAGCCACACAGCAGCGCACCTCATCACAAGATGCCCGCGCCCCGTGGCACACGCACTACATCAGAGCTGTCAGAGATCAGCGGGACCCCCCCCCCACATGCTACTGGGGCAGGCCAGGCCAGAGGGACACACAACCTCTCATCTTGGTCTGGAAGATCCGTCAGGCCCTGAGAAGGGTGTGCGTGTGTAGAGCCCTCACTTCGGGACCCGGTCCCAGGAGAGAAGAATCGCCCAAGGTGATGGTTGCCAACTTTCCCTGAACCCATGGGCTCCCCAGTGAGGGGGCGCTAGTGGAAGCAAGGAAGCCGAGGGAAAACAGGGTGTCCGGTCCTGCTGGGAGAGGGCCCAAGGCTAGTGTGTTGGGTTCCAGAGGTGGAGGCTCGAGACGTGAGGCCTGAGCTCCCCTGCTCTGGTCACTGACCGCGTGTCACTGGTAGAGCCCGCACACGTCACCCTGGCAAGCAGTGTGGATTTGTCACGGTGCTGCCCTCTCTGGGGACACTGTGTTGAGAGAGAATGACGGATGGGAGTCCCAGGATGTCATGTCTGCAGACAGGCGTCAACCCCACCAGCCTCCTTCAGAGAGAGGCGGTTCTGGGCACTCACTGGGCTTGGAAGTTGTTTTCAGGATGAGATGAGGATGGTGAAACCCGGGTGAGGGTGTGGAAGGAATTTCTGGGTGTAGTCTGACCGCTATGAGGCTTGAGTTAAAATGGGGGTTGGGGGGTGGAGACCTGGCAGGGTGGGGAGTGCCCACGCCCCCTGCCTCCCATCGGCTGTCTGGGGTAGTGTCCTGGAAGGGTGGAGAAGTGCATGCTGTGGGGCCCAGCTGCGAGTCAGGCTCCCTGGACTTTGGAGGGAAGGGCACGCCCAGGGCCCTGGGGGGGACTGCTCCCCACCCCCAGCGACCACAGACGCGGGAGTTCCGAGGAAAGGAGAGGCGCTTCGTGCTTTATTGTGGCCTCGCCTGGGGCACCCAGCTCCCAGCTCCTCCTTTACAGCAAACGAACGTTATTTAAAGAGCCCTTGCTACATTGGTGCTTTGCATCACTGAAACCCCTTGCAAGAAAAAGTTTAATTAAAAATTAAATATGTTGTTTCATGTATATAAAAAAGGCAAAGTAAAAAATACAGCCTAGTTCTAGAAAATACACGGCAAGAAAAGGATTAGGCGCTTCAAAAACTTAGCCCTGGCAGGGCCAGCCCACACGTCCTAGGCCTGGGCTTCCCGGCCAAGCCCCGGGACGTGTGGGGACCGCCCCGTAGGGGCGCCCTCCGCCCGGCCAAGCCCCGGCGTTGCCGGTTCCTGCGGGGCTATGACGAGTAGCGGCAACTCCGCCTGCGAGAGAGACAGAGCGGTGACACGGTGACACGCGGCGCCCCGGGCGGCCTAGCCTGAGATGCAGGCGCTGTAGTAGACAGCGGAGCTGGCGTCGGACAGCGCGGCGATCAGGCTGCTCTCCTCCGGGCAGGACATGGCGCGCGGGCCCAGCTTGGCCAGTGCCACGTGGTACGGGAGCCCGGCGGCGTCGGGGCGAGTCCGGCCGCAGTTGAGGTACTGGTCGAACTCGGTCAGGTCCACGTCGGCCCACAGGTCGGCGGCGGGCCCCAACGGCTCGGCGCCCTCCAGCGGCGGGGCCTCGGGCGGCGGCGACAGCGGGCCGGGATAGGGGCCTGGGCCGGGCACACCCGGGGCGCCGTAATAGAGGCCGCAGAGCGGCGCGGCGGGGGCGGGCGCGGTCCTGAGCGCCTCGGCCGAGGGCGCCCCGAAGCAGCCGCCCGGGTCCCGGGGCAGCTCGGCGGGGCCGTAGGGCGCACGGAAGGCCCGCAGCGCACAGTCCTCGGGCGCCGCGGGCGGAGGGAAGAAGGCGGCCTCGCCTGCCTCCAGGCCGTCCAGCGGCGAGCGCTCGGGCGTGGGCAGCCCCAGGCCGTCGAAATCGGCGCCCAGCGGCGGCAGCTCGCGGAAGGCCCGGGCCGGGCCGGTGGCCGCGGGAAAGGGCTCGGGCGGCGGCGGCGCCGCCGCCAAGCCTGGGAGCAGGAGGCCGGGCTCCAGACGCCGGGCCTTGCGCGCCTGCTTCTTGCGGCGCGGCCGGTACTTGTAGTTGGGGTGGTCGCGCAAGTGCTGCACGCGTAGGCGCTCCGCCTCCTCCACAAAGGGCCGCTTCTCCGCCGGGCTCAGCTCCTTCCACGCCTTGCCTGCGGGCCGCGGGCGCGGGTCAGCCGGGTGCCGTCGGGCGGGCAGGCGGACCGCCGAGCTCCGCGAGCGCCCTGGAGTGAGGTGCCCCCGCGCCCCACCCGCCCCAACCCCCCACGTCCCCGCCCCCGCCCAGCAGCCACTCACCCAGCATCTTGCTGAGCACCGCGTTGTGCAGGTCTGGGTTCTGCTGCGCCAGCCGCTTGCGCTCGTCCTTCGCCCACACCATGAAGGCATTCATGGGCCGCCGGATGCGCGACTCGTCGGCCGCCTGGCGCTCCCCGCGGCCGGCCGGGCTGAGGCCATAGCGCCCCGGCTCGGGGCTGCGCGGCGGGCTGCGTGGCGGGCTGGGCGGCGAGGCGGGCGCGGCGGGCGCGGCGGGCGCGGCGGGCGCGGCGGGGGCGGTGGGGAGGCCACGCGGCTCAGCGGCGGCCCCGGGGCCCGGGGCCCATGCACAGTCGCGGCGGGCGGGCGGGTCGTCCTGTGCGCCGTAGCCGGGCGGCGATCTCTGCATTCCAGCTGGGCGCGGCCTGGGCGGAACGGAGCGCGGGAGCGCGGAGGGTGGGCAGCGGGCACGTCGGGGTCGGACGCGTGGGGCGGGTGGGCGGCGGTAGGGACGGCGGTGGCCTCGCGCCGGGTGGGCGCCCAGATATAGCGGCGCGGGGCCAATGGGCGGCGTGGCGGCCGGGGCGGGGCGGGGCGTGGCGGGGCGGGCCCGGGCCGCCCCCTCCTCCCGGGGGCTCCCTTTCTTCTCGGCCCGGCCGGATTCCGCCTCCTCTGCGCGGCGCCCCCCGCACCCTCTGAAGGAGAGACCCCCTGAGTGGGAGAGGGTGGCTGATGTGACCCGAAGCTTGGCAGGGGGCGTCCTCTTGGGGGCTGTCAGGCTTTCAGAGACGAACCCACACACGCAACGAGTCAGAGCCCCCGGGGAGGAAGTGGGGAAGGCTGCCTCCCCAACCAGAGGGTGGCTCCAAGGGAAGGGCGCCTTGGGAAAAGCAACTTGTGTCTTGGGGGAGCTGCTCTGGATAACCCCGGGGCATCATGCTCGCCCACCCTCCACCCACACGTGGGACTTTCAGCGCTGAGGGCTTGGAGACCCTCCGCCAGCCCGGGCCTGTTCACGGGGTTAAAGGAGAAGACGGTCTCCGTGTCCCCCGCCCCACTCCCAGACCGACTGGGAACCGGGCCAGTCGCAGCTGAGTAAGGGGACGGAGAGCGTAGATGCCCCGGACCCACAGCAGAGCCGGAGGGGAGGGGTCCAGAGTGGGTGGAGCCCCGGGCCTCCTCTCCCTTCCCCGGGCCTGATGGGACCAGTAGTGGCTGGTTACCCAGCGGGCCAGACCAGCGCTGCAGCAAGAGAATGAGGCTGGGCCTCGAGTTGGGGCAGATGGGGGGAAGAGGGGCCTTCCCCTGGGCCATCCGACCCCAGAGGGTTTCCAGAGGACCTTCTAGCCTCCTTGCAGTCCCCTCCCACCCCATCAGCAGGAGATCTGGGCTGCAGACATTGAGGCGTCTTCCCCAGGGCAGGCTCCTTCCCTGCCCCTCCTGCTGAGGGTGGTTCTTTTGGGGCTGGGATGAGTCTTCCCTCCTGCACATCCATCCGTAGCTTGGGAGCTCTGTAGCCCCACTACCACATCAGGAGCCCCACCCCATGTGCTGGGAGCTCCACGGTGCGTGCGTGACCATAGGTGTCGGTGACCCTGGGTCTGTGTGGCCAGAGCTTCTGGGTCCTCTGTCCCTGGTAGTCCCTCTAGGCCACAGTCAGTGCTTATGAGTGGGGTGGGTCCCCTGTGGGTCTGACAGCTCGCCCCAGCGGCTACTCCGGAGCTGTCCTGGGGAGAGGCCAGCGTGCCCGCAGGGGTCCTCTGGGGGCCGCTGGGCGTGCACCCTGTCCCCAGGGCAGGTCCTGTGGTGTAGGCCTGGGTGGCTTCCAGATCTCCCAGGCCCTGGCACCTAATTCATGGACACTGACCCCATGCTGGGGCACTGGGGATAGTCAAGGTGGGTCCCCTTGGGTCTCGGGGGAAGACTGGCTTTTCCTGGGAGGCAGGCAAGAACGGGGGGCCTGGGGGTGGACGGGTGCACAGCCTCTCCCAGTGCTGCCAGCTCCCCTTTGACCAGTGTAGGTGGGTGGGCTGGGCAGCCTGCAGGGGTTGGTGGGGAGAGATGTGTGAGGAACGCTCCAGGCTGAAGGATGGGTCCAAGGGGCCAGCACTCGACAGGCCTCTCCCTGCAGCCTTCTGAGTGTGGTCTGGGTCACCAGGGCCTGGCTCAGCCCGGGCAGCGGTGGGTCTGGGATTATCATCACTGGGCTTGGGAAGGAGGCTTCCAGGTTCCTCTGCTCAAGCGCCCTACCTTGGGACGGACTTTGGGTTCCCCTAGGGGCCCTGCCTGGCCCCCTGCAGCCCCTGACAGCTGAGTTGCTCAAGTTGCTGGGAGCGCAGTGGCCACAGTGCCCAGAATTACCTCACCACCAGTGCCCACCCGCCAGGATGGCCGCTTCTCCTGGCGCCAGCCAGTGGCCCTCCCTCTTGGCTGGGCTGTGGAACTCAGGTGTCCGGCTGTCACGTCCTGTGGGCCAGGGCTGGGCAAGGCAAGGGGAGCGTCTCCTGGGGTAACCACCCACCTCCTGGGGGTCAGGCTACCCTTCCCTGTGTGCTACCCGGCAGGCACAGGGCCGGTGGCTCTGGCCCGTGGTCCAGTTGGGGAGACAGAGGGGTGGGAGCTGCAGGCAGGGTGGCCTTGACCTTGGAGCCTCGGGGCGGGGGGTTCCCCCTGGGGCTGTAGGAGGGCCGGCGTGGGTGTGGCCAGTTGTGCATCCAAGGTGTGTGTCTGTGCATCTGTGTGTGGTCTGTGTGTTCGTGTCTGTCTGCCTGGGTGTGGGGGTGAGGCTGGACTCTGCCATGGGGACATGGGGCCCCGCGGGGAGTAGAGTGGAGGTTTGGCCCTGGACACCCACCAAGGGAGGGGTTCCCCAAGACTTCTCTGGCTACCAAGCTGTGGCCCCTGATCCATCCACAGTCTGGGGGCGTTCCTACGTCTCCAGGACCCCCCTCAGGCTGGCCTGGTCCAGGTCTGCTGCCACCCACCCTTGGGGGGGCCCTGTCTGCAGCCGGCATCTCCCCAGACAGAAGGTGGGAGGGCGGGCAAGCTTGCTCTGTGAGCGGGGTCTGGCCTGGGCGTCCAGTGGACACTGCCTTCCTGGCCCTCCGCCCGCTCCCTCCCTCAGCCTGGACTGGACCCCTAGGCTCTGGTCGAAGCCTGCAAGGGATGCTGGGTAATCCGCTCGGTGGCTCTGAGTGGGGGCTTGGCTGGGCCCTGGGGGTGGCGGACCTCCCAGGCGCTGCTGCCCGGGGCATAGACCTCACAGGCTCCCAGCCGCCCAGGCCTGGCTAATGCAGGGGCAGAAGCAGGGGCTGGGACCAATTACTGAGTCCGGTGGGGCAGGACCCTCCTGCTCCCAGAGGGCGGGAGTGGGGTCCCCGTCAGACGCTCATCCAGGTGGAGAGGTCTCTGGTCTCCTGACACCTCGGCTTTGGAGCCAGGCCGCCCAGTTCAGACCCTTCCCTGTGGTCCTGGAGACCAGGGCTCCAGGACTGGCCCGGAGCCTCCAGCTTGTTCTTGCGGCTGCTCCAAAGGCTGGAGGCGGGTGGGGATGGGGGTGGCCTCTGGGGAGGGCACCCGATGGCCTAGAACCCAGTGGGCACACGCCCAGCGGCAGGCCTGGTCCTGGAGGACCCTGGGGCTCAGGCCTGGGGCTGCAGGCTCGCCCCACCCATGCTTTCCTGCTCAGCCCTGGGGTGCCGGGCGCAGTGTGCAGAGGGCCACGGGGCTATGAGGGAGCTGGCACGGTGCTCACGCTTGCAGGGCAGTGCTCTCAGGAGTGCTGGGGTCAGTGCACGGTTTGCCACCGTCGTGGGACCTGGGAGTCCCAGAAGAGCTGGGCGCTGCGGGAACTAGGGTGTCAGTGTGCTCGTCGGGTGCCCCGTGGGCCTCTTGGGCGCGTGGAGAGAATGGTACCATTGCAGGTCCAGGGCTGTCGCGCAGGGGTCGGGCGCGCCCCTGAGTGCTTTGGGCCAGCAGGAACAAATGGGGGGGGGCTTCTCTGGGTTGAAGGGGCCTTGTGGGTGGGGGGGTGCTGAATGCAGCGTGTGTGAGGAGGACCCCGTGACGGTGGCTTCAGGGGGGCAGGCGGGCTGTGGGCAGTTGGCTTAGGTCGCTTTTGTGGGCGTCCCAGGTGTTGGGGTCGTGAAGAGGCGTTTCCGAATGCCGGGCTGCTGTGAGGGAGGGGAGTCGGGGTGCTGAGCCCGGCGAGCCCTGGGGCACCGCGGCCACGCTCGTCATCCAGCCTCCTGCGTCCTGTGTGGGCCCCAATTGGTGCTCAGCGGGGGCTCCGTGGGAAGCTGGGGCGGGGGCCCAGGCCCCACTTGGTTTCCACGGCAACAGCAGGGAGGAGCCAGGAAACACCAGCTCAGGAAGGAAGGCCGCAGCTGAGAGGAGGGCCAGCCTGTTTGAGCAGGCGCCAGACACTCTGTCTGTCCAGTTGTCCGGCCCAGCTGGCCAGCCAGGCCCCGTGTTCCTGCCTTTGGGTCCACCCCCATATGCCTCTCAGTCCGGGCCCCGGGCAGCCTCTGGGAAGGCTGTCTTTGCTCAGACCTCGGTGACCCCGGCCCCAGTTCTCCAGGGATGGTGCCCTGGTCCCCCTCAGGGGCTCTTGGTGGGGCAGAGATGGGGCTCTCTGCGTGTCCTGTCTGGGGGACTGTGTGTTGACACACTTGCGTATCCCGGGCTCCCACCCCGACTGCCCTGCCCTGGGCTGGCCTGGCTCGTCTTCTCGCCTACTGGGCTCTGGTGACCGTTCTCATTGGCCCTGGGAAGCATGGGAAGAAGGGGCGGAGCCCCCCAGGTGGTCGGTCACTGGCCCACGGGGCCTGGTGGGCACGGCAGCTGTGAGTTTCTTTTCGGCTGTTGCCCTGGCTTTGGTGACAAATGGCTTTGATGGTCCAACCGGTTGGGGCTGCCAGCTGGCCGGGGGGCAGCCTGCGTTCCTGGGGACCATCTGCCCCTTCCTGCTCAGGGGCAGGAGCCATCCACTCATCCGTCCATCGATCGGTTATTGACCCCACCGTGGGTCAGGCCCTGTTCCAGGAGATAGGGCTTTAGCAGCGGAACAAAGCAGCCCCAAGCCCTGCTTGTGGGGAGTTTCCGCTCTGCTGGAGAGGGAGCCGATCAACAAATCCACAAAGAAGTCAGAATCCGGAGCCAGGCTGTGGGGAGAGAGGGCTGCTCACTGCCTGCCCGTTCGGGAGGTGACTGTGGAGCCAACCCTGAAGGAAACACGTGAAAGCAGTGAGGGCACACGTGGGGAAGAGTCTTCTGTGCTTCTGTGCGGCGGAAACAGCACATGCAAAGGCCCTGGGGCAGGGACCTGTGCTGGGGAGGGAACCGGGCGGGCGTGTGGGGCCTGGGAGGGCCTCGCTTTCTTATCTGAAGGAGACTTGGCGGCTTGGGAGGGTTTTGAGCAGAGGAGGGGTGTGACCTGGCTTGGCTTTCCACAGCTGCTGTGTGGAGATGGGCCTTGCAGGCAGAAGGATGGACTCACCAACTCACCACTAGGAGAGAAGGGCAGGGGTCTGCTGTGGGAGTGGGGCTGGCCAAGGTCACCTCCCAAGGCCTGGCTCCGCGGCCCCCAGTCTGCCTCTCCCAGGAGCTTCCTTTGTCTCTCTCCACCAGGGCAGGGCTGGTGTGCCTGAACTGCAGGAGGCACTGCCTTGGGGACCCCTGTGAGTCAGACCCCCTACTTTCACCGGAGCCCCTGACCCTGCGGCTGCTGGGGCCCCTGTGGAGGGGGAGGGTGGGGTGGCCGCCAGGCTGGCGGGCTGGCAGGGCAGGGAGGGCGGTGTTTCTGGGAATTGTGTGGGGGAAGCGCATTGTTAGAGCGAGCCTGGAGCAGGCCGCCAGGGCCGGCTGCTGCTGGCCTCTGGGGGATGCCTCCTGCCTCCCCCAAAGTTCTGCCTCTGGGGGAGGGAGCTGGGCCTGGGCCAAGGCTGTGGGCTGGGCTGGGGACTTTCCGCGAGAGGCTGCTGGGGGCAGCGGTTCTTCCCATTCTGCAGACTGGGAGACCGAGGCCCAGAGAGGGGGCGGCTGGATGGCAGAGCCGAGATATGCGCTGGCACATGGGACAGGGGACTCGTGCTGGACTTGGTCCCTGGTCACTGCCCTGCCTGACCTCAGAGGCCGGGATCTGAGGGCGGCCTGGATGGGGTTGGCTGGGGTCTGAGCTCCACAGAGCCCCTGTGGTGGGGAACTGCAGCCCCCAGGGTGGGCTGGAGGATCTGACGAAATAGGGTACGGAAACAGCTGGGTGCCTGTGTCGGGGGAGAGCTGCCGACAGGGTGACCGGGGAGGGGTGGGGGCTTCTGGGGCTGAGAGATCTCCCCGCCCCACCCCCGTGGCCATGGGGAGACCGGGAGCGGTCTCCGTGTGAGTTTGGCGGCACTGGCCTTCCCACCGAGGCCCCTGCCCCAGCCAGAAGGGAAGCACAGATTCGACCTGCTGGGGTCATGGCCGGCTTTGGGCGGGCAAGTGGTGGGGGACACAAATAGAAAAATTAATGGCCTGAGCTTCCGATGTTTCCGTGCACTGAGGACGGGGGAGGGGCAGGCCTCTGGGCCAAAGGTGCAGCACGTCTCTTGGGGGATGGACCTTGGACGCGTTGCTGGGATATCCCCAGACCCCTGTCAGGGCTGTGTCTGCCCCCTCAGAGCCCCCAGGACAGGGCCAGGCTCCCTACGTCGCAGGACTCCTGAGGGCAGACCCATGTATCTCTCGCCATAAAGGGGTCAGGCGTGGAAGACCCCTGCAGGAGGGGACACAGCCCTAAGGGGGAGCTGGGGGGTCAGCCCCAGGGTGGGGGCAGGAACGGGGCTTCTACTAGGCGCTTCCCTGGGGACCATCGCGGGGACGGAGGGAGGCCCCCTGGCGGTGGACTGGTGGGGTGTCCAGGAGGGCATCCTGGAGTAAGGGGGCTGGGTGGGTCTGGGAAGGTGAGCTCGTCTGTCCCCCACCCTTGGGGGCTCTGTCCCTGCTCCTTGCTGATTCCTCTTCACCTCTGACCTCTAATCGGGAGCCGTGCCCCCACCCCACCCCTGCTCATGGCTCACAGTCTCCAGACACGGCCTGGTACCTCTTTGTTGGGTGCCCCTGGCCCTCAGCTCTCCATGCCCCACTCCTGCCCCTCCTGGGCCCGTCTCAGGAGGAAGTGGAGGGGCTGGGGGTCGTGGGGACGGGGCCCCACCTGATTCTAGGAAGGTCTGTGTGTCAGGGCTGCAGCCCAGAGTAGCAGGCAAGTTGGTCCCGGGCTGGCCTCTCATGGGGTGGGGGGTGGGTGTTTTGGGGACTCCCCTGCTTGGGGGTGGCCAGAAGGTGAAGGTGTAAGTTCTTTCCAGCTCCCCCCAGGGTGCCACGTTCCTTCCGTTACCCAGTAGGTGTCTGGGGGCTGGGGTGCAGCAGAGGGTGGAACTCAGGCCTGGTTCTTCTGGCCGGCCGAGCAGTCGGGGGAGACAGACGCCTCACAGCCCCTGTGCGTGTGACTTGTACTGTGCCCAGCGTGCACACACGTGGGCAGCTTCACGCATCCCCCCCACGTGACTCGGGTGGTATGCCAACTCCCTGGATGCAGCAAAGAGGACGTGGGGTCTGGAGCCCCGGTGGGCACCCTGTCGTGGGTACAGCCAGGCTCGCCGTCCTGATGTCACCCTACAGGCACCGCTTTCTGAGGGCGCGGGGGGGTCTGGGGGCCCAGGCAGCTTGCTGGGGCACGTTCCTTGGAGGAAGAAGGTCCCAAGTTTGGGTAGGGTCCGAGGGGTCTCGGGTGGGCCGTAACTGACCTGAGCAAGGTTCTGGGGGGTGTGAATTCATGAGGGGCCCTGGGACCAGGGACTTCTAAGGTGGGGAGTCGGGGGTTTTGGGGTTGGTCAGTCAGTGCTACCCTGGCCAGGGTGGGACCCACTGACAGACCCCACACGTGAGGGTCACTCTCCAGGACCAAACACAGCCCCATCCGGGCTGCTTCGAGGCTGTGGCCAGAACCAACTGGACCTCCTGGGGGGTGGGGGAGGGTGGTGGCCACCTGGCCCGCAGGCCGTCTGTGGCTCACTCCTGCCACCTAGCGGCCTCTTCTCATTGTGGGACCTGCAGGACACAAGGTGGGTCACCCGGCCCGGACACTGCGTGGGGGTGGCTTCCACGTTGGACTGCACCGTGTCAGGGCTCAGGGCTCCCGTGACGGGGCGAAGGGCCGTGGGCCGCAGGTCCCCAGCTGCGAAGCACCCCACCTCCCCTGCCACGCACCCCCGCCTGCCTGTCCACTCCCCCTTCCCCATCACCTGCCCTGCCCGGGCCAGGCTCCCCAGGCTGGGCCCTCCTCCCGCAGGACGCCCCGCCTCCTGGCCACTCTTCTCGAGCGCCATGGCGTCTTGGTCTCCCTTTGTCTGCAGCCTCGGTGGCCTTAGTCGAGAGCTTCTGAGACGTGTCAGGCCCCTGAGGAGCTGTCTCTGTGGCCCTTGCCGGAAGCTCCAGAGGTAGAAACCACCTGGCTTCTCACGAAAGAGGCCGAGGGCCTGAGGTGGGCAGTCTGGGTTTTGCACTGGCTGAACCGGGGCAGGGCCTTGGTGCTCAGCTGACAGCCCCTCCTCGCCTCCCTGTCCTCGCTTTGGTGCCCCATCGCAGGGCAGCGCACAAAGTAAGCCCATGGGGTTACCATGGAAACCAATTCCACTGAAACACAGTTACCAAATTATTTTCTAAAATGTGTGATGTAGAACCTAGTGCTTCTCTATCGCTGCAGCTCCCGGCAGTGACAGCAGTGACGTCGGCAGGACGCTGGGGCATCAGCAGGACGGCTGTGACACAAGGTGCCTCCAGTTTGTGCTGTGGTCAGCCCCAGCCCTGCTGCGGGACAATACGTGTCCCCTGGAGAGCAATGCAGAGGCGACCGGGAGTCTTTCCCACTAGTCTTTCTGCCAGGGGGCTGGTTCCTGACCTGCAGGTTGACACCCTGTCCTATTCTCCCTCCCACCCGACCCAGTCCCCCTCCTCAGCTCCCAGACCTGCCCTGTCTCCATCTCTGCCCACCCCCACCTCCCCAGGTTGGTCCCTGTCCCGCGGCCGCCTCTGTCCCTCTCGGCAGCTTGGATCCGGTCACAGGGGCTGAGGTACAAACTCTGCAGCCTTGGAACAGTCCCCAAGCCCCTGCTCTCCTCTGTGTGCCCAGTGTTCAGTGTCTACCCGGCTGGCTCTGCCACTTGAGGAGAAAGGACAAAACCCCAGGGCCCCACCCCTGGGGGACAAGGGGCAGGGCCCTTCCTTCTTAACCAGCTTCTAGGTCATGCTTTAGAGTCTCTGTGGCTTGAAACATCCAACCCAGTCCCACACATAGAAGCCTCCCTCACTCAAAGCCAGGACCTCTGGAGGCTGCCCAGCTAGGCCTCCCCAACAGGCAAAGTTAAGCTGATTCGAGGACTGACAGGAGGAAATTCCTCCTCCAAGCACCACGACAGGGCATCCTGAGATGCTGAGCTCAGCCATGGCTTCTGACAAAGGCTAGAGCACAGGGGAGAGCGTGTCAACCACACGGTCAGCAGGCAGCAAAGCACTCAGCCTCTCCCCTCTGGAGTGGGCGGGTGTATCTCCGAGAAACCTCAAAGCAGCTTCCGGTCCCTAAGATTACAGTCAGAAAGGTGAGCATCGGGAGAGGCCTCTCAGAAGCATCACCTGGGCTGCCAAGAAGGGCTCGTGCCAGACATTCCAACCCTGGCAGAGGCACCAGTTGAGGCAGGGTCTGGGCCATCAGCACAGCCCGCAGGAGTAGGTCACTGTTACGGAGCCAGCCTCGAGGCCAGTCCCCATCTGATTTCTCCGCAGGGCAAAGGAGGACAAAGTGCTGAGGGTTGGGGGTGGGCATGCAGAAACCCCGGAAAACCAGCCTGAGACCCTCCGCCCCTTGACCATGCTCCGAGGGTCCCCGAGGCCACAATCCCGGCCAGAGCGCTCAGGAGGTCGGGCAGCGGCCCCGGGACAGCGGAAGGTGGCGGAGGAGGGCTCATGGGGCGGGGAGAGGGGACGGACCCCAGCGTGCCTTTGCGGCCCCGCGCAGTCGGACCCTGGCCGCCCCCGCGAGGTGTGGGGAGGAAAGCGCGGGTTCGGCGCCGCGGCCCCCACGCACGGCCGCGCCCAGCGCGGCCGCAGCGCCCTCCGCCGGCTAACCGGTCCACTGGCGGCTGCCCGCGTAAGGACTACACTTCCTAGGATGCCCTGCGCGCCCCCTGGCTCCTGGGAGTTGTGGTCCGGGGCAGGGCGGGCGCGCGCGTGGCGGGCGGGCGCGAGAACTACGTATCCCAAGATGCAGCGCGGTGCCGCGGGGGCCGGAGGTTTGAACGGAGGGTCTCCCGCCCGTGGCGGGGCTGCGTCTGCTGCGGCGGGTGCGGGAGGCTGCGGCGGCCGGGGCCGGGGTCCGGGCCGGGAGGCCGAGGCTGGCGCGGCGGGCGCTGGGGGCGGTGCCCCCGAGGCGATGATGGGCAAGGAGGAGGAGATTGCGCGGATCGCCCGGAGGCTGGACAAGATGGTGACCAAGAAGAGCGCGGTGAGGGGCGCGGGCCGCCAGGACCCCGGGACCCCCGTCCCGCCGAGCCCCCGCCGAGCCTGCCGAGCCCCCGTCAGGGCCGCGGCGACCACCCGAGGGGCAGGACGAGACTCCGCCCCGGGAGAGACTCCCGGGACACGGGGAGACCCCCGCCGGAGGCCGAGACCCCCGCCCTGGGCCAGCCCTGCCCTTCACCTCGCACCCACGGCAGAGGCCGCGATCCGGTCTGAACCTTGTCCCGGGAGCCAGCCGCTCTGGACTCAAACCCAAACTGCCAGACTGAGACCCCGCAGGCCTGGGATCCGCCCGCTTCCTCCCCTCACTCCGGAGCCCCTCGGGAGGCCGGGCCGGCGGAGACCCTCCTCGGCCCAGTCCCTCCAGGCCCTGCGGAAGCCCCGGCCCGTGCAGCCCTGACTGGCCGCCCCCCCACCCGCGTCTTCCTCCTCCCCAGCCGGGGCATCCTCGAAGTCCTCCAGAACTCCCCGCCGAGCCCCATCCCCGACTCAGAGCCCTCTGTCCCACCCTGGGTCTCCCACACCCATTCTCCGCCTTCGAGAGTTTGGAGTGTGAGAGTGGACCCCCTTCTCCCCTGGAGCTACAGCGCCCCCCTACCTCTGCCGGGCCTGGGGCTGCGGCCCCCATCATCTCATTTTCACCGGCCAGCCGGCCAGAGGCCTTTCTTGTCTGGGAGGCCCTTTTTTTCCTTGCCTGTTCAGTCCTCCAGGAACCGGGTTGCCCTAATAAATCCTCTCCCGTCCTTAGCCAGGGCTCAGCCAGCAGCTACCGGGGAGTGGGCAGATGCGTAGGCGCCCTTGGGAAAGAGCCCTAGGAAGCCCTCAGCCTGGCCTGGGAATACCCGGGCGCAGGACTCCCCCCGACCCCCGCGACCAGCTGGCCGGCTTCTGTCGTCCCTCGGCCAGTGAGCCTCTGGGGAAGGCTGTGCCCGGTCTCGGGCTGGTGGCGGTAGGGGGCGGACAGCACATGGGGCTTCAGTTTCAGGCCTCTCTCAACTTTGGACCTTGGTGATCTGGGTATCCTGGCAGGGAGCATCTTTGGTGGGTGGTACCTGCCTCTAGGGAGTGGAGAGGAGTCCTGCCGGCTCCCTGAGAGGCTCAATAAACGCGACCAGCTCTCCCCAGACTGAGCTCCTGGGGCGGGGCCGAGGGGTGGTGGGGGCCGTGAGGGAGGGTCAGCTGGGGTCTTGAGATGCCTGCCCCACCACCCCAGGGCTGTGTGCCTGCACTGGTGGTTTGGGGGTGACTTTTGGGCTGAGCATGGTTGAGTCTGGGTCTTTGGACAGGGTTCTCCCCCGGGGCTGGGAAGGGGGCTGGCTCCCACGCTTTCATTCATCCATCAAGCAGCAGCGCCTGCCCCAAAGCCCGCATGATGCTCTCACCCCTGGGGCTGTGGGCAGCACAGAGCAGGGATGTGGGAACGTCTATGGCTGTTTCCAGAGATGACCAGAGAAAGAAGCTGCTTCCCCTCTGAAGGAGACAAAATAAATGCGCCCCAGCTGGGGGCAGAGATGGGCCACGGAACCCACGGAGGGCTGGGTCGGGCCAGGCAGGACGGGGGCAGGGGGCATCAAGGTGGAGCACCGCATGGATGGAAGCCCAGGGGAGAATGAGGAGGGGGGACAGGTGTGGACTGGGAAGGGGGCTAGGGGGCTTGGGGCGCCATGGAGTGGGGGGTGAGAGCTAGCAGAGGCTCCTGGTGGGTCCCAGTGCCTTTGAGGCCCCTTGGGGGAGTTGGGGGCCGTGACTGGGAATCACGTTTATGCCCCTCTGGTCCGGAGGCCACGGAAAGCTGGCGTTCTGCAGCCCGGGGCTCCGTTTGGGGGAAGATGATTGATCGCCGAGTGGCGCTGTGCCCTCGGTTCTGGTGACCATTTGTCCCCTCTGAGGAGCTGACTACAGGGCTCGACTCTGTAGCCCAAGGGGCAGGGCCCGCGGGGGTGACGAGGGGCAAGCTGCAGCCTGAGCGGAGATGCCGTCCAGATCAGGGATGGGGCAGGCTCTGCCCCTCCCACGGCCAGGCTGCGGGACATCTGAGGCTGTCGCCCCTTGGATGGCTGCCTCCTTCATGTCGTGAGGGAGACACGCACACGTGAAACCACACCGGTGGGTTCCGTGAGCCTTCTGTGGAGGAAGGCGAGGCGGGGAGCGAACGGGGTGGCGCTGGGCTGCTTGCCGTCAGCGGGAGAGGCCTCGCCGAGAATGTGTCATTTGCACAGAGCTTTGGAGGGAGAGTGGGGCAGGCGTGTCGCTGGCAGTGGGAGCAGCGGGTCCCGGGGCGGGCAGCTCGGCCCCCTGAGGGCCCTGGGGAGCTTCGTCTGCTGTGGAGCCGTGTGGCCCCTGCGTGTGCGGCTACGAGGAAGCAGATGTGGGCAGGGGTGCCGGACAGAGAAGGGAGACGGGGTTCTGGCACAGCCGTCCAGGCGAGGTGACGCGGCTGGAGGGAGTGAGCAGGGGGCGTGGGGTGCACGTGAGGGGAGCAGAGGTCCCTGAGGGCTTGGCCCCAGCGGGCGGCACTGAGGAGAGGCTGCCTGAGCCACGTGGGCGGGGGATGTGGGACCCGGCAGGTGCGGGCGCCGCCCCTGCTGAGGATGGGCTTCGGCCCTTTCCCCTGACGGCCCTTGGGGGCCCTGGGCTGGGGTTAAGTGCACAGCTGCTCCCTTCTCATGCCTGCCTTCCCTGGGCATCTGACCCCAGGTGGATCTCCAGACTGTCACTGCCTCGTGTTCCCCCAGCCCTCGTGTGTGGGAGGAGCTGAGCTTGCCCACTGAGACCTCAAAGTCATTTACGAGGGTCCTCCCTTCTCCTTGCAGGAGGGAGCCATGGACCTGCTGCGGGAACTGAAGGCCATGCCCGTCACGCTGCACCTGCTGCAGGTAGGGCCCCGTGTGCCCCGTCCCCCAGCTCCCAGGCACCTGGCAGAGCTTCCTGCTCCCCACCCCGGCCCTTGGCTGGCATGAATCCCTGCCTCTGAGGAGACTGTCCCTTGCCTTTCTCTGTTGCTCCACGAGACAGGGGGGGGCATTCAAGGGCAATCCGCTGTGTTCCTCGCGAGGTTCCTGCACATGGGGCAGTAACCGTCGGCGGGGGGCATCCACCTCCCCTCGCTGGTGCCCAGCTTGCCCTGTGGGAGTCACCGAGGGTCTGTGGGGAGGGTCTGACCGCTGCCCCCAGCCTGGCCGCTTGCCTTGCAGTCCACCCGCGTCGGCATGTCTGTCAACGCCCTGCGGAAGCAGAGCTCGGACGAGGAGGTCGTCACGCTGGCCAAGTCTCTCATCAAGTCCTGGAAGAAGCTCCTGGGTGCGGGTCAGGCAGCCTAGGCTGGGCGTGGGGGCGAGGGGCACCCGAGACGCGCTGGCCCTTGGCAGACTGTGCTTTTCCCGAGCCAGGGTCACCTGGGATCCAGTCCAGGAAGCACTGGCTCGGGCTCGGAGGAGGGGGCTCCACGAGGAGCAAGGGGAGTTAAGGCTGCGCTGAGCCCTGGAGGGGGGCCTGGCAGAGCTGGGGGAGGTCGCCCAGGGGAGGAGTGTGGGGCAGTCAGAGGGCGGGGGGGAGGGGGGGCGAGGAGGGGGAGGAGGAGGAAGGGGCGTCTGGAGCCCCTCAGGGAACAGGGGCAGCCTCTTTCTAGGGACAGTGGGGCGACTGCGATGCCCCCACTGGACCCTGAGGTTCCCCTCCCTTCCCAGCCCCTCCTGGGCTCTGTCCAAGCCCTTGGGAAACAGAGCTGCATGTCCTGGGCTTCTCTCCAGTCCTGCGTGGCTGTTGGGCTGCGTGTTGGACAAGCGTATTTATTCTGGTGGCATATGGGACGCTTCTCGTCCTGTGGGAAGGTCCCCAGTGCAGGCTGGGACTCCCTCGATGGCTCGCTCTGGGGCCGAGGCCCAGCTGGGGAGTGGCCATGCCCGGCCTGCCTGCGGTGACCAGCCTTTGTCCGAGTCCAGCCGTGCCATCCGTGAAGGCCGTCACTCTGGGGGGGTTCTGTACTCAGGGAGACTTTTCAGGACCTTCCTTGGCTGCGGAGAGAGGACCGCAGTCGTTCGCAGGAGGCTGGGGCTGGAGGCAGGGTCCGACGTCCGCTGGCCGGGGCTGTGCCTCGGTGGTGGTCTGCCCCCTCCCTGGCCCCGCCCTGCCCTCCGGGCCTGCCTTCTCCCAGCCAGCCCTCCCTTCTTTCCCGGCACATGTAGATGCTTCAGACGCCAAAGCCAGGGAGCGGAGGAGGGGCGGGCCTCTGCCCACATCGTCCTCCAAGGAGGCCTCCGAGGCCCAGGACCCCAGGTAGCACGTCTGGAAGGCAGACACACGCCCCGCCCATGGCCCCACTTTCTCGGCAGACCGCGGTGCGGATTTCCAGGGGCGCTGGGTGGGGGCGCTGAGGTCATCAGCCCTTTCAGCTCCTCGGAAGGGACTCTCCCCAGGGTCAGCCTCTTGCTGGACACTTTCCCTCCGGAGACTCCTCTGGGCCTTTTTAGCCCCAAGCATCTGAGGGGGGCACTCTGTCTGCCTGGCTGAGCGGGCCTGTGGGAGCCCGTTGCTCACGTCCCCGGATCCAGGCCCGGGCTAACTCTGGCTACCCACGTTGGCCTGGGGTCTCTGGCTGCCGGCCCCTCCCTCACCGGGGATGCCCCAGGCTGTGGCATGGTGCAGGCTTTGGGGCTACTGAGGCCTCCCTGCTCCTGCCGCCCCCGGGATGGGCTGTGGCTGAGAGGCTGCTCTGCCCTTGACCCCACTGGGCAGCAGTGGCCAAGGGCGAGGAAAAGCTGAGCTTTGGATTCACCGCATGGCTGTGCAGAGACGTGGGCTCATCTGCCCACCTGCACGTTTTAGTTTTCCTCCAGGAAGCCGCCTGCTTCCACTGGCTTCCGTGGAGGTCACAGGGTCACGAGATGCAGGGGTGTGAGAGGAGGGCCGTGGGTGGACAGAGCCTTGTGGACAGGCAACCCATGGAGGGGGGTGCCCAGACCTCCACGGGGTGGGGCTGCCTGCATAGTGGTGCCTGGTCTTGAGTGATCCCTCGTCCCGTCTGCCTCCCCCTGACCTGGCAGTTTGCGTTGGGCAGTGTGGCCCCGTGTCCCAGGTCTCCCTGAGGGTGGGGATCCCGTCTGGGGGTGTGTCTCACCCAGTGATCCTCACTGCCTCTGGCCAGACCGCGTGGACGTGCTGGACCTGACTGTAGATGGGCAGGGTTCTGGGCCGCTGTCAGGGTGGAGCAGACGGGGTCTGGGGGCATCGTGGCTGTGACATTGGCTTTTCTGGGGACCGGCATCTCACGGAGGTGCACGTGGCCCGAGCGGGCCTCTCTCCAGCCGCAAGAGGCCAGAGCTGCCCAGGACGCCATCGACACCCAGGATCACCACGTTTCCTCCGGTGCCGGTCACCTGTGACGCCGTGCGCAACAAGTGTCGCGAGATGCTGACCGCTGCCCTGCAGACGGACCGTGAGTGCCTGGGCCGGGGCCACCCAGCACACCTCGGGGTCCTGGCTCCTGACACACGCTTGATTCCCAGGTGGCCTGGGCCCCACCTGCCTGTGGAGGCCTGAGTCCAACCCCGTGCTGCTGACCTTGGGGGTGGGGAGCCGGGGGTCTCTGGGGAGCAGGATGCCCGGATGCTGCGCAGGCTGAGGTGTGGGGGGGAGCCGGCAGGGCAGCTGGTCAGGGCTCCTTCTTGCAGATGACCACGTGGCTGTCGGTGCAGACTGCGAGCGCTTGTCGGCCCAGATCGAGGAATATATCCTTTGTGCAGCGGCTTGGGGGCTGCAGATCTGGAGGAACGGCGGGGCCAGCCAGGCTCAGCTCCCCTAGTGGCCACTGTCCTGCGCCTTCGCCAGGGGATTGGGCGGTCGGGTGGGCATGCTCGTCTTGACCAGGGGGCTCCTCCCAGACCCTCTGGGGTCTGACCGGGCCTGCGGTGGGCCTGGGTCCCGGGCCTCCAGCCTGCATTTGGGTCTCAGCCGGGAAAGCGTCAGTTGTCGACGCCCACGTGTGGCTGGCTCTTGCGACACGCCTCGCGAAAGGCCCTGGCTGACCTGGGGGCAGGGGTGGAGGGCGGGGCATCGGCCTCCCTACGGCTCCTTAAACGTCCGCACGCATCTTCCGGGACGTGGGGAACACGGACATGAAGTACAAGAACCGTGTGCGCAGCCGCCTCTCCAACCTCAAGGACGCCAAGAACCCCAGCCTGCGGCGCAACGTGCTGTGCGGCGCCATCACGCCCCAACAGATCGCCGTGATGACCTCGGAGGTGAGCCCGTGGGGGCGCTGGGGGCTGCCCCTGGCGGGCCGCGGGCTAAGCACGCGCCCCTCGCCCCAGGAGATGGCCAGCGACGAGCTGAAGGAGATCCGCAAGGCCATGACCAAGGAGGCCATCCGCGAGCACCAGATGGCGCGCACGGGCGGCACGCAGACCGACCTGTTCACCTGCGGCAAGTGCAGGAAGAAGAACTGCACCTACACGCAGGTGAGCGTCGGCAGCCCTCCCGGAGCCCCGCCCCTCCTCGGAGCCGTCCGTGCCCCTGCTGTGCAGGCCGGATCCCCCTTGCGCCTGGACACGTGCGGTGTGAGTGGTGCTGGGACGGGGGTCCGACAACCTAGTCTCCGATGGGGCTGGGAGCTGCGGTCACCCTTGGGGCCTCCCCCTTGCCGAGGACCCCTGCTCCCCAGTAGGCAGTCTCGGGCGGTGGGTCCAGCCCGTTCGTTCTGGGGCACTGAAGTTTGGGAGCCCAGCCCCCCTGTGTTGCTGCTGGTGGGACGATGGGTGCCTGGTGGTGGTAGCAGGACTCCGCTCAGAGTTGTGGAGGTGGGCCCCAAGAGATGTTGGGGGGCCCTGTAAGAGGAAAGCGGTTGGGGTGACTGCAAGGTGGGGGTTGCAGGGCAGCCTCAGCCCAGGTGACGTGAGGCCAGCGCGGCCTGAGGCCGTGGGGGGCGGGCTCCCCAGGTTGTGACTCCTGGGAAGTCCTGCTCCCTGGGGCCTCCAGCTGCAAGGGACTCAGGCCCTGGGGCTGGGCCCCTCCCACCGTGGCCCTCCCCACAGGTGCAGACCCGCAGCTCCGATGAGCCTATGACCACGTTCGTTGTCTGCAACGAGTGTGGAAACCGCTGGAAGGTAGGTGGGCGAGCCCAGGCCATCCATCCCCAGCCCTGTTCTCTGGAGGAGGGTGTCTCCAGCCTCTGTGGGGTCTGTGGTGTGAACTGGGGGATGGCCATGCCAGCCAGCCTCCTGGGAGCCTTGGAGATGGTGGATGGAGACCCCAGCCCTGCCTCCTGCCCTGTGGGGTCCTGCAGGCCACGTGGCTGGATGGGCGCCTCTCACCTGTTTCTTGCAGTTCTGCTGAGCCCTGTGCATGTGTGCCTGCAGCCTTGGGCCACGGCCAGTGCTGGCCGTCGCCCTTTCCCCATCCTCTGCCAACAGATACGGCTTCTCTGGAGACCTGCCCTTTGCCCACCTGGCCTTCCTCAGAAGGCAGCACACCCTGCCCCCCACCCTGCCTGCAGTGCACCTTTCCCCCTCTTACCCCCCAGTTATTAAATGTTTCTTTTTGCCACTGTTTTTTCCCTAGCCCTTGGTCCTGGTGGGCCATGTACAGGCCTGGGCTTCAAGCTGGGTCCCCCATCCCCTCATCTCTGGTTTGATCTCCCCGACCCCCGCCGCTGCGGAGACAGCCCACCTCCCTGGGGTCGGGTGACGCTGAGGCTTGGCCTGTTGGGACAGCACTGGAAGGAAGAGCCCGCTGGCTCTCAGAGGGGCCTGAGTGTACCCGTGGGAGGGGCAGGGCTGGGCCTGCATAGCACGAGGATCAGGTTGGGGGGGCGGCTGTGGGCGCACAGAGGAGCCGGGGTCTCACGACCTCTCCGGGCACCGCAGCTCAGGGTCCAGGGATTATGGGCAGGAGGCTAAGTCTGGGCCCCACAGCCGTGCCTGCCTGCAGCCCTTCAGGATGCCCCACTGCTCGTGGAAGCAGTGTGAATGGGGGTGGACCCCTGACCAGACCCTCTGCGCCCCGGTTGCAGCGTTGAATCGCTTTACCAAGCGGAAACTCAGGGAACAGGGTGGCAAGTGTGTGCCTTGTGGGGCCTGTGAGACAGTACAGGTGGCTGCCCGGCACCCGGGGTCTCGGGGAGGTCTCCCCCGTAAGTGTCCTGCCCTAGCCGGCCAGCCGCCACCAGGGACCCTGCCTGCCCAGTGTCCCGTTGCGTTGTCACCCTTGGTGGCGCCCTCGCGTGGGGAGGGCTGAGCACAGCTGCCCGCTGAGGCTGTTCTCTGAGGGGTGGGGTTGGAGCAGAGCACAGGGGCCCGTCACTGAGCGTGCTGCTCCTCTGCTGGGGGTCGTGGCCCACTCCTCGTTCTCTGATTCCCCCGCAAACGTGGACGGAGGGGAGAGGCTTTTACTTGAAAAATATCTTCAATAATAAGATTCTATTTTGGGGGGAAGAGGAGTGGAGTTAAATATGAAAACTTTGTTTTTGTTTTTTGATAAAACACACAGTGCCATGTTATTGGCTTAAACTCAATGAACATATAAAAGAAGCCGGGTCCTGCTGCCTTGAGCCTGGTTCTGAGGTCCTGGGTCTGATCCCGGGGTGCAGATGGCATCAGTTGGAGGTTTCCTCTTGTCACAAAACTAGACAGCACAGAGCTTCTGTTCTCCACCAAAGGCGCTTCTCAGGGGCCCCTGGGGCCCGGGGAGGAGGACCTTGTGGGTCCAGGATGCTTTCAGGGAGGGCGCCTCCTTTCACCAGGTGGGAACCCCAGCAGGAAGTGCTCAGTAGGGGTGGTGGTGCTGGAGGGGCTGCCTAGGCCCAGAGGCCCTCACGCCCGCCTCTCAGCTGGATCCTGGGGCGCTGGGTCCTCTGGGTGGGGAAGGGGGCTTCTGGCCTGCCCAGCACCTGGAGCTCCTGCCTGGGGCCGCCCGGGGCACTGGGCCCGGCGGGTGTGCCCGCACGTGAAGCGCATTTGTGAAAGGAGTCTCTGCCCGCGGGAGGGGCCCCGCGTCCAGGCAGCCACGGTGGGCAGTCTAGGCCTCACTGGAGGATGTGGAGCGGCCCCGGAGCAGCAGGGCGCGGTAGGCGGGGGAGCTGAGGAAGCGGGGGTAGGAGTCTCGGTGCATCAGCGTGTAAATCTGCAGCTGCGCGTCGTCAAACGTGTGCGCCGACGGCTCCTGCATCTTCTTGTTGACGCCCTCCCGCACCCGGGAGTCCAGGCTCACCTGCGGGACAGGGGCCGCGGTCAGGGGCCCGGAGGCGCCCCCGCCCCCCACCCCGGTCCCCGCGCGGCGCACCTCCTTGGGGGACAAGATGGACACATAGTCCTCGTAGATGAGCCGCGCCTTCTCGTCCACCACGTGCTGGTTGGCCTCGGCCTTGAGCTCCTCGCAGGCCAGCCAGAAGAGCATGTTCTCCTCGCTGTACTCGGTGCGCAGGAACTCGCGGAACACGCTGCGGCCCGCTGGACTGTGCATTAGCTTGTCGAAGGACTGCGCCCAGCTCCGCACCTCCTCTGGGCTCGGCGTGGCACTGCGGGCACGGGCATCCGGGTATCGGCCACAGGCCGCGCCAGGCCCCGCCCCCTCCGCCCGGATCGCCCCCCCTCCCCCGCCCCGCACCGCGCAGACCCGCGGCGGAGACTCACCAGGCTTCGCAGCTGGGGAGGGGCTGCAGCCTGCTCTCTCGGGAGGCCCGCCACGCTCGCCGCCGCTCCTCGTTCCTGCCGGCAGAGGGGACGGTGGCACTGCCCTCCGCGGCACGCGTGTGCGCGCAGGACGCTGGCCACAGTGACACCGACACGCGTCTGTATGGGCACGAGGCCTAGGGGCTCTCAGCACACGTGAACCCCCTGCAGGGTGGGTCGGCTCCTTTCCCGATCTCCGGTCCGGCCCTGGGCCCGTTGTCTTGCCTTTGGGGCTTCACAGGCCCCTCGGGTACCTCTCCCTCCCTGGCCTGACCTCGACCCCCGCTGCTTTCTCCCAGAGACTCCGACTGATGGGGAGAAAGCCCCCAGCCCGTGTGTCTGGCCCCTGACTCTCCCTCGGGGCCCTGCTTCTCTCCTTAGTTCCCGCCACAGCACCAGTGCTGGCTCCGCAGTGCACACGTCCAGCTGGACCTGTCCCCAGGGTCACTGAGACGGCTAACAGACACCTCAACCTCAGAGGGCCAGACAGAACTCAGCTCCCACCCTACCCGCACCCGCCAGACGCCAGGCCCCTCGTGTCTCTACCCCCAGGCGGTCCCTCTCCTGTTTCAGGCCTCAGTTGCTCACTGCTCAGCTGATCCCCCTTTGGGTCCCCTCAGCGCTGTCCACTCAACAGCCGCGGGGTGGAAGCCCGAAAAGGGCCAGGCCTCTGCGAGGCACAAAAACCCCAACAGGTTCCCTGCGCGCCTAGAAACCACATCCCCCCCGGAGGCCCCACGTCCACCCCCTGCACTGTCCCAGGGCCAGGTCTCTGCTTAAGGCTCCTCCACCTGACACAACGTGTAGGGCCTGCTTTTGCTCTGCTGTAGGTCCCCAGGGCCAGTCTGGGCGGGCTTATAGTAGACACACGCGTGCGTGCGCACACACACACACGTGCACGTGCTGGCTAGGTGCCTGCATGTGGACACAACCTCGGCACACCAGCCATGAAAATCACACACACAGAGGGGCCTGGGCACTGGCCGCCGGTCACCAGACCCCTGGACGAGTGCTGTGGGCGGTGCCTCAAAAGCCCCCCGAGGGGCTGAGGAGTGGGGCCCTGGATCCCAGGTCTGCTCAGTGCCCCCTGCCCACTGGCACACGGTGCACCCCCGGCCCACGTACCAGGAGCAGCTGCAGCAGCAACACCAGCACAAGCAGCAGGGGTTGCGCCTGGGGGGAGCTGGGGGAGCCGCATCACGACTGGACATGGAGGGAGGCTGGTCCCCCTCCTCCGGCCCTGTGTGCTGGGGGAAGATGGGGCCGCGTCAGCCTCCAGGCAGAACCTGTGGGAACCACCTGCTTCCCCCCCCGCCCCCCCGCCTGCTGGGGGCCTGCTTGCTCCCGGCGGGGCGTGACCCTTCTGGCCTCCCAGGTGTCCAGGGGTCTCCCAACTCCTAGTCATGCCCCCAGCCCCCGAGGGACAGAGTCAGCGGTGGAGGCGGCCCACCTGCTTCTCAGCCTCAGGCGGGGTGGGCATGGGTGGGTGGAAGAGGTTGCCGGGGCTCCGTGGTACCTGCTCCAGGACCCTCACCACAGCCTGGGGCTCTGAGAAGAGAGGCCGGGACTCTCATGGGGGACCTGACACCGGTGGCAGCCTGCCCCCCTGAAGAGGTCCCGAGTCTCTCCCTCCTCCCGGAGGTGTCCCCCGGCCCCCTGCCCGGCCTCCCACCTCCAGACCGCTCTGCCCAGGCCCTGACCCCCACTCCAGTCTACACTGTGGCTATGAGGGTATGTGGGGTCAGGAAGGAGGGGACCCCAGACAAGATCTCCACAGGAGGTTCTGGGACACCCCCATCTACTCGCTCCCTGGGAAGCCGGAAGCCAGGGTTCCTCTTTCTCGGTTTCCGGCTCCTGGCCCCTCCCAAGGGGGCTGGAGGCCCCCAGAGTCTGGGGCTATAAGGGTGGTGCATAGGGGTGGTGGTCAGACATTTAGACCCCCCATCCCAGCTCCCTCCATCCCAGGTTTTCCTCGGCTGCTGGGAGGTGGTGAGGGTTGCTCCCCACGAGGAGTCCGGATCAGCCCTGGGGAGGCTCCCCACCTGCTCCTGGGGACTCAGCAGGGGCAGCAGACCAGGCCTGCAGACAAGGAGGACTTGGGGCTGGGGCGGGACGTCCTGAGGGTGCGGGAAGTGCAGCAGGCACCGGTGAGGACGGCCGAGAGCCGCCAGGGACCGCCACCTTCTCGGCCCGGTCACTGGCCCGGCGCCCGAACACTCGGCTGGCACCTTGGCTGGCACCTTCCCGCGCCCAGGGTCTCCCGGCCTCCCTTCCCCTCCCACCGCCCCCCCCCCCCCACAGGCTGCGGAAACCGCTGCGGCCCCAGGCCTGCCGCAGGGCAGGGCGGGCGCGCCGGGCCGGCGGCGGGGGATGGGGTGCGTCCTGCTCCCGGGCAGGTCGGAGCCGCGGGGTCCCTTCCGCTCGGCGTCGGGGCGCACCTTCCACGGTGCGGACGCGCGGGGGGCGCCGGAGCCCCATCCGGGTGAGCGGCCCCCGCGGGGAACCCGCGGACCCGAGCCGCGGGGGCGGCCAATCAGGGTCCAGGAGGCAGTTTTGAACGCCTCCCCACCTGCCTCCCAGTCTCTACCTCGGCCTGCGCCCACCTCGGCCCAGGCGAAGCGCCCCGCCCCACCCCCGGGGCCGGGGGCGCCCCCTGGCACGTCTGCCACGCGGACCTTCCTGAAACCCCGTCGCGAGGTGCTCAGGACTTGGTTTCAGTTTATTTTCTCATTAAATGATCATCCGCCCTGCTGCCCCCCATCCCTCAGCTCTTGGCCTTTTAATGTCTGTTTGGTCCATGTTGGCCTCGTGGGGTGTGCAATGGCAGAAGAGGAAAGTGGACGCTCTGGGATAGGCCCCGGGGCAGTCACCAGGCTAGGCAGCTCCTGCCTCCCAGCCACTGACCGGGTGCTGCGCTCAGAGGTGACAGCCCGGGATATGCACACCTGGGGCACCCCTGTCTCCAGAGCCTGGGCATGCGGAGGCCTCGGCCTTGACCCAAATCTGGGGGCCAGGTGTAGGGTCCCACGGGGCCTTGGCCACTTGGCCACCTGCCTGGCTTCCCCTGAGATCGCTGGGGGGGGGACCCTCCAACTGGATCCCACTGGCTTCCAGCAAACAGATGGGGAAGAAGCAGCCCGACAGCATGCCTACCCTCAGGGGTCAAGTTTCTAGGGAAAGGAAGGGGTGTGGCAACCTCTGAGGTCTGGTAGCTGTACCCCAGACGGGCTGTGACTTCCCCAGGCAGAGCGGCTCTTCCTCCTCTGCACCCCCGCCCCCCCAGCACCCTGAGGACTGTACCCCTCCAGGCTGCCTTCTCCAACTCAGCTCTGACTTGGACGAGGGGACCTGCCTGAGGATGCAGGGCCCAGGTGCTGGGGCGGGAGAGGCAGGGGGAGAGGCCGTCCCTTCTGTCCTGGTTGCAGGCCCTGCACCTGGTCACCCATCCCTGGGCCTGGCTCCGCGCACCCTCCTCAGGCTGGCTGGGGCCACCTGTGCCCCGGGGCACCTGCTCTCTTTCTTGGTGGGGGTACAGGGTCTGAACCAGGGTCCCTGCCCCCCATTCGGGCACGTGGGAGGGGGCCCCCTCCCCTACCCCAGCCCCTCCAGGCTTTGGTCCCTAAGTCTGGGATAGGAGAAGCTGGACAGGCAGCAAGTTTGGCCTCTGGGGACAGAGGCTCCCTTGGGAGCGGCTGCTGCTCTGCTCCACAGAAGGAAAAAGAACGTCCCCGAGCCCGCCCAGTCCAAAAAAAGAATAAGAAAATGTGACAATCCCAGGAAAAAAATGCCATAACCTTTGGGAGGGGGGTTGACAGAGGGGCTCCATTCCCTTTTTCTCACCCTCCTCAGCACCTTTCCTGTCTGCCGCGCCGCCCCCCTCCCCCGTAGGTAAGTCCCAGCCTGGCTCCTCCAAGGCAGGCCAGGTCTTTCCTAGCCCTGGTGACCCTTGCCACTGCCCACCTCTACAATGGTGGGGGCAACCCACTTCTCTCCCTCCCTCTCTCTCATGGTGGGGTTGGGCCTGGAGAAGTCTGCCCCTTCCTCCAGCCTCTGACGCCCCCACCCCAATCTCAAGGAACTCGCCGCGCGCCCCACTCACCAGCGACCCAAAGGCGAGGCAGGGGCGGGAGGGGCCAGGTTCGCTCTGGGCCCCACCCTGGCTGCCGAAGGGGCGTGTACTGCAGAAGCAGGACTCAAGTCAGACGGCAGGAGGTCCTCCTGCGCGTTCTGGAGCGAGGCTGGCGCCTGGAGCCCCCGATCGGCTCGGGCCGGGGGCGCAGCGCCTTCCCTGCGACTGGCAGGGATGAGTGGCTGCCAGATGCAACAGGGTGGGGGCGGGGGCAAACCGGGTGTCCCGCCTCGGCCCCTCCCCACAGGCTGAGGGGGGGGACGGGAGACGCGGAAACCTGGGTTCTTCCGGCCCCCCCCCCCCCCCCGCTTTGAGCAATCACTTCCCCAGGCTTCGAGCTGCAGAAAAGGGGAACCCGGCTGCAACGGCCCCTCCCCCACGCGCGGGGACGGGCTCCAGTCCCGCCGCGGCCCAGGGTCCACGTGGACCCCGCGGCGGAGTCCTTGGGGCGCGGATTCCGGCGCCGGTTTCCGAGGCTCCCGCCCCGCACGGCCCCCGGGCCCTGGCCAGAGGGGCAGGGCCGCGGTCCTCGGCGCCGCGCGCGCGCACTCACCGGCCGCGCTCCCGAGCCACTCGCGCCGCAGCCGCCGGCCCGCGCGCTCCGAGGTCCGGCCGAATCGTCGGGGAGCGGGCGCAGGCTTCAGTGCGCAGGCGCCTCGGCCTCACTTCCCCAAAGCGCGGGGCCGGGACTTCCTCGCGCGGGCAGACGCCGGCCCGGCCCGCCCCGCCCGGCGCGCCCCGCCCCGCGTTCGGCCGGCCCCTCGCCCCACGCGCCCACTCCCCATCGCCCCGCGCGCAGGGGCGCGGCGCCTCCGTCCCCACCGTCGCTTACGATGGCCTGTGCAGATGATGGGGCCTCTGGCCCCCCGGGGCGGCTGAGTTGGTACTGCGGCAGCTGGGGGTGTGGCCGTGCGCCAGCTCTGCTCGGCAGGGCCGGTCCAGCGTTGCCGTTACGGGGTGGGGTGGGGTGGAGGTTGTGGGGGGGGGGGGCGTTCCCATAGGTTACTTGCCCCGCTCGAGGGAGAGGCCCCCTGGAAAGGACTGTCCCCCGTGGTCAGTCCCGGCCTGGCCCTAGCCTCTCTGGCACTGGGTGTCCTCACCTGTGAAATAGGGTTAAGGGCGCGCTGTCACCGTGCTGTAGGGGACTTCCCAAGGAAGGGGGTTCCTGGGCTTCGGTGCCACTGATGCCGGGGGTACTGGTTCTTATATCCGGGGTCGCCAAATGTCCCTGTCTGCGGGGCCTGGCTGAGTCCCTTTCAACCCCTCCAGTTGCCCCCAGATGTTCTACAGTTTAAAGCCACACCTCCCCTTTGCCACGAATGCCCGTCCCTTCTCTTCGGACAACTCTCCTCGTATCTTATGACCTGGTATAGCTGTGAGTTAAATCCCTTATCCCAGCATGCTTTGGGCCAGTGTCTGAGTGGCCCCGGCCTCCGACCGTACGCAGCTCCTGTCCCCGGCGCCCAGGGCCCGCTCACAATCTTATGACCTGGTATAGCTGTGAGTTAAATCCCTTATCCCAGCATGCTTTGGGCCAGTGTCTGGGGGGCCCTGACCCTGCTCTGGAAGTGGTCTGCAGTGTCTGGGGGGCCCTGGCCTCCGACCGTACGCAGCTCCTGTCCCCGGCGCCCAGGGCCCGCTCACAATCTTATGACCTGGTATAGCTGTGAGTTAAATCCCTTATCCCAGCATGCTTTGGGCCAGTGTCTGGGGGGCCCTGACCCTGCTCTGGAAGTGGTCTGCAGTGTCTGAGTCCCCCTGGCCTGTGAGTTAAATCCCTTATCCCAGCATGCTTTGGGCCAGTGTCTGCGTGGCCCTGGCCCCCGACCGTACGCAGCTCCTGTCCGCGGCGCCCAGGGCCCGCTCACAAAGTGCCTTCCAGTTGCTCGGGTTGCAGGTGCTCGCTGTCTTCCACGCTCTTGGGGGCATAAAGGGCAGTGGAGGTTTTACGTGCGCTCCTCATTCATCCAGCAAATGTCTGCGTGTCCCCTGTGTGCCAGTCAGTGGGACCTGGCAGCGAGCAGGACAGACAAGCCCCAGAGCAGACAAGAAGTGGACTTGCAGACTGGGTGAGAGGTGAGGAGAGCTAAGGAGAACCACAGAGCGACGAGGGGGGCGTTTCAGTGCTACCGCTTGCTCAGCACGGGACGGAGCTGGAGCCGCTGGCAGGGCAGCAGGGCAGGAGCTGAGCTGAAGAGGGTGCGGGCCAAGGTCAGGGAGGAGAGAGGGGCCCTGCAGTCCGGGGGGCGTCTTGATGCCCTGTGCCCAGGGGGCTTGGCTGCCATGTTGGCAGCCTGGCTGGGACAGGGCAGAGGCTGGAAGCCTGCCCAGATGGGAGGTGGCTGCTTCGTATTTAGCTTAGATAACAGTCCCGGGAGGTGGGTCCTTCAAAGACGGGCCAGAGCTTAGTCAAGGTCACACAGCCCTGCCTCCGCCATGGTACTTGCCGTGGCACCTTCACCCGCCTCCTGAGACGCGCGGGGCAGCTGGATGCGGGTGTGGGTCAGCGCACTTCTCTTCCACTCAGGCCACACTCTACGCTTCTCTGGCCCTCCCCTCCCCCTCCCAGCCCCCCATACACTGTCCTTCCTCTCACCACCCCCGCATGTCCCCCGGCCACTTAGGCCTCTCCGTGCCCCTTGCCTCGGCCCTCCTGGGTCTTCTGCCCTTCCTCTGGGGAGTCTATCCCGTATTCCACAGGAGGAACCAGGTGGGCCGGGCAGGGGCTCATTCAAGGCTGTGCAGCAGGTAATGCTGGGGGTGAGATTTGAACCCAGGACCCTCTGTCTAGAGCATGAGCTCCCAGCCCCCAGTACATTGGGCTGCGGCCTACATACTTTGCTTTTCCATAGCAGAAGCCTCCTTCAGGCCCTGCAGAATTGTCCTCGGCCACTTTCCTGGGCCTTCTCTGCAGACCAAGGACCCCTCCCTGGTGTGGGGATCAAAGGGTGCCCATGTGCCAGCCCCACGCCTGGTGCAGAGCTGTCTGTGAGGCCGCCCTCTTGCTGGCCTCCTCGGGGCGGTGGGTGCCTCTCTCATCCTCTGTCCTCAAGTGCCTGCCTGATGCCCTCCTTCCCCTCGCCCGAGCCACCTTCTCTTCCCCTGTTCCTTGTTTCCCCTACCTGCCTGAACCGCCCCCCGCATCCCCCCCCCCCCCCATAGAGAGCTCCCCCTCCCTCATGGAGCTTCCAGTCTCCAGCTCCACACACAGTTCTGGGCTTGGATCAACGCCAAGGGTGCAACGACCCAGAACAGGCGAAGGGTCCTGTGAGGGGAAGGGCTTGCTGAGGTCACAGAGGGCTCAGGTCCCCATTCTGAGCTGCGTCAGGGAGGGCACTGGCCGCCACAGAGCAGGATTCCTTGCTGGACCCCAGCTCTGACCTCTGCCAGTAGAGGGCCCACCCCTCCAGGACCAGTTCTCTGCTGCAGGCTGGCAACTCTGCCAGAGGCTCCTGGCAGGGGAGGGCCTTGTCTGAGGCCCCCCGCTCTGTAGCCTGCTGGACTGCTGGGAGGGAGGAAAAGGGAGAGCCGGCTAAGAGAAATCTCAGTCTCTGCGAAGAGCCTGTGTTGGGCAGGAGAGTAAGTTCTCGAAGGGGAGATCTGTCCAGAACATGGGAGGTTCTTCAGAATCCAGAGGGTTTGCAGGATGTGGGTTTGTCAGAATGGAAAGGGGCGGTGTCCTTCCTGTCCTCTGCGTGTGTGTGTGTACGTGTGTGTGGTGGTGGTGGGGTCCAGTAAGGGGGATCAAAGGGGCAGAGGAGGATTATCAAGATAGAAAGGAAGACCCGAGGGTGCTTTCTGCCTGAAGGGCCTCGCCCTCCCCAGTCTCCTGGTCCTCTGAGGGTCTCCCAGGCGTGGCTGACTGTCCAAAGGCCCGCTTCGGCTTCTGCAGTCACTCTCCTGTCCAGAATGTCACCTTCCTCGCTGACCCTCTGATGGAATGACCTGCAGTCTGGGGTCCTGCTTGGGTACCACTTTCTCCCCGAGGCCGCCCTTACCTCTGGGGGTGTGACTGTTGCTGGGCCAGGCTCTTCCTCCCATCACACCCAGGCTGGGGGCTCCCACGGACTCACAGGGCACCAGATTGCCTGATGGGGGCAGCGTGGGATTTGGGGGATTCGGGGTGTCCCTGCCCCCTGTGAGTCTGATGTCAGCCAGCTTGTAGCTTTCCACTTTGTTGGAGGAGCTGCACTCTGAGTACCCCAATGCCTGTGACATCGGATGCATCCATCCTTCCCCCTTCCCTCCCAGGGGACCTAGAGAAAGGAAGCCTAGACACCAGGGGGCGCTTTGAAAGTGAGAACTTTACGTAGGAGGGTGGGGCACAGTCGTGCACGGTGGGGTCGCCATCAACGCGGGAAGATGCTGCCATCGACTTTCTCCTCCAGAATGGTTTCCACGCGCCTCCGCTGCGGGGAAGGAGGTGCTGGGGCCGGGTGTGCGGGGCGGAGGGCGGGCCCCCGCCCCTCCCCGGCCCTTCCCGGGCTCGCAGTCACCTCTCGACGGTCTAGGGGGTCTGGGATCCGCGTGGGCTTCAGCTGCGGCGGCAGGAACAGCTCCAGCCTGAGGGCGGCGCGCGCGGACTTCTGCCGCAGGATTAGGAGCGAGATCTCCTCCGCCTGCGGGTGCCGGGGTCAGGGCGCGGGGATGTTGCGGAGCCTTGGCGACGGGCGGCCCCGCCTCGCCCTCAGAACCCCCGGCCGGGTGGTCCCCCCGTCCCTTCCTCGCCCCGGCCCCGCCCCTGCCTCACCCGCAGGCGGGCGTGGCGCAGTCGGAGAGCGCGGACTCGGCCGCGGGCCTCGGCGGCCTTGAGGACGCCGAGGACCTGGTCCTGGCTTTGCGCGGGCGTCTCGAGCTGCAGCGTCCACGCGCGCGGGTCAGGCATGCGGTACCCCAGCTCTGCTGACTCACTCGGGAAGACGGAAGCGGCCGCGCCCACGTCCTCCAGCAGGTCGCCAAAGAGCAGGTGGCTGTGGCGCTGCGCGGGCCGCATGGCCTCCAGGCCCTCCGGCGTGAGGGCCCAGCTCGGCGTCGGGGACTCCGCCTTGGCACACCTCACGCGGGCCCCTGCGCCCTGCGCGCCCTTACCCACTCGCTCCCGCGGGACCCTGCACGCGGTCCCTTCGCCGGCTCTGGCTGCATCCTCGGGCCCTGCCGAGGGAAGACGATGTCCCGATGTCCCGCTGGCGCCCGCTCCTTCGGTCTGGCCCGGCCCCGCCTTGGGTTCCCAGCTCCGGCCCCTCTGGACCCTGTGCAGCCCGCCTTAGGGCCCGCACCTCTGGTCTCTGCGCCTTTGCCACAACCGCGCACACGTCCCGGTCAGCTCAGCCTCCTTACTCACTCCTGCATTCCGCTAGAACTTTCGGATCCACTCCCTTCCTGCCCATGGGCTGTTTCTCCCGCACTGGGAAGATGCTGAGACCCCTGAGTTGACCTCAGGCACCACCCAGGGGTGGAGACAGATTGAGGCTGCTCTGGGCGAGGCTAGGAGGACACTTCCTCCCATGCCAGGACCCTCGCTGTGGCCGTCCCCCATGCCTGCGTAGGCCTCAGACCCCTCTGTCTTAGTGTTAGGGGCTGGAGGTGGCGGGGGTGGGCCTTCATTATATCTTGGGCAGAGGACTCGTGCTTTTCTGGGAGATGTGTGTGTGTTTGATGTTGTGTGGGTCCGTTTGTGTTGTCTGTGGGAGGTCTCACTTGTGTGCGGCGGAGTCTCAGAGTCGAATGGACAGCTGGCTTGCTGCAGGGGAGACGCCATCCCCCCAGCCTGTCCCACGCTGGGTCTAGATGGAGTGAGGGAGAGAGGAGCCCAGGGAAAAGGTGGTAGAGGGGGAAGGGCCCCCGAGGTGGGAGAGGGAAACACCCCGGAAGTCCCGGTGCAGCCCTGCAGGGCTCCTTTCCTTGCCCGGCCCAGCCCACAGCACCTCAGACCCCGGACCCCAGGTCCTGGGCCGGGTCCTGGCCCACACTGGGACAGAGGCTGGCGTCCGCACCCTCCCCCGCCCCGTCCCTAGCGGCGGCGGTCGAGCGCCCGGCCCTTGCCTCCCGTTTCCACACCCCATACTTTGTGCCTTCTCGGGTCTGGGCCTCCAACTCAGCCCAGACTCTCTGGGACTTGTTGACGCGGTTGCTCGGCAACCAGGAGGCCCGCCCCTCCCCCAAGCCAACGGGGGCGGGGCGAGCCCTCGGGGAGGTGCATGGTCAGAACTTCGGTCCGAGTGCACTGAGGTCCCCGGCCAGATGCCCCGCCCCGGGACCTCCCGGCTGTCAAGGACCACGAGGGAGATGACCCTCAGCTTTAACAGCCCGGGTGCGCTCTCCTTCTTTTCTGAAGAGCCCCAAACGCACTCTTCTGCGGGCTGTGGGCCCAGCTTCCTGGCTGGAGAGGTCTTTGCTGGCTAGTTTTGGGGTCAGGGGGCGCAGATCTGAGGAGACCTTCGTGGTTGAGCCCCTTCCCCCTCTTCATGGCCCACGAGGCCTCCCACAGCAGAACTCAGGACTCTTCACCTCTTCCAGGGCAAGTCTGGGGGTTCCAGGGGTGGTGTAAGAACAGGGGTGGTGTTTTTTTTTAAGACCATTGGTTTTGTTTTCTTTTTTTAAATATTTATTTATTTTCTTTCTTTTTTTCAAATAAATTTATTCATTTATTTATTTTTGGCTGCATTGGGTCTTTGTTGCTGCGCACAGGCTTTCTCTAGGTGTGGAGTGCCGGGGGCTACTCTTCGTTGCGGTGCGCGGGCTTCTCATCGCGGTGGCTTCTCTTGTTGCGGAGCAGGGTCTCTAGGTGTGCAGGCTTCAGTAGTTGTGGCACGGGGGCTCAGTAGTTGGGGCTCGAGGGCTCTAGAGTGCAGGCTCAGTAGTTGTGGTGCACGGGCTTAGTTGCTCCGCGGCATGTGGGATCTTCCTGGACCAGGGCTCGAACCCGTGTCCCCTGCATTGGCAGGTGGATTCTTAACCACTCCGCCACCAGGGAAGTCCTTTCTTTCTTTTTTTTTTGGGCTGTGTTAGGTCTTAGTTGCGGCGCGTGGGCTCTTCGTTGCGGCACGCGGGCTTCTCTCTAGTGGTGGTGTGCGCGTTTTCTCTCTCTCCTTGAGGCACGTGAGCTCAGTAGTTGTGGTGCGCGGGCTTAGTTGCCCCGCGGCATGTGGGATCTAAGTTCCCCGACCAGGGAGCAAACCGCGTCCCCTGCGTTGGAAGGCAGATTCTTTACCACCGAATCACCAGGGAAGTCCCCAGACTCGGGTTTTGATTTCTGGGTCCTGGGTCCTAGATTTCTGTAATTTATTTGTGCATTTGTTAATTTCATAATATTTTAGAACTGATTCGCTTAATTGATTAATTCTTTAATTTGTTCATGCACTCATCAGATTATTCTGGGTTCAATAATCCATGTACTCACTCCACAGTTGATGTTAGGCCAGAATTAGTGCATTAAGTCCAGAATTTGTTAATGTACTGGTGGTTCCCACAGTGTAGACATGCCTCTTCCCTTCATTCATGGATGTGCCAAGGTGGGCACTGAGGCCCATGGATGGTGCCATTTTGGGAGTTCACGACCTGAGTCCCTGAGGGGAGAGACTGTCCTGGCTTTGGGGGTGGCGTCTCAGCTGAGGTTCTGGCCTTTCCGAAGGAGGCTGTTGACTGTTGCCATTGTTTTTGGGAGTTTGCTCTGGCCTCCCAGTGAGAGGGTAAGGTTTTTTTTTTTTAATACATCTTTATGGGAGTATAATTGCTTCACAATGCTGTGTTAGTTTCTGTTGTACAACAAAGTGAATCAGCCATATGCATACATACGTCCCTTCGCTTTTGTGGCCCCATATCTCGGGAGCTGGCATGCCATCCCCCGCTTCCCAAAGCTGCATGGAACTGCCCATCCTTCCAGCCCCCAAGCCTTTGCAGGAGCTTTTCCCTGGATGCTTCCCCTTCCCGCCCCCGGCTGCCACAGGGCTTGTGCCTGTAGGGTGAGGCCTGGGCCTTGGGATTCAGCATCACCGAGGAGCTTTTGAAGGCAAAGGTCTCTGGGCTCCAGAAGAAGCAGTGAGGGCTTAGGCAGGCTGACCTGCCTCCTTCAAGCAGTCCTCCTGGATACACGCAGCCCAGGCCAGCACCACCTCTGGCCCTCACTCTGCGCTCCCACAGGAGTGAGTTCTCTGAGACAGGAGTCTGGGCCCTCCTCTTAGCTTCCCAGGATCCTGGCCAGGGAGATGCAGGGGGGAAGTGACTTGCAAGAGTGGGAGTTATGGGGGGAGGGGGAGAATGGGCGCACTCTCCTGCAGGAAGGGACTTGTAACTTTCCCTCTGTTTTTGTAGGATTGAAAACCTTTGACACCTGCTCCTCCTTGACTCCCAGAGGGCCTGGTGTTGGCATAGTTCACATTCCTGAGCGGAGCTTCTTCCTGCTTCTCTACCACCCCCACCCAACAGCTCCCCTGGGAGGAGAGGTGCTCCCTGTGTCTGGGGCCCAGCCACTGTGAGGCCCTGGGCCACGTCTCCCGCCCGTTTCTGTGTCCAGGATTCATGTGTTTTTCAAGGGCTGATGGAAATGCTGAGATCTAAGAGCGTGCTGATCGACGCCAAGACCTGAAAACTTCAAAATAATATCAATAAGGATTATTAAATGACTACAAAATTTAACATTATACTGCAAATCTACAATTCTGTCACAGTGTGTAAATATTAGGAAGTTAAAATCACAAGGAAAAAGTAATATTTTATGAAGAAGCCCAGAATTATGAAAATCCTTTTACTTTTTTTTGCACGCAGGCTTTTCTCTAGTTGCGGTGAGCGGGGGCTACTCTTTGTTGCGGTGCGCGGGCTTCTCATTGCGGTGGCTTCTCTTGTTGCGGAGCACAGGCTCTAGGCACACGGGCTCAGCAGTTGTGGCTCGCGGGCTCTAGAGCACAGGCTCAGTAGTTGCAGCTCACGGGCTTAGTTGCTCTGCGGCATGTGGGGGTCTTCCCGGGCCAGGGCTTGAACCCGTGTCCCCTGCACTGGCAGGTGGATTCTTAACCACTGCGCCACCAGGGAAGCCCCATTGCTTTGACTTTTCAACAGCACAACTGGCCTGGTGACTGAATTCCCTGGGGATGGCTGTTCTGGGTGAGGCTGCTGGCGACCGTGCTTTGATTCCCGTGCCCTACTCCGGGGGGTGTCGGGGGTGGCAAAGCATATGCGGACCGAGGGGCAGCAGACAGTGTGGCATCTGGCGCTGACGGGCCCTGAGTCACTGGGTGCAAGGGTGAGGTGCGTTCACCCCAGTTTGTGGGTGTCACCGGCACTCTGGGACCTGGGTCCTGCCCGGAAGGCCCCCCACGATGTGTCCTCACGGGAGGTCTGTCCAGACTGGAACTCACACCCAGCGTCAAGGCAGCCTCCTAGCCCCGCCCTTTCCCCAGGCTCAAGGCCATTAGGAAACGCAGCTTCGGAAACTGGCGGGCAGGTGGGCCCAGGCAGTGGGGGTGGGAGGGGCTGAGGTTGGCTGCTCAGACCTCGGGGAGCCCAGGTCGGGGAGGCTGCAGGAGGGCGAGCCCCTGGGGTTCCTGCCCTGCTGGGGCTCCCAAGGTCAATGGGATGGGGCTTCGAGCTTTGCCTGGAGAATGTGGTGCACGTGTGTCCCCCGGGCGTCCGAGGCTTTGCTCTGCCTCTTCTCCCGCGTCTACCTTGTGCCTCACGTGCACCCTAGTGTGGGTTTGCGTGGGTGTGGCCCATGCGTCTGTGGGTCCCTTCGAGTGTCTGTGCGTCCTCTGAGCACGTACCCACGTCTGTTTGTTTACCTGTGTGCCTACTTGGGCATCTTTGTGTGTGTTTTTGTGAGTCTTTGTGTCCTGAGTGCCTCTGCGGATGTGCCCCATGTCTCCACACGTGTCCCTGGGTCGACTGCAGTGAAGATGCAGAGATAAGTCCTGGGGGACAGCCTGGGATGCTGAGCCCTAGGGTATTTGCCTGCTCTGTCCTCTCCTGATTCGCCAGGTATCCTAGCGACGCTGCTGCCAGTCGCCTAGCAACCAGGTCCCCATCCTTGGAGACAGATGCTCCAAGCAGGGGCTGGGCTGTGTGGGCAGAGCCCGGGCAGGAAGAACGACCCCTTGACTGGGTGGGGCCGGCAGTTCAGCTCAGGGTCACCCACGAGGCATGTGCCCCCAGGGATGGGCAGGAGGCAGCTCCATGTTGTGCCGTGTGGGTGCTGGGGGCCCAGGCTGTGAGGCAGTGATGTTCAGATGTTGTTCAGGGACCCGTCCGCTGAAGCAGAGGCGCCCTTGCTGGGTCTTCAGGTGGCAGACAGACCTGGCTCTGAACGCTGTCTCTGCCCCTTTGACAGGTGGCCTCACGCTGCTGAGGTGCCCTTGTTGGCACGGAGGTGCTGCCGAGGCCCACAGTCAGGGGTGGTGGGGGTGGACAGGCTTGGCACCCAGGAGGCACGTGGGGCGCGCTGGACCGTCCAGACACCCTGCTTGCTTATGAGGCTCTGATCTGCTCAGGGCTGGCTGCGCAGGGCCCCAGCCACCCAACCGGCGGCCCCTGTGGCTCAGCTGCCCTGGGATCCCAGCTGAGGGGCGCTGTTCTGGGCATGGAACTCCGGCTGGGGCAGGTCTGAGTCCGTCCAAGGCCCTGCTTCTGAGTGAGATGCGGCTTCACGTCTGTCTCTGTCTTGTGTGTGTCTCTCCGAGTCTCCGTTCCATGTCTTTGTGTGTTTCTGCATGTCCTTTGTGTCTGTTCTTGTGTGTTTGTCCCTGTGTCTCCATGTGTCTGTCCCTGAGTCCCTGTGCGTCCGTGTGTGTGTGTGTGTGTGTGTGTGTGTGTGTGTGTCCGTCCACGTGTCTGAGTTCTCATGTGCACCTCTATCCCTGTGTCCATGTGTTCGAGCCTGTCTCCGTCTGGGCTCTGTGGGTCCAAGCCTCTCTGTTGTTCATCTCTAAGGGTGCACCCTGGTCCTTGCCTCTGTCCCCGTCCAGCCTGGGGCCCCCTCCTCCATCCTGCACGGCCCCGCCCCCCTGGAGCCGCAGCCTGCTCCCCTCCCCCAGCTCCGTGCACCAGGCTGCTGCGTCTGGTCTGGCGTCTGAGAAGGAAAAGGAGCAGCTGCCACCGTGCGGCAGCCGCGGCGCCGTCCAGACCCAGAGCTGAGTCGGGCCGGCGCTCCCAGCCCTGCTCTGCCGCAGGCCGAGGGTTAGGGCCTCCGGGGTCCCAGCTCCCACGGAGGTCACCGAGGTAAGGCTGAGCCGCTGGGGGCTGGCGTGGAGGTGACCTGTGGTGGCCGCAGCTCTCAGGCAGGGCTGGGGAGGGGCAGGAGGAGGCCCTGTGCTCGGTTGCCCTGTGCCCAGTGTTCCAGGTGTTTCTGGGTGTGTCTTGGTCCCTTTTGTGTCTGCGTGTGCCCGAGGGCAGCTTTGGGCATCTGTGTGCGTGTGTGTGTGTGTGTGCGCGCGTGCTGTGTGTCTGTGAGCCCCCATGGTGGACACATCCTGCTGTGTAAGCGCATCCGCCATCCCATGTGGGAGCCCGCAGGCCAGCTGAGACTGTGTCCCTGTGTGTGTGCACGTGTGCCCCGTCCCTGGCATACACGTTTGCGTGTCTCCGTGTGCCCGGTGTGTGTGTGTGCACACGCACGTGCCTCCGTGTCTGCGGCCTGGGGCCGGGTGGGTGCTGGGTGCTGCGCTCACATGTCCCTGTGCCTCCGCAGGTACCGTGGGGCTTTGCGTGCAGGGCGGGGCATGGAGTCCCTCTTCCCTGCCCCGTTCTGGGAAGTCCTCTACGGCGGCCACCTGCAGGGCAACCTGTCTCTCCTGAGCCCCAACCACAGCCTGCTGCCCCCGCACCTGATGCTCAATGCCAGCCACGGCGCCTTCCTGCCCCTCGGGCTCAAGGTCACCATCGTGGGGCTCTACCTGGCTGTGTGCGTCGGGGGGCTGCTGGGGAACTGTCTCGTCATGTATGTCATCCTCAGGTAGGCTGGGCACCCCCCCGCCCCCCGCCTCCCACCGGTGGGTCCCGAGCAGCTTGCCGAGGGCATGGAGCAGGGGCTGCTCTGGCAGGCTTGGCACGCGGGGATCTCCCACCCCCTGTTCAATTCCTGGCCCCCTGTCACTGGGCAGGGTCGGTCCTGAGGCCCTGGCGGCTCAGCTCCTGAGGGCAGAGGCACTTGGCTGGGGGAGAGGGAGAGGCAGGGTCCAGCCCGGGTGTGGGAGGAGGCGCAGCTCTGTCCCAGATGGAGCGCCACCCTGACTCCTGAGAGATGACGCGCCATCTGAGCCGTGCGCCAGGCTCCCAGCCCAGCTGCCGCGTGAGGACCTCACGGGCCCCACAGTGATCCCGGAAGGCAGCTCTTGTCGGCGTCGTCCAGGCCCGGTGCTGGGGCAGCTTCACGAGGCCCCTTCCTCGGCTCCGGGGCTCCGTGCTCACCGCTGGTGTTTGGGCCGATTCCAGCATTTGCTGGTGCTCAGAATGGGAACGCTTGTGCGGTCAAGGGTGGCAGCCACGCTGCTGGGGGGACCTAATGGGGGATGGTGTGGGGACATTGTGGAAGGATGGCCGAGACAGCATGAGGGGACAGCATGGGGAAACAAAGTGGGAAGAGCGTGGGAGAGAGCGTGGGGACAGCATGGGGGACAGCGTGGGGATGGCATGGGGAGGTATAATGGGAAGAGCATGCGGGGAATGTGGGACAGGGTGAGAACAGCGTGTGGGGATGGCATCGGGACGGCGTGGGGACACATGCACGTGTGCACACACGTGTATACATGTGTGTGTACGCATGCACGTGAGCGTGTAAATGTGTGCACACACACGAGTGTGCACCCGTGTGTGAGTGTGTGCATGTCTGGGTGTGTGCATATACGTGTGTACACTGCACCTTGTACATACATCTGGGTGCATGGACACAACGCGTGCAAGCACGTACACGTGTGCACATGTATCTGAGCGCGGGCATGAATGCGCGAGTGTGAACACACACGTGTGCATGCGGGCACACACGTGTGCTTTGTGCGCGCGCACGTGTGCACGCCCTTGTGGCTGTGTCCGTGTGTGCATGTGTGCAAACATGCCCTTGTACATTTGTATGTGCTGGTGTGTGTCATGTGTGTGCTCAGACAAGGGGCTGCGAGGAGCAGCTGCCCTTCCCCCAGTGCTGACCCCGGGGTACTAGGCTCACGTGCCCCTTGGTGGCTGGAGGGTGTGCCATGGGTGAGAAATGTGGGTGGCGGTGGGGTGCTACGGGTGAGAAATGTGGGTGGGGGTGGGCTTGTTCCTCCTTCCGGTTGTGAGTGTTTCCTGTGGGGTCTCTGCTCTGCGCGGGGGCATCAAAACCCTCAGAGGCACGTCTTGATTAGAGAGCAGAGAGGCGAGGTCGTCTTGCCCACGAGCAGTCCCCACGGAGAGTGATGGCCGGGAACTGCTGTGAGCACGCCGGGCTCAGAGGCAGAACGATGTGTTCTGAGCCGTGGCACGGGGTGGACTGCCTCGGTGGTCAGAAACACCCAGTTCCAGTCCCTGCTCTTTTTTTACAGGCAATGTTTTTAAAGTAGTTTTAGGTTCACGGCAAAATTGAGGAGAAGGTACAGCGGTTTCTCATATAGTCCCTGTCCTGCCCTCCCCTCCCCAGGCATAACCTCCCCCATTATCAACATCCCCACCAGCATAGTACAGTTTCACAACTGATGAACCTACCTTGATACATCGTAATCACCCCAAACCCATAGTTTACCTTAGGGTTCCCTCTTGGTGTTGTACTTTCTATGGGTTTGGACAAATATATAATGGCATGTATCCACCATTACAGTATCACACCGAGTAGTTTCACTGCCCTAGAAATCCTCCGTGCTCTGCCTGTTCATCCTTTCCCACCTCCCAGCCCCTGGCAAACACTGATCTTTTTACTGCGTTCATAGTTTTGCTTTTCCAGAATGTGGAATCATACGGTCTGTAGCCTTTTCAGGTTGGCTTCTTTCACTTAGCAATACGCATGTGAGGGTCCTCCATGTCTTTTCATGGCTTGAGAGCTCGTTCCTTTTAACTGCTGGATAATATTCCATTTTCTGGGTGAGCCACAGTTTATTTATTCATCCACCTACTGGAGGACATCTTGGTTGCTTCCAAGTTTCAGCAACTATGAATAAAGCTGCTATAAACATCCGTGTGCAGGTTTTTATGTGGATATATTTTCAGCTCCTTTGGTTAAATATCGAAGGGTGGGTGATTGCTGGGTCTTATGGTAAGAGTCTGTTTTGTAAGAAAATGCCAAGCTGTCTTTCAAATGGCTGTACCTTCTGACGCCCTCACCAGCATTTAGTGGTGTCATTCTAATAGGTATGTACTGGTATCTCATTGTTGTTTTATTTTATTAAAAAAATTTTTTTTTCTTTGGCTGCGTTGGGTCTTCGTTGCTCTGCGCGGGCTTTTCTCTGGTTGCGGCGAGCGGGGGCTCCTCTTCGTTGCGGTGCACGGGCTTCTCATTGCGGTGGCTTCTCTTGTTGCAGAGCACAGGCTCTAGGGCGCAGGCTCATTAGTTGTGGCGCATGGGCTTAGCTGCTCCGCGGCATGTGGGATCTTCCCGGACCAGGGCTCGAACCCGTGTCCCCTGCATTGACAGGCAGATTCTTATCCGCTGCGCCACCAGGGAAGTCCTCACTGTTGTTTTAATTTGCATTTCTCTGATGACATAGGTGGAGCATCTTTTCATGTGCTTCTTTGCTGTCTGTATGTCTTCTTTGCTGAGGGTCTGTTAAGGTCTTCGGCCCATTTTTAACCAGGCTGTCTGTGTTCTTATTGTTGAGCATTAGGAGTTCTTCGTGCATTCTGGACAGCAGTCCTTTGTCAGATGGGTCTTTGGCAAATCTTTCCTCCTGCCTGTGGCTGCTCTTCTAGTTCTCTTGACCCACTTTTCCTTTACCAGCTCTGTGGCCTTGAGAAGACCGTTTAGGTCCTCTGAGCCTGAATGTCGTCCTGTGCAGACTGGGCAGCAAAATAGCGCTTCGGAATCTTAAATGAGTTAAAATCCAAGTGAAGAACTTGGCACAGCATCTGCCGCCATCACTGTCCTTGTTGTTTGGTCGTGATTAAGGCCTCTTTGAGCTTATTCTTAATCTCTCTCTAAGAGGCAGAAAGAAACTCCAGATTCCTTCATGGCAGCTTAATTGACATGGAACATTGTTGTCTCTGGTGTTGCCACCGTCACCACCACCACCATCACCATCAACAGCACCATCACCACCACCATCACCACCATCAACAGCACCATCGCCACCACCACCATCACCACCACCACCATCGCCACCACCACCATCACCACCACCACCACCATCACCACCACCACCATCATCACCATCATCACCATCAACAGCACCATCACCACCACCATCGCCACCACCACCATCGCCACCACCACCATCGCCACCACCACCACCATCAACAGCACCATCACCACCATCACCACCACCACCATCGCCACCACCACCATCACCACCACCACCACCATCATCACCACCACCACCATCATCACCATCAACAGCACCATCACCACCACCATCACCACCATCACCACCGCCACCATCACCACCACCACCACCATCATCACCACCACCACCACTACCATCACCACCACCACCATCATCACCATCAACAGCACCATCACCACCACCATCACCACCATCACCATCGCCACCATCACCACCACCACCACCACCATCATCACCACCACCATCATCACCATCATCACCATCAACAGAACCATCACCACCACCATCACCACCATCACCATCGCCACCATCACCACCACCACCACCATCACCACCATCGCCATCACCACCACCACCATCACCACCACCACCATCATCACCACCACTACCATCACCATCACCATCACCACCACCACCACCAACAGCACCATCAACAGCACCATCACCACCACCATCACCACCATCACCATCGCCACCACCACCATCACCACCACCACCATCACCACCATCACCATCATCACCACCACTACCATCACTATCACCATCACCACCACCACCACCAACAGCACCATCAACAGCACCATCACCACCACCATCACCACCATCACCATCGCCACCACCACCATCACCACCACCACCGCCATCATCACCACCACCACCACTACCACCACCACCACCACCATCATCACCATCAACAGCACCACCACCATCACCAGCACCACCACTGTTGCTAGCACCATCTCCACCACCACCACCACCACCACCATAATTACCACCATCACCAACACTACCACCATCACCATTATAACAACTATTAATTCGTTTAGCAGGTAGTTGTTAAGCACCCACAATTCTTCCAGACCCATGCCAGGGTCTTGCATGCAATGAGACCCCATTAGCATCTGCCCCATCCCTGTCACCATCTCCTGTTCGGTTGCTAGGCAACAGTGAGGCCTGGTTTGGCGTGCTCTTCCAGATCCTGGAGCCCCTGGAAACCTCTGGTGGTGGAAGGGCCAACATTTTGGTCCAAGAAGGGTCTTGGGGGAGACTTGAAAGGGAGGAGGACAGGTTCTTTGTCTTATGAGTCCTGTTTCTGCTCTCATGCAGGGTCAGGCAGACACTCTGCTCCCCCCACCCCATACCCATCCTTTCCAAGGCAGGCAAGTCTTTAGGTTGCGAACCATTTTTTGTGTGCTGTAAGTACTTGAAGAATTTGTTAAAATACTTGCCTTCAGGCTCCATGGCATTGGGCTGGGCCCATGAACCTACATTTTAGCAGGGGGCAGAGTGGGTGCCCCCTGTGATGGCCAACAGGAAGGGCCCCTTGCCCTTCGCTGCCAGGTCTGCCAAGGTGGCCAAATGAAGCCTCTTCCTCCCCGTCCTCTCTGCAGACACACCAAGATGAAGACAGCTACCAACATTTACATCTTTAACTTGGCCCTGGCGGACACTCTGGTGCTGCTGACCCTGCCCTTCCAGGGCACAGATGTCCTCCTGGGCTTCTGGCCATTTGGGAACGCCCTGTGCAAGACGGTCATCGCCATTGACTATTACAACATGTTCACCAGCACCTTCACGCTGACTGCCATGAGCGTGGACCGCTACATAGCCATCTGCCACCCCATCCGTGCCCTTGACGTCCGGACATCCAGCAAGGCCCAGGCTGTCAATGTGGCCATCTGGGCCCTGGCCTCTGTTGTCGGCGTTCCCGTTGCCATCATGGGCTCGGCACAGGTTGAGGATGAAGGTCAGTGCAGGGCACCCTCCTCCCCAGTGCCACGCTCCCCTGGCTCTGGGTGGCTCTCTCCCTGCCCACCTGCCCAGCTTCCCTGACCCTGCTTCTCTCCCTGCAGAGATTGAGTGCCTGGTGGAGATCCCCACCCCGCAGGACTACTGGGGCCCCGTGTTTGCCATCTGCATCTTCCTCTTCTCCTTCATCATGCCTGTGCTCATCATCTCCGTCTGCTACAGCCTGATGATCCGGCGGCTGCGAGGCGTCCGCCTGCTCTCAGGCTCCCGCGAGAAGGACCGGAACCTGCGGCGCATCACGCGTCTGGTGCTGGTGGTGGTGGCTGTGTTCGTGGGCTGCTGGACGCCCGTGCAGGTCTTCGTGCTGGTCCAGGGGCTGGGCGTGCAGCCGGGCAGTGAGACTGTGGTGGCCATTCTGCGTTTCTGCACGGCCCTCGGCTATGTCAACAGCTGCCTCAACCCCATCCTCTACGCCTTCCTGGACGAGAACTTCAAGGCCTGCTTCCGCAAGTTCTGCTGCGCGCCCACCCTGCGCCGGGAGATGCAGGTGTCAGACCGCGTGCGCAGCATCGCCAAGGATGTGGCTCATGCTCGCAAGACCTCTGAGATGGTGCCACGGCCGGCATGACTAGGCGTGGACCTGCCCATGGTGCCTGTCAGCCCGCAGAGCCCATCCACACCAAACACGGAGCTCACGCAGGTCACCGCTCTCTAGGCAGACGTGCAGCTGCGCATCACCAGCCTCCACGGGCCACCCTGTGGCCTTGGAGGGTCTGGTGACATCACGGGACGGGTCAGAGCATTAGGGCTGCCCTCCTAGTGGAGGGCGGGGAGGGGGTGCAGGACTCACTGGTGAGCATGCCCGGCACTGCCAAGCTTCATGGACCGTCCTGGCCTCTCCCCTGCTGCATCCGTCTCCGGGTGGGCACACAGCCGGAAGCGTGACAGCGGCTGTACAGTCCCACGTGCCCTCGTGCTGTGTGCTGTCTGCATGGACCCTTGCAGTGTCTCCTCTGGGCAGCTGGATGGGCCTGGCGCCGCCTGGAGAGTCCAGTGGGCATCCCTGGGCAGTGGGACTCGCCCTGAGAGTGGAACTCCTTAGGAGGCTTCTCAGCAAGCCTGTTCCCTCCAGGACACGTGAACTGTTGCGCCGCAGACGTGGCCGTTCGGGTTTGCGAGGCGGTCAGGAGGACCGCCGCAGGCCACCCTGTCATTTGTGAAGCAGCCCCACGTGCCTGGCCTCAGCTGTGGGGTGGGGGGGGCTCTGTGGTGCTCTGTCTGGGTTGCCTGGGCCCCCCTCGGGCTGTCCCTCGAAGCCCTCCTTTCAGACTCCATCAGAGGTCAGCGGCTGTGCAGCTGTCAGGACCGTGTGTCCTGCTTGGGTCCTGGTGGCCTTGGAAGGATGCCAGCTGGGACAGGTTCGGCCCTGCACCCCCAGTGACTGACGCCCTGCTTCATTTCAAGCCCCCCGTTATCTGTGGGGGAAGCCTGAGCTTCCCAGTCAGAGGCGGCTTCGTATGCAGAGTTGGAAGGAGAGCTGGGGCTGGCAGACCTGCTTGAGGGAGGCTGCAAGGACCATCTGAGCCGTGGGGACCCTGCCCGCTGTGACCATCCAGAGAAGTACCCTCCCAGTTTGCAGATGGAGGCTGCAGCTCGGTGACTTGGCCAGCGTTCTCCCTGCAGACAAGCTGCTGAAACATCTGCAGTGGTAGAGCTGCCTCTACCTGCTAGCTGAGCTGTAGACCTGGCCAGGTGAGCTGAGGCACCTGGAAAGAGGAGGAGGTGCTGACTCTGGACTGGCCTCTCCTGCTTTGGGGACCCTGGCCTTGTGGGGTCGTCCTTGGGGAGGACGGGGCTCTGTCCGTGCTGCCAGCAGCGGGAGGCTCTGAGGACCGGAGCCACTATGGCTGCAGCATTTTTGTGCCAAGGCTGAAAGACATGTGCATTTGTGGTGGTGTAACATGTGTCTCCATGTATCTATGCATGTGGACAGTGTGATTTCCCCTGCACGTAACCAGCCCTGAACTGTCTCCAGGGGCCGTGACGGAGGGTCAGAATAACCCCCTGCACGCTGGTCAGGGTGCTCTGCTTGCAACAGGTGTTTCTGACTCTTTGGGGGGCCGTTGGGGTAAATTCTCTGGGATTAGCACGGGGGGTGTAGGTAGATCCGTCCTCCAACCTGCTCTGTGCTCTCCACCTGGCTCTGTGCTTGGCAGACTGTCCCACTTTGGGAAGGGGTCGACTAGTTCATGACGTGCCGGGGGCCTGTCTTCTTTGCTTCAGCACAAAGTTTCTCCCCAAACAATCAAGCACTGCACTCCCCACCCCTGTAGCCAGCGGTTCCAGTGGCGGATCCAGTGGTGGGTGCTTCCCCACAGTGGGCTACGGGTTCTCCTCACTCCCACCTCCCCCCGCTCTAGCTCCTTTCTCGTTCCTTGGGCGGATCCAAGGGAGTTTGATGACAGATGCACAGAACCGCTTCCTTTGGCAGCCCTGAGATTCTGATATCCTCCTGGCTCCTGCGTGGGCCCGGTTCTACCCAGGCTGACTGTCGGGCAGACAACCCTGTCAGAGAGAGGGGCTTCGCAGGGGCATCCAGGGCCAGCTCGGTCGCAGTGCGTGGGCACAGGCAGAGGGGCCAATGTCCGGGTTTATATAAGTTTTAATGACAAGCAAATTGCTGTTAACACAAAAATTTAGCATCAAGGGAAAGTTTAGGGTGCCCCCTGTGATGGCCCCTTGCCCTTCGCTGCCAGGTCTGCCAAGGTGGCCAAATGAAGCCTCTTCCTCCCCGTCCTCTGCAGACACACCAGGATGAAGACAGCCGACATTTACATCTGTAGCTTGGCCCCGGCGGGCCCGGCGGACACTTTGGTGCTGCCGACACTGCCCTTCCAGGGCACAGATGTCCTCCTGGGCTTCTGGCCATTTGGGAACGCCCTGTGCAAGATGGTCAGTGGCAGTTAGCACGGGGGGAGGCAGCGGGGTCCTGGCGGAGGAGGCGGCTCAGGGTGGGCTCCGGGCTGCCAACCAGGCCGAACCCACAGCGAGCGTCTGCGCTCGTCCCCGTCCAGGCAGGGCTGAGGGGCAGGCCAGCAGCCCGCGGGACCTCGGAAGCGGACCACGGCTCGTCCTCTCCACCTGCACCCAGACCTCTCCTCGGCTCCCACCTCCGACGCCGCCCCCTGCCTCCAGCCCCGCCCCGCCCCCACCTCCACGCCCCACCGCTCCGACCCGGCCCCCAGCCTGCATCGCCACCTCGCCCCCTGCCCCTTTCCGTGCCCCAATCCCCGCCCCCGCCCAACCCCCACCAGCTGGGCTCGGTCAAGTCTCCCGGCTTCGCTGAGCCTTGGTTTCCCCGCCTGCGCAGAAGGGACGCCGAACCTTCCTCACGGGGTAGTGGGGGAGGCCGGGCGGGGGAGGGTCAGCGGATCGGTCAGCGGATCAGCGGGGAAGCTGCGGGCTCGCCTGGCGCTCTGGACTTTGCCCACCAGGGGCGCTGTGGCCCGCGGGAGGCTGCGCCCAGGGGCCGCGCCGGGTGGTGCGGGGCCGGGGTCCGGGCCACGGCGAGGGGATTTGGGGAGTGGAAGGAGACGGCCAGTTCTCTCTGGGCCCAGAAGCCCAGGGCATGGGGACACTCCCTCCCCGTTCCCCAGTCCATCTCCGGAGGCACGGTGGAGGAGGGGGGGCGTTTTCCCCGGGGTCCACAACTCACTCGGGCAGGATCCCGGTGAGGGCTCTCCTCTCCCCCCAACCTTGGCTGGCCCATGTCTCCCCCACCCTTGGTGTGTCGCGGGCCCTGCGTGAAGACCCTCCCTCCCATCGGGTGTGGACCGCCTGGCTGGGCCTGCCCCTGCTCGGCCCCCACCATGGACCCCAGTGCGAGACGGTGGCTCCCGTTGCTGGGCTGTGTGTGGGGCGGGGGCCACCCCAGGGGATAAAAAGTGTGCGGTCCGTTGAGGAGGCTTGGTTGGCACCTCCCGTGCTAGGGAGATGTTCTGCAGGGGACGGGGTGGGAGACCCTTGCTCGGCCCGGCGTTCCCGTGGGCTTCCGGCTGACACAGCCCCGCCCCTGCTGCTGCGCACTCACGCCACGCGCGCTCACGCCACGCGCACTCACGCCTCGCTTCGGCCCAGCTGGGGTCTTAGCTGGGGTGTGGGAGCCGCAACATCTTCTCTCGAGGAGCTCGCAGGGCGCAGGATGAACGCTGACGAGGTAATCACGGCTGCTGCTTGGAGAGGTGTGACTGCAACACAGTGAGAGAGCGGATCGGGAACAGCTAGTTCTTCGTGGGGGAGGCTGGGTGCTAGTGGCGGTTTGAGAAGTGGCCACAGCCCCTGAGTGTGGGTGGGACTTGGGGACTCGCTTCTAAGGAACAGAAAGCAGAATGGCTTCCCAGCTAGGCCTTAAAGGTGTGGAGGTTTCCGCCTGGCTCTCTCGGCTGCTGCCCTGTGGGCTCGCTGCCACCCCTGGAGGATGCCCGAGCAGCCTGTGGACAGCCCGCAGGGCCAGGAACGGAGGCCTCCGGCCAGTGGCCACGAGAGGAAGCGGCTCCTCCAGCCCCGGTGTGGCCTTCAGGTGATTGGGACCTCGGCTGAAGTCTTGCCTGCAATGTCATGAGAGACCCTGAGCTGCAGCCAGCCGAGAGCTGCTGGAAGGTTCCTGACCCACAAGGGTTGTGAACTAGTAAATGTTCTGAGCTGCTAATTTTGGGGGAGGGTTTTATACAGTAATAGCTTACTAATACCATGTGGTCAGAAAGATAACAGGACGGAGGTAGCCTCTGAGTTGTTTCAGGCTGAGAGAGGGAAGGGGAGAGGGGCGTGGGTCCGAGCTCTTCCACGTGACCGGGTGGGGGGGAGGCGGCCATGCAGCCTGGGGGCCACCTCACCGGGTGGCGAAAGGTGTGTCCTGCTTGCCAGCGGGACAGACTGACTAGAGCCGTGTCACAAGGACTAAAACCAACCTGGGGCCCCATAAGCCTCGCAGGGTTATCGGGTGCCGGGCAGGTGACTTACGGAACGGCAGGGCTGGAGCTCCAGGCCTGGAAGCAGCTGAGAGCCGTGGGGCCAAGAGTGCGGAGCCTGGCCGAGGCCCACCAAAGCCGTCTTCAGGGACTCGTGGCAGAAATGGTCTCTGAGCAGCCAGCCCCTTAGTGTCCCCACCCCACCCCCAGGTGGAGCCCCTGCTGGCAGAGTCTAGGCCCCCGGCCACACCTCAGGGGGGAAGGGGTCCAGGTGCCAGCCTGTCTAAGTGACAGGTGCCCTCCAGAGGTCCTGGCAGAAGGGCCCTGGGTCCTATAGCAGGACATGGGAGGGGACCACAGGCATCGGCATGAAGGGCACAAGGGGCATGGGGTGCTCGAGGGAGCCTGAGCCCTGCTGAGGGAGCCAGGAGGGGACACGGGCACAGGCCTCCTGGCGGGACGCCACCTGAGTTTTGGGCTGTGAGAGCGCGCTTCATGGCCTCCTTTGATGTGCGCCTTTGGCTCTTACAGCGACACCTGGCTTTGTTGCCCCAGGTGCCCCCCAGGATATCTGTTGTGCCAGGACCATCTGCCTGGGTCGGCGGGACCTGAATCCCTGCAGCTGGCCACCCAAGGGCTGTCTAGGAGGCAGAGACGGGGGGGTCCATGGCCGCCTCTGCGGGCTTGGTGGCCAGCCTTCGTGGGGCTTTCTCTTTCTGTCTGGAGAAAATCGTGATGGGATGTGAACAAGTGGGGTGCTGCCCTAAAGGAGCAGAGCTTTCTACGGTTGCGTGGCCGCGAGGGAGGGGTGCCTATGCCCCCGGGCACTGGAACGTGGCACAGAGGCGCTTCCAGAAGCTGTGGTCCGGGAAGGCCTAGAGGACGGGGTTGAGGCAGGAGCTGGTGTAGCCGAGGCTGGTGACAACATAGGAGATGATGATGACCAGTGGCGTCTGGGGCAGGTCTGTGGTCAGGGCTACGACTGAGGCCAGGTGGAAGGGCGTCCAGCAGAGCAGGCCCACGGCCAGCACAGCCAGGACCTGGAGACTCACCTTCCGCTTGGCCTTGTCCAGAGCCTTGGCTCCGGAGTGGAGCCGCAGGGCCTGCAGCCTCCACGTAGAGAACATAGAGGGTGCCCGTGGGCACCGCCAAGCCCAGCACCGGCGTGTAGATGCTGATTGCCTGGAACCAGGCCCGCTCAGGCCGTGGGCAGCTCAGCCCGCAGCTCGTGACCTGTAGCTCTTTGCCGTAGACCCCGGCGAAGGTGAAGAAGGGCAGCATTGTGACAGTGACACACAGCCAGGTGCACAGGCTGGGGGTCTCAGCCCCGCGGACAGTGTGCCGGGGCGTGCGGCGGGGCCGCACCATGGCTGGCACCACCAGGTAGCGGTCCATGCTCATGGCGGCCGGGAAGTAGACGCTGGAGAAGATGTTGCAGCGGTCGGTGGCCAGCACCAGCTTGCAGAGCAGCTCCCCAACGGGCCAGCGCTGCAGCACGTGCTTGGCGATGTTGGTGGGCAGCACCGGTGTGAAGAGTCGTCGCGATGGCCAGGTTCAGGGTGAACGCGTGGGTCACCGTCTTCATCCTGGGCGCTCTCAGAATCACACAGATGGCGGCCGCGTTGCCCGTTAGCCGCACGGCGCAGATAGCAGCGTACACCACTGGCAGGAACACGTGAAGAGCCGGCAGCGGCTCAGGGAGTGTGACGCTGTGTCTGGTGCTGTTGTCCCGAGAGAGGCCGGCGCCCGTTGTGCCTGGCAAGGGGAAGCCTCGGCTGTCCGGGCTCTCCGGCCCCGTGGCCTCCATCGTGAGGCAGGACCGATAATGGTTTGTGCCCTGGGCAGGTGGGAGGTGCTTCCGAGCTGGGAATCTGGGCAGGGGCCTCCTTGGGCTGGATTCTGAGAAAGAAACGACCAGAAACTCCGGGACCTGGCTGTCAGCTTAGAATGGGAGCTGCCTCAAGTTCTCTGGCAGAAGTTGTGGCCACTTTGCCGGGATTCATGGCGTCTCTCTCCATCCACCCCTTTCCAGTGGCAGGAGAGAGCCTGGCGGAGCGCATGGGCACCTCCTCCTGGGTAGCACTTCCGGCTGGTTGGGTTCCTCCCCCAAGGCCCCCTCCTCTTGCAGAGAGCAGCTGCCAGCCACCCTTCTGGGAAGGGAGGGCTTGGACCTGCCCCCCCCCCCCCGCCCCCAGCCCCTGTCCCGGCCACACCCCAAAGCACAAGCTACGTAAGTCAAGACAGTCCCTTTGAAAATGCACCTCCCATCACACTCCTGGCCCCCTTGGAATCGGGAGGCCTGGAGCAGTGCCCTCCCAGTCACGCTGCAGACCCTCTGCGTGTGGCCACCGGCACTTTTCCTCACTGACCTGTCTGGAGACACATGGCCAGAAGTTGGTGGCCTGGGTGACATGTGGTGGTGGCCAGCTCAGGCGGCCTCAGGGGTGGAGGGGGGAGGTGTGGCCCCCGCCGATGGGCCTCCTGCCAGCGTCCCAGTCCGTCCTTAACCACCTGGGGGACTTTTAGAACCTGCTCGCTGGCAGCCTCAGAGGGAGCTGGCTTCCCGAAGAGTCTCCAGCCTCGTGGCAGCGCTGCTACGTGCCAGGAGGTGGCGGGGCCGGGGGTGGCGGTGTCCCCTGGCTGACACCGCCAGGAGCCCTGGGCTGCGAGCGCTGCTGGCTCTGGGAGACCGAGGGCGGCAAGCCTTGGCCAGGGGCTCCAGCTGTCCACCAGGGCCGAGCCTTCGTCCAGTGGGCTGCCCCCAGGTGGGACCCCTACTCCCCCGGTCCCCCAAGAACCCCATGCTTCCAAGTGGTCTCTACATACCGGCTTTTGTTTCTGGTGTGAGGTGGGGACGGGGGGCACCGGGGCTAGAACTTTCCTCGGGATCTCACGGTCCCACGTGGGCTACATGGGCTTCACAGCTTTGTATGAGGTGATTCTCTTTGAGAAGCAGAGAGAAGGTGACCAGCTGGGCCTGGGAGGGAGGGAGCCGCCCTCTGGTCTGGGTGGGGCAAGTTCTGGACTGGTCATTGGTGCCCCAGCCTGAGACCCACCGGGGCCAGGGGATGGGTGGTCAGTGAGTGTGAGGGGAGGCCCCTGCATCTGGGTCTGACTTTCGTGATTTGGGGGTGTTCGTGCATGGGGAGGGGTGCTGGGTCAGGTCACAGCTCCTGGACACCAGAGACAGGACAGAGAGAGGCTCAGGCCTGGCGTATGGGCCGCCCGTTCCCCTTGACCATGTGGCCTACGTGTGAGCCAGCGTGCAGGCTGGCCTGGGGGGTGAATGGCTGACCACTGCCCTGGTGCTGGGCCGGTAGGGAGTGGCCCAGGCCTCCTGTCGCTCAGCTGCTGTCCTGGGGTGGGGCAGGGCTCACCTCTCTGGGCCTGGTTGTGGGTCTCCCGCGGGACGGGTGCCGGGGGTCCCTATCTCCTGAGTGCCTTGGGGGGGGCCCAGGGCTCCGTCTGCCTGCCAGCCAGCACGTGACCGACCGGCGCCCCCCGAGTGTGGGCCTGTGATCGGGGCTCCTCGCCCTCATGCCCCTCCTGCTCGTTGCCCCAGCTCAGCAGGACGCCACATGCCACCCCAAACTTGCTCTGGGCCCGGCTGCTCTAGGCAGGGCTCCCCTCAAGCCCCGGGAGGAGCAGGCGGTGTCAGAATGACAGGAAACTTCCCGGCGGTTTCCCAGCACGGCCCTGGCTTCCTCTGAGGCAAGCCGTGAGGCGGGGTCCCTGCTCACCCCACCAGTGTCTGGCAGGGTCTGGGGCTCCGAGCCCCTCTCGGCCTGATCTCTGCTCTCCTGAGTCTGTCCTGGGGGCTGCTGGCTCCCCACCCGGCCCGTCCCGTCTGAGGGGGCTGGGGGTGGAAGCTGAGAGGATGGGGGCCCCGGGGCAGCAGGGGTTGTGGGCGCTGAGGAGGGGGTGCTGGGCCTGCAGGTGTGGGGACCCTCGCGCCGGCTCAGCGGCGGGGGCGCCTCAGCCTCTGCTCTCTGGCCCCCGGGGCAGCAGGGGCTTTGTCTGCACGTGGGTTGGGCATTGTGCGCTTGTCGTCCTGGGGAGATGAGCTCCATTTTCAGAAGTGAATCGGCTGTTCCCAACCAGCCTGTGAGGGCGTTCAGGCTGTAGAGAGAGAGGTGGGGGCCGCAGGGGAGGGGCGAGACCTCTGCCTGGTCTCCAGGGGCTGGGGGCTGGGGCCTGCGCAATGGGAGCCCGTGGGAGTCTGCGCGGTGTGAGTGTGAGTGCGCGCGCCGGGCGCGCGCTCTGTGCAGCCGCTTGGGGCGGGGCGGGGGCTCGGGGGAAGCAGGTCCTGGCGGTGAGCCTCCCTCCCCACCCCTGCGCAGGGAGGAGGGAGAAGGCAGGGGGGGAGTGCGCCGCCCTGACCCAGCCCAGTGTGGCTGGTGGGCAGGGAGACCGGAGACAGCGCCGTGGCTGGTGGGCAGGGAGACCGGAGACAGCGTCAAGCCATAGGCAAGCTCAGTGGAGCGTCTTTCACAGCTGTGTGTGACTCACCTGGTGTGGCAACCACCTTCCACCTGAACCCGATGGTCGTGTCTCACACACACACGCACGTGCACACATCACACAGATGCGCGCGGCAGAGCACGCACTTGCGCAGACAGGCGCACACACACGCGGGCACGGGCGGATGCGTGCACCCCTGCGTGCCTCTGTGTGTGCTTTGGCCACCAGGCCCGTCGCCTCTCTTGCTCTCCTCCTCAGGCCTCGGAAGATAGCCCTGAAGGGTAAGTGCTGCCTCTAAGTAGGTAGTTGGGAGGCTTAGCTCGCTGAGAAGAGACAGGTGATTCAGAGCGCATGTCCAGGGAAGCAGAGAGAGAACTCTGTTTGTAAAAGCGAGAGGGCCCGTTTCAAACCTAGCCATTCGGACCCCTGGCCCTGCCACCCGGCACCCAGCTGCCCCTCTCTCTCCTTCAGCACCAGTGGCACTGAGCTGTCCCCAGGGGCAGGTCATGGCTTGGGGGTTCTTGACGGCTCCTGATCGCCCTGGGCTCAGGGCCGCTGAGAGAGGCCTGGGGCAGCCAGCCCGGGGTCCCACAGGGACTCTGCTGCTCAGCCAGCTCCGGAATATCCCAGCCCTGGGCCCGGAGTCACTTGTCTGCTCTGCAAGTGTTTGTCTAGGAAAAGAGCAGTGAACAAAGAGGGGGGAACTCCTGCTTTCCTAGGGCCGCCCCTCTACCGGGGGAGGTGGGAAACAACATGGGAAGCGCCAGGTGCATCGCAAGGTTTAGCCGGAGGTCGGGGGCTCTAGGGGGAAGGAAGCAGAGAGACATCTGTCCATCAACAGGGTGGTCCTGTGGAGACGGCGATGCTCGTGCTGAAACCAAGGAGACGGGAGGCCTGGCAGGTGTGTGGGGCACGGCCACGGGAGAGGAAGGAGCTTGGTCCACCCTTCTAGGGATGCGGGCTCTGGCCTTCCTGAGGGTTTTGAAGAGGGGAGCGTGGGTCGGCCAGGTCCTTAGGCCAAGAGGGTCAGAGGGGTGTGGGGTGCGGGGAGCAGGGCGCCTCGGCAGGAGCCCTGGCCTGGGGGCTGGGAGGGGCGGGAAGGTTGGAGGTCAGGATGGAGTAGAGTCCAAACCCGTCCAAGGCCTTCGGGATGTGGGGTTTTGAGGGGCAGCCTGGGCTGGAGGCTGGGTGCCCTGAGGCCCCCTGGCCTGCCCTGCCCACGCGCCCCCTCCCCATGCTGAGAAGCAGGAAGCACGGAGGAGGTGCATGTCTCCCCTGGGCACCAGCTCTTCTCAGCCTCGGAGGGTTGTTAAGCCAGTTACCAGAGGACTCCCTCTCCCCTCCCCAGGAATAGGCGGGGTGGGGGTAGTAAGGCCCTGTCCCCTCCTTCCTGCCCAGATGCCAGCCACCACGATCAGCCCTGCTGGGCCCGACGGGGGAGCTTCACGGAGGCGCCCCTGCCCTGAGCGAGCCTGGGGCCTGTCTCCTGGGAGGTCTTCGTGCCCATGGCGTACTTGTGGACTGGCCCTCTGGTCACGCAGAGCACAGGCAGCACTGGGAGGGAGGGAGCCAGTAACTCTGTGTCTCAGGCGGGAGGGGTCACAGGCACGACTGGGCCCTCGGACAAGCACGTGGGTGGGGGGAGTGTGTATGCATGCGGGGCAGCAGAGCGCTCAGAGACACACCCAGCAAGGGAGCATCCGTGAGCGTTGCTTCCGGGTCTGTCCATGAATTCATTTTTGTCTTTAAAATTAATTAATTAATTTATTTATTTTGGGCCGTGTTGGGTGTGCGTCGCTGCGCGCGGGCTTTTCTCTAGTTGCGGCGAGCGGGGGCTGCTCTTCCTGGCGGTGCGCGGACTTCTCACTGCAGTGGCTTTTCTTGTTGTGGAGCACGGGCTCTAGGTGCACAGGCTTCAGTAGTTGTGGCTCGTGGGCTCAGTAGTTGTGGCTCGCGGGCTCTGGAGTGCAGGCTCAGCAGTTGTGGCACGTGGGCTCAGTAGTTGTGGCTCACGGGCTCTGGAGTGCAGGCTCAGTAGTTGTGGCATGCGGGCTTCAGTAGTTGTGGCTCATGGGCTCAGTAGTTGTGGCTCACGGGCTCTAGAGCGCAGGCTCAGTAGTTGTGGCGCATGGGCTTAGTTGCTCCGCGGCACGCGGGATCTTCCTGGACCAGGGCTCGAACCCGTGTCCCCTGCATTGGCAGGCGGATTCTCAACCACTGCGCCACCAGGGAAGTCCCTGTCCGTGCATTCTTACTGAAGGTTGGTGGGCAGGCGGGGCTGGTTCATGCTCGAGTCAACTCCTGCGGAGTCCTGAGTCGGACGGGAGGCCAGGCCTCCCTGTGGCCCTGGAGGGGGCGGTGTTTGTCCCTCCACGTGGCCTCAGGGCCACACAGCTCAGCTGGGCCCCGTGGGTCTGGGATGCTCCGGAGGCCAGATTCGCTGACCTTGGACCAAGCTCTCTGTCCGTGGGACGCGGAGGACAGACCAAGCTGGCAGCCGGTGGGGCCGGGGTGATGGGGCCTCTGGTCTTGCTTGTTCCCTCCCCCTTCCCACCTGCCTGGCGCCAACCCCAAGCTCAGAGGGTGCAGCCTGGCCTGAGCCCGCGGCAGAAGCCGAGGACAGCACGCACATGCCCCGCTTCCCTGCCCGCCCCCCGCAGACCCTAGTGCCCTGCCCTCCCTCCCCAGCGTTTGCATGACCCTCCCGGTTCATTCCAGATTGTGCACGGTGGCGTCCTGCCTGCTGCCTTTCGATCCATTTGGGTTGGAGTGGGCGCTGTCCAGCCCGGTCACTGAGAGACTGGGCCTCCGCAGGGGAAGGCTGGGCTCGGGTGAGCGGCCATCCCTCGCTGGGGCATCTGTGATGGGGGAGGTGGCCAGGGCAGGCCGGGAGCCCCGTGGTCACATGCTTGATACACAGGTGCGGTGAACACGTGTGTGTTTCAGGTGCTTCCCCTCAGGCTGACACGTGCACATGTGTCTTGTTAACGCGCCTCTGGGCCCCCTCAAGTCTGCACGGGGCAGCACCCCGCCGCCCTGCTGTGTCTTGTCTGCGTGCCCAAGGCTCTCCCACAAGGCTCAGAACCCCGGGCACTGTCCACCGCCAGGCCTTCTCCGTGGCCGCTGGGGTCCTGCTGTGGGTGACCCCTGGGGAGGCCTGGTGTCTGCAGGGCTGAGGGCCCTGCAGGACCCGATGCTGGGAGGGCTTCTGTGGCAGGAGTGCCGATCGGCATGTGGGGGTCTGCGAGGGGCCATGCCTAGGGCTGGGGAGACGGTACAGGGGGCCAGTGCCGGGGAGGGGGCAGGGCTCGGCCGGGGAGGGGGCCCGGGGAGGCGGCATCCTGGGCTCTGAGCAGGGCTGGGCGTTGGCTGCACAAGCGAATACCTGGAGGACGGGTGCCACCAGGACCAGAGGGAAGCACCCTCAGCTCGGGGACCCGGGTCTCCTAATGGTGGGGCTGCCCTGGACGTCCCCCCACCCCTTGGCCCTGTGCTCACATGTGCTCTGCTGGTGCACATGACAGACAGTGATGCCTCTCTGTGTGCCCGGCCCGGGGTGGGGAGCCTCTGTCCAGGGCTCGTGAGAGGACCATTTTGTTGTCACCCTGGCAGCGGTCAGGAGAGGGGGCTGGACCCACCGGCCCAGTGAGGACTGCGGCTCTACCCAGCCTAGAGCCTTTGGCTTGGGGTGGGGTAGGGGCTTCTGCCTGAGGGACTGAGCTGGCTGGAACTGGGAGTGATGACTCGGGTCTAGAAGCCCTTTGTCCTGGCCCTTATGGTCGTGTGTCCCGTGGGACACACATCTCTCCTCTCTGCCCGACCCTCCACGGAGCCCTGGGCTGGGGTCTGGGACCATCCTGTCACCACCGCCGTGCGCTCAGCCCTGGGCTCTTCCTCCGTGCTCAGGAATGGCAGGTGGTGGGAGCTTCCAGCAGGAGAGGAAGACCTGGCAGGACCAGGTTTTCAACGTCTGGAGCTTCCCCGGCAGGCCTCCCGCAGCTGTGGGTGTGGAGGTCGTGAGGGCGGCTCTCCGGGGCCCAGGTGAGGCCTGGGGCCTGGGCGGAGCTCAGATTTCCTTGCCTGGGACCTCGGCCCCCACCTGGCTCCAGACTGTGGGTCGCAGTGGGGAGGGAGGGACAGCCCCGCTGGCCCGGTTGGCCTGGCCTGCTGGGTCCTACAGCATCTGTGGGGAGAGTCCAGCTGCATAGGCCCTGGGCACCGTGTTTTTGGTGCTGGGGGAGGACAGAGGTTTGAATCCAGACAGGACACTCCCCTCACCTCGCCCACCACAATTTTAGCTTCCGTTGGCGTCATCTGGGAACGCAGGGGAGGGTGGGAAGGTGGCACGCGTGCGTGGGGACGTTGCCTGCGCAGACAGCTCCTTCGTGCCGTGGTGGTGGACTTGGCAGTGGTGGAGAGGAGGTCAGAGGCTGGACTGCGCGAGGGTGTCTTGGGAGGGGCCGACGTGGGCTGGGAGGGCCCCTGAGGGGAGATCGGGGTCAGCAGGGGCTGTGGGCAGGGAGTCCATGGCTCCCCCTCGGAGCAGAGCAGAGCCCAGACCAGCCTGGGCATGGAGGAAGTGGTTGACGTGTGGCGGTGTCAGCCAGGACCCGGCTGCCTGGGGGCCTCTTGCCCCGGGCAGGGCCACCTTCTTGTGCCCAGAGGCCCTGCAGGTACTTCATGGGCTTCTTCTCTATGTCCTTGCTGGACTGAGGCCCGGAGTGTGGTCGCTGTGTCCTCAGAACCGCGTCTGGAGCCAGGACCTGTGTGTCTTTCCTTCCCGGGCCTCTTGGTGCTCCAGGCACTGCTGGGTCCGGAGGAGGCTGTGGGCCCCCCACCCAGCCCTGGTGAGTCAGCAGCAGGGCCAGTTCCCACCCGCCCCGGCCCATGTGTGGGTGCTCCTGTCACCATGGCAACCCTGTCCCAACAGGTCTCATTGAGGGACATTTCCCGGTGTCCACTTCGTGTCCCCTCGAGAGCCTCTCTGCCCGTGACCCTGTGACCTCCAATGTCCCCTTTTTGGGAAGGCGGGTGGCCGGCCCTCCCAGTTTACCTGTGACTGTCCACGTTTCAGCACTGAACGTCCACGTTCCAGGAAACGCCTTGGTCCTGGACAAACCACTTACCAGCGGGGGCCTGTCTGGGGAGGGAGGGGGCGTGAGAGGATGCTGCCCCCCAGGGGAGGCTGCCTGGTGTGGCCAGGCCTGGGCTCGGCCAGAAGACAACCCCTGTCCCCCATTTCCACCCAGGCCTGAGGCACCTCTGCTGATCCCCTTGGTCTGTCTCCTCTGGTTTCAATGCCTGCTGGGTACCAGGCACTGGCGGAGCCCTGGCACATCCGTGCTTTCTCCATCCCACGGTGACCCAGGAGGCAGGGCTGCTCTGGCCCCACTTCACAGGCGACAGCAGGAGGCTCTGGTGGGGGGTCCCCTGGCAGGTGCCATCCTTGAGCAACAGGCGGGTGTCGCTCCCGAGGGAGCTGCCGCCGTCAGCAGTGTCCATGGGCGGACGCCCAGGGGCTGGCCCCGGTGCCAACCCCCGCGGCGCGCTCAGGAGCCTGGCAGACGCTAGAGCGGCTGGAGACTCCGAGCCCGGCTTCCTTCCCAGGGTAGAGGAGTGTGGGCTTGAGTAGAGCTGGCACTCGTGCTGTGGCGACAGGTGTCACCTGAGGTCTGCCCACACCTCCAGGCGGCGGTCGGGAGTGCGGGTCTGGAGCCAGCTCTGCCCTTGCCGTTGAGGACCCAGGGTGAGGTACTCAGCACCTCTGAGCCTCCATTTCCTCGCTTGTCCAATGGGGATCATACTTTTCCTGCCTCAGAATGTGGAGAGGTTGAGCTGAGCTGATGCGGGCAAGGGCTCTGCCCCACCCAGCGCCTTTGATGCTGGAAGGAGCCCCGCCCGGTCCCACCTGCCCTGCTGCTCTGGGCCTGGGCCGGGGTTTCAGCCTTGGGCTCGGGCAGCTAGATGGGGGCTTGGAGTGAACTCTGGCCTCACGTCAGCTGTGAGTGGGACAGGAGGCTGCTGAGTGGTCGAGACCTGCAGGCAGAAAGAAATTCCTGGAGGAGGCACGTGAGGGGGTCACCAGCCTGTGCAGGGAACCGGGAAAACCGGCGGCCAGCTGCTCGCCCGAGGTGTGGAGGTCTGCCGTGAGGGAAGCACCTCGAAGCCCCCCCCTTCCAAGAGGCCCTCCCGGATCAGCTCTGCCTGACCACGCGGGGGTAGCCATTTTCCCCAGGGCTGGGTGGGTGGGTGGGTGGGGTCTCTGCATTTCTAGCTGAGCCGGGTTCTCATCGTGCAGCTCAACCCTGACCCCCAGTGGCCAATTCTGAGCACTGCTGCCGAGGATTTGGGACCGATGGCCTGGGGGGTGGCCCAGGGGGATGTCTGTGACCTGGCCCAGGAGCCTCACCGCCCTTCCCAAAGTCTAGCCTGGACACGCCCAGCGAAGGCCCCATGGTGGAACCCCAGGCTCGGTGGCAGGGCTTCAGTCAACCCCGGTGTGCACTCCTGTTGAGGGGCGTGACCCAGGGATTCGGGGACGCCCCATCTGGAATCGGCCTTCGTCGTGCTAGAGGCTGGTCTGGACGGGCCAGCCCTGAGAGGCGGCCCCTGAGCTGTGCTCCTGGCGTTCCGGAAGGGGTGGAGGACCATGTGGGGCCGCGGCAGAGGCTGGCGCTGGGGGGCGCTGAGGCCGCCGGGCAGGCAGGGCTGCACTGGGAGGGGACCTGGGGCCAAAGAGGGTTTTAGGCAGAGCAGTGACACGGTCACATTGCGTTTCAAAGCAGTCATTCCGGCTGCTGGGCAGGTGGACGGAAGGGTGGAGGCTGGCAGCAGGTGGCTGGTGGGAAAGGGAGCCGCTAAGACCCCAGCCTGCTGGGGAGGAGAGCCCTGGCAGGCAGGGCCTGGGGACGGACTGGCTGAACGTGGGGGTGTGGCTTGGAGGGCAGCTGTGGATGCCCCGAGGACAGGAAGAAGGGGAGCCCTGGTGCTGGGAGACCTAGGCTGTTCTCTCAGCTGCCAGCTGACATGGTGATGGGGGAGGTGCAGAGGTCTGTGGGGAGGGGCTTAGTGGGTCTCCTGTGTCTAAACTAACCTGGGCCCCTGGGGGGGTGCCTGGACTTGGTCCCCGCCTGAAGCCTCAGTTGGCTTCCTGCTCAGCTGCGCAGGGTCAGCGGGGAGCCCGGAGGGCAACGCCGTGTGGCCAAATCCTACATTTCCAGATAGCAGAGGAGAGGAGCTGGGGGTCTTCGGAGGCTGGAGAGAAGTCTGGGTGGCCGGAGGCTGCTTGGAGCCGAGAGGTTAGACAGGTGAGGCAGGAGCCTGCGGGCAGCCGCAGGGCTCAGGCCTGCATAGCTTGAGGGGCTCTGGGGACCTGATATTTCTGTGTGGAGGTGTCATCCAAGTAGGGGGGCTCGTGTGGTGGGCACGCAAGTATGCAGAGGCACCTGTGGTGCGCATGCACGTGCGGTGTGCATGCCTGCGTGTGGACCTCTGCGCGTGCGTGCACGTGTGGTGTGCATGCCTGCGTGTGGACCTCTGCGCGTGCGTGCACGTGCGGTGCAGCCACACGTGTGCACACACTGCATGTTGTGTGTGCACGCACCTGTGCATGTGTGTGTGGTGTGGTGGAGTTCTCCCTGCTGCCTCCTTCTGGGCTCTTCCTTTAGTCCCTTCTCTAGCTGGCAACGAGAGTGATTTTTCCAAAAGCCAGTAGGATCACGTCCTGTCTCTCTCTGAAAGCCTTTACAGACTCTACTCATCGAAATACTCATGAATGAAGTGATGTGATCGTGTTTGGGACTTGCGTCAAGATGATCTTGCGGATGTGGGTGTAGAATAGACGAAACAAAGGTGGCCGGAGCTGGTCTTAGAGTTTGGCAGTGCCCACGTGGGCGGTACGGGTGTTCTTCTCTCTATTTTTGTGTGTCTTTGAAATTTTGTCAGGATAAATTGCAAAAGACTTTGAAATGTCAAAAAATGTATTGGGTGTCCTGTTGGCTCACTCTTCCAGATTTTCTGCCTTTCATTATCTTTGAGCTGTTTTATAGCTCTCCAGCGGCAGAAGATTGACAGTAATGTAAACAAGTCTTGTTCATAGAAATGCAAATTAATGTCGTCCAGTGGAAAGCGGTTGATGATTGCCCTTTGGGTACTGACCGGTGTTGCTTGTACTTACAAGTGCATTTCAGGATTCTGGGTTGCCCGTGGATGTGTCTGTGGTTTGGATTCTTCTTTGATCCGGGTTGTAAAATGTTACCGCTTTCTTCATTAATGATTGCTGTGGGGTGAATTGTGTCCCTAGAAAGCCGTGTTGAAGTCCTGACCCCCAGTCCCTGTGAAGGCGACCTCATTTGGAAGTCAGGTCTCTGCAGATGTGACTAGTTGCAGTCAAGTCCTTATTAAAAGAGGGAAATTTGGACACAGACACAGAAGACACAGGAAGAATGCCAGGTGATGACAGAGGCAGAGATTGGGGCGATGTGTCTACCAGTCAAGGAACATGTGGGGTCATCAGAAGCCGGAAGAGGCAGGAAGGAGCCTCAGCTGTAGCCTCTGGAGAGAGGGTGGCCCTGCCCGCACCTTGGAGAGAGGGTGGCCCTGTCCGCACCTTGATTTTGGAAACCTGCTTTCCAGACTGTGAGAGAATAAATCTCTGTTGTTTTAAGCCCCCCAGTCTGTGGGCTTTTGCTAGGGCTGGTAGGGGGGCCAGGAAACACAAAGAGTGCGCACGCGGGGTGGGGGGGCACTCCAAACAGGGAAGGAGGCAGTGCAGGGCCTACAGGAAAGGCGGAGCCTGGTGGGAGGGGCAGCCTGGCCCAGGACGGAGGGGGAGGTGGGGATGTGGTGGGGTGCGGGTGTGTCACTGGGAGGAGGTTGGACATTTTCCCTGAAGGCAGCATGAGGCTTTTGAAACAAAAACCAAAAACCAACTAATTCTAGAAAGTGTTAAAGGGTAAATTTTTGAAGGTAAAATCTTGGCCCTCGAGTCAAAAGCGATTATTTCACTCGCTGTGTGCTAACTCCCGGGCCGGGCCGAGAGCAGGGTGGGTGTCTGTGCGGAGGCTCCTGTAGGGAGGCGGGGGGAGGCCGTGCGGAAGAAGGCTGGGCCTTGAGGGTGGCTTAGATGTGCGCATGTGTGGACACACGTGTGTTTGTAGACAGATCGCGCGGTGGGTGCCCCCGGGGTAGACGCACTGGAGGATGAGCGCGCTGCAGTGTAGATGTGTCTCTGTGTGTGCGTTGCAAGGTGGATGCATTGGGTGAGATGCAGGGAGGACCCTCTGCAGTATAGACACACTGGCTGCAGTGCAGACCCTGCCGTGTAGAAGCATGTCTCCCGTGTTTACTCACGGCTGCTCTGAGGCCTCTGGCTGGGCCTGCGCCCCGGGCAGAGCCGGGTCTGTGGGCCAGGGGGGCACTGGCAGCCCTGGTTGGGGCCATGTCCTCCCCAGCCAGGCCTGCCCTGGCCCCGCTCTCACATCCTGTGGCGACCCTCCTCCTTGCCCGTCCTCATGATACCCCGGCCTGAGCTCTGTCTGCGCTGGTGGAGCCCCGGGGTCTGGTGGGGGGTGTCAGGCCACATTTCCTCCCCGGGATCCACGGCTGTTCCAGAAAGGGCCCTCACAGTGAGCCCGACCACACAGGACTGGGCCTAGGTGACCCGAACCCTAACCCCATTTCAACAGGGTCCCGGAGACCCCCCTGGGTCCCCTGACCGTGTGCCCCGAGAGCGGGGCAGCGTCTCGCCGCGTTCGCCCTCAGGACAGCCGCCAGCGTTCTTGGGGCCCCTCTGTGGGGTGGGCGGAACACGCCCATAGACTCTCAGAGAGGCTGCCCCCAGCCCGGGCCACCAACACTTCAGAATTACTTGGGGGTCCCCATCCCCGGGCCCCAGGGTCAGAACGTCTTATCCTGAGTGGATAAGCTACAGGATTGGGAATTAATGTGTATTTAAATATTTTAATAGATTTTATTTTTATTTTTTTGGGGGGGAAATAGGCCGTACATGCAGATGATTCAAGAGAAAATGGCCCAACAAGGAGGGACGTGGTGAAAAAGAAGCCCCTCCCCCGCTCCTCAGCCCCAGGGACCTGTGGTCCCTCCATCAGTGGCCTGTGGGCCTCCAGGCCGTTCTAAGCATCACAGACACCACACTCCCACGTGCCTGTCCACATGGGGCAGGGCAGTCCCGTCCACAGTGTTGGTTAGCCCTTGCTGATGGACATTTAGGTGGTCTTTTTCTCATGGACAGTGTCGCCAACGATGCCCCTGAACCTGTGCCTTTTCAAGTGGCGGGCAGGCTTTAGGATAGACTCCTGCACGTGCGGGGCAGTCTTCACTTTGAAAGATCTGCTGCCACATTGCCCTCCGCAGAGCTCGCCCCATACCTGCCCACGTCAGTGAGTCGAGTGGTTTGTCCACCATAGCCTCCCAGCATAGCTGTGTTAGGAAACCTTTGGATCTTTGCAATCTAAGAGCAACTCTGCTGTTCAGAATTGCATTTCTCGTACCATGAGTCAGGTTGAACAACTTTTAATTTATTTTAAAGTTATATTTTCCCTTGTTCTGTAAACAGCCTTGACCCGGTTTTTTGTATTGGATTGTCAGACCTTGTCTTATTGATTGGACAGGCTCTTTACATAGTAAGGCTTTATCCCTAGATACTTGCAAATATTTTTCCTTGTCTGTTACTTGACTTTCGCTTTGTTTTAAAGTAGTCGTGCCACGTAGAAAATTTTAAATCATGTAATTTTACAGTTTGGTTTTGTGAGCCCATAATATGCTCTGCATTCCTCCTTCCGGTACTTTTATGCTTATTTGTAAACATTTACATCTTTGACCCATTTAGAACTTACTTTGGTATAAGATCCGAGTTAGGGATCTGTGTCAGTTAGGGTCCAGTAGCAGACAGGCGTCATCCTGAAATTGGGAAATTTGAGGAGAGCTGAACAAAGGGATTAAGGTGTGGGCAGGGGGTAGAGAAACCACTAGTGAGAAGTGGGGTCCACCCTTAGGGCTGAGGGGACCCGAGAACGTGCCCAGCGGGAGGCCCATGCAGGGAGGACTGCTCCCTGCTCTCCTGGGGGCTCCCCGTCGGACAGTTCCCACCGGCAGCCCAGAGGCAGGCGGTCCACTGGCACACCTGCAGGTCACCTCCAGCTCTGGGCAGGGTGGGACTGGCTGGACGCCAGACACGTCAGCACAGGATGGTGAACGAGTTATTGTGCCAACACACTGACTTGGGAATGGGTGGTTTGAGGGCTCCCCAGGGGACTTGGATAGAGCCCCCAGGGTGCAGGGTGGAGTGAGGGGCTAGAGGGCTCGGAGGCCGAGGGGAAGGGCCCGTGTGAAATGAGCTGACCGCGAGCTGGACCCATCTGTGATGGCCTTTCCTGCCTGGGACTGCCCAGTAGGCTGGTCTTTGGGGCGGTGGGGCTTGAGGCTGGCGTGTGGAGCTGAACAGAGCAGGGTCTGTGGGGCTGGGGAGGGGTCCCCCCTCCTCCCAAAGGGGGGACCAGAATGAGGGCCCCTTGCTGCCCCCTCTGTCCTTCACTCATTTGCTCGTTCACTCGTTCAGCACACCCAAAGAGTTAGGGTGCTCCTTGACATAAAATTCAACATTAAAACAACGTTAAGCCGTAAGTTGGTGTAACAAAGTCCTGAGCATTGGTGATTTGCCCCAGGATGACAGTTTGGAAACTTCTGGGAGAAAAAGCCCAATTATTAAAACAATTGTTTTTGTACCCTGCTTTGATAATGCCCTGAACACCGGCCCTAACTGGTCCAGGTGGGCGAGGTCCTCGTGGGCGGGGCCCTGACGTGCAGATGCGGGGATGGGGGGAGGAGCCTGGGTCTGCTGCAGACCCAGAGAGAGAGGCTTGACCGTTGTCCTGTAGGAGCCGCTGATGACTGCGCCCTGGTGGGCGGGGAGCAGGGGACCCAGGGCCACTGAGGGTGGCATGCAGCAGAGTGGGGGCAGTGTGGGAGGTGCTGTGCAGAGGGGTGCCCCACAGTTCCTGGCCAGGTTAAAGGAGAAGGTTCCCTGGGGCGGCTGTGGGGAGGGGGGTCCAGGACCACAGGAGGCCCACCCCGCAGGCTACCAGTGCCCTGGCTGGGGAGGGGCATCCAAGGACAGAGATTGGTTCTCTGGTGACAGCAGAATTCGGGGACCCGGACGGCGGGCTGAGGGGCTGAGCCTGGTTTGCCTGGATGGGGTGTTTCCAGGCTCTCAGTTTTAACAGCAGGGCAGTCTGGACAAATCTTTATGAGCTGACCACCCCCCTTGTGTATCTTTGTTCTGACGTGGCTGAGCTAAGTGGCATCTGTCCCACAGCCGCCACCCCCCGTCTGAGGCCCCGGGGTCCTGCGGGAAAGGTCAGAATTCAAGCTGCTTCCCCTGCCCCAGACCAAGGGACCTGTGGACACAGAGGGGAGCCCTGCCCACCGTGCCGCCGGCTCCCAGGCGAGGTGTCTGGCTCCGTCCTGCTGGGCATGCTGCCACAGGGGAACCCCCTCGTGCTCTCGTTCCAGACAGAGTCCTCTGCACACCCTGGGCCTTGACCATCATCTGATTTCCATGGTGGCCGTGGCCCTGGTGTCTGGGGCAGTGAGGGCGGGTCACCCGTGCGCCGTTTACCTGGAGTGAGGCTCCTTCCTCCTTGTTGGTACGAGGCTGATTGCTCTGCATTTTCACGGTAAATTTGTTTTCTGAGTCGCTGTTGAAATTCTGGAAGCAGAGAAAATGCATTTGCTCCATCACCTTCCGGATGTGACAAGTCCTATAACATCTATTAAAGCCTTTAATGAAATCCCTGCTCAGAGCTGCCCAGTGAATGAGTGTGGAATCGAAATTTAAATTAAAGTGTTGTTTTTGTAGCCTGGAGGCTTTGCCTGGGAAGAAATTAAAGGGACAGCTCACCTTTCTGCCGTCGTCCTCAGGCTCGATGAGCGCTGTGCTTGGTGGCCCTCTGACCGGACGCTGGGGGGAAGGCGGGTGCACCTGTGGGCCGGTATAGCCACTTGTGGCTGGAGATAAACGCGTTTACTTACAAACAGGTGCGAGCCCTGCACTCGCAGAGCCCACAGTCTGGGGGGACAGACATGTCCACAATAGGTGTCAATGCCCAGAAAGTGGAGTGGAAGCAGTGCAGGGCTGCTGGGGGCTCGGAAGGTCCATCTGGGGTGGGGAGGACAGGGGCAGGGACAGGAGTGGGGGTGGCTTGGCTGCGAGCGGATTCCTTCTCTCGTCCTGCCCTGGGGACCTCAGACACGCTCAACTCCCAGGTCTCTGGCCAGCCCTCCCCACACTCCACCCTCCTCCAGGCACCCCTGTCTGCAGGGAGAGACACAAACGTGCACAGCCTGCCTCAGGACACCAAAAAGTGCTTGTCTCTCTCTCCTGCTTTCTGGGGTGGCAACATCGCCCCTTTCCTTCTATGATGAAAAGTTCCAAAAAACACCCAGAACGTGTGCCGCACAGAGTGCCGGGGGGTAGCTCTTCCCGGAGGAGGCCCAGGGACCCCGTGCTGCAGGCAGGGGGACGACGTGGGGAGCAGGTTCAGGGGTTAGGGTGTAAAGTATGACCGAAGGAAAGAGGGGAGCCCCAACTGGATGTGGAATTTGTTTACCCAGCAAGGGTTACCCCCCAGTATGGGGAAATACTTACAGATCAACAAGAAAATCACCGGTGAATAGAAAAAAGGCAACACAGGCTGTGCAGAGACGAGCTTCCCAGAGAGACTGGCAGTGGAAAGCTGCTTTCGGGGGGACCTGCTCGCTGCCTCCGTCTCTCCCCAGATGAAGAAGCGGCCCTACGGGTGCTGAGTGATCCTTGCAACCCTCCTGGGGGGCGGGGGCAGCGACGTCAGCGGGTGTGAAAGGGCAGAACGTTCCAGGCACAGGACGAGCCTCTCCTGCCCTCCTTACTGGCCTGAAGTCCTGGGCCTTTGGCCGCCCGATCGGAAACATGAGTGTGTGGTCCCTCCCGCCGGTCCCTGAGGCTGTCTCTACAGCTCCTGCCTCCCTGGTCACCTGGGAAACACATGAGGTTGGCACAGGGGACAACTCAGCTACTCCAAGCGTGAGTGCGTGGACGTGAGCGACTGCTGCGGCGTGGGGAACGCATCTAGCTCGAGCCCTGGAGGGCCTTGTCTGTGCACCAGGGCTACCTGAGGCACCCAGGGTCATTGGCTGCACCCAGCAGCAAGGAGACGGGGTCATTAAAAATGGATTTCTCATGACGGAAAAGTGGACCTGGGTGTCCCTCAGCAGGAAGACACAGAGGTGTGTGTTACTCATGCCGTACAATGCCACACAGGGGTTAAAATCAGCCAGGTCAGCTCTGATACACCTCAACAGCAGTGCTGACCGGTAAAGGCAGGTTGCAAAGGGCCTTGTTCTGTGTGGTCACATTAACTAATCTGCAAAGAGTGTTACGCGCTGGTCTCGGATGTGTATGTAGATGGTGAACAATGAAGACATGCAGAGATGATACAAGCCCATTTCAGAGATGCTCCCTCTGGGGAGGATGGTAGAGTCCCGAGCGTGTATCGTCGTCTATGTGTTTGAACATTTCCATGCTTAAAATGCAAAAAACGGGTATGGGGCTGGGATGAGGCGCCAGTGTGCAAAGGAAGCTGACCCCAGCCGGTGGAGGGAGTGGGCCGGCAGTGGGAGGGCTGTGAGGGTTCCAGGCGGACCTCAGTAGGAGGAAAAGCTAAGGAGAAGGGAAGAGTACCGGGCAAAGGCATCTGGGGAAGGTCGCGAGGGCCAGGTGGACATCCAGTTGGAAGGACACTTTGGGAACCTGGAGCCCAGGGGCACGTCACCTGCGTCACAGCCCAGCGTCTAGGAGCAGAGGCCGTGGGGGGTCCTGGGAGGGGTCATTTCCTCTCTGTCCAGGCTTCAGGGGCCTGGTACCGCTCAGAATAGGGCTGGGTACAGAGAGATGGGGTAGAGAGGGCTGGAGAGCTGAAGAAAGATCCCCTTCCAGGGCTGAGAGCGCACTTAATTATGCGTCGCACACGAGACGTTTCACCGAGTAAACAGAGTTTTCAAGACCGGCTCCGCCGCGGAGAGCCGCTTCCTGCGGCTCAACAGGTTTGTAATAAGCGCAGCTAAACTTTTATTTACGGCGCAGCTGCTAATTGCACCGTGAACATTTTTTCATCAAGCGCCGCTGTTTACTCACTTGCCAATCAGCTCGTCATGCGGCTCCCTGCCTCCGAGCTCCCAAAGCCCGCTGCAGCTGTCCTCCAGGCCCACCGGCCCAAGGCCATGCCCGCCCACCCCTGGGGGCGCCCCTCTCAGCCCCCGAGCACACTCTGACCTGCCATCCCTGCTCTGAGCGTCTCTCGTGACCAGGCACAGCAGTGGAGGCCCTGCAGGATGGCCCCGCCGGGCCGTCCCTACCTTCCCCCTCCTCCGGCTCCCCAGACTCAGAGCCCAGCAGGCCTCGCCCCCCTCTCTCCCCGTCTTTATCGCAGCCCCTCCGCTTGTCGGGGTCTCCCCACCCATCTCTCCACAAGACCCGGAATTACATCCACCTGACACCTGGGTCCCCAGCGTTCACCTTTCCCTTAGGCAGGGACCCTAGTGCTCAGCCCCTACCTTCACCCCCAGGAGGCGCTCCTGTAGGGAGCAGAGGTAGGCGTCACATCTCTTCATACCTTTGTCCCATCCTAACCACTGCCTGTGTCCTGGGCGTGGTGAGGACCCTTCCCTAGGCTGGGCCCCTCAGGGGCTCTGGTCCCCTCCTGCCCACGGCTTCTCTGCAGGCTGGCCCCGGGGCGAGCCGTGTGGCGCTGAAGCAGAGTGAAGCCAGAGCTGGTAGACCCTCTGGGTGGAATGGGCCTCCCTGCCATCACGCAGACACGCTGACGCCTGCCCCCACCAGACAGCCGCTGGGCCTTGGTGTCTGACGCTCTGAGTGACCTTCTGAGTGGGTTTTCTAGAGTCCTCTCCAGGCACCTCAGGACAGAGACATTGGCTGGGTACGTCCTGTGTGCAGATCCTGAAAAACCTTCCCCTGAGGGCCTCCCCTCCGTGCTGGGGGTCCAGACATATTTCAAGGCCAGGCTCGGGGGGACATATTTGCTCCGGAGCCTCTTGGGAGGAAAGGGAGTGAGACCATTCCCATCCCACCAACCCCTCCATTTCTTAGGTCCAACACGATTAGAGCCACGTGGATGAGTTGGGAGTGTCCAGACCGAAGCTGGCTGCTGGGAAAGGACTCCAGGGCCCCTAACCCCAGGGGCTCACTCCAGGGAAAGGGAAAGACCAGGTTCAAAACAGGGCCCGGAGACCAGTGGGTGGCACACGGTGGGGTCACGTGGGGAGCCCCCAGGCTTTGGCTCCGTGCCAGGCTTACTCCGATCAGAGTCAGGACCCCTGGCCCTGCGGCAGCCTGGGGGCCGGGACTGCTGGCTCACTCGTGGGACCGGGAGCCAGTCCACAGGGCTGTGCAGGTCCTGAGTTCCACAGTGACACCTGGTGGCCGTGGCTGGAGCAGCGCCGCCTGGGCTGGGCAAGCCCACCGCCGTTCTGGGCAGTTGGGTGCGCGTGTCCGAGGAGAGGCTTAGGAAGGGAGTGGTAGACTGTGTGCTAACCGAGGGTCTGGAGGCATGCACGCTCACTGGGGAAACAAAGCCCCATGCCCGCCTTTGTGCTTTGAGCTGGTGAAGGGTCGTTTCCTACCCACTCCCCTTCCCGCGTGTCCTGGTCCCTCCCCTTGGGGTCCAGGGACCATCTGGCGCAAGCTGCTTTTTGAGCCCTTGGGTGGGTGAGGGGCAGAGCTGTCACGACCACACCCAAGTGCTGTGGTGAACAGAGGGCTGTGGCGTCTGGGCCAGTGACTGATGGGTGAGGACGGATGCTCGTCAAGGGTGCTGGTGGGCCAGGGGTTGGGCCGTGTGCGGCCCCGGGGCCTGGTGTGGCGCCTCGAACCCCCTCGCGGATCCTGCACATGTAAGGCGACTGGGTCCTGTCGTGTCCAGGCAGCCCCGGCCTGTGTCCAGTTCGGGGGTGGGGCGCTCCCTGGGTTGAGTCTGACCCCTTCAAATCTGGCAGGGGCTCGGGCTAGGCCGGGGGTCAGGAAACAAAGAGCCACCCTGGCTGAGGCCCTGGGCAGCTGAGAGGCCTCAGCCTGGCCTGGGGGATGGGCCACTGAATCCTCAACACCACCCTCCCCTTCCTTCACCCTCCCCGGCTCTGTTTTCAGTCAGTTCGATTAGTACAACTGTAAAGCAATTAGGGAGAATGGCAGTCAGGCCGCGCTGCGGGCGATGCTGAGTGCACTCCTGCCCCCCCCTTGTCCCCCAGCTTGGCAGCCTGGAGGGTCTGCAGAGGGGAGGGTGGGCAACCCAGGGGAGAGACCCCGACCGGCTGAGACTGGAAGTAGGTGAGTGGGGAGGGACAAGGGACAGAAATCCGTCTCCCCTGGGACCCCGGGCCTGGCCCTGCTTGCAGAGGAGACAAAGTGAGGGTGCCGGATAGAAGCTCGCCCCTGAGCCAGGGTGCTGGGTGCAAATTCAGGGCCCCCTCCCCTCAACTTCCCCTCCCTCCCTCTCCCCTTCCCCTCCTCTCTGCTTCTCCCTCCCCTGGCCCTCCGCAGTCCCTTTGGGAGGAGGGAGGTTAAACCTCTGCTCTCTGGTGTTGAGGCCGGAAGTCTGTGACACTCCTGGCTGTCACAGCTGCTCCCGCCTCTGTGGTCTCTGGCCGCAGGGAAGGAGCCTGCAGCAGTCTTCTGAGTAGGGGGAAGTGTGCCAGCCCCTGACCTCACTCCGCGGCCTCCCGGGGCCCCTTGGCGGGTGGCCTCTGTTTAGGGCTCTGCACTCTGAGCACCGGGGCAAGTGGGTGCCTGGCCCTGTGCCCCCGCACGCAGCAAAGGCCTTCTGGGCCGGCTCCATGGCCGCCTGGAGGACGCGGCCCCTCGAGCTGCGGACACCCTGCTCGGAGGCCTGGGCCTCCCCTCCAGGCGCGGGGCTTGGTGGGGCGGGGCAGGTGCAGGGTCTGACTTTGCAGACTGAACCCTTTGTGTCGGGACCGCCCCCCCCACACCCCGCAAGCCTTCCAGCCCTGCCCATACACACTCCCCCAGCCTCTCAAAGAAAGCCTGTGCTGGGAGCCTCCTCTGGGAGACTCCCGGCCAGCGCAGCCTCCCTCAGATGTGTGTGGGGTCAGCAGTCTACCGTGTCCTTTCCTCCTTCACCTGTCTACACTGGCCCAAGACTGGGCAGGCCCTGAGCTGAGCTCGGGGTGAGACAGGCCCCCGCTGCCCCCTCCTCCCCCAGGCGTTGGATTCTGAACAAATGATGACACAATACTTGGTCCATCTGTGACAAAGGCCACCAGGAGGAGGGGCCCCGGCCTGGGGGAACTCTGAGGATGCCCTGACCTAGTCTGGAAGCTGCCAGGAAGGAGCTGGGTGGGGCAAACCCTGGGAAGGGGGAGGGAGCCACCCTCCTGAGTGTGGCCCAGCGCCAGGGAGGGGGCCTGGGCTGAGGCCTGAGGGCAGGTGGAGGCTTGTGTTTTATTCCGAAGCCAAAGGGCCTGATGGGTAGTGGCTGCTGTCAGGTGGTTGGAGGGAGGTGCTGGGCGTGGGCATGGGGAGGGGTGGGCCCTCCCTGTTCCCCCAAGGAAGGGGCTGAGAGGGTTCCCTAGGGACAGCTGAGACGGTCTGGAAACGAAGGGAACTGGCCCACCCCCAACTCTTAGCCTGACCCCTGTGTCCAGCCACTCCGTCCTGCTCTGGCTGTCCACGCCCACACCTACCAGCAGCCTTCACTGGGTCCCATCACACTGGGCTGGAGCACATGCCCTGTGTCTCCACAGCTGCCACTGAGCAGATGAGTGACCCCAAGGGGAGGGCTCCCCAAGGAAAGTACGCTGAGAGGTACAGGGGAGCGGATCTCACAGCCCAGTAGAATTCTACGAGAAAGGGTGGGACCCCCCGTGGAGCTATGATCAGTTCAAGATAGCAGCAGCTCCTTTCTGACCTGCTGTGCCTGCTCTGGGGCTGAGGGCCTCCTGGCGGTGGGGCCTGCTTCCTTCTCCCTCCCCACTCTGCCAAGGCTCCTGCACAAACACGGGAGGGCGGAGGGGTCTTGGGGGATGCTAACGGCCAGCACGTTCTCCCTGTGCTCGCTGTTCCCGTGACAAGTTTTTCACTTCCTGATGAAGCAGTTTCCAACAAAATGGCCCCACGTTTCAGGGTAGACGTGAGGAGCCACTAAGGAGAGGCCAGCAGATGAGGTGCTTTGACGCATCGTCTGTGGAAGGCAGTCTGGCCGCAGGCAGCTTGTGGCGGGGCCCTCGCACGGCCTCTGCGCAGGTCTGCGGGAGAGACCCCGCAGGCACCCACCCTGAGCAGAGCAGACCAGACGCCTGCCTTGCGTGGCCTCTAGCTCAGTGGGAGAGGCACGGAGAGGCAGTGCAGGGGCCACGCCCCGGGTGGGTGCAGGCCAGGTGCGGGGCAGGGGGCTCTGACCGGCTGGCTGCAGGGCTGCAGGCCCCTGGAGGAGGGATGCTTGAGCGGAGACCTTGAGATGCAGCCTGTTCCCTCGCGTGGGCAACCGGACGGTGTCCCTGCTGTGGCCAGCAGGTGCAAAGGCCGATGGGAGCTGAGACCCAGGAGACCTTGGTCTGGGGGAAGCACATGGCCCATGTAGAGGAAGGCCTCATAATCTGGGGAGGGGGATGTAGGCAGCACAGTGGGCGCTGAACTGAGAGGGAGGTGGGCACCAGTGGACCTTGGCCTGAGTCTCGGTGCACACCCACCAAACGGCAGCTGACGGGGCTGGGTCCACAGGGGCCCTCCTGTGGGTGACGGGCTAGACCTGTAGCTTCTGGGCTTTCTTCCAGCACCACTGCCCTTCGTGGGGGCAGGAATGGTGTGTGCACGCACGAGCACACACACACACACACACACAGATATGCAAACGCCAGTATGCACACGCACACATGCACAGATGTGCACACAGTGACCACACACAGATAGGCACACACGTAAGTGTGCACACACATAAATGTGCACGTACTCTTGTGCAAGACGTGCACACTGACACACGACTGCAGATGTGCCCATGCAGACGTGCACCCACGCGGGCGCGCACAGCACACTCACAGACGTCCCCTCTGTGCAGCCCCGCCTCTGCTGCCGGCTGTCACTTCTCCCTGTCCTGGGTTCTTGCCCCAGGACAGCGGAGCTGAGGGCTGAGAGCGAGTTCGTGAGGCAGAAGGCCTGGACCCTTCTCTGGGCCTTGGCGCCCTGGCCTGTGGCCGGGGACGCTGGAGCTTGGCTCACAGGTTGCAGGAGGGATTTGGTGCAACGGTGCAGGCGAGGGGCTGGCCTGGGCGCTGGGTCCGGGTCAGGGTTAGGAGGGTCCCTGGGAGCTGAGAACTTTCACCTCTGAACACTGGCTCAAGAACCAGATCTACGGACCCTCGGAGGTCTGGCCGGGGCTGGGGGCTCCAGCACTCTTGGCTGGGCTCCGGAGCCCGCCCACCAAGCCCCTGAGACGGCTAGTTCACTATACCCTTGCGGGGTGGTCTGCATGAGGCCACCATGGGGTCAGGCCAGCAGTCAGTCCTGGAGGGTCGAACTGCTCAGGGGTTCAGCCCCGCCCCTCCCACGGCGGACACGGCAGCTGGAGCTCCCACCCCAGCCCACTGGGTGCAGTGGCCTCTTGCAGGCCCTGTGCCCCCGGGGCTTGGGGGTGGTGGCAGGACTCACTGCTGTGGGGCTCCTGCTTCCAGCTACAGGAACGTGGACTTGGCGTTGTGGCCACCCTGGGTAGGGGTTGCAAACTGAGACACGGGTGACCCCGAACATGGGGGTCCGCAGACCTCGCAGTGGTTGGGGGCAGTGTGAGGGGCGCCTCGTGGTTTGGGGCCACAGAGGTTCCCGTGTCTGGTCGTGGCTTCCTCACCCCTGCTCTAGGCTCCATGGGGCGCACAGAGGCCCAGACGCTCACAGGGGTTTCCAGGCCGACCTGCCCAGGGGAGCTCTGGGCCTTCAGGGGCACACAGGCCCCTGGTGTGGAGACTGAGTGAGCAGCCGTCCAGGCACCAGGGGTACCGAGGCTGGGCAGGCGCTGGAGGACGGCGGGGGCGCGCCAGGGAGCTTGGTCACGGCTGAGGTCACGGGGCTGGGGTGACTGGACCAGTTGGCAGGGAGGCCTCTGGGGGGACCCCTAGGGAGCTGGCTGTGGTTGAGGGGAGAGCACCTGCACAGGACTGGCCGGGGCTCGCAGGGGACAGCCTCAGAGCCACGGCAGGACGTCAGGGCCTCGGCCACGGGGGCAGGGAGGAGTGGGGCCCCTGTGGGCGGCTGCCGCAGGGCCTGAGAAGGACGGAGTGAGCTGCCTTGAGGCAGCTCGCGGGACCAGTTGGGCCCATCGGCGTCTGTTTGTTCATTTGACAGACGTTGAATACATGCCCCAGGTGGCAGGAGTGGCTTGGGGAACCTGGGTCCGTGCCCTGACACCCTCCCAAGGGGCCTGTGTCTCTTGGGGAGAGTCAGCCACGCACAAACCCTCCAGGCTTCCGCTACGTTCGAGGGTGGGAAGCGTGGCACGGCCAGGGCGTCCAAGGTGCTCGCTCGGGTTGGTGAGAATCAGCCCTGCTGGGAGCCCGGGAACACCCCAGTGTGGCTGCAGGGACGGGCGGGCTCAGCGGGCTGTGAGGTCCTCAGGGCAATGGGCCTGGGCTCGAGCCCACAATGGGCTCTGGAGTCGGGCTGTGGCGGCCCCTCCCCTGCGTGGGGGGTGGGTCTGGGCTCATTCCTGTGTTGCCCAACCCCGGCTCCTCTGTTCACAGGACGCTGCTTGGCTGCCAGGAGCTGCCCACCCATCCTTCCAGGGTGAAGGCGGAGGTGGAGGCGGTGATTCCCAGGTAAGCCTCCCGCTCTGGCTTTCCGTGTGTGTCTGCCTTCTCCCTGGCGTGGGGAGAGCTCAGCTTTTTACAGATGCGATCAGGGGTGCTCGGCCTTGCAAAGGGCGACGGCATTGCCGGGACACTGCAGGCTGCCTTGTTAGTTTGGAGCCTAATGTGGTGTCCGGAGTCGTCTTTGATTTAGATACAAGTGGCAGCGTATTTCCCGTGTTTCTCGGTCCCCCTCAGGGTCAGGCTGGGGGGCGAGACAAGCAGCGAGGGCGCGGGACAAGCTGTGTGGAGCCCTTCTGTGCGCCGTGCGCTTCCAGCGGAGTCTCAGCTGCCTTGAGCCTGGCCCCAGGGCTTTGCCTGGTCTCGGGGCTCTGTGCATCTGGCCCCCACCACCCAAGCCCCGCGTGTACACAGTGCACACGAGTGTCTGTCCTGCGCTCCCGTGCCGCGTGGGCGGCCCTAGGGGACGCTGGCCTGGTTTTTGACCTTCCAACAAGTCCCGCTCGGCTGAAGCAGGATGGCGCACCGGGCCGTGGCTCTGCTGTGGCTTGATTCCGTGGCCCTCAGAGAAGCCCTCTAACTTCTCAGAGCCCATAAAACAGATCAGATCGGTCTTACCTCAAACACGGTGGCGTTTCACTGAGGTAAGTGCGTGGGCACCTGCTGGGGGGCAGTTGCCGCTGCTGGACGTGAGCTCTGACTGGTCCGCTGCAGTGTTTCCGCGCAGCCCGTAGCTTCAAGCCCACGCGGTGACTGCCGTGCCAAACTCACTGCAAGCCCCCAGTCCGAGTGTCTGTTCCTCAGCTCTGAGGCCCCCGGGCTCCGGGTGGGGGCCACAGCCCTTCCTCTTGCGGTCCCCCCTTACTGCTTCTGGGGTTGGCGCCTTTGGCCGCTCCAAGCACGTGGATGTCACCGCAGGGTCACCAGGGCTCCCCTGAGGCCGCCCTCCTCCCCGGCCTCCCCTCTGACACCCTGTGCACGTTGGGTTTATCAACCTTCCCTCCCCCTGTGTCTGTGGGATTTGCATACAGGTGCCCCTGCCTGCGCAGCTGAGGGGATGGGGGTGGAGTGAGCAGCCCGGCCGGGAGGCCAGCAGCACGGGAACACAGGTGGCGGGACAGCGGCCCCTTGGAAAGCGGGTTTAAACCCTTGCCACCTCCTCAGAGCTGCAGCCGGGCCCCCGTGTCCGGGGCCTCTGGGAGCCCCTGTAGTGCCGCCGGGTCCCTCTGGAGCCTTGTTGTGCCGGCCACTGTCCGAGCCTGGGGACAGGGGAACGGGGGCACGGCCTGCACGGGCTCGTGTGAGCTGAGGACCTGCATCTGCTGTAGATGGACGGGTCGGGGGGGTCCCTGCCATTGCAGGAGGACCCTCAGCCCGGGCTGCACTTTCACAAAGCCTTCCCATGAAGACTTTCACCCAAATGGGGCGGTGCTCGGCCGGGCAGGCTGGTGAGCTGGGCTGGTCCGTGCGCAGCTGAGACGGTGCTGTTGTCTGAAATGTGTGTTAACCCAACACCCGCCTTGTGAGAAAGCTGACCGTGAAAGGGCTGAATTGTGAAGGCAGACGTTGGGCACGCACCCCGAGTTCCGTCACACAGCTTGTAACAGCCTGGAGGCCCCCTGCATCCGAGGTGTCCCGCTGCCTGGTTACCACCGTGGTGAAGAGCTGGAGGGGGTGTTCCGGGCTCACGTACCCCTCCCGGCCAGCTCTGGGCCCTTTCCCAGCAGCCTCTCCTGCGTCTCGTATCCCGGCCTGTGCTCCTGGGGCTGCGGTGGCCGTGTCTGCCGGCCTGTGCCTCTTGTCTTCCAGACTCGGGGATGCCTGGTGTGTGGGGTTGGGGTCGATGTTGTCACACGGGCCTCAGGCTGGGCACTGGGCAGCCTCGGCTGGATGTGTCCAGGGCTCTGGAGGTGTGTCTGTGGTGGGGGTCAGGTAGGTAGGGGCACACAGGGTTCTGGGCTCCAGGGCCTTGTGGACTGTCACCTGTGGCCCCCGTGAGCCATGTCCCCTGTGCCCCAGCCTGGATGTGGCTGATGACCTCCAGCAAACCTTGTGCTTATCCATCCGTTCATCTGTCCATCTGCTGCCCACCCACCTGTCCGCCCACCTGAGCTCCATCTGCCCACTCACCCATGCATCCATTCATGTACTCGTGGCAGAGTTGGGGCCTGGAAAGGTCAGGGCTCCTGATGGGCCGATCGCGGTCTCACCCAGCAGTTCGGGGCTCTGCCTTCGTGTGCACAGGGCTTGGAGGGTTCTAGGCTGCTCTAACCGGCGAAGCCTGGGATATCCAGAGCGTGGGTTTGGTTGGGGAGCAGCCGCTGTGGTTGTCCTGGTGGGCTTCAGGCGCCTGCCCGGGGGCCCCTCGGCCACCTCTGCTCTCTCCCACCTTCTGGTTCTTCTCACGTTCCCATCAGATGCCTCCTGCTCGCTCCAGGCAGGGACTAGAGTGAGGCCTCAAGACCACCCCCTTTGCCCACCCTCCCCCTGCCCCGTTCTCCCATTGAAGAGTGGGGTAAGACCGTCCCCACCCAGAGACTTTCCCCAGCGCGCACCCCCCCCTTGGGGAAGCGGGCCCCCGAGGTCTCCCCTCGTGGGGCCGAAGGCCCAGACTCTGCCCTGGGGACTCCGGGCCCTCGCGTTCCGCAGCCACGTCTGCAAGGGGGCTCCCACACTGTCTACCCTGCTGGGGGGCCCTCTGTGTGGAGGTGTGTGGCGCCTTGCTCCCCCATCTCGGGGGCATCCTGCCTGGCTCCCTCGGTGGGATTCCTGTGCTTGTTGGGGTGACAGGGGCCGGGGGGAGCTGACGCCGGGGTCTGTCCCCCGAGAGCAGCTCTGTCCAGGGCTCCAGCTGCCCCTTCTCGCTCTGGGCTCCAGGACCCCAGCCCTTACCCCAGGGCGCGCCTCGACTCACCAGGGAAGCTGCCCCATTATCCCCAGAGTGCGGCGCTGGCCCCAGGCTGGCTTTCAGTCTCCAGTGCTGGGTGCGGCTGGAGCCACCCAGCATCAGCTCGTCCGGGCTCCAGCCCGGCTGTCTCGGGGTGGCGTCTTGGGAGGGAGTGCTTCTCCTGAAGCGGCTGGGCTGTCGTCCTCATGTCTCAGCCTGTGCCCACCAGCCCCACCAAGCTCCCTTCTTGTTGCCATGGGGGCTGGACGGCCAGGTGAGGGTCTCCCCGCCGGGGCTCTGCTGCAGGCCCCCCTCCTCAGAGCCCGTGTTGACATGTGTGGGCTGTGCTCTCGTGGCTGCTAAGAAGCAGAGGGCACCGGCCCAGCCTGCCATGGCAACCGCTGCGGCCTCGCTCTCGCCTGGGCTCCTGGGCGGCTTTATCTCTGAGGCCATCTGTTCCGGGAGAGAATTCCAAAGCCATTTAAACAGAGCCTGGAGCCCTCTGTCCCCCTGCTCTTGTGCGCGCGCGCGCGCACACACACACACACACACACACACACGCGCACACGCACATGCAGATGAGGTGTGACCCCTGCAGGGTGCAAGGCCTCGAAAGGGACAAAATCAGGGGAGGGTCCCAGCCAGCGCTCGCAGCGAGGGCAGCTGCCGTCCCCGACCCCGGGGCCCGTGGCCTTCTTACTCCCTCGCCTCTGTCTGTCTGTCTGTCTGTCTGAGCCCGTCTGGTTTCCGCCTCTCCTCTCTGCTGCTTCTCCCTGTGTCCCGTGCGTCCACCACCGTGCTCATCCCTAGCCCTGGCCTCCAGCCCACTGCCGCCGGCCCCTCTTACCACCCAGTCGGTTGCCCGCTCTTCCTCTCGGCCCCTCGGTCCGGGCAGCACCGTGCCCACGGGAGGCTCTGGTCCCCGCGGGCTGGACGTCCTGCAGAGTCACAGGGCCAGCTGCTCACTCCTTCCTGGGTCTGGGTCCTTCTGTCTCCTCTTTCCTTCCTCCCCTCCTCCCAATGGCCAGGGCGGGATGAGGGACCACCAGACCTGCTGTCAGCTTCCTGGGGCCTCACGCTTGGGGGGTGGCCTCTCAGCTGGAACTACAGCCCCTCACTCTCTGAGCCCCTCACTCTCTGAGCCCCTTACTCTGGGCCAGCAGCCCTCTGATACCAGCCTGCAGGGAGGAGACACGAGGTCTCTCTTGGTCCATCTGGACCTGGGTGCTGAGCTGGGCTGTGCTCGCCCTGCCCCGGCTGTCTCCCGGCCCTTAGCTGAATCTGCTGAGAGCTGCCTGCAGACCCCAGGACCACTGGGCTCCAGCCTCCACCTCGAGCCCTGAGGGTCCTGCAACCTGGAATCTGGCCGTGGCCGCCACCCTTGGGGTGAATACGCGCAGAACCCAGCCGCAGTGCCCGTGTTCCCAGGCGACGGCTCCTGCCCTGGCGCTGCCCCTTCCTCTTCTGGGCAGCAGGCAGGCCTGTTCATGGCTCGAGCCATCCCTCCTGCCTGAGGAAGGTGGGGTGCCTGGACCTCTGCAGTGCCGGCTAGCGGCAGAGCCGGCCGTAGGGGAGCCACCAGGCAGACCCCATGGGGCGTCTGGGGCACACGTGGGGCTCTGCTAAAGCACCACCGGAAACTGCCCTCCCAGCCCGCGTGCCTCATGTCCCCAGGAACCCCTGCAGCAGATCCGCCCCTGGGTCACTTCGGTCCTGCAGGGCAGGGGCCTGTGTGAGCCTCCGCTGGGAATACGGCTGAGGGTCCCGAGGGCTTTCCTGGGGCGGGCTGGCTGTGCTCAGCTGACCTGGCTTCTGGTCAAGGGGAGGGAGGGGCCACAGGTGCCCAGAGCCCAAGAGAGGCTGGTGTGACCACCACCCTCGACAGCCCCGCAGGTGGGGAGCCCTCCCGGGGCTGCTGGCCAGAGGTGAACGCTCTTCAAACTCTAAGGGGCCCGCAGGCCACCTGGGGTCTTGTTGGAATGAGGATTCTGACCCAGCTGTCCAAGCTCTTGTGCTGGACCCCCAATCCCTGAGCGCACTGAGCGGGGGGAGGGGATGGAGGAGCTGAGGCCCCCCGAGGCCCCAGGCCTTCAGGGAAGAGGCCCCTCGAGGCCCCAGGCCTTCAGGGAAGACACCGACTTTGTCTCACTGGACTTTGAACTTGTCCGAGGGCTTTTGTCACGTGCTGGGTTATAAGGCCGTTTGGTTTCATTAAGGGGAACAGCACAAGTGTTCCGAGGTTGCCCCCGTTGTTCCTCTCGGTAATTAACTCCTTAATTAACTGCATCCAAGGACACATGTCCCCAGGGTTTGGGAACCTGGGGGACTCAGAATCACTCACTGCAGGAAGCTGGTGTCTCCAAGTTTGGGAGGCCGGGCTGGGAGGCGGGAAACGGTCAGCAATGACTCAGCGCAGGCCGACCGGTGCGGCCCCATCTGGGCACCCGCAGGGCAATGTCCCCGATGCCCTCGCTTTGCAGACGAGTCAAGGAGGGTTGGCTCATGCGATGGAGGTAGGCATATCTGTCCCTTCAGATGAGGGACCGTGACAGACATGGAAGGGACCTCCTGCCCAGCTTCAGCGTCCCTTCCCCGTTTACCCCTGTTCCCCATCAGCCACTGTTCCCCTATCTGCCCCCAATTCCCCCCATCTGTCCCTGTACCCCCCCATCTGCCCCGATCCACCCCACAACTGCCCCCGATCTGTCCCGATCTGCCCCCGGTCTGCCCCCCATCTGCCCCTGATCCACCCCACAGCTGCCCCCGATCTGCCCCCGGTCTGCCCCCCATCTGCCCCTGCCCTCCCCTCTCTCCCCGTTCCCTCACCAGCCTCTCAGCACATTTGCCCCCCACCTTGCTGCCCTGTAACCAGGTGGCTCACCTTTATTTCTAGCCTCATCTTGCCCCTGAGCCTCCGACTGGAACCCATGTCCTGGGGTCAACAGGGCTGTCAATCTCCACAGACCTGCTCTCCCCCGTCAGCCCCTTTCGTTGCCCCTCCGATGGCTCAGGCCAAACCCTGGAGTCCCATGTGTCCCTTGATTGGCCCCCACAGACCCTCAGCAGCCGGCCCTTCCCCCTGTCTGTATCCTAACCTGGGCAGCTTCCCCCTGGGACCACCCGCTTGCCCGTTTCCCGCCCAGCTGCCCTCACTGGAGGCCTCAGAACAGGCGTGGATACAGCCAACTGCTGGCAGTGAGGGGCTGTGAGGGGACGGGATGGCCCGGGTTCTGTCCACACTTCCCTCCTGCCGGCTCCAGGACGGTGAAGCCCGCCCCCCCAGCACCCGTCCCTCTAGCTTGCAAAGCAGCCTGGGCTGCCGCGACTCAGACTCACGCTGGCCCGAGTGCTGTCCTCACCACCCTCACGCTTTATTTAAGGGGCGAGTCTGTGAGGATGGGACCATCCCACCCCCCCAGGGGCCAGATCTGAGGACTTCTGCTCTAGAGGAACGTCGGAGGGGGCCCTCGGGTCTCATCTGACCCTTCCCACCTCCCAGGGGTCGTCCTCAGGCCCTTTCAAGGTCTAAGAGCTCACCCAGCCCCACCTCGCAGGTCTCCCGTAGAAACAGTGAGTGTGGGGCTCTCGCCACGGGCTGTAGCTGCCGCAGGCTGCATGGGCCTCACCTGTCAGGGGCAGACACCTGCACAGAGGCAGGGGAGTACCCGAGCTGAGGGTGCGATGGGGACCTGCACAGAGGCAGGGGAGTACCCGAGCTGAGGGTGCGATGGACACCTGCACAGAGGCAGGGGAGTACCCGAGCTGAGGGTGCGATGGAGACCTCGAGGAAGGTGACACCTGAGTTGCCTCGGGGTGAGTGGGAGCTTCCTCCCGGCATCAGGGAGGAGCTGGGAGGGTTCAGCCGGGTCTGGGGATGGCCGACCTTATTGCTCCAGAGGCCCTGGTGTGCGGCAAAGGTTCACTGACAGGGGGTAGGGCAGGAGGGGTCACCCCAGAAAGGCCTAATACATCCCACACCGACACGTGCCCCTCCCCTGCCCCTGTGGGTCCCCCTCCGAACCCCGCATCCCTGAGGGAGTTGGTCCTCTCTTCACCTCCCCCCCTCACCCCAAGCTTCACACCTGGGTGGTGGGGAGTCCATCGTTCCGGGGGCCACAAGGGCCTGCCCCCTTGGTAGTCAGTGTTTGTGTTGCAGGCAGGTCCAGGCTATCCAGACCTGATCCCATCCCACTTATCGTGACTGGTCTTTGACTAGGTTTCTGGCCTAACTTGGTCTGGGGTTAAGTGGGGAGACAGGGAAGTGGGAGGAAAGGGAGGGGGCGGGGAGGAGAGGGGGCGGGGAGGGGAGGGGAGGGAGGGAGGGGGAGGGGAGGGAGGGAGGGGGAGGGGAGGGGAGGAGAGGGGGAGGGGAGGAGGAGGGGAGGGGAGGGGGAGGGAAGGGGAAAAGTAGGAGGAAGAAGGGGAGGGGCAAGCGGGAGGAGGGGCATCTTCGGGAAGGGCCCCTCCCACCCCTCACTTGCTGGTCCCTCAGTGTGAGGGGCTGTGTCTTTGCTCCCTCCACCTGCAGGCGGGGCTCATTGTCTGGGGCCCGGGGCCCTTTTGTGTGGGGCAGGGAACCTCATTGGCAGGGCATCGATTTGTGATTATCTGCTCCCTGGCCCTGATTGGCTGCATGAGAAGGGAGCTCTCCAGGGCCCTGGGACACAGAAGTTTGTGTCACAACTTTTTGCAGCATGAAGTGACCGTGTGTACCAGCTTCGGAGTGGAGGTGTGTCTGCCCAGCCAGGATGATGCTCTGCGGGACCTTCCTGGGTGCGTACCTCCCCCCTCCCCACACTGAGCACCCCCCGGCACCCCCCCCCGGCACCCCCCCCGCCCCCGCCTTGTTCACAGGTTTCTGCCAAGACGCCAAAGGGACTAATTAGATGTGTGTCCCCATCAGCTCTCAGTGCTCTTTTCTGGGCAGCCGAGGAGGCGACAGACACATGCTCCCTCCTGAGCAAGGCCAGGGCCCGTGGACACTGATGGCGGGGCCTGCAGGGCCCCGTGCCGCCTACCCTGTCTCTGGCAGGTGGGGGCCGCGGGTGGGGTGTGTGTGACTGGCGTGTCCACCCAGGACTCGCTGTAGTAAAACGCTTTGCTGGGACAGCTGCTGCTTGTGTTTCCCTCACAGGCGGTTACTCTGCGTGTGAGAGACTTTAACACAGTGCAGTACTCTCCCAGTCAGATGTGTGATTGCGTGTGTGAGTGTGTACACAGCGTCAAAGGGTTGGCGTGTTTGATGTCTCAGCGCGAAACAGTCTCACAATACAGCCAGAGTGTGCGTGTGAGTGTGTGTGAGCGTGTGTGAGTCAGCCCAGGGTGCTGGAGAGAGTGGCCCTCGGTTTTGTTTGCTCCATCTGCCAGAGCCTGCCTGGGGCAGGGCCCCCCCTCGCCCTCAGCTGTTCGTATACAATATTAATGCTGACCATTGCGGCTCCACACACAACGGCCCTAATTGTCGTCTGCAGCTTTAAGGCGGGCGCCCATCTGCAGGGAAGCTTTCAGAGGGAAAGAAGAAAACCCTCACCCCCAGCTGGTCACCGGAGAAGGCGGTGCCAATTACAGATGCAGAAAGTTTAGACCAAAATTACTTGAAAGAGTTTTTATGAAACAAACGAACTGACACTTGGAATGTCTGTGTGCAGATTTGCACAAGTAATTACACTTTATTTGAAACGACCTTACCAGCTAAGCGATCCTGAGCCTGCCTGCCCAGCTCCCACAAAACACTTCCTAAGCGAGTGCTGCAAGTTTGGTGTTGCACATCTCCCCATTTTCTCCCGCGTGGCGTTTGAGGACCCTCCCATCAGGCAGAGGGTGTTTCCCTGTGGATCTTCCAAACTTAAGAGTCACAAGCGTCCTCCCCACAGATCTTTTATGAAATAAAGCTTAGAGGAGCAACGTGCTCCTTGCTTAGTTATGGAAAAGAAAATATTTTATGATTTAAAATAATCCTGACAGTTTCCCCCGTGTGAGAAAGAAGGTTTTTAGTGACACCTTGCTGCTGTCACTTACAAGCAAGGCTGGGAGCCTTGGTTTGGAATCGCCTCTTCTGCCGGGGCTCAGCGATCACGGAGTGCAGGTCCCGGCTGTGCCAGGGAACAAAGGGGCCTCGGGCGAGGGAGCGCTGTCCAACGTGCTGATCAGAGCCAGGCTCGTCTGGGTCCCACACTTAAGCTGAAGGAAGCCACCAAACCTCAAAACTTGCCGGCTAAGGCCCTCCCCTGCTCCCTTCCTGTAACTTCTCCTTGTTCTCTCGATGGAGTGGGACGAGATTTTGAACCTTTACACGTCTGAACCGGCTCTTGCAGCTATGGCCTCCTTGGCGTGGGGCTCCCAGGGCTGCTTCTCCCCAGGTTCTGGGAACAGGCACCAGTTTGAAGTTGCTGAGCCCGTTCGAATGCTCCCTGAGCAGCCTCACGTGGAGTCCAGAGGCCCCACTCCGGACCGCCGGGCTGCACGCCTCGGGAAGCCTGTTTATCCAGCGGGGGGGTGCGAGAGCTGCAGGCACCTGAGGGTGTGAGCAAATGTAATTTGTTGCCTGCAAAAACAGCTATGTCATGCCAGGTCCTTTTGTTGCACATCCTGATCTCTTCTTGCTGTTGCCTCTGCTTGCTCTTGCTTCCTGAGTTTGACTGTTCTGTATGTGAATTAAATGCTTTCATGAAACACTGGGTATTGTTGGGGAATTGGCTGATTCAGCGCCAGCCCTCCCTTGATTCCATCTCCATCCTGGAACAACGGCGTGCAGGGCTGTCTGAGCCTGCAGCCTGCCGATAAGAGTTTAATAGAATTTCTGAATGCCAAAGGTTTGGGATGTAAAACATCCCAGCACTCCCAGCGTGTCCAGAGGAGACAGAATATGGCTTTTCAGAAGAGCTCTTAACTGAACGTGTCCTTCTATGCTAATGGATGTGAGCTTAGAAAAGAATAAAAACAATGTTCAGCTGTCATGGCAGGGGCCTCAAGCTGTTCTCGTTTGGCTGATTAATATTTCATCCTCAGTTTGACCAGTGAGGGCTTTTGCCTTTATTTCCTTTTGCTCACACTAAAAGATCCCTCTGAGTACATTTTATTTGTTGAGAAGGATGTGTGTGTTTAAGAACTGAACATACTTGCTTTTCGGATGAAGCTTGTTGGGTTACATGTGATGTGGAAGCAGCTCTGCAAGTCGAGAATAATTGCTTGTGGAAGGGTTTTAGCTGACCTTCAATAATGTTCTCTTAGAGAAAGCTAAATGTTTCAGTTCTGTCTCATTCATGCTTTTGGGGGCCTGAGCGCTTCAGTGCTAATTAGCGTAGGGGCGGTGTGTTCCTGCGTAACTTACCACGATCTGATATTTACTGTGTCACAATCTCTGCACCGAACTTCTGGGCCACGGGTCTCGCTGGCCCTCGTGCTGGCCTGTGACAGTCCCTTCTGTGCGGGTGTCTGCAATTCAGCTTGTGTCGTGTTTCACAGTACAGTTTCTGACAACCTGATTATGATAAAGGACAATAGTTTGCCAGCTTTATCTGTAGGGAAAGGGAATCTGGGTAGCAAGCAGGAATACCCTGGCTCCTGGGTACTCTTAACTGAGGAAAGTCCTACATTTATCCTCGAATGTGGAAAAAAAAAATCACAAACCCAGTACCTAAAAAAGCAGACGGTTGGGTTGCTTGAAGAGCGGGTGGGCACTTCCATTGTGTGTGTTATGAATTTTTTCTCTCCCGATTTTCATTGGCCAGCTCCTCGCAGGCAGTTTGAAAAAGACTGAAAAAGATAGAACTTGAGTGGTTGTGCTTCCCTCTGGCTGGGATAAACTTAGTGGTTTCAGGGCGTAGGATACTTGTGGCTTCGGGAGTGCTCAAGCTCTCTGTGAGAGGGTTTTATTATTTTTAGACTTGAAACAAAAAGGGAATGTGTGATAAAAGCAAAGTACCTTTTCCTGATCTACTCTTTGTGTATGTGACTATGTTTTGGTCTGTGGCCGTAGGAACCTTTTATGCACTGGAACAATATATCCGTATCCATTTAAGTCACTGGTACTTGAATATGCAGATGAGCCAATGTGTAACCCTCCTGGCTCATCTGAGTAATAAATTCTGCAGCTCGTGCTTTATGATGGTAGGTCATATTCCTAACCACCGATAAATATTGTAAAGTACTTTCGCTGCAGCCGTGCTAACCCAGGGCATCTGTCATTCCGGTCGCTGCTATTAGGAATTATTGGACTGAACCACTGGTGGAGAAAGCAGAGGGGGGTGAGCCTGGTGATTGTGACGCTCCCTGCCCTTTTGTGTGTTTTGCATAAAAAAAACCCAAATCGTGCTGCATATTAATTATGAATCAGTGTGGGCAAGCGCGAGCACCTTCTGTGGGCTGAGGCTTGGGGCGGGAGACAGGGGCTCTGCCGGCCTGGACACCTCTCGCTCCCCGTCAGCAGATCCATCTTTCTGATGCTATACTGTAAATTTATTTCACCTCAGAGAGTAAACAGATATATTGGAGCCCCAAGGGTTCATGGGTAGCGTATTTACAAAGGAGCCTCTCCGCCAGCCCGTGCCACCGCTGCTAATGAGAGCGGTCATTAAGTAAATGAGACGTCGCCTTTAGCTGGCTTAGGAGTTCGCACACTAAAGGGAGAGGATATTTAATTGAAACCCGCACACAGGCTTCCCCACATGCGACCACCGGAAGGGAGGCAGCTGCCTTGCCTCTCCTCCCCGAACACCCGCACCCCCATGTAAATTTCATGATTGCTTTCCGTGATGTCATTTTGAAAGAGGACAGACAATAGCTGTGGGGAAAAAGGTAAGTCAATGTTACGTTCTTTCGCTGACAAAGGCAGATGCCCAGCGCTTGGCTTCTCCCCTCGGGTGGAGACGGGGAGAGGGTACGCAGGGTTAGTTTCTGACGTGAAGGCTTTCTTTGCTGGAAAAGCAGGTCTGGGGATGGCTTTTTAAAGCTGCTCTGTTGGACCGAGGCTTTCTTTTCCTCCTGGGTCTGCCCGCGGCCGTTTTCCTCCGAGTTCTCTGTCCCTCCTTGGCTTTGCTCATGCGCTTGGCCACTCTGAGAATCTAGGGGACACATTGTGCGTCTGGCAGAAAGACACTGGGGGACCTTGTGTCGAGACGAGAAACTTTGTGTGCTTTTCTGAAAGAGAAACACAGATGTATCTGCAGCCGTGGGACCCAGGAGCTAAGTTCCCCGGGAGAACGCTGGCTCCTTAAGCAGAAGACCTCTCTCTCGAGGGGGACGCCGTCGGGACCTCATGCGTGCTCCCACCCAAGACAGAGCAGAGATGGTCATGTGAGCGTCCTGTCCTTGCGTGTCACGTATTTCTAAACTTAAGGAACAACAACTAGGGTGCGTGTGTCTGCAGGATAGATGCCCTGCAGTAAATATCGCTGTCCCTTCGCCTCCTTTTCTCATTATGTGATCGGGGTCACAAGTGTGGTTGCTTATAGCGTTAGCGTAACTGGATTTTTGTATTTAAAACTAGAAATCAGGTTTAGGCAGGAAGTCCGTGTGAGCCTTGAATGATGTGATGCCGTTGCCTGGAGGGTGATGTGTTCTGGGCCGTGGACTTTGTCTGCTGGGTTCACTTTCCTCTTTGTGAATCAGGAAGGTAAACAAGCTGCCCGTGGCCCCTGGGCTGTGGTGTGGCGGGTCCTTGTTGTGAAGCTGCTATGAGTCACCGAGGGCTTCTCTGCTCTCAGCATCACCTTTGCATCCGTGGACATCATTGGCCGGTAAAGTTGGGCTTTAATTTCTGAAACAAAACCTCTGAGAGGTGGGTCTGGTAGCAGGATGTGGGCTCTGTCTTGGGCCATCAGACTGTGTCACTGTAATGGCGAGAAAGACGGCGATAATTATCATTATCCTTTTGGGAGAGGGAGACGAGGACTTTTGCCCCAGTGGTTAAAAAAAATCAGAGAGACTTGAGGACACCTCTGAGGCTAGTGGCTGAGTGAACAAAAGGCAGGAGAGTGTTGGGGCAAACCAGAGGAAGCGGGCCCTCAGCCTCGGTGTGAGAGGATGTGCTTGGACTTTGCCTCTTCCGGCCCAGGGAGGCTGGGTGGCCACTGGGGAGAGGTCCAGGTTCCTCACCACCAGGGCTCCCCTCCCACTGGCCCACGGCTGTGATTCTCACCTCCTTCCATATGGCCCTGTTAATTAATGGTAAACAGAAGAATGGGAGAGCAGGGGTTGGAGTTTTGTGGCGCCAGTGGGGAGAGAAGGCTGGCTTAGGACTCACGGGGCAATTTGCTTGCGAAGAGGAGGAAGTAGCTTCACGAACCCTCTGCCCCGCAGGGCTGGAGACTGAGGCCCCTGCAAGGTGCCCCTGCCTCGCGGGCACTCCCAGGGTGTCCGCTGATCTAGGGCGCTGACCAGGGCCCTCAGAGAGCTGGACTTCGAGACCTTTCCTTCTGGAACCCCCGGGCTCTGACCCTTTTGGACCATGGCCCCAGATACGGGCCCGGGAACTCACTGAGGGCAGGGGGCTGCTTCTGTCTAAAATGTGACCCGGGGTGGGGAGTCTCTGCGACCCTCAGGCAGTCCCCGCAGGTCTGGAGGCAGCCCCAAGTATTTGGAGCCAATGCTCCAGACCCTCTCGGAAGATTCTGCCAAAGGCAGTGATTGCCCGTTGCCCCGAACGCTCCTGGTGCCTGAGGGAGTAGGACCCGCCCTGAGATGTCCCCACACAGCGGGCAGAGCCTTTGGGTCTGCAAAGTGGCCCTGTTCCTGGGGTCAGAGGAGGTTGTCCTGGAAAGCCCTGTCAGTGCCCAGAGGCGTTCGGGAGAGGCCTGCAGAGAGTGTGCTGGCACAGGAGAGAGCTCCGGGCCCTCAGCCCCACGGGTCGCTGACCCACAGCTGCCCGCTCTGGCCGGAGCTTGGCCTGTCCCCTGGTCTTGGCTGGGGTGGGCGCTCTCCCCGGTGCTGCCCAGAGCCAAGGCCCTTCCTCTCTGGGCCCTACTGTCCTCCTCCGGCCTGGGGTCACCGAATGTGCCCGGGAGGACCTGGGTCACTCTGTGTGATGGGGGTGGGGCATTCGGGGCAGGGGCAGAGGGGATCTGAGCCAACGCTGGGAGCTGGTCAGGGAGCCTGGGGTGTGTGTGCAGCCCGGCCCCTGCTGGTGGTGCCCAGCGCGGGCGATGGTTGCACGGGTGGGGTGCTGCTTTGCATGGCCCAGCACTGGCAGAGACGGCAGGACAAGGGGCCTGCAGACTGAGGATGTGGGGGAGTGCCCCTGGGCCTCGGGCCACTGCTCTGATGGCTGGTTGGGGCCGAGCTCCCCCGGGTGCACGAGGCACTTCCACTCTGGTGAAGAGAGGGCGGGGGAGGGGCTGCTCAACGCCTCCCATCCCCCACTGCCTGGGCTGGGGAGGGGGGCCAGGGGCGACCAGAGCACGTTGCTTAGCCCCGGAGGGGACAGGGTGGCAGGGGCGAGGGTGTCTGCCGGGTGGGCAGGGGCTGCCTTGTCACCTGGCCCCCCAGGCAGGCAGGGCACTGGGCAACCAGTGAGCCTTGCGCGTTGGAGGGATAAACGCCAGTCCCAGGCCTGGAAGACCCGTCCAGATCCCCTTCTTGCTGACGTTTATCTTGTGGAAAGCCTGGCTGGGGGGCCCTCCCTCCACCCCTGGCAGCTCCTTCCTTGTAAACTCACTCCGAAGTCAGCTGTCTACAGAGGCGATTTTAACGGGAATTTTGCGGTGTGAGTTTATGGGAAGACGGTCTTTGGGACCCGGCACCGCAGGGAGATTACTCAGCCAGGAAAATGCTGTTTCCCAGAAGGCATGAGAGCAGCTGCCACCGGAGCTGCCCCCGCGTGGGCTTTCTGCTCCCTGAAGACCCCAGGGCCACCCTCTCGGGACCCCTCCCGGCTGCTTGCAGGGCTTCGGGGTGGAATGCCTCGAGGTCCTCGGCATACGTCCTGTCCTTCACAGATGGCTGAATTCCCCCAAATGTTGCTTAAAAAACCCTCAAAACGAAACGAGAGACGTCTTCCACCTGGCTTAAAATGCTTTGCTCTCAGACGTGTTTGGGCTGATGGCTCCAGAGAGGACGGAGTGGCGAATGCTCGCCAGCAGGGGGCGCTGCTCGTGCTTGGCCTCCCTCTGCTTGGAGCCTGGTGTCCATGCTCCCTCCTGTTTTCATTTTTGAATTTACACTTTAAAAAATGCAGTGTTATTTTAATCAGATGCAATGAAAGTAACTCCAAGGATGGTTTAATCTGCCTCTGTCCAGGATTAGTCCTGGCCGGAGGGGGCAGAGCCCTTGCCCAGTGCTGGCCGCTCTGCGTCCCCGGGCCCCCCTTCTGCCGCTCAGGCACCCGGCGGGGCCGTGTGGGGTTGTGCGGACACGTGTGGTGTGTGAGGGGTCATTCCGGACTGCAGCCTGGGAGCAGGGTCCGCATGGAGGGTGCGCCGGGGACAGGCCCGAGGCACCGCGTGGTGCAGGGTGGCGGGCAGGGCGCAGGGCTGTGTCCATCCGGACGCGCCATCTGGCCGAGCTGCCGCCAGACAAGCCCTCACGCCTGGCTTCACACCTTGATCGTGCTCGATGTTGGTCTGAGGGCTCCTGGGGAAGCCATCTGGGGCCTCTCCTTTTCCCCCATTTTGTTGCCTAAAAACTCCACATTAAAGCAGCAGCGCGAGAGAGAGCTCCCCGGGGCTCCAGGCTGGACGGCTGCCCTCCCCTCGGCCTGCAGCCCCCGACCTCTCTCGTCTCAGACTCCGGACCCAGGGCCCACCTGCCGTTGCCTGGGAGTGAGGAGGGTCTGGCTTCTCCGTTATTCTTTATCCCCGTGCCTGCTTTACTCGGTCCTAGAGGGTTAGACACCTCGGGTCGCAGGTCTGGGGCGCGTCCCTAACTTCCTGCGTGCCAGGCGGTGTCCCTTCACTCTTCGCACCTACAGGGTGTAAAACGGCTTGGCCCCCGTTGTCCCCTATGGGCAGCCCGGTGGTTCCTGAGTGAAGGGGGGCACAAGGCGTTTCACAGACTCAGAGCTGCACCTGTGACATAACTAAGGTGCTCTGAGACTGTAGCTGTACTGGGCTCCCAGACTCAGTGGTTCACGACGGCCTGCTTGGTTACCAGACTGCTAACTGAGCAGTGGATTGGTTGGTTAACCATCAGTTTGCATGTGTACTTATGGAACTTCTCACTCAAGTCCCACACCTGCACAGCCTGACTGCCCAGCCCCCCAGACCGCCCAGGAGGTCATCCTCAGACCACACTGACCCTCGCTGCCCTCCTTGGGTGCTTTCCCACTGCGTGGGAGACGTCCTGGGTCTGTCTCCAGCCTGTCTTCCAACCTGATTCTCCAGCCCCCATCTGGGCCACCCCAAGATCCCTGATCCACCTCCTGTCTCCTTTCACCTCCAGCTTCTCTTCCATGGCCTCTAACAGACGCCGCCCGGGCCCCTTGGCGGACCCTCCCAGGCGTCACAATCACGCCCTTAGGTGTCCAGTAGTTGAAACATCTCTGCTATCGTATTGGATCCGCCTTGTGGGTGTCCCCACTTGCCTTGGAGGAGGGCCTGCAGGCCCCCAGGTCGGGGCCTCCTGGCGGGCAGTGCCTCAGCGTTCGCGGTTCTGGTACGTACGCAGGTGCTGGCCTGGCTGCCCTTGTAAACGCGGGCACTGAGCTGTCAGTGCTGGGCTGGAGACAGCCAGGGAAGGTTCTGAATCAAGGTGGCAAGAGAGTGCTTAAGTGTTCGGTTCTGAGTTTTCGCTCCACCATCTGTGAGCGAAGACCCTGTTGGCCTGGGTGTAAGGTTAGGCTCTGTTGTCCAGGCTGAGGGGTGTTTCTGTCATTACCTTTTGTGGTCTGATTAGGTTCTGGCTAAATTACTTAGATGTTCGTGGCTCTCCCTTTAGTTCATGAAGCCCACGGCCCAGCCCTGGCTTCCTGGGGCCTCAGTGTTTTTTTTCTTTGGCTGCACCGCGCGCGGCGGGTGGGATCTTAGTTCCCTGACCAGGGATCGAACCCACGTCCTCTGCACTGGAAGCGCGCGGTCTTAACCACTGGACCGCCAGGGAAGTCCCACGGGGTCTCATTCTGCAGCAAAGCATGATAGCTGTGAGGTTCCCCTCCCCCAGCACACATAAGGCGGCACTTGTCACGGCGTGTGAGAGCTGTGAGGAGCTGTGAGCTCGCCGCCTTCCTGCGTCCCGCCATTCGGATGCTTCTAGAAACACCACTGAAGCCATCAGAGAAACCCGTGGAGACAGTCAGTGCATCAGTGCATCAGCCCAAAGGGAGTGCGTCAGTGCATCAGCCCAAAGGGAGAGGAAAGGCGGCTTGTATTTGATACTGAATCGCATTAGCAAACTTTGTAGCCCCCTTGAAGGCTGCGAACGGGTCATGGGACCGGCTGTGGGCTTCTGGGCCAGGATTTGCTGGCTCAGCTGCAAATCACATGTGCAGCTTCTGGGTTCAGAACCTGCTGCCTGGTGTGGTTCAGACCCTGCAAGCCCCAGGGCCTGAGCTCTCGTGCTCCGCCGCGGCCTGCACCTCTGGCACGCGGGGGACCCCAAATGGGCCCTGATGTGAGCGTCAGAGTCCCACTGTTGCTGTGGTGCCGTCCCAGAGAGCATCCTGACAGCTCCCGAGCACGCGTGTCAGCGAGGGGGAGGAGGTGGGGGGCGCAGCGCCTGGAGGGGCTCTCCCCACCCCGCCATGCCCCCTCCTGGCGATGGACGCCTTACTGCCCAGAGCCATTTGGAGGCAAACGTATGGTTTGCGTTCTCTCCAAATTCTGTTCCGTGTTAGCGCTCTGCGTGTCCCGCATGCCCATCCAGACTGGGAAATTCACATGCACAGCCCCCCAGTATTTCTAACTTAAAAGGCCGCAGAGTGGGCAGTGTAGGAGGCTGACAGGTGGGTGTCTCTGCTGGCCACCCCTCCCCCGAAAATCAGCCACCACATGGGGACCATTCTGAGCCCTGGGGCTGGGGCTGCAGTGGCAGCCCCCTGGGTTCACTCTCCTCCCCCAGACAGGAGTGCTTCCACGTCCTGGAGGTAGAGGGACTGGGGTGGGAGAAGGAGAGTGGGACTGTTGTCGAACCCCGTTCCCCAGGCTTCGAGGCCCCAGAGCTGCCCGGACCTCCTACCCCCGTGTCGGTCCCCTGTCCTGAACGGGACACGAGCCAGGGCATGGACAGACCTTCAGGGAGCCGCGAGCAGCTTGGATTTATCCTGTTTGTACGAGAGAGAGCCCGTTCTAGTCGGGTTAACTGCAAGAGCCTAAGTAAAGTGTGGTCTCAAGGAAGAAGGAAGCGGCCATCTCTCCTCTCCTCGGGCAGGACAGTTCTGTCTCCTGCAGGGGAAATCCCGGGGACCCTGGGGGTGTGGGGGGCGCAGCGAGGACGCGGGCGCCTTCCCTGGCCTGCGTCCTGACTCGGTCAGTCGGGTGGGTCAGGGCCGTGGAAGCCCCCGCCCAGCGCCGCCTGTGCACCCAGTGGCCGTGTCCATTTCCCAGGCCCCGTCTCCAGCCTCCTGTCCAGGCCTTTCCTGTGGGCCTGGGGGGTTGAGGGAGGGCCTCACCCCCACCCCGACTCCTCGTCTGGGGGTGAAGCACGTGTGCCTGGGTGGGGGTCAAGGTCGGGGTCACTCGTGTTGACCGCTAGCGCTCAACTCCTTTTGGGGTGCGAAGGCCCTCTGTGAAATCCTGTGCCTCCGCCTGGAGCAGACACAGCCTGCGGCCTGCGGTCCCCGCACCTGCCCGGATGTCGGAGGCCTGGCTCCACACCATTGTGCCTCTGCCGGGACGCTCAGCCCGCCCTGGGGCTGCGAGGCCCCCCACCCCTCGGCATCCGGGGGCCCCCCCCTGCTGGCAGGCTCCCTGACAGGCCGCCTGGGGAGCCAGTCCTGTGATTGGGTTTGGAAAGTCTTCATTACTGCCCGGCAGTGTGGCGGCTGTTTTTACAGCGTGGGTAAGGTTCAAAGAAATAATAATAATCATACAAGAAGGACTCAGCCTCGGTAACTGCTTGCAACGTGCTATTTGCATTTTTAAGGAGTCACTTCTTTGAGACAGCCTGGGTGAAAGGTCACCATTTGCATATAAATGGAAAATAAAGTGTACGATGCTGGAAGTTACATCTGTATTATTTTCTCAGCAGTGAGCTGCTGTTCGAGAGATTAGGGGACATGGCTTGCGTTTGGCTTTTATTGAATAGAGAAAGCACCAGCGCGGCTGATTTAGAAGGAAAATAATGAGAATCGTGCAGAGCGATGGAACTGCCGGCTCCCCTGCCCCCAGCGCTCTTCTCTCATTTTCACCTAAACTCAGCAAAAGCAGGTCTGTCTTTGCTCCACTCAGCAAGTCTTCATTTTACTTCTCTCTGAATTCCAGCAAGAAAGAAAAAAAAAAAAGGAAAGAAAAAGAGCAAACCTTGCCCTCATTTTCCCATCGGCCCTGTTTGCATTTCCTGCCGAAAGCTGGTCCAGTGGGTGCGACGCCAATGCTGCCTCCAGACCCTGGAAACCAGGTCGCAGACAGGCCTGGAGCAGAGAAGGGACCGGGGGAGGGGGAGAGGGGGAAGGGGGAGAGGGAGAGGCCACCCAGTTCAGCGCTCCCGGGGGCTCAAGGTGCTCCACCTGTCCTGTGCCCGGCCCGGGACCCGCAGCGTCCAGGGCACGGGTGCTGCTCCCTTTTGGATTTTCCAGGCTGTCAGACTCTCCCCGGGGCACGCCCTGCCGCCGCTGTCCCCGCCTCTCCAGGAGGTCCCTGGGAAGCCAGCCTTGACCCAGGACATTTTAGCCTCTTCGAGGAGCTAGGAAGCTGGAGACGGGCTGCTGGAAGGGCCTGAGGAGCCCCCGGGCCCCGGCTTCAAGCTCTCTTCGCAGAGGCCTCCCCTGACCACTGTTACTGCAGTCACACCCCACACCATGTCAGTTTTAAAAATAGTTTTTGAAGCAATCTCAAACTCACAGCAACTTTTCAAAGGGTGTCCCTCCTGACCACGTGAGGGTGCGTTTGCCACTCTCTGCCCCTCTGTGCCCGTCACCCGGGGTCGTCTGCTCCTCAGTAGCGTCTCGGGGGGGGGCTCGGAACCACGCGGTGTGTCGGTCTTGGTCAGGCGTGACCGCCCCCTCGGAGGGCGCTGGGCGCCGGGGGAGCTGTCCTGGGGCCTGGACGTGGGCTGCTTGGTGACACCCAGGGGTAGCTCTGTCCCTGGGTTGGGGGCCGTCATCCCAGCATCTCTTGCTGCAGGGACACTTTCCCCTTTGCCATGAATCAGTTATTTGGGGGAAATACCACATTCCTCTTCACATACCAAGGTATTCATTCTGATTGACCTCTGAGCAGACACACGGCTTACTTTATCTGGTGGATTAGAATCATTACTTTGATGCTCAGATTATCCTGAGTGCTGGCCTCTGTGTCCTTCTGATGCATCTGTGACTCTCTGAGCACTCTGTGCCCGGGACCTGGAGCCACCCCTGGACCTGGCGTGGACGTGCTGCCAGCCTTCCAGTGGACACACGTGTGGACACACACACATCTGACTTTGTTTCTTGCTGAGAACCACACGTCCACACTGATGCCTCTGACTGCATCCCCCGGGATACGTTCTAGATCTCTCCCTTTCCGCACGAGTGGCTTTCTTCCTTCAGCAGCGAGGGACCCAGTTTCCCTCGTGTGCTCACTTACTCCATCAGCCACGTCTCTGCGCCAGATTATTTCTCACACAAGTTTTGCTTTTCTTGCAGATAATCTTCCCTGTCCCCTCTGCTAACTTTCTTAGCGTCCAGTGGGGAGCGTGCTTTTGAGACTGTCTCTGGAGGCGTTTTCCTTGACTGATATTTTGTCTGGGCCCAGAGGGCAGAGGGAGTTGATTTTCAACCTTACAGTTTGCAGGTCTGGCTTCGCCGTTGGAATGCCGTCCCGAGGATATCTTCCATGTGTGACCTTCCCGCTGGGGGGGTCTCAGGCCCTCTCGTTTCTCCTGGTGCGTTAGGATCTCACGGTGCCTGGCTGGGTTGCAGCAGGTCTTTTTCATTCACTGTGTTGGGCACTTGATGGGCCTTTCAATCTAAAAACAGAATTTCCTTTGGTTTTGGGCAATTATTTGTTCTTATTTAGTTGATGTTTCCCTCTCATTTTCTTGGTTCTCTCTGGAGCTCGGGGGTTGGCCATTAGGTCCTACGCAGCCTTTCCTCCTTTTCTCCCATCTCTCTGTCTTTTTCTTTCTTTCTTTCTTTTGGCTGCGCCGCACAGTATGCGGGTCTTAGTTCCCCAGCCAGGGACCACACCCTCGCCCCCTGCAGTGGAAGCGCGGAGTCTTAGCCACCGGGCCGCCAGGGAAGCTCCTCTCTGTCTTTGTCTTTCATTTGCTTTGCTAGCGTGTTTCTTTGACTCTCTCCCAACTCTTCCACTGCATGTTTCATTTTGGTTTTACATTTCATTTCCAAACTGGGGAAGACAGACGTGATGGTGTGAAGCCTTCTAAAAAAACTCCCATACCAATCTCCATGTGCTCCTGCTGGGGCCAGGCCACTTCCACTCTGTCCAGCCGTCCCTGGTTCTGTCCTGGCTCCCGCTCTTAGCCGCCATCCACGCTGCAGAGGAGGGCCGCTTCCTACGATGCTTACTCACTCATCCACTGAAGGTTCCCAGGTGCATTCCCAAGGTTCTGGCCCACAGGTCTAAGGAAGGTCCTGGGAACTCCCTTCGATGTTGGAGGGATGCTAAACCTCCTTCTGCAGCCCTGGGAGCCGTGCAACGTGGCCTGGGCCCTCCCAGGGCCTCCAAGGGCCTCCCGTGTCTGGGAGCACCGTCTGCACCTCAGGGCTTTGGGGTCAGAGGTTCTCTGACTTCAGAGGGTAGAATTCTGGGCTGTGGCTGCAAACCCCCAGCTCCCCCGCCCAGTGTCTACTGTGACCTGTGGTCAGTTTTGTGTGGACCTTCAATTGTTGCTACAATTTGATTCTAACCCCTTTCTTCCTGCCTTTCTGGGCTTTGCCTTAAACCCGAAGAGCTGGAAGGGGAGGGCGAATGAGGATTGAGATGAAAGTACGAGAGAATTTTTCTTTTTAAATGTGTTTATACAGTCGCCCTTGGGTCTCTGCTGGGGATTGGTTTTAGGACCACCTCTCCAGGATACCAAAATCCACAGATGCTCGAGTCCTTCGTATAAAACACTGGAGTATTTGCATGTAAGCTGCGCACATCCTCCATAGACTTCGAATCATCTCCAGAGTACTTACAACACCCGATACAGCGTGAATGCTGTGCAGCTCGTTGCTGGCAATTTCAAGTTTTGCTTTTTGGAACTTTCTGGAATTTTGGGGAGTATATTTTCCATCCATGGTTGGTTGAATCCGTGGATGCGGACCCTGCAGACATGGGGGCCGACTGTACCCGATTCCAGGGTCCAGGCTTTCAGTGGATGTGTTCGGTTCATGGCTTTGAGGTGGAGAATGTTCTTCCAAAGTTGCCTGAGGGCTGGTGAAGGCTGAGGAGGCCTGCCCTCTCCAGGACAGTGGGGGCCCCGGCGTGGCAGCCCCACCGATGCACAGGCCGGACACAGGGCCATGTGGTCAGTCTTGGGGGTGAGGGGAGGTGAGGTCGGCTGCAGCCCTGGCTCAGCCACGAGCTGCCGACATTCCTGACGTGGCAGAGTAGGGCCGCGTGCGCTGCTTGGGGTCACGGTGCCCCTGCTACACAGAAGCACTTGTCTCCTCCTGGCCTGTGTCCCCAGGGCTGCTGCGGGGTGGGGTCTGAGATGCCTCACCCTGCCCCCCAAGGCCCGTCCCACACTGCTGCCATTAGCTGTCCTCTTCCTGCACCCCTGGACCCAGCCCTGCCTCATCTCCAGGTGGGCCCGGAACACAGGCCCACAGAAGCCAGGCTGGGGGAGCCAAAGGCGGCCTGCTCGCACCTGCTGCCCCGTACGAGGGTCCTGGGTTGGGGGGCCTCACGGACCAGCCCCAGGCCTCCGGGCCAGCGGCTCACACATCACGGAGGACGCAGTTCACCTCTTGTCCTGCAGCTCCTGTCATCAGAAATGTATTTTTGATGTGAGCCTCCACTGCATGGGTCTCCCACAGCACCCAGAGCACAGCGAGCCTGCCGGCTGGACGGCCCTGGCGATCGGCGCATCCCTCGCCCGCCCTGCGCTCCCGGCGTGGACGGGAGCCCCGGCCCTGCCCCAGAGCACAGCAAGCCTGCCGGCCGGCTGGACGGCCCTGGCAATCGGCGCATCCCTCGCCCGCCCTGCGCTCCCGGCGTGGACGGGAGCCCCGGCCCTGCTCGTCTCCTCAGGTTTGCTCACTTGGGCCGACCCGCGGGCCTCTGCCCTCTTTAAAGTTGGTCATCGCACCCGTGTCCGGGTGGGAGTTCCGTGCGTCAAGAGCTGGCCTGTGGGACTCTCACCATTATGCTCCCTCGTGTGTGCCACTGACTTTTAAAAAACAGCTTTACTGAAATATAATTTACTCGTCACAAAATTCACCCATTAGAAGTACACAGTTCAGTGGTCTTAGCATATATATAGGGTTAGGCATTGATCACCACAGTCTAACTTCAGAACATTCTCGTCCCCACAGAGAGACCCTGTGCCCGCGAACAGTCGTGCCCACTGCCCCTCCCTGAGCCCCGGCACCACTGATCTACTTTCTGTCTCTGTGGGTTTGCCGTTTTCGGACACTCTGTAACTAAGGGACTGTGCAGTCTGGGATCTTCTTCCACTGAGCTGCTTCCCCTGAGGTTTCTGAGGTTCACCCACATTGAACCCTGGACGGACACTGTAACCCTTTTTATTGCCAAATACTATTCCGTCATGTCTTGTGTCGTCCGTTCAGCAGTTGATGGGCATTTGGGTTTTTTCCACTTTTTGGCTAGTATAAATAAACCTGTGATAAACAGTTGGGTACAGGGCTTTGTGTGGACATATGTTTTCACTTCTCTTAGATCTATACCCGGGAGTAGAATTGCTGGGGCCTATGGTATGTCTATGTTTAATATATATTTTTTTGCGGTACGCGGGCCTCTCACTGTTGTGGTTTCTCCCCTTGCGGAGCAACAGGCTCTGGACACGCAGGCTCAGCGGCCATGGCTCACGGGCCCAGCCGCTCCGCGGCATGTGGGATCCTCCCGGACCGGGGCACGAACCCGTGTCCTCTGCATCGGCAGGCGGACTCTCAACCGCTGCGCCACCAGGGAAGCCCGATGAGGAGCATCTTTTATATGTTAACTTTGGAGGAATGCCTGTTCAAATCCTTTGCCCACTTTTTTTTTTTTTTGGCGATGCCGTGAGGCTTGCAGGCTCTTAGTTCCCCCACCAGGGATCGAACCCGGGCCCTGGCAGTGAAAGCACCGAGTGCTAACCACTGGACCACCAGGGAATTCCCCTTTGCCCACTTTAAAATTGGGTTATTTGTTTTATTCTGGAGTTGTAGGAGGTCTTCCTATACTCTGAATACAAGTCCCTTATCAGACGTGTGACCTTGCACATGTTTTCTCCCAGTCTGTGGGTTGTCTCTTCACTTGACTCGTGGTGTTATTTGACTTCCCAAAGTGTTCAACTTTGATAGTGTCCAGTTCATCCATTTCTTCTTTTGTCGCTTGTGTTTTAGGAGTCAGAGAAACCACTGCCTTACTCAAAAAGTCAGGATGATTTACTCCTGCGCTTTCTAGGAGTTTAACTCAGATGTTGAGATCTCCGATCCACTGTGTGAGTTTTTACGTATGGTGTGAGGCGGGTGCGCCTTTATTGTCTTGGTTATTCTGTGTTCCTTGATCTGCCGTATCAGTCTTAGAATCAGTTTATCAATTTTTGCAAAAACAAAACAAAACAGCTGGAGAGTCAAAAGTGCTCAGGTACTGGTGAGAGCCAGAAAATGACAGGCAGGATTCAGGGCGCAGGACAGGCAGCAGGGAGGGGAGAAGTCAGAGGAGGAGGTGGTAGGATGGTCAGTGGGGCAGAGGAGCAGAGGCTGGGGGTGAGCCGGAGTGCCCCAGGCGAGGAGGGAGGGGGCGAGTATCGGTGCAGGACGGACGTGCAGGCGGCCAGGATGGTACCGGTGACCCTTCAAGGGCTGCTGCTTTGGTGGAGGGCTGGGAGCTGGCCTGGGGAGCAGGGATGGAGTCAGCTTCTCGGGGCCCCTTAAGAAATCGGGTTGTGAAGCGGGTGCAGATGTGGAGCCCCGGGGCTGGGGTGCGGAGTCCAGACACATTGTGTTTTGTGAGTGTGGACGCCTCAGGCTCGTTGCAGAGTCGAGAAGCCCCAGGAAGGGTCCAGTTAGGGCAGGTCAGCAAACATCTGAGAGGAAGATGGTCTACGGTTGCTTCTTCGAGGACACTTCGATTGGCTTTGGGAAGAAGGGCCTGACAAGCCCCGGGGGCAGAGGTGGGCTCAGCCAGGACGGGACAGAGCGGGGACAGAGGAAGGCGGGGGATCGGGGGCTGACAGGTCCTCCCGGGTGGGGGCCTGGAAGGGCCGAGAAGTGGGCTCCCTCTAAGCAGAGAGCCTCCTCCCTTGCTTGCCGGGTGGAAGGCCGATAGTGACAGCTCTTGGTTCCACAGGCGGGTCACAAGAGACGCACACTCTAGTGAAGACCCTGAAAGCATTTTGACAGGACTTTCTCTGGAGTCCACAGGGTCTCTACTGCCTTCGGAGCTAAACAGTCCACATGCCAAAGTGGCACGTGTTGGGGAGGCCTGATCTGACCCTGAACACTGGCGTCATCAGAAGAGGGACAGACCTGACTCTGGCCCCAGGAGGGCGATGCCAGTTGAGCTCCCAGGAGCCTCCCTGCCCTGTGGGCCCGAGTGTGGCTGTTAACAGGCCCTGGTTGCTTTTCTGAGCTTGTCTGTCAGCCGGAGTCCTGCCAAAGTGAGTTTGGGGCCTCTGTGGGGTCAGGCGCTGGGGCGACACGGAGCAGGCCATCCTGAAGAGAGGCCACGGCCAGGGCCAGCGGTTCCCAAGCGGCCTCTTTGTTCTGTGTGTCCCGGAGCGGGGCTTCAGATGAGCTCACTAGAGACCTGAGAGCCCAGGAAAAGGGCCGGTCTTGAGGAGAGCGCTCCCCACTTGTGACCCCGGGCAACGGAAGCAGGCCACCCTCACGCGGCCACTGTGCGCCGGGCGCTCGGGCTCCGATGGCTCTTCCTCCCGCCCTGTGGCTGGCGGCCGCGGTTTGGGCGTGTGTGGGTGTCAAGTGCTGCCTCTGTGGCAGCTGGGCTGCTGCAGCTCAGCGCGTCCACGCAGCGGAGGGCTTGTCTGCGGTGGGACGTAGGCGGGTCCCAGTGGGGGACCAAGGGGCCCTGGGTTATCTCCAAGCAAAGGAGAAGCACCATCACGCTTTACTGTGGTGGCTGTGGTTTGCTACCAGAACATTCCCGGGAAAAGGAAGGAATCGTGTCAATTACGGACCCACGTCGTGCGGTACTGGTCTCGGGGTGTGTGACCCCTGCAAGTTCCCTCCGCCTCCCGGGGCTGGTGCTGAAGGCATCGCTGGGGTGCTGTTGTGAGGAGATGCTGGGCACCTGTTCTTTTTACTCTTTCCTCTTAAGCTTTACAGACCATAGTCTTTATTTTATTTTTATTTATATTTATTTATTGATTTATTTTTGGCTGCGTTGGGTCTTCGTTGCTGCGTGCGGGCTTTTCTCTAGCTTCAGTGAGATGGGGCTACTCTTCGTTGTGGTGCGCGGGCTTCTCATTGCGGTGGCTTCTCTTCTTGCGGAGCACGGGCTCTAGGCGCACGGGCTTCAGTAGTTGTGGCACATGGGCTCAGTAGTTGTGGCATACGGGCTTAGTTGCTCCGCGGCACATGGGATCTTCCCGGACCAGGGCTCGAACCTGTGTCCCCTGTGTTGGCAGGTGGATTCTTAACCACTGCGCCACCAGGGAAGTCTGGGGTAGATGTTCTTAAGGTCCTCTCGGTGTGGCCTGAGCAGGCGTGGGGCACAGGGAATGCAGGTGAGGGGAGGGTTCCCCTCAACAGGGCTTCGCTCCAGGAGAGGGTGGCGAGGCCCAGTGAGCTGGTTCCCTCCCGTCACAGAGCACAGAGTCCCCCTGGCACAGACTCGCGCCCTTCACCTGCTGGGCTTCTCCAGGAAGCATGTGGGACCGAGAGCAGGAAGGCCTGGGAGGGAGGCTTCCAGGACACCTGCTGGGACGCCGAGGGGGAGGGACCCATCCTGCTCGCAGCAGCACAGATCTCAGGGTGTGTCCTTCCCTCCAGCTGCCAGGGAGATATGCCCAGTTACCCAACTCATTCACATATGTCACCATGGTAAGAAATTCCCCTGGAGCCTCGCAAACCAGCCCAGGATGAGGGTACCTGCAACGTCTCCTCTGACGGGAGGTATGTGTGGAAAGGGAACCCCATCTGTGGCCAGGGGTCTCCCAGCCTCCACTGTCACTCTAGATGCAGAATTCCTACCACCCGTCTTCAAGTGCGATGCATACCCTGTGGCCAGGGCCGTTCTTGTCAACTCGCCTCCCCAGTTTCTTCCCTTCCATCGCCTTTGGAGGAGACTGTCTGCTCCCTCCTCACCACAGATGCTGTTTGCTGTCTCCTCCTCTGGGGTCCGGGGCCCTGGGTGACTCCTCTCATAAGTTTGATTGGGTGGGGCTGGCTCCTCTTACCGTGCGCTGATGGCCATGGGGTAGCTGGCCCGAGATGATCGGTTTACACCTCTCTAGCGGAGTCCAGTCCTCGGGGGGGTCCCCTGCAGGTGACCCACAGCTCGGTGAGGGTGAGGCACACAGTTGCTGCCAAATTCTGGTGGTGTCACCCATTCCTTTGAAGATGGTGCACTAGGCCGTCTCCTTGACAACCAATCTGCTTCCCTCCTGTGCTACTGGAGGTCAGAGGAGGCCCTTTAATGGGTTGGAGACATTTCCAGACAGGAGGGCACTGTGGCCGGAGCACAGGGCTGAGCGGGGCAGGAGTGGTGGAATTACAGCAAAACGGCATTTGGGGATGCACATCAAAAACGTGAGGAAAGGAGGATGATGGGTGTTACAGCAGTGAGCCTGACCGGCCTTCAGCGGAGCCCAAACTCACTTCCAAGGAGAAGCAGGGAGCAGGATGCAGGAATATTCATTTCCTGTTTTTATTGTTGGTTACTTCATGACCTTCCTTTGAAACGCTGTAGTTGTAGAAAGCTGGTTGTCATGGAAACAAGGGAGTGCCGTGCAAGGAGTAGGTACACGATGCATTTCTTTGTCCGGTCCAGCTGATGCCTATAGCCTCTGCTTTGACGTGTGAATTTATGTGAGGAATTAAATATTAACTAGAAGTATTGCCCTGGAGAGAGGCAGGAACACAGGGAGAGGAAAGATGCCGGGAAGCTGGGCAAAGGGGAGGCAAAGCGTTGGACCTCACCTGATTTGTGCCAGCCCCCTGGTCGGAGTGGCTGTTAGTGGAAATCCCCCCCCCCCCACTTTCTGACATGTTCCATAAAACAGTGCGAGAGCTGGGGCGATGGTGCAGGGGTGAGGGTGCTAGCAGCCTCTGAGGGCTGTCCGAAGCAGAGACCCATTTTCCCCCAAGCGCTCCTGTCCTGCATGCCTGAGATGGTCATGGCTTTCTGGTGGACTCCGGAAAACAAGGGTCGCATGGGTGCTGTGTACAAGAGTGGCCCGAGTGTCTCGATTTCTCCCCTCGAGCTGGCACGGCTGGCGTTCATTAGGTTTTCTTTTTCTGACTCTCAGAAAATGAGTTCCGGGGTGAGTTGCTGAGTCAGAGGTGGACGCACGGAGACAAGACCGACAACTGCAGGACCCCGAGACTCTTCCTGGGCGGACACGGCAAGGTGAGGTGCTTGGAGCGCAGCGCCCAACCTGGGGCCCCGGGTCCGGGCAAGGGTCCTTCTCACTCCTTGGCGTGGAGCGTGGAGGCGACTTCTGGTCTAGTCATTATCCGTCGAGATTAGGCCAAGAATAAGTGCAGGCTAGGACCATCCATGATCTTTAAAATGAAAGGAAGAAAAGTGCCTCTGAGTAGAGGAAAACCACAATGTGACAGCAGGTCCCGTATCTGCCAGGCCCCTGCTCTGGGGCCCGGTCCCGCCCGGGCTCCGCGGTGCACTTCAGTACTTGCTCTTCTCCCCGCCGCTCGCTGGGCAGCCTTTGCTGCAGGGACTCCTGAGGTCTGCTGATCTGGGTGACTGCAATCCTCCCAAGTGGGGGCCTGCGGTGCCCTGCTCACACCTGCCTGGAGCTCGCTGGTGGAGGTGACTCGGGCACTCCCCCTCCACAGGGACGCTCCAGACCCAGATATCACGTGCGCTCACACCAAACCTCTCATTCTGGACGTGCTCACTCCCCATGCTGGGCTCTGGGTGAAGCCAGGCGCCCAGGCTCAGGTGACCCTCAGAGATGGAAGTGTGGGTGACGACGGGCTCGGTGGGCATCCCTTCCCAGATCTCAGATTCTGATCTCTCATATTCTTTGACACGTGGACGCTCTCCACCCAGGATCCAAGCCATGGCCCAGAGCATGGCCACGGAGAAGTGGTGGCCGGGGGCAGACAGGCAGGGCTGCGAAGTTTTAGGCGGCAACGTCATCTGAGGGGGCTTGCATTCTACTCTCGAAGCCCAGCGTTTTTCTTTTGAATCTGGTGACTGGACTGTACGTGGCATGGGTCTGCCCTAGCACCTCGTCAGGCACCTCCGCTCACACTCTTACTCCTGTGTGGTCATCTGTGCTCTGCTGAGCCGTGTTTGAGTTCAGCTCAGACAGTAATGCTGGCCCAGTCTTTATTTCAAGTTTTGTTATTTTGCTCATCATGGAATTTTTGCATTAATTTAGATGTTTTAAAATATTGCATTAAATTATTATTTAATTTGATCACTTAGTTTTGTTTCCCCCTTAAATCTGCACCTGACTGAATGCCGTACTCGCCTCACCCATCTGGCCCTGAGCGCTCAGGGATCACGTGACCAAGAAGCTACCTGGTTTGAGGCCAGGGGCTCTGGGTGCCGTGTCTTCACAGTGGCTGGCGTTGTGTAAGGGGCAGGTAGGAAGGCTGCAGTCACCCCGCGGCTCAGGTGTGATAAGCTTGGAGCGTGTGGGACCTGCTGGGAACATGCCTGGTGGCCATGCTCAGCTTCTCCCCCAGCGCCGACTGTTTCACACCTGCTCCGTTAGGGTCATTTCCTCTAGTTTGGGCAGACAGGGCCAGAGTTACTGCTCTGAGCAGAGAAGCGAAGAAGAGTGAGCCAGAGAAGGAGGGACTATGGGGCTGGCGCCGGGGGCACCTTCTCACCGAGGAGGCCAAGAAGGGGTGGGGACACAAGAGGGCAGAGGGTGCACAATGGCAGGACTGGCCCGAGAAGGAGGCGGGGAGCTGGGGAGCTCGGCGCCCCGAGGGCACCCGGAGCAGAGCAGCCCTGTGTGGGGGGTGGTCGCAGCCGCCTCGGCCTCTGAGTTCAGCACCAGGCGTGTGGACAGCTCGGAGGTGGGTGTGGAAGGGGCTGGTAGACGAGATTAGGTGGTTGTGTGCTTCGTGGGAAGTGCTGGGCACCGGGCTTTTATTTTTTTTGATAAACTTAAGGAGGAAAGGAGCAGGTGTGGATGGTAGGACCTTAAAGCTCTTCTTGACCTTGAAGAAGGAAGCACTTGGGCCCCAGATCATGGGTGTTCAGTGGATGACCAGAGGTACGCAAGCCAGGAGCAGGGTGACTGCGGGGATGCCCAGCAGGGCCTCCCTCCTGCCACTGCAGGACGCACCTGACGAGGGGAGGAGGTGGCCCCAGCTGTGTCCTCTGACCTGCCTGCTTGGATGTGGCTAGATTTCTACCCCGAGGAGGTGGAAACTCCATTCCTGCTGAAGTTTTAGACAGATGGACCCAGGCATGGCTGCTGTATCAGGGTGTCTATTATATAGTTATAATTTTAATGTAGGGGTTGGAGTGAGCCATGACCCCACGCTTGGAGATGCCAGGAGAGCCCCTCCCAAGATGCGTGTTAAATAGTGCTCCATGGGGTGTCCTTTCTACAACCCGAGGAGAGGGCTGGTCTGTTCAGCTGCCAGTCGGCTGAACGATGGGTGGAGCGTCAGAGATCTTCAGACACACAGTCAGACGTCCTCCGAGGGGGACACAGGCGTCACCGCCGGGAAGCAGGGGCGCTGTGACAGCTGTCAGGAGGCGCAGGGGTGCGTGTGTGTGGTTTGGCCTCAGCCGTCAGAGAATGGAGAGCAGGACGTGTGCTGAGGGTCCCGGAGACGGCAGGACTTCAGCACCTTCCAAGCAGGAGGTTGCTCTGGGGTCTGCCCTGCTGCGCTTGCGGGCTGGGCTGCTGGGATGGCTGGTGGGAGATGGAGCAAGGAGCGTACTTGAAAGCTGCTCGGAAATCCTTCGAGGGGGCGTCTCTCCAGAGGTAGGAGCGCGGGTTTGTCCCAACGCTCTGCTCCCAGGCTGTGTGCACGGTGAGGGAGTAAGACCAGCCCAGACCGTGCCCCTGCTCGGCCCTCCTCTCCCCACGTCACCCCTTCTTCTAGGCAGGCTGCCTGGTCCTGCGAGCCAGCAGACACTTCCCCTTCTTCGTCTGGGTCTTCCCGGAGGAAAAGGGACGCTATCACCCAAACAATCTTGTGCATTTTAAAAGTTGTCCTAAGTCCGTTCTAATCCCCAGCTTTGCACGCTGTTGCAACGTGTTCTAAGTAGAATGGGGCCCAGCCCGAGCTCCTGGACCTACTCCCGCAGCCCGGGGCCAGGGGGAGTCCTCTGTGGTCCCGGGGCCCTGGACTCTCCAGCAGCTCGGGGCTCTGGTCTCTGCTCTGATGGCTCCTGGCCACCTTCCCCAGCTCCAGGATCTCAGAGACGTTTCAGATCGTCCCAGTTTGTCTGTCCCTCTGCCTGTTTGTCTGACCTTACACGGTATGCCCCGAGCAGTCAAAGAGGTCTCTGCAGGGAGACACTGGCCTCAAAAACATGAATGATGGAGCTTATTTCAGATGGAGATGAGCAGGCCAGGGGGAGAGCGAGAGAGGGGGTGCAAAGAGGGAGGACGCAGGCCTGACCACTGAGAGGCGCTGGCCACCCAAGGGTGCACCTTCTCCATGGGGCGGGCGCCCCCGCCCCCTGAGGCCCTCTTCCCTGAATGTCCTCAGGTCCTCTCTGATCCACGGGGCCTCCCCACTCCCACCCAGGCTCCCACGGCTGAGCAGCCCCTTCCTCTTGAGCTCCCCCCCGACGCCCTGACATCTCCCCTTCTCTGCAGTGAGGGACCTGCTGCCTCGGGTCGCATAGTTGGTGCTACTCAGGCCAGGACAGCCCGCAGGGGCCGGAGTGTCAGGCGACGTCCACGGCTGCTCAGGGCCAGGCTCCAGCGTGGAGTCTGGTTTTCGTCTAGCCCTTAGCCATCTAGCCCTTAGCCCTGCAGAAGGGCAGGGACGTGGTATAGGGTGGAGAGGGGGGAAGCTCTTCAGCTGTGAAGGCCCTGGGAAGAACCAAGAAGGAAAGAGAATGAAAGAGAAACAGAGAGAGACAGAGAGAGTCAGAGAGACGGAGACAGGGACAGAGGGAGAGAGTCGGAGAGAGAGATTCAGAGAGACACAGAGAGACAGACAGACGGAGGGAGGATGACTGAGCCAGAAAGAGAAACGGGGGAGGCAGCCCTCCAGAAACCACCTGCAGGTCCCTGAACTGCTGGGTTCTGGGGGTAGAGTTGAAGGTCGCACGAAGCCCGTTGGACCTCTGACTGGACGTTCCTGGGGGAGAGTCCACCCTGTCCACTGTGTCACTGGCTGTGCGTCTGGATTCTGAGAGCCCTTCTCACAACCACAGCCTAAGAAGCTATTGGTTTCAAGGTTGCTCCGCACGTTTGCTCTCTTGGTCCCCGAGTTTGTAAACATCCAGCTCGGGGACCTCAGGTTTGGCAAGGGTGCCATGTGGAAGGGGCTGGTTTTGAACAAGTCATTGTGAGAACCGTTTACATTTAAGAAGAGCTTACACGATTACCCCTGACTTTACTGAAAAATACAAAACAGAGCCAAGCATCGCCACCCCCGTGAGTGAGACCATCACGTGACACAACAAAGCAGGTTCAGAAGAAGGGCGAAGAGACCGTTCTCGCTGGTTAAGAGATGTGGTCAGGGGCTTCCCTGGTGGCACAGGGCTTAGGAATCCGCCTGCCAATGCAGGGGACATGGGTTCGAGCCCTGGTCCAGGAAGATCCCACATGCTTTGGAGCAACTAAGCCCGTGCGCCACAACTACTGAGCTGTACTCTAGAGCCCACGAGCCACAACTACTGAGCCCGCATGCCACAGCTACTGAATCTGTGCGCCTAGAGCCCGTGCTCCACAACAAGAGAAGCCACCGGGCTTCCCTGGTGGCGCAGTGGTTGAGAGTCCGCCTGCCGATGCAGGGGACACGGGTTCGCGCCCTGGTCTGGGAAGATCCCACATGCTGCGGAGCGGCTGGGCCCGTGAGCCATGGCCACTGAGCCTGTGCGTCCGGAGCCTGTGCTCCGCAACGGGAGAGGCCACAACAGTGAGAGGCCTGCATACTGCAAAAAAAACAGAAACAAAAACAAAAAGAGAAGCCACCACAATGAGAAGCCCACGCACCGCAACGAAAAGTAGCCCCCACTCACAGCAACCGGAGAAACGCCTGCGTGCAGCAACAAAGACCCAGTGCAGCCAAAAAATAAATAAATAAACAAACAAACAAGTAAATAATTAAAAAAAAGAGAGATGTGGCCAAATGGGGTGTGTTTGCATTTGTAAATTACTCTCCCATAGTTTTCCTGTTGAAGACAGAACGACTGAAATGTTAATTAGAGCGAAGAGCTGGTTCAGGGAGCCCAGGGCAGCCGCAAGACAGGCCGCTGGCGGCGGAAAGCAGTCGGCATCACAGAAGCAGCGTGGACCAGTTCTTGAGAGATCGCTAGCCCCACGGGGTGGGGGCGTTGAGGCCGGTAGGCCGGGATGGGGCCTTTCACCCTCCGGTGGGAGGTCACTCAACTCCGTGTGGGTCTTTCAGAAACAAACTTGACTGGTTTGTGCTCGGAACAAGGGAAGAAATTCAAAAATAAATTAATGAAAAATTGGGAAGTGTCTCCCTGTCTTGGCCTGTCTTGCTCTGGCGGGGGCAGAAGGCGGGGCGGCCGGCAGGCTGAGCAGGGCTACCCATCCCCACGTGAGGCACCGGTGCTGAGGGCGGGAGGAGGCAGAGAACCACCCTCAGAGAAGGAAAGCAGTAAAAAGCCAGTGGCGCTGGCTCAGGAATCAAGGTTTCCCTGCTTGCCCGTCGGTGGCGGCACCCGGCTCTCAGAAGCTCATTCTCGTATTGAAGAGCTATAACCCTAGTTCTTCCTCCCGTAGTCCAGTTTTTCCCCTTTGCACATCAAAGCTCCGTGCACTGGAGAGAACTTCCCACTTATTGACCATTTGATGCAGGTAAATTGCAGATGGAAAGGTGCTTGGCAGAGTGAATGCCACAGCTGTCAGCTCTGCCGACGGGAGCTTGCAGTGTGCGGCAGCGCCCGCATGCATCCTGCAACCCTCTCTATTCTGTGCTCTGTGAATAATTTATCTTCAGGAAATCCAAATTGCCAAGGCACGCTTTAACCTAGCAGAATGCTCGCCAATTTCCTTGGGAAAACTGACAAAAAAAAAAAAAAAAAAAAGAGCTGTAGATTGCATTTCAGCCGAGAGCGGCCTGGCAATCAGACGCCGCGGCCCCTTTGTGCCACTGCATCGGAAGCCGCTGTGCTGGGCTCGGCGCAGACGACATTTGAAGGCTCATAAATGTGATGAAGTCCCTCTGACACCTGCTCCTCTCTTCGCTTTAAATGTGAGCCATCGGTCCACGGGGAGCGCTGCTTTAAAATAGGAATTACAGTAATTGTCTTCCGTGCTGTCGGGAGGCTGCAAGCGCGCAGCTCTCAGCTCTACCGCCTGGAGTCGACGGCGGCATAAATTACCCCAGGTTGTGATTTCGTCCTTAACACAGCACACGAATCTCTGTGCGTTCGTGCTGCCCGGGTTGGGGGCTCGCTTTGCAAGTTCTAGCTTACTAGCAGGGGAGTTAATGGGAGGGGTCCCTTGTCTTTCTTCCTGAGCGGGACCTTAGCTGCTTGTCCTGTGCTGGCCTCTGGGGACTGAAGCCCCTTCCCTGGCTGCTCCTTTCCCACTGGCTGGCTTTGCTCTGATGGCCTCTTGGGGGCCTGGGAGGTGGGGCTGCTCCCTCCCCCGCCCCCCACAGGGCACACCTGCTGGGAAGAGGGCCCCTTCTATCTCCCACTCGCTCCAGCCCAGACCCAGCTGGGGATCCCGTGTGATGACCTGTGCTCCGGGGCGCCCCTACCCTCCCGGGGCTCTGCCTTGTTCCCTGGAAGGATGTGGGCAGCATCCCCCATGGAAGTGGGTCTGAGGCAGAGAATGCGGGACAGGAGCTGATGGGCTCAGGCAGGGTAGCCAGAGGACGTGCGGGGTCCCCATCCCCCTCGAGGGCCTCCACTCCCTCTCTCCTGGGGGAGTCAGCAACTCTGGGAGGGTGGCCTGTGTGTCGGGTCCAGGGGACGCCTCGACCTGCGCTCCTACCAGCTCTCACCCCCGTCTGCTTCCCGCCTCCAGAGCCAGTGCCGTGACCACGGGCCCTTGGCACGTGGCTGGTCAAACTCAGAGGGGCTGTGAGTCCAGGAGATGTGCAGGATTTCTAAGAGTCAGCACGAAACAAAATCCCGTTCATAACTTTTTCTATTGATGCTGTAGAAATGATAATGTTTTGGAGAGATGGGGCTGAGTAAAGTTTAGTATTAAAATCAATTTCACCCGCTTCTTTTTACACTTTTTTTTTTTTCTTTTTCGGTACGTGGGCCTCTTACTGTTGTGACCTCTCCCGTCGCGGAGCACAGGCTCCGGACGCGCAGGCTCAGCGGCCATGGCTCACGGGCCCAGCCGCTCCGCGGCACGTGGGATCCTCCCGGACCGGGGCATGAACCCGCGTCCCCTGCATTGGCAGGCAGACTCTCAACCACTGCGCCACCAGGGAAGCCCTCTTTTTACACTTTTAATTAGAAAAAGTTATTAGAAAAGTTTAAATGACGTGGATGACCTGCACTCTCTTCCACTGGGCAGCGGTGCCTGGAGGCCCCTGTGCTGCTGGAAGCACCCGCGCATTGGGGTGCCCATCTCACGTTGAGGATGATCAGGTCCCCAAGCTCAGGCTGCCCCCCTTGGCTCTCCGTGGGACAACGCACGGGGGACAGTGAAGCCCGCTCAGGTCCCAGGCACCTGTTTCTAACAAGACGACCCTCGAGTGCCGGGGTCACCAACTCCCAGGGGAAGCTGGGCTCTCAGCATGGCGGGGTCAGAGTCTGCGGTGGGTGGTGTCGCCAGGGGACCGTGTGTTACGACACCCCGACGTTAATGAAGGCTTGGTGGCTGCAGCTTCCTCCTCGGATGTGAGCCTGGGGGCGTCAGGAGGGCCCAGAGCAGGAGATGAGGGACACTATGGGGCCAGTGGTCTCCGCCCCGAAGCTCGTACGCCTCACCTGCTGCTCGCGGGTTCGCAGGCCGTTCCTGCCACGTGAGCTCTTCCTTGTCTCCTGTGTCAGCTTCACAGGCCCCGGTGAAGCTTGAGACAGAAAATGCCTGGAGGTGACGCTGCAGACACAGGGGCTGGCTCTCCCGGCTTCCTGTTGACAGCGCAGTTGTTTTTACTTGCAGATGAGCTTAGAAAATGACGAGAAGAGAGCTCGTACGAGATCCAAGGCCCTCCGAGGTGAGTCCCCCCTCCCCTCCCAGCAGGGTCTGGCCAGGGCCGTCCACAGCCTGCCTCTGGCCAAGAGTCCCAGGTCCTCCCGCAGCAGTTGTCCTTAGGAGGACAGAATCCCGCAGCAGTGCCTCGCCCCTGGGACGCTCCTCCCCTAAGCCGGGCACCTGGTGGCCTCAGGCTTCCTCAGCCTCAGGGTGCATTTGAGGGCCATGGCCACTGGGGGGCTTTTGGCCCAGATGCACCTGCTGGGGAGGAGAGGAGGGGGCAGCCCCAGCGCTGCAGAGTGGGGAAAGCAAAACCTGGTTAGACCTGTTCTGTTTGGGAAGGAGAGGCCGCCAGCCTCGCATCACCAGCCTCTCTGCCTCCCAGATTAGTCTTGGCGCTGAGGGCACTGGGATGTTGCTGGGTTGAACTGGCACTGGGGTAGGGAGAGGGGCTGAGGCCCTGCTTGCTCTGCAGGGACCAAGTCCCGACACCCTGGCCAGCCTTGCCACCCCGACGCCACAGGGCACACACTGTTCCTGTGCGTGGGTGGCCCTCAAGGAGGGGCCAGACGCCCCGAGCTTCTCAAGTGTCTGCCAGTCAGACTAATGCAAGTTCTTGTCCCAGTGGCCCCATCACTGAGGAACCAGGTGCTTGGGCCACCTGTTCTCCTCTCCGGCCAGCTTTATCCTCTGGGTCCTCTTTGCAGCCAGAAGATGACTGCTCCCTGAGATTAGAGAAAGAGATGCTGTCCCAGGGAGCCTGTCTTAGCTGGGGCCTCTGTCCGACTCTGCAAAACCAGCAGCCACGGGGCGGGGGGGGGGGGGTGGTGGTCTGACATGAGCACCGGCTTGGAGGACGCAGCTCCCTCTGCGAGACCCTGGAGGACATTCTAGGAGGGAAAAGCGGGGTTCAGGACGGGGTCGCCCCCGCCCTTCAGTCGCTTGTGCTGTGGAGACACACGTGCCTTTTCAGTTCTGCTTCCCACACGAGTTTCCCTGTTTCTCTTTCTCTCACTCAGCTCCCCCAGAGCCCACAGGTGCCGACCTCAGGTAAGAAAGGCTTCCTGCCCGCACCCAGCATGGTGCACGCCTGTGACCCCGTTCGTCCTAAATGTTGCACTGGGCGCTTGGAGTTGAGCAACCGCGCCCGGGCCCCTGCTTTCCCTAACGAGGCTCCTTTCTGCCTGGCCTGTGTGCATCCGTCCTCACCCTGCCTTGTCCTCTCCCGCCTTGTCCTGGCACCACCATGCAGCCAGCCTTGCACAGTGGCACAGATGTGCTCACACCTTGTCACCCCTGGGACATGACTGTCACCATGGTCCTCAGCCGGCAGCAAGGTGCTGTCTTAGTGGCTCCTCGGCCAGAGATGGGGGGACAGGCTGTCCCACGCCCGAGTCTTCCAGTGACTTGAGGGCAGCAGTGGCTTATGTACCGGCTGAGCTCTGTGACTTTGCAGATTCCAGGCCGGCCTCACAGGGACGGGCATCCTGAACAGGAGGGAGGACAGACACGTGGCAATTTCCTGGGTTGAAGCAGGAGGGGCCAGGCTTCCTCCCCAGAGGTCGACTTGCCCTCGCCTGCTGGCTTCCGTCCTGGGCTTGGCCAAAGCCCTTGTGTGTGTGTGGAGGGGAGGGGCTGGGGGAAGGCCAGAGAGAAAGCCACCCCAATGCTTACGGGCTGGGCTGCCCCAGCATCGCCCCACGTGGCCTTCGGACTGCAGGTCCTGTGGGCCTGGGCTCTTCCTGGGGCGTCCAGGGCCGGCCCAGGGGCCATCTTGCCCAGGCAGAGCTCCAGTGAATGGTGTCCAGTGAGTGGCAAGGAAAGCAGCCTCTCGCATCCCCCCTTTCCGGGCGAGGGGTAGGGCCAGTGCGTCTGCCTCAGAACACTGGAGACGGAAGGGAGGGCCCCCCGTGTGCCAGGTGGGCTCTGGGTGCCCCGTCTAATTTTTATAAGTTTCCTGTGAGATGGGGCCAGACTTGAACTGTGGCCAAGGTAACCTGCCTGAGGCTTGCTGGAGGGATGAAGGGGTTCCGAGCCCACCCTCCCGCCCCTGGAGCAGCTCTGGTGCTGAGTTCGCCGCGGTCCTGCTCTGCCTGTGCTGCGGGGTTGGGGGTGACGGCCACTCCCTGATGGACATTTCTGTGGGCTTCCAGGCTCGAGGATGGAGACAAACAGAGCTTTCTAGTTACTGAGGGTGGGTGCTGTTATTTCGTGCTCCCTGTGCCCCAGCCTGGAACAGCTCTCTCCACCTAATTGCACGGTTCCAGGGCATAAGCCACTTCTACGTTCTTAGGGGTGAAGATTCTCACTAGACAGTGAACACGCCTGGGGCTGGGACCATCTTATTCTTCACCAGATAGTGGTTGAGTGGATGGCTTCTTTTGCCAGTCAGGAAAATGAGAGGACCCCAGAACATCCCAGCATCTCTCCAACCTTTGAGGCTGTAACCTGGAGGCGGGAGGGGAAGCACGTGGGAGCGGTGCTCAGAGCCCCGCGCATGCGGCGAGCCCTGCAGCGGCTGCACAGTGCAGTCCGATCTCAGGGATTCTCATGGAAGCACTGGCGGCTGCTGGTGTTTCCCCGTTTGTGAAGTGGGGAAACTGAGGCTCGGAGGGTTAGAACTCACACAGCCGGAAGAGCTGAATCATACAGCCTCCTGCTCAAAGGCCAGTCCTGGTCACAGGACTGATCACAGGGTCACAGGGTGACCTGATCACAGGGTCACAGGGTGACTGGTCACAGGGTGAGGGGGGCACAGCAGACAAGCCAGGCCCCTGGAGTTGCATGGAGCACAGTGGCCAGCTCCCTGGAGGGTAGGGGCCTGCGGGTGGACCAGTGGAGGAGACCCCGCGTGACGCTCAGAGGGGCCGCAGACCGCTGGGTGCAGAGCAGGTCTCCCGGGGGAGGTGCTGCTTCCCTTGGGCTATGTGACGTTCACCTGGGGACATCCTGGGGACAACGAGGGAGAGGAGGCTGGGCACAGGACTTGAGTTTTGGGAACAGATGAAGTAATGGAGGAGACTGGAAAGGCAAACCCAGAGGGCTAGGTTTCTCTTGAAACTTTGAAGCAAAAATGACCCAGAATAGATGTATTTTGAAATATTCTGAGCGCGGACTTGACCAGTGTAAGTAGGGGGATTGTGTGGGCATCTGGAATTTGTGCAGCGTCATCGATCTCCTGGTCTCACCCTGTTTGCATGGTAATAGTGAGGCCCGCATGCAATCTGATGGGGAAACTGGGGAGAGATGCATTGACGTGTTCTAGCAACGATGTCCTCAGCAATTCTTCCCGTTGCTGAGAATCGATGCCTAGAGGAAAATCCACGTGGAATGTGCCACTCACGCCTGAGTTCACAACCGTTTGTTGGCCACGAACCAGCCGTGGGGCACGATCCCTGAGGCTCTGTGATCGTGCGCTCACCCCGCGGGAAGGGGCAGGTGCCGCAAGCCCGACCCCTGCCCCCAGCACATGGGGGGCTGTGGTTGGTCCCGGCGGGGCCTTCGCAGTGGGTGCCAGCACAGGCAGAGCGACCCTGGAGCAGACTTGCCGCTGGGATGTCAAAGGAACCCCTTCGGAATCACTTGACGGGAGGACGGGTCACAGGGAAGCTGTACCCGCAGGACTCACTCTGTGGACGAGGGACTTGCACCCTGTGGACCCAGAATCTGTGGCCCACTGCCCCCAGCGGCCCTTTCCCCATCGCAAGCAGAGACTCCGGGAGCCGCTTGCCGGCGAGTGGCGGTTGCTAGGAAACGAGCTGAGGAGCTGGTGGGCCTGGACCAAGCAGGACTCTCAGCTGCCTCCTCCCACCCGGAGCCCCTTCAGCTCTTGCTCTGACTTGAAGCCGAGTCCCTGAGAGAAAACAAGCGGCTCTGGTGGCCTTTCCCTTTGCGCAGTGAAGAGCCAGCAGACTCCCCCTCCACCCCGCCCCCGCTCTACATGGGGCCCATCTGCTGTCCACGCTGCGGGAGGCGGCTTATGCAGGGAAGGGAAGGGGGTGGGTGGACCCCTCTTGGGGCATCCTTGGGGCGTCTCCCAGTCCCGGGAAGGATGCCCGTCTGCCACGCCCACGCCCCAGTCCGCAGCCCGCCTGTCCTCACCTGAGGGCCTCCTCTTGAGCCACTGGCCAGCTCCTGCCAAGGCGACAGAAGGGAGTGGGGAGCCCTCTACCTGCCTCCGCGGGGCCGGAGGGAAGCCAGTCGCTTCCAGGGGCTCCCACTGGGGCACGGCTCCTCCCGGCCTCCGCCATGGCCTGAGAGCTGCTGTTTATGTCCAGATCCTCAGATCCCTCCGAGCCATCGCCAGGACCCCTCTCAGGCTGACGGCAGGCAGGCCCTCTGCCCACCTCCCTGTCTCTGCCACACTCAGGCCCATGCTGTGGAATCGGGGGAGGGCTTGGCCGGGTCTCCCTCTTCCTCCATGCTGGCGAGGGGCTCCAGAGGCCTGGAACCAGAGCTGGTGCCTCACCCTGCCCTCCGGCCCCGAGCACACAGAGGGCATCCTACCAGCCCTGGGGGTGCCCATGGGGTGACCTGCTGGCACTGAGCCCCTGGGGCTTGCTTTCCGCGGGTACTCTCTGTGCTGACACGTGGGGAGGAGGGGGCCTCCAGGTTCCTCTCCCCGAGGGGCCCTTGGCAGCTCTGCGCATGCCTGGCCCGCTGCCCTTGGAGGGCCGGCCCTCAGGGCTGGAGGCCAGGTGCTTCTGAACTGGTGGGCGGAGGTGTGCTCGGAGCAGGTGACGTGTTTGGGGGCAGTGCCAGTGCCACAGCAGCTGGCACCTAATTGCCTGACTGACTCAGTGATTAATCGACTAATTGGGACCTCAGCTTCAAATCCCCAATAACAAGGAGCTTTTGTGAAGAGTCTCAAAGCTAGTTCTTGAGAAAGTGACAGCAAGTGTGGGGCATAGATTTCAGTGCGAGGCCTCGGGCAGCAGCAAGTCCTGTCTGTCTGGAAAGGAAACCCACACAAAGTTCGCATGTCCCCCCCGCATCCTCCCCCTTCCTCTCCCTCTCTCCTTTCCTCTCTTCTTTTAAACACCAGGAGATGAGCCACGGTGGCCTCATCATGGGGGGCTGCAGGGTGCGTCCCCTTCAGAGACCCCGGCTCCCGCAAGGGCCACCGTTGCACTGGGGGGCGCGACCCTGCCTCCACGGACTGTTCTGTTTCTTGCTGATCCGTCAGCGAGTGTGGACCCCACAGTCCTCTGTAGTCAGGTCCGTGATCGATCAGATTAGACACATCAGTGTGTCTGGACAGAGGTCCAGAGTGGGGCCCCTTTGTGAACCTCAGGAGCTCACAGCCTTCCTTCCCAGGCTCTGGGAGAGCCTGCTCGGAGGTGGGGGGCTCAGACCCTTCTTGGATGGGGACACCCTGGGTGATACCTCCCGGGAGGAGCTCGGGCTCCCCCTGTTCCCACCACGGGTTCTCCGTCTCAAAAGCCCACAGGACCCTGACCTCAAGCCCCACACAGGCCCCTTGCTGCCCTGGGGAGCTGACTGCTGGGGAGGTGGGTTGGGTGGTCTGTGCCTGGGACTGGAAGTTTCCAGAGCTTCCCACCGTCTGGTTCTGTGGGGAGGCAGATGATGGTGAAGGGAGAGGAACCCCTGGAACTGTAAGAGGCCAGGCCTCGGCCCACCGAGGTCTCCCGCAGCTCCTGGGTCATCGGCCCTCCTGGCTTCGCCGCCCTTCACGGGGAGCTGGGATCACACCAGGCGGCGGGTTCTGGAGCGGGGTCTTTGCTGCCACCCGCAGCCGGGGTCCTGTGGCCTGGGTCAAAGCTGCACCTTTGCAGAGTTGCTCCTGCCGGGCGGGTTGGCTGTGTACCGGCGAGGGGCCCGCCGGGCAGGGCCTCGCAGCATCTCGAAGGCCCTGGAGGATCCCCGTGTTTGTGCTTCGCCCTTGGGCCAGCTTCAGGTGCTGCTCTGGGGGCACCCTGGAGCTTCCTTGTTCCCAGCCCCCTGGAAGCCTGGTGGTGGTTTGCCTGCAGTGGGAAAGACTCACCGTGGAAAAAGGAAGTCGTCCAGCCTTGCTTTCACACACACAGATCTTTAATTAAACACTCTTATAAAATTGTAATGCGCCATTCATTTATATAAACGGGGGTGAGTTATTTCATTAATTTTTCGCAAACTGCAAGCAGCCATTCTGAGATGAACTGTTTGGAGACAATCTTCTGCTTCCCCGGGTGAGGGTCTGGGGTGGGCCCCGAGATTCGGACCCTCTCCCCATGCCCCACGGGGCCCGCCCCCAGGTGACCACCCCTGCTTGTCTCCCCCCAGCTGTCCCACTCCCGGATGCACGGGCTCGGGACATATCCGGGGCAAGTACTCCAGGCACCGAAGGTAAGGAGGCTGGAGGGCCCTCAGCAGGGTTCCTGGGAAAGAGGTTGGGCTGCTGGGGGTTGGAGCTCCTCTGCTGCTCGGGACCCTTTGTGGGTCTAGAACCTTCCGCCCCTGCTCTTGGCTGCCGAGCTGTGGTGGCCTCCCACGTGACCCTCTCGCTGGGAGGCCGAGCGCGGCTGTGGCGTGCCTTTCCGGTGTCTCCCCTTTGGGGCTGCTGTGAGGCCGGAGGAGTCTGTGCGGGAGAGCCCAGAGCAGAGCCGGCACACGCTGGGCGGCTCTTCTCACTGCTGTCATCCGGGGGTCTGCTGGGCCTCAGGGGCCCCCGACTGCGGTGCCAGGCTCAGGAGGTGGGTGAGGGTGTGAAGGGTCTGGAGGTGAAGGAGGAAGGGCCTGGGCACTCCCGACAACCTGCCTGGGGGGCGGTGGGCACGGAGCAGAGCAGCCTGGGCCGCCGCCCCCACCCCCGGCCCCGGCCATCCCAGGGGGGATGACTGTGGCGTGGACAGGGCCGTTGAGATTAGGCCTTCCCAGAGAAGCAGGAAGTGAAATTTAAAGCACAATCAGGGCCTTTTTAATGCGGACAATTACTGTAAAATTTTGAACACATCAACCTGCCAGTCTTGAGTTTGGGGCTTTGGCGGAGGGGCGGTGATGAGATGCAAAGAGAAATTTTCAGGACAGGGATAGCGCTGCAGAGGGTGAAGGCCGGGGGCCCGGGAGGTGCTGACAGGGTGGCCCGGCCTCCTCCCTCCCAGTTTACTGAGCTGCCCTCTGGCCAAGAAGAGGAAGCTGGGGGGCGCCGAGGCCGAGCACCTGGGGTCCAAGCGGAAGGCGCACCCCCTGAAGCTGGCTCTGGACGAGGGCTACGGCGTGGACAGCGACAGCAGCGAGGATGCCGAGGTGAAGGGCGCCTCTGTTTCTGATGAATCGGAAGGAACTGCGGAGGAGGACGAGGCTGAGGCGTCAGGACAGGAGGAGATTCATCGCCCCGAGCCAGCTGAAGGTGCTTTGTTGCTCTTTCTCCCCTGAATAAAGGCGCTTAGTGTGGGCCCGGAGAATCGCAGCCTGTGAGCAGGCGGGGCTCCCGCGAGCGAGGAAGCCCTGCTGAGAACAAGCGCCTCTTGTCTGACGTTTGCAAGGCTTCCTGGGGAGGGGCTGGCGCTTGGGGCTCGGGGGGCCCAGAGGCTCATCTGTATGTGAGCATTGTGGACCTGGATGTGTGTCTGTGTGTGTGAGAGGCGGTCGGACAGATGGACGTGGCTGTGCGTCTGTGTGGCGGGGTCTCAGATAGACCCGCCCCACTTGGCCTCAGGAGAGCCACCTGCAGGAGGGGCAAGGGGCCTGCTTGGCATCAGGGGAGCTGGGCGGGGCCCCCAGCCCTCGGCAAACACTAGTGCGAAGGTGGGACACGTCCATGTCCCGAGTCCCTGGCTGACTATAGGGTCCTGGGGAGGTGGCTGAGGCCCGAGGCCCCAACCCCGCGACACCTCCAAGCTTCTGGTGCTCTCGGCTCTCAGGGCCTGAGGTGGATTTTTATTCATTTTGGAGCCACTCCAGGGAGGGTCCTCATACCCGCCTCCCTCCTGGCGACCCGGCTCTGCCTGAGAGGGTGCAGGGCCAGGGGACTCTCGCTTGCTGGGTTTCTTATAAAGGAGGGAGTTTGGCGCTCAGGCATCGGCCCTGGCTTGGCCCCTCCTAGAGTGGGAGGACGTGGGCTGGCTGCTGAGCCCTGGGGGGTGGTCCTTGTTGATCCCAGGGGGCCTGGGTGTGGTGAGCACCCACTGCGTCTTAGCCGTGGCAATTAAAAGCCTTAAACTTTAAAAACAGCTTTTGCTGTTTATCAGTTATGAAACAATTTTTAAAAATTGGATCCATTCTTTTTTTCTTGTGGTACGCGGGGCCTCTCACTGCCGTGGCCTCTCCCGTTGCGGAGCACAGGCTCCGGACGCGCAGGCTCAGCGGCCATGGCTCACGGGCCCAGCCGCTCCGCGGCATGTGGGATCTTCCCGGACCGGGGCACGAACCCGTGTCCCCTGCATCGGCAGGCGGACTCCCAACCACTGCGCCACCAGGGAAGCCCTGATCCATTCTTTAAGCTCCATTTTATGAAATGTAGATTCGCCTGATATAAGAAAGTACACATGACAGGGAGGACCGTTAATCAAAAGTATCAGAGTAATTCTCAGCTTCAAATTACTGCGGTGGTTTCTCCTTCCACCTCCCGACATAAGTTTACTGTGATCTCCAGATCCGGGCAGAGGGGCTGACAAAAACGGCCACCCCGAGCCCATTTCTGGGGGTTTGATGTTGCCCGGCGGCAGTGGGGCAGGCTGGAGGAGCCCCGCCTGGAGACCTGTCCTCTATTCCCCGTGTGCCTCCCACGCAGTTTCTGATTTTGTGCAGGGAGGAGCCCCATCAAGGCCCGTTTCGGATCCAATCCCATCAGCAGCCTCACGGGCTCCTCCAAGGGCAGCTACAGCAGCTATCAGGAGATCATTGCAACTTCTCTCCTAAATTTGGGCCAAATCGCCGAAGAGACACTGGTCGGGGAAGACTCGGGCCAGGGGGCCAAGCGGGGCGCCGGCATCGTGCGCCTGGTGCGGGAGGAGGCTGAGGAAGGAGCCACCAGCGGTGCGGGGGAGAAGGGTGTCTTCGTCCAGCCGGAGGACGCAGAGGAAGCGATCGAAGCTACCAGGGAGCGCTCCCAGGAGCTGTGTCCCCAGTCCCTGGAGGGTGTGGCCAGCGAGGAGTCCAGCAAGCAGAGGGTGGCCCTGGGCACTGAGCGGGGGGATGCCCCGCCTGACGCGATCTGCCAGGAGCAGGCCCCCCCCGCCCCCCGCCCGGAGGCCTCTGAGCCCCGACGCCCGGCGCCGCCCAGCCCCAGGCCCGCGTACTCCGTCCTCGTGGAAGTGCGCTCTGATGACAACGGCAAGGACGAGGACTCGAGGTCCCAGAAGTCCACAGTCACGGACGAGTCGGAGATGTACGACATGATGACCCGCGGGAACCTGGGCCTCCTGGAGCAGGCCATCGCCCTGAAGGCCGAGCAGGTGCGGGCCGTCCGTGAGCCGGGATGCCCACCCGCCGAGCAAGGCCCCCTGGGCCCGGGCGAGCCGGGGAAGGCGGCAAGGCCCCTGGACGCCGCCCGGAAGAGCTACTGCAGCAAAGGTAGGCTGGGCACCTGGGCACCTGGCCCTGCCCCGCCCCCTCCCGGGGGTGCGCAGTCCCGGACCCATGGGCGAGTCCTGAGGTCTTTACGGGCTGGGGGGCACGGGCGGGGGGAGGTGGTGTGGGCCAGACAGAAGCGGCCTGTGGTCGGTGAGGCAGGTGGCCAGGCTGGGAGCACTGAGCAGTGCAGAGCAGGCCCGAGCCATGGAGGACAGTGGGACTGGTTCTCAGGGACCGACTGACGCTGAGGTGCAGACGCCGTACGAGCCCTGGACAGAGAGGCCGGCGACAGCGAGCGCAGGAAGGCGGTGCCCGGGCGAGGCTTGTGAGCCCCTTAGGGTGCCCCTGCCTGCCCGGTGGTCTGAGGACAACTTCCTCCCGTTTAAACCACACACACAGAACCCGCCAGGGCCCTGCCCTCCCTGGGGTGGGCTTTCTGAGGATGGTCTGTGAATTCTGCATTGTGGCTTCCCTACCAAAGGGGACGGATGGCTCCTCTGGAAGTTTCCCTGGGACACTGGCTATGCTCTGGGGACCGTGTGTGTCCTGAGAGGCATTCCCTTCTGCCCCACACTGACAGTGGCCTCTCTGGGCCTGCAGAGGCTCTACGAGGTCCGTAACTGAGATTTGGGGTCAAATTTCTGCCCAGGCCTTTATTAGCCGCTTTGGGTAAGTGACTCAGCCCCGCGGTCCCCATTACTGTCAAATACAAAGGACGTGTCCTGGCAGAGACCTTGTCACACGGCTTTACCTCTCTGTGCGGAGGCCTGGCCCCCAGCCCGAAGCCAGTGGCCCTCGCATGACATTAGCCGGACAGGGCAGAGGGTGGCAGCCGCCATCCGGGGGGGTCCCCCCTAAAGCCCTGCGGGTCCCGCTGTTTGTGGCTTGCCGCAAGCTGTGGGGAGCTTTTCCACGTGGACGGCCAGCGTGGACGGCCTCTCCAGGGTCCCCGTGCTGTCCAGTCACGGTCCCTCTTGGGCTCTTGGGCAGTCTGGTCACTCTCCTCTCTGGACAGCCAGAGTGAAGGATGGTGAGCTGCCCTGCCGCCTCCCTGCTCACCACCTCCCGCCCAGCTTCCCGGCTGCCCTCTGACGGATAGGCCTTGTGTGTTTAGATCCCTCCAGAGCTGAGAAGCGTGAGATCAAGTGTCCGACACCAGGCTGCGACGGCACCGGCCACGTCACTGGGCTGTACCCGCACCACCGCAGCCTGTCTGGCTGCCCCCACAAGGACAGGATCCCCCCGGAGAGTGAGTAGCTCTGCACGGCTCAGGCCGCCTCTGGTGTTTGGATGGTGTCCACATAGAGGAGTGGCCACCCAGGACCCTGTCCCTCTGGACTGGCACGTCCAGAAGCCCAAACTTGGGCCCTACAAGCGTGGCGACATGGAGCACGCCCAGTTATTCACCTTGAGATGGCAGCCTGGGTCAGGGCCCCTGGAAACCGGCCACAGACACGGGCACACGGCGGGGAGGCCGGGCCCTGGACCGGGGGAGGGGCCGCCGTCTGTGTTCTGAGGGCTCAGGAGAAAAGCCGTCCTTGCTTCTAGGCGAGGGGCAGCGATCGTGACCATTAAGTTTGTAAGGTTTCTGCCTCAGGGAGGCCAGGGTCACCGTGAGAGGGGGCGGGCGTGGCCTGACTGAGCGGGGACTGGGGCTCCTGCACCCTCCGCGCTGGTGGTGCTCACCGGCCCCCCCCCCCCCCCCGACGTTGTCTTGCAGTATTGGCCATGCATGAGAACGTGCTCAAGTGCCCCACTCCTGGCTGCACAGGCCAGGGCCACGTGAATAGCAACCGTAACACGCACAGAAGGTACGGGGCTGGGCTGGGAATGGTGAGGGCCACGGAGGGGGGTGCCTCAGTGCACGCCCCAGCCTGGGACGCGGTCTCCCTGTGTGCTGCCCTTTGGGGTGAGTGCACGGTCAGGGCAGACCTTTGGCGGGAGCAGAGCAGCACCTGGAGGGGTGGTCACCTGTGCCACTGTGAGTGGGGGTCCCGAGAGACCAGAGGATGCGCGCAGCGCAGGGAGGCCTGCAGCCTGTGGGGAGAGCCAGGTAGAGACCCTGTCCCGCTGAGAGTCGGGAAACCTCTGGACACTAGCTTGTGCTCAAGGCAGAACCTCGGCAGCCGGGGCCGAGCCTGGCTGCTCCGTAGGGGAGCTGAGCGCCTGGTGCTTGGGATGTCTGCCCGGCTTCTGGTGAGAGGTCGCCCCGCCTTCGCCCCGAGCCACGCGTAGCTGCAGCCGTGGCGGGGCGTGAAGTGGTTCCGGCAAGTGACACTCGCTGGAACGACTGGCCAGCGTTTCTGAGGCTAAATTCCCCAGCACCGCTGGGACGATGTCGCCTCTCCTGGCTGATCGCACTTTCTCAGTTCTGACAGTGGAAGCTGCACCCGTGGCGTCTCGGGTTGGGTGCTTTCCTGGGCAGGACCTGTGCCCTCCTCGTGTGACCCTGGTAGACCATGTCCTCCAGGGTCAGCACCCAGCCTGTGGCCCGTGGGCTGATAGACTGTGAGCAGCTCTGGCTGGTGGTGAGGGGAGAGGAGGGAGGTGAGGGGTGGCCCGGGCCCCGCAGCCACCCGGAGGAGGTGCCTTTGCTCAGAGCCTTGAAGAACTTCCGGGTGCGTTTTGTCTCTGTGTCATTGGCTTAGAATTTCCAGAAACAAGCTGGCTCAGCAGCAGGTGCTTTGAGGGCTTGAGGACAGACCTGGGGAAAGGCCCCTCTATAGGCAAGGCAGCCTTCCCTGAGCTCCTGCTGACGCCTGGCTCCCGGCTCGGACGGGTGGGGCCTGGAGGAGGGCTCAGCTGTCCTCCTGTCCTTTCTCTAGTTTGTCTGGGTGTCCCATTGCTGCTGCCGAAAAATTAGCCAAATCTCATGAGAAGCAACAGCCACCGACGGGAGACCCTTCCAAGAATAGCTCCAGTTCGGATCGGATCCTCAGGTGAGTGAAATGAGTCGCAGACCGGGAGGCGTGTTTTCGACCCCGGGTCCGTGTGCCTGACGTGCAGTGAGGCCAAGCTCAGAGTCTGGAGCGGAGAAGGTTTGTTACAAGAGCCGAGCCAGGAGGACAGGCGGCTCGCGCTCCGAAGACTCGACTCCCCGGTGGCTGTCAGGCAGGGTCTTTACGGCCAGCGTGAGGGGAGAGGGTCCAGGATGGGTGATCAGCTCGTGGGCCCTCTTCTGATCAGCTGATGGTGAGGGCATCTCAGCCTTACGGTTCCAGGCAGTCTGGGGTCCACGTGCTTGCGGTCAGCATGTCATCACCATCCTCCACCGGGCGGGGGTCTTAGTTTCTGCAGAATGACTCAGAGATGCGTGTCAGATTGTTCCCTCTGTCTCTTCAGGAGGAACTAGGAGCCCTGTGACTCCGTTGTCCTATTAACTGACTGAACCTGCTCTTTGGAACTGGGTGGGAAGGCCTAGGGGGCTTCAAGACTGTTGTTGTTTTTCCTACAAACAAGAATCAGGGACGCGCAGGGGCTTTTTTACCCAGGAAGGCCCTGCAGGGTCCTGCTAGGCTTCACGGCTGCCTCCGCACGTGCCCAGGGGGCTTCTCGCCTCTCCGCCGCCGCGTGTGCGTGTCCACGCTCGTGTGTATGTGTCTCCCAGGGGGGACTGGGAGGGTGGTTTCGTGGCCCCGACACCCGCACGGCTGCCCCTGCCTCGCTGTCCCCGAGGGCGTCTGATGTCACCGCCTGGGATTGTTCAGGGATTTGTTTGTGGAGTCGCTGGTCCTGTTTGGAGAGAGTGGGTTGCACCAGCCCAGGACCCCTGCTGTCTAGGGAGCCCTGGGAGCTGCTCACCCCAGGACAGACCCTGAACTGGGGAGCGGGGTGGGTGCCAGTGGCACCCTCCGGAGTGCCGCTCCCCGTGACCCTTGAGGTGCATATGCACACGTGTGAGTGTGTGTGCACCCGTGTGTGCGTGCAGACACGGCTCATCAATGAGGGGGCTTCTGAAAGACCCTTCAGAGCGAGTCTGCTTGGTGTGAACCCACCCGCAGGCCCCTGTAGGTGCCACGAACAAGGCCAGAGGCTGAGGAGCTTTCCCAAGGCCACACGCTCCCCGGCAGCCTGCCTTCAGAATCGCCTCCCAGTGGGACCGGTTCTCTGGCGCCCACCGTGCTGGGCGACTCTCCCTCACCCCCGTGTCCTTGCTCAGCGGACTCCCTGCTCCCTCATCTCCGAGGAGCTAGAACTGACAGATCGTCCCGTCGAGACTCTCTGTTCCACGTCTGTCTCCCAAAGGAGAGTGTGGGAGACCAGGGCCACCGTCCCCTGCACAGGCCCGGCGTCCAGCAGTCACGAGCATGGGCGACGGCACAGACCATGGTCTGGAGGTGGGCGGGCCACCTCCGTCACCCAGCTGTCCCTTCCCTGGCATGTGCCTGGCAGAGCCTCTGCCTGAGCAGCGTGGCCTCCCACCTTGGCCTCAGGGTCACGTGCAAGTGGTCTCTGGGCTGGGCCTCGCCCTCCCGCACTGGGGAGCCCTTGCAGCCCCGCCCTTGGGGCGCCCTGCACTCCAGCTGGCTTCTTTCAAGCGGGTGGCGCTCAGGGTGGTGGAAACTGCTTCTTTCCTCCATCTTGTTCCTGTTCCTCTGGCTTCTTGTCGGGTTTCTTGCCTTGATCCAAGTCACTGACAAAACGTCAAACTACCAGGCAGGTGCGTCGTGGCGAGGCCAGGGTGGGGGCCAGGCCGCTGCCAACTGTGGGGGCTGTGCCCCGGGAACGCGACTCCGTCTGTCTGCCTGTAAAGTGGGCCGACAGCGTTATCGCCTTCAGAAGTTTCTCATGAGGCTGGATGAGGCAGGGCTGTCTTGTTTCCGGGCCCTCGGGGAGGAGGCCAGATGGTGGCAGCTGTGGCCGCGGTGCAGAGCTTTCCGTCCAGGCTCCACGTGCTCCATGGAGGGGCCAGTACCCCAGGGTGTGGGGAGAATCTCTGCAAAGCTCTGTGGGCATCACGGACCCTGAGTCTGCTGCTGGCGGAAGCCCCGGCTGAGGAAGCCACCAAAACGTGGCGCAGACGTTAAGTGTAGGACTCGTCTACCCCCGGGGTAGCCTGAGCACTACCAGCCGCTTCTCCGATGCCACTGGCTGGTCCAGAGGGGCCCCGCCCTTGCTGGGGAAGGAGAGCCGTTGGTTTCACCAGCCACTTCTCCGATGCCACTGGCTGGTCCAGAGGCGCCCCCGCCCTCGCTTTCCCAAGGCCCTGCAGAGCCAGCCTATCGTGGTTGCAGGGTCTTCCTGGCACCCGGCTCCCATTTTCGGGTCACACCTAAGTTCTCGCAGTGCCTGGCGCCCTGGGGGCCTCACCACTGGCTCCTTCTTAATTCCGCCCACCACCTTTTCCAGACTGAAGTCACTGCGTGGCTCTCCCAGGCCTCCTCCGCTCTTCTCTCAGCTGACTGGTACACAGGCCCCTCCGCAGACCGGTACAGACCCTGTGGCCTTTCTGTGCCGGGCTGGTCTTCCTCCCGCCGTGGCTCCAGTGCTGTCAGGGCTGGTGTGTTCGCACCATCTCTCGTGCATTTAAAAATCTGAGCTCTTTCAGAGCTTCGGTAACAGTGGCTGAATGCTTGCAGCGTCCTTTCATGCGTGTCTTTAACCCTTGCAGCAGCCCCTCCAGGGGCATCTCAGGTGACTTTCAGCAGACGACCTGGAGGGCTAAGGGCTGAGTCGGCCGCCCTGAGGCTGATTCTCAGAACCTCCTTCATGTCCCCTCCAGGCACCCCAGCTCCCTGCCCTCTGGGGAATTGTCAGTTATTCCACCACCAGAATTCTGCCTCGGCTGCCTGCCGCCCTAAGGATGCTCCTCTAGGGCTCCCGGTAAAGGCCTCAGAAACCTGCTCTCCTCATTCCCTCTGTTGACGCGGTCCGCAAGCGGACACGCGCTGTTTCTTCAAGGCTCCTAGTGCTTCGTCCCTGTGGCAATTCTTCCTGCACATCAGCCCCTAGGCACCCTGTAGTGGTGGACGTGAGGGAGGGCCTGCCTGGGTCTCTGTCCGCGCCGGGGTCTGAGGGATGGCTGGGCCAGGCCATGGCACGGGGCATTGAGATGAACAGCACAGAGTCCTTGCGTCCTGTCTTCATGATTCTCATCTCCGTCTCACGCCCCAGGCCCATGTGCTTTGTGAAGCAGCTTGAGGTCCCTCCGTATGGAAGCTACCGGCCCAGCGTGGCCTCCACCACACCCAGGGCCAACCTGGCCAAGGAGCTGGAGAAGTTCTCCAAGGTCACCTTCGACTACGCAAGTTTTGACGCTCAGGTTTTTGGCAAGCGCATGCTTGCCCCAAAGATTCAGACCAGCGAAACCTCACCGAAAGCCTTTAAATGTAAGTTGGGGAAGCTGCTCCCGGAGGTGTAGCGTCTGAGGGGCAGCGGAGGGGAGCCCTCAGCAGCAGCGTGTCGGTCCTCTCCACCCTGCGGCCCCAAACGCCCCAATCCCCCGTGGCGGCCTTCTCAGAGTCCGTGTCTCACCCACGTTGCTGCCCACACACTCACCATCAAACTGGATGTGCCTCCTCACTACACGTGAAACAAACCCAAGTCCGTTATGCCGTGCGTGTCCACAGACTTAACGACGTCGCTGCCGAGGTTCACCCTACGAGCGTGCCCTCCCCTGGCTGTCCGTTCCCAGCCAGTTTATTCCAGCTCAAGGGCTGGGGGTCTGGGAGGGTCAGACAACCGCTGTGCTGAGCCTGGGTACCCGACAGATGCTTCCTGCGCGGGGACCATCTTGCTGGATACAATGTGACATTAGCAACACACTTTCCGGGTGCTCGTCGCGCTAACAACATTCATTCCGCCAAACCTTCCGGAACAAGCCTTCCTGGCTTATTTTTTTGGGGGGAGGGGTCGCTTATTGCACTAATTTGTGAGTTGCAAGCCTGTTAGCCCTGGAAATACAAACAGAATGGAAAAGCGCCCCAGTGCACTTGAGATTGGAGCTGGCGGCCCCTGGTGGCTGTTGTCAGCCCCCAGAATTGGCAGTGATGAGTCTCCTACAGGTTAATGATACAATTGCCACCTGGAGTGCGAGTGTCTCTCCGGCTTGTTAGGACTGGGGGCTTCATGCCTTCTCGCAAGGCACCCACTTACGCTGGGGCGCTGGAAATTTGCTGGCGATATCCTGATTACTCAGAAATCATACCTGAGAGTGACCTTACGGTTACAGCACAGTTCCTAGAAAAGATAACGTTTGATGCCCTCCTGTGTCGTGTTTATTTGAACTAATGTCATTCACCAAAGCCGTGGCTCTTGGCGGAGGGGGCGGGGCGACACCGAAATCAGCCTTTTGAGGCTTTGTGATAAACTTTTCCTACTTGAATGATATTCCAGACGCTCCTCCTACTTGCAGACTTTAGTCTCTAATGAGCATCACCGACGGACAACTTGCTTTGTTTGAAATATCGGGGGCGCTCGAACGTCTTTGGAGGCTTTGCCCTTTCTGCCCAAGTTAGGTCAAGAGAGAAACGGCCTTCTCAGTGCCCGACGGGGGGGGGGGGGCTGCGGTGGGGCCAGGCTCCCAGCCATCCCGAAGTACCCCCCACCCCCACCCCATGTCTGCGTGGCCGCCTCCCGTTCAGGTTGTATATCAGCCTGCTCTTGTTCCCTTTTTGCAGCCAAACCTTTCCCAAAGGCCTCTCCCCCCAGGCCCAGCCCCTGCGCTTCGTCCTCTTCTACAGGCTTCGACTACGCCCATGACGCGGAGGCCGCACACATGGCCGCCACGGCCATCCTGAACCTCTCCACGCGCTGCTGGGAGATGCCCGAGAACCTCAGCACGAAGCCGCAGGACCTGCCCGGCAAGGTTGGTGTGTCCCCTGCCAGGAGCCCCTGCTGAGGCAGAGAAGGGGGTTGGGATTTGCAGTCAGGGGCAGTGCTGCCTGCACGAAGGGGGCTCAGCAAACCCAGGGTCTACTAGGTGACTACCGCTCTTTCCTCTTCTCCCTCCTGACCGTTGACCCTGCTGGGCAGAGACATTGGATGGGTCTCCTCCGAACTCCGTGCGCTGTGCCTAAGGGGGCCCAAGTGGCTGTGCACACGTGTGTTCCCATATCTCGCTGAGTCTAAGGGCCCTGTGCGTGTTTTGGGGCCCACACGAGCTGCCGTGTCAAGGGTCTGGTTTTCCAGCGCTGGAAGCCTCAAGGCAGTGGGCACTGTGGCCCACATCAGCCTCAGGACGCTGTCTTCCCGCGTAGGCTCTTCTCTTCCTGTTTGGGTCTGCTCTCTTTGGAGGGAGACGCTGTCTGGGCTTCCGGTGAGCTGAGTAAGGGACCAGAGGCACGCGTGGCAAGGGGGTGGGGTCTGACACAGGCGGTACCTTTGCAATGCAGGCCACGGACATCGCGGTGGATGAGAACGGAACCCTGGATTTGAGCATGCACAGACACCGCAGGCGGGAGAACGCTTTCCCCGGCGGCGGTGGCGGCCCCGGCGTGACCTCACCCGATGCCTCCCAGGGCCAGAGCATCACTGCCCCCAGCAGCTCCGTGACCTCGCCCCAGTCCAGCCATGCCTCTCGCCAGGACGAGTGGGACCGGCCCCTGGACTACACCAAGCCCAGCCGCCAGCGAGAGGAGGAACCCGAGGAGGTGGGTCCTGGGGTCCTGAGCCGGCAGAAGGTCGAGCAGGCGCTGGTGGTCAGTCTGCCTTACCCGAGGGCGGGTGTGAACGCGCTTTCGCTCCAGGCAGAGCCTCCGTGTGTCCTGCCCCTTTCCACCCAGGGTCCTGCGCCCTTCGGGCAGCTAAGCCCACCTTCTTGGAGGGGTTTTCACCATTGGGCCAGTCTGTGGCCTTGTCCCCTCCGAGAGAGAGGTGGCCTTCTCGCCTCTGCAGAATCACTGTTCAGCACCAATGCGGTTCTCCGAGAGCACGGGGAGGAGAAGGGCTTTTGTTCAGACCCCACGGGGGATGATTCGGGAGTGGCTCCGAGTTCCTCGTTTCTGTGGGCCTCCCGCCGACCTGCTGTGTCCAGATCAGGGACACCCAGAGCTCTGGCAGCAGCCTCTTCTCACTGTCACCAGGACACTCCAGGCGCCTGGCTCCCTGGACGGAGGCAGGAGAAAACTCCTGGCCTCAGAAGCCCCTTGGGTGGCCAGCGGCCAGAGTCCCAGGACAGCACTGCCTGGTGAAGGGCCGCACACCAGGCTGCTGTGCTGGAGCTGTGGTCTGGGGGCAGTGGAACACCCCCTTCCCAGTTACTCCCCCCAGCTGAGATGCGGGCTGATGCAGGGCTTCTCCCCAGAAGAGCCTCCCGAACAGCAGGGCCCTGCTCTGAGGGCTCAGACCCGGTGGCCTCTGCCCAGTGTGGACAGGCCTGTGGGTGCCCCCCCAGCCCTGCCCTCCTCGCCAGCCCCCACTCCCAGGAGGGCAAGGGGGGCAGGTCCCTGTGCAGCAGTATGGGGTGATGAGGGTCCCGCCCTCAGGGCCAGCTGGGGCCCCTCTCTCTGCAGGCTTCGCATGCAACCCCACTTTACAGAGGAGCCGACTGAGCCCCAGGCCTAGGTCTTCTGCCTCAGTCACGTGGCTGCAACTCAATGTCTGGCCTCAGAAGAGGGACACCTCTTCAGAGGGAGCCCCCAGGGGAGGGAGGCTGGCTGAGGGTGCCCACCCGGGGCCGGCAGGAGGGCCTCTCCCTGGCTGGTGGGCCCCGCCTTCCTGTTCCTGTTCTGGGCCACCAGCGTAGCGTCCCCACGTCTGCTGTCACCCTATCCAGTTCTGCCCCCCGGCCCCCCTTCGGCTCCTTCCCTTTCCCTGCCCCTTTCTTTGACCCCCAGCTCAGGCTGGCCTCTCTGGCCACGCTGCCCCCCCCCCCCTCCACGTGCCCTCTGAGCATCCTCCTCCCCTCCCGGGACTGTCATGTCCCCTGTGGATGACCCTGGTCTCGGAGGTCCTGTGGTCCCTGGCCACAGAGGCCTGCCGCTCTGCCCCATGGTCGACAGTCCACTCTCCAGCAGGAAGCCTCAGCTGACCCCCAGGCCCTTCCTCTCCTCCCCTGTGTCCTGGGCACAGGTGCCCACGTCCTATTGGGTGACCCCCCAGAAACACCTCCTGCATCAGGCCTTCCCAGTCCCTCTACCATGGCCCTGGATGCCCTGCTCAGACTCTCCTTCTAGCTCTGTCCGAGGCTCCTTGACCATCCTCGTAGGGCTACTGCCCCACTCTTCAGCCTTGCCTCACCCAGCTCTGGCAGCAGCCCCGCCTCAGGTCCCCCAACACCCCAACACCGCTGGCCCCGTGTCCAGGGGCCTCTGGGACGCTCCCTGCTCTGCAGCAGCCTCTACCCCTATGCTTCTGGGAGGCCCCCGCTTCTCCTGCAGACTGGGCTTGAGTTGAGGGGCTTCGTCCACCCAGCTGCGCCTTGTTCAGTAACAGTACCAGTGGCGACAGTGACCTCGGCGTGACATGGTGCCGAGGGCCCTTCCTCCTTCCATCCCCAGCCGTCCTGGGAGGGGCAGCTATTCTTTCCAGTTGAAAAGTGTGGCGCCCAGGAGGTCGGACAGCGTGCCTGGGACGCACAGCAAGTACCAGTCCTGAGATCTGAATCGTGATCCCCCACGGGGGTAGTGGTCTGCTGCAGCCTGACCTGGAGGGCACTGACCTTCCTGACTCTCGTGGACTCCTTCCCTGTGCCCAGACGCAGGGACTGTCCCTGTCCACCCCCTGCACCACAGCACCCTGCCCGTGGGTGGCGACTCAGCACGTGCAGGCCCCGCTTTTGAGGCCAGAGTGCTTATTCGGTGCCGGCTGCGGCCAGGTGGCCGTGCCGGCTGGGGCTCGGTGGGGCCAGATGGTCCCGAGGTTGCGTACTCTGTGCGTCGTGCCTTCTCAGCCTCATAGCATTTCAACAAACACGTCCTTAGTGCCACTGCCTACTGAGCGCGTCCCCAGCCCCAGAGGAGCCGCCCTCGGCGTACACTCTGGTGTGTAGATTGCAGCCCAGGGCGGGTAGTTGGAGGTGACCCACCTGCCTGAGTCCACGGAGGGCGTCAGGAGCCGTGGTGCTGGGCAGCGCCCGGGTCTCCTCGTTCCCGGGCAGCTCAGGAGCAGTGGCTGAGGTGAGGCAGCACCCCAGCCCCTCGGGGCACCGTTTCCTGTGTCTTCCTCCTGCTTCCAGAAGACAGGAGACTCCGGAAGATGCCTCTGAAAGGCCCCTCTCCCTCAGCCCCCGGGCCGGGCGCCCGGCCCCCCGCCAGCCGGTTAAAACCTCTCCCTGCTGGTCTTTTGCAGTCAGAGCCAGCAGCCCATTCTTTTGCTTCTTCTGAAGCAGATGACCAGGAAGCGTCGGAGGAGAATTTTGAGGAGAGGAAGTACCCCGGGGAGGTCACCCTGGCCAACTTTAAGCTGAAGTTTCTCTCCAAGGACATAAAGAAGGAGCTGCTCACGTAAGTCCCCACCTTGGGCGGCAGGACCCCTCAGGGCACCGCCACGGCCCTGAGAGGAGCTCGCCTTGGCGGGAGCGCCCCGTGCTGACCGTCCTGCTGGCCTGGCTGCCTTGGTGGGCAGAGGCTGGGCCTCCGCTACTAGGCCCCTCCTGGGCCAGGCAGTGGGGGAAGGCGTCCTCTCACCCCTGCACCACGCGGGCCTCTAACCCACTCCTTCAGGCTGATAAAGAGTGAGGGCAAAAGCCCCCGTCTGGCCCACAGAGCAGACAAGGGCCGAGGGGAGGGGACCGCCCCCGAGCGCCCGCTGCGCTCCTGGCCCTCGCGCCCAGGCCTGAGGTGCGCTCTGCCTTGGGCTCCATGACCTCAGCTCCGGCAGCCGAGTCAGTTTAACCAGGTGCCACTGGAGAGGGGGCGGCTACTGGTAGACGTGCGTTACCCCACGGCCTTCTGGCCGGCCCCCACTAAGAACCACCTTCCCTAGGGGGCGTGAGAGGCCTGGCCCCTGCCCCTCAGGTGATCCAGCCCCCACCGACGCTTAGAGTCTGTTCCTGGGGTTCCTCTTCCTGCCCCGAACCCCGCCAGCTTCCAGCTTCCTCCTGCCCTGTAGCTGGCTCGCCCCAGGATGGCTCTGGTCTTGTCCTCGGGGAAGGCCCTGCCACGTCAGGAAGGGGCTCCCTGCACACCCACCCCCCAGCACGCACACGTGTGCGCGCACAGCACGTCTGCTTCGGAGAGGCACCCCGACTTTAAGCTGAGCTTCACGTGGGCTCCCTTTGCTTCTTGAGTTAAGTTGCGTGGGAGAAGCTTGTAGTCGGAGAGGCGAGGGCCCGGCCCTGCGGGCTGGTGGGGACGAGACGCTCCTTGGCTTTCGGGTGAGCCAGAGGCAGGTGGCAGCCGCCCTCTCCGAGCGGGCTCAGCCTGGGGGGCGGGCCTGGCGGGGGGGCCTCGCTCTCTGTTCTGACGCTCTGTTTCCTTTGTCCAGCTGTCCCACCCCCGGCTGTGACGGCAGCGGCCACATCACTGGGAACTATGCTTCCCACCGCAGGTTCGTCCCCCACTCGGGTCCGGCCCGGCCTGGGTGCTGCGTGGTGGGTCTTCCTCCTCTGCGCCTCTGCTCCCCCTCTTGGCTCACCCCGATATCCCATCTCTTCTCTTTCAGCCTCTCTGGTTGCCCTCTTGCTGACAAGAGCCTCAGAAACCTCATGGCTGCCCATTCTGCTGACCTCAAGTATGTCTGCCCTCCTGGCCTCCCGTCTCTTGGGTGGCTTCCTTGCTCTGCTCACTCCTTCCATGAGGCTCCGGCCAAAAGCAGCCTTCTGCGGGGCTCTGGCACAGGCCGGCCCCAGCCCGAGGCCCGGGGCCGTGGGGCCGAGAGGCAGGGCCACGGAGGGGCTGATTCTGCTTGGCTGTCGCCGCTGCTGCCTGTATCTCCCTGCTCTGAGCGCCGCTGTCTGCCTGCCCCCTTGGGCCCAGGGCCGCTACGGGCTCCCGCGCTCCCCTCTGAGGGCCGAGGGCCGGGAGGGCCAAGCAGGGGTAGGGCCTGGCTGCGGCTCGTGGTGGCCCGGCCCGTTCTCTCCCTCTCCCGAGGAGCCCTGCCGGGCTGTCTGGCCTGCTTTCCTCCTGCCGTGGAGATTCGGGAGGAGTCCCGAGTTGGCCTTGGCTCGTAAGTCTCTCCGTGACTCGGGGCTACAGGCCGTGCAGCTCTTGCTAAGTGAGCTGGATGCTGGTGACAGCAGCGGAAACTCTGTGCGCTTCCCTCCTCATGCAGCCCCTTCCAGCTGCTTCCGTCTTGGCCCCTCGTGCCCTCGCCCCCACGCCTCTCCTCCGTGCTCACCCCTTCTTTGGCTGTGCCCTGTCTCTGCTCCCCCTGCCCCTGACGTCTGGGCAGGGCCGCCCTGTGGCACCAGCCGCTCTCCTTGGTGGTCTTGTTCAAGCAAGGAGCAAGGACCCAGAGGTTTCCGGCTCTCAGCGTCCTTGCGGGGCTGGACCCGGGGCTGTGATTGCCTTTGGTTTCATGCCTTGAGCTGAGCTAAGCCCTAAGCCACAAGGCGCTGGCTCTGGGTTTCCAGGCTGAGCCGAGGCTGTGGAAGGAGGGCCCCCTCTTGGCCCCTCAGGTCGCCCCCTCTTCAGGGGGTTCCTACCGCCCTGGGCCTCTGTGCTGGGGGTCGGAATCCAGGCCGGGTTTCCCCGGCCCATCCCCGTCTGAGGCCAGAGAGGAACTGGGGCTCTGGTGCCTCTAAGGTGAGGAACCACGGTTGCCGCAGGCTTCTGGCGACCTGAGCTGACTCGGAAACGGGGCAGGAAGCTCCAGCTCTCTCAGCGGGTCCGGTCCTGCCAGCCTCATTTCTGTGGCTCCGGGGAGCCTGTCTGGTCCTAGCAGCCGGGAGAAGCGTGGCGTTGCCTCTTTGACCTGTGGGGCCTTCCGTTCCCGCAGGCAAGGCTGGGCAGGGGTCATGGCCAGAAGCGTCTTTCTGGGAACTATCGGCTTTGACACCTGCATGTTCTGAGGCTCAGCTCATCATGGCAGCTTCACACATGTGCTCACTCACCCCGTGTCCAGCCCCAGAAAGGCAGTGAGGCCCTCAGTCCTGTAGGTTCGACGCACTCTTCCCCACCATCCTCTTCCCGCTTTCCTTCCTCTCTTCTTTTACCATCTTTCTCGTGATCCTTTCTCCTATTATCTTTTCCAATTCGACTTGCTTTTCTAACTGATCAGTTTTCATGGTTTTCCAGTTTGAAGGCCTGCCTGGGTGGTGGTGGAATTCTAGGTGACCACACACCCTCAGTAGCCCTTTTCCTGCAGAGCCGTTAGTCAGGGCTCCTGGAAGGAACACGCAGACTCGGTCTGGGTCCAGAAATGTGGCCGACAGGGAGGGTCAGTGCCCTTCTAAGACTGAGAGCCTGTGAAGAACTGTAACCCAAACTTGTCTGGAAGTTAGCAATGGAAAGTTTTCCTCGTGTGAAAGCAAATCACTCCCTAACTCCCTCCGGCGCGCTTCTCTCCCCCAGGGCTCCTTCCGTGGAGCGTGCTCCGTGCTTCTCGCAGGCCGCAGTGTGGGTGTGGCCTGGCTCCCCCATGCTCCTGTCTCCTTCCCCCGCTCGGTGGGGGTTTGGCACCCTGCTCAGCCTCGTGGCAGTGCCAGCTGAACGTGACCTGTCCACGGGGGGCAAAGGCACCTGTGCCTTGCAAATGAGTCTTTTTTGGTGGCCCCCCATCAACACCTGGTTTGCAGTGACAGTTGCAGACGACGTGTTTTCTGTGTTTTAATCAAATCCCAAGGGCGTTTGTTCTTCCCATCCACGTGCCCAGTGTGGTCAGGAGCTGGGGACGCGGCTGCCTTGGGCTGCGCAGCCCACTTCATGTGTGGGCGTTCAGAGTGCAGCCACACAGCCTGCAAGGGCGTCATGGGGGAGCTCTGCACGGGGTGGGGGACAGCCCCCCGCCACCCCGCCCCGGCCTCGGGACAGGGCTGGGGGTGGGGTGACGTCTGCTGTGCACCAAGCGGCATGGATTCTTCGTCTTGCCCAGACAACGCACTCAGAACAGAAGGTGGGAGGGTTCCTGGAGCTGGCCCTGGGGTTACCCGGGGCCATAAGAGTGGCCGACGCTACTGGCGCCCAGAGCACACACCTGCTTTTCCAGCCGTGTGACGTCATCCTCTCTCGGACAGGACTCTTGGGGAAAAGCCGTTACATCAGGCCAGCAAGGAGGGTGGGGCTGCCCCGCCTCTGGAGGGCCCCAACGTGCGTGTTCTCGCCGAGTCGCCTCCCCCAGACCTGAGACCCACTCACAGGCACCGCCAGAGGCTGCAACTCGCAGGGGTGTCACCCACAGACCAGAGCTGTGCTTATGGCCACAGAGGCCTGGGGCTGCCGTGGACCCACCGTCCTGGCCACTGCCTGCAGCGCCCAGCTTGTGTGTTCCGAAGCTGCGAAGGACCAGGAGGGAGCAGCAGTGTCCTTCCAGAGGGTGTCACAAGGCCCGGGCCTCGGCGCAGAGAGCCATGCGAGGGACACCCTGGTGCCCTCCGTGCGGCCCGGAGGGCCTTTCTGAGCAGCTGGCGCCCTGGGACCGCGGGCCACGCAGAGACGCAGAGTGTCAGAGCAGGAGGTCCCAGCAGCTGGGGTTCATTTGGAGAGGGTGATGCTTACCTGGACAGAGGTGGTGGGTGGTTTCCGTTAAAACACAAAAACCTCTTTGCCCCAGATGTGGGGGCTGGAATGTGACCACACGTGACGGGCGGGAGGTGTCCCAACCTCAGTGGGGTCTGAGGTACCCCAAAGCTGGACAGGAGGGAGATTGACCCGTTGGCCGGCTGCCAGGCCAGGGAGGCGCTGATGTGTGGCACTTGGGGCAGGGGTGAAGAGAGGGGCCAGGAAGGAGGCTCCTGGGCATCTAGCCCCTCCGTGTTGGTGTGCCAGCCTGAGATGGGCGGGCAGTGTCGCCCGCTGACGGCTGCCGGAGCCTGGGCGCGAGGGACCCTCTGTTGATCGACGGGCCGCCCGTGTCCTGCCCCGCTGGCGCTCGGCCCTCTGTCCTTCTGGGTCCACGTTTGTGCTGAGGAATGGCCTTGGCTCCACAGTTCTCTCTCCGTGTGGGGATGGAGCCGGGAATGGCAGATAAGCACCCAGTGAGTGCCAGCCTCTCCAGATGCAAGCACCGAGGTCCTGCCGGGTCCATAGGGCGAAACCACGCCCTCACGAGGGACACGGCACAGGCGGCAGATCCACCCCGGAGGCGTCCTGAGGACCCACCTGCAGGATCGGGTGCTTTCCCCACTGACGCCAGCAGGAACGGATTCATTTTTCTTCAGTGGACATTCAGGGAAAAAATAAGAAAACCCAAGCCGGTGTATCAGAGGGGAAGTCTTACCTTCTACGTGATACATTCATCAAGCACTTGGGGTGCACCCAGCTGGGCTTCTGTGCTTTGTTCCTCCCCTCCCTCCCCTCGGCCGGTGCCAGCCATCCCTCGAAAGCCCGCGCCCGTGTGAACTCGGCGCTCACCAAGTAGGACTCACGCCCCGACGTCGCCGCTCCTGGGGGTGGCACGTCTCAGGGGCTCAGTGCCGTCTGTTCGTGCTCACGACGGTGGCAGCCCTGGTGGGAATAGGCCGTCTTCCTCCAGCAAGCTCAAGGAGGATGAACCGGTCCTAGATGTGAGGTTTGCATCCTGAGCGCTTGTTTAAAGGCCCACATGTGTTCTGGAACCTTCTAGTCCAGCCTGGTCCTCTGCAGGAGGCTGAGTCAGGAGCCCATCATCCCGCAGTGGAAACGTGCTCTCCTCTCCGCCCCCCGGGCCCCCTTGGGGAGCGTGGGTGGCCAAGCTCCGAGGCCCGGAGGTCGTGGCAGCAGGCCGGCCGGGACACACGTGGCCATCTGTGAGAGCTTAGTGGGTAGACGACTTGTAGGGGGCTGAGTACAGAGGCGTCTTCTGTGGCCAAGTGACTTCCGCGGCTCTGGTCCCAGCTCCGCTCTCCTCCGCAGGTGCCCCACACCCGGCTGCGACGGCTCCGGCCACATAACGGGGAACTACGCATCGCACCGGAGGTGAGCCTGCCGTGCCCTGGGTGCCAGGCCGGAGCGGGTGGGGACGGTTTCCTCCTCAGACGAAGTTCCAGGCTCCAAGTAAGACATTAACGTTGCTGCATCCAGAGACGGTTTCGTCCCTTCCGTGGGAACTGCCAGTGTTCCCAGAGCCTGACCAGGGCGCCCTCTGCCCAGAGCTGGGGGCTCGCGGTGCCGCCTCCTGCATGTGGCCCCGCTGCCGGGGCCGCTGGGGCTGCTGTCACAGGGCTTAAGGGGAGGGGTGAGGCAGGGGGGTGTGAGGCTTTGCTGTCCTTGGACCACTGTGGCATTGTTTCCTCTTTCAAAACCAGCTTGTCAGGCTGCCCTCGTGCCAAGAAAAGTGGAGCCAAGGCTACACCCGCAAAGGATGACAAGGAAGACCCTGAGCTGATGAAGTGAGTCCGGGCCCTGCCGGCCTCTTGGCTGCCGTGCAGACTTGGGGTTTTCCGGTCTTTTTATAATTTTAGAAGCTCCTTCTAGATTCTGTTTGCATTAATATAGCTGTGACAATGCCCACTTTTACAGACGTGCTCGCACTGTGCACGGGGACACCTTGCAGGCGGGAGCCGTGTGCACACGCGCCCGTGTGCGTGCGCGGGCTCCTGTCTGGGCTTCTCGGGTTCGCGGCGTTTGACGGGCCGGGAGAGGCAGAGTGCCCTGCTGCCCACGCACCTGGGCACCTGGGCGTGGACCTCAGGGCCTGGCAACCCCAGGCACTCACGGGCATTGCGGTCTGCACGGCTCCTGGCCTGCTGGGAAAGGTCAGGTGCAAAGAGTCGACGACGAGAGGGTGGTGAGAAAGACAGCAAGTCTCTGACCACGTGTGCGCGCTCCCACACCTCCGAAGGGAGCTGACGCGCAGTGAGGGAGCCTGGGAGGGTCACCTTGAACTGGGACCTCAAGAGTCCTGTGGGGAGGAGAGAGGACATCCTGGGCCTTAAGTGATCGGAGTGCCTGAAACCCTCTACGGACCTTCTCACTGGGGGTGCCTGACATGTCATGAACCCTGACCCAGACCGTGACTCGCCTGGTGGGGGCTGGTATCGCTGAAAACTGATCCTTCCGGGAGGGACCCCCCGAGCTCCCCACTGGCAGGTGGGGGCAAGGCTGTGCCACAGGTGCAAACAGGGTGACCCAGCACCCAACTTGCCCAGGACTTTCAGAGCTGACGCCAGGTAGAGCAGGCAGCGGGTGCCCCCAGGCGGGTGAGGGCTGGAAGGGAAGGGCTCTGGCTGCCTGGTGGCTTGGCTGGGGCAGGGCGCGCAGTTGCACAGGAAGCAGGTCTGCCCTGACTGTCAGGAACAGCTAGACGCTCACCTCTGTGGAGGGGATCAACCTGGCCCGAGGTTCCGTTGCTCCTCCCGGGAGCTCACCCCAGCTGCTTGGCCACCCAAACATCTGCTTGGCCACAGAGGAGGGGCCTAATTGACCAGCATTATGCCCTTCAAAGGGGGCAGCCCCACCGGCTGTTTGCTGTAATAAGGCAGCGGCTTGTTTATTTAATTTATACAGTAAAACTGTAATGAATGCTAAATCAAAAATGCAGAATACATGGTTGTTGGTATTGTGGATGCCGCCTACTAAATGAGAGGGTGGATAAAGAATATTTTTTCTTCCGAGAACCTAGGCATTTGCCTGTGATCGTACAGACGCATCGCTGTTACGGGTTTAGCAAGGATCCTGCTGGTAGGGGTGATAAATGAATTGTGCTGCATTTGCAGACGATGAGAGTCAAGATCAGCGTTTTTCAGGTTAACGGGGAAAAGTGGTTTTCCTTTCCCTGATGTGCTGTCAACTTTGCTTTAAAAACAAACAGCAAGATTCTGCAGCCAAGCGGAGAATGTGACTTGTAGAAACAGTTCACCATTTACAGGATGGATGGAGTTTCTAAGGGCTCCATGGCAAGGAGAGGGGGCCGCCCACTTAGCACCTCTGTTTTATAGGATCTCCTCCCTAGCCATAGACTAACCGTATTTGTAAGTGACAAGCATCTTAGACAAGGGCAGGTGGCCGCAGACACCTCAGTCGGTGCGCCAGGCCCTGCTGCGTGGCGTGACTTGGTCCGCCGGCACTGGCGTGGCTGCGGAGGGACCCGTAGAGGAAGAGCTCCCTCCTGGGCGTCTCGTGTCTGCAGCGTTTGAGTCGGTCAGCACGTTGCAGTAAATCCCTTTGGCCACGACTGAATAACTGACCTAGACAGTCTGTGGAGGCGGTGGGGGGGATGACTTGGGAGACTGGGATTGACACGTACGCGCTAATATGTGTAAAACAGATAACTAACGAGGACCTGCTCTATAGCACAGGGAGCTCCGCTTCGCTCGCTGTACAGTGGAAACTTAACACAACATTGTAAAACAGCTGTACCCCAATAAAAAAAGAAGAAGGAAAGTCTGTGGAGGTTCCAGCGTGGCGGGGCGGGAGCTGCACATCCATTGCCCGTGGAGAGGCCTCGGCGGCCCCCGGCCGCCCTGGCACCTGACCAAAGAGATGTGCCTCTGACCGGGGGCCCCCTGGGTGTGCCACACGTCTTAACATGAGGTCACCCGGCAGCTCTGAAGATTTGGACCCGGGGTGTGGAGGAAAGACTCGCAGAGTCACCGTTGACATATCTGAGCCACTCACCACGAGGGCAGTTGCCGGGAAACCCCAGCAGCCCCTCCTGAGAAGACAAGGGTTTCGCAAGGAGAGCGGGAGAGAAGCGCTTAGATTCAGCTGGTGACTCTCACTTGGCCTCTTGATCTTGTAACGTCAGGTACCTCAGGTACCTCAGACGGCCGGGCCCAGTGCCCAGTGGTCCCCCTGGGACCCCACAGTTGGGAGGTGTCCAGGCTTGGCGGTGGACATAGAAGGGAACCTCCCCAAGTCCCCTGCAGGGGCCCCTGGCAGTGACTCCGCTCTGGATCGGCGGCGAAGGTGACCTTGGGCCAGCTTGGTGGACAGCCCACGTTAGGGCCCACGTGGCTGGGATGAGTGAGAAAGGGGTGAGAGCTGAGAAGGGGACGTATGAGGATGGGCCCGGCTGAGGAGGGCGCCTGTGAGATGAGTCCGAGTGTGCGGGCCACGAGGCAGCACGCTGTCCCCCAGCCCTGCCACCTCCCGGGGGCTTCCTGCCTGTGGCGTGTCTGTACCCCAGCGAGCTCTCTGTGAACTGGGTCCTCTGTGCTTGCTGGGTCTGTGGCCTGTAGAAAGCGGTGACAAGCGGCCAGTGCTCAGGGCAAGCTCCCAGCAAGTGGCCTCTGGGCTGATGCAGAAATGACGCCGGACCTGAGGCCGCCAAGAGCCAGCCCCAGGCCCCAGGGGTCACTGCTGCTGAGGGTCGGGGCAAGAAGGTGGCTGCTGACCCCCCAGCTGTGCAGGGGATGTGAGGCCAAGGCTAGCGGGGGGAGCACGAGCCCTGTGCTGGGGAGGGAGCACGAGCCCTGTGCTGAGGATGTGAGGCCAAGGCTGAGGAGGGAGCACGAGCCCTGTGCTGGGGGGGGAGCGCGAGCCCTGTGCTGGGGATGTGAGACCAAGGCTAGTGGGGGGAGCGCGAGCCCTGTGCTGGGGAGGGAGTATGAGCCCTGTGCTGCAGGGGGAGCGCGAGCCCTGTGCTGGGGAGGCCCCGGGCCTCCTGTGCTTCCTGTGCTTCTCTTGCTCCAAGGCCTGGAGTTCGTCCAGGAGACCCTGGCGTGTCTTAGGGTCTGGCCTGGGGGGGGGGGGGCGGTCTCTGGGCTCCGGCACCTGGGGCTCACCTCTGACCTTTTTGTGCCCAGGTGCCCAGTTCCAGGCTGCGTGGGGCTTGGTCACATCAGCGGCAAATACGCCTCTCACAGAAGTGCGTCGGGCTGCCCTCTGGCCGCCCGAAGGCAGAAAGAGGGCTCCCTCAATGGCTCATCCTCCTCCTGGAAGCCCCTGAAGAACGAGGGGCCCACCTGCCCCACCCCGGGCTGCGACGGCTCTGGCCATGCCAACGGCAGCTTCCTCACCCACAGGAGGTGACTATCCCAGCCTCCCTGCCCCTGCATCACCCAGGAGGGCCCCAGCTGCGGGGCTGTGGGCAAGGCTCCCAGGGAGGGCCAGACCAGGGCTCAGGTGTAAATGGTAGTTTCTCGAGGAAAAAGCAAGACCCGAACTGGTAGCCCATTCATTCCACAAGCCATTACTGAAAGTCCATCAAGTATCAGTCTCTGGAGAACAAGAGGACACGAGCCCCCCTGCAAACCAGCACATAAGTTAAATCCCTAGTTTGGTGAAGGATGGTACACACTGCGGGGAGATAGCAGCAGGAAGCGGCTAGGAGGTCCTTTCTGAAATGTTGGTGTGGTGCTTGCCCTGAGCCGTCCGAGGGACAAGACTTCAGGGCAGTGGCTTGAGCTGGGAATGGCCTGGGCTGCTGAGGACTGAGGGAGCCTGGGGGCTGGAGTTGGGAGCGAGGGCCACCGGGGATGCGCGATGACATTCCAGACAGGATCCCACCAGGCCGCCAGCTCTCGCTGTGACATGTGACCTCAGACTGGCCCGTGGTGCGTGAGCTTGCCCTGGCTTTTCACGTGTGACCTTTGCTTCCAGCTTGTCCGGCTGTCCCAGAGCGACCTTCGCTGGAAAGAAGGGAAAAGTCTCAGGGGATGAGGTTCTCGGCACGAAATTCAAGACGAGTGATGGTAAGGCTGCCATCCTGCAGCCCCTGCACGTGGTCTTTGCGGCCAGAGTGGGCGGGTGGCACTGGCGAGAAGTGGGTCGGGAAGCAAAGCCGCCCTGGAGCGAGTCGCGGTGGGGACAGAGCTCTTGAGCTGAGCCGCTGGCCCTCCTGACCTGGGCTCAGAGCCTCTGGCTGCCCTGTGCCCTCGCGTGGTCGTTACGGCTCTAACCTGGGGGCTGGTGAGCCCTGCTGGCCGCGCTGGAAGCCATAGTGTGGGCCTGTGAACTCACTCAGGCTCAATGAAGAGGGAAGCTGAGGAAATCAGCGCCATTGGAAAAACTTCCATTTTTATCTCAGCAATTAACACTTGCCCCAGAGGCGTCTATTTTCCCACCAAGACCCGGGGCCAGGAGGCAAACAGCTGACACACGTCTGCTAGTCCTGAAGGCCACCTTTCCCAGCCTGAGATGTGGGCCATGAGCCAGGGCTTCTGCTTGGGAAGGGGGTCCCTGGGTCCATCTAGACATCAGGCCTCGGCTGACCCCCACTTGCGAGAGCCGCGACTGAGGTTTCTCTCTGGGGCAGTGCTGGACAGCGACGAGGAGATCAAGCAGCTGAACCAGGAGATTCGCGACCTGAACGAGTCCAACTCCGAGATGGAGGCCGCCATGGTGCAGCTGCAGTCCCAGGTGGGTGGTGCTGCCTGCCTGCCCCCGCCCCGCCCTCCAACCCAAGGATGTCCTTCCCGTCCTCGGCCTCCTCTTCTGGGGAGTGTGTGGGGAGCCCAGCGCCTTGTCCAGCTTCTGCTCAGCACGTGCTCTGCTCGGCGGCGTCAGGAGTCCTGAGGTGCTGGTGGCTGTTGGTCCCGTTGGTTAGTAGGAGCAGAACCCCAGTGTGGGTCCTCAGAGCCCGGCTGGTGCTGGGTTCCAGCCCAGCGCTGCCACAAACCACCTCTGTGACCTTGTGAGGCTCTCATCTGATCCGTACCTGGATGTCCTCCCAGGTAGCGTGGAGATAATAAGAGAACCTACTGCGTTCATCTGTTGTAAGGTGAATGCATTTCTACGAGGAAAGCAGTGAGCACGGTGTCCGACCCAGAAAGAACTGCTGTGCTGAGGGACAGGGTTACACGTTACTAGGTGTCTGCCTCCTACCTCTCTGATTTCCCCAAATCGAACATTTGCAACCAGAAAAAAACAAGAACAAAACCCTACAAAGAACGGTGATGGTCTGTTTTGAAAAGAAGACCATGCCCTTCCCTTGCTGAGTGGGGGCCGGAGCAGAGCTAGGGGCACAGAAGGGGAGGCCGCGCACAGTCACGTCCCCAAGGACAAGGAGGTGACCTGGCCCTGCGGAGCTGGAGGGCAGAGGGGGTGGATGGGAGGTGTGAGATGTTGGAGTCCACGTGACTTGTGCCACCCCTCCTTCCCCTGGCAGACGGGCCTCTACGCTGACCTCCCGTTACCCAGGAACTGGTGTAAAAGGAGCATCAGCCCATGAGGATCTGGAGGGAGTTTTGTCCTGCTGTGCAGCGTCTTCTCCACGTTCACAGGCAGTGGAAGCAGAGAAGGGGTGCAGGGGCTGTCTCTGGGGCCCGAGACACCCCACTGGGTGGCTGTCCCCCCCATACCTCCCTGCTCCTTTCCTTCTCAAAGTCCAAGGGATCTCCCAGTGTCAGCACCCTTGGCAAGCACCTCTGATTTCTCTTTACTTGCCAATGCCCACCTATTTATAGACAGAGTATTCACTATCATCCTTTTGGAAGGACTTGGATCCCCTTTCCCGTCCAGGGAGTTTTGAGTTGTGTGCTCCGCAGGAGGGCTCAGGCAGAGAAGGCAGGCTCCGGACCTCTCCTCAAAACGTTTTTAAAGCCAAAGGCTTGTCACTAGGCGGTGAGAGAGTGATGCTTCCCAGCCGCAGGTCACAGAGCCGTAGCCTCCTGAACGGCGGCTCGCCATCCTGCCCCTGAGGGATGGCTTGGTGTGTCACACACACTGCATGAGGTTGCCTCTGCCTGAGGCTCCTTTGAGATGCAGCGAGGCTGGGGGCTGCCCTCCCAAGCGTGTCTTCTCTGGGCCAGGCCCCGGGGTTGGCTTCTCTCCCACCTTCCCCATAGGGTGGTGACCCTCTGCACAGGGTTCTGCTCGCTCTGAGACTCATGTGTGCCTGTGGCACCTAGAGCAGGCGAGACGCCCATGGCCATGAGCCCTGTCATCACCGTGCTCTGCTGCTCCATGTGGAGCCCTTAGAGCCCCTGGGAGAACTTCCAGTCTCCCTCCTAGTGCCCTGCTGGGTCCAGAGAAGGAGAAGTGTTTGTGCCAGAAATCCCAGGATGCTCTCTGGCGTGCTGGTTCCGCTGTGAGTCGCAGAGAGCTGCAGCGGCCTGCTTTGCTTGCCTTCACAGCCTTACTTTTTTTTTTTTTTTTTTGCTGTACGCGGGTCCCACTGTTGTGGCCTCTCCCGCCGTGGAGCACAGGCTCCGGACGCGCAGGCTCAGCGGCCACGGCTCACGGGCCCAGCCGCTCTGCGGCATGCGGGATCCTCCCGGACCGGGGTAAGAACCCGCGTCCACCAGCATCGGCAGGCAGACTCTCAACCACTGTGCCACCAGGGAAGCCCACCTTCACAGCTTTAATAAGGCACTTGGTTGGTCTTTCTGGTGGGGGAAACCCAAAGGCAGGTGGACGTCCCACAAGGTGTGTACAGTGTCCCTACCAGAGAGGAAGAACAGGAAGCTAGTAGCAGCTGGGACTTGAGCCCAGGTGCCTCAGTCTGTGCTCCTCTCCACCCCGTGGGGCACATAAAGCCGTGGCACCCCCGCCCTGGCCCAGTCACTGCATCCCCTCCTCCACCCAGGGACCAGGGTGCTGCCAGCCCTCACTTGCGGCAGGGCCTCTGCCTCCTCACCCTCTCGCAGAGGGACGTGAGGCGTGGCCCAGCGGGCACGCCCCGTGTGCTCCCAGGGGATGCGTCGGAAGGCAGCTCCCGTCTCTGTCTGGCGCAGATCTCGTCCATGGAGAGGAGCCTGAAGAGCATCGAGGAGGAGAACAGGCTCATCGAGGAGCAGAACGAAGCCCTGTTCCTGGAGCTGTCCGGCCTGAGCCAAGCCCTCATCCAAAGTCTTGCCAACATCCGCCTTCCGCACATGGTAGGTAGCGGCGGCCCCGTGGCGCCACGTCCTCGGGCTCTTGGGAGGGCGGGCGCCCCTCGGCCTCTGGGGTCTCGCTGGAAGGGCCCTGAGCCGGGGGCTCTGCCTGGGCAGACAGCTGGCCATGGCGGCTGTGGCGCCCTGAGCAGCCTGGGCCGTGGTTGTCTCAGCCCGGGTGCCGCCCGTGGTGGGTCCGTGGGCTTGTCCCTGGTGGCGTGGGCGTGTGGGTCCGAGATTTCCCACATCGATTTCCCTTGCTTCTGGAAACCCTGGGGCCCCCTGCACAGACGGGCCTCGCTAACCTGGTTCTGTTCTCTAGGAGCCAATATGCGAGCAGAATTTTGATGCCTATGTGAGCACCCTCACCGACATGTACTCCAACCAGGAGTGCTACCAGAGCCCCGAGAACAAGGACCTCCTCGAGAGCATCAAGCAGGCCGTGAGGGGCATCCAGGTCTAGTCCTCCTCGTGTGAGGAGCCCTCGTGCTGAGCCGGGGCGCCGGGGGCACCCCGACTTGCCTCCATCTTTTACCTCCCTTGCCCTGCCCTCCCAGTGGAGATTCCCAACTCACAGTGACTTCTAGTTGGCAGCCCAGGGCGGCCTCGGGGGCTTTACCCAGAGGGGTGCCTGGAAATCCGTGTCTCCCTCGATGCGATGCGCTCGCCGGGCCGGAGGCCTTGACCTCTCCACGCGAGTGCGGGGCGTGAAGTATTACAAAGTGATTTATTTTTGCTTCTGAAAGCTCGAAGTCTCCAGGGGAAACTCAAGGACCAGGTTCTCAGGGAAGTTTTGGAGCTGCAACCACAGTACTCCTTTGTCTGTCAAGGCCGAGAGGGCAGCCCGGCCGGGCGGTGGTGCGTGTGATGAGTCAGCGGGAGCGGCCAGTGCGCCTGCGCGGTGAGGCCGCGTGGCAAGTGTGTTTCCTGTTGTCCTTTAATTCAGTTTTTACGTTAAGGGTGGAAGAGAACAGCGTTCCAGAGGGTAGGTTAGGAGTAGGCCTCGAGGACGCTGGCCCGGGACCCCCTGAAAGACAGCGCCAGCTCCGCGTGGAAGCACCCCCGGCCGGGCCTGCAGACCCTGTGCTCAGGGCTTGGCTCCCTCGAGGCTGTGGCCTTTAGGCCCATGTTGGGGTCGAGGCCGGGGCCGCTGGCTCTCTGTGTGCCCACGTGGCCCGTGACCCGCCCGCCACCCGGGTCATGGCGAGCTTTACTGAGGCGGGGACAGTGTCAGCGAGGTCAGGGGATAAGTTCCTAACTAGAGAGCACCAAGGTGTCACTTCTTTTTAGATCCATTCGAGATTCGAAAGAAGGTAAATTTTGATTTAATGTGTTAAAAACACAATGTTCCTAACGTGTAAATAGAGTCCAAATCAGCTGTGACTGCGATTCCAAGTTAGTATTTAAAAGTAGAGAAATTGCACTTCCTGGAAGAAATAAGAAAGTAGTTAGTTTAATTATTCTGTAAATTATTTAATTTTGTCAAAATGTAAGTATTTATATTCACAACCTCTTATGTTAACGTTTGCTATTTATTTAACATTTTTATTTATTAATTTTATACTATTTTACCTAGATCCCACACTAGGACACACGAGAGGGAAATAAATGAAATCAAAGCGAAATGAACGATTTCACTATGAGATAGGCCACACAAAAAACCTTGCTATAACTTCTAGTTATGATTTTAATGCAACTGAGTTATTTTTTATATATTTTGTTATTTATTCTTTTAATAATGGAATTTTAAAAAAGTATTTTGTAACAGGAATTTTGATAATTTGGGGATATTTCCCCCTCGGTCCAATGGAAAGAACGACTTTTTGGTTTTCTTCATCCCTTTTGGCTCCTTTTGTTTCAGGCACGGACGACAGCAAATGGAATTCTGTATTTATTGTTTATTTAAGCGTAGTGCAGATGTGTGTGCTCTGGCGTGTTTCTTGTGTCGCGTCTGTGTGCCGGTTCTTGATGTGAGTCCTGTCGCTGTGAGGGGTGCTGGCCGCAGGCCTCCCTGAGCAGCTGCCCGCCCTAGGCTCCCGTCCCTCTGACAGCTCTGATACTGTGATTCTCCTTCCTCAGGAAACGCTGAACCCACAGCACAGCACTTCTCAGTGTGTCTGCAGGGTGATTTCCTAATAAAAGTCCACTCTGACTGCGAGTGGGAGCTGTGTCTGGTGAGGGTGCCGTCTCTGTCCCGAGAGCTCTAGGGGTCACCTTCCTGGGGAGTGGGTGGTGGGTGGGCTCTCCTTGATGCTACACGTGGAACCCCCATCTCCTTTGTGGAACCGCCCTCCCCCCCAAGGTTTGAGTCACAGACCTGCATGTGTAAATCAGAGTTTTCTCTTAGGGTCAGAAGCAGTCTTCCTGCTGGGGTGGCTAGACTGGGGGTGTGAAATGGGGGCTGCCCAAGGCCCCCTCTCCTGGCTGCAGGAGAGAGCCATCTGCAGAGGAGGGAGTTTGGACATTTAGGAGGGAGGCAGAGCCGGGAGGGGAGAGAGAAAGGTGGAGGTGGGAGGGGGAGGCAGACAGAGCTCCCGGATTCAGCCATACCTGAAGGCGGCGATGGCTGTAGTGGCTCCTCACTGCTTTACCCTTTTGTGTCAGGCGGGGTAGGACTTAGGTGGGGCTTCTGGTCACATTCAGGTAGGACTTAGGTTTGGGGCTTCTGGTCACATTCAGCCTGAACTGTCAACACACTTTGACCCCACTGGGAATCTGGCCCTTGAGGGCAAACTGGAGCTCCCGCCCGAATTGAGAACGAAGGGAGAGTCTTAGGAATGCTGGGCCTCACTTCCAAGACCCGTCCCAGCTGTTCGGTTGAGGGTCTAGAGGGCCTCAGCTGCTGGCTGTGGGGACCAGAGCACGTGACAGTGCGTGGAACCTGTGCAGCCTTGAGGAGGGGCTCCCCGGGGGGGCACAGGGAACCAGTGGTCCGGGTTGGTGCTCCTCTGTGTCAGCACGCAGATGCTGGGGTGACAGCGTTCTGGAGGCGTGAGAGTTGGCAGGAGATGAGCAGAGGCCAGGACTGCGGAAGAACGGGCGAAGGGCCGTGTCCGTCCCACGCGTGACACCCTGCTCCCACCCTCTCCCCGGGCTTCGCCCGCTCCCTGCCGAGGGTTTAGCAGGCCTCTTAGCCTCCTGACTCTGAAACGTTGTGCTTCGGGGGACCCAGCTTACCGCACCCCGACCTGGCACCAGTTCAGCCAGAACCTCTCCCCAGCGCCACCCGGCACGGCCTCAGCGCAGATTTCCAAGGGCTCCGGCAACGTGAGAAGCGCTGGTGCCCGTGGAGGTGACGGTTGGGTGCCGGCGCACTTGCCACGCAGGTCTCCAGCTGGCTTCGTCGCGGTAAGCTCTGCCTGTGGGCTCTGCAGAACCTGGTTGGTCCAAAGAACAACAAAGACAACACGGCTGGGAAGAGGGCCCCAGAGGTCAGCGTCCAGAGCAGGTGAGTGCACAGATGTGGGGGGACAGAGGGGCTGTGGAGGGCGGGGGCAGGGGCGGGCCAGAGGCCCCCTCCACGAGCCACATCTCAGTGAAGTTCTGTATGCATAGTTGGCGGACAGGTGGGCCACAGCGAAAGGACAGCCTGGGGAGAGGTCAGCTCCAAACCAGCCCTGGACTGGCCCTGGGCCTGGGCTCCAGCAAAGATGGACTCAGCCTTGCCCTCAGGGCTGCTCAGGCCCACGGCTGGCCGGGTGGGCCAAGGTCGTGCCCCTGGAGCGTGGGATCTCGGAAGACCTCTCAGAGGCCGTGTGCCGGATGTGGCCGGTGGATTGGAGGAGAGGGGGCTTCCTGGAGAGGTAGCACCGTGGGCACGGATGCTGGCGTGTAGGACCCTGGCGTTGAAGAACCACAGCACTGAGGAGGCTGCTTTGCTCCTGTAAGACCTGTGGGCTTTCCAAGCTGTTCTCCGGCTCCAGGATTCTGGGAGGTCCTAGGCAGCCTGGCCTCGGGCTTCTGGGTCCTCGGTGTCTCTCGGCTTCCATCCGCGATGATACCCTGAGCTTCTGGGGCTTTGTCCACTGTGGTGTCAGCAGACCTGGGCTTGAATGGGGCTCTGCACCTACCTGCTGGTGTCTGCGTGTGATGCTGTGGGCAGAGGGTCCACGGCAGCCCCTCTGGCTTCAAGCAGATGCAGCAGCACCGTGGTGCTAGAAGGTTGTATGGTCCCACAGTCTGATGATGACATTAGCTGTTCACCCCCCAAAAAGCTGATCCCACCTCCTGCTTGGAGGGTCTGCCTCAGCCACCAGCCTCCTGGGGTCCAGAGTTGGGGGAGGGTCTTGGTGTCATTGGCATATGCTCTCTTAGGATTTATTTTTGGGGTGGGGACCTCATCCACAGCCAGGCCTCCTCTCCCAGCCGGCAGACCCTTCTTTTACACCCTGCAGAGAATAAAACTCAAGGCTTTATCCTGAGGGAGGGGAGCGTTCCCCAGCTCTCAGAGACACTTGCCACCAGCCACCTTGGTTACAGGCCCTTTCTTCCCTTTCCAGCATCACCTGAATCTGCCAGGTACCCGGGTTCTGAGGTGCGGATGGCCTTGGTTCTGAGCTTCCCACACTCTAGCTATAATTCGGGTTTGGGGTCTGCTAAGTCGTCCACTACATATTGGTGTCTTTTCTGCCTTCTGAATCACATTGTTGTCTCCTCTTCCATCTTCCCATTCCTGCCAGTTTATACCTTTTTTTTTAAAAACATCTTTATTGGAGTATAATTGCTTTACACTGGTGTGTTAGTTGCTGCTGTATAACAAAGTGAATCAGCTATACATAGACATATGTCCCCATATCCCCTCCCTCTTGAGTCTCCCTCCCACCCCTCTAGGTGGTCACAAAGCGCCGAGCTGATCTCCCTGTGCTATGCGGCTCCTTCCCACTAGCTATCTACCTTACGTTTGGTAGTGTATATATGTCCGTACCTCTCTCTCACTTCGTCCCATCTTACCCTTCCCCCTCCCCGTGTCCTCAAGTCCATTCTCTACGTCTGCGTCTTTATTCCTGTCCTGCCCCTAGGTTCTTCGGAACCATATATATTTTTTGATTCCATATCTATGTGTTAGCATGCGGTATTTGTCTTTCTCTTTCTGACTTACTTCACTCTGTATGACAGACTCTAGGTCCATCCACCTCACTGCAAATCGCTCAATTTCGTTTCTTTTTATGGCTGAGTAATATTCCATTGTATATATGTGCCACATCTTCTTTATCCATTCATCTGTTGATGGACACTTAGGTTGTCCATCCTAATAGCTTGGACTTCCATGTCCTGGCTATTGTAAATAGTGTTGCAATGAACATCGTGGTACATGACTCTTTGAATTACGGTTTTCTCAGGGTAGATGCCCAGTAGTGGGATTGCTGAGCCATATGGTAGTTCTATTTTTAGTTTTTTAAGGAACCTCCATACTGTTCTCCATAGTGGCTGTATCAATTCACATTCTCACCAGCAGTGCAAGAGGGTTCCCTTTTCTCCACACCCTCTGCAGCATTTATTGTTTGTAGATTTTTTGATGATGGCCATTCTGACTGGTGTGAGGTGATACCTCACTGCGGTTTTGATTTGCATGTCTCTAATGATTAGTGACGTTGAGCATCCTTTCACGTGTTTGTTGCCTGCCAGTTTATACCTTAAAAACTGTCACTTTAGCCAGGTTTTGAGAGGGTGCCAATGTAGATAGGCGTGTCCACCTGCCCTCCTTACCTGGACCCACAGGTAACGCCCCAAGTGGGTGAGCATCGGGCTGTGTGTGGAGGCTGTGTTGAGGCCACCCCACGATTGCCGGAGAGACTCTCCCCTTGACCACTGCACCCCTAAGGCTCATGGCTCCGTAGAGGCTGTTACAGCTGTGGGTGTGGAGGGTTTCCTGACACTGGGCGATACGGGGCCACACCTTGCCATACGGGTCTGCAGGTGTCATGACGCTGCCTTTCTCTTTGCTCCTCCTTGAAATAGGAGGTGGCTTCTCCGAGAGAAGCCCAGCCCCCACCTCAGCCAGGTGCCCGTCCGGTTAAAACATAGGGGTGGCCAGGGGACCCACGATTGTGGGCACACCACCAGTGCTGGCAGCTGACCCTAGGGACAGGCCCCTGCGGTCCCTTCTGCCCCCCAGACCCCGCCCCTGCTAGCCTTGCCCCTCTCCCTGTCCCGTCTGGTGTAGGGTGTGTGGGCCACTGAAGCCTGGCCTCTACCCTTCCAGTGCTTTGATGGCTCCCTCATCCCTCCCCTCTGTGCCCTCCTCCAGCCTGTCCCCCTTGCGCCCCGCAGAAGCTGCCCTGGGTCTCCTCCTGGCCTCTCCCCTCCCTTTCTCACCATCCCTACAAGAGTGTGCCACGTGCAGGGAACGCCCACACTGTCCCCAGGCCTGCCTTTCCCAGTTCTAGCACCTTCTGGGTCTCCACTTGGATGTCCCACCTGCCACAGGAAGGCAGAGCAGGGTGCCCCCTAGATCAGGCCAGAGTGGGGAGAGGGGTGGCTGCATGGGGCAGGAGGTGGGCCCAGGGCCCTGGGTCTGAATTAGGAGGATCCAGTTGTGCCCCTGGACACCTCAGCTAGGAGCAGCCCACAGCGGGGAGCCACGCCTGGCAGGAGCCCCAGCAGTTGAGAAGTCCCCAGACCTGCTTGGACCGTCAAGGGAGAGACCCTGAGCCTAACCCTCCCCGACAGGTGGCTGCACGGTGAACTCCAGAGGAGCTCTGGTCCCTCCTCCCAGGGTGCTAAGCTCTGAGAGAAAAGCAATCAGTGCTTCTGATTCATAAATAACTTTGCTTTAAAACATGACGGAGGGGCCACAAAGAGAAAGTATTTGTCTCCCTTCACCTCGGGCTAATTACCGATGGGGTCTTTTTTTTTCCAGAATGAGAAGGCTCTTTGCAGATCAGCTTGTCTGTAGTGTGGCCCAAGGTACACTGCCCCACTGCAGTGTGGGAGGAGCCGGGTGGAAGCTGGCCTCTGTGTCTTGGACAAAGAGGTTGACGTAGCTGCAGGGGCCCCACCTGGATGTCAGGGGTCTGGGGCCACCAGGCCCAGGAGATTCCCTTCTCAGCTTTACTGCCAGGTTCACAGTCCATGCCGTCCGACGGGAGGAGGACGGACCAGCCACATGTTCTGATCTCCTCTTTCTGGAGCCTCCTGGAGAGGCTCCTCCTTCACTGTGAGCTGGGGATGGTGGCAGCCACCAGGCAGGCCAGACCTGCTGTCAGAGTGGCCCCTCTCCAGTTGTTGTCCGGTGAGGATTCACTGTCACTGGGGTAGCCATGGGTTTCCCTCAAGGGCGGCCAGGCTTGTCCAAGATGTCTTCTCTGGACGCCTAAAGGCGGTCTCCTCCGATGCACACATTTTCAGTCAGAGGCAGAGAGGAGTAAGACATGGTCCTTGCCCTGGGACCACGTTTTCCAGAACCTTCCTGATCATTCCGGAGCCACCTTGACACTGTACCCTCCCTGGAGGCCCCTCCACATTCATGCTGTTCCCAGAGGTTACAGCGGCCTCCTGGCCTCATCCCCTGTGCTGACCCTGGGTGGGGGAAGGTCTGTCCCACGTGATTCCTGCCAAGCTGGGGGCTGGGATCACGACCAGACCCTCAAACGTGTTTCCTTCTTAAAGTGCTGAGTCTAGGGGCCTTTTAGAGTCCAGACAACTTTAAATTGAGAAATCATGTGTGCATGTTCAGAGGGGTTCTTTCCCTGGTCCACAGCCCACCCCAAATTCTTTAGTGCAGCAGGGATACTTCCCAGCTCACGGTCCCCACGTGTCCTGTGAACACAGCACTCAGAGCGGCCCAGGCCCTGGGCAGGTCGACCCTCTGTGGCAGTTTCCTCATCAGTTCAGGGGGCAGACACGCTGAGACAAGTGCGTGCGCTGCAGTGGGGAGCAGGCTGCCCTGAGACATCTGGACACCCCACCCCTGCCATCGCATGTCCCTGGGAAGCCAGCTCAGAGGCATCTGTGAGAGGGGTTCACAGTGGTGGTGATGTGCTCCAGGCCTCAAGGCTCACCCCCCCCATCCACAGAGCTCTGCCCCAGGGGCCATCCACACCCAGCCCGCACTCATGCTAGAGGGGCCCTAGGGTACCCCCAACAGGTTTATGTGCCTCTGGGTGGCCAGTGGTGTGGGGGAGGGGATGCTGCTGCTGCCCTGCACGTTGGAGCCCTGTGTCGGGACTGGCGGTCTTCAAACATTGTTCAGTCACCTAAACCCTTTAAGTGGAGTGTCACCCGGAGCCCCCATGCTGCTCTGGCGGAGGCTGAGGGTCAGACTGGTGTGGCCGTGGGCAGCCAAGCACAGAACTCATGCTCAGCAGGGTGGGGGATTTGTAGGGTTGGAGGAGGGCCCAGGAAGTACGTCTGGACAGTGGTGAGGGGCAGCACATGGACATGAGTTAGGAGTATGCCGAGATGCCCCTCACGGGCGCTCCTGGTTTCTGATACGTTAGCACAGGTGTCAGCTCTCTTGTTTGAGTCCAGGCCCGTCTCATACCTGGGAACCTTGAGCAGGACTCTTCCAGCCTCTGTGCCTCAGTTTCCTTCTCTGTAAAGGGGTCCATGGCACATGCTGCTGAAGGAGAGTGGGAGGGAGCGAGCGGGAGCGCAGGCCCCGGGCCACATGCCACCCCTGACGCTCTGGGGACCCCCTCTAGCCGCCTCTCCTTCTTGCACCCCCCAGCAGCACCAGCCATCACTCCTGGCTCCAAGATCTGCCCCTCGTGGGTCACCAGACGCCTGATGTCTGAGCACAGCTGCCAGCTAAGCCCTGGGTTTGCAGGCGCCCCCCAGGGCACTCCTGTCTGCAGAGTCTAACTGCCACCCACCTGGCGCCCGCAGGGTCAATACGACTGCTGCTGCCACCTGCACTAGCAACTGGTCTTGTCCACTGACAGCTGCAGCCAGAGGTTCTGGAGTTTGCTCTTCCCAGGCTGGCCCCATGTCTCTAAGGCTGCTACCCGCTCACGCTGTCCCCTCAAGCTTTCCCTCTCATAAGTCATAAAACACAGTGAGAGCTGGCTAAGGGGGAGGGGCCCCTCGAATCCTGGGAACGGCACACTAAGAAATGCGGGTATCAGCACCTCAGGGTGCTTCCGCCCCAGGTGTCCTGTAGACAGACCTCTGGGCCCTGATTTGCTACCACTTCTGGGTCAGGACCCTGTATTAGCCAGGGTTCTCCAGAGAAGCAGAACCAAGAGGAGATACCTATATCAGCTGTATCTGTATCCGTATCTGTATCCGTATCCGTATCTATATCTATTATCTATATCCGTATCCGTATCTATATCCATGTCATGTGTATCTGTCTATACCCGTACATCTATATCTATGTATGGAGAGTGGTTTATTTCCAGGAACTGGCTCACACAATGTGGGGGGGCAAGTCTGCAATCTGTAGGGCAGGCCAACAGCCTGGAGACCCAGAAGACCTGACGTCTGGAGGTGGGTGGCAGTGAGAGGGTGGTGAGTGGGATCTCCTCAGCTGCATGGCTGAGGCCCTCCATTCTGATGGGTAATTTGCTTTATTCAAAGTTTACTGATGTAAATGTGAACCACGTTTAAAAGATACCCTCACGGCAACACCTAACTGGTATTTGACCAAGTATCTGGGCACCATAACCTAGTCAAGTGGCCACATAAAAGTAATCATTGAAGATTCCTGAGCCCGGGCATTGCTAACCTTTTATTAAGGTGGTTTGTTTTAAGATGAGAAGTTATTCTTCAGAATCCCTTCCCAGTCATTTTACTTATGTGAATACATTTGAGTTCACCAATATTTCCAGATCAACATCAAACATAGTACAAATAGCAGAGAAGCCTCAACTCATGTCTGAAACTGTGGCTAATTCCACCACAAAGGGCTACGAATGGCTTAAAATGAAGAAGAACAAACTTTTTTCTCTTTTCAGATGACCTAGTTTGGACGCTCTCAACACAACAGTGCAGCGGCGACGCCTTGTGGTCAATATCGGGTCTCGTCATTGCTATGGCCTGGCCCTGGGATGCGATCCGTCCTGCCTCACTTCACAGATGGCCAGAGGCAGGAGAGAAGGTCCAGGTGTAACAGCATTCACTTGCTCTGAGGCCCCCTCCTTGACCCCCCCCAGTGGAGTCTGATGCGTCTGTGGGCAGTAATCTCACTCCGAGGCCCCAGATGCGGAGAGTGGACGTGAGCCCTTCCCCCTCCGTTGGAGGAGACGTTGGAAGCGGGGCTGGGGGTGGGGTGGGGTGGGGGAGGCATGTTTTAGTTACTGTAATTGCAAAGGCAATTCTTGTCCATAGTAAAAACAGCACTGAAGTAGGTAAAGTGAGAAGTGACGTCCTTGTCCAGGACCGAGGCACACTAAAAAATAATCTTATATATTTACCCACACAGTTAGCACTTCCAGGGCTCTTCATTCTTTTGTGTAGATCTGTATTTCCATCTGTTATTGTTTGCTTTCTGCATGAAAAACTCACTTTATCATTTCATGTGTCAACTTAAAAAAATGCACAACGTGAGAGTTGCGAGTTAAGTTTTATTTGGAGCAAAATGAGGACTGCAGCCCAGGAGACAGTATCCCAGATATCTCTGAGAAACCGCTCCAAAGAGGTGGGGGGAAGGTCAGTATAGATGTGATTTTGGCGAAGGGGGAGCACATGCAGTCAAACACATATCTTTTTGCAGAAGGTTTCTGCTAGTCACGAGGAACAGACGTCACCATGAAGGATTTTAGTGCTTTTCTAGATACGAGGAGATACAAGAAGTGGGCTCTTAAGAATGGCTCCTGGAAATGTCTAACTATCTGAAGACCTGTTCTGCCACTTTTTCCCGGAGCACAGAGTCCCTCATCTCTGCTCTCCACCCTGAACTCCTTTCAGGGGGTGTCGAAGGTCAGCAGCTGCAGCTACAGGAGCAGCACATGATTTAATCTTTGTAGAGGCAGCTGGCAAGTGCCCATGGCAAGGGCTGATTTGTTGTTGACACATGTTGTGTGGGTCTGCTGCTGCTTCTAGCTTTTGTATGTCTGAAAAAAATTTCATCTCCTTTTAAAAAAAATTAATATACTTCATTTTTGCCAGTAGTTTTTTTTTTTTTTTGCGAGTAGTTTTATGTTTACAGAAAATAGGGGATAGTACAGAGACTTCCCGTATACCCTCTCTCCCCTGCACACGGTTTCCCCTATCATTAACATCTTGCATTAATGTGGTACATTGTTACAACTGATGTACCAATATTGATACACTATTAAAGACCATAAGTTACATTAGGGTTCACTCTTGGGGTTGTGCATTCTGTGAGTTTTGACAATGCATATGTCATATAGCCACCATTACAGTATCACACAGAATAGGTTCACTGCCCTAAAAACCCTATGTGCTTTGTTTATTTGTCCCCCCTTCCCCCAACCCCATCCCTGGCAACCACTAATCTTTCTACTATTTCTACAGTTTCGCCCTTTCCAAAATGTCATATCATACAGTATGTACGTAATCACACAGTCTGTAGCCTTTTGAGACTGATTTCCTTCATTTATTTAGAAACAGCATAAGGTTCCTCCCTGTCTTTTCATGGCTTGACAGCTCATTTCTTTTTAGTGCTGAATAATAACATTCCAGAGTTGGGATGTACCACAGTTGTGCACAAAAATTGGCAATTGTGAATAAAGCTGCTGGAAACATTCGTGTGCAGGTTTTTGTGTGGACGTAAGTTGCCAGCTCCTTTGGGTGAATACCAGGGACACTGCTGTATCTGATGAGACTGTTTAGCTTTGTGAGAAGCTGCCACGCTGTTTTCCAAAGTGGCTGCACTAGTTTGCATTCCTGCAAGCAATGAATGAGAGTTCCTGTTACTCCATATTCTTGCCAGCATCTGGTGTTGTCAGCGTTTTGGGCTTTAGCCGTTGTAGCAGGTGTGTAGTGTGTCTCGTTGTTTTAATTTGCATTTCCCTGATGGCATAGGATGTTGAACATCCTTTTATGTGCTGATTTGCCATCTGTATGTCTTTTTTGCTGAGGCATCTATTCAGGTCTTTGGCCCATTTTTAAATTGGATTATTTGGCTTCTGTTGTTGTTGAGTTTTAAGAGTTCTTTATATATTTTGGGTACAAGTCCTTTATAAGTTATGTGTTTTGCAAACAGTCTCTCTCAGTCTTTGGCTTATCCTTTCGTTCTCTTAATAGTGTCTTTCACAGAGCAGAAGTTTTGAATTGTAATGAAATCCACCTTACTGGGACTTCCCTGGTGGCACAGTGGTTAAGACTCTGCGCTCCCAATGCAGGGGGCCCGGGTTCGATCCCTGGTCCGGGGACTAGATCCCACATGCGTGCCACAACTAAGAGTTCGCATGCCACAACTAAGGAGCTGGCGAGCCGCAACTAAAGAGCCCGCCTGCCTCAACTAAGATCCAGTGCAACCAAAAAAAAAAAAAAAAAAAAAAAAGAAATCAACCTTACCAATTGTTTCTTTCATGAATACTGTCTTTGATGTTGTATGTAAAACATCATCGCCAAGCCAAAAGTCACCCAGGTTTTCTTCTATATCATCTTCTAGAACTTTTATGTGATAATTGTGAGGTTTGTGTCTAGATCCTTTTTTGTGTATCTGTATGTCCAGTTGTTCTAGCATCATTTGTTGAAAACACTATCCTTTCTCCATTGAATTGACTTGCTCCTTTGTCAAAGAACAGTTGACTATATTTGTGCAGGTCTTTTTACGGGCCCTCTATTCTGTTCTGTTGATCTATTTGTCTATTCTTTCATCAATACCACACTGTCTTCATTACTGTAACTTTAAATTAAGTCTTGAAGTCGAGTACTGTCAGTCTCCAATTTTATTCTTCTCCTTCAATATTGTGTCGGATTTTCTTTTTTTTTGCCTTTCCACGTAAACTTTAAATCAGTTTGTGGATATCCACAAAATAGTTTGCTGGGATTTTGACTGGATTGCATTGAATCTACAGATCAATGTGGGATGAACCGACATTTTAACAACATTGAGTCTTCCTATCTGTGAACATGGAATATCTATTCATTTATTTAGGTTTTCCTTGATTTCTTTAATCAGAGTATTGTAGTTTTCCTCTTATCCATCTTGTACTTTTTTGGGTTAGATTTATACTTAAGGTTTTTTTTGTTGTTGTTTGTTTTGGTGCTAATGTAAACGTTGTGTTTTTTATTTCAAATTCCAGTTGTCCATTGCTGGTAAGTAGGAACGCGATAGATTTTTGTATATTAACATTGTATGCTGAAACCTTGCTATAATCATTTATTAGTTCAGGAGGTTTTTGTCTGTTTATTTTAATAGATATTGGGGGTATATTCTATGTAGACAATCTTGTCATCTGTGAACAAAGACAGTTATTTCTTCCTTCCAAATCTGCACACCTTTTCTCTCCTTTTCATGTCTTATTGGATTAGCTAGAGCTTCTAGTACAATGTTGAAGAGAAGTGGTGAGAACATTCTTGCCTTATTCCCAATGTTATGGGAAAGTATCTATTTTCTCATCCAGTATGATGTTTGTTGTGGGTTTTCTGTAGATGTTCTTTACTAAGTTGAGAAAGTTCCCTTCTAATCCTAGTTCGCTGAGAGTCTTTATAATGAATGGGTATTAGATTTTGTCAGATGCTTTTTCTGCATCTGACAAAATCCAATTTCATATCCAAAATTGATATGATCATAAGATTTTTCTTCTTTAGCCTGTTGATGTGATGGATTACTTTGAAATGTTAAATGTATCCCTGGAGTAAACTGCACTTGGTCGTGGTGTGTAATTCATTCTATATATTATTGGATTCAATTTGTACATATTGGATTTTTGTGTCTATGCTCATGACAGATATTGGTTTGTATTGGGTTGGCCAAAAAGTGCCTTCAGTTTTTAAGTAAAAATAAAAGACATATTTTTCATTTTCACAAAGACCTTTATTGAATAATGTATTCACTCTTTTGTTCCACTACCTTCTGCCATTTTTCAGGCAACTTCATCATTCCATCTTCCCAGAACTTTTTGTCTTTTTGAGCAAAGAACTGTTCCAGGTGCTTTTTACAGTCTTCCAGGAATTGAAATTTTTTCCATTAAGAGATTTTGTAAAGACCTAAATAAATGGAAATCCAAAGGTGCAATATCTGGGGAATACGGCAGATGAATCAGAACTTCCCAGCCAAGCTGTAACAGTTTTGCCTGGTCATCAAAGAAACATGTGGTCTTGCATTATCTTGATGGAATATTATGCATTTTCTGTTGACTAATTGTGGACGCTTTTCGCTTTCTGTTGAGTGCTGCTTTCAGTTGGCCTAATTGGGAGCGATACTTGTTGGAATTAATCGTTTGGTTTTCTGGAAGGAGCTCAGAATAGAGGACTCCCTTCTAATCCTACCATATAAAGAACATCACATTCTTTGGATGAAGACCAGCCTCTGATGTGGTTGGTGGTGGTTCATTTTGCTTGCCCCACGATTTCTTCTGTTCCACATTATTGTACAGTATCCACTTTTCATCGCCTGTCACAATTCGTTCTAAAATGGAACGTTTTTGTTGCGTTTAAGTAGAGAATTGCATGCGGAAATACGGTCAAGAAGGTTTTTTTTCACTTAACTTATGTGGAACCCAAGCATCAAAGCGATTACCATAAGCAAGCTGGTGCAAATGATTTTCAATGCTTGACTTGGATGTTTTGAGTATGTCAGCTGTCTCCCGAGTGGTATAACACTGATTGTTCTCAATCAGTGTCTCGATTTGATCCCTGTCGACTTCAACTGCTCTACCTGACTGTGGAGCATCGTCCAGTGAGAAATCTCCAGCACGAAACTTCGCAAAGCACTTTTGACACGTTCGCTCGGTCACGGCACCTTCTCCATACACTGCACAAATCTGTTTTTGCGTTTTGTTGCATTTTTACCTTTCTTGAAATAATAAAGCATAATATGCTGAAAATGTTGCTTTTTTCCCTTCCATCTTCAATATTAAAATGGTTACACAAAAATTCACCAATTTTGATAAGTCTTGTTTTAAATGCATGCTGATGTGACAGCTGTCACATACAATCTAACAAAATTGCTTCGAATGAAGTTAAAGACAGCTAAGTGCTACTCGAGCATCTTACAGAAAAAGGCAAATGAAACTTTTGGTCAACCTAATACTTTCCCTTTCTTGTAATGTCTCTGTCTAGTTTTGGTATTAGGGAAATTCTGGTCTCGTAGAATGAGTTAGGAAGTGTTCCCTAGTTTCTGTTTTGTGGAAGAGATCAGATAACTGGTATCATTTCTTCCTTAAGTACTTGGTAGAATTCACCAGTAAACCCATCTGTGCCTGGTGCTTTCTGTTTTGGAAGGTCATTAATTATTGATTTCTTTAATAGATGTAGGACTATTCACATGATCTATATATCCTTGTATGAGTTTGGTAAATTGCGTCTTAAAAGGAACTGGTTCATTTTTTAGATTATCATATTTGTGAGCTAGAGTTGTTCACAATATATATATTTTTTTAATTAATTATTTATTTGGCTGCATTGGTTCATCATTGCCGTGTGCAGGCTTTCTCTAGTTGTGGTGAGCGCGGGCTACTCTTCACTGTGGTGTGCGGGCTTCTCATTGCAGCGGTTTCTCTTGTTGCGGAGCACGGGCTCTTGGCGTGTGGGCTTCAGTAGGTGCAGCACATGGGTTCAGTAGTTGTGGCGCACAGGCTTAGTTGCTCCGCAGCATGTAGAATCTTCATGGACCAGGGCTCGAACCCGTGTCCCCTGCACTGGCAGGTGGATTCTTAATCACTGTGCCACCAGGGAAGTCCCCACAATATTTTTATTTGCTTTTAATATTCATGGGATCCATAGTGATGGCCCTTATTTCATTTCTGATAATTAATAATTTGTATCTTCTATTTTTCTTGGTTAGCCTGGCTGGAGGTTTATCAATCTTTTCAGAGAGCCACCTGCTGGTTTCACTAATTCCCCCTATTGATTTCTTGTTTTCTGTTTCATTGATTTCTGCTCAAATTTTTATTATTTCTTTTCTTCTGCTCACTTTGGATGTAATTTGCTCTTTGCTGTGTCAGTCCCAGCTTGTTGATGGTGATGCTCTCAGCTAGGAATGCCTGAGGCACTTTCTGGGCCTGTGTTACTTGTAGTGAGCCCCGGAGACATCCCCCCCTAACCCTGCTACTGGGGCAATGTTGTGGCTGGACTGGCTCTTGTGGTTCTTATTATGATCACTGGATGCACTTTAGCAAAAACCGTGAGGGAACTCTGAGGAACAAGATTTATTACTCACAGGTGCTGGAGGGTACGTGGCACAGCTCAGGGCCACACAGCAAGGTCAGAGGGGGAGAAAGAGAGCCTGGGGCTTTGCCTTTATTAGGGTCTGAGGGTGGCGTGTCTAGGATCATGGGGTCACTCATTACTGGCAAGCCTGGAGCATAAGGGCAGGAATTAGGGTGTAGGCAGGGTCATTCAGGTGCTCAGTTTTCTAGGTCTCCCAGGGTTTTCTGAAATGGGAACGCCATGCGAGGCGGGAGGGGAATTCCCTACCTGATCGTTTTGCTAGTAGTCGTGTCATACAGCTGGTGATATGTTTATTCACGAGCCATGTCATCTGACATGGATGCCTCGGTAATCAAAGCTTCACGCCAGGCACTTACACTACACTCTTCTCCCCTTTGTTTTTGTTTTTAAATGTATTTATTTTTGGCTGTGTTGGGTCTTCGTCACTGCGCGCGGGCTTTCTCTAGTTGTGGCGAGTGGGGGCTACTCTTCCTTGCGGTGCGCAGGCTTCTACTTGTGGTGGCTTCTCTTGTTGCAGAGCATGGGCTCTAGGCGTGTGGGCTTCAGTGGTTGCAGCACGTGGGCTCAGTAGTTGTGGTGCACGGGCTTAGCTGCTCCGTGGCATGTGGGATCTTCCCAGAGCAGGGATCAAACCTGTGTCCCCTGCATTGGCAGGCGGATTCTTATCCATTGCACCACTGGGGAAGCCCCTCCCCTTTGTTTTTGAAAGCTAGAATTCTAGGGTGGCAGGGTTTTGTTCTTCCTTTTAGTATTTTAAATATGTTACTTCACTGTCTTCTTGCTTGTATTGTTTCCATCAGGAGATCTGCTGTCAGCCTTATTTTTATTCCTTTGTACATAATGTGTCTTTTTTTCTCTGGGTGTTTAAAAGTTTTTTCTCTTTATCACTGGTTGAGCAACTCGATTGTGTTACACCTTGGTGTAGTTTCCTTCATGTTTCTGAGCTGGAGGTACCTTGAGGTTTGTAGTTTTCATCAAATTTGGAAAATTTTCAGCCTTCGTTTTTTCAAATAATTTTTTCTCTCCCAACTTGTCTTTCCTTCTTTCTGGGACACTAATTACATGTATATTAGGTCACTTGAGGTTGTCCCACAGTTGTCATTGAGGCTGTTAACTTTTTATTCTCCTTTCTCTCCATGTCTTATTTGGGACAGTTCCTATTGCTACCTCTTCAAACCTTCCTGCAGCAATGTCCAATCTGCTGCTAATAATATCTGCATAGTTTTCAACTCAGACATTATAATTTGCATTTCTAGAAGTTATTTTTGAGTCTTTTTTGGTAACCTCTATGTCTCTACTTAGCTGTTTTCAGTACTTGATACTCATTGTAGCACCGTGTTAGTGTCTTTGTCTACTGATAATAAGATCTGCGTCAGCTCTGGGCCGGTTTCAATTGCTTGATTTTTCTCCTCATTATGAGTTGTATTTTCCCCCTTTGTGTACCTGACAATTTTAGATTGGGTGCCAGACACTGTGAAGTTTACCTTGTTGAGGGTTCGATATTTTGTGTTCTTAAAAATATTCTTGGGCTTCCCTGGTGGCGCAGTGGTTGAGAGTCCGCCTGCCGATGCAGGGGACACGGGTTCGTGCCCCGGTCCGGGAAGTTCCCACATGCCGCGGAGCGGCTGGGCCCGTGAGCCATGGGCGCTGAGCCTGCGCGTCCGGAGCCTGTGCTCCGCAACGGGAGAGGCCACAACAGTGAGAGGCCCGCGTACCGCAAAAAAAAAAAAAAAAAAAAATTCTTGAGCTTTGTTTTGGGATACAGTTAGAAGCAAATAGTTTGATTCTTCCAAATCTTTCTTTGATTTGTTAGGTGGGGTCTGTGCAGTGACCAGTCTGGGGCTAATTATTCCTCACTACTGAGGCAAGAGCCTTCTCCGTCCTCTAACCAATGTCCAGTGAACCAAGAGGTTTTCCAGTCTGGCTGGTGGGAACCCGCACTACTTCCTGCCTTGTTACGGTGCGGGGCGTTACCTCGAATCCTTCTGGGCGGTTCTTCGCCCAGACTTGGGTTGTTTACTGACATGCGTGTGCTGATTAGTTCTCTGCTGAAAATTTGGTGTGTGTGGGGGGTCTCCTGCAGATCCCCAAGTTCCTCCTCAATGTCGCTTTCTCCTCACCAGCTGTGGCCTCTAGCTGCCTTGGCTTCCCTGAATCCTCAGTTTCATCTCCTCGACTCAGGGAGTCCTTCTGGCCCTGCTTGGGTTCCCTTTCTCTGCACCGCAGCCTGGAGGTTCTCACAGTGGCAAGATGGGGCAATTGCAGGGCTCAGCCCATCGGTTCTTCATCTCTCAGGAGTCACTGAGCTTTGTTGCACAATGTTTAGTGTCCCGAGAACTGTTGCATCACGTATTTTGTCCATTTCTTTGTTGTTTCACGAATGGGGGCAAGTCCAACTCCTGTCACTGCATCTTGGTCAGAGCTTCAGAGTTTCTTAGTAGAGTTTCAGTTTGGAATTACGAAAAAATTCTGGAGATCGTTAGTGGTGATGGTTGCACAACAATTAGAATGTACTTGACGCCACTGTTCACTTAAAAATGGTTAAAATGGTAAATTTTATGTTATCTGTATATTACCACACACACAAAAAAAACACCTTAAAAAAAAGGGCTACCTGAACAAAGGGAAGTCCTAGTACTGTTCTTTGAAGATGACAACACAACCCCGCATGTGGCTCCAGCCTCGGGTATGCTCCTGCCTCAGGCCTATGCATGACCACCCCTGTGCCTGGGGACCCCTCCTCCAGATACATCAACCATGAGTGGCCCACAGATCACCCAACCCAAGCCTACATCTTTCAGTGAGCTTTCCCAATACCTGTTAGAGACACCCCACAGCTCCCCATGGTGTGACCCCCACTCCCTGGGACAAGGAATAATCCCAGCTCACCCAACTACAGTGTGTCTGGTGGCCTTGGCAGGGCACTGACAGCTCTTTTACAGACGGACAAATTCTGCATGGGCTGGATGCTGTCAGGAAGCAGGGGTATCTAAATGAGTGATACCTGTGAGGGGCAGGGCAGAGGGAGGCTCAGCTGTGCTGAGGCAGGAGCAGGCCTCACTGCTGTGGGCTGGGAGAGGGCACGCTGGTGGCACAGAGACCTGGTTTTGGCTTCTACCTGGACACAGTTAAGATGTGGCCTTTGTCACAGTGCAGCTTTTCTGCCAGATGTCTGTGTCCAGCAGGACAACCTTGCCGTGAGCCCAGGCCAACTCCCATCGTCAGGGCTGCCCTTCTTCCTGGAGAGCATGCTAATATCTACTCCAAGGAAATAATCTCTGTAAAGCGCTTAGCATGATGCTCTACAAAGACCAATACTGATGGTATGTTGTCTATTATTTATATTAGGAAGACCACTCCGCAGAGCAGAGGGAGGGGTGGTGAGATGCCTGGCCGCATAGAGAGGAGGGAAGCAAGGCCTAGGCAGGGTGGGGTGGATGGAGGGCGTATCCCCTCACAGCAGGGAGAGGGTCAAGGATGGCTCCAGGACCTCTGTAATTTGAAACAGTCACTGACTATCGCAGGCAATCAGGTAGGAAGGGCTCTGAGAGCCAGTGTGACCGTCACTAGGTTGGCGGCAACCACAGGGCCACTGATTCGGGGCTGTGGACCACCAGGAGAAGCAAGCCTTCCCTGGAACATGGAAAGTGGTGAAAACTATGCCCCCAAGTGGAGCTCAAGTCTGGGGAGGAATGTGGGGGCAGGAGGGCCCCAGGCAGCAGTGCTTGCACCTGTTAAGTATAAGGGCTCCCTTATAGGACTGTGTCTAAAGAAAGGGTTCTGCTGCTAAAGACTCAGTTGGAAAACCTATGTGAGGTTTGGGCTGAGCAAAAGGAGGTTCGGGCAGATTTCACAAAGTTTACTGGGTAGGCCGGGCAGGTGGCCCACAAGGGATGTGTGGCATCGGGGCAAAAGGCCCCCCCGCGTCGGTGGGTGGCCGGGGAAGTAACACCGAGGATCTGCCAGTGGGCCAGGATGCAGGGGCACGCCACTTCTGAGACGCAGAATGACAGGAAGGGCTGATCAGGATGCGGCGTGGGAGGCGGCGATGAAGCCAGTGAGGGTGGGTGTGCAAGTCGGGGCTGTGTGGACCCCTCGCAGGGGTGGGCATGGTAGGGGCTCCTGCCCACTTCAGCTCTCCCTGGCCTGCAGCCATTGGACCCTCTCTTGGCACAGCTGGATCCTTCCGGTCCTGCAGATCTTCGCTGGAATGTCCCTTCCGTGTCATCCAAGCCACAGTAGCCACCGCCGCCGCCAGTTGCTGTCCATCCCCTGTGTTTTCATTTCTTCCTCACCGGTCGGTCCCCTCCTGGAAGGTCACTTCCAAGGAGTGAGCCCTGCCCGTCGTGGTCACAGCTGAGTCCTGGCTCGCGGTGGGGCGCGGAAGAGTTAACGCTCACCTGCGGCTGCCCTTTGACTTCCGCCTCCCAGCGGAGCGCGTGGCCGGCCGGGACGTCTGGATGGGGCCCTCCGCCGCGCCGTTGCCCCTTTAAACGCTGGACCCGGGCGCACGCGCAGTAGGGCGTTCGGGCGCGCAGGCGCAGTGGGGCGGTGGATGTTTACGGCGGCGGAGGTCGGGGCTGCGTAGTGGGAGGCGGACTGGCGAGGGGCGCCAGAAGAGCTGCAGGTGCGGCCCAGCGGCCGATTCCGCGGGCCCGCCGAGCCAGGAGGTACTGAGCCGCCGCCGCCGCCGCCCTCGGCCCGGCCTGCAGCGGGGTATGGGGGCGGTGCGGCCCCTCGGCCCCCTCCCCTTCTCTCCCTCCTCTCCACCCCTCCCCTTCCCGTGGTCCCGGGCTCCCGGACCCTCCCCCAGGGCCGCATTCTCCTCTCCCCGTCTTCCTGTCCTCTTCCGCTGTCCTCTCGTTCCCCACCCCCAAGCATAAACACCCCTCCGCGTCCCAGGCGTCTCCCGTCGCCCCTCCCCCCTCCCCGGGGGTCCGCCCTCCAGCGTTCCGGGGGTTCCCGAGGTCTCTCCAGGTGCGCATGGTTACACCCCTTGGGTTGACTTAATTCTCCAGACGCTCGTCCCTGACTTACTAAGTAGGAAACATTTGCGATTAGCACGGCAAGTGGAGAGTTACCAAGGTTTGAAACAGGTTGTACCTTTTCAGAAGGTGACAGTCTGTTAAGGAAGTATTGGCCCTTCAAGCCTTGGGGACTTAGCTTCAGGCAAGACCTGAAAGACGCCTTCCGTTGGGAAAGGAGAGCTCGCCGGGCTTTGGTGCGTGTGTTTTGTTTGTGTTTGCGGGGGCCTGTGTCTCCCAAGTTGATGTTTGCACATCAGAGAAGTCCTTTATCTCCCCCCTTCGCTCATGTGCTTGTCAACGTTTTCTTCGTTCTTTTTGACCAAGGAGGGGCTGAAGTAAACAACTGCATTCTCAGTGTTGGGTAGACCGGCAGGTTCCTGTATAAACAAGTCGGAACTTGTGGCTCTGCTGGGGAGAAATAGAGCCATACGCTAGGGTGGGAGGGGCCCTTGGAGATGGTGGGTTTCGGCTCCTGAGACCAGCGCCTGGGCCCCCTCCTTGCTTGTACTTGGCGCGGGACATCCCTGGCGGGGAGAGACTCCTCGTTCTGACAACGTGTCAGTATTTTCAGTTCCAGTTTTAGAAAGCATTTTTTTGTGTGTTTAGCAGAAATTATCTCCATCCGACACGTGTTCCACTGGCTTGGCTTTTATCAGGCTCGTGTATAGTGTGTATATGGCAGCCTTTCGAGTACTTGGAAAAAAAAATCCCTCTGCATTCCTTGTGAGAGTTTTGGTTTTCAAAATGAAAGAAGTCTTCATTTCTTCCATTATTCCTGCGGCAGGAGGTGTGGTTTTGGTTCCTTCTCCCCAGCTCATCTAGCTGAATTACTTTGTCCATGTTGCCCTTAATAAGTAGCCTGATAAACCCAGCGTCGACTTGAATCTTGGCCCCGGCTATCAGAGCTGCATGCTCCGTTAGCCTGGCCACTGTCACAGCCTCCTCGATTGTCCACCTGAGACCTTCCGATGCCTGGTCCTGCTCCAGATGGGTGAGCGCCGTCTCCTCCCTGTGCCCTTACGGCTGGTTTTGGAAGAAGCAGCATTAGAGTAAGGCTTTCTTGTTGGGTGGTGCCCGGTTACTGCGGAGCGGTGAATTCAGGGTTGCAAAGTATAGTCGAGTGCAGCATCCGAAAAATGACTTGCCGTTACTTGGAAAAACTGAATTTGAGTGGCTTGTAGGTCCAGATTTGGTTTGGCAAGGACACCTCTTAACCTGTTGTTGGTGTTTTTGGTGGTGTTAGGACTGATCACATTCGTGGTCAGTAATAAGCAGTGATTGTTTGCAGTGTGAGGGAGTGTTAGATTGCCAGGGAAAGTTAATAGTAAATATCAGATCCTACAGGTTATCACGTGCAGCCTACCAGTGGCAGCAGATAGGGTTACCACGTAGTTATTTCGTCTGTCATTTTGGGTAGAGGTTACCAGTGTGTTCATTGGTAAAGAATTTTGCTCCCTTGAGGATTTTTTAAAGCTGTATTTGGTGTGGGGTAAAGAACATAGGCCCGGGGTTGAATGGCAGCCCTGTCCTTTCACACTAGTGTGTGATCACGAGAATAACTTCTCAGTCCCAATATGTCTAATAATGTCGTAAAGCCAAAATGAGGTCGTGACGGGCAGGTGGTGCCTGTAAAAAGGTTGTAGTTGGTTGCTAGTTTTACTAAAAACCTAGCCTTTGCACGTGGAATAAACTTTCAAAGTGAGGCAAAGTTGAAAATAAGGGATAAATACTTAATAGACAGTGAAACATACCCAACATATACTTCGTGTTTGCTTTCTGAGGATAGAACATTATACTTTGCAGGCTTCTGGGTGAAGAGGTGGCTTTCAGGTCCGTCCTGGAGGATGTGTGGGTGCCAGACATTTCCCTGAAGCAAGCAAACATGACCCGACTTTTAACTAGTGACCCCAATTTTAAGATGACTGTCCAAGACTAGGGCTGTAGGCCTTAGCCTCAGAACTAAGTGGCTCGCCCAGGATTAAACTTGACCTCATTAGCACTTTATCCCATCTGGCTGAGTTAACTGCCGTGGAGTGTAAGCAGGAAGGACTCTGAAACAATTTAGAGTGGGGGTGAGAATCTAATAATTGGAAGATCCTAGTGATTTGGAAGTCTAATATTCAGCTCTAAAATCTTTAATTTATTTTATATATTTTTATTTTTTAAATTAAATAAAAATTTTTTATTTTTGGCTGTGTTGGGTCTTTGTTGTTGTGCGTGGGCTTTCTCTAGTTGCAGCGAGTGGGGGCTACTCTTCGTTGTGGTGCACGGGCTTCTCATTGCGGTGGCTTCTCTTGTTGTGGAGCACGGGCACTAGGGCGCACGGGCTTCAGTAGTTGCAGCAAATGGGCTCAGTAGTTGTGGCATGCAGGCTCGGTAGTTGCTTAGTTGCTCTGCGTCATGTGAGATCTTCCCGGCTCAGGGCTCGAACCCACGTCTGCTGCGTTGGCAGGCGGATTCTTAATCACTGTGCCACCAGGGAAGTCTTCAGCTTTAAAATCTTGACGATGAAGATGAACTGTTCCAGCCATAACATAGAAGAGCATTTGTATTAAAAGTCCCACCTTTCACACATTTTGTGTCCTTGTGAGAAGCTGAAGATAAGTCTGTGTGGTCGGTGGCTTTCATTCCTGGGGAAATCTCTCCCACTGCAATTGCCAGTTTTGTGTGTGGGGTGTGTGTGTTTGGAACTCTTAGTTGCGGCATGTAGACTCTTAGTTGTGGCATGTGGACTCTTAGTTGTGGCATGTATGTGGGATCCAGTTCCCCGACCAGGGATCAAACCCGGGCCCCCTGCGTTGGGAGCGCAGAGTCTTACCCGCTGGACCACCGGGAAGTCAGTGCTGTTTTCTTTTTTCCCAGCAATTTATATCAAATGTTTTGTAAACATTACCATTTTATTTGAAGTAAAAGTCCCTAGGGTAAGTATAAAATTGGAGTTGTTTAGGAAGAGTGAAACCTCTACAGGTGAAGGAGCATTTTCGCTGTGAACTAGAGGAGGGTACGTGGTGTTCTGGTAGCCGGCTCAGAGGGGAACACGTGCTGTTGCTTTGTCTTCTTGAAGGCGGTTGGGAGGGGAGCGGAAATGTACTTTCCGTTGTTGACGAGCTGGAAAGGTTGTGTAGTAGGTATTGATACTTCGAGGAGTTGAGGGAGTTCTAGTAGCAGCTTCTCTTGCTCCTAAGCTGTAGCCTTGAGACGGGTGCTGTGTTCGTCACAGTGAGGTGTGTGTCACAGTATGTTTCGTGGGGAAGAGGGTATTGTGGGTGTTGTTTTTGCCTGAAATTTGTACATCAGAACATCCAGATCGGAGCTTGAATGGACTGCTTGACTTGGTGTTTATGCGCATGTGGGATGTGGAGTTGCTGGATAAAATATAAGACAGAAGGTAAATTTGAATTTCAGATGAACAATGAATAACTTTTTATTATTTGTTGACCTGAATTAAAAAAAATTTTTTTTTTTGCTTTTGAAGATTTATGTACAAAAAAAAGGATCTACAACACTTGAAATATTCAAAGAGGTTGATATTAGAATGATTTTCTAGTAGACATATCTGCTCTCTTTTTATGTTTACATTCAATGATTTTTCCATATGTGGATATATACCTGTTAAGATAGATACATATTCGGGATTTCCCTGGTGGTCCAGTGGTAAAGAATCTGCCTTACAATACAAGGGACGCAGGTTTGATCCCTGGTCGGGGAACGAAGATGCCACATGCAGCGGGGCAACTAAGCCCGGCACCATAACCACTGAGCTCGTGTACCTCAACTAGAGAGCCTGAGTGCTGCAAACTACAGAGCCCACGTGCCCTGGAGCCTGCGCGCCACAACTAGAGAGAGAAAACCCACATGCCACAACTAGAGAGAAGCCCGCATGCCGCAATGAAAGAGCCCACATGCCGCAACTAAGACCCGACCAAAAAAAAAAAAAAAAAAGAGAGATGGGTGTATATTCAAGATGATTTTAATCCTAAATGCTTGACTTTCTAGAATGATGACTTCTGGTAAAGTTTTGAATTCATACTTTAATGATGTTTTTAAGTCGTCAGCTGTGTTTTAGGTATTGCATGTTCATCTGTATTCAGTCCATACTATAAATTACAAACTTATTTTTGGATGGATATAATTGAATTTCAAATTTAACTTTTTTTTTTGAATCTGGCATTCTTGGGAGTGGAGGAGGGTAAGGTGGGAGGGGTGGGTGATGACTAAATATATTCCATCTGTATTACTTTCAGAATTCAGAATCTGAAATTGGTATGTGTTTAGAACTTTTATTGCTCCGCTCTAACCTTTAGTATGAACTGCCCTTTTAAAAATCTTAAAGCGGCAGCTTTCTGTAAGCGCGGTCCCGAAGATGGGAGGCGCGGTGAGTGCTGGTGAAGACAACGACGAGCTGATAGACCATCTGAAGGCGGCGCAGTACATCCGCTCCGAGCTGGTGGAGCAGGCCTTCCGAGCTGTTGACCGCGCCGACTATTACCTCGAGGAGTTTAAGGAGAACGCGTACAAGGACTTGGCGTGGAAGCACGGGAACATCCACCTCTCCGCTCCGTGCATCTACTCGGAGGTGATGGAGGCCCTGGACCTGCAGCCTGGCCTTTCCTTCCTGAACCTGGGCAGCGGCACCGGCTACCTCAGCTCCATGGTGGGGCTCATCCTCGGTGAGTCTGGCTCTGTCCCACGTAGGAGGGAGAGCCTGCCGGCAGCGGGTCCTTTTGTGGAGACCGAGTTGTAACTGCCCTCGGCCTTCCCGGCCGTCGTGGTGTCCACACAGTCCCTGGGGGGGGGGGGGTGATTGTATTAATCGAGAAATCCCCCTAAGGAACAGAAGGGTCCTTCTGAAGCTTTCCTGTCCCCCCAGCCTGCACCTCCAACATCTGATCGGCACACCCTCCTTTTGGACGACGGAGGACCTAGACATTGTATAAATCTGGACCTCATGGTCATTTCTCGATTAATACAGTCACTCAGGCTGCCCTGTCATGGTCTCTAAACTGGGAGTAGTTAACTTTAAAGTCCCCTGGAAGTTAAAGTTCTTCCAAGCAGTTTTTGTTTTTGTTGTTTTAATACTAAAAAAGTTAATACTTTAAGTTGTTTATTTTTAAATATATTCCAGGGATGGGAAGGATTTCACAAGTTATCTCATTTGAAGCCATTTAGCCTGTTTTCCCAGGTTTGCTAAATGTCAAAGCTTTCGGCTTAAGTATCTTAACATTGTTACCGGGTCAGTGTTAAGATTCCGAATATCGGTGATTTCAAGTAATAACGGCTTTAAAGTCATGTTTAAATCATTAGCGGTCCATCACAATATTGTTTCTTTGTGGTTGATACAGGCACTTAAGAAAATCTTAGCAGTAACAGTTGCTTTTTGTGGATATGGAATGAAACTTTTGGTTTCTTTATAAGTTCATATACTTTAGAATTTGCTGAAGTTTTGAGATTCTGATCATCTGACTTTAGGCTATAAATTGCTACCCTCAGATTATTAAATGTGAAGTTTTTTTTTTTTTTAAGCTAAATGCTTTTTGAACTTAACTTGGATTGAAACTGCTTTGCAAAGGGAGCCCGGGTTATTCATCATTCCAGAATTAGTGAATTGTAATTCCCTCTGTTGGAGCTGAAAAATTGGAGGAGCTATCAAACTGGTTAGATTAGAAATGCTACTGAAAAGAAATGAAATGCTCAGGAAAAGGTGACTTAAAGTAAACCTCAGCTGACCTGCTGCACTTGATGTTGTGTAGAAGTTATAAAGAAGTGGCTTACAATCGATGTTGTTGTTTGTCTTTCCTGCGTCCCCTCCTCCGTGGGAATCTCACTAGTTACTAGGGGAGGAGGGTTCTGAAGGAAGGAAAGCCGTGTTTTTGGCTGCAGTGGACGCTGCGTGGTGCTCTGATGTATTTGAAGGAGGTGACTTGAGAGTTTGCCTTCACGGGTAGCCATCTTGGATCTGCAGGGAGAAAGCTGTGCGCACTGGACCGTTCTCACCGTCTGGATGCTGTGTGTCCTGGGCCTCCCTGTCTGGTTCATTCAGCCGTGACGGTGCTTCGTGCAGATCACTGCAGAGGTGGAAACCTTGCTGGCCTCCCAGTGCCTGCAGATGTGAGGCTTGCAGTGTTTCATTTGACTTAGGGGTTCTTACTCTCTGACCGCAGCCTTTCTGCCACATTCCTGTGCTCATTCTGTGGCTCCACCCCTTTGCTGAGGGCGCTCCCTTCTTGAGGTCCCAGTTGGCGGTGGGGAGGACGCAGCACTTGTCAGCTTAACCTGAAAGTGTCGTGTGATGCTCTGCTTGGGGGGCCTTGTGGGACTAGTTTCAGTGTTGTGTCTTTGGTGCCACCATTCTGCCCGCCCCCCGTACTCCCTCCGCTTTTAGTTCTTTTTATTGGGGTGGGTCAGGGGATATGTGTTTTTAGTCTGGTGTGAAGCTTCTTGGGAATAGGAGGTGTGTCCTCAATAAGTGCCTAACAAAGGTGAGGGGCTGGTGAGAACATGATGATTGGGGAAAAAAGGCAAGTTTTCTTGGTCTCTGGCAAGTGACCAAGAGAGCAGTGGGGATGGAAACGGAGTAATGTGGATGTGATATAAACACTGGAAATGTGACTTCTCAAGTAGGCTGTGGTTTTTCTTTTTATAACCATGTTTATTCTTTTTTTATGATATTTTATTTATTTATTTATTTTTGGCAGCGTTGGGTTATTTATTTATTTAGTTAGTTTTTATTTATTCTTGCTGTGCACGGGCTTTCTCTAGTTGCAGTGAGCGAGGGCTACTCTTTGTTGCGGTGTGCGGACTTCTCATTGCGGTGGCTTATCTTGTTGCAGAGTGTGGACTCTAGGTGAGTGGACTTCAGTAGGTGTGGCACGTGGGCTAAGTAGTTGTGGCTCGCGAGCTGTGGAGCGCAGGCTCAGTAGTTGTGGCGCACGGGCTTAGTTGCTCTGCGGTATGTGGGATCTTCCTGGACCAGGGCTCGAACCCATGTCCCCTGCATTGGCAGGCGGATTCTTAACCACTGAGCCACCAAGGATGCCCGTAGGCTGTGTTTTGATGAGAGAATGTTATAGCAGCAGCTCTGTACGTGACAGGTGTTGAGAAAGGAGAGCGCGTGAGTCATCCAGCAGAGGCAGGGAGGCCTGGGCCTGGGGCCAGGCTGCTGCACCGGGAAGGGGCCAGATGAACCAAGTGGCAGAGTGCAAAGCTGTGGGCGCACAGAGGGTTGCATTTACCAGGATTTCTGTTGGACTGTAGGGTTGAATGCTGCACTGTGACTTTATATGTATGTCTTTTATTTATTTTTTTATAAGATGTTTTTGATGTGGACCATTTTTAAAGTCTTTATTGAACTTGTTACAGAATTGCTTCTGTTTTATGTTTTGGTTTCTTGGCCCCGAGGCGTGTGGAATCTTAGTTCCCCAACTAGGGATCGAACCCGCACCCCCTGCATTGGAAGGCGAAGTCTTAACCACTGGACCGCCAGGGAAGTCCCTGTATGTCTTTTAAATAAAGCCCTATGGGCCCTGTTCATTTTCACATGCAGATTTTTTTAAATTGAGGTATAACTTACCCGTAGTAAAGTAACAAGTGTGAAGCGTGGAACTTGCTGCGTTTTTACATCCACCTCCATGTAAGCATCACCCAGAACAAGATGCGGAGAAGAGTCTGTGCCCCAGAGGTCCTCATGGCCACCGCCCCATAGCAGGACCCCACCCCTCCAGAAGGGGGAAGATGCTCACCTCCATCACACAGATGAGCGTTACCTGTTTTGACCTTCATACAAATGTTTTTATTTTAATTTAATTCAATTTAATTTATTTTTTAATTTCTTCTTTGCATTTTTTTTAAAATTTATTTTTGGCTGCATTGCGTCTTCGCCACTGAGCGAGGGCCCTCTCCAGCTGCGGCGAGCGGGGGCCGCTCCTCGTTGCGGTGCGCGGGCCTCTCACTGCGGTGGCCTGTCCTGCTGCGGAGCACGGGCTCCAGGCATGCGGGCCCCAGCAGTTGCGGCAGGCGAGCTCAGCACCCGTGGCTCGCAGGCTCCAGAGCGCTGGCTCAGCAGCCGTGGCACACGGGCCCAGCTGCTCCGCGGCATGTGGGATCCTCCTGGACCAGAGCTCGAAGCTGTGTACCCTGCACTGGCAGGCGGACTCCCAACCACTGTGCCACCAGGGAAACCCTATTTTTATTTTGTATTTAAAAAAATTTTTTGGCTGTATTGGGTTTTCGTTGCTGCACGTGACTTTCTCTAGTTGTGGTGAGCGGGAGCTACTCTTCATTGTGGTGCGTGGGCTTCTCATTGCGGTGGCTTCTCTTGTTGCAGAGTACGGGCTCTAGGTGCATGGGCTTCAGTAGTTGTGGCACGTGGGCTCAGTAGTTGTGGCTTGCGGGCTCTAGAGCGCAGGCTCAGCAGCTGTGGCACACGGGCTTAGTTGCTCTGCGACATGTGGGATCTTCCCGGACCAGGGCTCGAACCCGTGTCCCCTGAGTTGGCAGGCGGATTCTTAACCACTGCGCCACCAGGGAAGTCCGACCTTCATACAAATGGATTCTTACAACACAGAGATTTAACGAAGCTGTTTGTGTCAATAGTTCTCACCGAGATTTAACCCAGAGGCGTTTGTATGTGGAGGAAGCGCTTTCATCAAGTGGGCTCCTAACTTTTCTCACAGCTTTATTTCCAGTTACTGATAAATTTCTTTTGATTAAAAAAGTTTCATTTTGATTTTGGAATTATAGTTTTATTTTAATGATGATTAAAACCTATTTTGTGAGACTTAAACACCACATCTGAGTGTTTGGGGAGACCTTTGATGGAAAACAGGCCTGTGTCCACTTTCATTTGCAAATACATGTTTCTTCTTTAATTCATTAGTGGCACTTTGAACTCTTGGTTACAGGCCTTGGCTTTTTTACATTTTCAGTGATTCCGTGGAAGTTTGAGGACAGGGAGGTCCAGGCTTTAGGGAGCTGTGGGAAAGAGTATTGGTGATGTGGTGAGCAGAGGCCAGCCTGCGTATTTAAATATTGGGCTGGGTGATTTAGGCCCAATAACGTGTATTTCTGTAGTTATACATGCCAAATCAAATGTGTTGTAGTCTATGAAACAGAAATAAAGAGTAGGGGTTCTCGCCCTAATTCTACATGTTTTCTTATCCTGAAACCTTTTAGGTCCTTTTGGTGTGAACCACGGGGTGGAACTCCATTCAGATGTGACAGAGTATGCGAAGCAGAAGCTGGACTTTTTCATCAGGACAAGTGACAGCTTCGACAAGTAAGATCAAATCTGTCTGTGGTTCTGGGTGTCAGTTATAACTTAAACTTTGGATTAAATGGAAAGAAATCAGTTTATTACTGTTCGTGTTCCAGGAAACATGATTAAACTGTGGCAGGAGAGTCAGGGATATGTGTGTATCTGTTCTAATTATTCTTAAAATATTTTGTGTTTTTAAGGGCCTTACGTTTTTTATTTATTTATTAATTTTTATTTTCTTTACAAATTTATTTATTTATGGCTGCGTTGGGTCTTCGTTGCTGTGCACAGGCTTTCTCTAGTTGCGGTGAGCAGGGGCTACTCTTCGTTGCGGTGTGCAGGCTTCTCACTGTGGTGGCTTCTCTTGTTGTGGAGCACGGGCTCTAGGCGCATGGCTTCAGAAGGTGTGGCACGTGGGCTCAGAAGTTATGACACGCTGGCTCAGTAGTTGTGGCACACGGGCTTTAGAGCGCAGGCTCCGTAGTTGTGGTGCACGGGCTTAGTTGCTCCGCGGCATGTGAGATCTTCCCAGACCAGGGCTCGAACCCGTGTCCCCTGCGTTGGCAGATGGATTCTTAACCACTGCGCCACCAGGGCAGCCCAAGTTTTTTAAATATGATACCTGAAGGTAATTTCTCACCAGTATAAGAGAACAAATAGAATGTTCATTTTTCCCAATTTTCGTGTTTCCAGTAGAGACAACATTTTATCGCCTACTTGTTTGCAAAATGGAATTGTTGCATTTGTCTTTATTTTTTTATTTTAGATTTATTTATTTATTTTGGCTGTGCAGGCTTTCTAGTTGCGGCGTGTGGGCTTCTCTAGTTGTGGTGCATGGGCTTAGTTGCAATATGTGGGACCTTAGTTCCCTGACCAGGGCTCGAACCTGGGTCCCCTGCGTTGGGAGCGTGGAATCTTAACCACTGGACCCCCAGGGAAGCCCCACATTTGTCTTTAAATGGCGCCATGTAGCTGGCTCTTGCATTTTAAAACAATGCGTTAAAGTTCTTATTTTAGGGATTAAAATTTTTAGAAAAACCAAATATAATTTTCCCTCTTTTTATTCGGTTAGTAGATCTTGAATAAGATAATAAAGATAGAAGATAATAAAATAAGATAATAAAAATAGCCAGTAGTGATGCTTGGAGCTTGGGTGATTTAAGCTTGGATTGCGCCTATGATATTGACTTTCACAATATTTGGTTTGGAATTTCTAGGGTTCTGCTTATTACTAGCGTAATTCTTCCTGAAGTCTGGTGTCCAGCTTCTGCCTCTGATTTTGCTATGTTGCTGTGGGATTGTGCAATGAAAACATACCCGTGTCTAGTGTAGATTTACTATGTAGGCTTGTTCTAATGTGATATATTTAGTTGTGGAAAACATTGTTTGCTTCAGGTTTGACTTCTGCGAGCCCTCCTTCGTCACCGGCAATTGCCTGGAGATCTCTCCAGGCTGCTCTCAGTATGACCGGGTGTACTGCGGGGCAGGCGTGCAGAAGCAGCACGAGGGGTACATGAAGAGCCTCCTCAAAGTCGGGGGCGTCCTGGTCATGCCGCTGGAAGAGAAGGTCAGGTCCCCACGTAACCCACGGTTTTGCACACTTAGCTGCCTGCCAGCGTCGGTTCCGGGGATCTGACGTGCACTTTCCTTCGTAACTCTTGTAACAATGCCCTCCATTTCACTGAGGAGGAGACAGGCCGTAGAGGCAGCCAAGGCGGGGCAGGTCCTGACTCAGGCGGGCATCCCAGAGCCTGCACTGCAAGGCTGACCTGCCGCCCTCTCTCTCCTCCCTCCTCGTCTTTTCTGTCCTCTCCCCCTCCTCCCCCCGCCCCCCCTTAGCTATTCTTTTATGCTTTTTCTAGTATTGGAATTACAGTACACATAAAAAAAATCTTAGAGTAATTCTATTTTGGTAGCTCGTCTAATTGTTAAATTCCACGGTGGCGGGTACTCTACAGAACCCCTTGCTGAGTGGGAATCTTGTCCAGGACTACTTGGCTACGCATGTTTCTGTATGTTTTAGATACTGTGTTTCATTGGGAAAACAGATTGCAATAAGTGAGCAACCTATCCGTCCCAAACAACTAGGAAAAACAGAAACGACAAATGTTAGGAGACTGTGCGCTTTGGTGAAATTTTCTTCAGTTTTAAAATATTAGCATTCAATTCATTTTGTTTGAAAAGTAATTATTTATTTTAGAAAATCCAGAAGCTGTGAACATTAAGAAAAACTATTCACAGTCCCTAAAGACTGTTAGCGTGCGATTCTTGTAGCCCTCTCCTCTTAGTCTGTATCCTTTCAAAAAGGTTATTGTACACTAAGGTGTTTTACTTAACAGAGTTTGTGAATATGATTTTAAGTTACTTAATATTCCACATCATCGTTTTTTAGTGCTTATGTGGTAGCCGGCTGAACCATTGACCAGTTAATTATCTGGCTCCTATAATCAGACATTAGGTTGTATGTCGTTTTTATTGTTATTTACTGTTATGTAAAGACTGTAGTGAACGTCCTTAATAAAAAAAAAAAAGAAAGAAAATATTCTTCAATATTTCAGTTTGTATCTGCAAAAGATAAGGGCTCTGTGTTTTTAAACTTCATAACAAAACCGTTATCAGCCTAAAAAAGTTAATAGTAATTCCTTAATATCTTGAAGCGTCCAGCTAGCATTCAGGTTTTCCTGATTGTCTCAAAACCAGGCTGAACAGCTTACTTGAATGGGACCCCGTTTAGGGCTGTGTCCTGCACTTGGTGGATTGCCTCTTTGGTGTTGTTAATCTCCAAGTTTTCTTTCTTTCTTGCAATTTATTTGTTGAAGCAATCAGGCCATTTGCCTTCGAGAGGTTCCTGCTGCTGTTCAGTGGGGGCGAGATGGTCTCTTTCCGGTTCCCACCCTCCAGAAACCACAGCCCAGGACTCCGTTAGGCTGAAGCATCGCAGCTGGTTGTGAGGGTCTCTAACGACTTGTACTTGAGAATCGCCCCATCTCCTTACGTTTCCCCCGCCACGTGCACTTTTTCTGTAGAGTCCAAGAAGGTTGTCTCATCAGAATCCCCACATTCCTTCTCTGATTGTTTCCTCTTGTCACCCGTTAACTTCTTTCCCTGTTAGATATATTTTCTGTACTAGAAGCTTGAGTATATTTGCAAGAATATCATTAAGTTACGTGTAATTCTTGTCACATCGCATTATGGGCACATTGCAGGCCCGTATTGTCAGGGTTTTTCATTTTTAGTGTCTGTGTTTTTTCAGGTTGTGTATAGGAATGATTATATTTAAATCGGCACTCCCAGTAGTCCGACCTTTTGAATCTTCTCGTTTTGTCTCTGGGATAGTTGACTAAGATAACTCGGACGGGTCCTTCCGCCTGGGAAACCAAAAAGATTCTGGCTGTGTCTTTTGCTCCACTCGTCCAGCCCTGCCAGTCGGAGTCAGGAGAATCACGACTTGTCCAGTTACGTGAGTATGAAGATTCTTGCTTACTGTTTAGATCTTTTCACTGTCGTTAGAATTTGAAGAGAAATAAAATTCATAAGAAACCTTTTAATGTTAAAGAACACTTTTCCACCCATTGAAGCCTTTAAAGTTTTACAAGTGATGTTTAAAAAGTCACTCAAAAAATTATAGTCTACGTTTAGCCTATTTCGGGTTATTTTAGGATGTTTGTGCTTGCTATTCAAGGATGAAAAGGAACCCCTAGAAAGAAAGAGAAGGGAAGAGGAGCGTGAGCAGAGGCACACTGGCCGTGAGCTGGACGTCGCCGGTGTGCGGGGCACGTATGCCGGGGACGTCCGGGTCAGGGTCAGGGTCAGGGTCAGGGTCAGGGTTAGGGTTAGCAGCGTTTGGCTGCCCTGTGTTATTTGAAGCCACGGGATGGATGTCAAACCAAGGACTAATAGGCGTAAGCGGAGAGTCGCCAGAGTGGGGGTCGTGGGAACGTGAGGTGGGCAGGTGGGTTAGACCCGAGTTTATCATGTAGGTGGTAGAGTCCATCCCATGTTTTAAATAGAAGATGTGGGGACTTCCCTGGTGACACAGTGGTTAAGAATCCACCTGCCAGTGCAGGGGACACAGGTTCGAGCCCTGGCCCGGGAAGATCCCACATGCCGTGGAGCAACTAAGCCCGTGCGCCACAACTACTGAGCCTGCGCTCTAGAGCCCTCGAGCCACAACTACGGAGCCCATGTGCCACAACTACTGAAGCCCGCACACCTAGAGCCCGTGCTCTGTAATAAGAGAAGCCACCGCGATGAGAATCCTGAGCACTGCAATGAAGAGTAGCCTCTGCTCGCCGCAACTAGAGAAAGCCCGCGCGCAGCAACGAAGACCCAACGCAGCCAAAAAATAAAAAACAACCCCCCCCCCCAAAAAAAACTCTAAATAGAAGATGTGGCACTTCTGTATTCTGGATTCCCTGGTGGTCAGGGGAGGGTGAATTCGTCAAATGTGTGCTCCCTGAAAATCCCACCGGAATGGGTAGGCAGGCACTGCCCGTGGGTGGGGAGGGCACGGCCTTCCAGAGCCCCTGCAGAGTTTCAGAAGGTGAGGTCACAGGTGGGATCTACGACAAGTGTCTTGATCATGCCTGGGTAAGAATCATGAAGACGTGGAGGGTACCCCGAGAATGGGGGTTTTGAAGCTTCAAAGCAAACGTGGCACAATGAACAATGTCGATGCTATTTAGGGCTCCTGAAGGGAACTTGTGATCTTGTCTCCCGGACCAGAGGTTCTTAGACGAGTAGAGTCACGTCGATGAGGGCAGTGCGCACGGAGGCCGTGAGGATGTGGTCGTGTGCTGCACAGGGGATGGGGTCAGCTCTCGGATGGACGGGTGAGTGACCAGACTGCAGGCTGAGCTGGTCAGGAGGCCGCTGGGATTTTCTGGGCAAGAGATAAAGACTGAAGCTAAGACACGGGGCTCCAGTGGCAGGGGCTCAGGAGGCGTGTAGGGCCTGTCTGAGGAGGGAGGTGGGCCTGAGGTGGCTGGCATGTTATGGAGGCGGGTCTGCAGGAGGCCCTGACCCCAGCAGGACTGGGTTAGAACCTGGGGAGCCTTTGGCTGCCCTGTGTTATTTGAAGCCACGGGATGGATGTCAAACCAAGGACTAATAGGATAAGCGGAGAGGAGCTCGCCGGGCTGGGTGGAAGAGGAGGAGGCCAGGGGATGAGGCGGCCCCCACCGACGGCACCGCGGGGTGAGCTGGAGAGGCCAGAGCTGGCCCTTGGGAGGTCTGAGAAGGGGGCAACAACAAGTGGAGTGGCGGGGGAGGAGTGCTGCCACCACCTCCTGCTCGGCGTGGCGGAGTGTGAGGGCCGGGCGAGTGCAGTGTCCTGACAAAGGGGAGGAGGGTGCTGCGAGCCGGGGGCGCCTCCAGGGCATTGGGCGCTGAGCAGGTTCTGCTCGGGCCTCTGTGATTCTGGTCAGAGGTGTGGGCAGCAGAGGAGCCCTCCGGATAGTTTGCGTTGTTACTTTTTGGAGAAGTTAGGTTCGGGGGGTAAGAAGTGGTGCTGACTTGCAGTGTCATGCATGTAAGCACATGGCCCCTGGTGATCCTCTCCCCTCGGAAGAGCCCTTGTGTTGCCGTGTGTGTATTGCCTACACAGTTGCCCAACTTGAGCTTTCATTACCAGAGTTTAGTTTTCCTTGATGTGCTTTGGGACTTTTGTTCTTAAAAATGTTTTGGAACTGCTGTTTCTCTACTTTAATAAAAAAGGGACAAATTCTTAAATTTCTGAAATACTGTGAAAATATTAAAACAGATAAAAGAATTGTAGAGCCATGTGGTCACTGTATTTCTACTGGATGAGACAATGCATCACTGAACACGGCAAATAGGGAAATGAAGCCGGTTGTCAAAGAACCAAACGCTGTAACCCTGGTTCTTATTCTTCCATTGATTGATTAGCCAAGCAGTACTGCTTCCTTTTCTTATCTGATTTAAAGGTCAGTGCATTTGAAAATATCTTTTGAAAAATACCATATGAATGCAAATTAGAGTATAATTAACATTGGCCTACAGCACTGTCCTATTCTTTTTTTTTTTTTAACATCTTTATTGGGGTATAATTGCTTTACAATGGTGTGTTAGTTGCACTGTCCTATTCTTGTAATGTGTTTGTAAATATGCCAGTAAATGAAAATGTGGTTAGAATTTTCTCAGGTGTCTAGACCTTGTGGTGTCACGAGGGTGAGGCTGACGGTCTCGCTGTCTGCACAGCACCCCTGGCGGTTCGCAGCCTCCAGGACCTGGCGCGCATTGCCATCCGGGGCACCATTAAGAAGGTCATCCACCAGGAAGCTGTGAACAAAAACGGGAACGGACTGAAGAACACTCCCAGGTTTAAACGGAGGAGAGTTCGCCGCCGCCGAATGGAAACGATTGTCTTTTTGGACAAAGAGGTGTTTGCCAGTCGGCTCTCCAACCCCTCTGATGACACCAGCTGCGGAGACCTGGAAGACGAGCGGCAAGAAGAAGAGGTGACAACCCCGCCGGACACCAAGCCCGAGCCCCCGGTGAACTTCCTGCGTGAGAAGGTCCTGAGCCTCCCTCTGCCAGATCCCCTGAAGTACTACCTGCTTTATTACAGAGAAAAGTAAGTCTGTGGTCCAGGGGAGGAGGCCAAGCCTTCCTGGAGGGCTGCCCGCAGCAGGTGCACTGGAGGAGGAAGGGGCTCCCGCTCTGCATCTCGTCTTCTCGTCTGTCCTTGACTGTCCTGTAGAGTTTTCATCCAGTCATCTGATTTCTGTAAACACAGTCTGACAAACATAAGGTGCAAGGGGGAATATCTCAAAAGGGCGAGAGTCTCCTGGAGGAGGGGTTGACTTCACACTCTCAGGAAATGCTGAGGTCTACACGTGGAGGTGGCCTGGAGACCGTTTCTTACACAAGGTACACGTGTCTGCATCAGAAAGGAAAACTGAAGTTGAAATTAATCTGTGTTTCTTATAAAAGGTGAGACAAAAAGCACAAGTTGCTAAGTGTATGAAATCTTTTCTGAGTGGGACACGCCTATGTGCAAGTTTGAATTTTACGGAATCAACCTCTTAATTACTGGCACCGAGTAATTAAAGATTTATTAAAAGATTAATTTAAAAGATTTAACTAAATGTTTTAGTTATTTGGAACGTGGATACTTGATTGAAAAGCCCTCTCTTATTTTAAGTAAATTAATTACATCTTACGTGAGTTGTCAATTGTAATTTTAAAAAACAAAAATTGTGATGGGGAGAGGAATGAACGTATCAGATTGCCAGGTGTCTTTGTGGAATTGCAAAAGAATTCCAAGGCATTTTTTTCTGACACCTTTTGTTACCTTTAAAGTAACCAACATTGAGTAATCCCGTCAAAGAAAGTCCTGAAGAATGAAACAAGTGTTGTGTGTAAGTAATGAGCTGCATTACTTTTGCCCCAGAGACGGAGAGTACTGTTGACTCAACTTTAAATACAGTCAACGGTGTCTAAGGCTCAGTCCTCAGAGCAGGTGGGAAGTACTGGCTGCAGGAAATGGATTGGGGACGGTGTAGACGGCCTGTGGGTTGGTGTTTTGTTTTTTTTTTCAGTTGGCTATTGTTCTGTAATCACATAACAGTACTGATTCATAGATTTTATCTTTTATAATTCTGGAGAAAAATATTTGTTAGTTTTGTAATTTTTCCTAAGAACAAACGCGTGTTTGGTACATTGCATTAGAACAGTTTCACTCAAGTTTGACTTGTGGAATCCATCTTCTCCAGCGCTGTGTGTTGAGAGCTTCCTGTCTTATTAAGTCGTGGGTCTAGAAGAAGAGGCCGTCCTTTTAGTTAGGTGGCAGGATGTTTACAAGTGACACTGCTTCTTCCAAAACATTGGTTCTTTTCAGACTTTTCAGTTTTAACCAAAGTTAAACCCCAAATCAGAGTCATCCAGATTTTATGATTCATTTGATCTCGCAGCCTCTCAGGTGTTGCTGGATTTCAGTGTCTTTGTGGTTTTACCAGCTTCGCGGAGTTCTGGTTATTTTGTTTTGCCATTTATGCTTTTTTAAAGTAACTGAGTCATTTTATCACAGAACACTGCGTGCACACATAGCTGGGAAAGCGGGTATATTGCCCTAAATGGGTACCGTTAAGCTGTTTTAAAGAAGGGTTTCTTCATAGTCGTGTTTACCTGCCTTTAACTGAACGTCAAGCCTCATTGTCTCAGAGAGAAAAGCATGAGTCACGTTTACTTGCTAAGACTTCGGTTTGCAGATCTTGTTGACGTCATTCTAATTGATTTGTAGAGACCTCTGCAACACGTGGACATTTTTGGACATGATATCTGAAATATTTTATATTAGGTGGCTTGACTAAATGTTTTTCTGTAATTGTATATGGATTTCCTTTTTTTTCAACCACATTTGCCTTTATGCTAGATTGTAGAAAGTCTTTGCGAGGCATAAGACATGTTTTCCCCTATGTATGTTAAACCTTTCCTAACATTTTGTATTTACATGTTGGTTTGTGACTTTTAAACCAGAATTTGGTTACAAGATATATATATATAGATATTGAATATAATATATGTGAAATAATTTGGTATTGATCTATCTAATAAACATAAAGGAGAATCATCAGTGAGTTTCCCTGTGTGTCAGCACCTTTCTCCGGAGTCAGTCTGAGACACTACTTTCTGTTTTCAGACAGATGACTTATATATATAGTCTGTGTTGTCTGCAAGCTCTGTACTGTAAACCACATTCTAGACAATGGCTGACTTTTGTGTTTCGATTAGTCTGTATTTTTATATGTGACTTTCGTCTTGCAAGTAGTGCAGCCATAGACGTGCAAAACAAGCAACAAATGTATAATATTAAGCACATAAGACAAGCCAGCTGCGTATTGAAAAGTATTTTTGCCCATCTGGAACTTTCAGGGGATTAAGGCGAGAAATATGAAACAAAGGTTTTGATGAACTGATACACAAGCGATACCAATAAAGGTAGTTACGGCACTTTAGCCTTCTTGGCATTGCTTCTGTTTCCTGTGTGGAATTAAAATTCTTGGCTACATTTTTTTTTTCAAAAATGTTTTAAAATAAACTTTAAAAAATTAGAATCAGGGCTTCCCTGGTGGCGCAGTGGTTGGGAGTCCGCCTGCCGATGCAGGGGACACGGGTTCGTGCCCCGGTCCGGGAAGATCCCACGTGCCACGGAGCGGCTGGGCCCGTGGGCCGTGGCCGCTGAGCCTGCGCGTCCGGAGCCTGTGCTCCGCAACGGGAGAGGCCACAACAGTGAGAGGCCCGCGTACCGCAAAAAAAAAAAATAAATAAAAAAAAAATTAGAATCCTGTGCTTTCTTTCACCGTTTGCATTACTGCTGAAGTCTGTAGCATTCTGGCACGCCTAGGGGAGGCGTGGTATGTGATTAAACACAGGAAGCTGGAATAGACGGCGTCTGGCTACATGAGAGCAAAGGCGTCTGGAGGGTCTGGTTAGTTTCCTGGCACGATTTCCCCATATCGTCAAAATGTTAAATGAAAGATATTGGGTAATGGCATCATATCTTGTGGGGCAGCAGGGGGTGAGGATGAGGGTTCAGGGTCGGCGTTGGGGTCAGGCCAGGGCCAGGGGCAGGATTTAGTGTCAGGGTCAGAGGGTCGTGGTCCAGACTTAAAAGTATTGAGGTGCTATTGTAAATGAGCTTTTTTTCCCTTTTTCATTGAAAATTCCAGTTTTTCCTAAACACCGTTGCTGATTGTTTTAATCCATCTGGGCTGCTATAACAAAACACCAGTTGGGTATTTTAGTTGGCTTATGAACAATAAAAGTGTATTTCTCACAGTTCTGGAGGCTGGAAGTCTGAGATCAGGGCACCAGCACGGTTGGGTGAGGGGCCCTTTCTGGTGGCGGAGTATATTACAGACAGCCCATGCTGCTTTTACTTCAACAGGCCGCTTTTCTGTAAGCACATTAGAGCACAGTTTGGGGTGGTGAGAGCAAAGCCAGGAGGCCGCTGCAGTCAGTAGCCCTGAGTGAGTGGTGGGAGGCGTGTGGCGGGCTCCGCAGGGACGGTTGTCTTCCCACTGCGAGCACAGAGCCCTTGTTTTCTGGACTTTGTCACATGGTTAATCCTAACTGTCTCTGGGAGTTATTTCAGCAGGATGTGTTTTATAGAAGCTTCCCTGCCTCAAGGCTTAGGGACTCATGGTGTTTGGAACCAGGCTTCTTTGTCATGCAGCAAGCCAAATGCTTAGATGCCGAGGTTGCAAGGCAGCCAAGTGATGATATCAAATCCACCTCCCCAGAGGCAAGGGGCTTGAGATACTGACGGGATAAGGAAGCACGGTGGTCTTAGGTGTGGGGAAAGGAGATGGGAGGTAGGGAACAGGTGACGCATGAGTGTATCTGAGTTACCTGCTTCTTCATGCGACTTCAAGGGATTGGAGTAGGGTTCAACTTTTAGTCTGTTCTGATACGAGCCTATAGTTAAGGGTTAAAGGTGGTGTAGGATCATGGTCAGGTCAGAGGTTTGGGTTAGGGAGTAGTGTATGGTTCAGAGTTAAGGATTGAAATTCAGGCTCAGGGACTTGCCTGGTGGCGCAGTGGTTGAGGATCCACCTGCCAATGCAGGGGACACGGGTTCGAACCCTGGGCCGGGAAGATCCCACGTGCCACGGAGCAACTAAGCCCGTGCGCCACAACTACTGAGCCTGCGTGCTTCAGGGCCCACGTGTCACAACTACTAAGCCTGCATGCTGCGACTACTGAAGTCCGCGCGCCTGGAGGCCATGCTCCGCAACGAGAGAAGCCACTGCGATGAAAGCCTGCGCACCGCAACGAAGAGCAGCCCCCGCTCGCTGCAACTAGAGAAAGCCTACGTGCAGCAATGCAGACCCAACGCAGTCATAAATAATAAAAAAATAAAAGACTTGTACATTTCATTAAAAAAATTCGGGCTCAGTGCTCAGGGTGAGAAGATAGGGTCAGGGTCAGGGCTAGAGGCTTAGGGACAGTATTAGAAGGTCCATTAAGAGGATGAGGTTTTGAGGGATCAGAGTTAAAGGATCTAGGTTAGAGGTTCAGGGTTAGAGGGTTAGGCTAGCTGTAGGTTGGCTCCCCTGCACCTGGAGATACGGGGCCCATGGAGTGGGGACCAGGCAGTACGACTGCAGTGGGGCTCCATTTCCTGGCACATCCTCGCCAGGTGTCTCTCAGCGCCAGGAGTGTCCAGCCTTAGGGCCCTAGCCAGCTCTGGGTCTACATCATGTGACTCCAGGTTGGGTCACCGCTGCTGAAAGAATTTACTAAGAATTTCTCTCTCTCTCTCTCTCTTTGTAATTTATCATTTTTCTATAGTGGATTATAGCTGATTTACAATGCTGTGTCCCTTTCTGGTGTACATCCACTTGATTCACATAAAGAGAAACATCTACATATTTTTTTCCATATTCTTAGCAGTCTTACGTATTCTCTTCCGGAGATTTCAACGTGTTGAGTTCTATGTGCTCTACGCTAGGTCCTTGTCGATTACCTATATTGTCCATGAAGGGTATGTATGCTAATTTCAGCCTCCTGGTCTATCCCTCCGTCCACCCCTTTTGTAGCCACAGTTGTGTTTTCTGAATGTGTGTCGCTGTTTGTGTTTTGTAAGTTTGTTCATTTGTATCCATGTTTAGATGCCACCTGTAAGTTAGGGTTAGGGTTAGGGTGGGGTTAGGGTCAGGGTCAGGGTCAGGGTCAGGGTCAGGGTCCGGTGTGTAGGGTGTGCTGAGTCTAGTCCTTTGAGCTTGAGAGTAAGCCTTGTTGATTGCCTGTTTGGTCTATGGAACGGTATCTGTGCTCATTTTAAACTCCTGGTTTATGCCTCACCTCAGCCGACCTTTGCACCCTAGCAGTCATAGGTACGTTTTCCAAATGTGTGATTCTGTGTCTCTTGGCATGTAGTTCGCGTATAGCCATTTTGATACTCCACCTATAACTGATACCTGAGGATAAGTCTCTTTTTTCTGTCTGACTTATGTCACTTAGAATGATCGTACCCAAGTACACCCGAGTTGTTGCAACTGGCCTTATTTCATTGATTTCATGGCTGAGTAATATTCCATTGTACATAAGTATCACATCTCCTTTATCCATGTTTTCCTTCCAGGGAGATTTTGGTTGTATCCAAGTCGAGGCTCTTGTAAACAGACCAGCCCTAAACGTTGTGGTGCCTGTGTCCTGTCGAGCTTTGGTTTTCCCAAGATACGCGCCCGTGAGTGGAAGTGCCGTATGCTCTGTAGCTTCATTTCTTAGATGTTTGGGAAATAAACTACGCTTCTCCAGAGTGCCGTTGGCAATTTACCGTCCCACAGTCAGCGAAAAAAGGCTCGCTTTTCTCCACGCCCTATCCTGCATTTCTGGTTTTTACACTTTGTGAGGATGGCCCTTCGGACTGATGCGAAGTTGTACCTCTTTGTAGTGTTGGTTTGCACCGCGCGCCTGCTTGGTTGGCCAAAAAGGGCGTACGCGGTTTTCCTGAAAATATTCAGGAAAAACGCGTACGCCCTTTTTGGCCAACGGCATTGTTGAAGAAGTTCTGCCCCTTTCCATGTGTTTTCGAGGCGAGACCAATGTCCCTCTTGAAATTCTGTTCCTGCAATTCTGCCTTGCTTTCAAGTCCTCTTTCGTGACTTACCTCAAGGCATTTTTCCACGTTAGGGATCGTTTACAGTCCTGCACGATTGTGAATTGCAGTGCCCCTGAGCTCCACTTTTCAACTTGTTTCTTTGGGCACTGGCCACCCTACAGCAGGATTGCTTCAAGCCTTATTCTAGTTCCGAAGGCTAGCTGAGCCTTTCGTCACTTCCTCTTCGGAAATTAGAGTGGCATGTGCCTGTCCAAACGCCTAGGTGTTGTCTCTCATTCTTCCCCACCTTCCGGTTCATCTTGCGGACAGATTCCAAAGTGTGCGAAACAGGGTGTTGATGGTGCTGACTTCCCCTAGTGGGGAGATTGTTAGGAAAGAGGCTGGAGGGGGGAACCCGAGCACCAGGAGATGGGGAGATGAGGCGCCTTTTCCAAACTCTTCCCGATGCGACGGTGTACCATCGTCAGGGTGTCCCATGCATGTTTTAGCTGTACGAAGGGTCCCCTGCACTTGGAGGTTTGGGATCCATGGAATGGGGACCAGGCAGGATTACTCGAAAGGGGCTGCATTTGCTGACTCCTCACCCAGCCTCTCAGCCCCACGAGTGTCCAGCCTTAGGGCCCATGCAGCTGTGGGTCTAGATGTGGTCAATCCAGGTTGCATCACAGCCCTTGAACGAATTTTGTAACGTTTTCTTTCTGTGTCTTTTTTTAAAATTTATTTTTATAATGGAGTGTAGCTGATTTTCCATGCTGTCTTTCTGGCTGCTGCACGTCCACTTGTTTCACTTACAGAGAGACATCCATAAATTCTTTTAAGATTCTTACCAGTCGTATATATTCTTTTCTCCTGACTAGAGTGTGCTGAGTCCAGTTCCTGAGCTATAGAGTAGGTCTTGTCGATTACCTGTTTGGTCTTTGGAACAGTATCTGTGTTAATTTCAACCCTCTGGTTTATGTCTCACCCCACCCCCACTTTTTCCCTTAATCAGCCATAAGTGTGTTTTCTGCATGTGTGACCCTGTTTCTGTTTTGTAATTTAGTTCATGTGCAGCCATTTTTAGATTCCACCTATAAATGATAACTTATGCTGTGTCATTTTGTGTCTGAATTTTGTCACTTAGAATGATCGTATCTCAGTCCACCCGAGTTGCTGCAACTGGCCTGATTTCGTTGATTTCATGTCTGAGTACTAATGCCTTGTACAGAAGTACCGTATCTTCTTTATCCATTTTTTCCTTCCAAGGACATGTATATTGTTTCCAAGTCGAGGCTCCTGCAAAAGGGCTGCACTAATAGTTGAAGTTCCTGTGTCCTATGGATTTATGGTTATCCCGAGATATACACCCAGGGGTGGTAGTGCCCTATGCTCTGTAGCTCTGTTGTGTTTTAATTAATTAGGTAATTGTTTTTGCCTGTGTTGGGTCTCTGTTATTGCACATCGGGTTTCTCTGTTTGCAGGAACTTGGGGCTACTCTTCGTTGAAGTGCGCGGGCTTCTCATTGCAGTGGCTTCTCTTCTTGCAGAGCACTGGCTTTAGGTGTCAGGCTTCAGTAGTTGTGGCACCCAGGCTCCGTAGTTGTGGCTCACGGGCTCTAGAGCACAGGCTCAGTAGTTGTGGCGCACGGGCTTAGTTGCTCCACGGCATGTGTTATCTTTCCCGACTAGGGCTCGACCCCGTGTCCTCTGCCTTGGCAGTTGGATTCTTAATGTCTGCGCCACCAGGAAGTCCCTGTAACTCTGTTTCTTAGAATTTTTAGGAAACATCATACCCTTCTCCAGCGTGGCTGTTAGCAGTTGACATTCCCACCATCAGCACAGCAGGGTTCCGTTTTCTCCACATCCTCTCCTCCATTTCTGGTTTTTACACTTTGTGAGGGTGGCCCTTGTGACTGGGGCAAAGTGCTACATCTCTGTAGTGTTGATTTGTATTTCCCGCATGTTTGGTTGGCCACAAAGGTCATGTGGGTTTCAGCCTGTACGCCCGTTTTGGCCAACTGACTCGTAGGCAATGTTGAGCAGCTTTCATGTGCTTTAACGGCGAGTCCAAGCTACCTCTTGCAATCCGGTTCCTGCAATTCTGCCTTGTTTTGAAGTCCTTTTCTGTTACTTACCCCAAGACATTTTTCTACGATACTTGTCATTTACAACCTTGCCCCTGAGCAACTGTCTTCAACTTGTTTTTGGAACCGGCCACAAGGTGGCAGGATTGCTTCAAGCCCCATTCTGGTTACAGGGGCAGCCTGAGCCTTTGGGAAATTCCTCTTCCTTATTGGAAATTAGAGTGGCATGTGCTGTCCAAACACGTAGAGCTTGTTTCTCATTCCTTCCCCCCCTTCCCTTTCATCCTCCCGACAGATTCCAAGCCGTGCGCGACCCGCTGTTGAGTGTGCTGACTTCCCCAGGTGGGGAGACTCTAAGGAAAGAGCAGGGAACCCCTCCCCCAGGACATGTGGAGATCAGGTGACTTTTCCAAACTCTTCCCGCCCATCCGGGCCCCCATCCCCCATCCGGACACGGCGGGGTTTCCAGCGGTGCGGGGCTCTGGCGCCGCCCTGCAGGGAGCAGCCCTGCTACCCGCGGCTACAGTGCCGCCTGCTGGTCTCTCCGTCCTCCCACTGGGCACAGTCTTCACCTTCCCCGCTGCCTCGGATGCTCTGTCTCCTCGCTGTCCTGTGATCAGCCCCTCGTCCCCACCGCCATCACCCCCAGCTCCACAGCCCTCCTCCAGCCTCAGGGATGACCCAGGACCCTTCCTGGGCTCCCCGCCTGCCCACCCTTGGTCGGTGTCCTCAGTCCACCTGTGCAGACAGGCGAGGATCCCCTCCAGAGGCTCCCAAACGCTTCACCCCCTACATCCTCCCCGGGGTCGGCCCGTGTCCTGTCGGGATGTTCCACCCTCAGCAAGCCCCCAAGTACATGGCAAGGGCAGGCATCAGGCCTGCTGCGTGCACTGCTGTGCGTCCTGCTGTATACACAGGCATGACCCTGCCCCAGGGTGCAGGAAAGACGTGGGGAGAGGGGCTGCCCACAGGGCAGACGTCAGCTCTCGGCTCACCAGGCAAGGGCAGCCGGGTTCTCGCTCCTTGGACCCTTTCTCACCCAGCCGGACCATGACCCGGCTTTGTTCCCACCCCCGTAGTCCCTCCATTGGCCTCGCTTTTGTGAGCAGAGCAGGACAGTGTGGTCTGTGGTCACAGGCTGAGACACACAGACACTGGCTGACCCGCGGGCACCCATGCTGACCCCACGGAATGGGCACTGCACCAGGGCATGTGCGGTGTGGGTTCACCTGCACACAGAGAGGCTGGGCCTCTGTCCTGGCTCCAGAGGTCACCTTGAGTCTGATGGGAGTGTCCGTGCTCCATTGGCCTCGCTCCAGGCTGGTCTGTGCTGACGGCGTGATACACGGTGGGGCTTCCTGGGTTCCCCCCCCCGGGGGGCTGGAGGCTAAGATCAGGCACATGGCGGTCCCCACATTGACATGACAGACCCCAATAAGCCCTGCACTTCAGGACTCAGGTGGGCTTCCCTGGGCTGCCACAGCCAAGGAGGCTGGACCCCGCTCGTCCCCCTGTCCTCGCTGATTTTAACTTGCATCCTTCACCATAATAAACCCTGGGTATAACAGCTTCAGGGAATTCTGGGAGCAAGAAAAAAGAAGCCGGGGAGGGGGTCTCTGGGTCCCCAGCCCTGCAGTTGGGGGCAGAAGTCGGTGGGGAGGATCTTGGGGCCCTGGAATCTGAAGGGCCCCCCTACCAGGGGAGGGGTGGGAGACCCTGGGTGGTAGTTAAGCTGAGTCCAAGGCCCTCCTGCGTAGGAGGCTTCCTAGCCCCGGGGATCCTGAAGCGGCCGGCTCCCTCCTCCCCTCCGCCTCCAGGCCTGGTCCCTGCTCTTGAGAGATTCCCTAGGGTGGGGTCCTGGTGCTGGAGGTGCCCCGATGCTGTGGCCTCCTGAGTCTCCAGGGAGGATAACGGGAGTGGGGGAAGACCTGTTCACAGAAAGGGAGCTTCTGCCGGAACAGAGCCTGGGTCTGCTGCCCCCGACCCCAGGTGCACCGGGGCAGGAATGTGAGAGCGAGGCTCCCTCCCCTCCCAAGACACACAGGACACATGGGCGCCGGTGGCTGGACTCCCGCACGATATTAAAATCTCCCACGCAGGCCTCATGGATGAGAGACACTATTTAAAGACTATTAATGGGGGAGGGGGGCCCAGGGAGTGAGGCTGATGTGGGGAGACTTGGAAAATCACCCAAGGATGCACTCTCCCTGCAGCGACCCCGCAGGTGAGCCCAGGTGGAGGTGGACCCGTCAAGTCAGAGCCCACATCCTGGGTCTCTGGGGGACAAATAGCCAAGCACCCCCAGTCCTTGCCTCCACCTGCTGCAGTTAGGGCCTGCCCTGTCTTCTTCATGGCCAAGTTCTCACCCCTCCCAGAAGGCCTCTTGGAGGTTAATGCGATGGGGGTGTCCATGGCAGGACTGGAGGGTCTGTGGTGGGCTGGAGGCCATGTGGCAGGCAGGCGGGCTCCCACCGATCCTGCCGGTCCACACCTCCTGGTCATAGGCCCGCAGAGCCCACCAGGCTGTGGATGTGGTAGAAGGTGCCAGGGACCGGTCCAGCCCATGCAGGTGTCTGACCACCGAGCAGTCAGTGTGGAGTATTCCCAGGGAGCCCTGGCCGTGCTCGCACCCTCCCGGGAATGACACGTCAGCGTGGTCCCTGGAATGACCGGGAGGTCAGCCAGAAGCGCCCCCACCCAACCTCACTGTACCACAAGAAACAAGAGACAACTCCGTGCAGAAAGACAGAACATCACCAGCCTGATGCTGTCCTGAGGAAGGTCGGCTGGCATCTGGGAACTGGGTGCTATGGTGGGTTGAATGAGGAGGTCCCCCCAAAAGTTATGTCCACGTCATGGCTCCCAGAATCTGAGAAAAGAACCTTATTTGGAAGTAGGGTCTCAGCAGGTATAATTAGTTACGGATCTGGAGATGAGGTCATCCTGGATCCGGGTGGCCCTGAATCAGTGACAGTGTCCTTCTAAGAGACTAGAGGAGAGACACAGACACACAGGAGACACCATGTGAAGATGGAGGCAGAGACAGGAGGGATGAGGCCACAAGCCCAGGGAGGCCTGGAGCCCCCAGAAGCTGGAAGAGGCGGGAAGGACCCTCCCCTGGAGCCTCCGGAGGGAGCGCGGGCCTGGGACACCTTGACCTCAGACGTCTGGTCTCCGGGACTGAGAGAGGACAGGTTTCTGTTGCTCTGAGCCTCTGTGGTCGTTTGTCACAGCTGCCCCGGGAAGCTAACGCAGCTGGTGAGCAGCTCCCTGGCCTGATCTAAACCCTCCCGCCTCCCGTTAGGGGCAGCCCGCTGCGCCTGTGCTGTTTGCACAAACCACGTGGCTCGTGCTGAACCTCGGCTCCCCTTCTGGGCACCGGCATTTTGGAGGGTGAGGGCAGAGCACACCACGTGACCAGCCCCCAGCCAGGTACCAAGCCTCTAATGAGCTTCCCTGGGGGGACGGGGGTGGGGGTAACTGTAATGGTTCTGCCCTTGTCGCTGGGGGAAGAGACACCCTAGAGACCCTTGAGGGAAGGAGGGGGCATGAAGGGTCACGAGGTGACCGGAGCAGGGGCCCTCCCCCCCGGGCATCCCTACTGTGTGCTGTGACCCATCTCAGCTGTGAGAACACAAGTCACAAGCATGTGCTGTGTCCTGTGAGCCTCCCAGCCAGTCCCTGAAGGTGAGGGCAGCCCTGCAGACCCCAGCCCTCTCCTGCACGCCTAGTAGGTGGAAGACCCACTTCTCCTTGCCATTCCAGAAGCGGTTCTGGAGCTGTCCTGGGAGGGCTTCTGGGGTTACGCAGGCTGAGCCCCTGTTGCTACGCCCCCACTTCCCCACAAGAGCCTCCAGAGCAAGCAGTTTGCCCTGTTGCCTGAATGACCGCCCACCAGCTTTCTCAGGAAAGAATCGGGGGTTTCTGTAGAGGCGTCTGCAGGCAGCTCTGCATCTGGGCCCACGTTCACATCTTCTGTGCAAATACCGAGAACCTTCCCTGACACGTGCCCCCGGCTGACCCCCTCCGCATGCCAAGCACAGGCCCCAGTGCGGGCGTCAGACTGACCGCCCGTTTCAGCCTCCTGTTGTTGTCAGAGCTGCTCCAGGCCCTGCTCAAGCCCCGTGCACCCACCTTTCACAGGGCTGTCCTGCACCCCCACCTTCAGCAGCAGTTCCCCTAAGTATTTAAGTGAAGGGGTCCAGAGGTAAGAAAGGAAGCAGAAACAAACAGATGGAACCAGCTGGGACCAGGATGGCAACGAATGTGACCTCCAACCGACCCCGAGTCTCATCACGTGTTGAATTTACTATATCGGCATATTAGGTGACACACCTACTGGCGGCCATGGCTGGACATGAAGGACCAGAAACGGGTAAAAGGAGGTGGTACCCCAGCCCCTTGGAAGAAGCCCCGCCCCTTCCCCGGAAGGCCTCTTCATCCCATCACTAGCCTCCCTCCTCCTCCCTTTGTCTTTACTCTTTAAAATTAAACCACTCTCTCCAGGAGGGCGAGAAGGTGATCTGTGAACTCAGTTCCCGCTTCTCCATTCTTTGGCCACTGGGTAGAGCCTGTGCTGTGTTGGTCTCGGCTTTGGTTCTGTTCTTTGCCTACTGGAACCCACGTGGGAAAAGGAAACCTCCCCCGCTGAGGCAGAGCGCCTCGCAGGCTGGGGCCCGAGCAGGGTCCACATGACTTCACCTGGTAACAGTCTGTAAGGGGACGGTGGTCTCTGCCTGCGGGGTGGGGAGGGAACACCTACAGCCACAGCACTGGCTCCGTGGACGGCACGGCCCCTCGTGGGCCTGGACCGTGTGCCCTAGTCCCCCCACGCCTCACACCCCTGACAGTCGTGACGTGGTGACACTGGCTGCTGGGCGTCTAGTCAGGGGGGACCAGAGGCAGCACCTGGTGCCAGGTGAGACGTGCCTTTTCACGGGCAGGGGACATAGGAGATATTAGGACTTTGTGTCTAGAAAACAAACCAAGCGGCCAGAAGGTGATCTGAGCCGTGGACTTGAAACCCACGTGCGAGGTGAGGGCTCCCACTGGACACTGGCTCGGGGGCTTCCGCACAGGCGAGACCACACCCGTGCTTCCCGCCCGACCCCTCCAGGCCTCCCTGTGGGCACAGCTGGACCTGCGCCCCTCAGGCTCCCCGACCCAGAACCTGGAGGGCTGATGCTGCCAGGGCCTGGGGACGCGAGGGGTCCCTCCACCAATGCTGCTCGGCCCCTCCTGCCCAGTGACCAGGGGAGGGAAGCCCCGTGGAGTCTGAGGCCCGGCACAGGCGAAGCTCATACCGCCCCCCCCGGGGACCCCCAGCCCCGCCCTGCTTCCTCAGGCCCCCGCCTGCCCCTCCCGGTGCCCGCGTCCCACCGACCCACATTCCCGGTGTGGACGTCACAAGCCGCCGCGTGTCCTGTTCCCGCATGGGACACCCCCATCCCTGCTTCTCCCTAATGACGACCCGGACCCTGAATGTTCTGGGCAGGAAGAGGGCCGAGGAGGACGCCGGCCTGTCCCGCCTGCCTCCCGGGGGCCCAGACACAGGGCTCGGGGCTGCTGGGCCTTGAGGTCTGGATGCTCCCAGGTGTGGGGTGAACCTGCCACTGCCCGCTGGAGCTGCCTCTTCCGAGACTCAGGAAACAGGGGCACCCACCAAACGGAGCCCGTCCCCAGGCTCTGCTGCCAGTCTGCTCGGCTTTGCTCTCCCGATCCTGAAGACAGACCTGCGGGAAACAGGGCCTGCGATTCCCACACTGACGGTGTTCTGTGGAATTTCCACTAGACCCCTTCCTACCCTGTTCTGAGCAAATTACTAGTCAGTCCATGCTACCATCACCCCAGGAGCAGACCGGGAAGCTGAGTCTCCGAGAAGCCAAGCAATCTAGCTGGAAGCACAGCTGGGGGACCACGGAGTGGGGTCTGCACCCGCCACCCGTCCAGGGGGACTGCCCACTCCCCGCAGCTTCCACACCTGTTCCCTTCACCCCCTCCCAGGACCAGCTCACAGAGCCTCCTCTTGGGGGGATTCACTTACCTTCTCTAACAGGATCCGTCTCACTGTCCTGTTCTGGGATCACCCGGAAGGCTTGTCACTGAAGCACGATCAGCCTCACGTCACCAGGGCAGCTTTCCTGGATCACACTCACCACCTGCACGTCCACTCCCAGCTCAGACCCAGAAAGGCCCCCTCGGCCCCGAGCCCCATGGCTCTGCCTGGGCTCCCACCCCCTCCTGCCTGGTCCGTCCCTCTCATGTCCCCTGCAGCATCACCAGGAGCTCCCACCTGCCCCAGACAGGCTGTCTGCTCTGTCCCGGGGAAGCCTCCGTGGTGCCAGGTGGAAGACACAAGAGGTACCCGTGGGGCCTCCCTCATGCAGCACAGTGGCCAGCACCTGCCTACTGACCTCATCACTCTAGATGGACAGGGGTTCAGGGGGCCCGTGGCATCTCCCGGTTCTCATTTCATCCCAGCACTGCCCACAGGGAAGTTGCTAAGCAACTCTGTACCGGCTGCACAGAGAGGACGCTCATACACACGCACCCCCCCAGCACACAGGGCCCTCGTGGCCAGGCCCCTCCCAGGATGTGGAGCTCACCTGAGCAGGTCCCCAGCAGCCCGCCCCCGCCCCCCCGGGGCCCTCGTGGTCAGGCCCCTCCCAGGATATGGAGCTCACCTGGGCTGGCACCCAGCAGCCCACGGGGCTCTCGTGGTCCGGCCCCTCCCAGGATATGGAGCTCCCCTGGGCAGGTACCCTGGCAGGGCTGGACACACAGGAACCGTGCACGTAGCCCTCATTGCAGAGCACCCCCAGCCCACCTGTCGGTCAGAGCTGACACAGAGCACCTCAGAGCAGGACCTGAACTAAGAAACAGCAGCTCCGGGACACGTCTGTGACCCTGGCTTCACTCTGTGTGGCCTCCTTCCTCCTGGTCTTCCAGAGGCTTCCACTGCAGCCGGGGCACCAGGCCTCTGTCTCCACCCACCACCCCTCCTCTCCCTGACTCCTGGGTTCCTCTCATTAGGAGAGGGTCTTCTTGAAGTTGTCTCCCACTCACGGGCCAGATAAAATGATTAGAAAACAAGCCAGAGCTGCAGCCCCTTGTCTATCCTGACTCGCAGGAGCCCACACCTGTTCCTTGGACCTGGCCGGTTCAGCAAGGTCCATTTTCTGCAACTGTGAGCCCCTGAGGGGTGATGATTGGCTGACCTGGGCAGCCTTACCGTGCCGGCCAGCCCTCCCCAGGTGTGCCTGGGTTGAGGTCAATATAAACAGCGCTCCAGGGAGCAAGAGCTCCTGCAGCTGTGCCTGACGCCATATTCTCTGCCCCGTCAGCAGTGTCGGGGCTGGGCTGGTGGGTGGGAGTGAGGGGCCACGGCCTTGTGGGTGGCCTGGTGTGAGTGGGCTCTGCTGGACTTTCTGCAGGAGTTGCCAAGCTGCTACCTGCTAAAGAAGAGGATGTGTCACCCGTAACTGCCGCTGGAATTTCTCCCCGGGCAGAGGTGAGGAAGGAAAACAGTGGGGGCCGGGACAGGAGGGGTGCCTCAGGCAGGGAAATGGAAAGCTTCCAGAAGAGCGCCCGGGGCCAGGACCATCCTGGCTGGCCTGCAGGCACCAAGTCGGCAGGCATGCTGTCGCTGGTGTGGCTCCACGGCCCTTCCTGTAGGCTTTCAAGTCCTTGTACATATTCAGGTGTTTTACCTGGGACGGGTGGGAATAGTTCAGCAGCAGCTGGCCTGGGGCTCAGCTCACGTTTACTCACAGACGCCTCGGCTCGGTCCCCCAGGCTTGCAATGAGGACGCTCCTTGCGGGGGGGCTGCTGGCTGCATGGGAGACGATTCCCCACCTCTGACCAACTTCAGAATTGCCTACCACTGCAGCAAGTGCCCTGATAGGGTTCTCATCTGTATAACTGGTGGGTTCTGTTTTTTTTTTTCTTTTTTGGTTCAAGGTAGGTTTTATTCCTCTTTTTTGTACTTATAGATATAAGCATGGAAATAATTCATTCATATAAATACATGTATGTGAAGGGAATAACTTTTTTCCGTTTTTTAAAAAATTTTATTTTTCATTTTATTTATTTTTTATACAGCAGGTTCTTATTGGTTATCTATTTTATACATATAAATGTATACATGTCAATCCCAATCTCCCAGCTCCTCCCACCGCCACCCCCCACGGCTTTCCCCTCTTGGTGTCCATACATTTGTTCTCTACATCTGTGTCTCTATTTCTGCCCTTCAAACCGGTTCATCTGTACCATTTTTCTAGGTTCCACATATATGCATTAATGTACAATATTTGTTTTCCTCTTTCTGACTTCACTCTGTAGGATAGTCTCTAGATCCATCGACGTCTCTACAAATGACCCAATTTCATTCCTTTTTATGGCTGAGTAATATTCCATTTTATATATGTACCACATCTTTATCTGTTCGTTTGTCTGTGGGCATTTAGGTTGCTTCCATGACCTGGCTATTGTAAATAGTGCTGCAATGAACATTGTGGTGAATGTGTCTTTTTGATTTATGGTTTTCTCTGGGTATACGCCCAGTAGTGGGTTGCTGGATCATATGGTAATTCTATTTTTAGTTTTTTAAGGAACCTCCATACTGTTCTCCATAGTGACTGTATCAATTTACATTCCCACCAATAGTGGAAGAGGGTTCCTTTTCTCCACACCCTCTCCAGCATTTGTTGTTTGTAGATTTTCTGATGATGCCCATTCTAACAGGTGTGAGGTGATACCTCACTGTAGTTTTGATTTGCATTTCTCTAATGATTAGTGATGTTCAGCATGCTTTCATGTGTTTGTTGGCAATCTGTATATCTTCTTTGGAGAAATGTCTGTTTAGGTCTTCTGCCCATTTTTGGATTGGGTTGTTTGTTTTTGTGATATTGAGCTACACGAGCTGCTTGTAAATTTTGGAGATTAATCTTTTGTCATTTGCTTCATTTGAAAACATTTTCTCCCATTCTGAGGGTTGTCTTTTTGTTTTGTTTATGTTTTCCTTTGCTGTGCAAAAGCTTTGAAGTTTCATTAGGTCCCATTTGTTTATTTTTGTTTTTATTTCCACTTCTCTAGGAGGTGGGTCAAAAAGGATCTTGCTGTGATTTATGTCATAGAGTGTTCTGCCTGTTTTCCTCTAATAATTTTATAGTGTCTGGTCTAACATTTAGATCTCTAATCCATTTTGAGTTTATTTTTGTGTATGGTGTTATGGAGTGTTCTAATTTCATTCTTTTACATGTAGTTGTCCAGTTTTCCCAGCACCACTTACTGAAGAAACTGTCTTTTCTTCATTGTATATCTTTGCCTCCTTTGTCATAGATGAGTTAGCCATAGGTACGTAGGTTTATCTCTGGGCTTTCTATCTTGTTCAATTGATCTATATTTCTGTTTTTGTGCCAGTACCATATAGTCTTGATTAATGTAGCTTTGTAGTATAGTCTGAAGTCAGGAAGTCTGATTCCTCCAGCTCTTTTAATTTCCCTCAAGACTGCTTTGGCTATTCGGGGTCTTTTGTGTCTCCATACAAATTTTAAGATTTTTTTGTTCTAGTTCTGTAGAAAATGCCAGTGGTATTTGATAGGGATTGCATTGAATCTGTAGCTTGCTTTGGGTACTATAGTCATTTTCACAATATTGATTCTTCTAATCCAAGAACATGGTTTATACCTCCATATGTTTATATCATCTTTGATTTCTTTCAGCAGTGTCTTATAGTTTTCTGAGTACAGGTCTTTTACCTCCTTATGTAGGTTCATTCCTCCGTATTTTATTCTTTTTGTTGCAATGGTGAATGAGATTGTTTCCTTAATTTCTCTTTCTGATCTTTCATTGTTAGTGTATAGGAATGCAAGAGATTTCTGTGCATTAATTTTGTATCCTGCAACTTTACCAAATTCATTGATTAGCTCTAGTAGTTTTCTGGTGGCATCTTTAGGATTCACTATGTGTAGTATCGTGTCATTTGCAAACAGTGACAATTTTACTTCTTCTTTTCCAATTTGTATTCCTTTTATTTCTTTTTCTTCTCTGATTACTGTGTCTAGGACTTCCAAAAACTATGTTGAGTAATAGTGGTGAGAGTGGACATCCTTGTCTTGTTCCTGATCTTAGAGGAAATGCTTTTAGTTTTTCACTATTGAGAATGATGTTTGCTGTGGGTTTGTCATATACTGCCTTTATTATGTTGAGGTAGATTCCCTCTATGCCCACTTTTTGGAGACTTTTTTTTTTTTTTTTTTTTTTCAGTACGCGGGCCTCTCACTGTTGTGGCCTCTCCCATTGTGGAGCACAGGCTCCGGACGCGCAGGCTCAGCGGCCATGGCTCACGGGCCCAGCCGCTCCGCGGCATGTCGCGGCATGTGGGATCTTCCCGAACCGGGGCACGAACCCGTGTCCCCTGCATCGGCAGGCGGACTCTCAACCACTGCGCCACCAGGGAAGCCCTTTGGAGACTTTTAATCATAAATGGGTGTTGAATTTTGTCGAAAGCTTTTCCTGCATCTATTGGGATGATCATATTTTTATTCTACAATTTGTTAATATGGTGTATCACATTGATTGATTTGTGTATATTGAAGAATTCTTGCATCCCTGGGATAAACCCCACCTGATCATGGTGCATGATCCTTTTAATGTGTTGTTCAATTCTGTTTCCTAGTATTTTGTTGAGGATTTTTACATCTATATTAATCAGTGATATTGGTCTCTAGTTTTCTTTTTCTGTAGTATCTTTGTCTGGTTTTGGTATCAGGGTGATGGTGGCCTCATATAATGAGTTTGGGAGTGTTCCTTCCCCTGAAAAGTTCTGAAGAGTTTGAGAAGATTGGGTGTTAGCTCTTGTCTAAATGTTTGATAGAATTCACCTCTGATGCCATCTAGTTCTGGACTTTTGTTTGTTGGAAGATTTTTAATCACACTTTCAATTTCGTTACTTGTGATTGGTCTGTTCATATTTTCTATTTCTTCCCGGTTCAGTCTTGGAAGGTTATACCTTTCTAAGAATTTGTCCATTTCTTCCAGGTTGTCCATTTTATTGGCATAGAGTTGCTTGTAGAGGTCTCTTAGGATGCTTTGTATTTCTGTGGTGTCTGTTACAACTTCTCCTTTTTCATTTCTAATTTTATTGCTTTGAGTCCTCTCCCTCTTTTACTTGAGTCTGGCTAAAGGTTTATCATTTTTGTTTATCTTCTCAAAGAACCAGCTTTTAGTTTTATTGATCTTTGCTATTGTTTTTATTTCATTTATTTCTGCTCTGATCTTTATGATTTCTTTCCTTCTATTAACTTTGGGTTTTGTTCTCTGTTCTCTAGTTCCTTTAGGTGTAGGGTTAGATTGTTTATTTGAGATTTTTCTGGTTTCTTGAGGTAGGCTTTTATTGCTATAAACTTCCCTCTTAGAACTGTTTTTGCTGCATCCCATAGGTTTTGGATCATCGTGTTTTTGTTGTCATTTGTCTCTAGGTAGTTTTTGATTTCCTCTTTGATTTCTTCAGTGATCTCTTGGTTATTTAGAAACGTATTGTTTAGCCTCCATGTGTTTGTTTTTTACATTATTTTCCCTGTAATTGATTTCTAATCTCATAGCATTGTGGTCGGAACAGCTGCTTGACATGATTTCAGTTTTCTTACATTTACTGAGGCTTTATTTGTGACCCAAGATGTGATCTGTCCCGGAGAATGTTCCGTGTGCCATTGAGAAGAACTTGTAGTCTGCTGTTTTTGGATGGAATGTCCTATAAATATCCATTAAATCTATCTGGTCTATTGTGTCATTTAAAGCTTGTGTTTCCTTATTAATTTTCTGTCTGGATGATCTCCATTGGTGTAAGTGAGGTGTTAAAGTCCCTTGCTATTATTGTGTTACTGTTGATTTCCTCTTTTATAGCTGTTAGCAGTTGCCTTATATATTGAGGTGTTCCTGTGTTGGGTACATATATATTTATAATTGTTATATCTTGGATTGATCCCTTGATCATTATGTAGTGTCCTTCCTTGTCTCTTGTAATATTCTTTATTTTAAAATCTATTTTATCTGATATGAGTATTGCTACTCCAGCTTTCTTTTGATTTTCATTTGCATGGAATATATTTTTCCATCCCCTCACTTTCAGTCTGTATGTGTCCCTAGGTCTGAAATGGGTCTCTTGTGGACAGCATATATATGGGTCTTGTTTTTGTATCCATTCAGTGAGCCTGTGTCATTTGGTTGGAGCATTTAATCCATTCACGTTTAAGGTAATTATCACTATGTATGTTCCTATTATTATTTTCTTAATTGTTATGGGTTTGTCTTAGTGGGTCCTTTTCTTCTCTTGTGTTTCCCACTTAGAGAAGTTCCTTTAGCATTTGTTGTAGAGCTGGTTTGGTGGTGCTGAATTCTCTTAGCTTTTGCTTGTCTGTAAAGCTTTTGATTTCTCCATCAAATCTGAATGAGATACTTGCTGGGTGGAGTACTCTTGGTGGTAGGTTCTTCCCTTTCATCACGTTAAATTTATCATGCCACTCCCTTCTGGCTTGTAGATTTTCTGCTGAGAAATCAGCTGTTAACCTTATGGGAGTTCCGTTGTATGTTATTTGTCATTTTTCCCTTGTTGCTTTCAATAATTTTTCTTTGTCTTTAATTTTTTCAATTTGATTACTGTGTCTCAGCATTTTTCTCCTTTGGTTTATCCTGCCTGGGACTCTCTGCGCTTCGTGGACTTCGGTGGCTATTTCTTTTCCCATGCTAGGGAAGTTTTCAACTATAATCTCTTCAGATATTTTCTCGAGTCCTTTCTCTCTCTGTTCTCCATCTGGGACCCCTATAATGCGAATGTTGTTGCATTTAATGTTGTCCCAGAAGTCTCTTAGGTTGTCTTCATTTATTTTCATTCTTTTTCTTTATTCTGTTCCATGGCAGTGATTTCCACCTTTCTGTCTTCCAGGTCACTTATCCGTTCTTCTGTCACAGTTATTCTGCTACTGATTCCTTCTAGTGTATTTTTCATTTCAGTTATTGTATTGTTCATCTCTGTTTGTTTGTTCTTTAATTCTTCTAGGTGTTTGTTCCTTAATTCTTCTAGGTCTTTGTTAAGCATTTCTTGCATCTTCTCGATCTTTGCCTCCATTATTTTTCTAAGGTCTTGGATCATCTTCACTATCATTATTCTGAATTCTTTTACTGGAAGGTTACCTATCCCCACTTCATTTCGTTGTTTTTCTGAGGATTTATCTTGTTCCTTGATCTGGTATAAAGTCCTCTGCCTTTTCATTTTCTCTATCTTTCTGTGAATGTGGTTTTCCTTCCACAGGCTGCAGAATTGTAGTTCTTCTTGCTTCTGCTGTCTGCTCTCCAGTGATTGAGTCTATCTGAGAGGCTTGTGCAAGCTTCCTTATGCGAGGGACTGGTGGTGGGTAGAGCTGGGTGTTGTTCTGGTGGGCAGAGCTTTAATCTGCTTGTCTGTGGATTAAATAAAAGTTTAATAAAAAGTTTAATCCACTTGTCTGCTGATGCATGGGGCTGGGTTCCCTCCCTGTTGGTTGTTTGGACTGAGGCGACCCAGCACTGGAGCCTACCTTGCTCTTGGTGGGGCTAATGGTGGACTCTGGGAGAGTTCACGCCAAGGAGTATTTCCCAGAACTTCTGCTGTCAGTGTCGTTGTCCCCATGGTGAGCCGCAGCCACACCCCACCTCTGCAGGAGACCCTCTAAAACTAGCAGCTAGGTATGATCATTCACCTACGGGGTGACTGCTCCTTCCCCTGGGTCCTGATGTGCACACTACTTTGTGTGTGTCCTCCAAGAGTGGAGTCTCTGTTGAGACTCTGAGTCTCTGAGTGCAGTTGAGACTCTGAGTGGAGTCGCACAGACTCTGGGTCCTGTGAAGCTTCGATGTTTTGTGGTTCTAGAAATCCTATAGGAGACGGTCCACAGCAGGTGAAGCTAATGCTGTCATAGAGGTGGTGAAGCCAAAGATCTGCAGTTCCGACTAGAGGTGCTGATGTACAAACAGGACAAAATCATCTCATGTGAATGTAGTTCAGGCACGTTTAAAATGAATGCAGTCATGTTAATGCCTAACATCTTCTATCTTGTGCCTCTCCTCAAGGACCCCCTCCTCAGTTCCTGAGGCTCCTGTAAGTCATGTACAGGGGAATGGAGAGTGGTCTCTGTCCAGTCTGAGCCCTGAGTTACCCTGTGTGTATCTTAGGATACTTTGTATTTCTGTGGTGGCTCTTGTAACATCATCTCTTTCAGTTCTGATTTATTTGGGCCCTCTCTTTTAAGAAAAGTACTATTGTTGTCTTTTATTCTTTACAGAAGTTTAATAAGTGTTTGATCTACTACCCTTACTCTATGTATACTTTTTGCCGTGAGATTTTTACTTTTGTTTGTTTTCTTGTTACCGTCAATAATTAGTGAGAATTCTTTTAAGCTACCTTCAACATTGCTTATAAAGCTGCTTTATTAGTGATGACAGAGCTTTAATGGAAGTCGTGTTCTGGTTGTAAACTAGAATGCAACGTGCCAGCAAAAAGCCCCTAAGTGTATGTCTCATTACTTCTTGTTCTTTTTTTTTCCTTTTTTTCTCTTTTTTTTCTTGTTCTTTTTTTAATTTTTATTTTTTATCGCAGCAAATTTGATTACTTTTTTTTTTGTTCTAGGTGTGCAAGATGTGGTTCTTTCACACACATACATATATCTATTCTTCTTCAGAACCTTTTCCCAGGTAGGTTATGACACAATGTTGAGTAGTCTTCTCTTGGTATTCCGTAGGTCTTTGGTGATTATATATTTCACATGTGTTTCTATATCTATGTTAACCCCAATATCCTAATGTATCCAGTCCTCACACCTTTCGATTTGGTGAACCATAAGTTTGTTTAATGAATCTGTGATTGCCTTTCTCTGTGGAAATATCTTCATTGGTAGCAATTTTTAGCTAACACCTATAAGTGATATTATAGGATATGTGTCTTTTGCTGTCTGACTTAGTACAATTTGCCTGATTACCTCTAGAATCATCTACGGTGCTGCAAATGGCATTGTTTCATTTTTTTCCCTAGATAATATTCCATCTGTACATGTACCAGTTCTTCTTTGTCCACTCACCTCTTGATGGACTTTTGGTTGCCTCCATGTCTTGGCTATTGTAATACTGCTGCACTGCACATTTGCCTGCCTGTGTCTTTACAATTCTGTCTTCTTATGTTATAGGCCCAGGAGTGGGCATCCTGTATCATACGGTATCTCGGGGTTTACCGTTTAAATGCACCACGATTCTGTGCTCATTATTGGCTCTTTCCAGGTTACATCCCACTTAAAGTTGAGGGGTATGCATTTCTCCACAACACCTTCAGCATTTATTTATTTATTTATTTTTAATATCTTTATTGAAGTATAATTGCTTTACAATGGTGTGCTAGCTTGTGCTTTACAACAAAATGAATCAGTTATACATATACATATGTTCCCATATCACTTCCCTCTTGCGTCTCCCTCCCTCCCACCCTCCCTCCCCTCCAGGCGGTCACAAAGCACCGAGCTGATCTCCCTGTGCCATGCTGCTGCTTCCCACTAGCTATCTACCTTACGTTTGGTAGTGTATACATGTCCATGCCTCTCTCTCCCTTTGTCACAGCTTACCCTTCCCCCTCCCCATATCCTCAAGTCCATTCTCTAGTAGGTCTCTGTCTTTATTCCTGTTTTACCCCGAGGTTCTTCATGACATTTTTTCCCCTTAAATTCCAGGTATATGTGTTAGCATACGGTATTTGTCTCTCTCTTTCTGACTTACTTCACTGTGTATGACAGACTCTAGGTCTATCCACCTCATTACAAATAGCTCAATTTCGTTTCTTTTTATGGCTTCAGCATTTATTGTTTGTAGTTTTCTTGCTGATGGATATTCTGACTGGTGTGAGCTGATACCTCTTTGTGGTTGAATTTGCATATGACTCATAATCCTTTGAAATTGAGCTTTAAGTCATGTCCTTTTTATTTTTCAAACTGTGATTACAGCTTAGCTCTTCAAAGTGTTTTCTAAAGTATGTGTTACATTTTGAAATTTATTGGCCATTACCTCCCTCAAAACATTTTGAGGGCAGGTTTCATTTACAGCCCTGCAGTACTTGTTCACATGAAGTGACCATTAGCACAGGCTTTAACGCTGCTTTTGCAGGTAACGACCAGATTGCGGCAGCCTTTCTTTGTTCCCCATGCTGGTACTAGGGAAACAGAGCTTCCGGCCGGTGGTCTTCCTCGGTTATAAATTAGAGTGGAATGTGCCCGGATAAACCCCCAAAGGCTGATGTCTCCTTACTTTTGTTTGTTTTTTTAATTTAATTTATATTTTTATCGGAGTAATATTCCATTTTGTATATGGACCACTTCTTGGTGCATTGCTCTGTTGAGGGACATTTTCGTTGCTTCCAAGTGTTGGCTATATTAAATATTGCTGGAGTGCAAGATTGCCAGCTTGTGACTTTTTGATTCTCATTTTCTCAGGTGATAGTCCCAGCAGTGGGTATGACTGATTGACTAGTAGCTCAATGTTTACCTTTTCAAAGCACCTCCATTGTGTTTTCATTAGTGGCTCTTACCATGTCTCCCTTAGAGCCGAGGGTACGAACTTCTCCACAATCCCTTCAGCATTTATAGTTTGCAGCATTTTTGCTAATGGCCAATCTGACTGCTGTGACCTGATAGGTTTTTGTAATTTGGGTTTGCATGACTTTAAAAATTCCTAAAATTCATCATTTTCCACGCCTTTTTCCTTTCTGTTAAAAATCAAGTGTGAGTACAATCTATCTCTTGAAGCTGTCTTCTTGGAAGGTTGCCCTCTTTTGAATTTTTGGTGGATATTCGACCCCAGGATTTTTTTGGAGGGCAGATGTCATTACAGAACTGCAAGTTTGGTGAATATTTAGTGGCCATTAGCACTGGGTTTAAAGCTGCTGTTGTGGGAAACGGCCACAAGGAGGCAGCATTTGTCCTTTCCCAAATCTGGGTACTAGGGCAGCAGAGCCTTTCTGGAAGTCGTGGTCCTAGGTTTTAAGTTAGAATGGAATGTGCCAGGAGGAACGCCCATAAGTTTATGTCTCATTACATCTTGGTTTTTAAAATTTATTTAATCGGGGTAATGATTAGATATTGTTTGTCCAGATGTACACAATCTGGTTCATTTGTACAATATATATGTCTATTCATGTTCAGATCCTCTTCCCATGTAAAATATTACAGTGTTCCGTAGACCTCCCTTGCTATATGGTCCGTCTTTTTGATATATGTTTATTATATGTATTTGTATACGTATGGTAACGCTAATCTTAATTTATCCATTCTGCCCACCTTTCCTTTTAGATAAGCATACTTAATTTCTAAGTCTGTGAGTGTCTTTCTCTGTGGAAATATGTTCACTTGTGTTAGTTATTAGATAACGCCTATAAGTGATATCATAGGATATAGGTCTCTTGCTTTCTGACTTACCTCCTATTCTGTGATTATCTCCAAGCTCATCTATGGCGCCTCAAATAGCAGTGTTTCATTGTTTTCCATGGCTAATATTCTATTGTGAGCGTGGACCACTTCTTCTTCATCCATACATCTGTTGATGGACATTTTGGTGGCTTCACTGTCTTGGCTATTGTGAATAAGGCTGCAGTGCAGCTTTTGCAGCCCGCGTCTTCTCGATTCTGGTCTTCTCAGGTGAGAGGCCCAGTGGTGTGACTGCTGCATCGAATGGTACCTCAACTTTTACTTTTAATCGTAGCTCCTTTCTGTTCTCATTATTGGCTCTTACCACGTTACATCTCACCAGCAGCTAGAGGGTACACAGTTCTCTAAAACCCCTTCAGAATTTATTATTTGTAGACCTTTTGCTGATGGTCAGTCGACTGGTGTGAGTTGAAACCTTTTTGTACATTAGATTTGCATGAGTCTAATAATTCCTGAGGTTGAGCTTTCACCCATTTTCCTTTTTTTAAACAAGAGAGTGAGTCAAACTTACCTCTTCATACTATCGTCTTGAAAAATTTGCCAGTTTTGAATTTTATTGCCCATTCCCTACCTCAGCACAGTTGTTTAGGGCAGGTGTCCTTTGCAGCCCTGAGTCCTTGTGAATGTTAAAAGAACATTAGCTGTGGGCTTAACGCCGCTCTTGCGGAAAACGGCCACAAGGCAGCAGAATTTCTACATTTCCAACTCTGGGTTTTTGGGCAGCAGAGCCTTCCTGGAAATCGTGTTAGTAGGCTGCAAATTAGAGTGGAATGTGCCAGAGTACATCCCCAAGAGCTTATATCTCTTTACTTCTTGTTTGTTTTATAAATGTAATTTTTATTAATTATCAGAGCAAACTTGATAAAAATATTTTGTTTCTCCTAGGTGTACAGAATCTGGTTCATTATATCAATGTATCTGTCATTTATCTTTGCATTCTTTACCGTGTAGGTTATTACAGAGTGTTGCCTAGACCTCTCTTGGTATTCCATAGGTATTTTGTGATTATATATTTCATATGTATTAGTACATGTCTGTTAACCCTCATATCCTAATTCACACATTCCTTACACTTTTCCATTGGTTAAACATAATTTTTTTTTCTTAATCCATGCTTTTCCTTCTCTTGGAAATAAGTTCATGAGTATCAACTTTTAGGTAACACCTAGAAGTGATGTCATAGGATATCTGTCTTTCACTTTCTTTCTTTAATTTGAGTGATTATCTCTAGGTCCTTATATGGTGGTGCAAACGGCACTGTTTCATTGTTTTCCATGGCTTATATTCCATTGTTTACATGGACCACTTCCTCTTTGTGCATTTTTCTGTTGATGGACATTTTGGTTTCTTCCAAATTTTGGCTATGTTAAATGTTCCTGCAGTGCAGGATTGCCAGCCTGTGTCTTTTCCATTCTGCTCTGCTCAGGTGATAGGCACATCAAGGGACCTACCAGATCACATGGTAGCTCAATTTTTACCCTTAAACGCACCTCCATTATGTTCTCACTACTGGCTGTTACCAGTTTACATCCCCCCAGCAGCTGGAGGGTACACAGTTCTCTGAAACCCCTTCAGCATTTATTCTTTGTAGACTTTTTGCTGAAGAACATTCTGACGGCTGTGAGGTGAACATTTCTGTAATTGGATTTGCATGGCTTTATTCATTGCTGATGTTGCGCATTTTTCAATTCCCTTTTATTTTAAAGAGAAAAAAAAGAAAAGACAAAATGTGCGTAAAATATGCCTCTTGACATTGTCTTCTTGAAATGTTGACGTCTTTTGAATTTTCTGGTCGATTACGACCCCAGGACATTTTTGAGGCCCGGTGTCCTTTACAGTGCTGCACATATTTCGAATATTAAGTGACCATTACCTCTTGGTTTAAAGCTGCTGTTGTGTGAAACAGTCACAAGGCGGCAGCATTTCTCCTTTACCAAATCTGGTTACGAGGGCAACAGAGCCTTAATGGAAGTCCTGTTCTAGGTTGAAAATTAGAATGGGATGTGCCAGGAAAAATTCCTTTCAGTTTATGTCTCATTATTTCTTGTTCATATTTTTAATTTAATTTTTATTTTTTATCGCAGCAAATTTGATTACTTTTTTTTTTTGTTCTAGGTGTGCAAGATGTGGTTCTTTCACACACATACATATATCTATTCTTCTTCAGAACCTTTTCCCAGGTAGGTTATGACACAATGTTGAGTAGTCTTCTCTTGGTATTCCGTAGGTCTTTGGTGATTATATATTTCACATGTGTTTCTATATCTCTGTTAACCCCAATATCGTAATGTATCCAATCCTCACACCTTTCGATTTGGGGAACCATAAGTTTGTTCAATGAATCTGTGATTGCCTTTCTCTGTGGAAATATCTTCATTGTTATCAATTTTCAGGTAACACCTATAAGTGATATACGTTAGGTGTCTTTCGCTTTCTCACTTACTACAAGTTGCATGGTTACCTCTAGACTCATCTATGGTGCTGCAAATGGCATTGTTTCATTTTTTTCCCGAGCTAATATTCCATCTCTACATGTAACAGTTCCCCTTTGTCCACTCATCTGTTGATGGACTTTTGGTTGCTTCCATGTCTTGGCTATTGTAATACTGCTGCAGTGCAGATTTGCCTGCCTGTGTCTTTCCAATTCTGTCTTCTTATGTTATAGGCCCAGGAGTGGGCCTGCTGGATCATACAGTAGCTCAATGTTTACCTTTTAAAGGCACCTCCACCCTGTTCCCATTAGTGACTCTTACCAGGTTACGTCCCACTTCAAATTAAGGGTATGCATTTCTCCACAACCTCTTCAGCATTGATCATTTGTAGTTTCTTTCCTGATGGTTATTCTGAATGGTGTGAGCTGATACCTCTGTGTGGTTGGATTTGCATGTGTCTCATAATCCTTTGAAATTGAGCTTTCAGGCATGTCCTTTTATTTTTCAAACGGTTATTACAGCTTAGTTCTTCAAATGGTTTTCTTGAAATATGTGCCACATTTTGAAATACTTTGGCCTTTACCTCCCGCAAGACATGATGAAGGCAGGTTTCCTTTACAGCCCTGCAGGACTTGTTCATATGAAGTGACAATTAGCATAGGTTTTAAAGCTGTTTTTTCAGGTAATGGCCAGAGGGTGGAGCATTTCATAATTCTATGAAACGTAACTGAACACACAATATATATTTTTTCTTTTAAATTTCCATTGTTACTTTTTTAAAGTACAATTATAATTGAAGTTCTTTGTAACAAGTGAAATTTAAAAAATTAAAGGAAAAGATAATATTTTACCACTTGCCATCCTTTCCCATTTACTGAACCGACCAGCATAATGTGTAGAGTTCTCATTTTATCCAGGTGTTCTATACATCTGGAATATCATGCTTCTCACTGTAGAAAAACAGATTTAGCTCTCACACTTTTTATAGGCTACATAACAGTCCATAGAACAGAAGTACCAACTATTTCAGACTTAGCTTTTTGAGGGACACTCAGGTTACTTTCTGTTTTATTTTGTTGTTCTTTTTTTTTGGGGGGGGGTAGGAGTTTATTATTTATTTATTTATTTTTGTTGTGTTGGGTCTGAGTTTCCGTGTGAGGGCTTTCTCTAGTTGTGGCAAGTGGGGGGCCACTCTTGATCTCGGTGCGCGGGCCTCTCACTATTGCGACCTCTCTTGTTGCAGAGCACAGGCTCCAGATGCGAGGGCTCACTGGTTGTGGCTTATGGGCCTAGTTGCTCCATGGCATGTGGGATCCTCCCAGACCAGGGCTCGAACCTGTGTCCCCTGCATTAGCAGGCAGATTCTAACCACCGCACCACCAGCGAAGCCCTCTATTTTGTTGTTCTGCTAGTTTGTTTTAACCCAAGAAAATATTTTTTTAAATACAAAAAAACAAAATTAAGCTAGGGGTAAGGATTAGGGTTTAGGGTAAGGTTTAGGGTTAGCGTACGGGTTAGGATTATTGTACGGCTTAGAGTATGGTTTAGGGTTATGGTTATGGTACGGGTTAGTGTTAGGGTACAGTTTAGGGTATGGCTATGGTTTAGTGTTAGGGTACGGGTTAAGGTATGGGTTAGTGTTAGGGTATGGGTTAGGATTCAGGTACGGTTTACGTTCAGGGTTATGGTTAGGTTTAGTGTATGGGTTAGTGTTAGGTACGGGTTAGGGTTAGGTTTAGTGTTAAGGAAGGGGTACAGTTTAGGGTACAGGATAGGGAACAACAAAGGGTTAGGGTTAGGGTACGTGTTAGGGTACAGTTTAGTGTTAGTGTACGGGTTAGGATTAGGGTACGGTTTAGGGTAAGGTTTAGGGTTAGGGTTAGGGGACGGGTATGGTTTGGGGTACAGTTTAGGGTATGACCACGGGTTAGGAGTAGGGTAAGTGTTAGGGTACGGTTTAGTGTTAGTGTACAGGTTAGGATTATGGTACGGGATAGTGTAAGGGTTAGGGTTAGGGAATGGGTACGGATTAGGTTGCAGGGTAGGGTATGACAACGGGTTAGGGTTAGGGTACGTGTTAGTGTATGGGTTAGGATTAGGGTACGGGTTAGGTTATGGGTTAGTGTTAGGGGATGGGTTAGGATTAGGATACGGGTTATGGTACGGTTTAGGGAAAGGGTTAGGATACGGGGTAGGGTTAGGATAAAGTTTAGTGTATGGCTATGTGTTACTGTTAGGGTACATGTTAGCGTACAGGTTAGTGTTCGTGTACAGCTTAGGGTAAGGGTTAGGGTTAGGGAACGGGTATGGTCTCAGGTACAGGTTAGGGTACGGTAGCGGGATAGGGTTAGGGTACGTGTTAGGATGAGACTTCTTTGTAGTGCAGATTTGAATTTCCCGCTTGCTTGGTTGGCCAAAAAGTGTGTATGCATTTTATCCTGAATATACTCAGGAAAAAACGCATACGCCCTTTTTGGCCAAGTGCATCGCTGCCAAACGATGTGCCAAACAGGAGGTTACAAGCACTGACTCTCCAAGTGGGGAGATTGTTAGTAAAGCGTCTGGAATGGCGAACCCGAGTACCAGAGGACGAATAATGAGATGCGTTTTAGAAACCTTGCCCGATCACACTGTGGACCATCCTCTGGGTTTCCCACGCATGTTTTAGCTGTAGGAAGAATCCCTTAAACCTGGAGGGTTGGGACCCATGGAATGGGTAGCACGCAGTACTACTTCAAAGGGTCTGCATTTGCTCACCGAACCTCACCAATCCTCACAGCCCCAAGTGTCCAGCCTTATGCCTCACTCAGCTGTGGGTGTAGATGTGGTAAATCCAGGTTTCATCACAAGCCCTGAACGAGTTATTTAAGAATTTCTCTCTCTTTCACTGTCTTTGTGTTTTGATTTTGAAATTTTTTTTTATAATGGGGTTTAGCTGATTTGCACTGCTGTGTTTATGCCGCTCGATGCACACTTGATTCTCTTACGGAGACATATAAATACATAGGTTTTAAGATTCTTACTAGTCAGATATATTCCTCTGCGGTGAATAGGGGGTGTTGAGTCCACTTCGTTGAACAAGGAGTATATCTTGTCTATTACTGCCTTATGGAACGGTATCTGTGCTCATTTCAATCTCTGGATTTATGCAGCACCCCAACTCACCTTTCCCCTTAAGCAAGCATAAGTTGGTTTTCTAAATGTGAGACTCTGTTCTGTTTTGTAATTCAGTTCATGTGTAGCCAAGTTTACATTCCCTCTATAAGTGTTATCTTATGACTAGTTTCTTTTTCTGTGTGACTTATTTCACTCAGAATCATCGAACCTAAATCCACTCATTATGCTGCTACGGGCCTGATGACATTGATTTCATTGCGGAGTGATATTCCATTGTATGTAAGTACCACAACTTCTTTATCCCTTTTCCTCTTTCTGGGATATTTAAGTTGTTCCGTTGTCGAGGTTCTTGTAAACACAGCAGCCCTAAACTTTGGGGTGGCTGTGTCTTTTTGATTTTAATTTCCCTAAGCTATAGGACCATAAGTGGAAGTGCCCGAGTCTCTGTAGCTTTGTTTTTTAGATGTTTCAGGAAACACCATACACTTCTCCAGAGTGGCTGTTGGCCATTTACATCCCGCCCATCAGCATAACAAGGCTCCCAGTTCTCCATGGCCTGTCCTGCCTTTCTGGATTTTACACTTTTTTCAGATGGCCCATTTGACCGGTGGGAAGTGAGACTTCATTGTAGTGCGGATTTCCATTGCACGCTTCCTTGGTTGGCAAAAATGGCCGTATGCGTTTTTTCCTGGATATATTCAGGAAAAAACGCATATGCATTTTTTGGCCAAGTGCATCATTGTCGAAGTTCTGCCGCTTTTCATATGCTTTAAATGCAATTCCAATCTACCTCCTGAAATCTGTTTCCTGCAATTGTGCCTTGCTTTCAAGTCCTCTTCGCAGCCTTACCTCAATATATTTTTGGACGATAGTTGTCCTTTATAACTCTGCAAGTTTGTGAATTGCAGTGACCCTGAGCTCCTTTTTCCAACTCGCTTTTTTGTGAGCTGGACGCAAAACGGCAGGATTGCTTCAGGCCCTAATCTGGTTCCAGCGTGGCACGCTGAGCCTTTGGTTAATTCTTCTTCTTGGTGGGAAATTAGAGTGAAATGTGCCCGTCCAAACAACTACAGCTAGTCTCTCATTGGTTCTCCCTATTCCCGTTCATCCTCCGCAGAAATTGCAGAGTGTGCCAAACAGGAGGTTACAAGCACTGACTCTCCAAGTGGGGAGATTGTTAGTAAAGCGTCTGGAATGGCGAACCCGAGTACCAGAGGACGAATAATGAGATGCGTTTTAGAAACCTTGCCCGATCACACTGTGGACCATCCTCTGGGTTTCCCACGCATGTTTTAGGTGTAGGAAGAATCCCTTAAACCTGGAGAGTTGGGACCCATGGAATGGGTAGCACGCAGTACTACTTCAAAGGGTCTGCATTTGCTCACCGAATCTCACCAATTCTCTCAGCCCCAAGTGTCCAGCCTTATGTCTCACCCAGCTGTGGGTGTAGATGTGGTAAATCCAGGTTTCATCACAAGCCTGAACGAATTATTTAAGAATTTATCTCTCTTTCACTGTCTTTCTGTTTTGTTTTTGAAGTTTATTTTTATAATGGGGTTGAGCTAATTTTCACTGCTGTGTTTATGCGTCTGTACACACACTTCATTCTCTTACGGAGACATATAAATACATAGATTTTAAGATTCTTACTAGTCAGATATATTCCTCTGCGGTGAATAGGGGGTGTTGAGTCCACTTCGCTGAGCAAGGAGTAGGTCTTGTCTATTACATATTTGGCTTATGGAACGGTATCTGTGCTCATTTCAATCTCTGGATTTATGCAGCACCCCAACTCACCTTTCCCCTTAAGCAAACATGTTTGTTTTCTAAATGTGAGACTCTGTTCTGTTTTGTAATTCAGTTCATGTGTAGCCAAGTTTACATTCCCTCTATAAGTGATATCTTATGATAAGTTTCTTTTTCTGTGTGACTTATTTCCTTTGAATCATCGTACCTAAATCCATTCATTATGCTTGTACGGGCCTGACGACATTGATTTCATTGTTGAGTGATATTCCATTGTACGTAAGTACGAAAACTTCTTTATCCATTTCTCTCTTTCAAGGATATTTAATTTGTACCGTAGTCGAGGCTCTTGTAAACAGAGCAGCCCTAAACTTTGCGGTGGTTGTTTCTTGTTATTTTAATTTTCCTGAGCTATAGTGCTATAAGTGGGTTTAGGGTTAGGGTTAAGGTTAGCATTAGCGAACGGGTATGGTTTAGGATGCGACAATGGTTTAGGGTGAGCGAAAGTGTTAGGGTACAGGTCAGTGTTAGTGTACCGTTTAGGATTAGGGTAAGTGTTAGGGTAATGCTTCGGGTTAGGGTTACGGTTAGGGAACGGGGACGGTTTAGGGTACAGGTTAGGGTACGACAACGGTTTAGGGATAGCGTACATGTAAGGGTAAGATTTAGTGTTAGCGTACGGGTAAGGATTAGGGGACGGGTGAGGGTAAGGCTTCAGGTAAGGGTTAGGGTTAGGGTTAGGGTTAGGGGAGAGGGACAGTTTAGGGTACAGGTTAGGGTGCGACAATGGTTTAGGATGAGCGTACGTGTTAGGATACGGGTTAGTGTTAGCGTATCGGCTAGGATTAGGTGACGCGTTACAGTAAGGCTTCGGGTAAGGGTTAGGGTTAAGGTTAAGGGACGGGGACGGTATAGGGTACAGGTTAGGGTACGACAACGGTTTAGGGTGAGCATACGTGTGAGGGCACGGGTTAGTGTTAGCGTACAGGTTAGGATTAGGAGAGGGGTTAGGGTAAGGCTTCGGGTAAGGGTTAGGGTTAGGGTTAGGGGACGATTTAGGGTACAGGTTAGGGTACGACAATGGTATAGTGTGAGCGTAAGTGTGAGGGCACGGGTTAGTGTCAGCGTACGGGTTAGGATTAGGGGACGGGTTAGGGTAAGGCTTCAGGTAAGGGATAGGGTTAGGGTTAGGGTTAGGGGACAGGGACGGTTTAGGGTCCAGGTGAGGGTACGGCAACGCTTTAGGGGGAGCGTGCGTGTGAGGGCGCGGGTTAGTGTTAGCGTACAGGTTAGGATTGGGGACGGGTGAGGGTCAGGCTTCGGGAAAGGGTTA